>NC_132839.1:3911875-5215000 GCF_048164855.1 Canis lupus baileyi | reverse complement strand
CATCACCGTCTCTTCTGGGCCCCACCTTACCCACCATACCTGCATCCACTGCTGGCTGCTCATCACAGCAGGCTATGCCTGTCTGACAAGCTCCAAACCTTCACAGCCAAGGATTCATCAAGCCCTGAGAATGGCTTTGCTCTGTGAGGTCTAGACTGATGCCCAGAGGTGGATTGGAGCTTTTCTCGAACTCTCACCTGCCACATTACAGCCCTGCTTTGCCTACCCCTAGCCAGTGAGTGTTTCAGGACAGTCTTTCACCTGCAGGTGGCTTCCTAAGGTCCACCCCAAGGATTACAAGGCAGTCTTCATCTCTATTCCTAGATTCTTGGCTCTGGGGCCAAAGGTCTCCAAAAGCTGGAAATGAAATGAGTTATCCAGAAGCAGATGGGGGTACGAGATTTTCTTTAGGGAATAATGGCTGTGAATGGAAAGCAGAGAAGGCAGGATTAGAGGAAGAAGTCATACGATGATGTGGGACCAAACAACCTCAGCCAACCTGGTGAGTAGAGCCCTTCAGAGGACACCGTGTTGGGCTGAAGTGGCCAGGACTTCGTCCGCTGCTCTTGTTCAGGCTCCAAACGAGAGCTGCCCCAGAAGGAGCACTACTGCCAGCAGGCCACCCTGAGCAGCTGAGGCAGAGGTGACAGGGCTGGCGGCCGAGCTGGGCCAGCTGCGCTCCCCCAGCTGGGTGGCAGGCGCTTCCCTAGAGGAGGTCCAGGAGGCACCTCTCAGGCTCCACCACAGCCCACCAGTGAGCTGCTGGGATCCACTTTGTGTGTGTCCAGGGAACAGCTCCTCCAGGAATCCTGGGGCCTCGTTCAGAGGGCGGGCAAGTGGATAATTACGGCCCCCGGTGTGGCTGTCTGAGCAAGGCAAGTGCCTGCAGGGCCCAGAGTGGTTTCCTTCCTTCTCCTCCCATCACCCTCAGGTACCACCTCTGCTCGCCTTGGTGGCTCGGCCCAGACCATCTCCAAGGATCACCATCTCTCTTCAATGGTGTTGCTGGTTCTGCTTGTGTAGAGTGACGGGAAAGGCACACAGAGAGGCACCCACCTGGCTCCACATGCAGTCCACCCTGCTCCCACAGTGAGACAGGAGCCCCCTGGCCCTGATGATCTGGGTCAGTTACCTCTGTCATTCATCTTGCCTACTTGTCCCTAAATACAAGGATCCCAAAATGCCTAGGCAGTAGAAGTAGTTAGAATTCAATGTGGGGGCTTTTGAGGGGCTCAGTGGCTGTGTATCTTCAGCTCAGGGAGTGACCCTGGGGTCCTGGGATCTAGTCTCACGCCGGGCTCCCTGCATGGAGCCTGCTTCTCCCTCTGCCTGTGTCTCTGCCTCTCTCTCTCTCTGTCTCTCGTGAACAAATAAATAAAATCTTAACAAAAAAAAAAAAAAACAACTAAAATAATTCAATGGTCCCTTGCTGTGTCCCCTAAAGGAAGTTTGTCCCCTTTGGGACAGCTTTGGGTCGCAGGGACATGAAGCACAAAGATTGCCAGTGGGTCATTGGGAGTGGGGTCCACTCCTACTTCTCTTCCTTGGTTCCTAGATGCATGAATTCTTCCTATCGGAAGGGACATAGTGCCCTACAAAGGCCTTTGCTTCAACGTGTGTATTTTATCCTTCCGGGCAGTGTGGAATGGACCTCATAGTCACTTGGCCATTCCCAGGTGGCTCCTCTGGTGGGATGCAGGGTTACATGGGTTCCTAAACCAGTGGATCAAATATTGCTACACGAGGCCTTGGAGAGCCATGCTGTCTGAGGCCCTGTTGGCAGGAGAGGTAAAGTCCGGCCTAGAATATGCATATGCACCCACCTTTTGCCAACAAAGTGCTTGTTGGCCCCTGGAGGATGGGAAAGGCTCAATGTAGTGAACTTACTACTAAGGGACTCGTTGATTTCCTAGAGGAATGATGCCATTTTGGGCGTTCAGTGTCAGTCGCTGTTGCTGGAAGGTGGGATGACTAGCAGAGCAGCAGCTAGACAGACTTGGTGAGTGGGAGTCCGCGCTACATGGCCCATGTGTAGGCTCCATCTGCGTTGCCACAGCCACTTCATTCGTGTGCCCATCGTGCCGGCGCTGATGCAGCTGATAACAAAGGCTGGATGAGGTCACCTGGCCTGGTCATTTTTTTTTAAATTTTTATTTATTTATGATAGTCACACACACACAGAGAGAGAGAGAGAGGCAGAGACACAGGCAGAGGGAGAAGCAGGCTCCATGCACCGGGAGCCCGATGTGGGATTCGATCCCGGGTCTCCAGGATCGGGCCCTGGGCCAAAGGCAGGCGCCAAACCGCTGCGCCACCCAGGGATCCCTGGCCTGGTCATTTTATCTGCTCGCTCCTCTAGTGCTTCTTCTGTAGTGGTTGCTCTCTGGTAGGCAGTGTCATGTTGTCCAATGACCTTCACACTTGGTGCGCAGGCCTGTAGATTCATCCACATGCCTCCGCCCCAGACTGCCTTATCCTTGACCTTTGACTCTTTTTGCCACGAGGTGTCTGACCAGCAAGCCAGGATCTTTGCTAGAGCCCACAGCAGATGTTCTAATCTTGGGCCACTTCTCTTTCTACAGTTTGCGGACCAGATATACCACACGCAACTGCCCATTTGTTGGATTTTCTCTTGTCGCTGTCCTGTAAGGCCATCGCTAATGAAGCTGCCTTCCATTTTTGCCTTAAATCCACATACTGAGCCAAATCCTGGCTCTTCCCTCCATTTCTAGCCAGTCACACAAGATGTCCCACACGTCCCTAAGCAAGGGCTGAGGCTGGGGCATGAGCACCATGGTCTGGGCTACCTGTTCATGCAGTGTGCTTATGTATTTGGGCCTACCTATGCTTGATCCCAGATGGATCACGTGCATCTTATGATGGATCGCTGCTGGGCCTTCTGACGTGGCGGGCCTGGCGGGAACCAGACCTTGAGGGGCAGTGCAGGCTCCTTGCACTTTACGGTGACCGGCTTTGCGTGGGACCGAGGGGGTTCCTGTAGCAAGGGACTTCCATTGCTCAGTCTGAGAGGTTGGGAAAGTCTTGAACAGAGCAGGATGTGTTGATCATCCTACCCGAGGTCTGACATTCTGTTTCCAGCAGGGCCCTATTTGTATGCTCGAGTTGTATTTCAAAAGGTACATAATTCCACAGTGAAGACACCAGGGCTTTGTTCCAGAATTTCAGAAGCCTGCACTGTTGTTCTCCCACTGGGACTTGTCATAGATGCTTTGAGGGCGTCCCCTCAGATGTTCTCATTTGTCGAGGTCCCAGGTTTATCGGCCAGGACCCTGACCTTGGGTTCACAGATCTTTCTCGGTTGGCTCATCCACTCTGCCTTGAAGTCCTGGGCTTGGTCCTTGCCTTGCTGCACTCTAGCTACAGAGGAGAGCTTCACTGTGGGCAAGCAAAGAGGCCGGAGGCTTTCATCTCTGGCTTTCAGTTACCTGTTACTCGTCTTCTGCTGTTCGTGATCTTTCCTTGGAGCATCAGTGACACTTGGCAGGAGTCGTCTAATCCCCCTCTCTTGACGTCCACATCGTCCTAGGCTTCGGGTGCCTTACATACTGTTGTCACTAGTACATTCTCCTCCCCCAGGATGCCACCCCAGTCCACCACCGAGGAAAGTTCTAACAAAAGGACCACCACCTGGTCCCAGAAGCTGGGCCCTCGTTGCCTCGTTGCTAGCCAGGTGGAGAGTGGGTTGGCTCTAAAGCTCCACCTTATCACCTGCCGCTTTCTAGGCTTCTCTTGGTACCGAAAGGCTGATTCTCCAGAGGCAGGTGCTGAGGTGGTTTTGGGAGTGAGGTATTTATTAAGGATTAATACCCACTAAGGGAAGGAGGAAGAGCCTGGATTGGCCCCAGGAGGAAGATGATCTGCGATGCAGGGATGCAGGCCCGACAGAGTTTCGGCCAAGCTGCCAGGGGCCGTGGAAACGTCTAGACAGCCGCGTGCTGCTGCCCTGGGAGAGTGGGACCGGCCAGGTGGCTTCTGCAGCTGGGTTGGGGCCCAAGCTGCTGAGCTGGAGGCTGGTTGTGGGCTGCACCCCTTCCCTCTGGCCGGCCTGGAGGACCCTTCGTGAACATGTCCGTGTCCAGCACCCAGTTCTCCTCAGACCCCTGGGAGACCCCACCGAGCAGGGCCCCGAGTGGGGCCGGGCCTGGGCCACACTGTGCTTCCTGGTGGGTGGCTTGTACACACCGGACTCTTTGTGTTCCCACCATGAAAGGAGGTAGAGGGTGCTGGGAGGAGGAGGGTGCTGGGAAGGAGAGGGTGCTGGAGGGGGAGGGTGCTGGTGGGAGAAGGTGCTGGAGGGAGAGGGTGCTGGGAGGGAGAGGGTGCTGGGAGGGGGAGGGTGCTGGAGGGAGAGGGTGCTGGGAGGGAGAGGGTGCTGGGAAGGGGAGGGTGCTGGAGGTGGAGGGTGCTGGAGGGAGAGGGTGCTGGGAGGGAGAGGGTGCTGGAGGGGGAGGGTTCTGGGAGGGAGAGGATGCGGGGAGGAAGAGGATGCGGGGAGGGAGAGGGTGCTGGAGGGAGAGGGTGCTGGAGGGGGAGGGTGCTGGGAGGGGGAGGGTGCTGAAGGGGGAGGATGCGGGGAGGGAGAGGGTGCTGAAGGGAGAGGGTGCTGGAGGGGGAGGGTGCTGGAAGGGGAGGGTGCTGGGTGGGGGAGGGTGCTGGGAGGAGAGGGTGCTGGAGGGGGAGGGTGCTGGAGGGAGAGGGTGCTGGGAGGGGGAGGGTGCTGGGAGGGCCCAAAGAGCAACTGTGTACAAGTCAGAAGGTAAGAAGGAGACAAGCACTGCAAAGATCTAGGGAGAAGAAGACCAAACGCTTGTCCCTCTCCGAGGTCTCTCTCATTGTCCCTTGTCCCCTGTGTCCTTTTAGGCCCAAACCCAGGATAAGAGAACCCGGGCTGGGAAGTGCCCCGAAGCCTCCAGGACGAGAACCAGACACGAATCCGTGGGGACCTTCCTCCCAACTTCTTCCCAGACAGGATCCCACGACGGTCGCTGTTCCCCGGACGGGAGCCCCCAGAGGTGTGCGGGGCCCGGGCGCCCAGACCCGCCGGGGGGCCCGAGGCGCACCTGCCCCTGTGGGAGAGTGTGACCTGTGAGTCAGGCAGGGTGGGAGGTCGGCGACAAGGCCTCCCCCCCCCCCCCCCCCCCGTCCCACCAGCAGGTGGTGAGGCCGAGGGCCTGGGCTGCTCCTGACCTGCGGGGCTTCACCGAGAGGGGCTCCCCGGCACCCGAGGCCAGAGTGCAACCGCCGCCAAGGGGCCACGGCTGTGTTAGGAAATCCAAATAGGAAAAGAGACACCTCTCACCGTGTTCCCTGAATGCCGGTCGCAGCAATGTCACGAGGGATTCCGTGTCCCCAACCATCCGTGTCCTCCCCACCCGGGCCATCCTGCCTGACGCGTCGTCATTCCCGTGGGACCAGCCGTGCAAATCCGGTGAGGCATCTCCTACAGGTCTACAACCCTGCATGTTTGGAAAGTTGAGACCAATTTAAAGTGCAAGTATTACTCCGAAAATGCTCCCTAATTAATAAATGTTCTACATTTTTATGTGGGAATGTTTAATATTTAATTTTTCAATAATTTTATCATTTATAATTTATTAAATTTATTTTGTGGCTTGTATTTATTAAAAATTGATATACTTCCTTTTTTTTTTACTCCGACGTTAGATTATTTCTATGCAAAATGAAAAAGAAAACCTGTGCTTTTAAGTCCCAGAATTCTTTTCTTAAAGCCTCGATGGCCGTGTAGTAAGGTTCCAATATCCTATAGGCCTCGCTTGTGATGGCTCTCCCAACGTTTTCTCAATGACTCTTGTGCTTATGTAGGTCGGGGGGTCAGCAACCCTTTAGAAGCGAGCTAAGATGGTCTGCTTTTTTTTTTTTTTCTCCGATGATCTGGGAGCAGAGGTTATTGCAGTGCTAAATTTTATGGTCTAGGAACGGTAGGACTTAGAGCCGCAACGCTCTACAGGTCCCTGCAAATGCAGACCCAAGATGTATGAAGATGGGTTGAGTTGGGAATTGAGGTCTCAAGTGTGTGCAGTTTGCAGCCAGGTAACAAAAAAGAGAGAGAGAGACAGGGTGGTGGAAAATATTACAAGTGGAATTAGTGGTCAACGTCTCGACCGTTCAAAACCTGTGTTTTCAAAGAAACAAAACATGTCTGATGTCCGTGGTCTGGATTCCGCAAGTTTACAGCCTCTGCATGGGAACCATTGAGACTCTAAATGGAAGTCTGAATACATGGGGCTGTATGTCCTCCTAGGTGGAGGGAATGGTATTAAGAAGCTTCTTTCCAGGGAACCCCTGAGGGGCTCAGTGGTTTAGCACCTGCCTTTGACCCAGGGCGTGATCCCGGGGTCCTGGGATTGAGTCCCAACATCGGGCTCCCCGTGGGGAGTCTGCTTCTCCCTCTGCCTGTGTCTCTGCCTCTCTCTGTGTGTCTCATGAATAAATAAATAAAATTAAAAAAAAAAAAGAAACTTCTTTCCAGACTGTGGATTTTGGGGGGAGCTCAGATTATGATTAGGGTCAGGAGCCCACAGGTGTGCCACACAGAGAGGGTTACTAGGATAAAATTCGGCAAGCACACAGCAGGTCCAGCTCACTCGGCACACATGAGTTTATTGAGTGTTTACTATGTGAACTGCTCACAAGGTTGGGCAGAAAGAGGTACGAGGGGAGTGAAGGGCATTGTGGCGACAGTCAGCAGCACGAACAACAGAAGGCGGGCACGATCGCCACTGCACTGCAGGTCACCAGAAGTCGATGACCCGAAGTCCAATCAACAAGGCTGAGAAATGTGGTGAGATGCTGGGTTTAAATATGTGACATGAAATCATTAACGTCAAAATCTACCACTCATCACATTTGACTTCTTTTTTTTTTTTAAGATTCTATTTATTTGACAGAGAGAGAGAGCGTGCACATGCACAAGCAGGGGGAGCAGCAGAGGCAGAGGGAGAAGCAGGCTCTCCGCTCAGCAGGGACCCTGGGATCGTGACCTGAGCCAAGGGCAGACGCTCAACTGACTTGAGCCACCGGGGCGCCCCTCACACTGGACATTTTTAATGATGTGTTATTGTGTGTCCTCACTCCTGTTGGAACCAAGGGCAGAGCCCACATGTGTTTTATCTTCATTTCCCAACATCCCACACAGGGCTTGGCTCATGGTACCTCCTCGAAAGATGGGCCAAGGGATCAGTGCTCATACCCAGACCATCTCTAGCGTACAAGCCACAGGACGATGGGTTGTAGTTTTCATCACCATGTCTTGCAAGGAGCCTAGAACAGTGCCTTGCACTGAAGATGCTGAATGGATGTTGATTCAGTCAAAGAGGAACCTTTGATACCCAATTCTTTTTCCCATCAAGGCTGCCCCCAGTGCCCTTCTCCCAACCTGGCGGTGCCGACTTGGGTCTCCTGCAGTGCCAAACACTCCTGCAATCTAGCTGCTGAGCGTCTGTAGCATTTTGATATAATGCATTGAAACAGTTCCTCAGCCAAGTGTTTTACACAACATAAAATATTTTCCTATGCTAATGTTTCTTTTATTGAGTTTTTTTTTTACAAAAAAATTATCACACATTCTACAGATATTCAGCAACACTTACTCAACTGAAACACAAAATAAAATTACAGAAACACCAAATACAGACATTCTCTCAAATTAATTGGAAGGAACTGATTGCTCGTGAGGAATAAATGCCACAAGGTAAGTTGCAGTACAGCTCCTGCCTCGGGCTCCCTTCCATCCAATGCCACCTGGGTGGGCCACCTCTCTGGGGGGTCAGACCCTTTATCTGCGGACCCAGGCATCAGGCCTCAGCCATTCAAGTTCATGTTATAGAAGAGGGCCGAGGTTGTAGAAGAGGGCTGAGGCTGTAGAAAAGGACCGAGGTCATAGAAGAAGGCTGGTGTCATAGAAGAGGGCCGAGGTCGTAGAAGAAGGCTGAGGTCGTAGAAGAGGACCGAGGTCGTAGAAGAAGGCTGGTGTCATAGAAGAGGGCCGAGGTCATAGAAGAAGGCTGGTGTCATAGAAGAGGACCGAGGTCGTAGAAGAAGGCTGGTGTCATAGAAGAGGGCCGAGGTCGTAGAAGAAGGCTGGTGTCATAGAAGAGGGCCGAGGTCGTAGAAGAGAGCTGACGTCATGGAAGAGGGCTGATGTCGTAGAAGAAGGCCGATGTCATGGACGAGGGCTGAGGTCGTAGAAGAGGGCCCAATGTTGTAGAACAGGGCTGACGTCATGGAAGAAGGCTGACGTCATAGAAGCTCAGGGATTCACAAAGCAGACAGAGGCTCCGCATTGTCCAGCCCCAAACGAACGGAGATGAGGAGGCTCTGTGGACGTGGCCAGAGCCACGGAGTCTCGAGAACACTCCCCACCAGAGGAGCGGAGCCGTGGCCTCACCCTGGGGAGGGACAGTGGCCTGGAGGAAAGATGACATTTAGATGTCACAGGGGCGGATGTTAAAGGTCTGGGTATGGAGGTGAGACGGTGCCGGGGAGGAGGTGTGGGGAGGACGTCGGGTGGGAAGCGGGGAGGGACGGTCCCGCGGAGGCGCTCTGGTCTGGGAAGCGGGGCCCGCGCTCGTGTGGCACTCGGGCAGACAGACAGGTGGCCGTGCCAAGCCCGGCCGTGCCACGCTTCCACCTGCAGCTGCGGGCCCCCAGCCGGGGTCCCTGGGAGCCAGAGGCCGGGGGACAGGCCGGGGCAGGCCCGCGAGCACCTGTGCACCACGCCCGAGGCCCCGAATCACCCACGAGTTTGTCATGAGTGTCTCCGCGTCTCCTGGCGGGGGAGGGCCCGGGGGCCGGGAGGCCCGGTGGCCTGCGGCTCGGAACATGCTGGAGGCCACAGGGACAGGGAGGCCACCCCGGGCCGGCTCCTCTGGCCGCTCTCTGCCGTTTGCCCTCTGACTTCATTGACATCTCGGTCCAGATTTCGCCCTTTTGGTGAAGATCTACCCTGACGACCGTTTTTGCAAAAAGATTTATTTATTTTTGCGGGGGGCGGGGGTGGCAGAGGGAAGGGACAGAGAATCCTGGATTCTCCTCACCGAGCACAGGAGCCCCACATGGGGCTCCATCTCCCCACCCTGACATGGTGACCTGAGCTGAAACCAAGAGTCCGACTTAACTGGCCGTGCCGTCCAGGCGCCCCCATCGCAGTCCAGGAACCCTCACCCCACATCAGCACCCGTCGCCCTTTCCCCGCCCCCAGCCCTGCGGCCCTCAGAAATACTAATAGTGTCTGCTTATTAATCCCCCCCCCCCCGCCCCGTGCAAACTCAACGCAAGCAGGACTCGGGCGCTATACGCACTGCGCCTGGCCCGGCGCCCCTGGCCAGTCCTGCCTGGAAGGAGAGGACCAGGACTTCTGAGCCATCAGGGATCTGCAGCGAAGGCAGGTTCTGACACCTGGACGGGGCCTGCGGGGCTCAGATGGCTGGTCTGGGACCATGGGCCACGGAGTCTGAAGTTCCCTTAGCTCTGGCTGGGGGTTGGGTGCAGATGGCCTCCCGCAGAGGAGGCCCAGGCGGGGACAGAACCAGGGGACGATCAACACGAATCTCTTATGGGTAGGTTTCTATCCTCTTTGGCCTCCTGAGCATCTTGAATGCGTGGCATTTCTAAATCCTAAATCCCATAGCACCCCGACCAGCCACCAGGCCCCAGACCCACCAGCCTCCCCCAGGAACACTTTAGCAAGGCTGCCCTGAGGTCGCAAACCTCGTTCAACTCCTAGGCGCACCTTAAAAAGAGAAAAGCCTCAAAAGGCTGCAACGAAAGGCACCAACTTTCTCAAAACAAGGATTTTCTTTAGGGTCTGTTTGGCAAACACGTATGTTTCTTACTTTGAGGCAGGTCATGTCAGCAGTTTAATTTAAGACATCAAATGAGAAACAATCTGTCTGGTATAACCTTTTGCCAGTGAAATGCACAGCCTCGGAGCCAGCTCCCAGAGAACACTCTCATTATCCTGGTCTCCGTGACATGGGACATATTGTCTCTTTTCTTGACTTGACCTTAACACATCACTGATGCAAAACATATTTCTAGTTTGAAAAATAGTCATCTAGAAAATAAAACCATTTCATCGTCTCAGCCACAGTTCTGAGCCTCAGCACTGCTGAAAATGTGTTTTATTTGTTTGATTTGTACCACTGACTGGTTCCAGCCTCTTAAAAAAAATTAGGGAAATATTTGTGAGCAGCGAGGTTCACGGCAAAAATTTATTCTTTCCATTCTGTACGTAAGGTGAGCAGACTCAGACCAATGGGAGCGCAGATTCTTTGATTTTTGGTCACCAAAGTTCCTTGGAAACTGAAGGACAAAGAGAGTTTGGTGTGAAAGTAAAGACTCATGATCAAATTAAAGGGGGAAAAATATATAAAAGCTCCAAAACTCTTTAAAATTGCAAAAACATAATTTACACCACAGAGGGTTTCAGTGGAATGGTGGCCTGGGGGTGGGGGCTGTTAGGGGCCATTTAACCTAACGATAGACTTTCACGGAGGAGGAAATTGTGGTTTGGGGAGGGAGAATTGCTCAAAAATACGGTAGCTACGGTTGGAAGAGGCAGGACTCGAATTCAGGTCTCCTGGTTTGCAGGCTGACGGACTTGGCACCGCAGTTACTCTTTCTCCTGACCAAAATCCTATACAACGGGGGTGCTTGCAGTCGTCCGTGCCTGCCTTAGAGGAGGGCCTCCCTGGACTTACATCCTTTAGGATCAGCTTCCACCGCTACCAACCATGGTTGAAGAGAGACAAAAATGGACATTTCACTTATTCGAAAGAAGACTGGCAGTAGGCAGTGGTGGTGCGATAACTGCACAGAAAAGAGGACCCAGTTTTGCTCCATCTTTCTATGGTCCATTCGTGACCGGGATGGGCGCTGAAGTTCCAGCCGCCGCGTCCACACCATGTAGTGGAAGATGAGGAGAAACAAAGGGCAAAGGGTCTCCTTCCTTGTGCTGTTTCTTTCTCTTTTAAGGAAACGTCCACAAGTTTCCTTCCCACATTTTCTGCTCATAGGTCACCAGCCAGAAGTTACGTTGCTGGGTGACGGGGGAAGTGTGACTCCAGGTCAAACTGGGGTTGTGTTCCTGAGGAGGAGAGAGGACATGGGTGTCGGGGGGCAGTGAGCTGTCTCTGCCACCGTGCGGTGCGTGGGGAGCCCTGGAAGCCGTCCTCTGATATGTCTAAATTTGGCCTCCTTAAACCCAATATGCAGTGGTGGAGCATCTGCCTTCAGCTCAGGGCCTGATCCTGGGGTCCTGGGATCGAGTCCCCCCATGGGGAGCCTGTGTCTCTGCGTCTCTGTCTGTGTCTTATGGATAAATAAGTAACATCTTTGAAAAAAAACCAAACCAACCCAATACTTGAGGAGCTATGATTCTGGTAGAGCTGCTTGTATTGGACTGGCCCCCCCAGATAACAATTAGACTGGGGGGACAAGGAAAACCACCTCCTGAAGTCCCTGGAGAGAAGGCCGAGGTCGGCCGCTACGCTTGGGAAGGCAGCCGCTTAAATAAAGGAACCTGAGCAGGAAACTGGTGTCTGTGGCCTGGAAGGGGGTCCACGGGGCGGGAGCTTGATTTGGGGGAGATCCTGGGAACAAGAGCAATCGGTCAGAAGCTGCCTCTAACTCCGCCTTGGCCAGGTCAGGCGGAGGCTGACTCCTGCTCGGCGCCCACGCGGGGCCCAGCACAAAGAACCTAGGGAAAGCGACAGCTGGAAAGACGAAAGGATCACGGAGGTATCTCCTCTCTGTCAGTTGAGGCAGGAAAGAGTTGGGAGTTTAGGTCCCTTCACGGTAAGGGCATTGGCCATTATTCTTAAAAACATTCTCTCTCCTATTCTTCTCTACTCCTCTCTGTCTGGGGTTGGAACTGAACCTACGCGAGGCCACTTGCCACAGGCCACTGAGGCTTTGTTCTTTTCCTTCCCTAGCTTCTTTGCTTTCCATTCTTCAGATTACATCATTTCTGTTGCTATATATTCACACCCAGTGACTCCCCTGCCAACTCACATTTGCTCTTAAACCCATATTCAATGAATTTTCTATTTCAGATATTGTACTTTTCAGTTCTAGAATTTCCATTTTTTAAAATATAGTTTCCATTTTCTCTGCTAAGATTCCCCATCTGTTCACTCATTATGATCATTTTTTTTTTCTCAAAGTACCAGGGCATATTTATAATAGTTCCTTTAAAGTTCTTGTCTGCTAATTCCAATATCTGGATCGTATCAGGGCTATTTCAATCGACTGATTTTTTTTTTCTCTTGAGTATGAGTAAGCAGTTCCTTTTTCTTCACAATAGTTTACTATTATTATTATTGTACACACGTATGCATTGTGTATACTGTTTTTTTTTATCAATTGTATGGCTTGTTTGTGATGCTTCTTTTTTTTTTTTTTTTTTTTTTGCTTGTTTGTTAGGTTTTATTTATTTATTTGACAGAGAAAGAGACAAAGGGGGAGCGTGAGCAGGGGGAGGGGCAGAGGGAGAGGGAGAGGCAGGCTCTGCATGGAGCAGGGAGCCCGATGTCGGGCTGGACCCCAAGACCCTGGGATCATGATCTGACCCGAAGGCAGACGCTTAACCGACTGAGCTACCCAGGTGGCCCCTGTGATGCTTGTTACAATAGTCTACACTTTGGACAAAATGCAGAGAACCGTACCTTAATATATGTGTATTTTACTGTAGGTGAATTACACCTCAATTAAAAAAATACATGAATTCTCATCAGCTGGCTATCTGTTCTGGCTTAAGCAGTTAGAGCAAAAGCTCTCTTCTCAGCAGAGTCAGGACAGCTAGTTGGCCAGTTAATTGAAAGAGTTTTATCAAAACATCGTTTAAAAATATATATGTTCATATATTTTCAATATTTTATTTTAATATAAAAGATTTAAACAGATCTGTACACACTTTTATATTAATATAAGGTGTACACACCTACACAGATGCCGTCATTGGCTGATCTTTGGACGTAAAGCCAAGGCCGTGTTTCTTCGATTTGTGTTCTACGCTGTGATTCTTGTATAAATCATCACCACAACACATCATCTGTGATTTCTAGAGTCAATTTCTTGAAAAAAGGAGAAATAAATTAAATTAAATTCACTGTTGAAGCAGTCTAAATGCAAACTCCTTCTAGGTTTTTATAATCTTTCCCACATTCTGCATCTTGTGAGGCCTGTCACTGACTGGAAAGAGATATATATATATATATATATATATATATATATATATATATATATATATTTTTTTTTTTTTTTTTTTTTTTTTGGTGCTCTCCTTCCATCTCAATTTCCGCAGCATTCAACTTTGTTTTCATAGCAGAGGAGTGACAACTCTCTTTTCCCATTCTTATTTGATTTGTTGACATCATATTTAATTTAATTGCATCATCACAATAACCGTGCAATCTTGTGTTAAGGCCCTGCTCAGATTCCTGTAACTTCTCATTTAAATCCAAGGTAATGACCTCCTTCCACATATATCAAGATGTAATAAAGTCACAGTCGTCATAAAGTCCATGTAATAAAGGAAGGTGAAGCTTTGTCTTTTTAATCTGTAAACCTCTTAAAGGGTCCCTCATCTTCTCGGTCCTCTTTGTGCAGCTCTTGCCCCAACAGCTAAGATCCACCGTGAAGCTGTGCCAATCCTCTCACCCCTTCCCTGTCTATGTTCTTTCTTTCCTCGAAATGGAAAGGCAAACATTGGTTTAAAGATCTTTACAAACCATTATTTCCTACATGGCCAATGAACATATGATACGATACCCAGATTTTTTAATATCCTGGAGAATGCAGACAACGGCCGTGATGGGTACCACTGCGTGGCAATCGCAAACCAGTGAGGGATCATGAGGAACTTCCATACTCTGCTGGTGGAAATGCGAATTAGTTCACTCCTTGGAGAATGGTGTGGGGTCACCTAATAAAATTGGAGGTAGGTGAATACTAGCGCTTCCTCTCCAAGGCCCGCATCCTGGAGATGTGGGCTCACACCTGGCAGAGAACGTTTTTTATTGGCAGCAGGATTTGTAATGGTCCCAAGTTGGAAACAAGCCAGATGCTTCTTTTTCAATAGCAGAATGGATAAATATCCACGCAACAGAATATTAAGGAGCAATGGAACTGCATAAACCAGAGTTACAACAAAATGGATGGGTCCTAGACACACTATCAAGTTAAAAAAAAAGTCAAAAAAAAGAAAAAAGTCACAAAACAATAGATGGGGTACGATTCTTTCATCTAAAGTTCAAGTCCAGGCAAAACCCAACTGCATTCTTAAGGATGCATGCAGGTAATACAACAGAAATAACGAAAAAAAATATTTCCATAGAGGCCGGGAGAGTGGTTACATCTGGAGTTAGGGGAACCCTTGGGCCAGGGAGGGGTCCTTGGGGTGGGGGCTTCTAGGTGCCAGTCATGTTCTATTTCTTGTCTCAAGAGGAACTTCCGTCAAAACCATGTTACACCGTCGCATGTGTGTGTCATAGTCTCCGTTGTGTTCACAGCGACGTGTTTTAAAATATTGAATGTTTTACAGAATTCATTTAATTCTCCTTGTCACCATCAGCTCCCCATGCTCCCAACTGCATGTTTGGGAGTCAGTGTCAAATATCTCATTAATCCCTAGAGGCATGATCACTAATTTTCTTAGATTCTTTGGTTAATGGTAAGAAGTATAGCTATAAAGAGATGGGAGCAGCAACATTCAACAGCAGGGAAAAGAGTAGAGAAGTGACTAATCACTCATTAGTACACATTTGAGCAAATTCAGTCATCTAAATTATCTAATAAAGAGGGGTGCCACTAATTTAATGTTCACATTAAGCCCAATTATTTACGTTATTCATGAGTGTGTTTCCCAGCATTTGCCCCTCCACATCCATGAACCCAGTATAGTGATTTTGATTTGGAATCAAAGAAACATTAATAAAAGCTTTATTGAAATCCAATTATCAAGATGTCTTTTCTATCCCCACTTAAGCCAACAAATGACTCAGTTGCAAGATGTTGCTTAAAATACAGTAGACTCGTTTCTAGGAACAGAATCAAGCTTGCCGATATTTTTTTCCAGTTATTTTGGCATTATTTATAAAAACTACCCTCGTCGGGACGCCTGGGTGGCTCAGCGGTTGAGCATCTGCTTTCAGCTAAGGGTGTGACCCCGGGGTCCTGGGATCGAGTCCCACGTCGGGTTCCCTGCATGGAGCCTGTTTCTCCCTCTGCCTGTGTCTCTGCCTCTCTCTCTCTGTTTCTCATGAATAAATAAATAAAATCTTTAAAAAAAAAAACCCAAAAACAAAACCCAAAAAACTACCCTTGTCATTAGCCATCCAAGACCATCAAGGCAGCCTCTTTTTTTAAAAAAATAACACTTCTTGTTAATTTTATTTTTATTTATGTATTTATGCATTTATTTATGTATTTATGTATTTATAACACTTCTTTTTAAAAAGTCCTTCTTTAGACACTAATTTTTCATTCTCCATTATGTCGATCTCTGAAAAACTCCAAAGAAGAAAGAACAGAAGGTTGAATAGACCGTGTTCAGTAGGCAACCTTTATGATTGGATTGTATGTGTCAGCACACGAGTGTGTTCCCACACACACACACGACCACAGCCACACCATGGAGAGATTTTAGTCAAGAGAAAGGAAATCGCTGAGTGCCCATCAGCCTGTCTAGCAGTGCATCCACTCAGGGTCTCATCCCCAGGTCTCTCAAGTGATGCCAAACTGGGGGAGAAGGACAGGAATCGTCTATCCATCACGTGGTGAAGAAAAGAGCCAAACACCTGCTCCTTGGGTGTTTCTCTTTCCTTGGGCCGATGGCATCCATACCTAGTTTTATCAGCCAAGCAGAATCACAGAAAGGGGGAAGCTTGTCTGGAGTTCTTGGAGACATTTTAGTTTGCTGAAGTTCATTTCTGGAGGTGGGTGTGTTTCAGGGGCTGAGGAAGCTGTGCTGCTGCATTGAGAACCACAAGACATGTCAAGGGACTGTAATTAATTTTTAGAAGCAAGATGCCCTAAGCAGAAAGCAACCCACTATCCACACGGGGTCATGTGGGTAAATAAATTGTGGTTGTTGATAAAGTGAAACGGGTAGACTTTGCCCCCGACTGTTCATTTCAGCTATAGGTCGTCACGTTATCAGACAAGTCTCCGTATTAGTGCTAAGAGGTTTGATACCAGACTTTATCTGTGTAATTAAAAATGAAGTGATAATGAAAGGGTCCCCCACTGCTTTACAAAACAGTGCAGAGGCCCTTTGATTCCTGTGGTAATGACATGACAGATATGCCGCAAGAATTCTCACAGCTGTCCCGGCCCAGTGGACAGCTGTTCCGCTTAGAATTCCAACCACAGACAGAGAGAAAGCAGGATGTTGGGCAACACGGTGGCCCCGGCCCAGGAGGAGAGAAGGCCGAGACTAGTACGTCCCCACCTCGGCCACCAGCTTAGACATGGGACTGTGTGAACTCTGCTTCCCGTAGAGCGAACCTCTGCTAGCACACCCGTGGGGAGACCTGCACCTCGGGTTAGCGGTTCTTGCTCGTCAGCAAGGTAGTCAACCTTTTCCCCTTAACCTTTAATATTTGATAAAAAAATAATTTTTTACGTGAACATACACGGTGAACCAGATCAATACAACAAATCCTGGTGAGGCCAGTCTTCAATTTACAGAAGAGAACCTACAACTCCATAGACGCCCTTCGTGCAGCCCCCAATCCCGGCCCGCTGCCCGCTCCCCACCACCACTCTGCGGTTTTGCACTACTTTCCTTTTTCTTTTTGTCTTTTTATGAATACATGTCGGTCCCTAAATAATAGCTTGTACTTAATTTTGCTTGTTTTCACTTGATTCTAGGATAGAACATGCTTGGGGTTTTCCTTTTTTCTCCTGCCTTTCAGGTTATTCCCTCTTAATTCCTTTGTTCTTCCAGTCTTCCAAATCTCGGGGTGCCCCAGGACACCCTCCTTAGGCCTCTTTCTCTCTCAACTAATGGGCTATGACCCAGGATGATGATTATAGACAGGTTCGTGGTTTTCAGTGCCACCTGCAAACCTGTCTTCTGAACTGACCTCCTACATCCAACGGCATACTCAATGTACTCACTTGAATAAGCACCTCAAAATTAACTCATCCAAACCTGAGCCTTTGCTAGCCTCCTCCCCAATTTTTTTCTTCTCCGTAACAAATGGAAACTCTGTTATCTCTTTAAATATTGCCTGTCTCTTTAATTTTTCCTTCTGCAAGATTTGATAGATTGGAAAAGTCTCATACTATGTCCCACGTGTCTTAAACCTCTCAGGCTTCCACACGGAAATTATCCATACAAAAGAAGAAAGACTATTTTTTTTTAAACTTCCTTTTTACTTTACTCAGATCTACTTTTCAGTTTACAAATTCTTCCCTTAGCTGAATACCACTACTATGCAAGCCTTCCATTTTGATTTCAATTATTACATTTTTCATTTCTAAAAATTCTATTTAGTTCTTTTAAAATATGTCTTTTGATAGTTTCTTTTTTCTTATATATGTTTTAAATAACTTTTTAATATCTTTGAATAT
Organism: Canis lupus baileyi; assembly: GCF_048164855.1. Classification (NCBI taxonomy): domain Eukaryota; kingdom Metazoa; phylum Chordata; class Mammalia; order Carnivora; family Canidae; genus Canis; species Canis lupus. The sequence continues at coordinate 5,197,381 of NC_132839.1, read as the reverse complement.
ATCAAAACTTTATTTTGTATCAGGGATTTGAAAATATAATATTGAAGCCTTTGAGGATGTAGGTCTGTTGTCTGTTTTTCCTGTTGACTTGCACTAGTGCTGGCTTATTTCCTGTTGTTCTCTGTGATTTTTAGATTGTGAGTTTATGTTTGCTGCCATTCTATTTGTAGGCTTTCTTTTAAAGCCTGGATTAAAGGGTACCTTTCTCAAGGGATGATATTTGTCCGCTTTTGTCAGGCAATGAGCACTCCTGTAATGAATCCTTTTAAAAATACAAACAAGCAACACAAACTATGCAAATAGTGTAGATTCAGGTACTAAATCATGTGAATGGTAGCCAGTGGGTATTGATTTTCAAGAAAACCTTAAAAAAAAAAAAAAAAAAAAACAAACCCCAAACTCATGAATAGCCAAGGCCGAAAAGGACAATTTTTATTACCGTTTGAGTCTTCAATTTTTGTTTTATTTTAGTTCACTATTTACAAAAGGGTATTGCCTGTCAGGGATCCTGGCTTTATAAAGATCAGCTCTTGATTTACCTCCCTATTATTCGCTGGCCCAAAGTTTTGTACGCATTTTCTAGGCCACAGTGAACAATATAATCTCCCACATTTCGTTAGTTTTCAAGCTTCTCTAGAGATAGTAGTCTTAGCATGCATCAGAATCACCCAGAGGATCTTCTAAAACATGGATTGCATGGCCTTTGTCACGGTCACTCAACTCTGCTGTTGTCACAGAGAATACATGTATGCGCGCAGTTGTATTCCAATAAAACTTTACTTACAAAAATATGCATCAGGCCACGTTTGGCCTGGAGCCACAGTTTGCTGACCCCTGCTCTAGACTGACATTTCTACTCTGTTCCTGGTCACAAGAGGTTTCTTTTGCTTCCCTGCAGGCACACCTAGTCATTTAAAAGGATTTAAACATATTTTACTGAGAAAGTTTTAGGTGTTACATAGCAAGAAATATTTCAGGAACTTCATTCTAACATAATTGAAATAGAAGCCCCGCATTTAAATTTCTACTTGTTTAAAGGATTTGGGGGAAGACTTTTCTACTGGAAATGATCTTTCCTACAAGTCTACTCTCTTTATTATGTATTTATTTTTTGTTTTATTTATTTTTAAAGATTTTATTTATTTATTTATTTATTTATTTATTTATTCATTTATTTATTTATTTATGAGAGACACACAGAGAGAGGCAGAGACACAGGCAGAGGGAGAAGCAGACTCCATGCAGGAGCCCAATGAGGGACTCGATCCTAGGACCCCAGGGTCATGCCCTGAGCCCAAGGCAGATGCTCAACCACTGAGCCCCCCAGGTTCCCCAGGTCTACTCTCTTTAGTAGTCAATGAAAAGTTTATGATTAGCCCTTACTTTTCTGTAGAGGTTTTTTTCTACCCTCTGCCCCTACAGAACATACTCATCTACTTTACTGGGTGACCTCAAACACCCAGGACTTACCCTGCTGTCTTACTACCTGACGCCTTTGCACATATTGGTCCATCTTCCAGGCCGCTCTCCCTTCCTTCCCCATGGTAAATCTGGTAAATTCCTGCGACTCCTTCAACTCTCATCAAAAGCACCTCTTTGGTAAAACCTCTTCCATCCCAAAGCTGCTGTGGCCCGTGTGTTCCATCTAGTTGTGCCCATTATTACACCGATCATACTCCACTGCTAGGGCTAGTTTTCAAGAATGTCTCTTTGTGAGGCTGTGAGACACTCGAGGCTGGGGATGAGTTTTGTTTAAATGACCAGTGCTGTTACATGCTTTTTACGTAATAAATTTGTTTGCTTTTGAAAAATGGAATAAATGGCTAAGCAAATGAATGAGTATTTAGGGAGTGGGATTTTAAACAAGCCTCTCGTTTAAACCCTTAGATTTTAATCCATCTCGGTAATCACTGGCCAAATCAGAATCTCCTAAAGCCAGTCTCGTTTATGATTCTGGTTGAGTCAAACCTATATAAAGTCAGCAGCAAAACACACAAGGACAGGAACCACTGCATGCATCACACCCAACCAGCATCAGGGAGGCCATTTATTGTCTCTAAAATAAAACAAAAGACACAGTGTTTTGTTTCTCTTTTATTGCAACCCATTGCAAGGTCAAAAGATTCACGGAAATATAGAAACTACAAACTGGGTGAATTTCCTTTATCCACTCAAAAAGACATTAAAGACAAAGGACCAGAATTTTTCACTACAGCAATATATTTCATAGTCTTTATTCTGAAAATACTGTTGACATTTTGGAGAGGATAAAAAGCCCTGCATTAAACGTGTTCACATATATTTATGACACTCTAAGCAAAACAAGAAACTCTATATTGCCCAGAAATCATTTTAAGCCTCATTTCAAAGCATCTAATGAGAACACATTCAACAACCATCACAGGATCACTCAAGGTGATGCTTTTTTTTTTCTGGTTGTTTTTTTTTTTTTTTTTTTGGAAATTAATGCTTTGAGGCTGGATATGATATTTCTACAGATTTCTACAAATATACCACAGCAGTTTTCCAGGTTATGTTGCATCAGGCTTTCTGGATTAGTCAACATCTTAAAGAATAAGTGCAAGTTCCCCACCCCAACCCACCCCCCAAGCTAAAGCATGTTATAGTGCTGTATTTTAGATTCAAACAATGCAACATTAAAAAAAAATCAATTATACACCTCTGGAACCATTTGACAACCAAACTGTAACACTCTAAAGATTATCACAACTTTGAACTGAAATGGCACCATCCATATCATCAACCGCTCTCCCTTCTTTTGTCTTTTTTAACTATTTAAAATATAGTGTGACATATATAAAAATTAAACTTTTGTTTATTCACTCCAGCTACTATTACTATACATACTGTCTTATAAATTAGTTTTGGATTAAAAACCAGTTAAAATATTGTGAATTAAAATATTTTTCAGTGGTGGGGAAATGAACATGAAAACGATACCACTTGATGTGCAAGAACTTTTTTATTAATAATAAACAGCTTTTCTTCTTACACAAATTTTATTCCTTTCAAATTAAATTAGTAACCTATTTAGTGATGGAAAAAAAATACCCTTGGTGCTTACTAACTAGATTTTCTTAACTGATTGGGATTAAAAGCAAAAAAAACATATGCCACATCAGAAACATGTTGACATAATCAAAGGAAACAGTGTTTACAAAAAAGGAGTCACTATAAATAAGTGAATGGTATTTGTGAATGTAAAGCTATATTTTGTTGCTTACAGCTAGTATCATTTTAGACATATTGGGACTTACAGAAAGTGAAACTCAAACCTTAGTATATCTGTTAAAGACCAAACAAAACAAAACAAAATAAAACAAAAAACCCAGTTATGTCCACATTGGGGAAGAATAAATAGCAAACTCACAGGGCAGGGTTTTGTATCTAGCTCTACTGTGAAAGATAATCACTCTTTAGCTTAAAAAGGCTCCCCTGCTGTCTTGATTATAAATCGAGACACAGGAAAGTTTACTTGAGCCTGAGTCCCTACTATGAATTAATTGTAAAGATGTGTGAAATCAAAACATATATTCATTTACTGATAGATATTGTCTTAACTGAAAGCTGGCAATCTTGAAACAAAGAAATGCTTATTTCCGACAAGTGTAAACACAAATCTTAATGAAAAGATTTTCTAATTTTTCGTCTTAACTCATACATTAACCAGCAATAGATCTCTGTAGTAGCACAAGAACTATTCAAAATTAACATGCATATATCCAAAAAACCTGTTCTAAAGCCCAAAGCAAAGCAAAAAAAAAAAAAAAGATAAATCAATAGGAAGATTGTCTACTTATATCTCACTCATTAATCTTCTAATAATGTGACTACCTCCAAATCTTAGAAATAAACTTTCATAATTACCAAAATCAACAAAAATAATTAAATGATCTGTAGGTATTGTTTTGTTTTTTTTAAATAACCGCACACTAGTATTACACTGGTGCTTTGAATGTGGATAACGCTTAAGGGTAGCTCCAAATATCATTAAAATATATCCGGACCAGTTGCAATCCATGAAACAAGAGCGAATACAACATTAACATAAACCTTAACGAAAATATTCAGGACTCTACAGAACAAATTTGCAGAATAATGGATAATTAACTTGTGTGAGCTGGCCAGGGGAGCTCAGATCGTTGCCTCCATATAAAAACTTCTCAGAAGGCTTTATGTTCTCGAGGCCCTCCCTCACTTGCAGACAGCAAGTTAGCCACCTGTGCATATCCCGGGTTGGGTGCCGAGCTTCCTCAGTGGCCTGGAGAAGGCCCCTCCGTCAGAGAACGATCTAGAAAGAAAGTGCCCTGGCGTTTGTGCTCATGCGGCACAGGTACTGGCATGTTAGGGTGTGTGTGTGTGAGGACCTATACGTGTGTAGGCCCCTGAAATGTTGCAAAGGCCTGGTTTCCTGGTTTCTAATTGGTGCAACATCCCTTCTGGCCTGGTCACCATCAGGAGCAGTGCATAATTCTATTCCATCGGAAGAGAAGGCCGATGGATGCCTTCATTTCGGGGCATCTTCAAGAGGCGGCAATTAGAAGATCAACATACTAGGGCCCACGGTTTTTGGTTTTACAGTAAATAAAAAAATTTTTTTTCTTTAGAGAAACAAGCCTTTGAGTTTAAAAACCAAAGGGTCTGTGGCTTTCAAAAATCTTTAATTTTTAAGGAAAAAACAAAATAACCCAAAAAACCACCCCAACCCAGCTCACCTGGGAACAAACAGCAATTGCGCTTATGCTATGCGGTATGCGAACAAGACACACATATACACTGGGGTACACCCGTAGACGTGGAACAGGGAAAATCTTTCCAAGGGCTCGGCCCCCCAGATCTCCCACCACCCCCCCCCCCCGGGAGCAGGAGCGTTAGGAGGAGGCTGCAGACATGTTGGGGGTCCAGCCCATCTGATAGGCCCTCTCCAAGGTCCTCTTGCAGTCCTGCAGCACGGTGCTGAAGGTGATGTGGGGGTACTGCTGCACCAGCTGCTCCACCGTCACTTCGTTGACCTGCAAGCACAGAAGAGCCGCCGTCACGCACAGGCCCACCGAGCCTGGCAGCCGCCCCTGGACTCCGGGGAGGAGCCCTCGCCCCTTCCTTCGCGGCAGAGCCAGGCAGCATCCATGACACGACACGACACGTGTCCTTGCTGTCTGCCCTCCCGATGCCTCGGCACTGCACTCACCCGGAGGGATGCTTAAAAAAGACATACGCTATCAAGGAACCGAACGTGTTTTCTAGAAGCGTGAGCGATAGGGACTCGTGGAGACCTTCACGGTGCCGTGGGAGAGCCGGGGTGCGGGAGGGGAGGCGGCAGTAAGGCACCATTCTTAGGTGCCTCTGCCTTCATCGTCAACCCGACAGCTTTTTTAAGGACAAAACTCTGGATTGGGAGAGAAGATCCATGGGATTCCAGCTAGGAGTGCTGGGGAAAATGTTTATTTTTCTTCCCTTTAAATGTTAAGGTATTGCAAACTCCAAGTCCCTTTGTGAAAAGGGCTGAAATGTGAGGAATCAATAATTAAAACATACGTGGCTGGCAGGTCAGGGATGGCCCCGATAGACCTTAACCATCAAAGATACCACCTTGATTCTTGATTAGACAAGGCAATCAGACAGGCCTAATTAAAACTAACACCTTTACAATTGCTGTGCTGTGAAGGGATTAATTTGTCAATTATTTTTAAGCTGATTGCAGTTCATATCACAGAAGCAGACAGCTTCCTTCATCCTTTAGATAAATAAATGATTAACCTAAGAACCACAACTTTTAGGTAGCTTTATTTAAAATCTTTATTGAACACTTGGGCATTTTCAGATACATCAATATTTCATTTATACTGAGTAAGCTGATCTGAAAGGAGGTGCTTATGATACACAGTTCCGTGCTCCCTCCCTCTCCATGTCTGTCCATTATTGAAAAGGATCAGGGCCGCCAGGAAAAACCCAAAACAACATCAAACCCTTGCTGTTTGCTTTGAAAGCCTGTTAAAGAAGGATGATGACCATGACATTCCATCATCTGCACTTTTCTGAAACGACATGATGTTCTCTGGGTGATTTGGAAAACTATGTTATATATAATATCTTTTTTAAAAAATGAGAATTGATATTCCAGCATTGCATTGATGGTAATCCGTGGGCACACCTCTCTCTTCAAGACTTGCTTATATTTAAATCAACCTTCATTCCAATTTCAACCAAACCATGTAGGTAATCAGTTTTTGTGATACAGATATGATGTATAACGCTGTTTTCAAAAACAAGAAGAAGATAATTTTAAATAAAAAGGAAAAACTGATAAATTAGAGTTGAGAATATGAATTGATGGCCCTAAGATGATTTTTAAGCAGCGTTTTTATTTTTTATTTTTAATTTAAATGTATGCTCTAAGTCTTGAGTTGAGGCAGCTTACAACAATATACTTAGAAGGTCACGCACCAACTAGCCCTGCCAGTCGTTCTAGCATGTTTTTTGATACTCCAGTCACCTGACTTCATTTCAGTTTATCAAGTTGTCCAAGTTTCTTCTGGCCTCAGGGTCTTTGCACATGCTATTCTCTTTACCTGGAATACTTCTTAATCCACTTTCTCCTAAAAACCCTTTCTTTATGCCTACTTCCTAGTCACTCTTGAGTTCTTAGCTTCCATGTCATTTCCCCGGGAAACTTTGATCACTGCCTTATCCCTGCTCCCCCTCCCCCCAATCTAGGTAAGGCTTCCAGGTCATTTATTTTATTTATTTTATTTTTTTCAGGTCATTTATTCCTTCAACATTGCCCCCTTGGTCTTCATAGCACCTAGAAAGTTAGTTTATAATTGCTTCATTCCATGTCTGGCTCCCAAAGCCAAAATCATTTTTGTATCCATAAGTTAGGCCTAGCGATTAGTGAATGAATGATAAATACCAAATACCAAATAAAAAACAGGAACTCAATGCAAAGCAAAGCCATACACTAACATACTAGTCACAAAGACTAACGACTCCTGAGCAGCTCCTCTTTGGCTCAGGAAGTCCCTCCTTCGGTAGGTCTTCCCACCCGAGCCTATCTCCCAGAGAGGCCAGGTTAGGTCCCCCCTTCCCTATGCACCTGTGGCTGGCACCCTGCATGGGTTTTCTTATACTGAGGCTCTCTCATGTTGCAATCCTCTCTTTACTCGCCTGTCCCTCCCACCTGAACAAAAGCCTCTGGGGACCAGGGACCTGCGCTTTTGACCTTTAAGGCTGTCAAGCTGTGCGAAACACAGAAAAGAAACACGACCATTGTGGTTCATACCATGGACTTCAGAATCGACCAGAAACAGGCTTGAACCCTGGTTTCACTTTATTTCTTTAAGATTTCGTTTCCTCAACTGTATGCACGGGATAAAAATACGTAAGTCATAGGATTGATATAAGGATTAAGTGTAATGATATGCTTAACACTGTGACGGACGTAACAAGGTCCCGGAATGGTAGCTCTATTACAGCAGGCACTCAATAAATGGTTATCGAGTGTGTGAATTAATTAACGATGTGTTAGGGTGCCCCGCTCTCCATAGTGATGTTCAATCTCTGAGATAGTTCAGAAATGAGCCCTGATAACAATTGTTGTAAAGTTCAAAATAAAAGAATCACAGGGCAAGAAGTGACCTTTAAAACATACTTCATACGTAAGCAGAGTTGATTATATCTTAATCGTTCTCTGGGGGAGATTCTAGAACTTTCCTTAATAAAACAGTCCAGGTTTTAAATATCTACTTTCAGAAAATCCTCCCTTTTCTTTACCCGATATCCCCCATTCTGCTGTTAGGTTACCTTCCCCGCTCCTGCCATCAACAAACCCATAAGGATGTCGGTCTCATTAAGAAAGAACTTAGAAGTCATTTGGTCAGAGAGGAAGCCCAGAAAAATCTACTCCGCATCGCAAGGGAAGAAAGTGTGGTCCAAGCCACTTAGTATTCAAGGAAGAACTAACTACCTGAAAACAGATGACAAAAGAATGGAGGAGAGAAAACATTTAAACCCACCGTAAGGATGGGGGACTGCCTTCTGTGCTGCGCCTTTTCTGATCTACACGTGGGCCTTTATGAAGTCCTATAGCCACGGCTGACAGGCAATTTGTTTGGGGGGCCCAATTTTTAAAAATAGGAAATATCTCTATGTGATACCTGTTTTGCAGGAAGAGGGATACAGTTCACCGTAAGCAAACTCGATATATGAAGATAAATTTATGAAGTACATCAAGGAGGGGATAACCTGCTCACCTCGTGAAGTCTTCCATGGGCGGGTTAACTTATTTTCTCAGCTCTCCCAACGTATTTTATATATGCCTTGATTGACCAAAATTCAATTTACCTATTTCTGTTGCATTAAGTCAGGTCTACCTGTAGTTGAGAATACAGAGTATATTAGCTCTCTGGCCTTCTCAGGTTATGGGCAGGGGGAGACGGTGACTTGGCTTCACGTGGCTGTATGAAAATCGGAACTAGCGATCCTCTGTGGGTATAATACACCTTCTGAGCAATCTTTGTGCTAACTGTGCTCTGTAAACTCTAGAAAACAAAGCAGAGGGGGAAATGCAAATATCCCATTTTAGGGCTTTGTCGGGTAGAAGCTATTCAGGGGAAATACATGTGTTCCCACTAGGGAAGGTTCTATCTTTTACTTATAGTGTCTCCTGGCGATACAGTGTGACAAATTTTATACTGAAGTTATTTTCATTTACTCCTCAGAAGTACAAATTATGCTCACCTCTTTGTATAGAATCCATAAGCACTTTGGTGCCTTAGAGAAAGAGTTTGGTGTAAGACACCAGGAGGGTCCAAATCATTTTAAATCGTTACGCCTACATACACATTTCTGCAGACATTTTGTCATGCACAACTCTACTTGCTAGAATGAAAAGAACCATTCTCTGTTCCAACTCACAAAATGTGTGTAATATAAAAAAGGAACTTAGATGAATCTTTAAAAATTTCCCCACGATCCCTGGTTTTCTGTATTCAATTTCTTTTCCTCCTTCCGAAAACTATCAATGGCAACGCCTGTATTACACAGGAGATTTGAAAAACGCATCCTATCTTCCTAAAGAAATATGCAGTGGTGTCATTTGAAGAAATTACCGTGATTAAAGGGGAAAAAAGTGTGTACCACAGGTTTTTTTTTTTTAAATATAAGAAAGATTGGATTTTATAGTTCTCTCCAAAGACTGCACAACCATAATTTACATTTTCAAAATTATTATAACTCTTTTCAAGGTAGTAGCAATTTGTCTGGTATTTTAATCTATTTTGAGTTAACATCTATTAGCACTTTTTCAAAATGTGAGGTAAATTGCTGTGCTAATTAAGGTAAATCACACCATAGCTTCATTCTATGGCTGCTGCGACTATGGAAGGTTGAGGAGAGAACCTTCAGAGCCTCCGAGACCCACCGCACTAATTTATCTAGATCATCACACCGCGGCTTCACCTCTTCATCAATACTTTCTCTGGAAAGTTCCAGCTAAGTGTAAGCCCAGGCCTGAAGTATCTCCCCAATGATACCTACCATTCTAGAGAGAATATTTCTGATAGAATTTGCTGAAGAAACCACGTAGATTACGTGATTCTTATTTCTTCTTTGACTTATGTTTTAAAACAGGACATGTTTCTTGTGAGGGGCAGAAATACTGGACACCTACATATATTAAAATCACATTTATGAATATGATAAACCCCTTAAAATCACTTCTTTCCAAATCGCTTTTTTTTCCTAAATGGAGAAAGCTGCCCTGCAAAAAGTAACCACTACTAAAAATGCCAGCGCTAAGAACGTGCATCGCGTCATCTCTGGACTGTCAGTTCCTTGACAGCAAAGAGTCTTTGGGTCATTTCTTTTTTTTTTTTTAAAGATTTTATTTTTTTATTCATGAGAGACTGAGAGGCAGAGACACAGGCAGAGAGAGCAGCAGGCCCCATGCAGGGACCCCGATGCGGGCCTCGATCCCAGGACCCCAGGATCCACACCCTGGGCTGAAGAAAGGCGCTCAATCGCTGAGGCACCCGGGCGCCCCCGAGTCACCTCTTGGTGTCCAGGTCTGGGCACGCTGCCTGGTGCGTTCTCGCCCCGTTAGTCCCGAGCTCAGGAGACAGGAGTGTTTGCTGGTTTTGTCCACTGCCAAGTCCCCGGCGCCTGCAGAAGGCCTGGCACCTGGGAGGGACTCGAAAAATATTTGCTGGCTGAGTTACTGTCGTGGTCGGGCAGTGAACAGGTACTGAGCGGACACGGGAGCGGCAATCAGCAGCGCCTCGGAAGCTGTGCAGGTAAGCCCGCCGTGTTTCCAGACTGTTCCAGGCCCGGCAGACACAGCCTCTAGAGTCTTGACGTTTCGGTGGCGCCCAAGTCCTGTTGTCCTCTGAAGATCCTGCCCAAGGCGACCCTGTGCTGCTCCCTCCTTCCCAGCTGTGCCTCTTTCCAGATGTGCCCTCGCTGGGGTGTCCGTGCGCACAGGAGGCCTGGGACGGTCGCTGACACCGCCGCTTGGCGGAGATCTAAGGCTTCTGCCTGCAGCCCCAGCCCCCGCTCAGGGCACTCGAGGTTTTGTGACGTCTCAGATCCCTTGTCACATTGCACTGACCCGGGGCAGAGAGGGAGCCGTGGCCAGGTGTCCGGCTCGAAGCCACGTGGCCTCCTGCCACCTGCGGGCCGCCCGCCGCCTGCCGCCTGGGGGGGCGCCTGGGCGCGGCGGGGGGCACCTGTGGCTGGAGAGCGGAGGCCCCGGGGCCGCGGTGGCAGCGCGCCCGACACGTGGCTAGGCCTTCCTCCTAACGACCGACAAAGGCGAGACGGAACCATGTCCCCGTTCCCGCCATCCGGGAGGCCACACGGGTCACACTGCGCAAGTGGCGGCCGGGCCGCGAAGCCGGGAGCCCCGGGCACCCCCAGCGGAGGACGGTCGCTGGCGCCCCTCGGCCTCCCAGCCAGCCCTCCCCATCCCAGCGCAGAGAGACATGTGACTGTGGCCGAAGGGGTGGGGCACGGCGGGGATGGCTGTGGCTGCAGGGGTGGGGGACAGGACGGGGACGGCTGTGGCCGTGGGGGGGGCACGGCGGGGATGGCTGTGGCTGCAGGGGTGGGGGACAGGACGGGGACGGCTGTGGCCATGGGGGGGGGGCACGGCGGGGATGGCTGTGGCCGCAGGGGTGGGGGACAGGATGGGGACAGCTGTGGCCGCAGGGGTGGGGGGCACGGCAGGGACGGCTGTGCACCTGCGCTCCAGGCCTGGCGGTGCCAGCTGCTGGGGATGGGCACCCGGCCTTCCCAGGGGTCTGGGAAAGGCTTCCAGAACATGTCACATTGAATTGGACTTCCCGGGGTGTCTGGGGGGCTCAGCGGCTCAGGGATCGGTCCCGCATCAGCCCCCGCAGGGAGCCCACTTCTCCCTCGCCTGTGCCTCTGCGTCTCTCTGTGCCTCTCTGAATAATTAAATAAAAAAATCTTAAAAAAGACACATTGACTCGAGCTCCCGAAGGACACGGGGGCACCGCCCGTGTACCTACGTGTCAGGTGCACATATCAGACTCAGGGAAGAAAGCCAACCCGCCGCCCGCCTGCGTAGACCCTGACCTGCCTCCCGGAGCCGCGGCCGCAGTGTCTGCAGCCCACGGAGCAAAGGACGCGTGTGGCCGCAGTAGCTCTCATGTCGTGTGGCCGCGTTCCAGGGTGGGGGGACGGAGCCCCTTGTGCGGGGGCATCAGGGAGCCCACAGCAGGCCCGCGGAGGCGCTGCCCACGGCCCCCGCGGCTCCCCCGTCCTGATGCAGGGCTCCGGCCCCCGCCCCCACCGCGGCCCAGGGCCCCAGCTCGTCGGCCAGGCCGCAGGCCCCCGGAATCCGCTCCTCTCGGCCTTCTCCAGGGGCCCGCACTGGTTCTCCACGGGTCCGCACTCACGAGGTGCAGCAGAGGTCGCCGGGCGCAAGCAATTCGGAGGAGGCCCCCGAGCTCTTCAGGCCGGGCCGGCGGCCCCGAGGTGGGCACGTGTTCAATGGACAGAATAAGGGTAACGTGAGTTCCAGTAAGACATCGAATTTTCTTGTAAATGAGATGAGTCATCTAAGTGCAGTTGAAAATATTTTAAATAGGACGCTAAGAAAAGAAGGAAGCACGTGGGTCTTCCTAGGACCCTGCCCAGCGACACCCCGCGCCAGGCTCGCTCCGGGTTCTACTTCCTTCCCTCGGCGGCAGGGCTCCTCACGTCCCCGTGTGGGTGGCAGGCGCGTCCTGCCGAGGGTTCCCTGGGCCCGAGCCGGGAGGTCCAGGACGCCGACGGGGACTGTGGGAGCGACTGTCACCCCCCTCACCGCCCCGTCCTGTGCAGCGGCAGGGCCCAGGATGGGGGGCAGGGCCTTCCCCTGACTGTGACTGCGGAGTGCTGTGCAAACCGTTCTCGCCGGCACCCAAAGCACCTGCTCCTTGCCTCTGCTCTGCCGCCGCAGTGTGTCCCTTCCCTCTGCCTGAGTCAAACCCATGTCCTTCTCCACGAAGTACGAACGGTACAACCTCCCGGATGCTCCCCACGCGCTTACTGACGCGGCATGAGCTACGCTGTGGCTGCCACCAGGAACACAAACAAGAATGTGGTGGCTCTCGGCCCAACTGCTCACCACGGTCACCTGGGGATCTTTCAAGGGTCCCGATGCTCAGGTCATACCCCAGACTGACTGTATCTGAACCCGGGGGCGCGGGGCCCGGGCACCAGGCCTCCTCCTGCCCCCAGCGTAGCGCGGGCTCAGTCCTACTGGTCTAAAGCTTTCATCTGAAGCGCTCACAGAGGGCACAGGTGACTTCTGCTCTCGGGGAATCTGAAGGCAGGTTCTAAACTGAGATGATTTAAAGGTGGCAAGTCACACGTTCGCCTCCCGTGTCGCCCTCCACGTTAAACTGAGTCAGGGCTCCTGGAGAAAAGGAAACCGTGGCTCCAACAGCCGATTAGCCCATCTTTTTACAAATACTTGTCGCTACGTGAAACAAAAGGTACACTTTTTTTTTAATGTGGTAGAAACAGACTGGTTTCCTCTTCTTCAGCATTGGTATTGGGACTCTAGTTGGGCACAGCCAAGGAGGCCACCTCCTGGCCTCCCCGATAACTCAAGGAAGGGACGATTTCCTAAACCCAGCTGTCACGTGGAGGTATGTAGTGCTTCCTCATGGGACCATCCACAAGGTGGAAGGACAGGGCCCACGTGACTGGGAAATGTTTAATATAATCTTAAGAGGAAACACTGATCATCATCTTGGAGACTGGAGGCCACCTGCTGAATATGGGAGTCAACTGATTACAGGCCACCCACAATGCACTACACTTCATGCGTGAACCTCCTACCGCTAGCCCGAGGCCTTTAAGGATTTTTTTTTTTTTTTGAGAGGTAAAAAATACTACTCTTGGGTGGCAAAAAACTCATCTAAAAGTCCCAAAGCATAGAAAAAGGCAGATACTGAGAATGCAATGAACCTGACAGAGGCAGGCTCATAAATTCAGTCAACTTTGTCAAATGCAGTCATTCCATTCCAGAATCTGCAATGATTGGAAGTGCTATGCTCTGTCAATATCACAACAGGCCTGGCTTCATGCTGTCTCTTTTTCATGAAATGTGGGCTGCCTGTTAACACTAGCATTGCTTTCTATTCACTTGAATTAGCACAGTGAGAAAGCAGCAAAGAACCTGGGAGGATGAGGATCACAGAAACGCCTGCAGTGTTAAGTGAGACTCGGGGCTCACCAACCTGAAGCCTCTAATTAGAGATTAGTGCGACAGGAGTCCAACCACCAGACTGTCAAAGAAATTAGTGACATTTTCATTCCCTGTTTCACCAAGCAATCTTCCACCAAGAAGGATGTTTCACGTCAAGTGTGAGCTCTACATGTAGCCTTGCAGAGCCCATTCCGAGGCCTCTGTCTGCTGGCCGTGGAACTGACCTACTGCACAGATCTATACATTTTGGGGGGTACGGATTTGCATGTGTGGTGCAGATGGGAACCAAAGCAGACCAGTCTGGGGCATCAAGATGGAGAGAGCCCCTTGGGGAGTCATCTGAACTGCTCTAAATGGTTTAGCAAAAGACTGACTATTTGAGACACACTGAGTCCTAATAAGATAATTAATGTAGTCACTAACCGAGCGGTAAGTGCAATGTATTTATAGAACACATCTGGGTGTTTCTAAATTAAACTCTCAAAGTTAAGCTGAAAAACACAATTGAGAAAAAAAAAAGAAACCTCTCAGAACTAAAAATGTCTTTTATGCTTAATGGCTTTCTTGATTTCAGTTTTTTTCTATTTTTTTTTTTTTCAGTTTTTATTTTCTTATGTAAAGCCTTGGGCAGCAGCAATCACCAGTGGACACCTAGTGAAAAAAAATCTCTCTCTAAAACGGCAGCTTCTGTCCCGTAGAATTTATGGATTTGACCTGCTTCCTAAAACAAATTTATTACCAGCAAAAAATTTATTCTGCGTAAAAGTGATCTGTAAATCTGTAGATTAGAACACCTGAAAACAAGTGAGATTTTTGGTTTACAGACGAGAGACTCTACATAAATCAGAGCATTTCAGGGTTCGGCTCTGAAGAATTCTGAGTCCGATCATCCAGCAGATGCCTGAATTTTATCTGTTGACCGTCCTGAACCCCAGGGGCTCTGGGCTACACTCAGAATTCCCCAGCTATAGGAAGCTCTATAAATCCAAGGTGCCGTCTTTCACAGTCATTTCCTTCCCTCTGTCCAGATACTTCTTATAATCTGCAAAATTATTAGCAGGAGGTGGGATCTCATGTTTTTCGAGCTTGCTTTTAGGTGTACAATACTTCTGCAAACCAAAAGAATAAACACATAAACAAGCCAAATAGGTAAACTAAATAAATAAAGCAGTAGAGGTGGGGCTGCCCTGAAGTTTGGTGTAAGGACCAGACGCCCGGCCCTCGTGGCCAGCCTGCCATTCCCAGAGACCCTGAGGAACCTCCTCGAACCCTACAGCTACACAGAAGACAGATGAGAAACCTGCTCCATCCGCGCATCATGCGATATATAATTTGCGTAGGGATGATTATGTGCCAGCCACTGTGGCGGGGTCTGGCCATGGATGAGAGGAAAATCCCAGAGGGAGAAATCCATGGATCCCACATGTGGACAAGGAGGAGAGCGACAAGGAGGAGGAAGGTGAGAATGCACCACCAAAGCAGATAAGAGCTGGGGTTTACTGCTTGCTGCCTGTAAGGAACTTTGCACACGCGGACTCATTTAATCCTCTCCGTGGTTTATGGGAGAGGTGTTGTTTTTTTATTTCCACTTTACAGACAAGGGAAGCAGTGCTGGAGATGGAGAGAGAAAAGCCAGGAGCGCGGGTACACCGAAGGCAAGAGAAAAGCATTCTCGGGCAGGAGGGCACGGTTACCAGGGCGATGCAGCTGCTAGGGGATGGAGCAAAGTGCGGACAGAGAAGTGGCCCCTGGATGTGGTGACAAGGGAGTCACCCGCGATGCTGGAGGGAGCAGAATCAGTGGGGTGCGGGGGGGGGGGGGGAGAACAGGAAACAGAACGGCAGAGGCCCCTGGCTGAAAGATGTGGGATCAAAGCAAGGTTCTTTATGCAGAAGAAATATACTTTGGGGTGCCAGTTCTGAAAATTAATTTGTAGTCTCACTGCTGTGGAGCTGCCGGCTTGATGGTCTGTCTTCCCCAAGAGCCCGTGGGCTCCACGCTGGCAGGGGTGGTCTCGTTTCCTGTTTTTTTTTCGGATCTGTCACCTATCACGGTGACTGGAACACAGTAAGCGACTGAACAGATATTTCGTGAATTCAGTGGATAAAATGCATGATAAAAATTGGGACACGGAGGGATGCCTGGGTGGCTCAGCGGTTGAGCATCTGCCTTCAGCTCAGGGCCTGATCCCAGGATCTGGGATCGAGGCCCAAGTTGGGCTCCCTGCATGGAGCCTGCTTCTCCCTCTGCCTGTGTCTCTGCCTCTCTCTCTCATGATTAAATAAATAAATCTTTAAAAAAAAAAAATTGGGACAGGGGAGGGAGTTTAGGTTTCTCCTTGAAAAACTGCTTGCCAAACCAAATGTTCCCTGCACACTGGCCGCTGAATGCCTGGGCCTCACACACAGGCTGAGCGGGCTCCTCCCCGAGGGCCGTTGGTCCCTCGGTCTCCTGAGCCACCGCCAGCTGTCCTTATTTCCACTTTGTGAAGACAGGTGCTTAGGAGTCCTGGGATCTAATCTGAGCCCTGTTAGGAAATGGCTGTTACCTTTTCTATTTCTAAATTAGAAAAATAATATGATCCCGCAGCCTAATTCTTTCATATAATTACTTAAGCCACATCAGAGTTCCAAGGAGATTATTTACTGCAAAGCCATGATGCTCCCGGGTGCCGTCAGGCAAACCCCAACAGAACATTCTATTCACCTACAGCATTTGGGGAACAGCAGACCCTTGCCTTCCTCCTTTCTAAAAAAGAAAAAAAAAATCAACATCCATCAGCCTCATAGCAGAAGTGAACAAGCATAAGCACCTCCTTACAACACACCGCCTTATGGGATTCTAGGGAGACAGCGTGGGAGACACGTCCCAGCCTGGACGCTACGTGGCCATCTAACTTGCCAAGTCCTTACCCTGCTCAGGAGAAAGGCCTGTGACCTACTGGTCTCTGAATTTCTTCTTCTTTCAAGTGTAACTGTGATTTAATGGGTCTTAAAAACATGACAAAAAAAAAAAAAAAAAAAGAAAGAAAGAAAAAGATAGATTCTATTTGTTTCTGAGGATTGCTAAGTCCCAGGGCCTAGTTTTTCTTAGTAAGATGTGAGCGTATGAATTTCTATTCACGGCTACAATCTTATGAACCGCGTAGGTCATGTCGTGGTTAAATACCACGTGCAAGATTCCGGAACGGATACGCATATACGGACAAGTAATAGCAGTGGTCGTGGTTGATCTTCACGGACGGCTTACCGTGTGCATGACGTGGGGTCAAGTGCTCTATTGCACTATATCTCATTTAATCGCCCTACGGAGGAGATATATCCCGATTTTTCAGACGGTGAAACTGAGGCTCCTGGAGCTCAAGCTGCCCGAGGTCCCACAGCAGTGGAGCACCCAGCAGTGCGACACCGGTGCTCACCCGCTTAAGCTCTGCCATGAAGCTCCAGGTGGTGTTTCTTGGCCAATCCTTAGATACAGGGAAGGCCTTTAGGGTGACCAGGCCTGGAGGCGGAGGAAACGGGAGCTCCTGGCTACCGTGAAGTCGTGAGGTCACCTCGGGGTTGCAGCTGGTGTGTTTTCCTGTTTCCATTACCGAGAATAGTCAGGAGAGGGTTGTAAAGATGTGTTTTGAAGCGTTCCTACATGAAAATCACCCGGAGAAACTGTTTCATCAGCAAAAGGTGCAAGATGCTGATGCTTCCAGTGCAGGACTGGGGTTGGGGCCTGCGGGCCGCAGCCCGTCCCTGACGGCGTCGGCCTCCCTCTTGCTCGGGGCCCAGACTGCGGGCTGTTGCCCCGGCCTGGGCCTGCACCATCCCATCCAGTCAACGCCACTCCCGGCCTTAGTCTCAGAAAACGTTTTGTTTTCTGTTTTTCACTTTATTTTCTTTGATAAGGCATAAATTTTCAATTTTCAATTTTGGCTATGGGCAATCTGGAAACAGCTGTGCGCACATGGCAGGGGGGAAGGGAGTCCCCGCAGGTACACACTTTGTTTCATGGCTGAATTGCTACCAAAACAGTCCTGGACACAGCGCCCCACAAATTATTTTTCCTTTAAACTGATTTTTCCAGTTAGTTCTGTATATTAGTTACAGAGTCCTATATTATTTTCCCCATAGGGCTTTCCTGCTCCTGATTCCTAAACAAGCTGATAAAAACTCCATTTTCTCCACAGAAATATTTAGGTGGTTGAGGCTTTCTCTTGCCGTAATTACTTCCTGAAAAATGCAGTGGTCAATTTTTCCTGAATATTTTTACATTAAATCGGGCACACGAAAGTTGGCCTCTGATATTTTAAGGTTGTAAAGTAGATTTCTGGCTTGAAAGAGATGACTGGTTTCTATTACTTGCTTTCTGTGTTGGCTTCTCATTGATTTGATTAAATCTCTCTACCATTTAAATGAGGGACTCTGTGTGAACACAAACATTTCTTATGACCTGGAGAAATCATTCCTTATTGAAAGAAATCATCTATTTCACTCCTCAACTAAGTACTTCAGGAATTGGAGCAGGTGAGGAGAAAGGTCTCGGCAATGGCAGTTTGATGAGAAATGAATTAATTCGATTATTTCCAGGGTGTGGATCAATAATAGTCAGCCTCACAGAGGCCCCTGGCCCGAAGGCAGCTGGATAATCAATAGGATCACACAGAGGCTTCTCCTCCCCCAGCAGCCTCTCTGATCTTTTCTGGGCGGACTCTTCACGCCTGTGTAATTCTAATTTATGTCAACTAGAAATCAAAGAAATTCCAAGAGGCTTTGGTCATAGGACATTGGGGTGGACCTTTCAAAATCTATTTATGTCTATTCCTTAAGTAATATGGCCCCCGCGACCCTCTGGGCGCCTCTAGAGGCCAAGGAGAAGGAGCCTCCCAACAGAAGCAACCTGCTCCAGGCAGAGGCAGAGGAGCGGCGTTAGGTAAACTGAGGCACACTTTCCCCCCTTTCTGTCTCTAACTCTGCGGGGACATAAGAACAAATAAGCATTTTAAAGCAAAATGCTTTGCCAAGAGTGGCTCCCTCAATAACGCTCTTTAATGATAGCCCAGACGCTGGCATTTTCAAATCAAATGAACAGTGTATAAAATTAGTTCTGCATGAAGTTAAAAAAAAGAGAGAGAGAGAGAGAGAGAGAGAGTGAAAGGGAGCTTTTAAAAGCTCCAGCATTTCTCCATCCAACTGCTTTTCACAAGGGTTTGGCATTTGAGAATTGCTACATTTATGATGTTATTCGCTGCTCATAATTCAGGCCCTCTGTCTCCAAACTTCTGTATTAACACACACTGCAGAGGTTCCCACCACGACATTTTATCACCCAGGTTTTCCAAACCAGCCAGGCTGCCTCTGGCGAGGTCTGGTTTCTCAGCCAGGGCCATGCCACTGGGCTCCCTCCCTTCTCATCAACCCTGTTACCCCAAACATTTTTCATTAACCTTGAACACTGCATTTCCATTTGCCCTACAGCTTTCCCATGACTTTTTTTTTTTTTTTTGTCCTTTTCAGTTTTGTTCTCCATCTAAACTGCCTTGTATGAAATGAGGGAAAAAATCATATTACTAGAAGAAACATCTATATGGAATCTGGAATTGGACAGCATGTTCTATTTTGGGTTGTGAAAATAATTTTTGTGACCAAAGCCACTGTCTACAATCGTAGAAGGCAGAGTAAACATATCGCTCTTATTAGAGTCCCATTGATTATAGAAGCAGTTTTAACTAAATCACCAAATAAATGCGTGTTAAGTTGATAGGTGATTTCGGGTCAACTCTAATTCCCAAGGTCAAGTAAGCCTTTGAACAGTCTTTAAGAATATAAGTTCACCCCAATTCATCAAAGCCGTCTCACACAGCGTTTTCTTCTCTTGGTTCTTACAATGCACTAAAGTTTAGGAGATTAAGTGGCGTCGGCTTTAAAACTCAAAGTAATGCCTCTAACATGCTTATCCATCCAGCAATCGGAACAGCTACTCAAACACGGGCTTCTGAGTGCACTTCCTAATTTTACAAGTGCTCAGGGAACGCTGCGTTTGGGGAACGGCCGGAGGACTCCTCCTTAAGAGTCACCGAGGCTGCAGCCAAACAAATTCGCCGCAGCTTAGCTTAGACGTTGTCTGACAATCTGAGCATACGTTGCTTTCATTGCAAAGAATACATTTAACGTTTCTCATCTGTTCTTTGTTTACCGGATGAGAGAGAGAAAGAAGAGGGAGAGGAGGAAAACACCTTTTCCTACAACAAATACAATGCATTTTGCTATTCTTTCAATTTCCTTAAAAGCCCAAGTGAGGAAAAAGGTTCAAGTTTGGTATAATATGGCTTCCAAATTCAATATGAGTGGCTGAGTGTGAAAGAAAAGATTACTGGCCTTCAATATTTCATAGAACTACAGGGTCACAGAACTCAAGCCCTGGGATACACAGACATCACAAGCTCCATCTCTTCCCAGAGCAGGGATCCCTACGACAAAGCTCCTGGCAAGGGGGTTCATTGTGTAGACCATCAAAGTCTCTTGCTTCTCCTCTGGCTCCAGTTGGCGTGCAGAGAGTGGAAGAACTCAACTCGATGAGTTATCAATGGTTATTAGCAAATTTGGTTAAGGGACAGAGAGAAGACTGATAGACCCAAAGTAGTTTTGTTCTTCAATTATTGGTTGGCACAGATGATCACATGGAGATAGACAAAGGGGTCTTCATCGCCATATCCCAATCATGATTTCTCTGAGTCTTCTATTTCTATTTTTAGTTTTCTCCATTATTATTACTTTCTGTTTCCCGGCCTACTTGAATTGTCTTATCTTCTGGAAACCCAGCCTTTTTTTTTTTTTTCCTACTGCCAATCTTCCTTCATCCCTATGCCCAGGTTTGCAAGTAGATTCTAAATACAGAGTGTCTCATGGAGGTATTAGTTTTCCTTTGTGGGGTGTGTAGAAAATATAATTATTGACATCTTAGTATAGAAAATAATAATCATAATTCTAGATTTAACGGAGGCAAAAGTTAAAGGGTAATGTCTTCTCTAATCTTAGTTTATTTTTCCTCTCTTCAATTTCTTTTCAAAATCAGATAGCAGGCAGTACAACTTTTTTCTCATTCGGAAATTTCAAATGTCATAACACAGGTTAATATGACATTGATGATAAGAATCAGCAGCAGCACTGAGTATTTTATATACAACAAACATGATTATTCCAAGAGCTTGGTATTATTATTACCCTCATTTTACAAATGAGGAAACAGAAGCACCGAGTAAATAACTCCCCAACACGATACTATGAAGAGCAGAGCCCAGATCTGAACCTGAACTCTGGTCACTGAGTTCATGCCCTCAACTACTAACCTCTTTGCTACCCAAGTCTTTCTATGAGTCTTAATAAGAATTTAAAATCTGGAGACAGATTGCCTAACACAAAATTTGAAAGCTGAGTAGCTACATACTCTAGATTTCTATCCCACTTAAATCAACAAACAGGCTATTATGTGCAGGGCTTTCCTTGCATTTTGTGGGTGGTTTGGAAACTTCTTCCATCCTCACAGAACCTCCTGTGTCTGGCTCTGAGTTGCCATAAGTGTAAGGACGCCAGGCAGCAAGGCTGGGCCCAGCATCCCCTAGGTTGGGCCACATGGCAGCAGCAGCACAAGGTGGTGCGAGAGCCAGCAGCTAGCTCTCAGAGCAGCTCACTGGTTGGAGGAAGGAGTCCGAGGCCGCTCTAGGAAAGGACTAACACTCTCTCAAGGATACCGCTAATCAGCACGGCCTCCCCATCGCATTTTGGAGTAATTTGCATTTGGGTAGAAAAGGATCCATTCCTTAACTTAAAATACGCAAAATGCCGGTCAGCAAATGTCTGTAATAATCTTCTGGAACATAAACTTCTACAATTCATCTCTGAAGGTGGAGCTGACCTCAACAAATCTAAAGAGTATGGACTAGAAATATGATAATTTCCAAGAATGCGTGTGGATACGCAGGTACATTTTGAACGCATACATTTTGGTGTCCTTAGTTAAGGCAGTACTCAGGTAGCAGCTTCTTCAGGCGGACACTGAGCAAAGCTGTTGTCATTGATTAGCGTTTCTAGAATATTCTGTCTACTGTAGACTCTTTAACTTGTTCCCCCCCCCTTAACTTGTTTTAAAAAGAAGTCTTAAAAAAAAAAAAAAAAGATTTTATTTTTAACTAATCTACACCCAACATGGGGCTTGAATTCATGACCCAAGATCAAGAGTCCCATGCTCCAGTGACTGAGCCAGCCAGGTGCTCCTAAAAGAAGTCATTTTTAAGCGACAGGGTTAGTAGCAGCATCAGGTTAGTTTAGTAGTGAAATCTGAGGGAGACCTGCAACCCCTGGGTCTCAGTGCTGTTGCTTAGTAACAAAGTCAGTCAGCTTTTTAGGCTGGGCTGAGAATATATAGTAAATTCTCTCTAAACATAACTAACTGGCAAAGGCCTAGTGTAAGTTGGGATTTTAAAGCATTTGGAGAAAAGAACTAGGTCAATTAACAAAAATGACATAGCACACAAAGGATTTGGGCCATTCTCCAATGTGCCCCCAAATATGCTACATTTAGAAAATGCCTGTCCTTTGAGAAACATATATATTTAGTTTCCCTCTCTTTTGCTAGATTTGTCCCTAATCACCATTTGCAAAAGTAGCACACATGTGTAAACTATTTTAAGATGCAAGTTCTGAGCAAATATCCAAGGTGGAATTTTTCCAAGAAAGCAGTCCCTGGGCCTGGAGACCGCACCCAGGGTGGGCCACAAGCACTGGACCCAGACTCCGAAAACCTGGGGTAGTATCTTGGATGAGTGGACTCTGGCCAGTGCCTGGTCTTTCTGCGCGCCCCCCCCACCCCGCCCCTTCTCCCCTCCGCAGCGCAGAGAACCACTTGTTAGACTTGGAGGGGGAAACGTGGAAGTAACAAGGGGGAGAGCACCTCTGTAGGGCCTGGGGATCAATACAGATTTTTATCATTTTTCTTCTCTGTCTTCAAAGGGTCCCATATTAAATGTGGCACAATTTCCCAAACTCTGACACGCACTTCTCTGGCCAGCTCCACACGCCTTCAGTGGGACCCCTGAGACCATTTCTCATCATGTGCTAAAAGTGGCATCTTAAGTGTCGAAAGGCACAGACTCCCACATAATATCCCCTCACTGGCCCTTTCTTGCCCCCACATGGCAAGAATCCATAGACATTGAACACTGAAATCACACACTTCAAATTGCGAAAAACCAATTTGGCACTGTTCTTTCCACCTTACTGCTGCAGGAAACTTGGGGCCCAGAAAAGAATTTGACTGTTATTTGACTGCACATTGCTGTGTGCCATGCAAACCTTTTTAATTTTGGTCCACAGACTTAGGGAGAGAAGGCCAACATCCAATTTGACTTGTGTGCGCAATTGCTCTTCCTTTCTGCATAGGCACAAAATTCATTTTTAAACAGGGAAATGCAAAAATACTCTCAGATTCGTTTAGAGACCCAGGCATCTTGCAATGTGTAGCTGTAATAGTACATGCATGTGCAAGTACACGTTTGTACATACAGGGAGGGAGAGAGAGAATGTGACAGAGAGCTGTTACCTACCCGGATGTATAGAAAACAAACTTGAAAGGTAACTCTTACTTTATCGCATCTCATCAGCCCCAGATATCTCAGAGATTTGCTGCTCTGTGCAATCAGGGTGGCTCCTTGGTCTGTAATTTCTTTACACCATCCGACATCCACAGTCTCTATCGTCATGCTGTACCGGCCGATGGCAATCAGTGCTGCAAGGAGGGACAGAGAGGGAGGAAGCAAGCATAAATGTTAGCAGTGTAAGGGACCTCTAGCTCATTACGACTATTCCTCTCATTTCCTCACTAAATTTGTTCCTGAAATGTTGTGTGTAAACCAGTGTTTGGGAAATGAAATTAAATTTGAAACGCTTCAGGAAGGCTTGCTCTATGACAAACCCTTTCACAGAGTGAATAATCATTCCATAATTCCCCTTTCATTGGAACACAACCTCTTATCAGTTCGACTCATTACAAGGTTACCTGTACTTTCAAACATTCGTATCTGCAGAAGGAATAAATTAAAATGAGTTACATATATAATGTTAGAGAAAACCCCAAACAGAAGCTAAACTTCACCCAAGATAACCTGGATACTTTTAAAAGGAAAAAAAAAAATCCATGTAAGCACCACTCTGAGGTGTGTTATATACTGCATGTGAATTTCTTTACCGATTGGCATAATCTTTCCCATCTGTTCGTGATCTGTGAAATGTAAGACTATGTAATATTTTTCACGTTAGTCCTTCTTGGCACTGTTAGGAATTAAGAGTACATTATACATACAGTTGAACTTAATTGGTGCCATGCTAGAGCGCGGCAAAGGGAATGCATTTGTTATGGCGAATTTCCTCACCATTAGCAGAAGTCTTCCCTCTATTAACATATAAAATGAAGCCTGTCGTCTGCAGACTCTCAGTGTCCCTAGTCTTCTTGACTGGTTAGCATCGTCCCGCTACCACAGTGCAGACTCTTATCCCATAATCTGCGATGTGCACTACTTAGCACCGCTCCATTACCCATCACCTGTCAGGGGGACCAATCAGTGAAGGTGGCTCTTTGCTACGGACTTCTGACTTGACAGACAGGCCCACCTCGACATTTGTGGAGCGGAAAAGCAGATTTCAATACCCCCAGCCAGAAGAAGTCTATGGTGCATTGGTGTGTAAGCGAAAACCCTGAAAACAATGCCACACATATTAAAAAGGAAAGAAATTGTTTGCTAATTATTTCCTCATTCTAAGATAGGATGCCTTGATTTCTGTGACATTCAAGGCGGATGATATTTTCCAATTGACGAGAGTGTTAAGAGCAGAGTGAATTACTCATGTAAATAAATGTTAACTCTTAGAGCTCACAGACAAGAACTTGGCAAAATCTCTTTGCTAATCCCCTCAGTAATCATTCATTTTATCTTATTTTTTATTTATTTATTTTTTAATCATTCATTTTAACTAGAAAACTCATGTCCACGCATTCAAGTATCAAGGCATTTCCAAGTGGCCAGATACTTAAGGTTCACAAAAGCAATCGTTATGCCAGTGTTTTCCAGTGAAAATGCTAAGAAAGATAACAAATTTCTTCCTCGAAGCTCCCCTGCCATGAATTTGTTCATATGCTCTCATCTTTGCACATGCTACCTCGTGATTTAGTTTCCAAGGAAGTGGAGCGGGATGGAGGAGGATCTGCCAAAGGTCTGCTGAACAGCCTGAGCGATATTTTGTGTGTAGAAGCAATATCCCAGGTTAATCCCATTGGTGTCCTTGCCCTAAGAAAACTGTTATCTCTGGCATCGTCATAACTCTTACTAGTTATGGTATCCTGAGGATCTCCATACAAGAAAGTTCTTTCACTACAGTGTGCTCCAACTGTGATTTCAAAAGATGATGAAGCACAAGTTGCAGGATGGCCCCACTTTGGTAGATTGTGTACTTTTATTTAGGTTTGGGGCTAGAAGATGAAAGCCCTGTACTAGCCAGAAAAAGGTAAAAACAAATGATCTGAGGATTTTTCAGAGACTGCTTTATAAGCAAATGAAGATTCAATAGCTATTAATTCTAACTGCTAAAAACACTGGTGTTTAGTATTTCCCTCCCCCCATTTCTTGTCCAAATTAAAATAAGCAGTAAATAAGACAACTGACGATCAAGCAGGGTATTCAGTTCTTGTTTTGACATAGTTCTATATATGTTACAGGAAGAATTAAATGTTATTATTCCTTAGCTCCTTCACTTACTCAGCAAACACCTCATCAACACTTACTCTAGAGCATTTTTTTCCAACATCTATCGACCAACCATGTGGTAGGCACTGGGCTAAGAATTTTATGTAGATTGTCTCATTTAATCCTCTCACACTTTATGAGTTGTATTACTATTTTCATGTTAAAGATCAGGAAACTGAGTCACAAAAAGACTGAATAACTTCCCCCGTCGCCAGATACTAAGTGGGAGAGTGGGTAATAAGCTGAGAGTTGGCTCTGAGCCCTGGCCACACAGCAGATGCACTGACTCAGTACCGCGGAGCCAGGCACTCAGCAATTCTAACACGCTGTGCCACCAGCGTGTGACGTGTGGGACCCGTGCTGGGCCGTGGGGACAGAAAGACTCACATAGCTCAGAGGCCAGCCGAGTGGGGGGTGGCGTCTGGCAGGCTGGGGTGGAAACAAGGAGCGCCTGGGTAGATGGGGGGACAATGACAATGTGATGCTCATCCCTCATCCTTCCCATCCCTAACTCCTTCTCACTTTTCAGATCTCAAGTCAAAGGTCAGCTTCTCAAAACTGATCATCCTCTCGTTTACCACTATTGGAGACGTTATTACTAATTTGTTTGTTTACTTTGTAGACGTTATTACTAATTTGTTTGTTTACTTTGTCGTGGCCCACCTCTCCCATTAGCATGACAGCCCCCATTCCCTGCTGTGTACCCAGCTCTAGCCTGCGTCCGGGGAGCAACTGGTTCCTAAGAACATTAGTTGCACACACCAATTACGACTGGGGGGTTCAGGTCTATTATGGAAGCATGGAGGCAATGGAACCTCTCATTCTTTAAGGGAGAAGAGGAATCTTGGGAGCCCTCAATGGAAGAGCTGAGCTAGGTTTTGAGGGATGAGTAAGAATTTTCCAGAAAAACAAAGGAGTGAGGGGCAAGTATGTCGGGCTAAGAAAATAGCATATAGAAGGGTAGAGAGATGTGAAAGGGCAGGGCAGCTGCAGGCCATTCTGTGTGGCTGAAATAAAAACAAATACAAGGACGCGGTGGGATTCCCTTCAGAAGGAGTTTTTCGGTGACTAATGGCATCAGGGTAAGCATAAGGGATGCAAACAGTAGCAAAAACAAGCAGAGTCCTTGATGTCCTGAAACTTCTATTCTAGTAGGAGAGACAGATGTGAAACAAACACAAAAGTATATATAACTCTAAATTGTGACAAATGCTCTGAAGGAAACGGACTGAGCATCTAAGAATAACATTTTGGTGGGGGGCACTAGGGAGTGTCTTTCTGGCGAACTTACTTTTAATCCCTCCAATGCCCAGTAAAAACAATACTCATGTTAAGGCAAGAAAACAGGTTCAACACTTCACCAAGGCCCCACCCCCAATAAGTGGCAAAACCAAGGTGCAAGTTTGGCTCCAAAGCCAGTGCTCATTCTATCACAGCAGCACACAGGGTGGGAGAGGGGCCGGCATGTGAACAGACTATATTTCCTTTTACCATCATTCAAGACTTAAACAGTACAGCTTACAGGTAGCCGGGTATTAACCCTGACCATAAATCACAGGTCCAAGAGACTTTGAATTCCAGAATTTACAGAGCACCTCACCTCTTTGTGACTACATCCTACCCTTGGATATTTTTTCATTGCTGTTCGCAAGCTAGCCGTGAAACTAGTGGCAAGTCTCAAATTCATTTCCAGCCTCACTACGTAGTAGATAGATGTCTGGTCTCGAGACACGTCACTTCTCTGAGTCTCAGCATCCTCGTCTGGACAATGGGGATGTTGACCATACGTGCTGCTTACTTCACAGGGTTGGTCAGGGGCTCAAATGACATAATACAGGGAAGGGACTTTGTACTAGATAAATGTCATGGTTTATGTGATATTTCCCCCAGAGCATTCTACATTGGTGCAATTGACATAAAATGAAAAGACTTGAAAGAGTTTTGAAAAATCAAATGCTTCTGGGCAAATGAGAGCATCATATAAACGCTTAGTCATTACGTCAGCGCTAGTTCCTGAACTGCCCACTCTCCACTGGCAATCGTGAACTTGTAGACTGCACCTGGGGTGAAAGGGCTGTAAGTGTACTGCGTGATTACTACCTTCATTAGGAGCTGGTGACACTTAGCAATGATATTTGTGGAGCCCTGAAAAGGGGTAAATTATGCAAGACTAATTCCTAATCTCGGTACAATCTTAATACACTCTTTTATGTGCTAAGTAGAACAAAAAAAGTTAAATCCGGACAAGTTACACAAGTGAAAAACTGTGATTCAGTAATTTATGTAGCGATCAAGGATACACGTTAACCCACTAGAAGATATTTCCATAGGCAGACAGAGCAACCGAAAGCCACGAGCACATTGGTACTTAAACTAAGAAGTTCCCTTTTTAGGAATCTACTCCGAAAATATACTTTTAATAATACAAAATTACATGTATGAAAGTTTATTCATTGGAGCATTGATTGTAATTGCAAAATAATAAAAAGGACCTAAATACCCACATGTAGGAGAGTGGTTAAATGATGCTACCCCTCTCACAACTGAATACTATGCAGCTGTAAAAACACGGATGGGGGAAGATCACTAGGAATTCTAAATCATTCCTTTGAAAATGTAAAGTGCAAGGATTTATATGGTGTGCTGTCACCATGTAAAAGATAATACAATAAAAAAAAAATAACCCCACAAACAGACCTGCTCTTTTGTGAAAAAGAAACACAGGAAAGATAAAGCAGAAAATACAGAGACTGTTTAACTATAGGGGGTTGGTGGGAAAGGGGAGGAAAGAAGGGGGCATGGAATGTGGGGGGTGAGGGGGCGAGGAGGGGTAGACACCTCTGGGAGTATCTCTTTGGATACAGCTTTGACCCTGCATCATACCTACCTCCCAAAATACAAAAATTAAAACCAACCGCCCGGAGGGGAAGAGGAGATAGAATCCAAACAGTAACAAATGAAGCTAATTGTATTACAAATGAAGAGCACGATCTGGAACCACACAGAAGGGGATGGGAATTAAGAATTAAGCCACTTTGGAAAACATTATTTCGGCAGGATATTGTAAGGTGAAACCCAAAAAGAACTGTCAGCAAATATACCGTACTCCGGGTAGTAAGTCTATTTCTCACAGGGGTGTGAGTTAGCAATTCAGTAACTGCTTTATGTGTAATCTCGGATTGTGAGTAATGAGAGCTGGGCTTTTTACTGTTAGAGAAAGAAGTTATAAATTAAAAAAAAAAAATGGGGAGCGGCTTATAATGATCCCAGGGGTACTGAATTGGAATCAGAGGTATTAGAAGGAACTCATGGTCATATATATATAACACATACGACACACACACTCTGGGGGCAGAGGGGAGTATTTTTTTTTTCATTTTAGATATGATTGATTTTATTTTGTTGAAAGTGTTTCTTGTGTAAAATGAACACCTATACAAGACTAGGCGGGGAGCGGGTTTGTGCCCCCACAGGTCAGAGGATGAGGTGGGAGAGAATTTCTTGCAGGCCAGCTTCCCACCACTTCATTGGCAAGAGAGAGGACGACACAGAGTTCACTTCACTTGACCCCACTCCAGGGAGTCTGTTATATATAACAGAGATGCACAGATATAGAAATAACTAATAAATATGATGTATATGCATGCATGGATTAGTATATATGCGTATATTTCCTATCTTTTTCAGCTGAGAGAGACCAGGAGCAATGATACTCCAGCAGCAGTGATCTACTGGCACCCAGACCTTGGTTTATAAATATCATTCTCCAATAAAAAGAATTAGGGCTTCTTATAGAAATGGTTGATTCTTAGATTGGGGCAGAGAAGATACAAGATGAGTTTGAAACATCTTGTGCTGTCAGAAAAAAAAAAAAAAGTGCTTAACAAAGAACGAGGGCATGTCAAAAGGATGCAAGATCCGATCAAAAGAAACGGCCAATGGACACAGGTGGAACGATTTGAGCATCAAAATAAATGATGTGAGTTTTAGACTATACTTGAGAAAACTGAATAAGCATTCAGAAGTCCATACTGTAAAGACAGATAGATAGTCAAGGAAGGACAACTCTTCCTTACAGAAAAATCCCAATTGGTAAGCGTAGAAGGAATGGGAAAATACAAAAACATCATCAGGCAAAGACCACAGTAATAACTGTTGCAGACCAAATCCACCAGTGGATGCTAAAATAAGGGGGTGAAAGTTTGGGGAGAAACAGTGTATTAGCATAATGCCCAGAGTATTTATCCATTACCAAGGGAAGTTAGTACAATTACTACCTTCTTAGTGAAGAGACCCAGCAGCCACCACCGTGACCCAAAGGCCAAGGGTCACATCACTGGTAACAACACAGAGAGATAGCACGTACCACCTGAGCACCTCTGCAGTATTCTTGCTGAAGTAAATAACCTCAATCTACTCAGAAGGAAATGCCACACAAACCCAACCCGAACAACATCGCAGAAATAAATCTAAAGGGTAGGGGGGATGGAATACAAGGAAAGAATGAGGCAGTGTCACAGATAGGAGGAGACTGAGGAGACGTGCCAACTAGATACACTGGGAGATCCTGGATTGGATCTTGGAATGGATTAAAAAAAATTAGAGGAAAAAAACCCGGGGAAATTCAAATCAGATTTGGAACTTAGTTATCTCACTGTTTCAATGCTAATTTCCTGGTTTGATAATTATACTGTGGTTGCCTGAGTTGATAACATTAGAGGTAGCTAGGTGAGGAGTGTGTGCGAACTGTGTACTGTTTTTGCAACTTT
Organism: Canis lupus baileyi; assembly: GCF_048164855.1. NCBI lineage: Eukaryota > Metazoa > Chordata > Mammalia > Carnivora > Canidae > Canis > Canis lupus. The sequence goes on along the minus strand of NC_132839.1, from coordinate 5,167,092 downwards.
TCTGTAATTCTAAAAGTATTTTGGGGCACCTGGCTGGCTCGGTTGGCAGAGCATGTGACTTTTGACCTTGGAGTTGGGGGTTCGAACCCCATGCTGGTTGTAGAGATTACTTAAAAATAGAATCTTTAGAAAAAAAAGTATTTCAAAACAAAGATTTAAAACACAGAGATGAGCTAAATCACAGACAAGTGAATGAACTAAGGAGAGAACAAAAATTTTCTAAGTGAAAGCAGGTATTACTTCCACAGCAAACAATCTGATATATAAATGTTACAACTAAAAATACATTTTTTTCCTCATGGGAGGGAGATTATAGTCATACGAGTGCATTAACAAGTGACCTGCATATACCACTTTGTCCTTTCCAGTTCTATCTTCTGCTGTGGATCTATGTACCCACGACACAATCAGAAGAAATGCCCTGGTGCTTGAAAGAACTAGGGTTAAAATTTAACAGTAGGATTAACATCTTTCATGTAATACTTGGATAAAAGCCATTTGCAAAGAAATTTCTTGGCATGGATACAAAGAGATAAATATGAAAAGTGCTCTTCTTTGTAGGAGCCCCAGAAGCTCCAAAAGAACAAAGAGGTGCCACTCTCCGAGACATTTGGTGTTGTGCGGTGTCCCCGGGAAGGCTGGCTCTCCCCTGGAGGGACCGCAGCCGCGCTGCTCAGGCCTGGCGGTTCAGCAGAGTCACAGGGCCGGGGTCCCACCCCTGGAGAGCCTGGCTTAGGAGAGGCGACGGAAGCTCTGTGATCCGAGTGCGCCGGGGCTGACAACCACCGGAGCAGAACCACCTACGACTCAGGCAGTCAGTCAACTAAAAACAAAAGAACTCATTCCGAAGGATGTACAGAGCTATGGGGTCTGGTATTTTAATATGACTCTGTCTCTCAGACAGCAGTGGCTTCTTGCATATAATCCAATACTTTTTCATTTCTTTACTTCCGATTTATATCCTTCCCTTCCACTTTTATATGTTGCTATTATAGCCCTCCTCCTGTCCTGAACTGACAGCGACCATATTCTAATTTTCTAGGTTGTCCTTTTAGCAAACATTTTTCTTCACTTCATTGCACTTATTTATATTTCTAATGCGGCAGCTCTTATCGGAGTTTGTTGGAATTATTTATCAACACCCCTGTCTTCCTACTAGATTGTCAAGTCTCTGAAACCGTGGACGTGGAGAATGCTTTTCTAGAGGGATCCTTGGGTGGCCCAGAGGTTTAGCACCTGCCTTCGGCGCAGGGCCTGATCCTGGAGACCCAGGATCGAGTCCTGAGTCGGGCTCATGCATGGAGCCTGCTTCTCCCTCTGCCTGTGTCTCTGCCTCTCTCTCTCCCTGTGTCTCTCATGAATAAATAAATTAAAAATCTTAAATAATAATAATTTAAAAAAGAATGCTTTTCTAGGACCTCTAAATCTCTGGAAATCAGGTGTCACTCGTCTTTTGCAGTTTCGGTGAACTTTATGGAAGGATAGCACGCATGCGGAAAATTGCACAAATCCTAAGGGTGCAATTTGGCAGACCCTGACGGCGTTAACCTGGCTGTACGGCAGTACCCAGACTGGGAGGCAGGGCGTGACCTCCACCGCTGAGGCTCCTCTGTCCCCAAATCCAGTCCCTGCAATTCTGCTGATTAGGACAACCACTGTCCTGATTTCCAGACACGCAGATCAGTATCCTTGTGTTTGAACTTCATCTAAATAGAGTAGAACACTCAGCACTCTTGCTTCTGGTTTTTCAGCTGCCCATTGTGTCCATGAGCTCCATGCACGTTGTTGTGCGTACTGGGAGCCCGTTCATTGTCAGCGCTGCGTAATAATTCCGTTCCGCTGGCTGGTACACGCGGTGCGTATGAGTGTCGACAGGGTTTCCTGTCATCTAGGACAGCACCGAGGAGTGGAGTGAGATTTCTGGCTTGTACCGTTAGGTGTATGTTTGACTTCGTAAGAAACTGCCAAAATGTTTTCCAAAGGGGCTTTACCGTTTACATGCGCACCAGTAATGGAGAGGCCTCAGGGTCTCTCTATTCCTGCCAATTCTTGGCAATATCTGTCTCTCTGATTATAGCCATGCTGGTGGGTGTGAAGTGCTACCTTATTGTGGGTTTTAATCTTCACTTCCCTCAGGACTAATGATGTTGTGCATCTTGTCACGGTGTCATACATTGTTATAAAGTTCTAGCCTAAAATTAGGTGTCTTTATCCTTACAAGTACTCAGTAAATATCTATTAACTTGATAAAGAAGGAAAAGCACATAAGTTTTCTATTATTAAAATCCAGGGTAAACACTAGCTTTCTTAGACAACAGATAATTTTTATGTGATTTGAGGGAAAGTACCAGTAAAATAAACTTAGTCTATCCTCTAGAGACACGAAAAATCATAGAATTTCTTGAAATAAGAAAGTAAATTTAGAAGAATTAGAGTGATAGAAAGCTTTCCAAATGCTCGTTTATTTGTAGAGAATGCTTTATTTAGGAACTCTCTCTGAAAATCAAGTGATAAATAAATATGATACAAAAATTGTCCAACAATGGTGAGTAACATTAGCGTGAAAACTTTGAATTACGGTAGAATTTTCAAGACACTGCATGCAGGGGCATTCATTCATTTTAGAGAACTCTGTTTACTGAGTTTGGAATAGCAACACGCAAGTCTTCTCTGACAAAGGGAACAAGCTGGCTGTGGCCCTTGACCTTTTGAGGAGAAGCCTCTCTTGCCCTATACATCCTGCAATGGAAATGCAACATTATTTATAGGCTGCACCTGCTTCCCTTCCTATGAGATAAACAAGTTGGTGGAAAAGTAAGAGTTCAAGTGAACACTTTTTTTTTTAAAGGTCTTTAAATTCATCAGAAACAAGGATAAGTTTTGTTTTGTTTTGTTTTACCCTTTATCTTTTTCAAATGATTTTTATTTTAATAACAGAAAGACACTAATCTGGGTAGGTAGAAACTATTTTTGAATTTTGATTTCTAAAAATGTAATGATCATAAGGCATATTTAGAACTAGCCTTCACTGAACAGGGATCTGATCCACTGCCCTGGTTTTCAGCGGCACTGCATTTGGTAGTAACCAACGCTCTGAGTGGAATGTTAGGTTCCCCTTATAATCCCCTGATTAAATTTTAGAATCCAAGACGAAGAAGAAAAAAAGCCTTACTACTCTTAGCAGTAGCTGAGAACCTTAAAGTCCCTGGGGTTCACTGACTCTTATTCCAGCCTGCATAAACACACAGATTACCTATCAAAGACTTATGCGTCTTTTTCAAAATCCTAATATTATATTAGATTTCCCCACTTTATGAGAAGCGAACTCTGGGCTTAAATATGTTAGTCCACGGATCTGGAAAAGTACATTAGTGTTTCTGTCATGTATCTGCCTCGTCCACCTTTCTGCGCTGAATTTTCCAGAACACCATAAAGACACAGCATCAGCTGCAAGCAGGCATCAGATACAAATATTTACGTGACCCAGGGCAGGGCAGAGCAGGATGTGCCTGTGGCAACTACCACCTGAGAGACACCGAGGCTGGTGACAACATATGTGTCATCAGACTACCCGACACGCGTGGTAAAAGTGTCTGAGGTTGAAAGGAAGGAAACCAAAGGAAGAGGGAAGAACACATGTGGATGTCAGCAGAGTGAATACATCATCTCTTCCTTCTTTAAACAAATACTAATTGAGTACCTACTATGCACCAGGGAATGTCTCAGGAGCTGGGAAGAAAGAGATCAAAACCCTACCCTTGTGGGGCCTGTATTCTGAATACAAATAAATAACTAGAACACCTAATTTGTCGGGTGGGGAATAGGTTTTAGAGAAAAATTAAGCAGGGATCGGGGGTGAGAGTGCTACAATTTTAATTAGGGTGAACAGCGAAGGCCTCGCGGAGAAAGTGCCTTTTGAACAACCATCTGAAGAGGTGTGGGAACCAGCCATACAGAGACCTAAGGGAAAAGCATTATGTGCAGAGAAAACTCAACGTCAGGCCATGAGGTAGGAAGGCTGCTGGCTTGTTTTAGGATGAGCAAGACGGTGAGTGGCGGAGGTGAGATCGGGAGGGTTCCTGGGAAAGGGAGTGGTCAAAATCCTCTGATAGATCATTTTAACAACACTGGCTTTCCCTCTAAATTAAATTGAACACGGGAGAATTGGGGGGCAGAGGAGTGCTGTGGCTTAACTTAAACTTTTCGAAGGACTTCTCTGGCTTCTGGGCTGGAGACAGACTGTGAGGAGGCCAGAGACGCACGGAGGCTGGTGAGGAGGCCGCTGCAGTTATCTGGACGAGAGGTGACAGCGGCGTGGCCCAGGGCTGTGTAGGAGAAATGGGGAGGAGTTGAACGATGACTCTTTTAGAGAGGATCAACAATACTGCTGATGGATTGGATGGGAGTAAGAGAAAGAGAAGAGTCAAGGATGTTAAGAGAAAAGAAATAGTTTTTTTGGCACTTAGATGTGAAAGAAATTTCCCACATGGATTTTACACAGCAGCTCTTTGTGTCCTTGTGTGTCTAAGTGTCCTTGCGTTAGCAGGAATATATTGGCTTCTTCTCTGGGATATAAACTCCGAGAGGGGCAAAGACCACCTTTACTCATCTTTACACCATCATTGTCTAGCACAGGGCCTTCACTTGTTAGTATTCCACGTATGTTCGTTTAAATATGTGCATCTTAGACATCACAATTGAAAGCACTTCAGGAAAAAAAAAACTCAGAAAGGGGTCCTGTTTGCATTCTCACTCATTCTTTTATTCAAAAAGTATTTACTGAGTAGCCACAGTATACCAATCGGTATGGTGTCTGCAGGAATCTTTGGGGCGGGGGAGGTTATAGGTAATAAACATTTTCCCCTATATATTTCTGCATTTAAAAATTGTCAACACTAGGCATGTTTTGCTTTACAAAGGAAGTAAAAACCAGTTTTTAAAAAGGTATCCTGGACAGATTTCTGAATTTTATCAGAGGAAAGGGAAGAACTTAACATTCCTGACAGTGGGGTTTCTGACCTTGCTCTTCAAGGCACACACACACATTTACTGGTGCCAAAATTCAATACCTAAAATCATATGAAATCTTGTGAAAAAAAGCATAAAGCAATTTGCAAACTAACACTAAACATAAAAAGGTAAGCTGACTTATTCCTCCCTAAGTATAACCAGAGCAATTATAATCCAGGGGTGTTTGTTCCGAGCATGGACTACCTTAGATACTGGCAACAATTTTTGCTTGTGGACCTTTCTGCTGTAAGAAGGGAAAAGGAAATAAAACCACGAAACTCAAAACATTTCAATTGGAGTTTTTAAAGTTTACTGGGGAACTAGATTAACATTCAGAGAACACTAAACCTTGTATATTCTTTGTTTTCGAGAGGGAAATGAAAATTCCAGTTCTGGATCCGCTCACCTGCAAACTTGAATCATGCGTACGAGTGCACATGCGCAAGGAGACACAGACGCACATACACAATACGTTATTCGTAGGCCCTAATTTACAGGTAGACTTACTTTGCAGCTACTGAAGGTTAAGCTGCAGGATCCATCATTTACACGGACCTTTACAAGGGCCTGGGTTACAGAAATGTATTCACGGGGTAACGTATTTTTGTAAAATTTGTAAAAGTAAGATGCTTTTCTATTCTTTTTTTAAAGAGAGACCACAAATTGTTTAAATCTCAGATCCTGACCAAAAAAAAAAAAAAAAAAAATCTCAATTTGTCCCTGACCCAACCCAGAATATTCTGATTCAGTGACTTTGGGGGTGGATACCAGGAAGCTGTATCTTTTCCTTTCTTTTCTTTTCTTTTCTTTTCTTTTCTTTTCTTTTCTTTTCTTTCTTTCTTTCTTTCTTTTTTTTTTTTTTTTTTTCATGTCACCAAGTGATTTTGATGCACAGCCAGGTTTGGAAATCACTGACGAAGGACTACAGACTGATCAGTTTAATGAGTCCCTGACATCTAGGTAGTATTTCTTCCTGGAGCTTTGCCACCATTGATTGAGACATAAACCATATAACACTGTGTAGTTTGGAAAAAGCTGACAATTGGCAACATTCACTTCCACATTGCAGTGATGAATCACATAACCCTCTGTGCCGAGTAATTAACTATCCATTTGTATGTGCTGGCTGGAGCCATAGAGTTCTTTTCAACCAGGAAGGAAGGGAATTTGGACATAACATTAACAGTTGTTAATACCAAGCAAATAGAGTAAATTGGATTTATTAAAAAGAGTATGTGTGTGGATTTTTTTTTCCCTAGGAGTTGATATAATTTGTCTAGCTTTCTAATTATAGCTGGGACAGAAAATGGCTGAACCCAAAGACCTCTCACGGTATCTAATAAACTTTTAGTTACAGGGAGAATATTTCTTGGGTTGGAGAATGACAAATAATTTACTAAGCTTTTCCTGAAAGATAGCTAAAGGTGTTTCACCTATATCTAGCTGATGAATTAGCTTTAGCTAATAATCAGTGTCATGAGACAGGGAAGCAGCAGCCTGTAATTACTTTGAAAGGAATGAAGGAACAGATCTGATAAAGAAACTAAATCTGCTAATTCCTCTAGGGGCATACTGAGTAGGGGAGAAGCTTACCTTACTGCCAGTTTATAGGGAGGCATGGGTGGTTTTCACCTGCCTGGCCTCCATTCCCACTTTTTCACGAACAAGCCCTTGTTTTCCTTTCCAAAGGTGCAGTATAAGGGCTCTAATCAAAGGGTCCCTCCTTTTTCCAAGATGTGGGTGGGCATGTGTCCCAAACCTATCTAAGCAAATTCCCTAAAATCTGAATTCTGTCCAGAATGACTTGAGAAGAAAAACAGCTGGAGACAACCATCCTGGGGGAGGTTCCCAGAAGAGACTCTCATTAGTCCCAGCTACCTAGAGATCCCATGTTCTTGTCTTTCTCACGGCCCAGTTTTTAATCTCGATTCTGGGAGTTATTCCATCTTCTTCAAATAATTTATTTGGTTTTGTCCTGGATTTTGTTTTCACTTAAAAGTAGACTTGGTTGGTTTTTGCGACTTGCAACCAAAGAATCTTAATACAGAATACTGTGCACCTGATAACTTAGGTATTTTCTACAATAACAAAAAACCCAAATGGATTCTCAACTAATGCCCAGCTGAAAGAGTCACGCCAGCAGAAAATACAGATATGACTCAGGAAAGAAACATCTGTTCTGTTGGTAAGTGTTCCTGACATATTCTGTACTCACTCTTTAGCAGTCAAATTAAAATATTAGTTTTATTATTATAAATATTTTATTATTTATGTCACTTAAAACTTTTAAAATAATAACTCTATCGAAAAATGGCACAACTTATTATACACGTTAAATCAATAAAGGAAAGTACAATAAAGCTTTAAAATTATTCCAAATCCCATCACCCAGAAATACCATTACTAATATTTGGTAAGCATTCTTCTAGCACCTTCCACATACAGACAGCGCAAAAGAAAGAGAAAAACAATATCAGAAGAAATCTTATATATAAGTATGCATGCTTTTAAAAAGTATTTAATTTGTTTTTAGTTGAATTTAACCAAAATAGAGAAATTGAATTGAGAAAGAATCACTGATCTTCACAGTTAAATATTTCTTTACCATACAAGATACTGCTTAAGAGAGTCTACATAAATTAAGAAAAAAAAAAAAAAAGAGCCCAGGTGACTCATTCAGTTAAGCATCTGACTGCGTGCAGCTCAGGTCATGATTGCAGGGTCCTGGGCTGGAGCCAACGTTATGCTCCACACTCAGTGGGGCATCCGCTTGTCTCTCTGCCCCTCCCCCAGCTCATGCTTTCTCACTAAGTAAACAAAATCTTAAAAAGAAAATTTATGAAAGCCTTTAAGAATTTAGAGTCATTAAAAAAATCCTTTACACTACATCAGACAGCATCTATTTTTTTTTTCTAGACTCCCTTTTAGAAAAAAAAAATAAGAAAACTGGCAGGCATTTCTCCCTCTTCCCCCTTCCTTTCATATTTAGTAGCTGTATTATTATTTTTACACTGTCAGGTTTCACTATTCCTATCTGCTTTCGTAACCACGATTATCACAGTTGTTTTGCTCTGGTTCTATATTAAGTGGGTTAAATACCATGAGTTTCTTCAGGATTTTTCTTTTTTTATTACTGAGGTCTTTTTTCAATTAATCTTTTAGGTGGCCAGATATCATCTTTAAGTAGGCTTTTTTTTTTTAAAGAAAGATTCATCCTATATTCCCTAAATTTTCAATGCTTGAGAAAGATTGTTATGCTTATGTTTAAGGAACAATATTGAGTAAGTATTAAATTTTGGGTCATACTTATTTTTTACCTTCAGAGCTTTATAGACAGGTGCTTCAGTTTTGCTGTGGAGAAACTAAGTCCAACTTGATTTCTTCTCCTTCACACATGTCTTGCTTTAATGTCTGGAAGCTATATGATTCTTCCTTTATCAGGCCAAGTCTTTACTATTCTGCAGGGATTTATTTTCCTGGAACAGGGCAGATGCTTTTGATTGTTGTAGATTTGGAACTCTGTAGATGCAGGATCCATGTGTTTTACTCTTGTTCTGTTGGCCTTACTTCTCCTCCTCACCCCTTGCCAATGATGCCTTCAAATAAAATGCTAGGAACAGACTCTGCAAGTGCTTGTACGTGTGTTCCCCTGAAATTCTTCTACTTCGATTAACTGAGGATGGATGGCTATCTGTCGGGAATATGGGGAGGTGAGTAATAAGCTGGAACTAACTGGGAATTGTTGTGCCCATTATCCTTATCACAAGTCTGTTATTTCCTTTATCGTGACACGCCTGTTCTCTCAGATTTCTATGTTCAAGATGTAATGTATTACTGATAACAAAGCTCTTTGAGCCATTTTTGTGTTGAATTCTGGCACCTTGTGTTTCTCTCCCTCTCTCACCCACTTCACTTAGGCAGTCTCCTCAATTCTGAAGCAAGGCAGCAGATGATGGAGATGGCTCATTAACATGGCTTCTCCCTTGGTGACCTCTTCCCCGACATTTGGAATATAAAACTGGGACTCTACACAGGCATGGAGATGCATGGCTCCAATGAAAGGATTGCTGGCTGTGCCCTTCTAAATGGGGATACCTGTTTCATGTTATTCAGAAATATCCCCCAAGATTTTGGAAAAAGATTTCTTTATTTGGGAGCAAGAGAGCCAGTAAGCAGGGGTAGGGTCGGAAGGAGAGAGAGAATCCTCAAGCATGCTCTCTGCTGAGCATAAAGCCCAATGTGGAACTCGATCCCAGGACCCTGGGATCATGACCAGAGCCAAAATTAAGAGTTGGCTGTTCAATGGACTGGGCCATCCAGGCACACCCCTTCCCCCAAGATGTTTTTAAGAATTATGAAGTTAGAGTCAATAATGTTGACAAATATCAAATTATGTAGAGAATTCTTGAACTGTAGGCTAATTTGATCAATATTTATTGTATGATTACCACATGCAAAATAACAATGCACCTAAAAAGACGAGTAAAGCAAAGTCCTTGTCCTTGCTTTCAGTGTGACTAGGGAGATAAAATTAAGTAGAAGATATTTATATTATTATGACTATATAAATACTGTTCACTATTGAGCCAAGTGGTATACTATTGACCAAGCTTCATTTCTCAATTTTTATCTGGAGTTTACATTTGCTTCATATTTTATTTGTTTACTTTTTGTCTATTATAATCTTTTGAATGTTCCTACAGATAGTTCAAATCCCTGTCCATATTTTTCCAAAAGTTCAAAAAATTAGTCAACTGAATAGTTCCATTATCCAACCACACCATCCTGCCTCCATGTCCTCTTTTCTGAAGTCTTCTAAACCCCAGTTGGCTGAGTTGCAGGCTCTCACACCTAAGTATACCATCATTCTAAGATTCCCTCTTTCAGCTCTCCTATGGGCCCCATGTCTTCTTCTTACCATGGTTTATTCATTTTTGTGATGAAACACATCTTCTAAAGGGTTAATGGGAGATAAAATTTGAACCTTAAATGTCTAAAAGCATCTTTATTTTACTTTCACAAGTAATTAATAGTATAGAGCATTGTATAGAATTCTAGATTGTAAACCACTTCTCCTTAGTTTTGAAGGCACTGCCTCATTGTTTTCTAGCTTCCCATATTGCTTTCTTCCCCCAGCTTTATTGAGTTTTAATTGATACAGAATATTGTGTAGGTTTGATGTATAAAATGTATTGATTTGATATATATTGCAAAATGATTACTATCTATATTGCTCTTAAGAGATTTGGAGTTACGCTTTGATCTGTAGCATGGATCCTACCTTCTTTGTTAGGAAACATTTAGAATTTCCTTTTCATCCTCTACAATCTAAAATTTCAAGATGATTTGCCTTCATGTAGATCTATTTTCATACGTTACTGGACATTTGGTGGGACCATTCAATCTGGAAACTCATGTCCTTCTTTCTCTCATAGCAGCCTTTTTATTTTTCAAGGATGGAATTGTTTTTCTTAATTCTGAGAATAGTACTTATGGCTTTTAATGTTTTCTTCTGCCATCCCCATTGCCTCTGTTTCCTCTTAGCTTGATTTTTTGGGTTTGTTTTAATATCTCTCTTTTATGTTGGATGCTTTTCTAAAAAGGCTAGTCACCTAAGGATTTGACCATATCACTTGGGCTTTCTAGAGTATCTGATGCCCCTGAGGGCTCAGTCTTGGCTGGGTTCTGTAGGCCAATAAGCTCACCTGTTACGGAGTCCCTCTCTCAAAGCATTTAGGCTATGAGTTCGGCTTTTGTTAAGAAAGCACTCCTTCTTATGTCTGATTTCTAAAAATGTGTTGACATCTCTCACGCTGTCTTATCTCCTTTCCTATTTTCTTTGTCTTAAAAAAAATCCTTTAACATCATGTTTGCAAGATTTTATGATAGAGAAAAGATTAATAATGCATGTGGTCTGTTGGCAATTTTAATTGGTGAGAAAGAGCATGGGAAATGTATGGTCTTCCCTAAGTGTTCCTAATTTTAGGTGTTCATTAAAAATTGCTTCCTTTGCGCTTAAGTGAAATATATCATTAAAGGAAAGGTCAGTCTCTTTACATGTGTATGTGTAACATCCCAGTCTATTAAAGGCAGAGTAAAAGCAGGATAACATCAAAAGTGAGCAGTGTAACCTGGAAAATGTAAGTAAACTTAATAAATAGTAATATCTTTTTAGTTATTCCTGCCTTCTGAACTATTACTCTGCTCTGTATTTTACATTACTCTTCTCTAAATTTAGGCTAATCCATATGGGAAATAGACTGTTTAAAAAACCTATTGGGATGTACTTTATTTTATCAAGTGGCATACTGTATTTACAACTGAGTAAAACAACATTTGAAATTAAATCCCAGATGCTTGAAAATTCTCCATATATTCTCAAGGAATAGTTTCTATAACTTGGATGTTTCCGTCATAATATATTTGAAACACTTTTTCTGATTTCACCGACACCTTACTACATGAAGTATTTTTTATTTTAAGATATTTAAAAACAAACAAGTAAACACCTGGTCTTTTATGCAAAAGAATATTTTCAGTAAAGAGACTATTTTTTGCTAAAATAAATGTACTAACATGACTTGCTAAGTGCATCAAACTGGTTAATTGTAATAAATCTTAGTGAAATAGTACTATGCTTCCATTTACCTCATTCCATCATCTATCCACAATATATGTAATAGTCATTAAATCAGCCAATTTTTTTTTCAGGTTCAGAGAGGGATGTCTTAAAGAAATAGCCTATGATTGACATTTCCCTCAAATCCATAATATCATATATATATATCGAATCCCACGTCCCCACATCAGGCTCCCGGTGCATGGAGCCTGCTTCTCCCTCTGCCTATGTCTCTGCCTCTCTCTTTCTCTCTCTCTGTGTGTGACTATCATAAATAAATAAAAATAAATAAAAATAAAAAAAAAAGAAATGCAATTTATCCTCGGTGATAATAGCTTTGAAAGTTAAAAAAAAAAAAGAAAGCTAAGAAGCAGAACTTAAACATTTTAGTTCTCTGGAATTTTATCCTTTCAACAAATATAAACTGTTCTAACTAAAGAATATCACATAATGTAGTTCTCTATTTACTAATCATTACATTTCTTTTTTTCTTTTTTTGATATGCACGCAGAATGTAGTAACCACTATGAGGCTAAAAATTATTTATGTGCACTAAATATATTACTTTAAGAACTGTGCAGATGCCAAGAAATGAAAGATTTTAAATAAAATTGCATCCCTCAAAGCTTTTATTTACATTTATTGAAGCTTCTTATAAAATCTACTGAATTTCAGGTAATGATCTCTTTTTAAGATGAGTGGTATAGAACAGGAGCAAGTACATTTTTTATGAAGGAGAAGAATATTTCTGAGTGTATTATGCACACAAAATGTGTCAAAATAATGTAATAGAGCAGCTTTGGCCATTTACTTTACCTACATGGCCCGTTAAGCATTTGAGCTTACTAAAGAGCCCTCCTATAGTTCTGAGCTTCTTGTTACAGTAGAATAAAATCATGATAGTCAAAGAATAGTTTGACTGGTTACAATAAATGAAGTATCGAAAACTTTCCAGAATATTTGCCTCCAAAATAATTAAAATAAGAATCATTTGGTATAAAAATGTTGAACCAAATTGAAATTGCCATACTTAATAATTTCTGACCCACAAAAATGGCAACTTCACATCAATTAATCTGTTGTAAAGTAGTGTCTGCTACTTGTTTTTACTTATATGAAACTCTTTCTCTCCTGCAATTCTGAATTAATGAGACAGTGCCTTATCTGGGTTAATAAAATTCAAAATATACTGGAGAATAGTTACAGATATTATATAAATCTTATAAAAATAATTAAAATATGCAACACCACACTTGATTACAGTCTGAAATATAGCTTATGTTCATGGATATGATAATATACTCTGAGCGTAATGACTGAAAATATTTTGTGTAGATAAGCCCTTCATTATGAGAGGATAGTAGCTTTACAAATCTTCTCATCCCCTAAGATATAATGCTCTCTCTTGAGAGGCTTACTCTACTTAGCATCTAATAAATATGTTCCAGAAACTTTCTACTTTCACAGGGTTCATCTTAAAAAGAGACTCAGATGTAATTTAAACCAAGATAAATGGCAACTACCACTAAGGCTCAGTGTTGGGGAGTCTCATAGTCCCCACAGGGCTGAGTGAGGACTGTGAATAAGCGGAGGGGATGCCACATACACTGTAGTCAGTCTGAACTCCGAGAGCCAATGCCTTTTAGGAGTGTAAATTCAGTGCTGCTAGATCTTCAACCTTCAAGAAGGCTTGAAATCAAGTTTTTAAAATATGAATCTGATACTTAGGTGTTAGCAACTGAAAAAAGAAATACTGTGTAAATCAACATAATGAGAGCTAAACAAAACATATTTGTGAGATGTACATGGCCTATTAAGTACTAACGTGGAATCTCTGCTCTAACTGGTCTCACGCTATGCTGGGTGGTTTTAAGTCTTTCTATGTATTATCTCTTCCCTCTTGTTATGGCTATTTTTCAGTGTCTCCTAAAATTGTTGGGCAGCTTGAGAAATCAGGTAATTACACTATATGAAGTTGGAATGAACAGGTTCTACGGGAGTAAAGGATAAGAGGTTTCTTTGAAAAAAAATTAATTTTAATTTATTGATTCCAACATGACATCACAGTATGGGTTTTAAGAAATATTTACTATTGATGCAGTACTAATGCAATTAGGAATATCAGAGAGACAGGCAAGAAGAGTAGTTGCCATGCATTATTACCCTAACACAGTATCCCCCCTTTAGGGTAGGAGTTGCAGTCAAAATTGTTAACACTGTAAGATTTCAAACAGCCAAGTTAGAATTATCCTTCAGTACCTAAGTAAAAAGCATGGGTAGCTCAGAGTCTATTTTCTTCATTCCATAAAGTAAAAAGCTATCTGAAGATGATGCACTCTTGAAAACCATCTAAAAATATCCTTTCATACTTTCTTCTCATCTGCCTTTATTTATTTTTTAAAACTTCTTATTATGGAAATTTAAAAACAAAAGTAAGAGATTTTATGCATGTACTTTGTGGTATCTATTTTAATTGCACAAAGTGGTTTTTTTTTTTTTTTAAGTAACTTGCAGGCTTTGGTTTGTGTTCTAGTTGAAGTTGGTTGATAATTGATCTCCAGACAATTGAAATTTTACTGTAGTTTGTATAATAAAAATCATCATTCATGGCGCTGACTGAATAAAAAGTGAAGAGAACAGAAATTTGTTTTATCTCAGTAATTTATGAGACCGAAGAACTTTCCTTGTGTATTTCATCAAATTCTCTACATAAAAATGAAAACCATTAAGTCATTTTGATTTTGTCTTTCTAACTGTAACTTGATTTATAATCTAAGCTTACATAAAAAGATTTAGGCAACATTCTTCTAGAAAATATTTCATATTTCACAGACCATAAAGTGACCTTCCCCCAACACTTTAGATTTTCAAGTTAAGCAATTTTTACTTTCCTTGATACATAGTTAATTGAGGTACGTTGATAGTGGTAGTAGTAGTCACAAAATAATTATTTTAAAAATTATTTATTGAACACCTTCAACGTAGCTTAAACACAGTATCTCACCCTCAATGAGATAAGGTTGCACAGTATTAGGCTGAACCATGTGAAATTACTGTTTTGGTATAACAGCAATTGCAAATAACTCAACCTAGTAAGTAATATTAGCATAAGCCTATTATAGAAAAGAAAACTGAGCAGATAGAGGTGGATAGATAGATCTTTCCAAGATCAGGTAGCCAGTTTATAGCAAAGCTAGGATTCGCACCCAAGTCCACCTGGTCCCAAGTCTGTGTTCTTATATTAAGGAGCTGTGGTGGGAGCATCTGATGACAGATGAAGGCAGAACTAAGGGAAAAAGGTATAAGATAGTCCCTTAAATATAAGAGGTTTACACTTTTGCTTGAGGAGAAAAATAATAATATCAAAATTAACCAGAAAACCCCACCACCATCACACCACAAAGTGCAAAATGTTGGGCATTTGTTTTCACATCATGACTTGAGCTTTACTACTGCAATTTCAGGAGCAGTTTTTCTGTCCCTATTCATTCCTCCAGAACAGGCTTCTTGAGATCATCAGGGCATCATGCACTGGTAGGAGGGAAGCCTTGGTCATATGTCCCAAGGACTGCAAGGGCAAATTTCTCTAATACATTTATAATCGAACACGCATTTATAAAGGTAACATTTTTGACTCTGATATCAGTATATTTCATTATAAAAGAATGAACTTCTAAAACATTAATGACTCTCAGCCTAGACACCTCTCCAGAGCTCCATACTGTATTTTTAGCATCTGGGGTTTCACCTCAGTTCTTCAGAGGTACTCAAATGCAACATGTCTAAAAACAAACTCACTGTTCTTGACTCCAAACCTATTATTCTTTCTATTCCCTATTGGTGATGGCACCGAGACACCCAGGTCAGAGTCCGGAGCATCATTCCTTGCTCCTCCTCTTCCTTGGCCTTCGTATTCAATCAGTAATGTAATACTGATTCTGTCTCTTAACCAGCTCTTCAGTCTCCTCCAATTTCTCCATCCCCAAAGCCTCTATTCTAATTCGGATCCTCCTCATCTCTTGCTAACCAATGACCCAGTCTAACTGGTTTCCCTGCCTCTAGTCTTGTCCTACTTCGATCTAGCCTTCATAGAAGGAAAGCTTGCTTGCTTGCTTGCTTTTCTCACATTCATTCTCCAGTTTCTAATCATATCAAGCATATTTAAAAGATGAAAAACAACCTTCTTTACTTACATATGCTAATTTGGGGCTTGAACCCCAAAGCAGGGACATCATAAATACTAGGTAACTCAATTTCTTGGCAGGTGAGTAACACCCACTGACCAGTTGGGCCTACACACCTAGGCTTTTAAAGGAGTGTTTATTCATGCCAATAATCAAATATCCTAACAAAAACCAAAGTATATCTTCCCTAAATAAAGTAACTCAAGTGTTAAAGGTATAAAACAACAAGAGCAACAATTTCAATGC
Organism: Canis lupus baileyi; assembly: GCF_048164855.1. Classification (NCBI taxonomy): domain Eukaryota; kingdom Metazoa; phylum Chordata; class Mammalia; order Carnivora; family Canidae; genus Canis; species Canis lupus. The sequence goes on along the minus strand of NC_132839.1, from coordinate 5,151,033 downwards.
CTATGTAACTGATATTAATATTACTTATGCTGAATTGCTATTAGACTTTCTGCTTTAGGAGCAGTAGTCCAGCAGATTGCTAAAGAACCCTGAATTCTGCTGAAGTAACTCCAGGTACTTCACCAATTTCAGGGATGGGGCAGAAGGAGGAAGAGAGTGAAGGAGAGAAGAAAAGGGAAGATGAGAGAAGAGAAAAGGGAAACCCTAAGTAAGTTAGATTCCTGGGACTTACTTCCATTTCAAACAGGGCAACTCAACTTTTTTTTTTTTTCTAAATATTTTGTGGCTCTTCATAAGATTTAATTATAAAAGGTAATAACGCTTAAAATAGTTATTTAAAAGTTAATGCTCTATAATCTAAAAATTTACAGTAGATGAAAAATGTTTCGATTTAAAGGGTAGTAACTAATTGTGTATGTAAAAAAGAGTTTTTTGCTAAATAACCACTAACACAAAGCCTATCCCCCTTCCATAAATATAAAACTACCCTTTGTGTCTCCTTAAAGATTTTCTGTTTACAAGATACTTAATATATTTCCAAAAGGAGTTTTTCTCAAAAAGTGAAGACTTTATCCAACATTATTCTGATAAATTCCTTTTGCTTTGATTTTCACAGGATCTACTTCTGATTATTGACCAAGAGAACCCATAAAACAAGGTGTGTGGAATACTTCCCCAGGCTACTATGTTAATATTTGTTTATTATTTGTGGAATAATATGTACCAAGCACTTAGTATATACTATGAAAATGAGGCCTTAAAATATTTCAGATACAGACAACTGTAGACATTTGTAGTTAAATATGGCCAGTGACAGGTAAACCTGAACACACAGTCACAACGTGTGTGTGTGTGTGTGTAGGTATACGTATGTATATATGTATATATCTCTTCTCCTTGGCCATATAGATGAGGCTGTAACTCACCTACTCGACAGAACTACCATTTTTAAGCCTTTACCCATTTGGAATTATTTTCATAATGAAACTTCATACCATATTTTGGGGGTAAAGACTTACTTTTTAATAAATCCTATATTTTTTCATATTTTCTCTGGGCCTCATCTACCTCAGGCAGCTGTAGTCTCCTGTGGTAATTTGTGAGTCTACCTCTGGGTGATATTTCTTGAGAATGAAGTATGGGACTACAGTCAAACTGAGCAGAAATATAAGGGCATGGCCATGTTGGGAACCAATCTAACACTATGGCCAGATGAAAAGAGAGGCAGATTACATGCCTAGAGTGAACTTTTTTCTCTGGAAGTTTGGCAAATATGGTTAAATTCTTTATATCTAAATGTACAGTTTGATCTTTTCTTGGAAACTAGATGACACGCCAACGAGTGAGGATCATTTTTACTAATTCATATTTTTGGAAAGCATGTTCTTTAAACATCACAAGTATTCACAATGCCTTCTATTTAGCCTGTACAAGCAGCATGTAAAATATATTGGAAACTATTACTTTAAGCTTCATATACTAAAGCAAAAATAGATAAAAACTATTTTAAATAAAGGTAAAATAAAAGATAAAGCAATATAGTATCCACTGAAGAGACTATGACTAATATAATAATAACAAAAGGAGCAATAGTTTATGAGCATGTGCTATCTGGTAAGTGCTCTTAAATACATATATATACATATTTGGTCAGTGCTTTCATACACATTTACTCAATTAACCCTTATCCCATTCTTGTGATATAGATGCTATTTGTATTATATATATAAATGAGGACACTATATTTCAAATGAGGCTGAACAACTTAAGCTCCACACTTAATAAGAGGTAGGGCCAGGAGTAGGGCCCAAGTCCATCAACTATCTCAGACTCCATCTCACCTCATACCACGAAGCAATTAGATATAACCCAGAAAGGACAGAAGGCAAAAGAACTGAGGTGGAGAGAACATGTCTATGAACATGGCTAATACATGTGAGTTACTATAAATAGTAAACTAAAGTAACCAAAGAGATTCAAAAACAACTAAAGAATGGGAAATCCTTTCATTTAAACAGTCTGAACAAGACAAAGGAACTATATGGTCATAAAAATTATGCGATATTTGGTAGTTTATAATACTACTGTTACATTAAACTTAATTTTCTTTCAAGTAGGTGTATCTCTAAAGTAGTTTCCATTCTGCATGGAAAGTAATGTGATGCTAAGTGCAAGGGCAGAGATCTCCTAGTCAGATTCAGAAATATAGTCAACTTTTGAGTCTCAATAAATATCTCAGTAAAATAGATAAAACTCCCATGACAAGTACAGTAATTCATAGATAAATGGAGCAAAATATTAATAGCTAATTTGTACATCCCTATCCTCTTGTCCTCTACCTCTCCTTCGCCATATCATTCATTCACATTCCACACATTTACCTTATAAAGATCTATGAAGTGTGACTATAGTGTAATGAATAAGGAATAGTCTCAAAAGATGACTAATTTGAAGGAGATAACAGTGATCTAAATAAGGAAGTCCTAGTATGTTGGTTAAAGATTAGTAACATTACTTTATAGTTGTTCTTTGTGCATTGTGAATGAAATCATGCAATAGCCACAAGCTACTGTATGGTCATAGAAGCTCAGTATTACACACCTGTGTAATCCCAGCTCAGGATGGCTGCACACTAATCCCTCTTTCAAAGCAAAGCAAAGCAAAGCAAAGCACAACACAAAACAAAACAAAACGAAACAAAAAATGGAATCAGCCAAGCAACCACAGGATTCTACTCGGAATACCCTATACTTAGTAATATGTTAATAACTAAGTCTCCTTATTTTTTTCACGTAGTCATAATTAGATTTATTTGCTAATTTCACCAATATTCAAATGCTGTCTTCTGCATGCAGAGATAGCTATTCATTTATTCAACAAATGATTGCAAGTATCTACAAAGTTCCAGGCACAGTTCTTAGGTACTGGAATATGAAAGAATGGATTGGGTGGGATGCTGATAAAAAATATATTATTTTTAAGCCAAAATGTCCGTATGTTCAAATTTAAAGGAATCTTGAGCCCATTAGAAAAAAAACGATAGGTATAAAAAACTGAGAAACATGACCAAAAAAATCTGTATACAATTAATTCTCTATAAAGAGCCATGGGTTCAAAGATAGGGAGATACTATATGTGCTAGGGTAGTCAGGAAGACTTCAGTAGCAGTGAGCCATGAGCTGAGCCACAGGGCTGTGGGCTAAGAAGGGATGAGAGGGCATTCTAGAAAGGGGGTGGAGGAAGCAAAGGCTCTGGGGAGGGAATGTGCACAGAAGAATGTAGTTCAAAGAGCCTATCGACGAGCGTATGAATCTGTGGAGACAAACAGTGGGTATCAAGGTAATAAATGTAGGCTGGGGTCTTCCTAGGAAGGTCTTAAGTGCTGGTTTGGGAAGCTGACTGTGCTGAAAGCTCCCAATAGCCTTACACTTAGGAACTCGGGACAGTGATCTCTTTCTGAAAACGGTTCTCTTCGCTGGGCCGACACACTTTGGTTGGCTGTAGCACAGCGAGTGGCCTCAGTGATAAACTCTGCCCCATGTTCATTATGATTAATTAAACTCATGACAATCTCACTTGTACATGTAAATGAACATAAACAGATGTTTAGAGCAGCCTATACTGAGATTCTGGCAAAAAAAAAAAAAAAAAAAGAACAAAATTAAACAGAATTCTATACTATAAACCAATGTAGACTGAGTAAAAACACAGTGAAGGAGTATTTGCAGTCAGACCATTTTGAAGTCTCATTATTAAACTCCTTTAAGTGGGTCCTGAGTACTTGGGAACAATTGTGCCAAGTTTCCATGGAAAGAACCACAATTTGTGCATAGTGCTTCAAGACTGTCAAATTAGTTTCAATAATGTTACCTACTGTATGTGAACAATGTTTATTGCTCAGTGGCTACACATAACTTGAATATTCTTTAGACTAACAGAGCTTTCAACCATAATTAGCTGCCTTGCCTAATGAGCACACGGAACTTTAAGAAGGTGATTGAATGAAATCGTCTTCAAAATCCTTAAGCAACTGTGTGAATGATGGAAATACAAAGAATAGCTATTAGTCTTGCAGGCCTTTGAAACATTTTCCTCCTGAACTAAAACATTTCACCAGCCTATCTGGCATCATAAGCTTAAGTAGCAAAATCTTACTTTTCTCACTAATTAAGGCCTTTTTGCCTCAGGGATTGTTCAGGAAAACATAATACAAATGGCAGCCTCCCCTCCACTTCCTTGCCCAACGAATTCTGAAACTTTAAATAAAATATAAAGCTCGAATGTGGAGATAAGAGAGGTAAGTAGGAAGGCTGCATACAAAGCTGGGAAGGATGTTAAAGTCAACCCGTGTTAATGTAGCTTCTCCCAAAGCATCCTGGGCGGAATCTGGTAATAAGCCTCATGCTGCAGGTGCTGGGACCAGACCAGAACCGGCCTGAACGTCAACGTTCAACCATTTCAGGGATGAAAGTCAATCTCGAAGAAGGTAGACAAATATGTTTATAATTGCCTTATTACTGTTATTGAAGCTTAATATATGAAACATATATTGGCTGCATTCTAAGAATATACCTTCTTTAGAAAAGAAAAGTCACTAACTTATTCTTGGGGAGCTACATACATTGAACTAAAGTGACCTCACCGTAAATCCCTCAGAGAAATGCAGTTCAGAATCTCAATGTCATTTGCTTGTAGGAAGAGAAGTTATTCAGACTGAGTGAACGGAACGCCTGGCCATGGGGGATTAGGGGGCAGACTACTCAAAGAATTCAAGAAAAGAAGCATTACAGAAAGAAGAGAAATAATGGAATGGGGCCTGCCTCTTTTGAAAACTAAGAAAGAAGCAAATGAAAATTAATTTTAAAATCTTACATTCCTAAAAACCTAATCAGTGACAAATAACAAGTAAAACTACTAGGTCTTCCACTTCACAGACAAAGAAGGCTAACACAGACTTCTAAAGCTAATTGTTCCAGTCTTCAAAAGTATAAAATAAGCAATGATATGCTGCTCCCAAGAAGGTGTCCTTGTGAAACCCAGAGCAAGCATCAGACTGGATGGTACCATAGTATAAGCATCCATTAAAGCCAGAAGCATGCCAGAGAGGTCTCTGACATTCCTAGCATCCAGCACATTCATAGTCCTAGAAAATGGCAATAAAACAAGAAGACACACGAGGCATAAAAACTGGAAGGAGAGAAAATAATCAGGAGTTTCAAAAATTATTGCAAGAGACTCAAACTAACAAACTATTAAAAAATACTAAGAAAGGTGATTTTAGTAAGTTAGCCAGTTACAACATTCACAAAACCAACTGCATTCTGATTGAGTAACAACAACCAGTTAGGATTTAAGAGAGAAAGATTCCACTGGTAATAGTTACAAAAAAAAAATGTTATATAGGAATAAACCTTACAAAACATGAAATAGCTTTGTAGAGAAAATTGTAAAACTTTATTAGAGGACATAAAAGAAGACCAGAAATAGAGAACTATGCCTAATTTATGGACAGGAAAATACAGTGCTATAAATATGTCCTTTCACTTCAGAAAAATCTATACATTCAATATAATCCTCCCCAAAAAACCAACATAGGGGATCCCTGGGTGGTGCAGCGGTTTAGCGCCTGCTTTTGGCCCAGGGCGCGATCCTGGAGACCTGGGATCGAATCCCACGTCAGGCTCCCAGTGCATGGAGCCTGCTTCTCCCTTTGCCTATGTCTCTGCCTCTCTCTCTCTCTCTCTCTCTCTGTGACTATCATTAAAAAAAAAAAAAAAAAAAAAAAACATAGTTTTTTTTTTAAAGATTTATTTATTTATTTATGATCTCTCTCTGTGACTATCATAAAAAAAAAAACAGGGGATCCCTGGGTGGCGCAGCGGTTTAGCGCCTGCCTTTGGCCCAGGGCGCGATCCTGGAGACCCGGGATCAAATCCCACGTCGGGCTCCCAGTGCATGGAGCCTGCTTCTCCCTCTGCCTGTGTCTCTGCCTCTCTCTCTCTCTCTCTGATGACTATCATAAATAAATAAATAAATTAAAACAAACAAACAAACAAACAAAAAAATAGTTTTTTTTTTAAAGATTTATTTATTTATTTATGATAGAGAGAGAAAGAGAGAGAGAGGCAGAGACACAGGAGGAGGGAGAAGCAGGCTCCATGCCGGGAGCCGGACGTGGGACTCGATCCCGGGACTCCAGGATTGCCCCCTGGGCCAAAGGCCGGCGCTAAACCACTGAGCCACCCAGGGATCCCCCCAACATAGTTTTTAAATGAAATTTAAGAAATTGATTGTAAAATTAATATGAAAGAATATTGTGTAAGAAGGAGGAAGACAATTTTGAAAAAGAATTAGGGGGGATAAATCTACCAGATTGAAAAAAATAAATAAATCTACCAGATGTCCAGTCAAAATATGAAGTTACGATAATTAAAACAGTATAATACTGGTGATGGAATAGGCCAACTGAAGAGATCCCAGAAACACGTTCCAGAATATATGAAAATGTTGTCTATGAGAGAATTGCCCTAACCAATCAGAGGGGGAAAAATATCAATAAATGATGTAGAGACAACTCATGATCCTTATGTAAAATTACGTAGAACTCAACCTCATAAATAAAGTAAATTCCAGGTGGATTAAAGACCAAAACTTTAAAAGAAAGAGAAAATTGAAATAATTACAGTATTATAGGGGTGTGTCTTCTTGACTTTGGGTTGGGGGAGGACTTACTCAATAATGGAAAACACACTATGTTGGCTCTGTGATAGGCACTTCACATATATTAATGCATATACTGCATGACCTATAAAGTAGATACTATCATTATCCTCATTTTGCAGCTGAGAAATTGAAAGCAACAAGAGGTCATATGAGTTATCTAAGACCTCAGAGTCTGTAAGTGGCAGAGTGAGAACTCATCTCAACTGTCAAAGCCTAAAGCACATAAAAGAAAAGTTTGGTAGATGTGGTCCTATAAAACTCCATCGTTTTAAAGACAAAGATACTTTAAACTGGCAGATCAAGAGAAAATATTTGCAGTGTGTAAAAAGGAAACAGTATCAAAATTAGTACATTTTAAAAAATTTGGCAAAAGTCTACAAAAATAGAAAAAAAAACCGTCCTGGGCGACAAATAATTTAAAGTAGTAAAAAAACTGGCTAATAAACACATAAAAAAGCAGTCATCTTCATTAATGATCAGGAAAATTCCAATTAAAATATCACTTAAATAAGGTTTCTTCTTGGACAGAATACCAAATAAGAAGGTTTGATAATACAATGTATTAGGAGGAGTTAGGGAGGTGTACACTCTCTTACACTGCTCCAGGAATTACACATCAATGTGGCCACTTTAAAGAGCAACTTGGAAGTACCAATTAAACTGGAAATGCGTACAGTCTACTGAGCACTTACTATGTACCAAGCCTGTAATGCGGCGCCTTTCATACCCAAACTCATCTAATTCTTAAAACAAGTCTATGATGATGAGAATGAAGCTTAGATTATTTAGGTAACTTATCCAAGGCCCCACAGCCAATAGGTCAAGAGCTGGGATTTAACCAGCAAAATACATTGCTTCACTACACGCAAGGAAGGCGCACTGAGGAATTTGCAATAGTGAAAAATGAAAACAGAACTTAATGGTCTTCAAAGGGGGAACAGATGAAACAGATGAATACAATATGGTGTATTCATTTCATGGAGTTTACAGAGTCGCTAAAAGAACCATCTAGACCTGTATCTATCAACACAGATGAATCTCAAAAGAATACTGTTGAATGAAGAAGGATGTTGTTCAAAGATGTTTATGCTAGAATTCATTTGCATAACAATAAAACAATATTCTATATTTTCAATGAGTACATCCACGTAGGAATGTGTATAAAAATAGTCTAAAAGAACTACACATGTCACAGTGGGAAGTAGGAGAGTGGCTAAAAGAAATTTGTTTCATTTGCAACATAATACCTGTTTTTAAAGGGCACAGTACTCATGTATTATCTGTGCAGTTAAAATTTAATAATAAAGTTCATAATTTGGTACCCTGAAGGCCTGGGTTCAAATTCTAGCTTTGCCACTTATTTCAGTCTTTGGCCAAAGAATCAACTGTTGTAAGAGGTGTACTCTGAGGACTTAAGGCCGACTTTATGTCTGATGTCCAGGGAAGCCCTGAGCCCCTGTGATAGAGAGCTTCAGTGGCCTGACTAGGTGGGAAATAACTCTCATAATATTGTAAGTGGTTTAAAAGCAGAGGCTATACTGTATTTATTTTGTATCTTAACAGTAATTAGCTCTTCACACAATAGGCTTACAATAAATATTTACTGAATTATTAGAGACTTTAGGAGGGCATGTGGTTTTGCGGGGAAGGATGAGGGTAGAAGTTGAGGAAGCTGGTAAGGACTATGATCAACTGCAGAGACAGCAGCCACGAAGGAGAAAGAGATGGTGACGTTTTTATGGGACTGAGGGATTGAAAAGAGGTCTGTTTTGCTCTTTCATTGCATTCTGAACAGGTAGAGGTGGAGGTGTAGAAATGGCATCACGTCTTAGAGCTGGGCAGAGGACGTGGGAAATGAGAAGTATATGTGCAGACTGCTAAGTTAAGAGAAGTAACATTTTCTTCTGGGATAGGAGCAAAGGAGAAGAAATATGAAAAGATGGTGGCGACGGTGATGACAGTGATGATCGTGACTATGATGACGGTGTCACCCTGTCGGGTTCCCTTGATCCCCTGGGAAGCAAATAAAATGGTTAGAGCTGCCTTAGACTTTCTGGACTTTACATGAAGCAGACCCATGATTTCTTCACGGCACCCCATCCTGGAGAACAGGAGTGCAGGTTGATAGGGATGCAAGGCCACCTTCTAATCCCTGGACTCTTACCCTTTTATGTCTAAGGAGGGCATTCGGGGCTTGGCTTCATAAACTCAGCACAGGAGGATGCTATTTGCTGAGGGTAACAGTATGACTGCTCATTCTGCAAATACTGACAGTGGTGGGTGGAAATACAAATCCAAATTAGGATCAACTAGGGCAATTTAGGCTGCTAAAAACATATAAGAACATGTGCCACACAGGACTGAAATGGGCCTATCTGGATGAGCTTATGCAGAGAGACAGAAAAAATAGAAGGGGGAAAAACTTTCGTTTTTGTTTTTTTGCACGAGAGACACTTCACACAATGACATGAATATAAAATGCAACCATGAGCCCATCATATGAAGGTTGAGCATTCCACAGGACTACTTCATTATAGATTTAGTAGAAAATCTAAATGCAAAACTGGTAAAATGTTTCCTGTTGAATCAAGCTTTTCTCTAAATCCTACAAGCAGTTTATTGAAACCAGAACAGCGTTTCAAACCTGAGTATAGTCAATTGAGGTGGGCTGTTGAGGTAGTCAATGGGGAAGACTCCACTTACGCCTGTGGATCACATTCCTCCTTTGAAAACTGGATTTGCTTCTAACAGATGTTAAAAATTAACATTTTGAAACAAGGTTGCCTCATCCCTCCTGGAAATACCCAAATAATAGGATTGCATTGTCTGCTGAGAGGTAAAGGGGATGACGGACAGAATAAATTTTCCCCAGCCAATTTAGGGCTAGGCATGTAAGACAGTAGCCTTTTTACGGACACAGTTGTGGAGGCTATTCCTTGGCTGCCTCCTAGTTGTTTGGTCTCCCATCTTCTTTCCCTTCTCCTAGATCTTCCTTCAAGAATCAACCTGTCCTCAAATTCTTCGCTGTCCCTAGAAGAGACTGAACCCATCTTCAGTGCTGGGGTTTAGGCTTTGAAGAGCTAAAGCACACCTGTGAATCCCATCTACCTGGCCACAGCGATCAGTGGACATTTGACATTAGCCAATCCTACTAGCGTAAACCCCATGGCTCTTGCTGGGAATGCTGGGACAGACTTCTTCTTTCCTTGGGATGGTATTTGTGATGTTTCAGGTCTAGAACGACCATAGCCCTTTTTGCTAGCAGAAGGAGAGTTGGCCTAAGGACAATACCAATATATAGAGGGAGGCAAAGTGGGAAGAATTACAGAAATCCAGAGCTGGCGGCTGAGACCCTGAACAGCTGGTCCAGGCCTCACGTGCTACCTCTTGAGTTCCATGAGCCAATCAAACCCACCCCTCCTTTTTTTGTTTAGATCAGCTAAGTTGGGGGTTTTATTAATTGTAACTGAAAGATTCCAAACGGACAGTATTCCATTTATTTGATTAATGGTTTTAAACATACGGATTGAACGTTGAAGTAACATTTTAGTCTTTGGTGGAGAGGCTAATAAACTCTCTTTTGTGTAGAGAAAAACTAGTTTCTTACTATAATTGAAAATTTAAAATATATTATTTGCTTAGACCCAAGCATCCCTTCATTATTTTTGGCACTTCCTAAAATTTATTCCATATGGAATACGGAGGGGGATGTTTGAATTCTAAATGAAGAGTCTCAACCATTACGAGCTGCATAAAACATAAGTAAAACATTTTTGCCAATTTTTTTTATTTGTATACCCTATTTTAGATCTGGGAATCTGACACTAAAAATGGTCTCAGATTTAATGTTGATTTGTATTCAATGCCAACAATAAAAAGAAAAAAGAACCCTAGTTAATATGTCTTTGGTGTTTTTATTTTAGAGAACTGCTATTTCATAAGAGCGGTTTCCCAGATTGTGTAGGGGCTGGGGTGGGGGAATGGTTTATTCTTTATATGTTAAGAAAAATTTCCACCAATAGTCTGGAAAAAATATACAACAGTCTTTTCTGCAAGAACTTATGAAAGTAATGAGATTTTTTTCCCCCTTAGCTTCTAAGAAATTTACAGTGAGCCACATTGTTCTTGCGTCATGTAGTCTTGGGACATATAATTTTAGAACCTGAATGTACCTTTTTGCATGTAAAAATAAAAGTAATTTTGGTACTTATAATAAATCAATAGCTAAACAGGAGAGCTGTGTTTACTCTAGCCTTGTCTGCTGCCTTGTTCAACTGCTAGAACCAAATACCTTAATCCAAACTTGACTTCCCAAACATTTCATCGTTATTGCTCGTTCCTGCTGTCTCCCGTCTGTGTTCAATCAGGCTGACATCTATTGGTTCAAAGACCTTTACACATCTGCCAGCAGACAAAGGACGCTTGGTGCCAGGTCTCCACGCTTACCAGTCGGCACCTCTGGAATTCTCACCTCACTGTTTGGCAGGTATTTTCTCTCACGATACAAAGGCTCTTTTAAAAACTTTCTTTGCTTCAAACAATACATTTTTTAAAAAAAATTTTTTTAAGGTTTTATTCATTTATTCATGAGAGACACAGAGAGAGAGAGAGAGAGAGGGGCAGAGACATACGTAGAGAGAGGAGAAGCAGGTTCCATGCAGGGAGCCTGATGTGGGACTCGATCCCAGGACCCCAGGGTCATGACCTCGGCCAGAGGCAGACGCTCAACCACTGAACCACCCAGACATCCCAAACAATAGATTTTTCTTCTGGTGGTGGGCAGTCTAATAAGAACCTAAACTGGCTGCTTAAATATCTTCTGTGTACTGCAGACCTCCCCTAAGCCCGGCCGGGTAGTGTAGATGGTGCAGTAAACACAAAGTCCAGATCCCAGGTATTATGTCCATATTTATTCAATAAAGACTACCTGGTTCGGGACTATAATAATCAATCCCTTGTTTTCACAAGGTTTTATAAAGTGTAAGACCACCTAAATATGTTTAAGGTCATGCTTTTAAAGTCGAAAACAAAATGTACAACAGAGGTTGGGAAGGCTCTCGGTTGTGGCTGACGTCATTGTAAGAACCCCACCTTATCCATATCCTAGGGGAGCACAGGGGTGTAGGCTTATCCCACTTACTCCGATCTCTCTTCTGACATTGTGATTTTCCTTAAAGCTGCATCACTTCCTACTTGCCTTGTAATATGTAGTTTCAGGAGATAAAAATGACATGAAAATAAAGAGGTTTGGGAATATACAATTCTGACAAGACTGTTCTTTCCTCCAAGAAATTCAGCAGTAAATAGACATTATGTTTAATCATTTTAAATGAAGTCAAGTCTAAAATTTGCTATTTTTATTTCAAAGCACAGGCTATACAAACATCTTTCTTCTTTCTATATTACATAAGGAAATAAACTTAAATAAGCTAACCTATTTCCCATGGCTGCTGGGCATAAAATGTGCTATTTAACTGAAGAATATTTTACCTCTTCCCTTTATCTTGTTCATTTCCCACAAAATAATGTACACACTTCACCTGCAGATAGATCGAAAAGAAAATGCCTTAAACATATGTGGTTAAAGACGTTTGTTTTCTGAATTAAAAATACTCAGAACCAGAAACTGTTTTCTCAACATGCTAAAAATTTAGTCTTTGAGCGTGATCAAAGGTGTGTTACTAAGACATAGCAAAACTTTTGGTCTAAGAATCCTATTTAGGATTTCCTATTTCACAGCCTGTCAGGGCATTTCTATCCTTTCCTAAGGGTATTTCAAAGAAATGAGTAAAAGTTTCTTGAATATATAAACTTTAAATATATTTTACCTTATTAACTTGCAAATATTAATAGATTACCACCACCACCACCACTACCACCACCACCACCACCACCACCACCATTACAAGAACTATTACTGGTTGCTGACAGCAACTGTCAGCTCACTAGAAGGGAGCAGATACAGGGAGGGGGAGGCTTCCTATTTCCCTGTTCTCATTTCTAAGATTCCTGAGGGTTTAAAATGATCTTGTGAGGATGTTGGTAAAACCACAGCTGAAAATCCAGAGAATGAGCATTCTATAAAGCCCAAGAATGCAGTAGTATCAAAAGCTTTAGAAAACTGTGGATTTCTTTTAAGAAGGTGAAAGATGAAAGGAAAACCTGTACAAGTAGCACACCAAGAAACAGATGGTCTTTTTAAAAAATGAACCAAGAGTGTGCCTTCCACCAGCACGCTTCTTAATTGTAGCATACTGAGCACTTTTATGCAGATTATTGCAATTGCTAAGCACAGAGCCGAATAAACAGGGTTAGCTCATTGACATTAAATGACATAGCGTACTTGGAGCTCATCTACTATTTAGTCTGTAAACACCTGATATGCAAAATTGTATGAAGAAAGTAGTGCCAAGACGGTTTAAGATTAACCAATGTTCAGTGAAGACTTAAAAGCTTGGCTTTCATTTTGCTAAAGATGCTCCCTTTCATATTTAATCAATGAACTCAGTTCTGTCTTAAGAGCTTGATTTAGAATGTATGATTTTGTTTCATTTTGGCTTATTCCAAAATAAGTTAAAGGAAGCTTAGAACTGGGGAGGGGAGGGATAACTCAAGAACTTACACGAGTTAAAAAGCAACAAAATTTCACAAGAAAAATAAAAAAAAATAGGTTATTAAATTTACCTTTTGCTGGGCAGACTGAGGGATCGTGGTTTGCATGTTTATTTCTACTTAGCCCAGAAGCATAGAAACGTGAATGAGATGACCCTTAGCTAAGGTCTCCCTCTGCCTTCCTCACTTTGGTTTGCCAGCTCAGTGTCCCCTTATTCGTTGCGGCACAAGCCTTCCAGTGAGGGGGGAAGCACACCTACCACTGCTTAGGAAGGCAAGCTGTTCCTTGGGTCCTTGGTGGGAGGAGAGTCAGAACAATGGGGGCTTGCTCTGCAGAAGGAGATGCAGATCTCCCTTGGGGGGTGGAGCGGGGAGGGAGCCCTTTCGGGGGCAAAGCCAGGAGTGGCTCAGAGCAGATGCACACACCAGCTCTCCAGCTTCCTTGGGCAGCTGTAACACAGCCATGGGCACCTTTCAGAGCTGGCTGGGGATTCCTGCTACACTGGGGAGAGTTGCCGAGATGATATTACCTGTTATTCGACGCACAGGGCTTTTTTTTTTTTTTTTTCAAGAAATCTTGCTCAATATATTCTCGTTGAGTATTAAGTCCCAAACTGAACATTTTTTGGGGACAAAAATCTGTTGAGCATCTTCTATGTACCCTTAGTTTACTACAGCTTTTATTGATCATTGTGGCCAAGCAAGTCCTTAATACTGAAATTTGGAACAAGAATAGGAGTGAGCTTAGAGTCCCGTATCTATACTGTTGGCCTACACACACGTAAAAAACATACATCGAAATACCTGCATGATCTACATTTAATGTCTCTATATCTTTGCTTCGAAGTTACATCACTGACATCTCTGCACATGCTATAAATAAAGTCCTAGTGCTACACTGAGTCATGGGAGGCCAAATGCTCTCACTAGACTTGCAGCTCCTCAAAGACAAGGAGTGTGTCCTGTTGATTGAATTTTGATTCCCAGCGCGTAGCCTTGCTGGGTGAGTAACTCTATCAACGAATCTTTGCTCAGAGCCTCTGGATTTTGTCTCCTGATCCAGGGAAGTCATGCATGAGCTCAGGCTCTTGTTCCACTTATATTTCAAACTTGACCCCCTCTCTGCTTGCATTACTCATTGGACTGTACCTTGGGGGTGGGGCTGTGTTAGGGGGGTGTATTTGGTACCTTAATTGCTAAGCAGCATCTCTATCTTACGTTGCAGTAGTAGAACTTTGTTTACCTTGCGACAACTACTTCTTGTATTATGTTGGTCTTTTTATAGACAGAGACACAGATTTTCACTGAGTCAGTAAAAGAAAAAAATACATAGGGTCCTGAAAAAAGGGAGACTGGATTCCCTGTTTTGGCTACAACGTAACAAGGAATTGGGACTATGAGGCTGGCAGTCTTGACTCTTGTGTTGCTCTCACAGCCATTATTTGCTCTATTAGCGAGTTCTCTGGGCTCTGTCTTCCACTGATCCAGAGCCCAACTGCTTCTCCCCATCCCCTCTGCTGTCCTCGCCACCACCCTCCCCACCCAGGTCCAAGCCAATTTCCTCTCCTGCCTCAATTGCCAATGACTGCAACAGACTCCTGACCGGTCCCTCCTCATCTGCCTTTATCTTTCTAGAATCTTTTCTCAAGAATGGGATTCTTCTAAAGTGAATCAGTTCAAGTCCCTCCTCTGCACATTAGGCTCTCACCTCACTCGAGTAAAGCCATAAATAATGGCTTTGCACGCTCTGGTCTTCATCCCTTACTACTTCTGCTCTGCTCACGCCACTCCAGCCACACTGCCCTCCTCACCCTTCTGCCAACAAATGAACCATCCTCCCAACTAGTGGCCTCAACCCAGATATGCTCCATCCTCCCTCCTCCCAAATCCTCAGGGCTCACATTCTCACATCTTTCAGACCTTTCTTTTATAGTTTCCTTCTCCTTAAGGCCTTTCCTCACGTCCTTTGCTCAAATGACACTTCCCCCCACCCTCCCTCATCTGCTCCCATCTTCCTGGTTGATTCCATTTATTTAGTTAAACTAGAATGTAACCCCTCCACTCCCTGAAAGGGCTTTTGTCTCTGCCTTACTTCTAGTACCTAGGACAAACCTCAGGTACGATGCTCAATAAATGCTTAAGGAATAAATGAACAGCGGCTAGAGAGTGCAACCAAGCAGCCTTTTAAGATCTAGTTTTATGCTATCAGTTGCAAAATGTATATTCGAAACTTAAGTCAAAAAAGCAGTTATTTTCATGTCCTGACTCTTTAACCATTCATATTTTTTTAATGACATATTACTTCTTTTTGACAAATTTGCAAATTGGGAACCAAAGCGACCGGGCCTGCCACATTCGGATCTAAACTGCAGATGTGAATCTTAATATACAGCCCACAGGTCTTGACAGCAATGATGCTGTCACTTAATCAGCACAACGCTGGTGGCCAGAAAGCGTCAGTAGAATGTTGAGGCAGATACAAATTACCCCAAAGGACTGGAACAGCCTGATTCAGGATGAATCTGCAAAGATTTTGTAGATGATCCACTTGAAGGACAATGGCATGATGTCTGGGATATGAATAAATCCACACCCCAAATTCTGAAGTGAACTTTTGAGAAAATTGAATGACTTCTGTATAGCACCTTTTATAAATCTAGCAGAAACCAAATTTACATCAATGCCAAAGACAGAGTGAATCTTTCTCCAGGAAGTGCCTAATCCTGCAATAAACCTGTTGAAGAGACAGGTTTAATGTTCACCAAGGCTAAGTGTTTAAGAGGTCTCCATGGTATAATTTATCACCACTACAAGTTTCTCCTTTCCTTTAAAAGCCATGAAAATTGCTCCACAATCCCAGTAGGAACTAAGTTGCTCATGTCAGGACAATGGTTTACAATTCATTTCTATTTTCATAGCACTTCTTTGTTTATTCTTTGTTGAAAAAAATATATGCTATTATACATACTACAGAGCCACAGGATATAGTCACATGAAAACTCAGAGGCTAAAATTTAAAAACTAGCACGGCTTGACTATGATAAACTGAGTAAAAACAGCATTAGGTTGTTTATTTGACGTGGCTTAACAATCTGAATAGGAGGTTTCAAATTCAAAAGGGAATGAGGGAGGTGGTCACTGAATTATTTTCAACCTGGTCAAAAAAATTAATTATTCATACGCTCTTAGTAGAGTGACTCTACCATAGTCTGTGAGACTTATTCAGGGATTCTGTAGGGCTGCACACCCCTGAAGTCTTATCATCATATACTAGTTGTAAAAGAGAACGTGTGCTAAATTGACCAAGAGCAACAGTGTTCAAGATTAGTGTTGCAGAAATCTAAAGAGAACTATTTTTTTTTTTTTTGGATTTACATGCCAAATACATAAAAAGAATAAATAAAGACACAGTTGGCAAAGGTTTATTTTCCTTTTATTCTGCTTTAAAAACAAACCAATAAAAAAATTGTGCAAATCTATAGCACACACATACTTATTTGATGTCAGGGTCCATTTTCAGGGAGACATCCATTTACTACAATACTGTTTATTAGTAAATGGTCCTTTACAAGAGGATTGGCAAGGTGTGAGGAGCTTTTTATCATTAATGATAAATGGTACTTTCTCAGATTTCAGTTCAGAACATCCTTTGGTAGGGTTTTATGTAAATTGTTAGGAGATTTGGTGTAAGTTTTTGAAAATTCTGAATATTTACCCCCAACTTTTGATTAACATTTCCGATTTTGACCTAGATGTCCTGCTTTAGAAATGAAATTTGTTTCCTACCTCCCTCAACTCCATTTCATGTCCCATACAGGATACAGAGGGCAGTGACTGGGCACATATATTCCCACGTGCATATACATCCCTGTATCATTCCACATATTTTCATATATGGTATTAAAAGATCAACAATACAAAACTTGGTATTGATCAGTTCCTCTAAGGTTTTTCATAGCTGAAAGCAATGCCATTGAGAAGCAGAAAGCAGTAAGGCAAAGGGCAGGTGTCATGGCATGAAGGAAATGGCCAGTCATACAACAGAACAGAACGGAGAAAATGGAGGCAGCAAGCCAAAGTTCTCATACTTCTTATACAAAACCCAACTTTACATAGAACTTGAGGCATTAAATCGAAGTTGGCTGTCATTATGGATAATGAAAAATAGGAGAGGGCAGCAGGAGTAGCCAGGGTGAATAGATGTCCCTGGTGAGGGGTTAAGGTGACAGGAGTAGCCTCCTATGATCATGGAAGAAGTGGGCCCGGACCACACTGCATCCATGCCCTTGGCCAGGACGCTGGGTGACTGAGAGGTAAGACCAGAAGAGAAGCATCTGATAATAAAAATCAAGCATGGGTCAGAGATTTGGCCAGGGACAGTCACACTCTAGGACGGGGGAAGGAGACACTCCTGCCTCAATCTCTTTTATGGTGCATGGGTCGATTGTACCTGAAATCGAAAAGGACCTGATTTCTCTCTCCTTGTCTGCTCTCACTGCTATCTTCCCTCCACTTCTTGCTTTCAGGGAAGATACAGTTCACATACCTCACACCCGATTTGGCTCAGATTTACTAAATCTTGATTCAATTCCATTTTAATATCTACAGAGCACCTGCTGAATACAGAGCTCACATCTCCTGTGACTACACGGGTAGACAGTACTGCTGGGAGCCTGCAGAGTGAAACACGGATCCCAAAGCCCTTGGCAGAGACCCAGGTATCACCAGGCAGATTCTGAGCAAGGATGCCTGCCACTGGCTTCCCTACATAGGTACCAAGGGATGACAGGAAAGCCAGAGAGAGGCCATTAAGACCTTCTTTCCCTTAGTGCCTGGAACATTTTATTTCCAAAATGGATTGAGGTCAGACAGAAATACCACAAGGCATGCTGAATCTCCGAATGCGAAAAGTTTGCAATGTGTGCTGTGGGCACTGGAGTCACTAATATATATGAAAGTCCATGGGACTATTTCACCATGTAATACATTACAACGTCTGAAAAATCAATGTCCTAGGGCACAGAAAGATGAATACAGAGCTTTCCAATTATCTTTTTTTTCCCTAAAAATATTTCTCTCCCAAACAGATTCAAAACGCAATATGATATTGTTTTCATTTTTGTTAAGAAGATGTTGAGTCTATGCAAGGATCTCACCCAGTTCAATCTACTGGGTAATGACCCACTGGGCCAAAGACAGTATAGACCCTGAAAACACAGCAGGTTAATAAAACTCTCCCTGAGAGCTCAGTGAATGAGGATGAGATATCTTCAGCAATTGACTTGTCTGTTAACAGTCTAGCTGCACCCAATTTCTTTGAGACTGACACTGTCTTTTTTATTTTTATTTTTTAAACGGACGTCTTCTGTCAGTAAGTAAGTACATGGATCATCGTATTGTTTTAAAATAAAAATTTCCTGTCACATTCACATCTTGGGAAATTTAACAGAAGCAATCCTAAAATCCTAGCTTCTTCATATTCAGTCAAGTAAGAAACCAGAGTCAGTTTAATACGACAGCAGAAACCTAACTTTCAATTTCAATTACCCAAAAGGCACAGGGTCACCCACCACTTCTGAAAAAAACAAAACAAAACAAAACAAAACAAAAAAACAAACAAAAAAAAACAGGCCTTTGCATAAATGACGAGATCCTAAGAATAAGCTTGGAGACTTCCCAACTTCTTGGGGGGGAGGGCAGAAAAGAATATTCTAGTGGGACACTGTGTTTTGGAATAGGTATATTCACCTTGTACCTAAAGCACTCCCTACTAGTGTTAATAAGGTGTGAAGACACGGCTTGTTGGCCTTGTTATAGTGGCAAAGCCCTTTCTCCAAACCAAATTTTGCCACAGAAGGCCAAGAAATAATAACATCAAAGGCAGAGTGTCTCTGTAGTGATGGGTATGGAAGAGACAATGGAAGCTGGAATCTAAATAGTGCTCGTGCGCAGGAGGTGCTTGATAAAAACTTGTTTAAAGAATACATGGCCTATCATTTCAGGCAAGGACAGACTGCATTGCTTTAAAGTCCCACAGTGTGTTTACCTCAAACAGACTCAGCCTGCCCTTTCCTCTGGTGGCCTATAATGGCATTTTCATCTACTCCTGGTCTCGGTAAGAAGGCCCTTCTAACCAGGGAATGCCTGAGGTGCCTGAGCCCTGAGAACTCAGGTGAGGATGTATTGAGCCTTTCATCTTTCCTGTTTCTTTGCTGATTCATGTTGTCTCAAATCCCAGGTACTTCCCAAATATAGTTCCACAGCTGCCTGGCACACTGACCATGAGGGTCTGCGTCTGTATCCCAACCCCTGTGTCTACTGTTCCCTTGTCAGGAAAGCTGTGCCCAACAGCTCAACGATTTTACTGACAGGCTGCCTGTTTTTCATGTTTTTAACATTATTGCTGCAGTGAAATAAAATGCATTTTTTAAAAGCTAGAAAGAGTTAAGGTTCTTCCTTAAAACACTAGGGTACTTGATATGCTACATTTATTTTCAAGGACACAGGATTCTTAATATCCATCCTTTCATTGATTCATTCAACAAAAATTTATTGAGCGCCTACTCTGTGGGAAGCACTGTCCTTGACATTGGGGGAGAACAATGAATAAGACAGATAAATTCTCTTCCTCCATGGCAGTAACATTCCAGTGGGAGAAGTCAGAAAAACATACAAACAAACAAAGAAGCAAGAACAAATAAAGAAGACAAGATAGTGATGAGTGTGCTGCAGAAAATGCAACAGCGAGGTGATGGAGACGAGGGGCTGGGGTGAGGGGTTATTTTAAATGGAGTAACCAGAGAGGTTCTACTTGAGGAGGTAACATTTAGGCTCAGTGAGGCTCAACTTTTAAGAGTATGTTCCTGTGAAATCTCAGTTTGTAGCCTTTACCCATGAAATACCAAAAATATGAAGGAAGCACATAAAATATCTTCTTGTTTGTCCGTATTTATGTGGCTTACATTCTACCAAAAACTGAGCTTCATGGCAGAGAGCCACATGTCTTTCTAATCGGGTACAAGGAGTCTTATTAGAGAAATATTTATTACATGAAACTGGGTAAAATATACTCCAGATGGTATCTGAGCATTTGCATGGAGCTTCATGTCAAATTAATAATCATTAATTAAGGTTTAGATTACTCAGAATAAGCTGGCTTGAGCAAAGATAAATAAGTGGTCAGGCCAGTGCTAACCTCCTGTGAAACTTCCAAGTAGATGACGTTTGGTCTGTTCTAGTCTCCTTCTAGAATTCTCTTTTTATCATATTTACCACCCATGTACCCAGAGTCTTCAAACTTTACAGTTTAGCAATTCAGGACTTAACCAAGTAATTGAAAGGATCTGCCCTTAAAAGAGTTTGAGGAACCCTCCTTTTAACCTAAAAGCAATTTCACCAGATGATCTGTTTTAAATTGAGTAAACCATCCATCACAAAATTCTTGAGACCAATTTAAGAATTCAACAAAATTTCCTGTGCCTAATAACACCCTTGCTCAGCTGCAGAGGAAAGTTAAGAAGATAATATGTGAAATAGAGCGATTCTGAAATCTTTGCATTTTCTGATTTGTGTTATGGTATAATACAATGAAAGAATTGCTTTTGACCCTGTCAAGTGGAACCTCAAGGACAAAGATTTTATCGTTTCTTTTCCTGGAAAATTGATGTAAAGATTCAATTTACTTTGGAGTGTCCAAGTGCTTCAGCAACTAAGGAAAAAAAGATTGATTTTTTTTTCCATATAGATGTTATGTAATTAAGTTCTAATTTGATAAAAGAGCTGATCAAAATGTGGTGACCATTCTGAAATGGTTCCTCAGTGCCAAAAAATTACTTGTAATGCTTTTAGAAAGAAAAACGCTCAAGTATATTTCCTTTATGTAAGGCAGGTGTTGTGCTTCCACACTAATGTTCCCACCCTTATTCTGGAAAAGGAATTCTAAATCCAGTGTTTATCCACTCCTCTTCTGTTTCTATGTATTTTGAGCTTGCCACATACAGCCTGCATCCTAGTTTTGGGGTGAAGATCTATGTGGCAAATGCTATTGGTGCCCCTCCCAGATCCCTTTAAATATCATTGTTTCTGAAAAGGCCAAGGGCTTCCTGTTGCAAGCACCTGTGACTGCTAAGGGCATGCGGGGACTGAACACGGTGCTGGATGGAAATGCTATGGAATTAAGTACCCCGCAGTAGCCTTTGGCCAATGATAGAAAGGCAATGGTTGAAAAATACCCCATTTTATTTTCCCCTTGGGGGTACAACTCAGAGGCGCACCCTATGTCATCGTCTACAGACCCTGAGTGAGACAGAGTCCTGGTCGCCTACTGCTGTGATGTGTTCTCAGTGTATCTTCTGATGGCTTTCCTTCCCTGCCCTGTTTTCCATCTCTGTTGCTTTACCAGAGCTGCTTGGGATAACCCCCTAAATAAACTACTTGCATTCAAATCCTTGCCTCAGAGTCTCTTACGAATTACAACCTAAATAACCTACAACAGAAACATGTCAAGTGACTATTAATGCTAAAGGATATGTCTAAAACAAGACCTTTTTTTTTTGCATTTCTTAAAATACTTAATGCAGTGCTTTGTACGTGAAATATGGCATAGATAATGATGAAGAAAACATCTACCATCAACTGAACACATCTATGTTGCGCACTTTGCCAAACCTTATAATATCCTATTGGCTTTCTCAACAGCCTTGTGGATACTACTGAAGGCACAGACTTTATCTGGTTCACTGTTGAGCCTCCGCTCCTAGAATAGTACCTAAAACATATCAGGCATCCATTAAATACCTGTTGCATAAATCCAATTTTACAGATGATGTAACAGTGACTTAGCAAGGTTAAGTAACTTGCTGATGGTTCTGCAGCTGTAAACTGCAGAGCTGTTGCCAGAGTTCAAGCTCTTAAGCCTACACTCTCCTAGAGGATGGCCTAGATGAGGAAGAGGACTAGGGAGTCCACTTAATAAATATTTATTTGCTCTGGCCTTGCAGAGAGATAAAGTTATTTTCAGGGTTGCTAACCTAGCTGTTGTAACACACACATAAAATCCGCATCCCTTGCATCTTCACTTCCTGATTATAGTAGTCATGATCCTTCCGGCTACCTGTAGCCTTTCCTACTCTTTCTCCTGGCATCTTCTGAATAAGCAAATCCATGTGTCTGCCCTTGTGTATCACTAACATTTAATCTGATGATTAACATGTGTCGTGATCTCTGGCGAATGTCCTGCTTGTCTAATAGCATTTCTCAGGTTGAAAGTTAGAAAGGCAGAGTAACTAGCCTGCCTGTGCTAGGTGAATATGTAAATACTTTTCTTTTATTGTCATCATCATCATCATTATTATCATTAAAAAATACTAATATGGAGACAAGTTACAGGTACAAGTGGTAGTAGTGGCAATATTTATTTTCTGCCTCAAAATAAATTGGGAACATTTAGTATATCAAGAATATTTTTTTCCACCACTAATACACATATTTGAGCTATCTATACCTGACTTAATAGGTTAATGATGTTGCTAGCCCATCGACTGGAAACTTGATTTTTGCTGGACTACTGACTTGAATTTCGTTTAAAAACAAAGCACAATAAAATTACAAGTTAAACATGTAAAGAAAACAAAACAATAAATGTTGTATCTACAAACAGGTGAATGAGCAATTAAAAAATAAGCTAAAGTGATCTATAGAACAGGTCTTCGTGATTAAAATAATGCCCCTAAAGTCCTATGACTTTTAATAAAAACACTCCATAGAAAAATAAATGCTAAATCAATTTCTCTTCAAATATTTAAAATGTTAAAGGTTAATCTATTTGGGCGAACTAGCCATGACAGACTGACATGCTGTAAATAATAAACGACCTTTAATAATAAGAACTGTAACTACATTACATAATAGCAATATTTAAATAATGGCTCAGAGCCACACTGCATGCTGTAGGCAATTAGCTACATGAGGGGGGAAAAATGCAATGGTGACTCCTACTACAGACTTCTGTTACCCAAGATTTTGTAGAGGAGCAAGTGAGTACTTAAGACTCTTTGGAAAGCTTTAAAGTCTGGTTCTTGAGCATCCCATCTGTCCAATAGCTAAGAACAATCACTTCCTTTTATATAAAAGATTATGAACCAAATGTGAAAACCAAAACATACAAAGAAGAATTTCTTCAGTTAATAAGCTCTCATAAGACTCTAACTGTAAACACACAATGATTCTCTAGTAAATAAAACCGGATATAAAAGAGCTTTTTATCTACCACAAGGTTGTATTTTTCACAAACATAGTAATTTTCTTCTGAAGAAAAGATTCTTCAGCTTCAGACAAGTATTTTTTATAGGGGGGGAACCCTCAATTAAAAAAATTATAATAAATTGACACCCAACAGAAGCAACCTCTTCTCTTGACACTTGCTGACTGGAATTCTACATGCCTTCCAAGAAGTTAAGGAGCAAGAATGAAAGAGGTGGTGCACTGTTTTTTGTTTTTTTTTGTTTTTTTTTCATTTTGTGTTAGCAATTACTCTTTCAAATTCGCCTGTTCTTATAAACTGACCTCATCTGGCATTTAGATATCAAATATCCAAATATTTTAGCGGTGGCAAATGATAATATAGAATGACTAATTTCTTACCGTTCATCTACAGAGCCTTTAAAAATATTGAGGTTACCCTGGGAGAAGAAATTCTGGGATAGTTCCTCTCAACCATGACAAAGGAAATTCTAAATAATAATTAATATGAGAAAATACGACTGCTCTTCCAGCCCTGGTGTAGGAAATGCGGGTATATCTTAAAGTCTGGTAAAGAGAAGCAGCGTGTAGAAACACATAAAGAGAATATAGGGCTCCTATGGGGCCTGCTCAAGCTCTAAGGAAAGCTTTTCACTAAGATTAAAGAGGTAGTGGGAGAAAAAAAGCCTTTGACTAGCTTTGCAGGAAAATACATATACAGTAGCAATCCATCACATCCTTAGTCCTGAAACATTTATTCTTTTAAACCTTTATTTACTTAAGAGAGTTTGGCTCTAGGATTTGTTCTAAGAGACAAAAAGCTACTTTGATTTTTAAAAAAAGTCAGCAAAGATGACCTAACAAAATACTCGCTAGTTATTCCTTTTGAAGAAAGCTGTATCGCATCCAAAAATAAAATCACATTTTTAATTTTACGTACAGACCCTCAATAATTACTCCTACCTCTAAGTGATCTTACATGCTCCGACTTCAGGAAGGCATGTATGTAGTTTGCACATTTTGTTCACTGATCAACAGCTTCAAAATTTAATTTTATGGGAAGGATGGTGTCTGAAGAGAAAGAGGTAGTGGTTTTAACAGGATTAATATCTAACATTATCATTACTATGAGAGCAAGAAGGCATGTATCCCTAATCTTCCGAGTAAAGTTCTTTCATCTGCTATTTAGCTGTAGGCCTGCCTCTGATTATGCAATCATCACTGTAAGTGCATGCAACCGTTTGTAGCAAACGTGCTTTTAAAACAGAAGTTATGTATTTCCTAATTACCTCTCTGGAAGAAGAAATCTCTTGCTAAAGCAGATTTTTTTCCCCCCAAATGCACACTGACAACAGAAAAAAGAAAACAATCTCCTTGTGCAGGAGTGAATAATCTAAGGCTCTCCATCTCGTGCACTGCCATTTTACCATTTACCTTTCTTTACATAGTTCAGTAGAGGGGAAATAACACAAGGCAATGAAAGGTGAAATCTCTCTCCACCTCAGAGGAACTTGCCATATTGGTAGTGAAAAGAAACTCACTGTCAATATTGAAAACTGTGAAGACTAAACAGACACAATAGGGAAAGTCTTCAGAAAAGAATTCATTTTTAAATGGCTTGTCTTTTATTTCCTTTGGGGTAGGGAGGAGGATATGAACTCAAGTGCTTTTGAAAGCCTAAATCTAATTATTCTGTGGTTTCCGATTTTTCCTGATGCTTCTTTTCCTACTCTAGTCTCATTACTTAAAATGAGCCACATTTGTTTGGCATTATTAAATCTGATAAATTAACCTAAATGCTGTAAAATTACTTTTGCTACTACTTAGTGGAAAAACATATTAAATTATTTTGAAAACAACATTTAACTATGATGGGGATGTGTGTGCTAGTAAAAATAAAAATATTTTGCATACATATATATACCTTTTTTGTTTTTAGAGCTTCTAAACACTTCAGATTTTCTTGGATTTTATTCTCAATCTGAAATGTTGATTTATTAAAAATATGAACATGGCATTAAAAGCAAAAATAGGAGTTGGAATCAGATACCTATGAAACACAATGGCTCCAAGGAACATTTGCTGATACAATTATAGGACCCCCTCATGCTCACAGATTTCTGTGGGAGGAATCAAAGAGAGAAAGGATCACTCCATCTCCTCCTCCATCTGCATATGCAAAGGCAAGATGCTTTTGTGATGACCTCCCCAGAGAGGACAAAGCACAGGGTGGAGAAGGGATGGGAGCTAGCAGCTGAGACATCTTTAGTCCCTACTCCCTGATATTTCTATACCTATAAAGTCTGGATTCACATATATTCCTCCTGAAAACAATACTATAAAAACATTATGTAAATTCCAGAAGAAAATTCAATCCTTCAGCAAAGTCCATTAATAAATGGACTGCTTCCAAAATATACTTTGAATCCTTTCACTTTTGTCCACCTGCACGCTGACCATCGCTCTCCTTGGACCACAGCATCAGCCCCCTAACTGGTCATCTTTCCACCCCCTCCAATCTAGTCTCTTACACAGTAGCCAAAGAAATGTTTTGAACACTGGTCTTGATCATGCACTGCTTTGCAGGATACTCTTCGATGGCTTCCCGTTGCTTTTAAAGTAAAAGCCAAGTGCACAGCCACTACCTGTCCAGCACAGCTCCACCTGCGGATCTGACTTCCTCTGCACCATCTCTGTCGGCCGGGGTGTGTTGGATTTCTACCAGGTTCTTGGACCTCCGCGGTCCCCCCCCCGCCCCCCCCGCAGATTCTCTCCCTCTGCAGGGCCTTTGTGGCGGTTTCTCCCTCAGTTTGTTGATTCAACTCGTGTCCCTGTCTCTTTCCCATCTTTCAGTGGGGGAGGGGGGGTTGATATTACCTTCTGAGAGGGGCCTTCTCTGATAATTCTGTGTCCAACTGGACCCCCAACCTGTTCTTTTGTGTCACAGAGTCCTAGGAATTCCCTTAGGAGCTAGTTTGTTCCTAGGTTTGTCCATGTTAGGGAGCACTCTCCAACCAGTACAGGACCCCCGAGGGCTGGGCGTGATTATGATGTGTGCTTACGTGAGGCTGCAGCCCAGGGCCTACGACAGTCCCTGGCATTGTCACTCATTAAGAACTTGTTACATGAATAGACACAAGAGAAAAGCGTGAGGTGCATAGGAAATCTGGCGACATCCTAGTGCCTTATATTTCACTTTGTTGTGTTACCTGTTCATATATAATCATGACCTACAGGTCGCACTGTTACTGCATGCTTATCTATACAAGGTGACTGATTCTGGAAATTAGTACCTTACTAATAAATACTGGAAAGTTATATTCTTTTTTTTTTTTTTAAGAAAAGCTTTTTGTTTTTTTTAATACCAGTTTGCCAATTTTTTTCTACCTTGACATTTCCTATTGATTTTTAAGCATCTTTTGGAATTTAGCTCTGTTTATATCACTTTTTAATGCTGGGTAAAAAGTAAATAAGGACATTTTTCCTTGGGGCTATATATACAGCTTCTGTGGCTAGTCTTTGTGAATTATCACTTGTGGTTGAGCTGAGCAGCTGGTTGGCTGGAGCAGAACATGAAATCCAATGATGGATACTTCCTAGACTCCCACTTGCACATCTAAACCAATCAAGTAGTAGGGTTAGCCTCAACTAGAGCCACTTGATATTGCTTTTGCTATGACTTGTGTAAGAAGCCAAGACCTCTTTCACACTTTTGAGAATTCATGTTAAAGAGAATTTTTTTTAATTGAGTAATTTAAACAGGCACCTTTCTATTCTATTGAATGGCAGATTTGTTCTCACTCCTTGCAAACATGACTTCATTATGACATTTCTAGTTTAAAACAGCGTCTCTAGAACAAGGTGTTTAATTAATTTCTGTTAACATATAAAGGCATCTAAGGCACAGAATTCTAGATAAATATCTATCCCTGTGCTTACTCCATATTATAGGTCACATGTTCTCATTTTACATTTATTAGAAACATAAATTTAAGTCAAGTATTTATCAATGCCAATTCTACTAGAATAATTATCACTTAGCGTTACACTAATTTCTCTTTGTGTCTATCTTCTTGACATACAGGTGGCTCTTAAACTAATGAGAATCACTGAATAATTTACTTAAAAGTATACCTGTCTGAGCCCTACCTGCAGATTGTGAATCAGTAGGTCTGGGGAGAGGTCCAGGAATGTGCATTTTTAACAAATTCTCCAGGTGATGTGGATGCTGATGGAAAAAGGCACCCATAGCAAAGCCACTGGTTTAGTCTTTCTTCCTTTGCAGAAGGATTTTTATCTAGCATTTTTAAATGTCTCCTTTAACACTTTGTATAATTACCTGGCATCTCGTAGGCATCAATACATTTTCACTGGATGAACTGTTCATGAGAATAGGAAGTTTATTATATGACTTTATGAAACATCTAATGGAATATTCTCACTGGTATAATATGTCTTTTGAATAGTAATATTAGCTAATACTAGTTTTTTTTTTCCAAAAAAGAACTACATTTAAGGAATACATTTATGTTTAAAACTTGCTATGAATACAATGAAATCGGATATTTTAATGACCTCTATGTGGCTAGCAGCAGGTGGAATTACTGTGAAGAATAGGAAAGCACTTTTTACTAGCTGATCTATTTTATGCAATTCCATTAAGTGGCTTGAAATAAAGTGCTGACTGTTGTCTACTGAACTCTCAACCCCAAATATATTTAATAAAACAAATTTGATTTGTTTTAAAAGCATTATCGTATCTCAAATCATTGAATTAAGACAGTCTTTTTTCTCTTTTAGCATATGGCAAAAAGATTTTTAAGAATCAAAGACAATCCTAAAATATTCGAATTGAACATGATTTATTTCAAAATAAGACAGTCTTTTTTCTTCTTTAGCATATGGTGAAAAGATTTTTAAGAATCAAAGACAATCTTAAAATATTCAAATTGAACATGATTTATTTCAAAATAAGAGATATCTGTTAAAATAAGTTTAAAGAGAAACTGGAAAGAACAGCAGGGGTGGGGGGAGGAACCCTACAAACTATCTCTAAAACAGTGTTTAGAATCCAAATTACTCTAAGCCTGAAAAATCTATCACCACCAAAAGTAAGAAGCCTGTGAAGGAATATGTAGGAAGTCTCGTTCCACGTTGATTATGGATATACACAGGAATTCTAGGAATCGGGTACAAGATTATGGCTATTATGAGAGCAAAAGCGGAGACAGAAATGGTATGAAGAGGGATAAACTGAATAGTATCAGAAGACAGAAAGGGGCAGAAGTAAGGGAAGTACAGGATTTTGAATCAGAATATGCAAGTCTGAGGTCCAGAAACATGACCTTGTTCAGGTCACTTTAAAAGAAATCTCAGTTTTCTTACTTGAGGTGGAGAGTGGTAGGGAACTTAAAATTCTATTAATCATTTTTTGATTGTCATCCAGTACATTAAGGAGAATTCTACATAAGTTAAATGCATC
The DNA here is from genome assembly GCF_048164855.1 of Canis lupus baileyi. Taxonomy (NCBI): domain Eukaryota; kingdom Metazoa; phylum Chordata; class Mammalia; order Carnivora; family Canidae; genus Canis; species Canis lupus. The sequence goes on along the minus strand of NC_132839.1, from coordinate 5,121,977 downwards.
TTTTTCTCAATTTCAAAATAGTCAATATGACAAAATAAGCAGACATCATATTGTGATATTTAAAAAAATACTTATCAAGTATTTACGTCAAAGTTCTCAAAAATTCAGCTAAACCTTCAACCTTTTTAGAAGCAGGATAACTTCATCAAAGGTGTTTTTTCTTTTTTGAAACTAAGTACATAACTCCCAATGTTATAGATTGTTTTTTTTTTTTTTAACTCTTTCCTGTTTTGTTTTCTTAATTTCATTTTCTTCTCATTCTTTCACTCTGCACTCTATTTGCAGTGACTCTGGTTACCGATCGGGGATTTCCAGTCATCGCTATGAGCACATTCCAGACTGGACCGATGGCAGGAGTCTCAAAAGCTGGAATCTCTGACTATGTATTGTATTTCCTATAAAAGTATAGGAATGCATCCTGAACTACTGCCCTACTTACACACATTTTATCACGTATTTTAATGTACTTTGTAAAGTACATAAAGTCATGTTAAAAAGGTAGGTGCCAAATGTCACCCTAAAACTCAGTACTCTCATGATTTAAAATAAAATGTGTTCTGAAAATGTAGACTTCAGGTCAGGTGGCCTGTGAAACGAGCTGTTATAAAGAGGTTATTCTTATCGGTGTCATCTGTCTACAATAAAGAATGATCAGTAAGAGGATGTCTTTTGATTTGTTGTACTTTCTACACACAAGGTGCTGTTTAAATAAAAAGTAGTATCTTTATATATTACTTAAATGTCTGTTTCCTTACAGAAGATGCAAAGCATGCCCGGATTTGACTCTTTGGTTGTTATGTGTGAATAACTAACTACCTTAAAAAATCAAGGACACTTAGGAATTGATTTATAAGTAATTGTTGCTCTTTTTGCTGTAGCAGGGGACTACAGAAAAGGTATACAAATATTACTGACTTGCCTTAGCTTTTCCGTAAAAAGCAAACAAAACAACGCTCTTGATTTTCTCAAAACAACTTTAAAATAAAAGGTGCATGCGCGCGCGCACACACACACACACAGACTCCTCCCAAAAGTGTTGTCAGTGGTAACAGAACACTTTCCACTGTGATTGTTATGAATCTTTTAAGAAAGAAGGTAAATGTGCTTTCAAGGTTTACCATAAAAATATTTTATACTCTACTGCTTTAGAAGTAATGATGAAACAAAAGCTTTATAAAATAGAATTACATCTTTGTTTCTTAGACATTTTTGCACAATGTAAGCCTGTTAGCTGGCATATAGGACCACTTTCCATTTTACTAAGCCGAAAAGGAATGTTAGGTAACACGTCTGAATAGAAATGCCAGCACCAGTTTGTCCAACAGGTTCACAAGATCTCATTCTACAGATCAGTCTGAGCAGGGAAAGAGAAGCAAAGGAGGAGAAGCTGAGCTTGTATCACCATAGCAACCTGAGAGGGTGGGGAAAGGCAGGGAACCACATGCCACCTGCTAATCAATTAGGAGAGCTATTTGCAAGCTCAAGAAATCCTGGAGAATCTGAGTAGGGCTGTAGATATTGCTATAGATAAGAGTCAAGTAACACAGAGAAACTTAATTGGGAATACTCTTTACCACTTACAACACTGTCATATTGTTAACACCTGTATATTAATAATACTATATTTCATACCAGCGACTGCCGTATATCATCTGTTCCAAAGAAATCTTATTCCTTTATGTTATTACTATTACTATGATAGCCATTAAAAAAATTGCGTTGATAATTTCCTTTAAGTTTGCATTAAATTGCACTGTTGGATGAGTTTAAAATTGAACTTGATTTTTTTTTCCCAAGAGAGATATGGGGGTAAGGGAGAAGGAGAGGGAGAGAGAGAATCTTAAGCAGGCCCTACATCCAGTGTGGAGCCCAATGCAGGGCTCGAGGTCATGACGCTGAGATCATGACCTGAGTGGAGATCGAGTCTGACGCTTAACCAACTGAGCCACTCAGGCGCCCCGGCCTTGATTTTTCAAATGTAATCTCTCACTTAGGCATCATGTAGCTTTAATGTTTATGTAACTGTCTATTTTATACTCTTAAATCTGTTCAAATTCTTAATAGCTTAAGAAGTATAAATTCTTCCTAAGATTTATTTGTTTTGTGTGGCAAGATTTTTCAACATTGTGTTGAGTGGGGTCAAAGAAGCTTGTAAGTCACTTAATTTACTATTTATTTTTTCTAAAATTATTCTCACAGGCTGAGAATCCTCTTAAGTTTGCTACTTTTCTTTTGCCTCCTGGCTAACTATTCCTCCTCCCCTTGTGCCATCTTCTACCTTGGCAGATCTAACAAGCATTCTTTTGTCCTACTTTTCTTCAGTTGAAAACTATTGATGACTCTACATTAGAAGGATGACTGATGTGTTACACAAAGGCCCCTATGTAGGTGAAGTCTGGAGATGTGCTAAGCAGCCCATTATTTTTACAGTACAGTGATCTGCTTGTGGAATTTTCAGAAAACATTTCCAAGGGACAAGACATCAGAGCCTCCATTCCTGTTTCATATTGACTTTTGACCTAACATTGGACCAGTAAATCCCATGTGTAAATATGAGGCTAGGTAGCAAGACCACTTTCCTAAATATTTACAATGGTCAACTCTCCAGGTTATAAATTACAATAGGAAAAAGATGATCGGCTTTATCCACCATGAACTTGTCTTTAACACTTATTTTTGTATTATATTAAGCAGGCTAGCAAGAGTTTAACTAGCAGTATAAAGAAACTCAAAGAGGAACAAAGACTAAACAATTTATCACTGAAAATAACCATGGATAAGAAAAATGGCTGGGAAGAAAAACACAATGGCCAATGTTAGCATAGGAAAATGTTTCCTAAATTAAAAAAAAAAAAGATAAAACTTGGGTAACAAGTCTTATTATTAAGCAAAAATTCTATATTCTCATTTATAAACACAAAAGGGTGTGAATTAACTTAGTGATAAAAACATTAAACGACGTACGTGAAACATCCAATAATCATCGGAACATAAATAGGCTGATATGCTCAGTCACCAATCGGTGAAGCAGGGATGCAAATCAGCTCCGTCTTATTCAATCTATTGTGTGCAGTGATTCTCTGAGAGTAGAATAAAGGGCTCAGAAGCCTGTGTTAGACTGTGATTTTTGTCTTCTGGGAAACACCACTTAACAGCTCTGAATATCATTAAAAGCCTTTGAGATAGTCATTCAAGGGCTGCTGCTGTAGGCTGACGTGGGAGCTTTCAAAATGCACACACAGAAAGACAGCTCATGGTTTAGATCTTTCTACAGAAAAAGTTCAGTGGCCAAAGCATGGAAAAGCTGACTCTGACCTCCAGTAGCACTTTTTGTCTGTCCCTCCTCATCATGAGATAGACTTTTATCATCGCACAATAATATTCTAAGCTCCTTGAAGGTAGAAACGTGCCCGTGTTTCTTTCCGCCTTGTGGCACCTTGTAAACGTCTAGGTGAGTGGCAGGTGTGTTAATAAATAGGTGCTGAATTGAATTCCAGCACGGGATCACACACTTGTCCCCATCAGCAGAACCCCACACACAGCTCACTGCCAGTATTGAGATTACAGGGGTCACTGGCAGCACTCTGCCTAATAGTGTGCTGACTGACAGAGTAGAAAATCAAATCAAGAAGGCCAGCATGACCTTTGTGTCAGGCAGGCAGGGTGCGCACTCACTGTAGCAACAAGGTCAAGATCAAAGTGACGAATGTCCAACCTTCTAGTACATGGCTAGAGACCTGAACTGACCACATCGGATTATCTGCGCAATTTCATCAGCATCACCTGTGAGTAATACTTGAGCTACTAGTGAGCAATGAGAGAGAAGCACAGATAACACATTCCCAGACTGCAGCAAATTTACCAGCTTCAAGAAGTGCACTTGACAACAGCCTTCTTGTGGATTATGCAAGCCTGCCGATTAGACATGAAAACAACTGCTTTGTGGCGACCCAAAATGGGATTAACATAAGCTGGATGAGTGTTAGAGATTCTTTAAAGTACCCAGTGAAGTACCATTCAAAATGATACAGCCACGCCATTAAAAAAAAAAAAAAAAATCCTGGGAAAACAGAGATGAGATGAATCAGGTTATCAGTAATTAAGAAATGGGACAGCTCACACTGAGAAAAACTGTGGGAAAACATGATCCTGGGCATCAAAGTCACCAGTTTCCATGAATCTAGGGTGAAAAGGGTTATTAGTTACTTGTCTGTCTTTTAGCCACATCAGTTGTCACAAACGGTAGTCAGAACCAGTAGCATTATCTTTAAACACTAAGGAGAAAAATACGTGCGCTGTATGTAAATATATATCTAAATGATTTTTATATTTAAAAAGAACTTCACTTTTAGCTATTGAAAAGCTCCTTTAATTCTAAGAGAGATAGTAGGTGACTAAGGCACTGCAATTTACATCTGCTTAGTGGTGATATATTAGTCTAATCTCCAGAGGGCTTCCAACTTGATTTTCTCCATATGTTACCCATATGTTATATTACCATAAACATGTCTTCTGGAAAACAGCCATATGCTTCACTTTTATACCTGAATAATAGTGGCCCTTCTTTATCCTTTGGTTGTTATCTATTCTGTGGATTTTGAAATACTTACAGGAATTAAATACGAAAAGAATTATTTTAAAATCAGTTGAAAGTAATCCCTATTATTCACAATTCCGCATTTCTTGGACCCACAAACTTCTTTCTACAATACTATATACTATAAAATTTTCAAGCTCGAGTATCAAGGTAGTGCTGTTGTTTAAGCTTGGGTCAAACCCAATTTAGCATGAATTCTAATGTATCATGCCAACCAATGCTCCTAACTACACTCTGGAAGTAGACGATTTTCTCCTACTGACAAATGAGTCATGGATAATCATCCTCAATCATCAGCATCAACCTCATGAGATCAACAACAGTTTATAGTTGCTGAGTACAGATGACATGCCAAGTATTGTGCTATGGGACATAACATGTCATTTTTATTTTATCTATAAGTAAAATGTAATAAAAAATGCAGTAATGATGTTTATAACTACATCATTTAAGGCTGAATGACTATAATTTTCAGTCATCACAATGGTGATTTTGCATATATCTGACTCTGACAATCCTAGTGCTTCTGGGGCATGCAACATGAGAAAAGAGTTAATGAATGATCTGATTCTTTGATTACTCTCTTTTTTCTCCTCCTTTCTTCTTCTAACCTTCTAACTACCAGAATCTCCAGACTCAGACCAGGGATCATCAGGAAGGGCTGTGATGATCTGATTTCAATAAATGCCTCTAGGCAGATGACTGTAGCCATAAAATATTAGTGTGTAAACAATTATTTCTGTTTTAGAGTCAGAAATTCATAGTCTCTGCCCTTGGTAGATACTCATTATTTCATGTCAGATTTTGGAGAAATTACTCTATTTCCAGTATTTCCTATTTCCAATCATGTAAAATTATACAGAATAATTCTGTTCATGCACAATCTCAACTGTTTCACTCTCTTGCTATAGCATGTCCTTTAGAAATCTAGGATCCTTTGCCTGTCTTTCAAAGTATTTTAACAACTGATTCCATGCAGCTCTATCTACTCCTTTCTCCAAGCCAGCCAGGAAGGCCTTGGAAGAAGGGGCAGGAGGCTCAGCCAACTTACATCAGACGAATGCAAGCTTCATCAGCCATGTTTCATCTGTTTCCTCCTCTATCCCTATCACAGTTAATCCTTATAGTTAGTTACATCCAGATGGAAATCAATTAGGAGGCAATAAGAACAATACAAGTGAGCATTTAATGCTTGCTATGTATGCACTAGGTACTATCCTAGCCACTTTATGGGTACAATCCTATTTCATTCCCACAAGCCTAAGTAGGAAATAGTGTGATTCCCACCTAAGGGATAATGAAATGGAGGTTCAGAAACATTAAATAACTTGCTCAAGGTGACAAAGCTAGTATGTGGCAGAGCTATCATTTGAACCCAGCCTGTCTGACTCTGGAATCCATGCTGTTGCTCTGCATCAAGTGAATTTTTATAATAAATTTCATTCCTTCATATGTCAAGTCCTCATTATGTTTTAGGTACTGTATGATAACATAAAGAACAGTAAGGTCTGGATCCAATCCTCAGGTCACTCCGTGTTTTGGAGGAGGGGGCCACAGAGATCAACAGTGGTGAGACAACTGAGTACCTGCAGGGGGATAAGTATACACAGTGCAAAGAGAAGCAACACCAGCCTGAGAGAACCAGGGAAGGTTTGCTAAGTTAGGGTGCTGATGCCTAAGGTGTATCGTAAAAAATGGAAAGACTTCAGTGGGCAAGGATAAGGTCCTCTGCTCCAAAATATTTGCTAACACATGGAGGTGGAGACAAGATCACCGGTTTGAGAAAAGGGAGTATTACCATGGTAATCATTTCACAATACATGCAAGTGAAATCATTATGCTGTACACCTTATACGGTGCTGTGTGCCAATTACATCTCAAGAGAAGAAGAAAAAAGTGGAGTAGTTAGAGGGTACACACAGCAGACTCGCATGAGCTTACCGACAAGCAGTGAAGCCATTCAAGGAAGGATCTTAAACCCTAAGGAGTTAGGCTGTTTTCTGTTCACAAAGGTTATAAAGTGGAGAGGCATACGGTTGGATTTGCATTTTAAAAGGCAGGGGTTCACAAATCTGGCTGCATATCAGAATCATCCGGGGATCTTTTAAAGAACTGCTGGAGCCCCAACTCCACTTCCAGAGAATCATATTCAGTTGATCTGAGGGAGGACCTGGGCATCGGTATTTTAAAAAGCTCCCTAGGTGATTCAAACATGCAGTCCAGGCTGAGAACCACAGTTTCTTGGCTTCTAGAGTCTAATCTATTAAAAAAAAAAAAAGTACTTGTATTAAACATTTGCCTCACAAAAGCAAAACATAACCACCAATCCAGAAGATTCCACCTCAGATATAATTCTAAACAATGTCTTACACAAAATTATTGCTAAGTAAAGGGAAAATTAACAAACAAAACACACTTTGGTCTGTAATTACAGGCCAAAGGTAAGGGTTTGCTGGCAACACATGTGCCAGAATGCCAAGGGGTCAAGTCACAGCATCAGATGATGAAACAGTGTGGAAAAGCCATGACTTTTAAAAAGAGAACAAGAAAATCAATTGCTCATCTTAAAAACCTTCCTTTCCTAAAATTCCATGATTCTCTACCAAATGTATCTTGGGTGACAAGAGTTAAAAATCATCTTTATCTTTACAGATTGTACAGAATCGTGGCTAAACCCTGCCAAGGCAATTGCAGAACAGTCTCGGCTGAATTACATAATGGGAGTATCCGCACTAGTGAAAGTTATCCCAGCTCTTGGGTAGAATGATAGATGTTCCACAGTCTCTTCGGATGTGAAGCCACCAGGGACCTGGCTGCAAGCATGCATTTTTATAGACACCTCAGCTAATGTAAAAGCCCTAATGCAAACTTCAGTGCTTGGGAACATTAAATAGGTTTGGGATGCTTCCCCAGAGAGTTTTAGTTCCATTAGCACAAGACTTGGTGGCTGAGGATGTATATAATCCCGATCCCGTGTTAGAGATAGAGAAGGAGAAACTCTTCACTGTCTTCAACTTAGCACTCACATTTCAAAAGATAAGGAGAACCTTTCAGTGTCGACAGAACTAAGGAATTCAAGCAGAACCTAATTTAGCATCTTACCCACACCCCTTCCCCCCAAAGAGCTCAAGTGGCAAAATACAGCTTAACTACTGCAATTGTTAGAGGAGAGGCAGGGAAATTTTTAGGCTTTATTCTGCGGCCACCAAGAATGAAAGTGCTGTTACCAAACTACTGGCGGTTGGTGGTTCTGAGGGTTGGCTCTCAAATCACAAAAGGGTTGCGGCTCCACGTGCAAAAACGTCTGCTGGCAACCCAAAGATGCCCTGATGGTCACTGCCCACGGACGTCCACGGTACACAGATGTTCCCGTGCAGAGCTTCTAACTCTTGGCACAAGAATAAAGTAGCAGCACCAGCAAATCCTCTGAGCTCCCATAATTGGCCTTAACGTGCCTAACATTCCCTCACTAGGCCTTTCCCTAACACCAAGGTCCCTCAGGTCATATAAGGCAGGATCTAAAAAGAAAAACAAGACTGTTCTGTTGCAGAGTTCAGAGAAGAGGCGGAAGGAAGGGTTTTCAAGGACACTGAGGGCTTTCTAGAAGGTCCCATAGCCATGTTTCCCTCACTACCAACCCTCTCCATTCCAGAACACCATCACCACCACCAGTTCTGCCAAGTATATTTCCGTAACATTTGCTCAGCCATCCCTTTCTCTCTGTCCCTACTTTCACAACCCTAGTATGGAACTTCTTCATTTTTTTTTTTTAAATCCAATCCAGTCCAATCATTCTAGTTGATCTTCTTGTCTGTATATTGTCTCCTCAATCTTCTCCTCAACCTATCCTCTATCTGGTGATCATTAAACTAAGACCAAGGGCCAACTCCTGCCTTCTGCCTGTTTCTGTATATGAAATTTAACCAGAACACAGCAGCACCCGTTCATTAATATATTCTCCATGGCTGCTTTCATGCTACAATGGAGAAAGAGACCATGTGGCCCACAAAACCTAAATTATTTGCAATCTGGCTCTTCATAGAAAAAAGTTCACTAACAGCACCACTGCCAGGATGATATCTACTACATATCTGATTGCCGTGCTAAGTTATTATGAATTGGCTTAAACTTTCCAGGATTAAACTTTCAAATGAACATAATGAAGATCTTATGCTCCTATTTATATTGAGGCTACTGTTAGTTCAAAATAGTTTGAGAATTTCTCCTAGATGTCTGCCTTCAGAATCTCTTTATATTCATGCAAGGAGAGCCATCTTAGCAATTTGCAGTTATATCTCATTTTAAGTTAAATAAAATATCATTCTCCAGCTTCATCACCAAGTTTATTCTAAATTAAGTCTGACCTTAGAAGGAAAAAAATCTACCAGTGATGGTAGGTATTCAACAGTTTACAGCAGGCTTTCAATGTTTTATAAAAAAGAAATTTCAAAAATATTTTCAGTGATGGCAACCATCTTGAAATAAATACTTCTGTTAGGCTATTAACTTTGATGGGAACGTTCTGTGGTCCAGAATGTATTTTTTTGTTTAATGAAATGACATTGTGCAAAGGATAGAATACTCAATAAATGGTTAACCACATTTTCAAAAAATTGGTTTCAGGCGGATAACAGACCTAAGTTATAAAAACAAACTAAAACTTTTAAGAGAAAATGATTTTTATAAACTTTGGATGGGGAAAGCTCCTAAAAGGTGAAATAGAAGAAACAAAACCCAATGATGATAAATTCATCTCCATTAGAATGAAAAACTTGTTTGTGAAGATACCAGAAACTAAGTAAAGTCAAACCATAGGTTTAAAGAAGGCATTTTGCAAAGCATACAACTGACAAAAGATTAACATCCAGATTGTCTAAGAGTGACTGCAAATCAATAAGATAAAAGCAATCTCCTAAACAGGGGGAAAAAAAAGACATGAACAGGTAATCCAAAATAAGATTGGACTTGAAGGTCCAATAAACATTCCTAAAAATTCTCTACCTCATCATAAATCAAGTAAATACAAATTAAAGTCATAATGAGATATCATTTCACACCTATCAGACTGGGAAACATTAAAAAATCTGGCAACACCATGTGTTGGCAGGGATACTGAACAATGAGAAAGCTTATACCTGATGGTTGGGAGTGTAAATTAGAACAACTTTGAGAGCAAATTGGCAGTATATAATAAAGTTAAAGATGCACGCCTACATTTATTCTTAGATGCAAATACACACACAGACAGACACACACAGAAGGATATTCAATGCAGCACGGTTTGTAATAGGAAAGAGAAAAATCACCCAAATGTCCTTCAATGGGATGAAATAGGACACATATACCAACGTGGATAATCTCAAAAACATATGCTGAGTAATAAGCAAAAAAAAAAAAAAAAAAAAGTGAGAGGCAGAAAATGTATTTAGTAAAATACTACTCATAAAAATTTAAAAACTGAAAAGGAATGATCAATTATATTGTTTAGGGTTACATGCAAATAAAGCAAAAGTACACAGATGTGTGTGAGAATGATAAATACCAAAATCAGGGTAGTGGTTACTTTTGAAGGGGAGAGGCAGGCATGTAATTAGGGACTTTAATAGTATCTGTAATCATTTGTTTCACTAAGCTAAGGTGTAGTAATGTCTCTATACTATTCTCTCTGCTTTTCTGAGAATCCGAAATTTTCACAATTTAAAAAGTCAATCACTTTGAAGACCATTCCCTTTGAAAGAAGCTGCTGTAACATGTCCTTGCACAATATAAATCTAACAGCCAGACATATTCCAGTCCCTGACAACAATAAACTGGTGAGATTTTAAATTATTCAAACAGTGTTTTCAATCCTTGGAATTAGAATTTACCTTAAAGTTTGGCCAGTCTAATCCTTTCCCATTTGCAAGTTAGGAAGTGGCAGGAATAACTCAGTTCATACTGTCAGACTGGCTAGTGATGGGATTAGAACAGCTGGATCCCTACCCTCACTGCTACAACCCGAGACACAGAGTATAATTATATAGGGGCATTCCCAAGCACAATGTCCAACATTCCCAGTATTATTACTTTTGTCAATCTTACTTAAGCTTGAATTCCAAATACGTATCTTGAAACTTTCATTAAGGACTGAAGCCCCTGGATACATTCCGGACTATGAGTCCTTATAATTATTTATCAAATGAAAACAGTAAGGTGCTGAACAGTGTGTAGAACACAGCACCACTTTTTAAAAAATGAAGGGAAACAAGAACATTGTGTTTGGCTCGCATATGCAGAAAATACCCATGGAGGATAAATCAGAATAGTGGTTAGCTGTTAGGAGGAATGGGAACAGAGCAGGGCAGGTGACATGATTTGGAAGGTGGATTTTCACATTTTTCTCACTTTCTTCTCCCAGAAAATTCCAGTCCCAACTCCTTATCATGCTTATATGCTCTTTTTCACAGACTGATCAGAAAATGATGGCTGATGATTAGGGCCTGACAGCTGGAATACAATGGCCATTACCTTGACATCGCTATGGGCCCCAATTTCAAGGGCTCAGCTTCTTATGTACTAAGACTTTGGTTTTAGTTCCAGAGTCAAGATGTTTAATGCCTATTGCCTTTTGCAACTAGGAAAAACTCTTTCAACTCTGGCAGGTAACATGGCGCAAGGCCTGCCTGGGCTGTGAGATGCTCAGGTTCCTTTTGGTGTCTGCAATATACATGCCAGCCCACTGGGCAAGGTTGTCACACCTTGAGCCCTAGCTCCTGGTGCTTATTGGCTCTCATTATCCTGCCTTATTTGCCTGAACCTGATACTCTGCTGCTGATTCTTACTAGGGTATCTATGCTAAGCTCCTAGCCCTTCTCTTCTCACCTGTCTCACCTACTGATCCCTAAAATGTGAAGTTCTTGCTGATACATTTTTTTGCTGTGACTACTACCACCACTCGGATGGAAGCTACTTCTTCCTCAACTTTGAGTTTGGTTTCTTCCCTGTAGCTCCTTTCTAAAGAGTAGGGTTCTAGAAAATGGCTTTAAGAAAAGTCATGGTCATTGAGAGATCTCTAGACTAAGGATCTATGGCTTCCAGGCTGGACTGAAAGAACAACTTCTCTGGTCCTTACTTTTTCAACCTGAAAATAAGCGGGTTAGTAGACATTATCTTCTGTGAGGTTCCTGATATAGGTAAAATCCTAGGACTCTCCTTTAAAAAAAAAAAAAAAAAGCTCTTCTACCTCCTTCCAGTCCTGTCCCTTCTTCCACCTAAACATTTCAAACATGCTCTGAGCAGAACAGATGTGTTCAGACACGTGTACCCATGATTTAATCTCATAGAAATATATCAAAGAAGACTAAAAAGATTGGAAACATAAAGGAACGGACGGGAATTGCTGCCTGCCAACTTTCCTCATGGGAAAAAGGCATTCTCTCCTGGAGAGAAAAGTCTCTTGAGGTATCATGGCTATAGAAAAAGACTTTTTCTCATAAGGACATTGTTTTATGTAATTTCTCTAAGGAAATGAGGTAATAGAGAAGCAACCTTTTGAAAGTAGTCTCTTATTTTTAACTTGAACAGACAGCATCCATGCATTTAGCACCCGCTAAGATATTTTCTAAACACATGATCATCTAAGTAATAAATTCTCCTTAAACAATTTGCATTTTTAATCACTACTGTCATCTTGTGGCTGAAGCTACACACCTGAGAGTCACCTCCGAGTCCTCCTTTTCCTTGACCACATGTCCAGCTAACCACTAAACCCTGACTCAGACTCCAGTAGAGACCTTGAATCACACGCTTCTCCGCTGCTCTTCTCCCTCCCAGCCGTGTCTTGTCTACATTCTTTAAAACCCTTGTAGTGACCTCTGTGCACTCTGGCCGTCCTCCAATCTCCTCCCCACAGAGCAGCCACATACCTGGCTGTGCCACCTCCCAGGAAACACTCTTCAGGGTCATATCGGTTGCTTTTAAACCAAACCTACGCTCGTTCCCTAGCCTTCAAACACACAGGATTTGGTTCTTGTCTGCCTCTCCATCATTAACTAGCATGTGAGCTTGAGTAAGTTATAGAATCCTTCTCTACCTTATAAATCTTATGCTATAAGATGCAGCTAAGGAGTAGAACCTGCCTGTAAAGTGCTTATGACACTTCTTGATATACACCAAGCACCCAACGAGTGTCAACTCTGAATATTTTATAGTTGATAGAGTCACAGAACATCCACTCTGTGTATGATGCCAAGCTAGGCACACCAAAAACGAGTAAACTCTAATACTTCTCCCATCACGCATCCTTTTCTCATTGCTATGTCAACAAGGCAATTACTACATTTAACTGTATAGAGGCTTACATTTGGGTTAAAATATCAGCAGCACCAAAAATGGCTTAGGGTATTTCACAGCTAATATAAAAAAGACCTTGAGAGCTGTAGGTGACCGCAAGCAGCTAAGAGAAAAGAGCACAGTGGTTTCCACGCACACACAGAAAACAATCGAATGAAATCTTAGACCATGAGACTATTTAGAACTAAGGCAAGAGAAGTTGCCTGTTGCACTGGTCAGATAACATTCGGTTTTATTCTGGGCACTGTATTTTAATAGAGGGATTCACCTGTGAATTAAGGATGAATTTAGGACAAGTAGGAAGGTAAGGGGCCTGCAAACAATGTTATATATCAGATCGTTAAGAGAACTGAGATAATTAGCCCTGGGAAGAAAATACCTGAAAGAAAGGATGGATGAGATGTTTCAAATATTTGAAAAGTCTTTTTATAGAAAACACATTATATAAGTCCTAATGAGCAGAGCTAGACCCAAAGTATAGAAGTCACAAGGAAGACTTCAATTCTAACCATTAGAACTATTCAAAAACAGGAGAAAAATACTTAGGAGAGTAACAAATGGCTCTTCACAGGAAAAGTTTTAAGTACAAGCTAACGGATCATCTAAGAATCATGTGGAAAGAATTTCCTTTTTGGATAAGAGCTGGGACTGGATAATAACAGCTAATATTTACTAAGCACTTAATGATGTGCTAAGAGCTTTAGAAAATTACTCATTTAATCCTCACAACAACTCTATGAGATAGATACTATCATTTTGCCAATGAGAAAATTGATATAGGTTAAGTGACTTGCCTATTACTGTCCAACAGGAAAACAGCTGAAACAGGAGTTGAATACAGGCTGCTTACTTCCAGAATTTGGACTTTTAGCCTCTGTGCAATACCACATCTACTAAACATGCTGGTTTCTGAATGTTCTCCACCTATAACTTCTATGTTTCCATCTCACAACTTTTTGCAGTCACTTGGTTACTGGCATCTCATATATCTATCATTTCCTGTTACTAAGACTTGTCAGAAAGAGAAGTTTTCCTGAAATAGATGAATGTGTACCATTTCCTGAGATATACACGAATTCACAGGTAGGAGAAATAGTTGTAGCAGAAGAGAAACCTTAATCTATACAAACCCTCCAAGAGAAAAAAAGTCTCTGTAACCAAAAAAGGACCCTACAAGAGATCCCTGTGTTTATTCAGAAGAAGAATTTCTGAGATGGTTTTAGATAAGCAATCATTTAAAATATGCAATACTTAACAAAGAGATCCAAGAGAAAAATCAAAAGATACAACAACCTTTACAAATATCTTCTTCTTGCCATTTGATTAAAAATTGATAATTGCAGATAGTTATTAAGACTGCTAACATCCTGAAATTAGAGATACTACACAATATTCTCCATAAGGAGAGAGTTTAAAAAGTAAAACTTTCTGGAGTACTTTGAGATCCAGATAAAAACGGGGGTGGATAAATGAGATAATGACAAAGAGAAAAACTCCCCATAGAATGCACAGATACTCTTTTCTGATAAAAACTTTTGGGTGTATTACTATGCTCAAATGTCTCATATGGTCTCATCTGGCACAATTTTGCAGTGATAGTAAAAAATACAATTTGCTCATTTAGAACATGTTTTAGAGCTGGGTGAAAAATAATTTCCCTAAATTGAATATTTGGGAACCAATTACAACCCCAAATCTGCTATTAACCTCAAAATAGGTAATTGCAAGTTTGTGTCTAAATCCATTTGTCATAATAGAGTAAATTAAGAATCACGTGATGGACGTGATTAATGTGTGACAGTTATCATGAGCACCATGAGCCAAACTAATAACAACATCAAAGAGAGATTCCAAATGTGATGCAGCCATGAAGGCAAAACTAATTTTCGAATTATAATAGCAACATCCAAGAAAGCTAATGTTTTCTTTGTGTGATAGTCACGGCTGGGCATCTGGAGGATGGCTGTCCACTAATGTCCTAATAAATGGCAGGAACACACTGGAAAGGTTGTCATCACGTGGCGAGTTGAGCACAGTTGTTGCTGCTGTGGTCATAATGGACCAGTCAGGCAGTGGGTCACAGGGTGCTGGAAAAAAGTAAGTTTCATTACAGGCTCAGCTCAGGGCTCTATGTGCCTGTCAGTCTGACTCACACTGCAGAAACACATTTTCAGTGCATATAAGTAATACTCCTGCTTTGTTCTTGTGCAGCATTTCTTCCCTATTTTTCTGTTGCGAGAATAACCAGAAGACTTGGGAAGTACTTGGTAGTGTTACAGCAAGAGCTGGCATTAGCCAACAGCCACCTTGGCGCTAGGATGGAAAACCGCCTGCAGATTCAGGGAGAACAGGGGCTTCAGCTGATGTCATTTGCTACCTGGATGGGGAAGGGGGTGCACCCACCCAGGCAGGTGCTGGTAGGCTGGTACTGCCAGGTGAACCACACAAGGAAGGGCAATGATGACCCTACTCTACCAGCCACGAGATCAGAAAGTCTTTTTCATCTCCATCCCTGGCACCAAGCACAGGGCTTGGACTAGAGAGACCAGAAATAAAGGGAATATTACTTAAGAGAGTTAAGCAAATAGGCTTGGAATCCAGGCTTTGCCACTGACTAACCTATGTGACCCTGGGCAACTTATTTCAGCTAGGTCTCAATTTTTCTCTGCAAAAGTGAAAAACAATTGTGAGGATTAATCGAATAATGAATAAAGCATTTAGTACACAGTTGTGCTAAAAATTGCATCCAATGCATTTTAATGATGAGAGCTGCCTAGGAACTATAAGGTAAGAGAAGACAGAAAAAAGTCCAAGATAGTCACTTTTCATAAATCAAAGGTGGCAACAAAAGTTGCCCACGTAGTGCTCTATGAGGTGAATACAGATAACCTGTACTTGTCCACAGTACTTAGAAAAAAATCTAACTGGCTTTTTAGCATTTTTCTTGTAATGGTTAAAAATTTTTCCCCAAAACAGTAAATTTTCATGAGAATACCAATTAGAATTAATATGTCTTGCCTGATTTTAGCTCAACAAATTTCTTAAAATCTTGACTACTTTAACACTTGTAAAACCTCAAGGACAGGAATGCACATACATTTAAAAAAACCCCACAAAACCAAACTCCTTTCTTACCTTTAGTCATTGGTGCATTCAAGAATGTATCTGCCAATTTAAGTGTTGAATCATAAAATAATTGATGGCTTCTCTCTTTCAAACATTTCTACATGTACTCTTTGCATTCTTTTGTAATGACATTTGTATGGTTTTATCTCTTTTGATAGGATAAAAATTGGATTTTTTTTTTTTTGCATTGCTATTAGTCTTAAAACTAAAGTGGATATTTTAAGTGTTGGCAATTCTCCACATCTTCCTCCAATATTACTGAACCTATCTTGGTATCATCTCCGAGGATAAACAGTATTATTAGTTATTTATAGACTTTAGTCACAGAATTCATTAGAAATTATGAGTATCATGCTGAGTGAAGTAAGTCAATCGGAGAAGGACAAACATTATATGTTCTCATTCATTTGGGGAATATAAATAATAGTGAAAGGGAATAGAAGGGAAGGGAGAAGAAATGTGTGGGAAATATCAGAAAGGGAAACAGAACATAAAGACTCCTAATTCTGAGAAACGAACTAGGAGTGGTGGAAGGGGAGGAGGGCGGGGGGTGGGGGTGAATGGGTGACGGGCACTGAGGGGGGCACTTGATGGGATGAGCACTGGGTGTTATTCTGTATGTTGGTAAATTGAACACCAATAAAAAATAAATTAATTAAAAAAAAGAAATGATTAGTATTTTAATATAATTGTTTCTTACTGAACAGTTAGGTTTGAAAAAAAGGACTGTTGAGCCTTTGAGGACCTCTATGAATTACAATTTTCTGATGTGTATCGAATTTTGGGTTCAAAAATGTGTTTGTATTACAGTCCTATCTCATCAAATAGTTTAGATAATCAAATGAAGTTTTCAGTAGTTCTGTTTCAAATGTTGGCATGGTTCCAAAATGTGGACCTAGAATAAGTCATAAGAGATTAAACTGAGGTTGTCTGAGCTATTTGCATGGCATAAATGGGATATTAAAACATCTATATATTCACATACCCAATTACATGGACTTTCTTGATGCCTGAGATATAAATATTCAATTCATTTACAGGGTGAAATCCATATATGTGTCTTGTGATTCACAATTATTACCTTCTTAGAAACACTACTTGACGGGATGAGCACTGGGTGTCATTCTGTATGTTGGCAAATTGAACACCAATAAAAAATAAATTTATTATTAGAAAACAAATAAAATAAAAATGGAAAAAGAAAAAGAAAAAAAAAAGAAACACTACTCTAGTGTCATAGCACGATGTCTATCTCGTCAGACACAAAGACTGGACACACAGCAGGAGACACGCACTGTCACTCCTTCAGTGATCTCCTTACCTTCTCTGCTTAAGCTCTCTGTCATCTCACACGCTGGTCATCCCTTCTCCTCAACACTATCATCTACTCTCTGACAACACGGTCCCTTCTACTTTGTTTTCCGATTCAAAACTGCTATGTTCCTCTGGCTCAGCCCTCCTCTACTCTCAGGAAATATCCTTTTTTTCTCAAAAGTCCACGTCCTTTTAAGCATTCAACTATGACTTATATGTGGGTAAGTCTGAAATGTTTCTTTGTGAAATGTTAAAATGCAAGGAATCTCAGGACACTCCTATTTTACACGTAAGAAATGGAAGCTAGGAGCCATGAAGTCACTTGACTAAACTTATCCACCTAGTTGGCATCAGGGAGGGCAGGGGAACATAGGTCTCTGCAGATCCTAGTTGTTTGCTCTCTCCTATACAATACTGCATCCATTTCTAGCCTTGGTGTCTCATTTAGTCTCTTTTATTTCCTACTGGATATCACACTTGAAGTGTCCAAAACCAGATTCTTGACCTTCTCTGTCAAGCCAGCTCCCATGACATCTTTTTCGCTAACGATAGCTCACTCTCCAGGTTTTCATACTAGGCTATGAAATCTTAAGATTACCATTGACTCCTTCCTTTTGTCCTCTAAATATAATTAAGAGGAGGTCTTTGATATAGAGATTATATAGAAGTATATCATTTTCTTTAAAAAATATATTTTATTTATTTGAGGAATGCTTGGGTGGCTCAGTGGTTGAGCATCTGCCTTTGGCTCAGGGTGTGATCCCAGGGTCCTGGGATCGAGTCCCACATCAGGTTCCCTGTGCTTCTCCCACTGCCTATGTCTCTGTCTCTCTTTGTGTCTCTCATGAATAAATAAATAAAATCTCTTAAAAATATATTATATTTATTTGAGAGAGAGAGAGGCAGAGGGAGAGGGAGAAGCATCGGGCAGGTCTCCATCCCAGGACCCCAGGATCATGACTCAAGCTGAAAGCAGATGCTTAATCTACTGAGCCACCCAGGCATCCCAATATCCATCTTCCAAGGACAAGTGTGACTACTAGCTCTTCAAACCAAATTTTCCAAGGTCAACAATTTATACTGATTTCTCTTTCCTCTGAATTCATAGAGCATTGCTTGAGTCTACTAATTACTTTTGATAATCATTTATCAATTTACTGGGTCACTAATTACCAAACTTTAACTTTTTTTTTTGTATTTCTCATAAGACCTAGAAAAGTTTTTTTATTTTATTTTATTTTTTTTTAAGATTTTATTTATTTGTTCATGAGAGAGACAGAGAGAGAGAGGCAGAGGAAGAAGCAGGCTCCATGCAGGGAGCCCGATGAGGGACTAGATCCTGGGTCTCCAGGATCAGGCCCTGGGCTGAAGGCAGGCGCTAAACCACTGAACCACCCGGGCTGCCCAGACCTAGAAAAGTTTATGCTTGTAATAGGTACTTAATAAATCCTCATTGTAGAATCATTTTTTCTTTGCAACATATTGGCTGACATATCTCTAAAATATGAATCAGATGCTTAAAAATATTTTCTGAGAGTTTTGAATATTAAAACCAAAAAGATGAATTCTGAATAAATACTTCTTTGGAAGAGCATCTTATTTAATACTATGTTTCCAAATGAGAAGAAAGGCAAATACTAGTTATGCACAAAATAAATGGATATAATATAACTCTATGGAGTATTACCAAAATGTTTTTCCTGACATGTATTTGAAACACACAAAAAAATAATTTAAAATAGCAACAGCTTTAAGAGGTCAGTGCTGTCTCATTAGGAAAGATCAGTTCAGAAAGTAGGCTGACTCATGCACTGAATAGCAGTCACTGGGCCTGCAGGGCGATGGGAGGTGCACTGTTACAAAGTGCAGGGGTCCTCAAAAGGAAAACATCCCATTTCAATTTCCCACATCCAACTTGGGGAATCATTAGTAGGCAAAGGCAGCTGATTTTAATTGTTCACACTGGTACACAGGGAGAATGACAATCTCAAAAGTAAAGAATTCTTTTCCCCCTCCTAATTAGTCAAAGAAAGTTGACATACCATGGCATATTCATGAGTCTACAGGAGAGGAAACAGATTTTAAAAGGAGAGATGAATGAAAAGATAGCAGATGGAGAGAAAATGGTTTTGATCACAGATGACTAGAAATGAAGGAAAATTGAGATAAACTAGTATTAGAAAGCTGAAACGGTTAGCACAAAATTAATAAATGTGAAAAACAGAAAAAATGGAAGAGGGTTAATTATAGGAAAACTTTCTCATTTTTATTATTATCTGTAAAATTAAGCTCAAGGAACTAACTATAGATTATATAATTACTGCTCTGATACTAATGTGACTTTAAAACCAGAGATTTACTGCATTCATTTAGTGACAGACCTTAGATATGTTAAGTATGGAACACATAATGCATTTTTAAAAATTGACTCTAAAATTTTATCCAACTTCAAGGAAATAATTTTTTTAATTACAGAGTAATTTCTCATAAGAAGTAAATCCTGACAACTAGTAAACTCTAAGGAATTTTATTTATTATATCTGCTGATATTTGAAAATTACTTCTAATTAATAATATAGTCAGTTATATGAACAAAATTAATGCATTAAGTAGGAGGAGGTATGGTTCAAAAGTACCACAAATTCAATACATATCATGAAATCATTCTTCCTTGCAGCTTAAGAGAAAAAAAATTAGAAAAATTATCAGTAGCACGAGTTTGTGATTTTTTAAAAACAAATAGATTACAAAGATGTTTCACTTGTTAAAAACTAATGATTCTAAGAAAGATCACAAAGATGCTCCACTTCACCACAAACTGATTGTGAAACGCTGTTTAGTGTTGATTTTGCAATCAGAGTAGAGGAGCTCAGAGCTATTGCAGCCCCCTGTGACAGGAATCTCCAAAGGAGATGAATGAGATCATCCTATTGATAAGGTCGCAATCGATCTGAAGCAGACATTTTTTAAATTAGCAAAATGTTGCAGCACTTTAGGGAGTGTCACCAACCACCTTTCTCCATGAAAAATGTACTGGCTTATGGAAAACTAATTTTTTAAATTAAAAATTTGTCTTATAACAAAAAAGTGTTGCTATACCTATTTTCCCCCAATTCATTATTATTTCAGAGGCACAGGTTCTCAAGGTAGCCTACTCTTGTATCTGGTTTCAGAGTAGCTCACCTCCCAAAAATCTTTTAAAATAAGTTGTGTCCACTAATTAAAATCAATGTCTGTGGCTAAAGGCGTCAAAAGGAAGATTCCTCAAAGTACTAATAGATATCAATCTTAAATAAAATTCTGATCCCATCAAAATGAAAACATCTTTAGCATTACTTGAAATGACTTAACTCAAAATCAATGACCTCTTGAATTAATCTGAAGAGGGCAAACCAACAGTTTCAGCCTTCTTGGGAGGAAAAAAAGTGGGTAGAGAAGGAATACTTAGATTGTGAAGGAGCTGACATTAAAACCATCAAAATCTTAACCATCGTGTGGCAAGAGAAGTCAATTTCTTTTTCCTTCAAGTAAAAATTATTATGGAAACTCTTCCAGATATAAATAAATACACACGATGGCTGGATGATTAGATAGATAGATGCAGATAATTTTATTGATGCCTTTAGAAAAGTGATTCACAATGTGGAAATCTGTTTCAGAATTGCTTGGGGGTACTTGCTAAAAATTCGGATGCCTCAGGGCACCTGGGTGGCTCCCTCAGTTAAGCATCTGACTCTTGGTTTCAGCTCAGGTCATGATCTCATGGTCATGAGAGCGAGCCCCATTTTCAGGCTCTGTGCTCAGTGTGGGGTCTGCTTAAGATTCTCCGTCTCCCTGTCCCACTGCCCCCCCCTTTCTCAAATAAACAAAATCTTTTAAAAAATTTAGATCCCTAGAATCTGCAAGTATGGCAAAGGATCTGCAATATTGCAGTGCTTCCCATGGGATTATTTGCACAATAAGGTTTCAGAGCCGCTGCTGGAGAAGGACTTGGTCAGCCATCTGACTTGTGTACAGCATGGTACGGTAATCTCTGGCCTTCTTTCCAAAGCAATGAGGTGCAGTGCTTGGAGGTCAGGTCGACTGAAGGCCCCAACTCTCATTCTTCCCTTCACAATCTAGCTTTGGGGAGGTTATTCCAACTCTCCAGAATTTCGGTTCTGTCAAAAAGTAAAACTAAAGCTTTTAATAATGCATCACAGAGGTGCTTTGGGGATTAAAGAAAATTTATGTTAAGAGTCTGGCACATGGGAGGCTCTCAAAGATAGCATTATTCATTCAATCCCCACAGTGACAATTAACTTGTTGTGCAGCTGGTCCACAGAACGTACCTCACCACAGCAGCCAATCAAAGAAACGGACTATTTTGGGGTTGTGTGCTCCTAACTACCCACAGCATGGTGATTTGACGAAACTCTGAGAAGTTTTACTAATACTTCACAAAGGTAATTTTGTGAAGTGCGTAGAAGAGACGCTGTTTATCGGACAGTTGAGGGGGAAAGTCAAGAAAAGCACTGAAAAGAAATGATCCCCAAACAAAGGTAAACTCTTGCATTTTCTCTGTGCCCAAATCCAGGAGTCTATAGTGCTGGGAAGGTAGCAGGAGAATTTGCATAGATTTCACATTTGAAATGAGGACATAATTTATCACCTTCAGGACTGTGAGATCGATTCCTGTAATTTTAAATTTACATGGTTTCACTGCTTTGCTTAATATAGTCATTTCTTGATTATTCCTTTCTTCGCTTTGTGTTTTCTCAACCTTCTAGTGTCACCGATTAAGAACCCTTACACCAGAAGTGTACAGCCAAGATGACAAAGGGCACTGGCTCTCTGAGTAATCCAGGTGAGGACAATGGAGACAGAGACCCAGGAAGACGGGTAAAACAGCAGCTGGTTCCACCAACTGCTCCCCTGTATCAGCCAATTAGTGTGATCAGGAAGTAACATGCTAATAAACAGTTCTAACACTGGAAAGGAGAGAAAGGAAACAAGGTTTTTTCATTGGTTGGAAAAAAATGGCTTCAGGCCAAATTACCAAAAAAAAAAAAAAATCACTCAGGAAGAAGAGACTCTTTCGCTCCTATTTAGAATGTACATTTAGAGACGCATTACCTAAAAAGGGCTATCCTTGAAATTGATATTTTAAGTAAAGAAAATGTCACATGTCATCTGTTGGAGCTTCATAAAGACTTTAACGCATGCATGGTATTTGATTCCTCCAAGTGGGGCACGTTTGTTGTCTCCATCTAACCTAGCGATGGAGCTCTCTGTCCACACCGATTCGGGTGCAACCCAGGCTGCTTCGTAGGCCCAAGCACAGCACAAGCACACACTTATGCACACATGCACCAAGAGGAAGCAACTCTACAGCAGATAGTTGGTGAATATTTAAAACCTAATTGTGGTAGAAGCTTCCTAGTGATTCAACTGGAGTGAGAAAAAAACCAAAAGGTGTTTAAAAATGAACCATTTGCTGTGGTCACTGGGCAGCTAGCTGTACGAGGACCTAGTTGGTTCTATGGGGTGATGTACATCAACACGCAGAACGCGTCCAACAGCAGTTTCTGAACCAGGCATCCTGTACAAGGTGTGAGGCCCAGGGCCCAGGTAATGAATTCGTAGCTGCTGATGCAGCACAGAAAAGATCTAAGCTGTACCAGCACGACGGCCAAGAAGTACAGGTAGGAAGCATAATTATCTCCCTTATGAATGAGTCAACCATGGTACAAAGAGATGGAGTGGTTTTGGGGGGGTGGGGGTGGGAAAGTGAATCATGAGTAAAAATAGAAGGAGAAAAGATAGCCTGGATTCTTTTTCTGTCAGCTGTTCTCAGCAGAGAGATACTGAACTGCTCCTTTATCTGTCTGTAAGTTTAAATATCTCTTTTCTTCTCATCAGCCATCACTGCTTCCCCTTATTTGGCTTTAAGACTCTGATAGACTAATATAAAATCTTTACTCTGAGAACTAAAGATCTACTGTACTGAGCTCACAATGATCTGCACCGGCCAGCCCCGAAATCTCATGGAGATCAACATCTCACGGAGCCTTTCCTACCTCCTCTCACGAATAGAGAAAAACCCAAATTATTTATCCCTCTCCAGTGATTCCAGCCATAATTAACTTGTCCTTAAAAAGCACCGAAACACAAATGATGTGGCTCTTTCATGTAGAGATACTTGTTCCATGCTCCTCTGTCTTCTGGTCTCACTTTTTTTTTTTTTTTAAATCCTCCATTCCTCTCAGATTTTATTTCAAATTGATGTTACACAACTAGAGTTCAGTAAAAGCATGACAGATTAGGATTTACAAGAAACCACATTATTTTATTTAAAGATGTGACCTACAGGCTGTATTTTGTACACCTCAAAAAATACCTTGTGAAGAGCTCATTCCTCGCCCCCACGTGAAAAATTATTGGAGTCTCTCCCCCGCCATCCCTCAATAGCTGCTCTCTCAATGACCACTGCCCACGCCCAAGCTGTGACCCATTCACCGGCAGCCTATGTACTACACGAATGTCATGGAGGTCTGGGGATCATGTGAGCTCAGGCCCAGCCTTTTGAGGAATGGGGCAAGGGCTCTAACACGAACACTCCTATGCACGCTCCCAGCACACCCCTAAATAATAGGCTCTTCCCGTTACATGTGGCTGCCAGCTAACACCCTGTGAACTACTTTCCTTATGTTAGACAGGCCTCTGCTTTCTCACGGGGATCTAAATTAAAAGGATAACTTTCAAAATTACATGGAAAATGAACCTGTCATAGAGCTAAGACCCAAAAAAATGAAGGAAAAATTGTATCAAGTTCTAAATTTTATATGGGTTATTGCACACCTCTCAAAATTTTGCATCTTCAGTTTTATGAATGATGGGCAATCACACGTTTTCTTAAAATAAAGTCTGTCATGTAATAGTTTAAAATATCAAGTATGGTCAAGATTCTGTGGAAATTAGTGGAGATGTGAAGATCAGGTGCTTTAGCATCAGGAAGTGACTTGAATCATGTGGTCTCCATGGTAACAGCCTTGGTGCTTACATCAAAGGGCCCTCTCTTACATGCACAATACCCCACGATATTTCTGATGAGTGCTTGGGCAATAGGATTGTTCTCCTCATAGGTGGGGCCCCTCTGAATTCAGGGCCGGTCATTAACCTAAGTTTGGGATACTAATGGGTGAAATTACCAATCACAGAACCCTGCCTCTAGCCAAGAGTACAAAAAAACTACCTTGTATACAGAGGGATGTTCCGGGATCATTTAGAAGAACCTCGTGTATTTTCAACTTATTTTTATCCAGTTACACAAAAAGTTAAAGTGTTTAGAGGCATGATCACTATTTACTATACGGGGCTGCTATATAATTACACACATACACAGACAACTTTCATTATTGAGATAGGTTTTATTTCTGTACGCATTCCGCGACGTGCCTTAGCTGCCTTTCACCTGGTTCTACTCAATACCTTACATCTCCTTTCATTCACTCATCAAATCCATTAGCTTATTTGCTTGGTCACATTTCAATGTTAATCACTCCATCTTAGGTTATATTCTAACAGCAGTAGCTTCTATTATGCAACAATATTTACGCCCCCATTGTATAAAGTACTGGTTCTTAGGACATGGGGATTATATCTGCTGTTTGGTACTGAAAACACTTTCAGGTCCCTTCCCACGTGGTCTCGATTGAAGGAGAAGAAAGCTTAACATGGTTTGCTAAAGTTGTAGCTAGAAATAGCCTCTAAGTTCCCTGCTTCTTCTGTATTTTTTTTTGGGGGGGGGCGGTCTTTGGAACTAACATGGTCTCACAAAGGCAAGAAAAGCTCTGGGAGGTTTACTCTGTGCTTTGTAATAAAATCCATACTTACTGCAGGGAATGTTTCAGTAGATCTGTTCTCAATGACTAAAATTAATCTGTGTACCTTCCTTCTCACGTGACACATGAGTCCCAGGGCCTTATTCTGTTGTGGAAACTGATATTCAGATTAATCGAGAACAGGAATGATATGGACAGAAGGCAAATTTGGAGAATTTTGTGGTTCCTGTTGGTTTTCAATTCCTTTTTATTTTTGTTCCTCTAAATGCCTTGCTGTTCATGTGGGCCAGAGCTCACTCATTTATCCATGGTTCTGGGATTCAACTTGTCCTCACTAAGTCTCCTGACATGCACAGCTGCTCATTCATCTACTTTCTTCTTAATAGTAATCCCCCAAGGTTTCTGATCGGCTGAAAATACAAATATAGCAATCCGTTGTTCTTGGGTATGACAGGTTGGCTACAATTGGAAAAATTCAAATACTGTAAAAATCTATTTAGTAACTATTTACTAACTGCCTCCTCTGCACCATGTACTGTGCCAGGATATAGAAAAGTAAACATTTTTAAGTCTCAATACCAAACCTTAGGGAGTTCCAAATCTAGAGGGAAAGAAGGACAGTCAGTATGAGATCTCGGAGAAGAGTGACGCAGGTTACCAGAGTGCACAGACAGGAAGTTGCGAGCGTACAGACGGGAGGCAGGGAGGCCGAGTGCCAGGGAAGGCTTCCTTGAGAAGGTAAAGTGTGACTTTCGCACAAAGTGATAGTAAGAACCAGCCTGTCTGCAAACAAGTGGGAGTCCAAGCCAGGGAGGACACTTAGGTGAAATAAGCAGTACACAAAAGAGACACACACGTGGGAAACTCAAGTGCAGTCAACGTCAGATTAATCAAGGTAACACGGTGGGGAACGGGCACCAAAAGGGTGGGCAAGGGCAGGGGAAACGGCCCGAGGTGATCCGAACTCGGGGTTCAAACCAAATCAAAACCTGGCACAATGTGGATAAAATGGAACTAACAGAAAATGTCTGTCTTGGTAAATACTTATTCTTAAAAGACATCTGGTTTAAGCATGCTTTCATTTAGATGTGAGAAAGGCTCTCTCAGTTGCACTACTTTCTCTGCTCAACTTTCTAATTTCAAGTAATCATGGGGGGAGGTCTATGTATGTGGGATGGGGCGGGAGGGAGCAAAGGGCAGAAGATGGGTTCTTGGAGGTTAGGGAAGAACAGATCAAGACCTTTATAGTGAGAACCTTCAGTCATTAATTCCTTAGAGTAAATGTGACTTACAAGAGAGTGAAATACCTTTGGGAAAAAAGGGGGAACTCAATAAATGTTCACCATAGGTCTGTTAAATTCATTTTTGTTGTCTAGGTCTTTAAGAATAAAATATACCCAGGGGCGCCTGGGGGGCTCAGCGGTTGAGCATCTGCCTTCGGCTCAGGGTGTGATCCTGGGGTCCTGGGACCAAGTCCCACATCGGGCTCCCTGCAGGGAGCCTGCTTCTCCCTCTGCCTCTCTCAGTGTCTTTCATGAATAAATAAATACAATCTTTAAAAAAATAAAATATACACACAGTTTCCTTTTGGAAAGTTCTATAAGTGGATAGTGATGGTAGCTGTACAACACTGTGAAAATAAAACACACATATAGATAGAAACTGTAAGTCCTACGCAAGAAACATACAAGGGGCCAAGACCAAAGGTAAGGAGAAGGATGAATTTGCCACTAATTTTAATGGGTTGAGAGCAAAGGCTTTGAAATCAGAAAAAACAAACAAACAAACACACAAAAAACAAAAAAAGATTTTCATCCTGGCTTCCCTAGTTAGCAGTTGTGTTACTTAACACCTGTGCTCCTGAACTTTTCCAAACTTTAGTCTTCTTACCTGTCAAATGAGGATAGCGCTTCTTTTTCTTTGAGTTGTTGTTCTAAGAGGTACAAAGTATATAAAACCCCTAATAAAATCAATGAAATACATAATAGGTGCCGTTATTATCATAATACCTCCATTTGTTATAAAGTATAAAAACTGGGTATGAAACACACTTAATTCAGGGAGCCTGGAAAATCATGCTACCTCTTGATGACAGTCCCTTGTTCTGTCATTGGTTGGCATACAGACAGTCCCCAACTTACGATGGTTTGACTTAGGGTTTTTTTTTTTTTTAACTTTATAATGGTTCAAAAGCAATATGTATTCAGTAGAAACTATACTTAGAATTTTGAATTTTGGTCCTTCCCTGGGCTAGCGACATGCAGTAGACACTCCCTCTTGATGCTGGGTGGTGGCAGTGAGCCACAGCTCCCAGTCGGCCAGCCAGGTGGCCAGGAGGGTACACAGCCCATACACTTACAACCACTCTGTCCCTACAGACATGCTGCTTTTCACTTTCAGTACAGTAGTCAATAAATTATGCAAGATATTCAACACTTTGTTATAAAAGAGACTTTGCGTTAGGTGATTTTACCCAACTGTAATGTAAGTGTTCTGAGCACATTTCAGGTGGGCTAGGCTAAGCTGTGAGGTTTGGTAGGTTGGGTGTATCAAATGTTATTTTTGACTCACAGTATTTTCAACTTAGGAAGGATTTACTGAGACAATCCTACCGTAAGTTGACAAAGATCTGTACTCAAATTTTGGGGGATGCAAAGCAACAATTCTATTATTTGGAAACACACCCTAGGCTTTATGTGGCAGAAAGTAAATTGTAGTAAGTAGATTCTTTTCTAGTTAATGGGGTTAATCATCAGATAATTACAAACATCTAAAAATTCTGAATAAATAAGCTTGAGATTGTTTTCCTGTGCTGGTACAAAAGAGTAGTAACTAGCACATTTATCACCGAGGCAAACGTCCAAATAAACAAAGTTTGAGGAACATGAATAAAGTAGAATAGTTTTTGTGTCAGTAAGAGCTTTTTAAGATTTATTATAGTCCCAGGCTCACACAGACAGGTGAATTCACTGCACAGCTGCCAATTTTTTATTTCACTTTGTGTAGGGACAACCTGGCATCGGGCAAAGGCTCCCATTTTCTTTATCCAAATGGATAATTTTTGCCCAAAGAGATCACTTTGTCATGTGAGCTTTCATGT
Source organism: Canis lupus baileyi (assembly GCF_048164855.1). Taxonomy (NCBI): domain Eukaryota; kingdom Metazoa; phylum Chordata; class Mammalia; order Carnivora; family Canidae; genus Canis; species Canis lupus. The sequence goes on along the minus strand of NC_132839.1, from coordinate 5,093,686 downwards.
GGTGAGCTGGCACATTTGTTGCCGCCTTATATGATCAAAAAACAACAATAAAAATCACAGGGGACGCAGTGCATGGGCAAAGCACAATTAGAGCCATGAATAATTCTCAGGGATAAAAATTATTACGTGGAGAATAAACACCATGAAATTACTGATTATCTATTCCTCTCATAAAATTACCCAAAGTGAAGAGTACTTAAGACCTAGTACAAATACCAAACGTAATACAAATATCCTAACTGGATCCTAACCGCCAGAGATGACAATCCTGAGCCGGGAAGCTGCACCCAACTCTCATATTTTAAATTAAGTATCTTAATAAAAATGATAGTCCCAGTAAATGTTGTCCCATTATCGTGAGCACACAGTTGCGACTTTGTATAGGATGGATAGCTTTACCTCCGAGGCTATTTATAGGCCGCTAATAACTGAGACCCCAAAGACCCCAATTTGCATAAAAAGAAGCCAAGGCAACATTCACTCAGGTATACAAATGGCAACCATATAGACAAAAGCTCTAAGAACTCATAATCTCTTCTTTTTGGATTTCGTCAGGGATGGCTGGCTAATTGGAGGAACTCATGAAAGTTCCTTACAATCCAATTAGCACTTCAGTGCAATTAAGTGGTAGAGGCTTCCCTATTCTGCAGAGACTGCCTTTGATCTTGCAGTGAAAAGTGTCCTTCCTTAAAGCTGGGGTTTTGATTTTTTTCTCAGTAATTAGTGCTAATTGTAAACCCAAGCCTGACCTGCTATAAACAGAGTATTTTACCGCATTTGACACTAGGACCTTAAATCAGTGTTCTCTTTTGTCTATATTGTACTTGCTTATTAGAAGTCTGGCTATTTTGCTCATTATTTGATGCACAATGGATAAGTACATACTAAAGTCAGCTGAAACAAATGCCTTGATCTTAAGAGCTTGTGTGGGTATTTTCACTGATGTCTTTTAAGCCCAGTTACCATAAAAGTAGTTGATTGAATTTCACTTAAGGAATATACTGTAGTTTTTCCAAACAAAGAATGACTATTCAAAAGCAATTTCTAAAGAGGTTTAGTGACCCTTGCATGTTTGGAAAATAAAAACAAAAGATGAAAATGGTCTTTTCATGGGAACAAACATAAAGAACTGCATAAATCAACTGCAGTAGTCTGCTGAAAAATACCTAGTATAACAATGTCTGTTAAAATCAACTCATTTGTTTAGATACATAAAAATGAATTAAAATATAAGCCTATTAGTGAGTAGGCCAATCAGGGATCTCTGTATGGAAATAAGACACTACAAAATATAAAATCCCAGACTTTCTCTAAGGTATAGATAAGACCCTCTGAATCAGCACCCGTTTCCTATGCAAATGCAAAGCGGTTGGATGTTAGATAGGACATTTCTCCCTCAAACATGTTTTTAAATATACCCTATTCCGTTACTTAGTAAATGGTTTCCTCAGAAAAAAAATCATAAATGAAAGTAGGCCCACTCTGGTTGTACTATTAGACATTCTGAATTAGGACAAAATTAGGGATCTTGACGTACACATAGTCTGGTGTACAGACACAAAATTACCAGATGGGAAAAATGTCTAAGTAGAAATATACACTACACATAAAATATGATGGCACCAATAAGCACTCCTTAGAAATAGCTATTTTGGTGGATTTCGTCTCCCTTTCAGAAAAAAAAAGTCAAGAATCTAGAAACAGTATTTTTGATAGAGGACAATATGATTGAATCTGACTGAAACAAAAGGCAAGATGGGCTCTTAGAAATCATCCCTTGTTTTATGTCTTTTATTTTAATCATTTGAAAAACCAAAGTATTACAGGCATATAGTTGAGAAATCAAATAATAATAAAAGGCCTGTTAAAAACTTCCAGGTAACTAAAGAGAAACACAAAAACCCTAGACTCTTAAATGCAGAAAACAAACTGGTGGTTGACACAGAGGGGAGGTGGGCAAGTGGGGGGCGAAACAGATAAAGGGGATCAAGAGTACATCTATCACGATGAGCACTGAGTCCGGTGTGGAACTGCTGAATCATTAAACTGTACACCTGACACTAATAGAACACTACGCTAATTATATGTCAATGAAAAAAGAGAAAAAAAAAAAAACAACCCTTAGGGTTATTTGTCCCATCTTCTCCTCTCCTCCTCCTTGAAGGAAATGATTTATCAACCTTTCAATCATTGCTTTGGCTCTTCACTCCCATGATTCCAAATCAGCTGTGACTCCTCTAGTGGGATAAGCTCCCAGGATGTCTGCGCTCTGGGGCTCTGGGGCTCATCATGGAGAAACAGCTCACGGTCAGTGTCCGACTTCCACTTGTGTGTTCAATATGGTCGCTCACTCTCTTCAGTCCCTGGAGTCTCCGAGTCCTGAGACTCTGACTCAGACTTCCTAAGAGTGTAATCTCCTGCCTGGATGGAAGTGAAGAGGTCACCTGACCAGGCACGGTGAGATGTGGAAGAGGGGAAGATCAGGAGGGGGCTAGGTGCGCCTTGGACACAATTTCGAGCAACCTGTGTTTTCACGACCCTCACCTATTACTCCTGGCCTCCAGTTTTGGAGCCCTTTCTGAGAAACTGATTGGCTAGCTCTTCTTTGGTACTTTCAACCTGTAAGTGTTTTTGTGTGACCTCCCTTCTCCCTAGTAAATCACTTACTGCTTATTTCTAAAAAAAAATATTTACTGTCATAGAATATCTATTAAAAACTTGCCATTTTAACTATTTTTAAATGCACAATTCAATGGCGACCATTATACTTTATATAATTATGCAACCATCACCAATACTTATTTCCAAAGCTTTTTTTTTTTTTATTCCAATCATTTCTCATTCTTCCCTCTACTTTTAGCTTCACAACTGTGTTCCCAGGCTAGAGCGAGCTCCTACTCTAATCACAATTGAACCTTAAGTTTGTTTGTGCTTTTTTTTTTTTTTTTTAGTTTTGGGTGATTTTCAAGAGAAGTGTACAGAAACGTTTTTATTCTGTCAACATAAAACCTGAAGCCTCATGTCCTCATTTTAAAGATGGGACTACTCTTCCTCGAAAAGATTAAGCAACTTGCTACTGATGATTTGCCAGACTACCTGCCAGGGCACTTTCCATCAACTGTACTATTCACATCATTATTGGCCGGTCTGGTCTTTTCTTTTCTTTCTTTTCTTTTCTTTCTTTCTTTCTTTCTTTCTTTCTTTCTTTCTTTCTTTCTTTCTTTCTTTTCTTTCTTTCTTTCTTTCTTTCTTTTTCTTTTTCTTTTTTCCTTCCTTCTTTTTCTTTCTTCACAATTTTAAATTGTGTGTACCATAGAGACCAAAGATGCTGTTTCTGTACCAATTATGAGAACAGTGTTGGACAGCTGTTGCTCAGGAAGTTAGATTTTCCTAAGTCCCTGTCATGACACCAACTAGGAAACTGAATAATAGGATTAAATCTCTGGAACTTCTTGGAAGTACAGTCAAGGAAGAACCTGCTGACCAATGTTAATGGCTAAACTGACCACCTTCTCCTAGAGCCAGCAGACTTTATTTTAGGGCCCATGTAACACAAAATGTTCTATCTTTTGCTGAGCATGCATCCCAAACCAGATGGAGATAATGCCCAAAATATCTAATAATGTAATAGCAAAAATGATAAAATCACATTTTCTGTGCTAGAATGTGGCTTTTTTAGGTTACAAAGCCTCACTCCCTATATTCCACGTATCATTGTGGCCACCTATTTTAAGTTGAGAGAAGTTATTTTAATCTTAGGGATTGTCTCTTTCAATGATGAACTGGAAAGGTAAAGAGCCTCAACAGGATAGTGTAACTTAACTGGCATGTTAAGTTTTAAACCTATTGTTAACTTGAGCGCTGCTGGAGGAAAGAGGGAGGGAAAAGAGAAGAGTAAGGGCAAAAACATCAATGGAACAGAACAACGAGGCTCCCAGGTCGGCATCTCTGTCACCCCTATTTTACAGATGAAAGAGCCGAGGCTCAGAAAAGTCCAGTGATTTGCCTAACGTCACAGAGCTACAGGCGACAGAGCTACGATCTGAACCTGGATCCAGCGCTCTCAACAACTCAGTTCTGTGGGCAGGCTAAAAAGTTCCCAATAACTCAAAAACAAAGTTTGGTTATGTGAATAAAGTAAATCTAGAGTAAGCACAAAATATTACAGTACACTGATCATGGTGAGGGCAGGGCAATTTCTTCTTGTTTGAAAGGCAATTTAGTCTCTTCTTTTTGAGTAGACACATCTGTTACTCTTGATAACTAGTCATAAATATGGAAAACACCGGACGGGACACACTAAACTATGCCCATGAAAATGTAGTTGAAAAATTTGTTCTTACTTTTAAGCGAATTTGATGTAGATTTATATAAAGCCATTGAACCACAACAAAATTATTTTAACACAAAACTTATTTTACACATTAACACTTTGGTCAAGAATCTGGAAATAAATAAAAATGGCCCCTGAGCAAGTGTGGAAAAGAAAAGCCAGAGTAAATGTACTGTGTGCTTCCTCCACTGGAAAGCCTTTGGCCCTCCCTTGGGTGTCCAGGGACTCTTATTTTAGGGATAATTCTAACAAGCTCGTTCTCCCCCTTATAGACCAAAGCACATCAGAAGCAATAATCAGAAAGGGATGAGATACTGCTAAAAGAAGCAACGCAAGAACGTCAAGACATGAGTAAATGACCATAACAGATTTCTAAAAAATTACTCCAGAAAGATGGTGGCTGAGGTCAGAGGTTGTCAAACCACAGCCTGCGGGTCAAATTCAATTGTTGCTTGTTCAGTGACAAAGTTTTAATGGAAATCAGCTATGGTCTTTCACTATATAACAACTACAGCTGCCTTCACAGGGCAATTGGCAGAGATGAGGAGCAGCCACAGAGACGACATAGCCTGCAAAACACAAAATGTTAATATCTGGCCCTTTACAGAAAAAGTTCATTGACCCTATGGTCTAGCTCATTAAAAGCTTGGATAAACAGCCTCCCATACCTTCCCAGGGCCTCTGGGCAAAGTACACACGAGTTATCCAGAAATTATTGGCTTATGTGTAGTATGCTTTAGTAGACAGTATTTAATAAAGCACTGAAGGCTATAATCCATTTTATAAAGGTTTCTGGGAAAAATTATTATTATTTTTAACTGACAAAAGACAAACATTTCAGTTAACCAGAAAACTGCTTTTATAGAACACCCATATGGATTATGTTTCTTTCTTTCTTTCTTTCTTTTTTAAGATTTTGTTTATTTATTTATGAGAGACACAGAGAGACGGAGAGAGAGAGAGACAGGCAGACGGAGAAGCAGACTCCATGCAGGGAGCCCGACGTGGGACTCGATCCCGAGACCCCAGGATCACATCCTGGGCCGAAGGCAGGTGCTAAACTGCTGAGCCACTCAGGGATCCCATGGATTATGTTTCTAAAGGCAAATCTAATATTTCAAAAAAGAGACTATTCAGGAATCAAAATCATAAAGTTATTTACTGGCACAAGCAGGTCAACACAACGAAATCATTTCAGATGCCCTTCCATACACATTTTTTCCCCTTACGATCAAAGTTTGAGCTCTGATTTCCTTCAGGTGATCCATAGTCTCGGGGCTCTACGAAACCTCATGTTCCCTAAACTGAGCACATTGGAAACACGGATGTCAGACAAGTGAATTGGCATTTTTTGAAGAACTACTGCTGTAATTTAAACTACTCCTTGATCTTCCCCAAAGCATGCTAGAGAACCTAATTTCCATAAAACTTTCTAACCCAATTTGAACAGTATAATGTGGACAGTGGGGAATAAATGGGTTTGATCAATTATGAATTTATGTGATATGTTAGTAAGCTATTCAGGCTAAGTCTTACAATTCAGTATTTTGAACACTAATGCCAGGCTACATAATTTTAAAATGGTGCATTTCAGAAAAACCTCACTAGGGCATATTTGCATATTTGGAAATCTAATTAACCCAAGCATATCTTAAAGCTTTCAAGAGGGAACATACAATAACATTTTTGTCAGCTGAATGTTTGCTGGAGGCTATGTAAGGATTTTATCATCTGGTGTAATTTAACCCTTCAGCTCCTAATTTTTATGCTTGGGCTGTCCAACTCGGGAGTGCGATACGGGCAGAGGGAGCCTCCCCGTCTCTGGGCCTGTGAGTGGGGGTTTCAGAATGAACGAGAGGGCTCCAGCCACTTCAAGAACACCAGGAAGGGCCCGTGACCACTCTCCCTGCTACCAAATCCAAGACCAAAACTGTCTCTTCTCCCCCACCTTGGACTGTGTCACTAAGAACTGTTATTCTTGCAGGAACGCTTGGATTAAGTGGAAAAAACTATGTTGCATAGATGAAAAACATCCTTCTTATATCTTTTATGGGGGAAAATACTTCAGGAGGACACAGGGGCCCAATGAGGGACACTGTCCTACGTACCTCCACAGCTACCTCCTGTGCCCCTAAGTATAACTTCCTCCAGTGAGATTTGCCTGTTCTCAGAGGCCTGCATCTAGGCCCACTACCAAAAAAAGGAGAAAGCATGAAGAAAAAATGGTTTTTTTTAGACTCACTGGCCCCCTACTAAAAAGCAACACTTTGATCCCTAGAGGCATCACTGTCTCTGTGTGCCTAGGAGTGGAGACTGGTCCACAGCCAAAGCCCCACTCTCCTGAGATCGCTGCTTTGTAGCTTTAGCCATTTACCTTGCCGGGGGCGGGGGGAGACCTGCTGTCCTTGTTACTGTGTCTGCCCAAGGGTTGCTGCACACACGGAGGCTCAGGTTGCAGGACATGACTGGCACTCACTGGAGGCAAATTCCCTGTTTTGCCAAGTACCCAGTGGACGCTCCTGTCAGAGAGGCCTACGGGAAAATGCTGCTCCGGAAGAAATGGAGGTCCCTGTATCAGCATTAGTTATGTAGAAAACAAAATCCTGATAGGCCCAGTAGAATCTAAACACATTATACTTGAAATTTCAGGAGATACAGTAAAAAAAAAAAAAAAAAAAAAAAAAAAAAAAAAAAAAAAAAAAAAAAAAAAATTGTGAACTCCATTTGCAACAATATATAGTCAGGTCTGCAATAACGCTTTTTAAAATTGAAAATTGATTCCAATAGGACTGATGTGTTAGGGACCAACGGGAGCGTGATGCAAATTTTGCATCTGCTTATGTGGAGTTCTGGGTGAGAAAGGCTAGGTGAGCACGGAAAGCTGCACCCAGCTGAACCCAACCGTGCAGAAGGTTCCAGAGTGCGCGCAGCTCACATCTCGAACTTCTTGCCTCACGTTGTGCGTTATGACTCAGTTGTGAGCCACGTTCACGTTCAGCCCACCTACTGTCACGACCTGCCTTCTGACGTCAGATCACCTCCCTCCACTACTTCAGGCCCAGGCGCCCTCGCAGCACCGGGGAGCCATCCTAGTCCCACGATTCCTCAACTGTCCCCTAGTGTAAGACCGCGCGGCCACCTTTTTATTGCATCCCCCTCTTTTAAAAATTTTTCATGTCCCTGATGAAGTTTCTGAATGTTTGTCTCTCACCCCATTTGGCCCCAAGCTATCATTTTCTGTGCGGCCCAATGAATTTAGAAACATGCATGTCACCTTATAACGAAAGGGACTGTAAATCCGATTTCATTGTTTTATTAAAGATCAAAGAAAGGGCAGGGGACAGAATCAATAACGTTTTAGTTGATAAAATGAAACAAATGTTTTCATGTGTCTCGCTGAGTAGAAATCATCAGTCCATGAAGGACAGTCCCCCTGGCATGTTAGAGCCCACGGGGCTCCCTTCCCACGACACCTCGATTCAGCTCAGACGCGTCTCCTCCAGCAAATTCTCCCCATCTCCAGAACCATGTCCATCTACAGCAGACGCCTTCACTGTGTCCTGTGAACGTCAAAGCCTCAAAGCTCAGGCCTCAGCACACCACACTGCAATTCCCTTTACTTATTATTCTCATTCACTACACTCCGAGCTCTCTCGAGCTGTCTCTGCATGTGTGTTTGGATTCTGAGCATGCAGCACGGTGTCTAGCACAGGGGAGGTGCCCAGAAAATGTTTGCAAAAGAAGAATAAAGGAACGTCCAGTTATTTGTTATTACAGCCCTCAGCACAGTGCTTTGCACAGACCAGGCGCTCAATAGACGTTGTTGAATTTATTTCTGACAGAAAACAGAAAACAAGAAGTGTACTTATTTAGACAGGAAAACGACCAGCGGAGTCCTTTCTTGAACAAGGCCAATAAAGCCTTGATCTGCATAATGTATATTCAACCTTATAAGATGCACAAGACAGGAAGAGGACTATGACATTTTACGACCATGAAACATCAAATCCCTCAAGAGGAGATCTGCCTCAGTTCTACTGTCAAGCTGGTCAACTCTTCAGCTTTCCAATCAGGAAGGCTTATTCCATTTTCAACACCTTCGAAGATGCGATTACATCTCCTGGTAGCTTTAGACAATGCTTAATGATGGTTTGTAATCAAGAAATCCCTACCAATGTAATAGCAGGCTCTCCCTTGCTACTTTAATTTTCTTTTGTTCTTTCTTCTTAGGGATGGAGAACTGGTCAGCATTCTTATTATAAACCTCTGTATACTATAAGACAGTTATTAAGTCATCTCTTAGCTTTCTATTTTCTTGGCTAAGCAATGAAACTCCTTTCATCTTTCCCCACATGACCCATTTTACATCCCATTAAGCATTTCTGTGGTTCTCCTACAGACCTTTTCCAATTTTCACAGTTCTTTTTAAAATGTGGAAACCCAAAGTCGACAAAATAGTTTAATAAAAGCTTATACGACGCCAAACATAACAAAGGATTATTTCCTAACTCCCTAAATCCCAGTATCGTAGGAGTTTTATGGCATGCTTTGCTAAAGGCCAACAAGCTCTTACCCCCTCTCCGTGCCGGTCAGTCCTCATGCACTCTCTGAATGTGCGGTGTTTGAACAGGGCCTGGCACCCACGCTCTCTGTGGACAGCTGTTCAAAGGTGCCCTGAGCACATGCAACACCCTGTGTCTACTCGCACCAGCTTGCTGAACTAGGGCTTTGGGACACAGAGCACGTTTCACGTGTGCCTCGCTTGGCTTTCTGTAGCTCAGGCCACAGAGGAGCTAAACATGTGTTTTGCAGAGCAAAGCTGGCCTTTGTAATCTTGTTTTAGGCTGGGCACCACTCTGCTGACTCACCTTGAGCTCACAGCCCTTTTTCTTATCATTCCTGTGCTTGGATAATCTTCCTCCCTCTGCTGAGAGTATTGTTTGCTTTCTTCTCTCAGGATATAACCTTGAATTTGTTCCATTTTTTTGAAATGTGATTTATATAATTTATTAAGATCATTTTGAATTCTAGTTCTAGCTTTCCAAATGTTTGTAACCCCTGTTAGCTTAGTGTAATCTCCAAACTTAATCAGCATGCTTTTCATTCTGTCACCCAGGAAATAATGAAATGCAGAATGGAATCTAACGCGGGCACCAGGACTGAATCCTGAAGATCTCTAATTAACAGACCCCTAAGGCTTATGATAAGGACTTTAGAGGGTAACCTTAAACACACACACACACACACACACACACACACAACCAAAAAACCGTGTCTACCTAAATTGTGGTGGGATCTACTTAGACATAATCTTCTTATTTACTGATAAAGGGTAAAAGGGTAGCAGTTTACAGGGTGCGATTAATGGCGATCGCAAATAGATAATTACTCCAGCCACTGCTTTCCTTTAGCTTGTGTAGGTTAATATTTCACCATGAAGGAAATCATACCACTTTGGGTGGATTTCCTATTCGAAACACAGAAAGATAAAATTATAACCAAGGTTTTATTACTTACTCATTTATTTATTTTTAAAGGAGTCTCTATGCCCAATGTGGGGCTTTTGAACTCAAACCCCAAGATCAAGAGCCCCTATAATGAGGTTTCATAATGGTGATCTTTATTGGTTATTGTCACTGTGGACCTTAAAAACAAATCAATGTCTAATTAATTAACTATTTAAAATGTAAAAAGATTTGTGAGTCAATACAAGAAGCTAAATATAGGGGCCTGATCAATCTAGATGCCTGTGATAATTGTATTATCTGGAGATCAAGTTGCTGAATGATTCTACAAAATACTGCGTAACTGCACAGAAAGGCAAAAACTAGTGAAAAGTAACTTTAAAATTAAATGCATGCACTAAAAAGATTCCATTACTTTCTAAACTTCAAATTAAATACCCTATTAATACAGTTAAACAAAAAAGAGTAAAGCAATTATGTCTTAATGGTTGTAAAGGCTTTCTTCATTGGTAATTTTAAATTAGATAAGTAAATTTAATTTCCACTCAAAAATATTTGATACTAGAGCAATTCCCATCAGACAGCATTTTTATCACTATTGCAACAATTTCCAAAAAAATAAACGATACAAAAAAAATAAACAATACAAAAAAAATAAACAATACACCTAGAGACATACAACAATGTCCTTAAAGAACAGTGTTCAGTTAATCAAAAATATTTACTGACTGAAAATTCAATTGCTAGATAGAACCTCTACTTGATTATTTCCTAATTTCTTTTAGCTCCGTGTTCACTTATTTTGTTATTTTAGGCTACTCGGTTGTTTCATGCTGCTGTTTGTTAGATGTTTTCAAAACTGCACAGAAATGGGTCAAGGGAGAATTACAAAAAAATTATCTCACTAGACTCAGATTTATGGAATGCTTGATAAAGGGATATCTACTGTTAACAGAGAAAGGAGCATATATCAAAAAGAAGGAAAAAATCTGAGCTGGGCATTCAGCAAAGAGTGAACTGACCTTGGAATTGTATTGTATAAACATACAATTCGCCCCCATTTAGTTTTCTGCTGGCATATACACTCTGTCTGCATATAATGTTAATGCATCATTTATTTATATCAAAAGCCTTTCCTAGACAAGCATCCTAAAAATATAGTGAGATTATTTTGTTCTGGGAATAAAAGAACTTAAGAAAATTCTCATTCTTAAAATATGCTCTTCTGTAAAATCAATTCTCAGATATCCAGTGCCTAGTCAATGAGCTATGGATTGCCTACAAACATGCTCAAATACTCATTAGCACATCCAGGACAAGATGAGCTGGGTGACACAAATCTATCAGTTTAGAAACCTTGCCAAAAACTTGTGGAAATTCACTTCCCTTCAGTAATCTCGTTTTTCATTATATTTCTTGAAATATGTTTAATTAACAGGATTGAGTCCCCCGTCAAGTAAACAGGTCATATAAAGAAGTAATATCATAAAGTACAATTTCAACTCTAACATACCATCAGCTTACAGCTTATAATGCATTCCTACTAAATACTATTTGGTATTCTAAAAATTTTTATGTAGTATTCAAGATTAAAAATATAGGTAAAACCTTTTAAAATTAATAGGTTTTTTGTTTGTTTTTTTGTTTTTGTTTGTTTTTTGCTTGGGCACAACCTATTACACTGAAGAGTACTTGAAAAAATGTGTCATTGCCTGAGATTTGGATACTATTTTATTATACTGTTTTTTTTTTATTGTAATGGCATTAGGATTAGTAGAATTTGACTTCTGAATTAAAATGTACAGGATGAACTTACTGTTTTCTTCAGTAACACACAAAGAATTCTAGAAATCAAAAGATAAAAGATGCATGGAATCTGAATCAATCTAGATGTAAATTTGACAGTTCATTTTTATTACGAATGATAATTAGAGTTTTTGAGATAACAGGCTTATAAATAATATCAAAGATTCCATTTGTATGGTTCAGTGAAGAGTCCTAGTCTTAGTAGATTGTTCTGATTTTCCTACTTTAGTTAAATCAGATTTTTCAAGAAAAGAAACTTAAAGACGGTTGGCCTAGAACAGGTAACAAACTGTTACAGAGGAAATGTTTAATATTCCAACATGAAGATAATGATACCAATAGTGAGCATGTCGTAAAATTATTGTATAATATCAAAATAAATATAAATAAGAGTTTGTGCTAGCCCTTTGTTTTATAATACATCTAACAAATGTGGCTATGATAGCAGGAAATTCAATAAAAGTTAGAATGGTTATGTTTGTATGTTTGAATTGCTGGTGATGATGATTTTTCCCCCCTATAATTTCTGTATCTTTCAAATATTTGACTATGAATAGATACCACTTTCACAGACAGATAAAAAGGTGTTAATACAAAAAAAGTTTAAAAACCAAGTAAAATTCTGAGAAGATTGGAAGATTTCTGCTAGCATTCTCCAAGGGATCATAAATCTCCAGATGTTATATATGATGCACGCTGACTTCTCTCAAGGCTGATATACAATCACTTGGAAGAATCATGACTTTATTTTAAAAGTCTATCTTATCTCCACTGGTTGCAAGTATAAAGAACATTTTAAGCATTAAGGAAGCATAAAAATCTGATTCTCTATTTGCAATTTTTCTTTTCTTTGCTAGATTTCCCTGAAACCAATTACTGAAGTTGATGTAAGAATGTCTGAAATACAGAGAAAAGAAGATATTTGGAATTGTTCATACTATTTGAAGCAAATTCATATTATTTAGTCAACAAAGAGTTATTGGATTAATTTTATTCAGCACTAGATTCTGGAAAAAAAGAAGGGAAAAAAAGACCCAGACCCTCTCATGTCTCGTGATGTATAAACTCGAAGTCTAGGTGGTAGTGACACCACACAGGTGGTAGGGACCTGAGGGCAGGAGGGGTCTGCCCGTGATCTCTCCTGATTGCATAGTGTGGGCTTTCACTCTGTTTGGAGATGCCTTGTTCCAGACAACAGTGAAGAAACAGCCACAAAAGATAAAAGTAAAAAATGGAACACATTTCATTTTTTAAAAAATGCCTTAATGATATTTTTTCTCTTTTTGAGACCTTTTATGTTGTGGCAAGCAATTGGAGGGGAAAAAAGAATAAGACAATAAAAGAGATCATGGAACAGATATCAGTATAAATAAATAGTGTTTCAACTGAGGTCTCAAGCTATAACATCTAGAGTTAAAACAACTGATTCTAGTCTTGTGACGGAGGGGGGAGGGGTAGATGGGGAGGGGGGTTGGGAGGAGCAGACATTTTAAGTATTAGAATGTACTTTTCTAGCATATTCTCATAGAAGAATAAGAGACATTTTAAGTCCACATTCACCTTCACTCTCTTCCCTCTTTCCAAGGTCATTATCATTGGGAATTGGCTAAAGAAGGGGACTGGAAGTTTCGAGATGTCTGCTATTTAAGTTAAAATTTAAAAATGTCTATGCCCTGCCACTGTTATAAGACAAAGAATATATAGCTGGGTGTAGGCAGTCAGGGATTAAGTCTTATTTGTGTATTACACTAAATTATTCATTGGACATAATTCTTTCTAGGCAGGTTGACAAAGAATCATAATAAACTGTTTAGTAAAAGTGGGGTTTACTAAACTCTGCGTAACCCAAATGAAGTTTTAAAAATGAGAGGCAAGTGGGTTATCTCTGAGTTATCATTTATTTTATTTCTGGGTTATCATTTATTTTCTAATTTTCTGCATTTTCCAAATGATAAGGAATAAGTGCACGCGTGAGCATGCACACATGCACACACACACTTTAATGGGGTGCTCTACTATAATGCTAGGACTTTACATTTATGACTGCTAAGTTTTCAATGATCTTACAAGATGGGTATTATTACCCCTAGGTTCATAGAGTAAAAAAAACCTGAGGCTCAGAGAAGGTTAGTCCTGCTTAAGTTCACACAAAGAAAATTAAATGTCACAGGTCAGATTTCTTAAAAGAAAAAATACTAAAGAACAGAGATGAAATGTTTATTGTTGTTGTGAGGAGCATTTACGGGCCTTGACAAATCTTTATAGCCACTACCTGCGGGTCTTCACCGAAATCCCAGGGAAATCGCATGGACTGGCTCCAGGCAAACATGATTAACACATTCTACATGGGCATACATGTGTGTCTGGACAGACATATTTGGGCAGAAGGTTCATAACTTTGATCAGATAATGATTAGAGGGCTTGTTCGAGAGAGAAATCTAGCACACAGTTTGTTCTTTCAATAAACGTAAACAGTATTTCTTGTATGGTTGGATTCATTAAAGACAGCAAAGTGATTTCAGGAGGGACTGGGGGTGTGCAGGGTTGGGGAGTGGAGGGGGCCTGTGGCGGAGAAGCCAGAAGGCAGCTGCAGCTGGGGCGGACGCAGGCTGGGAAGGCTGGCCAGGAACTTAAGCTTGAGAGAATAATGGAAATTCTCAAATTTCAGCATCATCAGCATCACCCTGAGGTCTTGTTAAAACTCAGGTTGCTGAGCTCCATCCCCAGAGATCCTGACTCAGTCAGGTGGCGGTGGGGCCTGGGAATCTGCATTTCTAACAAGTTTCCAGGTAACGCTGCTGCTGTCAGATAGGGAATAACACACTGGATTGAGACACAGGCCCTGGGGCCCAAGAGGGTTTAAATCCTTGTTCTATTACTTATGAGGGTGGGATCACTGACAAGCTACTTAACCTCTCCCTACCTCAGCTTTCTAATCTGTGAAGTAGGCATGATTATACATTAAATGGGATAACACATGTGAAGTGCCTATCCTGGTGTATGACACACATGAAGAGTTCAACAGACTTTATGTATAAATCAATAAACTCAACAGCTCAACACACACACACACACACACACACACACACACTTGGATTAGAGTTATAAAATACCAAGACAACTTCCATAGGATAGGATAATATATTAAATCAAAGCAGGTTGAATATAGTTGGACAGTTTTAATTGTCTTTCAGATAAACAAGCCCTTTTCAAATTATTGAGTCAAGCTAATCATATCATTGCTATTTCCTTAAATTTGCAGCATCTCAATCACCGCAGGCCCATCAATGCTAAGAGAATCCATGGTAACCACACAAAGTAAACATCCACCTACCATTAGTGCCAGCAATTATTTGGCATTTGTTATGTTAGTTAAACTGTGTAATGGTGTGTGAGAAATCAGTTTCTGCTTCCTTGACCCTTTGGAAAGCTGGTTTTCCAACCCAGCATGCCTTGCCGAGACTCCAAAGTGTGACAGCTGTGACTTTGGGCACTGATTCTCTCACAAGCCTCTTCTGGAAATGAGGCAGCAAACATTATGGTCTCCTCCAAAAGAGTGGGAATCTATTATAGGGGCTTGATTATTGATAATGACCATTTCTATTTTGGGGCTAACAGCTAACTAGGACTCACATTGTTCATTCTAATAAGTATTCATCATGAACCCTGAACTATCATTTCAGGGAATATTAATTTGAGATGCATGTTATACACAAGAACACAATGAAAGGATTATTTTCATGTCTTTAAATTTCAAGAAATATAACCTGTTGACTTATATTGAAGATGTATAAAGAGATTTAAAAACAGTTAAGAACAGTTTTAAATGTAAATGCATCTTCCATGTTCTCACAAACTCTTAACCATAATCCTGAAGATATTATAGATCTAAAAGTACACAGAAATTTTACTTCGTACGAATTTTCGACTCAACAGATATTTACTATGTCTCCTTAGTAAAATCTCTTGTATTAAATTCTGGGAGAGATACAAAGGTGAATAAACACTTGGCTGTTATTAGGGAACTGACAATTCATAGAGAAGATGAGATATAATCATGAAGGGAGAAGGGAGGGCATGGCCAAGGTCACAGACGCTGGAGTGAGGATGAAACATTTACAGTAGAGTGAGGAGAAGCCCAGCTTGGCTTGGGTAGGAATTCATTTTTTTGTAGAGAAATAGGAGACACTGTGAAACACAGGAAGACCTGGGGGTGAAAACGAATTCTATGGCCCTAGTCATCCCATTCACAGCCATAGGTTTTGCTAGCCAGAATCCTAATATCATCATAACAGGTTTTTTCCTTTACTGTTTCTGCACCTCTGTGCCACTCACAGATATACCTAGGAAGATATGTACAAGGAATGACCAGAGCCCTGGGTCAGGCTCTTCTGTCTCAACAGACACCAAGATTTGACTGGGAAAGTAACCTTCGCCAGGAGCAGAACGGAAAGCCTAGTAGAGGTGGAAAGCTGCTCAGTCATGGCAAGGGGGGGTGTGGAGGAAGGACTGATGAGGTCACCCCCACCCTCTACGTTAGCTCTGAGTGTCCTGCTGGTCTAGTGAACACTTGCTCTGTTCTGGCCTGAAGAGAGGATGCCCCCCTTAAGGAAATCTGGGTTGGCAGTGGCAGCTTCTATTTTAAAGCCTAATCCAATATGGCACCAGGGCAGGGACATTACAGGGGAAAAACATTCTCCTTGACATTCTCGCTGGCATGCGAAGGGGAAAGAAACCAATGAACAAACAAAGTAAAACCAAGTATTTATTCGAGAGCCACGCCCAGATGACTTTTTCATTCCACGTCGGTTGACCTCCTTCACTGCTTCCCTTCATTGCAGCCGAAAACACAATGCCTCCCTATGGATGAAGCTATGCGCATGTGTACCTTTACCAGAAAAATAGGGACAAAGAGATCTGAACTAAGCCTGATGGAGCAAATGTTAATCACGGCTGCTTGTTTACTGTGTAACATTTCTGATATAATTTCAGAGTAGCAGAGTGGGGTCCTAACCATAGGAATAAGGAGGAAGAGTGTCACACAATATTTTGGGGGGGGGGGGCGCAAATAAGGGCAAGGATGAATCTGGAGCACAAAGGTAAATGAAATACATTTGAGAATACTTATTCTCTACTTAAAGTCAGAGAGATTCTCATCTTTGACTGCTATGTAGATAATATATAAATGAATTTTCTTCCATTCATAAGCAGAGAAGTTTAAAAGGGTATTTGTGCTCGAATGTACATCAGGGCACGCTCTACAGGCTTATAGTGCTAGGCCATCAATATTGACCTTATCTATACAAAAGATTTTTATATTAGGATGTCAAGGAAACGTAGCAGGTTCATACAAAAACAAATCCTTCAACGTTCGGCAACACAACGATGGAGTGAGTACTCGGTTTTATAACCGTTTCGCTCCGTGCAGTGCTGAATAGAATACATGGCAATGAACTTGCGATGAAAACAACAACTGATATTTCAAAATGAAACCTTCCTCTGCTGAGAGCCAGAGGAGGAATGCATCCATTTGCTCAGGGCGCTGTCTGGCTACACTTCATCTATGCAGATTTCAGGTTAATTGATAGGACTCACAGACAAGGGTTCTATAAACCATTTTACTGAGCATACATCCTGATTATAATGTCATGTTAAGAAATGGAGTGCAATCTGTCTTCATGTCATATTTAATAGATTTCTAGTAAATAGCCCACAAGTGCTCCTTCTAACAGGTGATGAATTATATTAATGCCCTGTTGTACTTTCATAATTAAGGGTCTGGCAGGATTTCCATTATAATCAAGACTCATGGTAGGGAACAAAAGGGGTTGTTTTCTTGTTTCGTGGCCCTGACCTCAGTCCTCTCCTCATGCCCACAGCCACTTTGGGCCATAGGGAATACGCCTAGGAGGCTAGACTCAGGGAAAAAAACTGGGGAAGTTGGCTGTCTGGGTATCAGGAACCTCCGTCTTTATCAAGGCCTTCCCCTGTCCCCCGGCTCACTTGCTCCTTCCAGGAGAGTCTGCTCTCCCTTTTTTCACTCACAGAGTTGAATTTTCCTTCATCAGGAGCAGGCCTGATGGCTTCTCTTTGATGCCATTTCCTTTCCCAGACTTTGTTGCCCTGCTGTTTCCTCTGGAAGAAACCTGGCTGCCCTGTATCTGAGATGCCCAGTGGCAGAATTCTTTGCCTTTTGAGTAACAATGAATGAAGTTCATAAACAAAACCAATACGAAGACAGCAAAGGGAGAGGTGACTATGACTGATGGGAAGCCTCTCTCCACAAAACAAAGGTGAATATACTCGAAAATTCAGAGGAGAAACCATAGTCCCTAAGGGCCATTCTAAAGTAGCATTTGTAACAGTAGAGATGTCAGAACAGCTAAGCCAGGGGAAGAGGGCAGAGTCCAGGGAGGATGGGAAACTGACCCTGAGTCATGGTCCCTCAAGTTCTTTTGGGGGGCATGCATCACACCCTACGTGCACTAAGACTCACCAGAAATGGAAATAAAAGGGGTTGGGTAGTGTGGAGAAGAACAGAAGTAGAGGGAGAGACAGGAAAAAGAGGAAGACACTCAGAGAGAAAAAGTGGCAGGGGTGTTCTGGATTGGTTTAACCTGCTTTGAAGTAAAAAGAATTGAGGTCCAAAAAGGAAAAAAAAAATGAAGTTGCCAATCATGCCCCTTGTGGATTAGCAATTTTGAAAAATCTTGTTATTACCCTCGCAGGCAGACTATGTGGTCTAGTGAGCAAGCACAGCCCTCAGGGTTTGTACAGGTGAGGTTTCTGATTCTCAGCTCCCCCCTCCATGAGCTGATTGCATCAAATTGGACAAGTCACCTGGGGACAACAATATTAACCTCCCAGAGTTATTATGAGGGCAAGCTTAGATATTTAAAGTACTTTCAAGGAGCTGTAGTCCCACTTCTATCTCCTTTCACGTTATATACATTTCAAGTTATTTAATTTTATAAATTTCTAATATAATTTATACGCCTTATCTTTTTTTTATAAAAGTCAGACATAGTATATTACTATCAACTAGTGAGTAAATACCGCTGAAATGACAATATTAAGAAAGTTCTAGTCCCTCATTTTGCAAGAGTTGCAGAAATACTCTGGGTCTAGTTCCACAGTGAACCAGACATATAATTTCAGTTCCCAGACGCCCCTGAGTTCCTGTTACCTACTTTCTACAGCATACAGTTCATCCTTCTAGTGACCTTTCCCTTTGGTCAAGCCTGAGCAAGGTTCTGCTTTTACAACCAAAATAGCCTAAGACAGGGATCCCTGGGTGGTGCAGCAGTTTGGTGCCTGCCTTTGGCCAGGGCGCGATCCTGGAGACCCGGGATCGAATCCCACATCAGGCTCCCGGTGCATGGAGCCTGCTTCTCCCTCTGCCTGTGTCTCTGCCTCTCTCTCTTTCTCTCTCTGTGATTATCATAAATAAATAAAAATTAAAAAAAATAGCCTAAGACAGTTGAATCAAGGTCAGATAAAAATAAAAAAAGAACATGGTTATCATGCCATCTAAATCCCTACCTGTTCTACACTGGAATTATATGACTGTAGTGGAGAAAGTAATTTGTTGTGCTTTTACAGTGGACGAGATACTTAAATATTGAGAGGTGCTATTCAGAAAACTGGGATCCACTTTAGCACCCGATCACACTGTTATGCAGAGAATCCTCATATATGCATTTCTGAGCAAAACAAAGAATATTTTCGTTGCTAAAGTCGTATATACTTTTCGAGAGTAAAAACTTTATACACTAACCTTTTGCAGAAAATCAGAATGAATTAGTACGGTATATACGATAACCTGCTATGTCATCGTGCCAGAAGTTTGACCAATTCCTTTTCATGGAAGTTTGAAAATGTCAAGTTCATTTTTAAACCCATGGCTAGTTTCATCTACTTTAAACCAAAAGTGACAAAATAGGAATTGACTGGGGGGAAAATTCTGCAATCCACTGTTCTTAATATTTGATAATCCATGTGAAGCAGGTTTACCACAAACTGCTGTGACAGAACAAAGATGACAGATAAACTCCTGTGACCAAATTAATTGGAAATAGATGCCTCAGTCTTGTGATCCTATTTCAGTTTTTGAAAGAATTATATGCACCTTCAGAGCATGCCACGTCTAAGGATGATTAGTCCTTGTACTGCTGGCATCAGGCTGATATGGCGTGTTGCCAAGTGTCTCAAGAGAAAGCTAAAAGTTCAGTGGAGGTGGTGCAGACTGTGTAGCTATTCCAGGATTACCTCAGAGAACATTCTGGCTTTTCTGCTGAAAGCTTGTCAGAGTCTGATATCTATTCTCTTTGTGCCTGTGATGTGTGTTTTCAGACTGCCATAAATGGACCTTCTCAGATTGGTCTCTTGTTTTATTTTTTGTTTTTTGTTTTTTTTTTTTTTCATTTTTGCCATACTGCTGAGACACATAACTTAACCTCAGGCATTCAGTTTATCAGGCCATCTTACACCCACGTACCTCTCTCCACCTTTATTATGATTTATACATGTCAGAGTGATCCGGTATTAAACTATGGGAACTCTAATCCCAAAGAGAACTCTTAATATTTTCCAGTTGCCTGAAAACAATAACATGATATTTATTACACAGAAGTAAACGGTCAAGCATCCATCCATTTGCAGCTAGCCAAAACAGGGTCAAATACTAAACATAACCAAAACTGCTGTCAGTTAAATGATGAAATATCCTACGAATTACTAATTATAAACATTATCATAATGTTTCTTGACTTTGCTTCACAGTAACTCAGTGTGTGGGAAGACAGTAGAGAAGGTGAGAATCTAGACGAAACCAGCTTAGCTGTCTACTGCAACTGATGAGGTTGGGTACTGTGTATATGCATTATTAGTTTTCTGTAGAGACTTTTGTTAACATTTGAAATTTTCCATGATGAAAACATTTTAAAACACGAAACCTAGCAACTTTGGAAGGTTATATTACTTAACGTAGTTGAAATAAATTTACTTTTCAGACTGGAAATATAATCTACTGAATCATCAGTATCGAATCTACTTTACACAGTAACCATAATAAATATATGAGATAAAATATATCTGTAGCTAGAGTAAATATTTCAAAGTCTAATATAGATATATGCTTTTTATACTGATAAATCTACTTCTCGCCTTGTCAAACCAACCATAACTAATGTAATATAAGGAAACCTGAAAGAAACAATTATTTTAATAGAGATTTTTTTCGTTGGCATGTTTAACTTCAAATCACAAAAGATATAAATGCTCTCAAATTAACCCGTTTTTAGGCTAAGGAAAATTATAAGATTAAACATACACACAAAAAAGCAATCTATTCAAATGTTAGAACAACGTATATATACTTGACACTAATTTAGATCTATTTATCCTTTTATTTGCAATATGAACGAGGTTGCAAGAAGTATTTCCATTTACACTAAAAGAACTCAGATCTCCATATAATATCTTGATAGTCTTGAATGTAACAAGGATACACACTAAAATCAAGTAAACTGCTTGAAACAGATCTAATCGCATCACTTAAAAAAAAAGTTTTAAGTAGAATAGTCTTTCATATCATATTAGAATTATTTTCACAACTCTTGATAGTTACTTTCATTAAAAAAACATATTAACACACTAAGTGTTCCTGTTAATAGAGTGACACACAAATGTGCAGCCCTATTTATGACAATTTCAAAAACTATCATTCAAAAATTAAAAATATATTCCAAAAATCAGTAAATAGCTAACAAATAATATAATATTATTACCTGTAAGATCAATTGTGGGAAAACCATGTTGATATGTCTGAGCATACGTTTTTAATTTTAATACTACTAAATTTTCTTGAAACAAGTTTATTGACATATTATGTTGAAAACTACTAATAAACTCAGGCAAAAAAAAAAGTCACATTATTGAAATCTTAATAGATTTTTGAGCAATTGCGTTTATAAAAGGATGACCAGGAGATGATTTGCTTCTTTGACAAGAAATAGGGAAATACAGGAGTGGGAATTTAAAAGTATATTACAGTTCATACACAGTAGAAAATATTTTCTCTGTATGGTCTTTAATCATGAAAAAGAAAAAGATGGCATTAAGAGAAAAAATATTTTTGAGTGATACAGAAAAGCCAAAACCATATAAGTAATGTAGATTTTCAGCTACTCCATTATTCTTAATGCTTTAGCCAACACTCTTCCTTTCTTAAAAAAAGAAAACAAGTAACATAATAAACAAATATTTAGATACATTATGGTCATTTCTCCTAGGAGCTAATACCTATCCTGGATTAAAAAAAAATATTTAAAAAGAATAATAGCAATTACAGAATGAAACTTTTTATACTAGGTGCTTTGTATAAGTTCTCTCTTGTCTTCTTTCCTAAGCTCTTGACTTATTTTCAGGTTAGGAAAACGGCTCATGTAAATTCAGTAGCTCAAGACACATATCTAATAAGACAGTAGTAGTGCTTTGGCTTAATGCCTGCTCATGCTCTTTGCATATTGTGTGTCCAAAAAATAAAACCCGTCTTCAGTGGGCATCTTGTTCATTGTTTTTAAACAATGTCTACAATAAAAATATTCAAAGGCAAGAAATTTAGCATAATTTAGCATATGCTGAATAGATGCTGAACCATGGCTGAATATGAGAAAATTGAGAAATAGGTTTTGAGTGTCCTTAGGAATGAATAAGAAGCTCTGGTCAGGCCAAGCAATGATTAAATCTATACCTATCTTAATGATAAAAGACAATACTTTGATGGTGTTGAATTCATCATGGATGTATTACATGGAATTGAACTGATGCTGATGGCTGAAATTATTTTCTAAATTAATTAGATTCTTTTGTATAAATATTGGTTACAAAAGGATACCATTGGAATTTTCCTTGTGTGTATATATATATATATTTGAAGACACAAATCTAATAATGGTAATTTGAGATCATTAATACAAACAAGTGGGGTGACCAGGTTTTCTTTAGCACACCAGGACAATTTTAATATATTTCTTTTTTTTTTTTTTTAAGAAAAATTAACTTTAAAAAAATAAGGATAAAAATGACAAAAAAATTCAGAATTCTCTTCATAATATATGCTGTATATAGTGGGGCTATAACATCCTGAATTCTATGATTAGTCTGAAACTAAGTAATTCTATACTCAGGAGTCTAGCAAGATATCACCTTTCAACTCATTACCACTTTCTTATGCTGCAGAAACAGATTAATCTGAGAACTTACTGGCCAAACACTTTCCTTCCACTTTTGCAATTAAAATTTTTTTCAATCATTTTTTCTTGAAGATGTCATAGAGAGTGCTAACACTTTCATAAGCACAATCAACACCTTTAGAGCACTGAAAAATTGATAGGAGTTGAACATATAGGCTGCTACAAATAGTCCCTTTTCTAAGTAGTTCAGTTTTAGGAGTAATACTCTTGCAGAACCAAACAAATGATTTTATAAAAAGTAGAACAATACATTTGAAGATCATTTACTACATATGAGTGAAACCTCAAACACAAATAACCAGTGCTATTGAAAACAGACCAAATTTGGATGTTTAGTTCTTAAATGTGAAAATTTTGCTTAAACCAATTAAAAGAATAAAATTCCTCATCTAGATATGGCAGTGCATTTGAATGCTTTGATCCATTAGTTAAAAATGATTCATTAATTAAAACAGTATGATAATCTGATCTTTGGTTTAGCCTAATGTAGGTAACCACCTACCTGGAATTTAACCCCAAACTAAATTTTCTCTTAGACAGCAATGAAATTTGGTAAGAGGAAGAATTTTGTGCAACGAAGCCAACCTCTGACGAGACTTAATAAGGAAGAGGATCATCTCAAATGGCTATTTACCTCATATCATGTCTATATACCCACAGTATTCTCATTTGAACACCTAAATAAGAGTACATTCGATGTATTTGGAATTTGTAATATTTCTAGATAAATATGAGAACATACTGTGACTCTCTGAATGAAGTTAATTTCTCCACTGTTGGCAGTATTTGTGGATCTCTACTCAAAAAGACCACCATTGCTGGGCTCCAGAAGGGAGCTCTGCAGTTCCTTTTTGCTCCTCCCCTAACCTCTCCACATTTCTCTCTATGAAGTGTGTGAATCTGAAGTTGGATTCTAGCATGGTGGATGAGTAACAGGCTCTAGGGATGAAACTTTCAGAAGAGGTAAGAACTTTTCTTTACCCAGTATGGTGGTTGCTTCTTCTGGCATCCTTCTATGAGGTTCCACTCAACACCCTACCCACCATCTCTTTTCCTTCAGCATGGGCAGGCGAGAGAGGGCGCAGAAGGATGTGCTTTTTTGTTTCAATGTGGTTACTAACTTTAAGGATTGATGTTCAGGGGTCAGAAACCCGCTTGGCTTCTCCCTGGACAAAAGGAGGACTCCATGTGTTGTTGTTTTTTTTAAGAGTTCTGTGTGAAGTTTGTGGCCAATCATGTTCATTATCATTTATTCATTTGCCAATTATCAGGTGAATAATAATTCAGGGTACAAAATCTAGTGTCTGTAATTTGAATTCTAGCTCCATCACTGAAAAACTGCATGACTTTGGGCATTAATTTCTTTGTGTCTTAGTTTTCTCATCTGTAATTTGGGAGTAATAATAAAAACTGCCTAGTAGAATGCTGGTAAGAACTGATTAAGTTAATAAATATGGAAACTTAAAATAGACTGAATATAACAAATGCATGATAAACATTAAATACTATTATTGATAATTATTTAATATAATGAATATTAATAATGCTAGTCTTGCTTGGCAAGCAGCAAAGCAAGAGAAGACACAAATATGCACATGAAAGACAAGGTCCCTACCCCGAGGGAACCGGTGTTAGGTTAAGGTACTAAGTGTTCATCTTCTTAGAGACTGCTAGGATTTGTCTGAGTCATGATTCCTGTGGTAAAGTGCCATCTTAATCACAATCTGAAATTTTATCTTTATAACAAACATCAACTTTCAGAATAAGACCAGGGCCAAATCTGAGCCTCACTGGCTAAAATCTGTATATTGAAAGGGGTTCAACTTTTATACTTCAAGCTTGACCTACTAACAAATGTTTTCTAAAGGTGATAATATTAAATAGGTACCTGAAAGTAAGGCTTCATGGGACTGAATTAAAACATATGTGACTACAGATAAGTGGAGGCCCAAAAACACAAAGGATGCCAGCCTTACTTCTCAGCTACTTATGCCTGTCTTTAAATACGGATGGGGTCTTGTTTTCTTTCTTTTTTTTTTTTTTTAATTTTTTAAAGATTTATTTATGATAGAGAGAGAGAGATGGGCAGAGACACAGGAGGAGGGAGAAGCAGGCTCCATGACGGGAGCCCCGGGACTCCAGGATCACCACCCAGGGATCCCCCGGGGTCTTGTTTTCTAAAAGCCTCTGGCTTGTCTAACATGACTACACAGCTAACACGGCTGCATGTGAACAGATGGAGCAGGTAAATGGTTCTTCTGAAAGCAGAGACATGAGTATAAAAGGCTGAGTTCAAGGAGCAAGGCTGAGGTTTCATGGTTTATAGTCCTGGCGACCTGGGAAATGTCATTCAAAAACAAATGTCATGCACATAAAAGATGTATTTTTTTAAAATTCATTTTGTTTTCATCTAAAAGAGCATAGTGGGGGCGCCTGGTAGTCAGTTGGGTTCAGTGTCTGCCTTCGGTTCAGATCATGATCCTGGGGTCCAGGGATCAAGCCCCACATTGGGCTCCCTGCTATGCAGGGATCCTGCTTCTCCTCCCTCCTCCCTCTGTCACACCCGCTGCTAGTGTGTGTGTGCTCTCTCTCTCTAATAAATAAAATCTTTAAAAAATATATAAAAAATAAAAGAGCATGATGTTTTTTGAAGCAGTGATACCTAAATGGAACCAATCATAAAACTCACCAGAGAAACACTCAATAACATTAACAAAAAAACCACAGAGCTCTGCTCACTACCCCTACCCCTCACCCCCATCCTGGCTAAGAGTCAGATTTAGTAGGTCTGCTGGAAGGACGGTCATTTGTAGCTTCCCTATTCCCAGAGCTACCCAGAATATCTGAAGACCAGGGTTGGATGTATTCACCTTAATCTGATCTTTAGAATTGTCACCCAGCCCCCAACTTCCACAGAGACTCTGGTTTTACCAGTCTAGGGTGGGACCTGATACTGGTGTTTTAATAAAGCTTGCCCATGTGATTCTAAGGTCCAGTTAGACCTATGGACTATGGGCCTAATTCAACGCTTTTCTTCTGAGCAGTTTATTACAAAACGGGATGTGATTTCCGTGCTTCAGACCTAAGATATGCCACTGTCACTGCCAGGAGAAGTTACACGAGCTCTTACTCTGCATAAGCTTCAGCGCTGAGTGAAGTCACAAACATAACTTGAGGGTATACATCCTAACTACGGATGAAGCCAAATTATAGATAAGATTTAAAAATTAAATTCCAGGGTGACATATATACTATTTAGTCTTCATCCACTTCCCCAGAAATAACCTGAAAACTGCTCTTTCAGATCTAAGTTTCTCCTCTTACTTTATCTCTTTCTCTTTTTTGGTATTTAGATACTGCTTATGATGGGAGAAAAACAATACTGCATGGTTTATCTGTTTTGTTTTTTTTTTTTTTTTTTTTTACAATATCCTTTCATCAGCTTGGAGAAGTAGAGAGTCAACATAATTTATGTTCAGAGGGACCCTACATAAAATACACTTTAACATATCTAAGCCTATCATTCCAGTGCTTGGGGTAGGGAGATTAAATCACACTATTTAGTGAAATAAGAACTAATTACTTAAATCAAAATTTCTTTCAAACCTCCCAAGACACAAGAGTCCAGGGCCAGATGGCTTCCCAGGGGAATTCTATCAAACGTTTAAAGAAGAAACCATACCTATTCTCCTAAAGCTGTTTGGAAAGATAGAAAGAGATGGAGTACTTCCAAATTCGTTCTATGAAGCCAGCATCACCTTAATTCCAAAACCAGACAAAGACCCAACCAAAAAGGAGAATTACAGACCAATATCCCTGATGAACATGGATGCAAAAATTCTCAACAAGATACTGGCCAATAGGATCCAACAGTACATTAAGAAAATTATTCACCATGACCAAGTAGGATTTATCCCTGGGACACAAGGCTGGTTCAACACCCGTAAAACAATCAATGTGATTCATCATATCAGCAAGAGAAAAACCAAGAACCATATGATCCTCTCATTAGATGCAGAGAAAGCATTTGACAAAATACAGCATCCATTCCTGATCAAAACTCTTCAGAGTGTAGGGATAGAGGGAACATTCCTCGACATCTTAAAAGTCATCTATGAAAAGCCCACAGCAAATCTCATTCTCAATGGGGAAGCACTGGGAGCCTTTCCCCTAAGATCAGGAACAAGACAGGGATGTCCACTCTCACCACTGCTATTCAACATAGTACTGGAAGTCCTAGCCTCAGCAATCAGACAACAAAAAGACATTAAAGGCATTCAAATTGGCAAAGAAGAAGTCAAACTCTCCCTCTTCGCCGATGACATGATACTCTACATAGAAAACCCAAAAGTCTCCACCCCAAGATTGCTAGAACTCATACAGCAATTCGGTAGCGTGGCAGGATACAAAATCAATGCCTAGAAATCAGTGGCATTTCTATACACTAACAATGAGACTGAAGAAAGAGAAATTAAGGAGTCAATCCCATTTACAATTGCACCCAAAAGCATAAGATACCTAGGAATAAACCTAACCAAAGAGGTAAAGGATCTATACCCTAAAAACTATAGAACACTTCTGAAAGAAATTGAGGAAGACACAACCATTTGCTTCAACGTGGATGGAACTGGAGGGTATTATGCTGAGTGAAGTAAGTCAGTCGGAGAAGGACAAACATTATATGTTCTCATTCATTTGGGGAATATAAATAATAGTGAAAGGGAATATAAGGGAAGGGAGAAGAAATGTGTGGGAAATATCAGAAAGGGAGACAGAACGTAAAGACTGCTAACTCTGGGAAACGAACTAGGGGTGGTGGAAGGGGAGGAGGGCGGGGGGTGGGGGTGAATGGGTGACGGGCACTGGGGGTTATTCTGTATGTTGGTAAATTGAACACCAATAAAAAATAAATTAAAAATATATATATATAAATTTCTTTCAGATGAAGTTAGAGGAGTGATGAAATAGGACTTTACTTACTTGCATCTAAAAATTTTGAGATTAAAAATTACACACACACTGATGTTTAAAGATATAAAAGTTGGGGCAGGTACATGGTCATCTAGGCAGTCTAATACCATGTAATGCTGAGATTTTCTTATAACAAAAAAGAAGTAGGAGGAATAAGAGACAGATCATCTCTTTATACAGTTTAGTGATCAATAGATTTAGACTGGGAAGGAACTAACTTTCCACTACGGGAATACAACATATCACAAATATCCCGTACTAACGTGAAAAGTACAATATCATTAAATACAGAGAAAAATGAAATTTTCTGTTATCGCACATCAGACAAGAACACTTTGTCTCCCTGAGACTGGAGTGAGAATTCCAAAACTACTGGCCTCGAAAAGGATGTATAACAAGGCTATGACTCTTCCAATTTCTGTCATTATTTTTTTAATGTTAAAAAACCTCGGGATCCCTGGGTGGCGCAGCGGTGGGATCCCTGGGTGGCGCAGCGGTTTGGCGCCTGCCTTTGGCCCAGGGTGCGATCCTGGAGACCCGGGATCGAATCCCACATCGGGCTCCCGGTGCATGGAGCCTGCTTCTCCCTCGGCCTGTGTCTCTGCCTCTCTCTCTCTCTCTCTGATGACTATCATAAATAAATAAAAATTGAAAAAAAAATAAAAATAAATAAAAAAATAAAAAACCTTGCCATTACTAAGTAGATTTTCCCCTCTGTCCTTCTACATGATGTGAAAGGTAACTGACGGCACAATGAAACAAGAATTACTTGTACAAGTTCTAAAATCTGCTTTGGGGGACACATTTTAAAAAAATTTTTTATCATGAAAAATTTCCAACATACAGAAAAGTAGAAAAATTGGTACAATGAACTTCCATGTACCCATCACCTCGCTTCAACAATTAACTCCTCGGCAAAACTGTTTTGTAAATACCCCTACATACTCTCCCTGTCCTAATGGGCTCACTGGCTGGACTTCTTTAAAGCAAATCCCAAACAGCAGGACAGATCACTGGATGGGCAGGGGGCATTTAATCAAGCCATTATTCACCATCTGAATAATTTGGATTTTGTTTTCTTTTTAAAGACATATCTCTTGTACATTTTTTATTGCCAAAATTTTTTCTCTATGTTTTAATGCTTTCATAAGCTTGCTAAGGGGGGAAAAAAGATTCTCTCAAGCAGGTGTAATAAGGTGATGATTCTTTACACATGTGTATTTCTGATGTATAATCTATGATTCTATTAAAATAAATCACCAGGTAAGAAATTAGAGATGCAGGGATTTATTAAACTCCCATTTGCAAATATGTGCTAAAATAAAGCTATTAAATACGTGCAGTTTTCCTCACATTTTTGATATATCAATCAGGAAAGCTCAGTGTCAGTACAGTCTCCATTTTACATTCATTTGACTAAGCAATAAACAATCCATGCAGATGCTTTCCATGTATCTTAACGCCACGACCCACATAAGTAGGAAAATTTCCTATATTTTCCTTAAGTTGTTTAATCTAACATATATTTCTCCTAGGGTGTTTCCTTTTTACATGTAATGTCTTCTTTTCATAGAATGTGTATGTTGAGAAAGAGGGTAGATGTTATCACTCTTCAGAAATCTTCCTTCAAATCACATTCCTTTGTATCATGATGTTATCCCAAATAGGTAAGTGACAGCAGTGCTAAGACAAAATGTGGTGGTAAATCAAAATTTATATTTGAGAAATCCATAGCCAACCAATTTTTGAATAGACTCTACCTGCCAGATCAAGCTCACTTCAAACTCACATCCTTCAGCTCAAGAATAAGCGTTCCCGTCGGTAACTGTGGTGCAGAGTTCAAAGAGCTAGCACTGATTCTTAATATTATGTTAAAATCATACTGAAATTATCCTTTTGGCTAAATCTACATACTTAAAAGCTAATTTTAAAGGTAAAAATTGTGTCTTATTAAAGAAGGCTTGAAAGAGGCACCATAACACTGATTCACAAATAGAATAAACACTGATTCATAAAGCTGGATTGTTTCCTCGGACTATTCTAAGAAGATTCCAAAATTACTCCCAATAAAGGCTGTGACATGGTATCGCAAAAATTGTTTTTAAAAAGAAAATCCTCCATTTTGATGCCAAGTAATTCCACTGTTAAAAAAAAAAATCAACAAAATAGTGTATTTTCTTACTATTGCACTGCTTTAAGGATGATGGAACTGGTGATAAAGCAAAATCTTATTGTGTGTGTGCACGCATGTGCTCACACATGCACAAGTATTAGCCTTCCTTCTTCCCTTCAGGCCACAGGCAATTAATTTATGAATAGTTTTGTCTTCAGGCTGAAGACAGCATTAAAATTATATATTTTAAAAAAACCTATAGAAGACAGTAAACAATAAGACTTTAGATATTTCTATAATGCCACATATATTTAAAGAAAAGTGTTTTTTTAAGCAGAAAAGGAGGCAAAATTAATCTCTGCTATTAGAAGGAATGATGCTGATTACCCTTGGGGTGGCGTAATGACTGGAAAGGGTCAGGAGAGGTGAGGACTGTGGGGTAGTGGAAATGTTTCTTCATAGGGGGTATTCAGTTTGTGAAGATTCACTGAACTTACAATATATGTGCACTTTTTTCTATATTATTCTTAAAATTTTTTTAAGTGGAAAAGGAATTAAAATACTAGAGAATTTTTTAATTTTCTATATACTTTTTAAAGATTTTATTTATGTATTCATGAGAGACACAGAGAGAGGCAGAAACACAGGCAGAGGGAGAAGCAGGCTCCCAGCGGGGAGCCTAGTGCGGAACTCGATCCCAGGACCCTGGGATCATGCTCCAAGCCGAAGGCAGATGCTCAACCACTGAGCCACCCAGGTGTCTCAAAATTTTCTATATTTTTATGTATTAGTAAATATATAATATATATAAAGATACAGAGTGGTTCTTTTAATTTCAATGCTGTATAAGACAAACTATTTCCTACCCAACCTGATTTATTTAAAATACGTGTTCCTCTGAGAAACTGGGAATGATTCTGGATGTGACTCCATTAGGAATAAAGATGGCTAAACGAACTCTTTTAGTATAGTATATTTAAACTATCTCTATCAGGTAACCCAAAAGAACCAAAAAAAAAGATATATTCTTCATCAATTCTAACAGGCCTTGTTTTAGAGACTACAACATTCCCCTTACTTTTAAGGGGGAAAAAAAACCTTATCTGTTCCATAAAAGTTTGTATATGTGTGCATCAATGTAACCAAAAGCCTAATGAAGTCAAATTTCTGAGGGCTTTTATAAATTATTCAAGACCTTTAAAATAATTATTTTTGAAAAATGATATGAGAGATGTATCATATGTAAGATGTAAGAAATTCAAGTAGTCTGGTCTCACTTAAAGTTTAATTTAATAATATTATCAAATAAAAATAAATACTATTACATAAATTAAATAAATAGTATTAAGTCAATGAACATTTAAATTAATTCTGTGAAACCTAGTAAGAGACATAAAGCTGTTATCGTAAAAGAAGGTGAAAGTTCTGGACATGGAACATTGAAATTGGAAAAATGTAGACATTAAAAGAGACATTCAGACAAAAATTTGAAGCCAGCAGCTGGTGAAGTACATGGGGTAGCTGAGTCTAGAAGAGAGAGCCCACTACAACAGATTTACCCATTTAGATACAATTAGACACTTGGGCAGAAAAAGCTACTTAATTTTATGGTTAGCTTATGACCATACTCAATAACTTGAACCATGTCATAATGCTCAACATCATTACAAATTCCCAATGTTCTCATGTATGCCATGTCTGTTTTCACCTTTGCTCTTGTGATACTGCTCACTGTATGGCCCAATTTTCCCATCCAGATCTTTCCTTCCTTACTTCCTCCACCAGCCTAACATCTTCATCCTTTCTGAAATCTTCTCTGATCACATCTCAGTTCCCGATGATCTTTCTCCTTCTCTAAATCGTCTGACCCTAAGAACTTAACTCTTCTGTAAGATATGTTTTATGAGTGAAACTCATTTTTTTTCTGATGGGAAAAGCAAAAAAGGGACAAATTCCATCCACTATATTGTCTCATTGAATCTTTCTAATAGTCTAATTCACAGATGAAGAAAGTAAGACTCACGAGAAACTAAATAATTTGCCCATCTTCATATAGACATTGAGAGGTAAGACTGAGTTCTGAACAAGGGCTTGACGCCAAAATATTAAAGCCTCCAACTGCCCTCCAGCAGATGGGGACTTTGAAGGACAAAGAACACTGTACTTTACTATGGTACCTCTTCTAGAAAATGGGTTGCTTACTAACTTCACTGTCCTTGCATGTTGCCTGAGACAGATTCATATGTAAAATATTAAAAGATAAGGAATCTGCATATGTTCATATACTGTGTTAATGGTAGGGCAGGCACTAGAAACTGTCTCCTAGCTATTTTGTACCATGTTCCACTGAACACTAATAGCATAGAGTGCTCAAGGATGAATGATTTTCCCTAAGCACACAGCATATTGTGGTGGAAAGGGTACCAGATTCAGGGCAGAGAAATCTGGGTTTAAATCGCATCTCTAACATTACTTTGTATCCTTAGGCAATATTTGCAAATACTCAGCATATTTCCATATATAACAATAGTAATAAAGATGCTCAAGATCTATAATGGGAAGACTAAGGGATCTGATAAATGTTAAATTACTAACAAAATACTCAAAGTTAGTCCTCCTGCCCTCTCCCAACTTACACGTGATAGTGAAATGGTCAACTCTGGTGTTCTACTGATACATCATCATCTGCAGGGGTTCATCATAAAGCAGGGTACAGAAATCAGGTATATGTCCTCTATGGGGTATCTATTCCACAGGGCTTCCACGACCCCTCCACATGTCCCTATGGAAGAATTGTGCTCCTTGCTTGCTATTCACTACTCAAGAGTATTCAGGAAGTGGCATCTTGAAAATAATTTCAAGAATTCATTATCATATCAAATAATACAGGTTTCATTATAAGAGGGCAAGGAGTTGTGAAGGAGATGGATCCCTTTTTATCTGTCTGATTTGTTCCTGTCTATCCTCCAGGATGTCAGATGAACACTCAATTTATTTATAAATTATCCTACAGCTGAGAACAAAAAGATGAGATTATAAAAAGACGGGGGGGGGGGGGGAGCCTCAGAAGGATGAAGAAAGAGGTAAACTTAAGACCTCTTAACTAGATGGATGAATTAACAACCTGACTCAACAAGGTTATAAAATAGATGAAATTCCTGTTCAGTGACTGGTTACATCTTTGCCACAAAGAAAAAAAAAATAGAAGTCACACTGACATCCATTTTTCTCATATGTCACTAAATTTAGAATGAATCCTAAAATGGAGTTTTATGTTAAAGATGGATAATCTAGAGCTGCATTCCAATACAGTAGCCACTAGCAACACATGGCTATTGAGCACTGGAAACATGGATAGTCAGATTTGAGATGTGCTGTAAATGTAAAATACACACCAGATCTCAAAGATGTAGTATAACAAAGAGAATGTAAATACCTCAGTAGTTATAGTTTTACTTCATTACATGCTGAAATGATAATATTTTAGAAATTATTTTATTAAATAAAATACATTAATAAAATGAATTTCACCAGCTTCTTTTCACTTTTTTCAATGTGCTTCCAGAAAATTTGAAATTACATATGTAGCTCATATTTGCGGCTTTCATTACATTTGTATTAGACAGCATTGGCCTAGAATGAGAACCAAAGATATGTGACATTCAAGCAAGTGATAATATGTGAGAAATACTCTCTTCAACTCAAACAAGAGGAGCTGAACTTCATTAAGAATTACATTTGCCAACTGTTTCCTGAGTCACAGATATTCATATGAAATTATCAGTAGGTATTTAGCATGTTACGTTGTTACCTGAAATGTTTTTGCTCTTCAATATCGTGATCTACTGAGATAAGATTTAAAGAGCTTAATTTTAAATATATATTTTCAATATGAATTCTAAATATATTTAAGTGATATAGATGCATCAGAACACCAGATTTCAGTGTGCGTGTGTATATATGTATACACATATGTTTACTTTGAGGTCAGAAAATCAAAAGCACGGGAAAGCTCTGGAAACCTGAGATTTGTCATCTCTTTCCTAAATTACTCCCATATCTTCCTTGTTTATTGGTCTCTTCACTGATCTCTTTTCATTGAAACCCATCCTCCACACTACTTCTAAAGTTCTGGTTTGGAAGATAAATTGGATTTTGTCACTTTCCTCCTCAAACACCTCCAATAGCTCCCAACACTTACAGCATAAAGTCTAAATTCTTCAGAGATAAAGCTTGCCAACATCTCACTCCAAACTTCTTTTCTTCTCCACCAGAGGCAAATGCCTTGCTCTTCCCAACTATGCCAGCTTTGCTCAGGACTCTGCTGCCCTCATTTCCCTCCTTGTCTGCTGGTGATCTGTCCTTGCCTTCAGTGATACCCCTAGGTGACTTGGGATCACCTTTTCTATACTCTCCAGATATCCAGTGTATTGATATCATGATATATCCCACTCATCACGTTATATTGTATAGGGCTACTGCCCCACCCAAGATCAGTTTGAGAGGGAGGAGATGAAGATAAACACCTTAGTAGTATACCCCTGTGTCCCTAGATCTAACAGTATAGTGACAGATATGAACTAGGTCTTCAATAAATACTCATGTTTTTCCTTTCTTCTTAGGTATCAGCCACATATGACTCGTGTTTTTGAAACATCTAGAGCTTTCCTACAACTGGGACCTATATCCCTGCTCTTCTACCACAGTTTGGAATGCTTTTCTTTTTGAAATTTGTTTTCTTTTGGTTTTACCAGAATAATACACACATAATGTTTGGGGTAAAAAAGTTAGGGGCACCTGAGTGGCGCAGTAGGTTAAGCATCCGACTCTTTCAGTTTAGTTCATGATTTCAGAGTCATGACATCAAACCCAGCATTGGGTTCCATACTCGGTGTGGAGCCTGCTTGAGATTCTCAATCTCTCTCTCTCTCTCTCTCTCTCTCTCTCTCCCTCTGCTCCTCCCCACTCTCTCTGTGTCAAATAAATAATTAATTTTTAAAAGTGTTCAAAAAAAAAAAAAGTTAACCACCACCACCAGCCGTCTCCTGTTATGTACTTCATCTCTAAGCCCTACTCCCTGAAGTCAATCACTTCCAACTCCTTTAGGTGTTTCCTTTTATTCTTCCCTTCATTTTTATATTTCTTAGACCTTGCTCTCAAAGAACACAGAGGCAAAAGAAGGCAGGTTTACCTGATTCTTTATGCTTCCTAAAACATCTTGTAGAGTACTTTACGCACGATAGATACTCAACAAACACTTGTTGGTTGATTGAAGAAATGGATAAGTGAATATTCATGCTCTTTTGTGCTTAAGCATACACTACTCAACAGTCTTAAGAGTAGAGATGCATTCATATACCACAGTCAAGGCAAAGAAGTTAAAAGGGGTACCGATTAAGAACAAGCAGAAAGGAGATAATGAAAGACAGGCCAAGGAGGGCAGAAACCAGGAATCTTCCAAACCACAAAAGTCAGGGTAGCCTGGGAAGAGAGGTTATGTGAATGAGTTTTAAAATCAGATACATTTGGATTTGTACTCTAGCTGAATAACCCTGAGGAAATTACAGAACTTTCCAGACCTCCCCATTTACTTATCTGTTAAGTGGGGATAATACTCCCTCCCTTCAAGATTTGCTATAAACGAGCTTGTAGTATGCTCTGTAAATGAAAGCTGCTTTATTATTTTTTTGTATGCATATACAAATAATAATAACAACAACAACATCATCCTGGCAACCTTGAAGATGAGGCGGACTTCTGATCTAACAGCAGCTTCTTACACACTTATTGCTGAGGTTTCCTCAGACCAGTGTAGGAACAGAAGGAAGTGGTTATAGTGAGTAATGGGAAATATATGGGAAGACGTGAGGACAGATTCCTTCCTCCTAAAGGCAGAATTCTTCTTACATCTATATGTTAATAATCTTTTGTTGCTTGTTTCGACCAAGAAAAAAACGTTTCTTTTTCAAATGGCACAGTCAAAAACACAATAACAATATTTTACAAATGACAACGGATATCTGATTACTGATAAAATTTAATAGGTATACTTGATGGCAGAGTATATTTCATAACATCCTATACTAATGTAATCCATACACCAACTAAAAACTCTATCTTCAACTTTCTATTAAGATAGATACACCAGGATCTCAAGACAATAAAATCTCACCAGAGAGTATCATATACCAGAACCTTAAATTGCTCTCAGCATCTCCATGATGATTCAGTGCATCAATGATAAGTGATTGGTTAAAAGCATTTAAATCAACCTTATGATCTTGAAATTTTCCATGAACAAAAATAATATCCATTTAGAAAGATCTTGCAAAAATGATTTTGTTGTAAAGAAAAAGGGAAACAGCACAATAAATTATTTTAAAGCATTTAGCTAGTGAAGTAATGTCATCTACTAGGGGAATATACCACAAACCCCTGAATCACAAAGTGCTTATAGGTGACAGGTAATCATAAACACCAGTGTCCATCTCCATCTACCACAGACACATGAAATTATGAAGTAGCTGACACACAGAATCATTAAGCTCATCTGCAAATGCCAAACCTCAAAGGGACTAACAACACCAGCCTGTTGGCCTCATAGCCCTAAATAACCTAAGGATAGAGGGAAGAAAATTTCCTTTCACATATGATAGTAGACTCTGCTAGTTTTGCAATATTGTTTATGTATAACAACTATAACTACTTACTAGTTGTGACTCACTTTAGGGAAAAGAAGACCTCGAAAAGAGAAATAAGAATGGTTTAAGTGTGGATGTTTTTATGTTTTTAATGAAAGCACAGGAAGTCCAAACCAAGCCTCTGAAACAGAATTAATTTCTAATTAAATGACTTTATCATTACAAAATTTTTTAAGTCAATGCTCATTGTAATAGCAAAAGGAGAATTTAAGTAATCTGAATTTGGATATTTGAATACATTAAAACCATATTTCCTTCAATCTAATTCTTTGGGTGACAGAGAAGAGAAAGTTGTTTCCTTGGGGCAGCTCCCTGTGTCCCAGAATAAAAACTAAAACAAATGACAAACAAAAATATCTTGTGGCTAATTCATTTGACATTCTATTAGTGTTTTCCTCCTGTGCTATTAAGGGCCTCTGATGACTATGGCAACTACAAAAAAAAAGAGAGACACATAAAGGGAGAAAGTGGAGGAAAAGGTACACACACTGATATGATCACATTCTTACAGGTGAATATCTTCAAATGACAAAAATTTCAACTCACAAATTTCTCTGATTAAATTGTAGATTAAAACCCCAAACAACCAAACAAACAAAAAACCTTCTCTTTCAATTACTGTTATGCTTCAGATATACCAAAAAATCTTTTTACTACAAAACAGCTAGAAATGTCGGGTGAAATACAGTAAGAATTCTTTAAAATACACAGTTGACTTTGTAAGAAAGCAACGAAAAATTTACCATACAACTTGGCAGTTCTTTTTCTAAGTATCCACCCAAGATAAATGAAAATGTGCCTATACGAAGACTTGCATGAGAATTCATAGCAGTATTATTCATAAGAGTAAAAATGTAAGGACAACCCAAATGTCTATTAGCTGATAAGTAGATAAACAAAATCTGGTACGTCCATACTATGGGACACTACAGAGCAGTAAAAGGGATGAAAGCCTGAGACACGCCACAATGTACATCAACATGATGCTAACTGGAGGCACATGGAGGATACCCCACCTTGTATGATTCTACTTATGTGAGAGATGTTCAGACGAGGCAACTCCACGTAGACAGAAAGTAGAATGCCAGCTGCCTGGGATTAACAATGCAAATAGGGATCATTAAGTCTTTACAAGAGGATCTTACTGAGGGTAGAAATATTCTAAAACTGGATTTTGGATAGCTGTATAATTCTGTTAATTTACTAAAATAATTTAATTGTGTACTTAAAATGCACTTACATAGTTTATGACAAATAAAATTCTTTTTTAAAAAGAAAATGAAAAAAAAAGAAAACGAAAAAATTAAGGACCCCCAAATGAAGGAAGAATGTCACAATCACCTTGGGGAGGTTCGTTAACCTTGGTAGCTGAGCTTAATGGCCATGTAGGACTGAGTGGGGAAAGCTATCTCCTCTAAGAATTGAAGCCCTAGACTATCCCTCACATAAATATGGACTGTGAATTACCCTTTTTTCTTCTTGGAAACCCCTACTCAAGAAATAAACTAAAAAACTAATTTGTCCAAACTGTTAGTGCCCCAGAGTGCCTAGTGGATGGAAGCAAGCACAGATCTTTGGAGGCACATCCATTTAACCCAAGTCCGACTGGAGTTCTACAGATGAAGCTCACAGGACTGCACAACTAAAACACAATACAATACAAAACCAAAACAAGAATGAACCCTAGAGGACTTCAGATTTTAGATTACATCATAAATTTAATGTCTATTAAAACTGAGAAATAAAAAGGGAAATTGAAAACATGAATAAGAAGACTATATAAAAATGAATTTCTAAAAATTAAAACAATGATTGCCAAAATTCAAAATGCAACAGCTTAAAGAGTAAATTAGAAAGAGCTGAAGGAAAAATTAATTAACTGGAAGGCAGATATGAAGATAGCATCCTTCATAACACAGGGATGGATAATATAAAAGAGATTAACAGACAAGAAAGTCTAATATGTGATTAACTAAATTAACTAAATATCCAGAAGAAAAGCATAGAGATAATGGAGGAAAGGCAATGTTTGAGAACATAATAATTGAAACTTGCCACAAACTGATTAAAGAACTGAGTCTCAGATTTAGGATGTTCTGCAAATTCTAAGCATGACAAATAAAAAGAAATATTTAAGTAGAGCTATCAGAGAAAAACTGCAGAACACTAAAAAAAAAAATAAATAAAAAGATATGACCAGCAGTCCAAAGAAAAAACAAATCACTAACAAAGGAATGATGCTTGCTAGTTCTCTCACTACAGTAGAAGCCAAAAGACAGTGGAGCAATATCTTCAAAATATTGAAAGGAAGGGGCGCCTGGGTGGCTCAGTTGGTTAAACATCTGCCTTCAACTCAGATCATCATCCCAAATTCTGGGATTGAGCCCCGCATCTGGGCTCCCTGCACAGTGGAAAGCCTGCCTCTCCCTCTCTCTCTCTCTGCCCCTCCCGCTGCCTATGTTCTCTCTCTAATAAATAAATAAAATCTTTTAAAAAATACTGAAAGAAAATAACTGTAATTTTTAATATTGTGTACATAGCTAAATATCATTCAAGAACTGGGTAAACCAAAATTGTAATCTTATGTTTTTAAAATATTTCTGCATAAAATCCCCATGCATTTTGCTTCACAAACACAACTTTCTCCATTCTTCAATAAACTGACAAATAGCCTTATCCTACATAATCTGAACTATTAGGTAAGGAATTATATATATATATATATATATATATATATATATTTTAATTTATATAAGAAGTTAATAAGGAACATTTATGAGATCAGTACACCAAAGAAATAATGATTTACTTGAATAATAAACATATTTGCTACCTCCTTTCCAATTCTGAGGAAAGGCAGGCCTGATTGGTCTCACAAAAAAGCCTGTGGTTGGAAGATGGGGGAACCAGGTGATTTTGTGGGAGAATCAGGCCTCCAGCTGGGGAAAGAGGACAGGTTGGTTCTGGTTCTGGAGCTGCGGTAAACTGAACCTCAGTTTCCTCTTCTCCAAAAAGTAGGGACTTCAAAGAAATCAACATTTTCTGATGGCTCCTAGAGCTTTCAAGCCTGATCATCTTTTAGCCCAATCCTATGGGATGAAATTTCTGTCTTCCATAATCTCAGAACCTGTAATAAAGCTAGCGGGAAATACTCGTAGATGGAACTTGAAGCACATTATATAACACATTTTTGCAGTATTTTCCCACTAATCATTGTATTACCTAGAAGTTTCCAATCTTGACGCCTCATCCTCCAGCCCCAGGAGATTTAATAATAGAAACACCTGCTTTAAAAGATGTTTACAAAACTGACAGCTTTTCCTCCAAGAACACTGTGCTGGTGAGGGGATACTAGGTGCCAGTTTACAGGTCTTCCCAACAGTAGCCAAGTAAATTGCTATAGCGGCTAATTTCCAATGACTTTGTTTTCCTGTTTACTTGTGTCATTTTGGGACCAGACTGAGATATTAGGTGTAAGCAACAGTCTTAGTGATTTTGCTGCCTGGTGTTAGCTAGGCTTTCTCCCTCATCCAAAAACAAAATGGAAATCTAAAAGTGCTTGTACCACAGCTAAGTCTGGACTGTGTGTAAGGTTTCAGAGTCCCCAGTGAGGCCAGGCCCAGCTGGTCCAAGGGTAAGATCAGAGGGGTACAGAAACAGCAGTGCCATCCTGTCAAGTGGCTTACTCCTTTCTTTTTTTTTTTTTTTTAAGATTTTATTTATTTATTTATGAGAGACACACACACAGGTGGGGGGGAGGGAGAGGGAGAGGCAGAGACACAGAGGAGAAGCAGGCTCCATGCAGGGAGCCCGATGCGGGACTTGATCCTGGGACTCTAGGATCATGCCCTGGGCCAAAGGCAGGCGCCAAACCACTGAACCACCCAGGAATCCCTGGCTTACTCCTTTCATATCAATTTTAGGGGTAAAGTGTCTGTTTCTTTAAAAACAAAAACAAAAAACTAGTGCTGGGCAGAGAAAGCAGGAAATATGCTAGATATCTGCCCTCTAATAAATATGAAATAATGTTAAAATTAAGGTCAAATCTAAAGCTGATTAAAGATCCTACGGTGGGTAAAGAGCTAACAAACTTCCCACTTTCTGGATGAGAAGCTGACCTTCGGTTAACTTCCTAGATCTGTTCCCTTTAAAATAGTGCATTAGCCATGTTACTAGACCTTGCTTACAGTGACGATGATCGCTAATTGGTAGGTCACATCTGTGTAGTTTAAGGGAAGTACACACATCTGATGGGGACACCACTGCTCTGGACTCCTTCAGTGCAGTCACGCTCCTAACTAACCGTGTAACTTTCAGGGAGACTAGATGCCATGCCTACTGATCATTCCATGAGATCTCAATATTAGTTCTTGGGGGTTTGATGTTTCTAGGCCAGGGCAGCACCCGCAGTCATGCTAAGTGGATCTCAACTCCTTGCACTTGAGCCTCATCTGGCAGTAAAAGAAAAATGCCTCCTTGACTGCTGGGTGAGCTGTGGCACGGACTGCTGCAAGGTCTCCTACAGGAAAGGACTGCTTGACACTACCCTCTGGCAAAGCCGAGGTTCCCATCCTCCTCATTCTGCACAGACTGTGCCAATGGTGGCCTATGATGGCTTAATGTCTCAATGTTTAGTTGCACGTTGTAAGATCCCATGGCGGGCAAAGCATCTACAATGGTTAATCTTTAGTGCTTCTTATGCGTCAGGACTACAACCCAGAACAGAGAGCTAAAGTCATGAACAAATTGATTTTAATAACATTTTAATTAGCTCCTTCATTCAAGAATTTTTAGAAGGTTCATTGTAGCTGTTCTGTGATAAACAGACTGTAAAGTAAGAAGGCAAATAGGAAGTACAACTAAGTGGCCAGTACAGTTATCAGTGGAGCTGGCTCTATTTGAGATATATTTCAAGGGTAGAGCTGACCTGGCTCATTAATGGATGTGACGAGAGGTATGAAGAGAAGTGAGGCATCAGGGACATCTAGGTTTCGGCTGGAATAACGAGGTGAATAGTGATGCCATTTACTGAGCCAGAGAAGACCAGCAGTGGTTCTAAAGAAGCGACAGAAATGGGGGTGAAGAATAAACAGCCCTCTACTCTGCATTTAGATTAACCCACTGGAAAGTAAGTGCTTACATTTGGCCATGTGGGGAAATGATGCTTTGAGCAAAGTGATAATACGGACCCAGTTGTATCATCGGCATTACATCCTTAATTCCTTTTACAGGACGTGGGGATGAATAAAGAAGAAAAGGTAGGAAAGGCAAAACACAGCTTTAAGTGTGCAGCACGTCATGTGTTAAATTGAAACAACCCCAAAGTTCAACTTCCTTCACTGTTCAAGGAGAAAATCCTTCACTATGTACTTCAGGATAAAGGATTTGCAACTATATGGTGCTTGAGAAATATGCTATTGCTGTAATTTAACTCACTGTATGTGGGCTTCAAGATGCACAGTGGCATTCCAAACCAACTTTTAAAGAAAATTGCATGGAATTTTCAAGACATCAGGAGCGTTCTTTAAAGTTATGCAGAAAAAACGGATTTTTGATAGTTAT
Source organism: Canis lupus baileyi (assembly GCF_048164855.1). Classification (NCBI taxonomy): domain Eukaryota; kingdom Metazoa; phylum Chordata; class Mammalia; order Carnivora; family Canidae; genus Canis; species Canis lupus. The sequence goes on along the minus strand of NC_132839.1, from coordinate 5,051,479 downwards.
GAATTACATTTAGTGCTGCCAGATTGCAGGGAACACTCATTTTGCCTCAGTATGGTTAGAATTACTGTTGACAAAGTTTTAATTTAAATTTTTAAGGATTTAAATGGAAGAATATAGGTCACTGAATTTTCATTCATTGTATAAGTATTACTAGTGGCAGAAAGCAAGCTTTGTTAGTGCGGGTCCAATTTTGGCCCTGGAGTCCATCCTTTCTGTAGTAGTTGGGAATTGAGTATGTGTTAGCGAGAATAATTTGGCTCTCAGTCAGTCAATCAGTGGACTGAACACGCACAGTTAGAAACCTGCCTGGCACAGAACAGAAGCTCAGTTCAGAAATATTAAATGCATTTGTGAGACAGACTCGAGTCCACACAAATTATATATTACAATCACAAGCTGGAAGGGATTCGTTCTTTCCTAGCAGGTTGTAGATTTAGATAGATTTGTAATAGTCAGAAAATACCCTACACAGCCCCAAAGTCTAATTCTACAATTTTTCAACTGGTTTCCTAAAGTTGAAAAACAGAGGTAAATATTTGTAGAGCCCACTGCATGTAAAAAATGCTTTCAAGAGCCTTGCCATATCCAGGAAACCATAAGAAATTATAGTAGGTGTCTAATTTAAATGCTGTATCTTAAAATAACAACTATAAAAGTATATGCTGTATAGACTATTAAAAATAAAGGCCACTTCCTTGAATAGAAATTTAAAAATTGTATTTTTTTTTATAAATCTCAAAGAGTAGAGTAAGTTTCACATCAACAATCTAGCAAAAGGATGAAGTACGCGCTACACGAGAAAAAGCAGCATATTGTAGAAAGGCACAGCCTTTTGTGCCTTTGTGTGTGTAGACGAGAGGGTCTTTCTTCGGGTTTATGCTGTTTGGTATCCTATTGCCCTCATGGGCCCCCAGCTCTAGAAGTCCGTGTTTTCCTCCACAGAATGATGAATATGATGGATGACACTGACACGTATAGCACAGACTCAGGTGCATTCCCTAAATTTGCTCTAGTTCCAAAATATTGAAGCAAATGAGCATGACAGGAATTTGGGGGGGGGGGAGGATATGTATATGGGGAAGAGGTGACTGGTTTTCATAATAACACATTTCACAAGCACATAAATAATTAATGATAGTATACTGGTGAATACCACATACCAAAAGCCGTGACAACAAAGAACCCACAAATTATGTGCAAATTTCAACAGGCTCGCTAAACTCACCCCTCCTGCTGCTGCTCAAGAAAATTTTACCAGAATCCAAGTGAGTGAAAAGAAGAAATTACTGAATTTGTTCTAATTTATAATCTTCAAAAGTAAATCACTTCCAAGCCTTGAATGCAAGGTGTGCTGTAATGGCAAAGTTGAAAGCTAATGCTTTAAATGATTTCATGCAATTTCTTATGTAAACCAGAGCAGAAGGTATGATTCTCAGAAAAAGCCAAGTACATTTGCCTCAACATAAAATAGGACTGATTGAATTTCAAAGTCTTCGTTTATTTTGTAGAGCTGAAATGTTAAGTTCCTTATTGCTGTTCAAAATTGGCTTGAATCGTATGCTATTATATATGTGTAATTATAAGATATATATTATTCTCATTCATTTAAAAGAAGTTGTTGGTTACTATAAGATATACGTGATTTAAAATTCCAAATACATTCTCCGCAAGTACATTCACAAAGTGTCATTCTGGATGATTTCAGCTTGGTCATGAGCTGCTTCACACACGACTATCTTGTCCTCAGTACACCAGAGAAGAATCTCTGGACTTCAAATCTCCAAAACTGACTTTCCAAAGCAGACTTCAGAGAGATTCTCAAACAGACAGAGGGCAGGGAAGGGGCTGGAGCCTATGAGGGTATTATTGTGATTTTCAATCTAAAAGAACAGAAGAATCCTTTACGAGAGGAAATAAAATATCTTCAAAGAAAAACTGCTTTCTTGGAGAAGCTCCTATACATGTATGTGTGGAAAGAGATAGTAGGAAGGAAAAAAATGGAAAATTTCATCTAAGGAAGAGATAGAGATGATTAAAAATCATCACTCAATCATTAAACGGTACTTAGCTAGTTTTCTATGTAATTTTTTTCTGCTTCTAAGAATTACTTACCATATAAAAATATCATGGCAAGCAAATTTTACATTATATCAGTATGAAGGTAGTTCACTTTGAAAGGCCATATATATAGAGAGATAATTCCCTGAAGATAGACAGAATGTTCTTTTGTTTACTTCTCATTTCTAATTTGTAAAATCTCCTTTTCTCTGCCTACACTCAGTCATTCTTAATGAAAGACAAATTGCTTTCAGGTATTTGGCACACACTGCACACAGACACACATAGGCTGGATCAGCCACGTCAACTCAACACAATTGTTTGAAAAGTTGAAAAGTTCAAACTATTTATTTAATGTCAGGCAGATAAACCCAAGAAAAGGAACACATTTGACAGATAAATTTTAGGTGATTCAATCTTATAAGCCCAAGGAAATGTATGAGGATAAGGGTTAAAATGAATAGTTTTAATATATAAGTTGAAAGTACATTTGATTTACCAAATTAGGAAATTAACAAAACTACCTTTTTTTTTTTTTGCCTCAGGAGAAAGTTCCATTTAGTATCTATCTAAGGTGAAATCAATCATCAAGAGAATCTGTTTGATTCTCTTACTGCCAAAGATAAAGACAGAAGCACTAACCCCTTATTTCACAGATAATAAAAGCATGTTTGCTGGATTTGATGAGCATGGGAAGGTTGGCACCTTCTACCCCAAGAACAGTGACCATCTATACGAAGGAAATCCATCAGTTTTCTACTCTTGAGCAGGTCATGGACTGACAGATGTAGTTCTTATCTATACACTGAAGGAGAAGTTGAACCACAGCAGTGTCAACTGCTGGTCATTCCAGTAAGCGACAAAATCAATTTAGTGAGAGTACCACAAGCACTTTAAATGCAAAATGTATTTTTCACTGTAGGACAAGAAAGTCTGAAAGCCCCTGAATGAGATTACATAAGACCATACAGTTTGAATAGTTTTCTATTTATTCCCAAATGGACCCAAGAGGTCTACTTTTAGCCCTTGCTTAAAACAAATGCAGACCATCTGAGACAAAATCAGAAGGAACTCTCCAAAAAGTTGATGGAGTCGCTGAAATGTAAAACTACTTTTCCCTCCTAAGTCCCACCTTTAACTTCTCCAAAAGCAGGACTTGCAGGTAAGATTTAAGATTTAGAGAGTGTTGGATATAAGGAACTAAGAGTTTCTAGTGTGTGGGAAATCCCTAAATGAGGGTGCTTTAAAGCTCAAGGGATGGTATCGCAGAGTTGTAATGGGAGGACTGGATTTGTGATGAAATACAGAATAAGTTTTAAGCTGGAGGAATGAATAAGAGACAGGGAATACAGTGATGGAAGATTCAGAGTGCAGCAGATTTTAAAGGAGGAAATTTTCTAAATTAAAATAAAAGGAAAAAAAGCTGAACTCACTCAAAGAACCAGAGTTATTTAGAAAAGTAGCTGATGCCATGTCTCCAGTGCGAAACGTGCAAAGCGAGCCTGCTGTGTCTCGACATGATCATTCTATAACAAAAGCACACAGGAACCAACTTGAAGAAGCTTCCGTTACGAAAGATAGGACAAATTGAGGATCAGTATGGAAATGACTGCAGTGGATTGCTGAGTTTATAATGATAATTCAACAACAATAACTCTTCACTGGTCACCTCTGGAAGAAGATGGAAACGTAATTAATATTTCGAAAACTGGTAAATACAGAGAAAAAAATCCTGTGTTATTCTTCCCTTTCCTTTATAAATTGAACTCAGGTAAACCACAAAGTCAATAACAGAAAATTGCTCTTAGTGTAAGTCCTCCTAATAAACCAAAGGAGAAAAACCTTCTATAAAGCTCAATCCTATCAGTGTTAGTGGACATAACGATGTGTCTAGTGACAGTAAAATCAATTTATCTTAATGTTCAATTTGTATTTTATTGTAAGTGTTATTATCAGTTTCTAAGGGGAAACTAAATGTTTTTGTTTTGTTTTGTTTCAAAATAAATTAGATGTCGAGTATCTTAAATAGGCTAACTAGCCAGCAAATAATGAAAAGGATTTAGTGAAACATCAGCTGGGGAGGACAGGATCATTTCAGAGAGAAGGTATAAAACCCTAAGAGAACACTTGTAAGCACAGGAGATGTGTTTTGGTGCTTTAGAAGGAAGAGATGCAGCTCTTGGGTTTTCCTCCCTTTCTGCTCCTATTTTTCATGCTATCTCAGAAAATGAGGTGCTCTAAAATTAAAGAGCATAGAGGAGGTAGAGAGGACAGTCATGTGGAAGACAGAGATTCCATTCCGACTCTTCAGAGAACATTACTGGAAGAGGCTCTCCTTAAGGGAAGGAGGGTAATGGGCACCTGAGACAGGTGATGACACTCAGGAACTTCTGAGCTCAGGTTCAGGGAAGATGAATGTAAAGAAGAGAACAGCTGCTGATGCTCTGGAGAATGGCACAGCTGCATGTCTCTACAAATATCTGTACTTTCGGGATCCCCGGGTGGCGCAGCGGTTTGGCGCCTGCCTTTGGCCCAGGGCGCGATCCTGGAGACCCGGGATCGAATCCCACGTCGGGCTCCCGGTGCATGGAGCCTGCTTCTCCCTCTGCCTGTGTCTCTGCCTCTCTCTCTCTGTGACTATCATAAATAAATAAAAATTAAAAAAAAAAACTGCTATGACCTTATATCATTTAAGGTCGGCTAAAATTGCTTTTAAAGGACTGCTTCAATGAAGAAATGATTTCTATATGCAAAGCAAAGACATTTGAGGAGTTACATGCACACAATCCAGTAAATGATTTAGAGTAGGAGACTCGAGCTCCAGCTTTGCTAATGAATGAAACCCGTCTGGGCTCAACTTTCTCCTCTATTAAAAAAAAAAAAAAAAAAAAAGCAATAATATTTCTGCTTCCTTCATCAATTTGGGGAAAATTTTAGAAAGGAGATGTAAGATGATTTTTTTTACTCATGAAGAATTGTATACACTTTTGAAATGATTAAGAAAATATTTGTTGAATACATGAATACACATTGAACATCAATGAGAGTCTCTACCTTCCGGCTAGAGAACGTTTAATCACAGCATGCAACTGGTATTTGGTGTCGGCATAACAAAGTTACAGTGAATAAGCACATTAAACCTATTAAGTTCTATAACTATACAATTAGATCCTAAGGGGCGGCTGCTTTGTGACACTGTATGTTTATACACAGATGGACAAACGTGGTGGCACAGGGCTCAGTTATATTCTCTAAGCTCTGACAACTGGGAAAATCTAACAAAGCTTTCTAATAATAAATGCTTTTAAGCACATCACTGCCCTATAAGTGATTATGCAAGAGACTACCTAATATTGAACCCATACCAGAGATCACTACTCAAACTGTGTGTACCTGAGCCCTTCCAGGGTTCAGTTACTACATCTGTAGGCCTAAATACTAATAGCACTATCTAAAGTGGGGTGGTAAAGGGATTAAATAAATAATATCCACAGAAAACACCAAAAAAAGTGTTAACTATCATTATGATTATGGTCATGAAAGTTTACATTTGGTTCCTTTCAATTGAACTGGATACTTGATTAGTTAGAACTCAAAGTAGTGTTTCCTTTTATATATGTTAAGTGAAGTTGTTACCATGGGAATGGTGAATAAGACAGGAAAAGTTGAGCTGAAAGTTGGAACTTACCCTGAATTTTCAACTAGAATATTTTCATAAGGTTTCTTCAAAATTTGCCCGTGTGTGCACGTAATCACTTTGGATGATTTCTGTTCTTTCTTTAGATTAACCAACGCATACAAACTCATCCATTCAGACACCTGTTCTTGCTCTGAGCCTTTCCTAGGGCTGTACTACCTCAAATGCCCTTCCTTCTCATCTCTGTCCTCCCATGCCTCTTCCACCACAGATACCTCTCCAGTGATTTCAAAAGCTGATGATCTGTGCTCCTGAACCCCTATACCTTATAGGGCCTTTTTTTAAATTTGACCTCATCGTATTGCTTAGTATGTTAGAAAACTTTTCACTGCTCCTATCTTTCTTTTCAACTTTCTATCCATCTCCGTATTCGCCACAGCACCCAGCCAGCACTTACACAGTAAACATCTGCTGAATGAAATAAAACACAAAACCAGTCCAGAATACATTGCAGGACTAGAAAGGAATTTAAACATCACGTAGGTGACTTCCTTACTCGATGCTTCCATCTTTGCACATCCTCCTAATGAGACTATCCCAGCTTGAATAGTTCTTTCCAAAACTCTTAAAAAATTAATCTCTATACCCAATGTGGTACTTGAACTCACAACTCTGAGGTAGCAAAAGTAGAATGCTCCACAAGCTGAGCCAGCCAGGTGCCCCTCAGCTTGAATAATTCTTGTAATAGAGAACTCACTACTACTCAAGACATCTATCTTCAAGAAGTTTTAACATTAGGAAATGGTTTCTCATGTAGTATCTAGGATTACTGCAATTATCTTGGTGTTCACTGCAGTCCCCTTAGATCTATTCATCACTGATAATAATCAATAATAATTCTATTTATAATACAGCATAGTACAAGGAAAACAAATGCTTGGTCTGCATACTCAAGGAGACAAAGCAATGAGGGTTAAAGATGAAAGCTCTGAAAAATGACTGTGATTTGGGACAAATTTCTTTTACAAGATTAATGTGAAAAACAACTAAGTATAATTAAAATTAAACACTACATTTTAGAAATGCTAAAAGCAATTGAGGAAAGTTGGAAACTTAATATTTCAGTTAATTCAGTTAAATATAGAAATTTTGTATTTACTTATTTAAAAAATTAATAATTTAGAGCAATAACATATGCATTTAGAGGTATAAGAAAGTTTAGAAGCAAGCAAAAAAAAAATGGTTCCTTTGTCTTTTAAATGTAGGTTAAAGGTTTCTTAATTAAAAAACAAACTAACAAACTCCATTATATATAAAAACTAGAGTTGGCCTTTGAATTGGTTATGGGAGTATTTACTTGAAAAAAAATGTCTTTAAGTCCTTCTCAAAAGATTTGGCAAGCCACAGTGATAAGCGTTATTATTGTTCAGCCTTTTATTTCAGGGTTATGGAGCTGTAGTCTTAGGATGACCTAGGAACTGAGGAAGAAAGTCAACAATTTCTTTGCTGTTAAGCAAAGAAAAGCATTTAGAAAAAGTTACAATTAAATATCAAATTTTTGTTGAAAAATTATGACCACTACTGAGAAGAAAAAGAAATATATAACATTTGCTTAGTACAACAGTAGGCATATCAATCTAGTAGTGAGGAACTCCAGGAATAAAAATAGAGAATTAGAAGTGAAAAGAAATAAACTTTTAAGATGGACGTATAATATAACAAGGGAAATTTGCAACAATAGAAGATTTAGCAATTTAGTACTATTTTGTTAGAAACAATAAAAGCTATATTTAAATGATAGAATGGAAAGAAAGCATGAATAATCAACAGTAAACAATAAGACATTCTTTTTGACTTGCAAATGTATTTTCTAAAGTTCTTCTCTGTCACTTTACAACTCTCAGAGTTATTCCTGCTGACAAAAGGCCTTGAATTGTACCTGGCAATCTTGAAACAGTTTGAAATACACTTTGAAAATGAAACCTAACTCTGGGAAACGATCAAGGAGTGGTGGAAAGGGAGGTGGGCAAGGGGTTGGGGTGACTGGGTGATGGGCACTGAGGGGGGCACTTGACGGGATGAGCACTGGGTGTTATGCTCTATGTTGGCAAATCGAACTCCAATAAAAAAAAAAAATACCAAAAAAAAAAAAAAAAGAAAGAAAGAATATGAAACAAAATGTGAAAGGAAAAACCAGGAATTTAATTTTAAACGCAACATCACTTTATGTAATGCAGACCTAATAATATGAAACATAACATAAAAAAAAGAGCAAAATTATTTTTGGCATAAGACTTTCTTCTTGAGTAATTTATCAGTATTGGTTTGATAAGAAAAGACGAAGCCCACTCTGACAACTAGCGTGATCCAGGATGCTTGTTAGGGTTTCCTTTTGTTTCTTGGGCGTGCTTACTTATTTTGATAATGCATCCCGGGATCCCAATTTGAATTAACTAACAGCCGGAGAGATGTGGGGGGCCAAGAAGAGGCAGGGAAGGTACAACCTATAAATCTTGGAATAACGTTAGAAGGTCAGCAAGGCTGAGGTGAGGCATGGGTTACACCACAGCAAAGATTAATGTCAGCGAGCCACTCCCTGCAATTCTTCTTGTCTGGAAGAAGGAGATGAATATTCTTTTTTTTTTTTTAAAGCAGGTTCGCCTTGTCCTCTCAATCCCATCAGAATGAAAGCTCCAGGAATATAGAGACCTGACATGTCTTGCATCTAGAACAGAAGCCAGCACACAGTAGGTGCGGAATCCACCTGCTGACAGAGCTGTTGTGCGGCACACCAGCTGAAATGATGCCCCACTGACGACCATGGCAGCGGTGACCTCCTGGACTTGGGAGACCTTTCGCTCAGGGCAATCCGAAAGTCTCTGCGGCGAGCCTTGAGGTTAGGTTTAAAAGTCCCAAATGAGGCAGAAGAGCGATGGCAAGCGGACTAAGGGGCAACCAAAGACTGCCCTAGAAGAGTAGGTCTGGGCCTGTGGAGTGACAGAGGAGTGGGGGAGCGGCGCAGGGTGAGTCTGTGGGTGGGCAGCAACCTTGCGGGCCCCAAGTATCTATGTCAGTAGTTAAGGGTTTACAGTCTTCTGTAATTAAAGTTTATTTAACAACTTGAGAGGGAAAGCCAAAGATACCCTCTAGAGTATATTTCTAGGGCCTTCAGGGGTGCTGATGTTAAAGGAAATGTGATAACAACCCAGAAAGAAACCTGGGTCCTTTTTACAACTGCTCCCTGACACGGGTAAAACTCACCATGGAGACCCTGGCGGAGGCAAGAGCTTTACCCCCCCCCCCCTTCATTACGCCTCATGCCCTGGGCCACGCAGCCCAACGTGGACTGGCTCTGACCCCCACAGCCTTCAAGGATACATGCTGCTTTCTACGCCTGGTCTTCCTTTCACTCCCAAGGATACAGTTCTCCAGGAGAGAACTTTCGACAGAAAAGTGTTTGAGGGTAAGCAGCAAGGGGGGCTGAAAACTGTTAGCTGACTATTCTAGGAACAAAAAAGCATAAGGGGAGTGAAGAGAAAATTATCCAGACGAAAAGGAGAAAAAGATAAGGAGGACACACCTAAGATAGGGAGGCTGCATCCTTCCCTCTCTTCCCAAGGAACAAGTCAACGAGACAAGTTCATACTGATATAGGCCAAACTTCTAGATCATGAGTCCCACAGACAGAAAAGCCGCCCTTGGAGGAGGCGGCGGAGGAGGCAGAGAGCTGATGCTTCTTCAGAGAAAGATGATGATTTTATTATTTTAAGAACTGACACTTAATGAGTACCCACTACGCCACGGGGCATGACGCAGATGTTTTAAATTCATATTCACTACCTTTTATGGTACATTTTATCATGTGCTTAACAGATGACAAAACTAGGAGGTGAAGTCGCTTGCTCAAGGTCATGAAGAAAAGGGGCAAAGCTGGGTTCTAAGCTAACTCTTAAGTTTGAGTTCTTGCCTACAATACTGCCTACGTAACATATATTAGTTCAGTGATAGAAGAGTGACAATATTAGATTTCTCTTCGGGGAGCAATTTCCCAAGACTGTATTTTCCATTTAGCTGTGCCTGAATTATTGATTTGTTTATAATTGCCATCCTTTACCATAAAGATCTATGTTCAATTTGGGGAATAAGAAGGCCTATTAGAATGATAGTTTTCTTCATGACAACTATATCATATATCAATTAAAATGAACATAACTTCATAACAGCCTGGCCAGGTGTTGCTAAGTACTATAAAACCACATTCAACATCTGTGAGAATCTTGACAAAAATTACAAATGATACGCCAGGCAAGCTGCTGTTTCTGAATCGATGCATTCTGCGAAAAAATTGCCAAATCTCCGTATGCTATCCTGAAAGCATGTGCAAACACAGCACCATGGAGGGAGGAGGTGAGGAGAAGACTGACTAGCTCAAATAGAAGTAAAGCAAGAGGGAGCAGAAATATGTTGTCGTCTCTTAAAGGATGGAACTCCCCCAGTATCAGGTGGATATCAAATTCTACGATTTTTAAGTAGTCTCAATAATCTAAAAGTTCTATAGAATATATCTCTGCTTATCCAGTTAAAGAAGAAAACAGGTCTGTTTTTCCACCTTAAAATGTATAATTAACACAGGGCAAGAGATCACAGCCAGCCTCCCCTGGTGGAGCAGTTACCTCCAATAACAGGCTGTTTCTCTGGTTACAATGAATAATCCTTTTTGCTGTCTTTTTTGACAAAAATTATTCATGTGTTATTGGCATGTTACCAGGGAAAAGAGCTGAGCGGAGCTGAGCTGAACTTTCAGTGATTTGTTTTAATTTTATAATCAAATAACAATTATACTCCGATCTCATAAACTACCGACCTTTACCCCTCTCCTCAATTTTGCCCTAACGTTTTGAAAAACAGAATCAATAGATGAACACTGGCTTTCTATGAACCCTTTGAATACCTAAAACCTTTGAAAGATGGAAGAGAGATGAGGTGAGGCAGAGAGAGCTTAAAGCTGAAGTGACTAAGGTACCAGAAAAATCGTGATAAGATTTCTCATCACCATGTCAGGAAGTCCTCTAATGTCTACTTCTGGCCCTTTCAAATGAACTGGATCAGTTGTTCTCAACTTTGGCTGATGTAGTACCATTTAGGTAGGTTTTACCAAACCATTGCCTGGGTCCCACCTTACAGAAATTCTGATTTAATTAGTTTTGATTAAGACTCAGGCATTAGGGGATCCCTGGGTGGCGCAGCGGTTTGGCGCCTGCCTTTGGCCCAGGGCGCGATCCTGGAGACCCGGGATCGAATCCCACGTCGGGCTCCCGGTGCATGGAGCCTGCTTCTCCCTCTGCCTGTGTCTCTGCCTCTCTCTCTCTCTCTCTGTGACTGTCATGAATAAATAAATAAAATCTTTAAAAAAAAAAAAAAAAAAAAAAGACTCAGGCATTAGTATGCTTTAGAAACTCCCCAGGTGACCCTAATGTACAGAGATCCACCAACCTAAGTAATTCAGAAATATAAATAAGTGTAAACCATATTGGCAAGGTTTTAACAATGTTTTTGCCTTACCAGGAGAAGATCCTAAAATTTCTAAACACCAAACACAATAATATCAAAAACCAACAGCAATAAATAATAAGCACTGACAACAGCAACAACAAAAACTACCTCAAAAACCTATGAAAGGAAAGAGGGTAGAAGAATTTTGTATAAAATTTTTTCTCGGTCCCCCTCCTAGGGGAAAGCAACATTTACCGATGCTAATCATTAGACCTTGTGCCAGGTACGTAAGTATGACACCAGGCATGAATTCCCCATTTTACAAACAAGGAAACTGAGCCTCAGAGATGTAGGAACTTCCCTATGCCCAAAGAACGGATAAAGACACAGACTGAACATGATCCCAGATGTATCTCAAGTCCAAAGCTTTTTCTCTTCTCTACATCTTCTGGAACATTTCTTTGCACTTGCTAATATCTTAACAGGTGCTGGGACAGAGTGTAATTTTAGCAACATTTTAGCAACATTTTCCACTGTGGGACCTTGAAGAATTCATTCCAAAGAACTTAATCTGTAGCTCTCCTGGCAATCTGACGATGGCACTGAATAGATAAAGCGGGGAAATATATAAAATAAGTTTGGAGGGACAGATAGAGACGAATGGTAAAGGAACCTGAATGCCAAGGAAAGAGCCTGGAATGAATGAATGTATTAGCTAATTAATAAATCCATGTGTATTGAGTATATGCCCTGGGTTGGGCAGAGAATGCTCTAAGGGCTAGACAACACAGAGGTAGTAAAAGTTTTAGAATTACTGTATCTTAGTGGCGATCTACTATGCCAAACCAGAAAACAAACTATAAGAAAAGGAAAACATCAAAACATTCCTTTTGCATGGTATAAGTAGGAAAAAACCTCAACCACCCAGAAATATTATGAATAAATCCACATAAGGCTCATTTATCATTCTAAAAAATAAACTGAAAAGAAATTAGCATTATTTTAAGCCAAATTTTTAATGTTATTTTTTTATTACAGCTATAGTAGAATTTTTCTAAAGGCTGAATTTAGTAGCTGCCAAAATACAACTCTTCCACCTAGGACAGATGGTCAGTATGACATCCTAGGATTGGAGTCATTTATTAGCATATGTCAGAGTTAACAATAAAGAAACTTAATGAATTATTAGTTGCCCTCGAGGTAGAAAGCATAGTCTCAAATTTAAACAAATTTTTAAAAAATCAGAAAAGGGAAAAGAAAACCAATTCAGTCTCCCATAAAGCCAAATACCTGGTTAAAACTCTATATTTAGAGTAAATACATGAATTAATAAGTAAAAGCTGACCAAAAAAGGAAAGACTAGGTTGTTTTCCTTTTATCACTCCAACAGGATGATTTCATCCTTTCCACTTTTTTTTTAATAAAACTTGCTTTTCTTCACTTTAAAGCAATATTGAAAATTAAGATAATTTAAAATCTTGCATACAAATGTATATCCCTCACTTCCTACATATCTAAACCTGGAAGTTTCCAATGCTTTAAAAAATGTAAAGCATTAAGTAGTGTGCCATTTGGAATGTCAGCAGGGAATGTATCTGACATGATACATTAAGCAAATTAGCTCAAGTAATAACTTTAGTTATAGTTATAATATCAAATATTAATTGTCCCGATATTTGTGTTCATTGTATAGCTTTTTTAACCATACTGTTTAATCCTACGTGAGTGTGTGTATGCGCACAAAAGTGTGTGATTGCATGTGGTGACAAATGGATAATGTACGCATGTTCATTTTACTCTGGGTCCTAGTCTCAGGATTTCTTAATTTCTTCTGGAATGATCAGAGATAGCACAAATAAAGACAAATAGCCTCTATGAGATAACAGCTCTTGATTTCTCTTAAAAAGTTTTCAAAGATTTTGTAACTTTTTAAATTCTAGAAAAGGATTAGGACAATGACTCTTTACATACCATAATCTGTGATTTTACAGGACACCAAATACAGCTCTTTCAGGTTTTGTCCTTCCTTTGCAATGACCTCCACACACCTAAAACACACACACAAAAAAGTGGTGAGTTACACTAATGCATTTCAAGTTAAATTAGCAAGAGTTTGGCCATGACTATAACAGGAAGAGGTCAGCGTTTGATGAATGCCATAGCTCTCTTCTTTCAACAAACTTCTTTCAAGGTGTTTCAGGAAGAAGTATTATATTCCCTGCTCCAAACTCAAGTGCTCTAATACCTAAGTGGCTTTAATTAAATGCATCTATGACTAGTGTATATTTTAAAACCAAAGTGATGAAAAAGTGGTACTGCTTTAAGAGTAACGTCACTTTTAGTAGACTAGTCAACGTAGACTATATAATGACCATGTCACTTATATAATAAAATAAAAAAATCACAAGGAAACTAGAATCTAGATGGTTGGTCATTATAGGTGGACAATAATATTGCTCATGGTTCAGTTATTAAAGACAGAGTTTGATAACACTAAAATACACATTTTTGTATATTTTATTCAATATAAACCAGAAATATTTTTAAAAATCTTACAGTGATTATAGATGAAAGAAAAAATCGGCACACATAAGAACTTTAAGATTTTTTAACTTTAAAATGTTTAATTCTTAATATTTTAAATGAATGGTTGCATAGATACGTAAATATAGATGTAGATATATAAGATTTAAAGTCTTTTCTGGTTTCATTTAAGTTAAAAGGTTTTTGAATGGTGCACTCAGATTTAATGGCCATAGCAGAACATGTAGTATAGAACTGAATGAACTTTAAAAATAATGATTAACAACGCCATTCATTTTGTGGCTCAGTGTCCTATAAGATCAGAAAAACCTGTACAGTCATACTGACACATTGGAATATGCATCCTTCAATGTAGTCGCTGTTTTAATCTTTATAAATAACAGTTAAGTAAAAGGGTAAAAGCAAAAAGAGTCATTAACCTTTTCTAGGAAGTAGAGATCAAGTAATTTGATACCTGTGTGTATAATCCATCAAAAAATTACTGAGTATCCATCTCTGTCTTGCAGATATTTTATTTGCTGTCTGGCTTATTTGTAGGAATCTTCATAAAATGTCAGAAAATTTTATACAATTTTACTTCACATAATTCATTACTGAAGGTTAAATTAGTTATGAAGAAGACATATTTTTTCCTTTAAAATATTTTTATAGAATATTGTTTTAATGGGATGATAAACATTTCAAAGTTCCTTAGAATAACTGAATAAGCATTCTTTTTTTGGCTATTTTTTAAAAAAGATTTATGACAAAACTGGAGAAGTTTTTCCGTGGCTACAATAGAAAACTTAAAACAGCAGTACAATGCAATTACCATTGATACAACTTATCATGAAGGGGAAATTTTAAACCTAATTCCATATCATTTACCTTAATGTAATATTTGAATAAACTCATAAGAAAGGAAGGACAAAAGCAGATAAGACATTACAGGCAACAACTATTTTTTATTTATGACTTTAAAAATGATTTTTCACATGCTCAGGATAAAAATAAAGACCCTAGTTGATTACAAAATCCTAAAAAAAAAAAAAAAAAAAAAAAAAGGTCTGGCTACTTTGTCATATCAAAGAAACATGTTGCAGTCTTCCTCTAGCCCCACCAGAGGTTGACACATGCAGTATTCTTTAGGACTGCCACAGTCCTTTAGGACTTAAGTAAGTCAGTACAGAAATAATGTTTGTGTCGTTTATTTTGTTCTCACGTTCTTTCCAAATAGTCTGAAATGCCTGATTTTACATTTGATTGTGAAAAAAACTACACAAATGCAATATTCTATCTGCATTCCTACTTCTTGTAGACTACAAGCACACAGGAACATTAAAGACACACAGAGCCCACTACAAAGAGCAAATAACACAAATTGATTTCACTGTAAAAGCCAGATCAAATACTATTTCATAGGCAACAAGAACCAGTATTCATATAAAATAAGATAATCAATCACCAGATGAAAATTCTCTAAAAACTGATGAAACGCCATGAGCATCAGGTTTCCTTCATGTGTGTCAGAGGGAAGTTTTTACGAACAGATATTGTAAGTAAATTTAGCTTATTCAAAAGGCAAGAGCCAAGAGGTAACATATGATTAAGAAATAAGCAGTGAATATCTGTTAGAAAAAAAAAGAGAAAAGAAATATAAGAGAAAAGCACTTTGCTTTTACAAAGAATCATCTAGGATTTTTGCTGTTTTTAAAAAGTCCAGTTGCATAAGATTTTCCAAATAGTCTTAATTATCCTGTAATCACAGCCAGTGTGCTACACGTTAACGCACAACACAGAATTATTCCTTGAATAAAAATTCATGGAGGAAAAAACATTCCTTGGAAGACTTGTAGCAAAAGTTAATTTTTTAAAATGTAAATATCACATCATTCCAAGAACTGATATTTGAAGAGAGAAAGAAACCTCAAGTTCTGTGAATCTGGACTGAAATTCTTAACATAATAATAATATTACACGAAATTGAATGGTTCAAATAAATAGCTAAAATAGCTATTGTTTTGAGAATTGAAAGTGGAAATGGTTTGTGCTGTCCTGTTACTGTAAATTGATGGAAAGGGAACCTCACACCAATTGGCTAGTGCCTGAAACCTGGTGATTAGTTCAGGTCTACTTTCCAGGCAACCTGCAGAGACCCACATGGTGACTAACCTTTCCTCCTGAAACTCTGAGAGTCCATTATAGTATGTATTTACAGGAAGTACATGAACATCACCTAGTCTATGGACTGCATTTACTCTAAATAATTCTTCCCTGTTTTAAAAGGATCTTGGCTCTAGTCATGACCTTTAGCATATTAACATCAGAGCACTTCCCAGTTCGCAGTATACTAGGTATGCAGGCAACAAAACAAGATGGTAAAGCTTATTGAAACTTTTTAACTATAGGTACTTATGTAAAGGTATTTTTTAAATGGTACCAATAAAATAGAGAAATGTTTGTAAAGTGACAATCTTTAAGAAGGAGAGTGAGAGGGGAGCCTGGGTGGCTCAGTGAGTTAAGTGTCTGACTCTTGATCCTGGCTCAGGTCTTGATCTCACAGTCATGAGTTTGAGACCTGCACTGGGCTCTACACTGGGTGTGCAGCTTACTTTGAGAAAGAGAAAGAGAAAGAGAAAGAGAAAGAGAAAGAGAAAGAGAAAGAGAAAAGGAGGGAAGAGAGAGAGAGAGAGAGAGAAAGAAAGAAAGAAAGAAAGAAAGAAAGAAAGAAAGAAAGAAAGAAAGAAAGAAAGAAAGAAAAGAAAAGAAAGGAAGGAAGGAAGGAAGGAAGGAAAGAAGGAAGGAAGGAAGGAAGGAAGGAAGGAAGGAAGGAAGGAAGGAAGGAAGGAAGAAAGAAAGAAAGAAAGAAAGAAAGAAAGAAAGAAAGAAAGAAAGAAAGAAAGAAAGAAAAAAAGGAAGAGTGAGAGTGAAAGGCCACATGTAAAATCTTTGTTTCTCCATCCTCTCTCCTATTCACAGGTAACGCATAGGAGAATATCCATTAACTTCAATGATAAATTAGACTTTTGTCATGACAAGCCATGAGTCTCTAAACTCAGAATCTAGAATTCATATTTTCCCCACTCTTCACCCTACCTGTTCCCGCCATCCCTAAGGATAAACCTCAGAATATCATATGACTGACATCCTCTATGGGTCAGTACATTCAAAGATTTTTCATTTCATGCATGACAACATAAAGAATTCTAAAACTTGGGAAAAGAACTATATCCTTAGGGAAAGTAACAATCTGTAAGATTCTTAAGGTGAAACTAATAATGGGAAAATGGCACAGTGGAAAACTGCAGAATATCAAATATTCTTAGAATAGTCCGTGAACGTCAAACACAAGCCTACTAAACTATTTTCCCAAATTCTGAGAAATAAAGTGAGATGTATCTTAACAAGAAGGAATAAAAAATAAAAAATCTGGAGAAATCCACTCCATTCTTAACCTCCGCGGAACCACAGAACCACCTACCTCCTTTGAAACCCCATATTCTCATTCTCTATAGCATGAGGGCCTATATGAAGAGTTTCTCCTAATCAAATATCCTAGGTTCAATATATTTTAGTTTATTCTGAATTGCCTCCTCTCAAATTATTTGCTTTCTTTTTATGATTTGACAGGGTTCCAAAGGGGGGTAAAATTGCTGCTAAGAGAGAGAGAGAGAGAGAGAGAGAGAGAGTGTGTGCTCATGGGGCCCAGGGGGGAGAGAGAGGGGCTACAGAGGGAATTAATTATTTATTAATTTATTGGCTTATTTATGAGAGGGAGTGGGGAGGGACAGAGGGAGAGGGAGAGACAGAATCTTAAGCAGGCTCTGTGCGCAGTGCAGAGCCTGAGGCAGGCTAAATCTCACAACCCTGAGATAATGGCCTGAGCTGAAATCAAGAGTCGGTTGCTTAACCGACTGAGCCACCCAGGTGCTCTTGAAGAAATTTTTTAAAATCGCAACCACTGTAAATTCTTGAGTAACAGCTGTTGAGTGTGTATGATGTGTGTGTACACATACATATATACATATAAACTCTCCTAGAATCCCAAAAAGCAAGAAAATCTGCTCCAAAGTATCGAAAGCATCCCGAATTATGATTTGTATTAACACAATGTTATGCTCACTTGCTTTTGATAATCTTCTAAAATGCACCTGAAATATCTGATGAAATCTGAAAAGCAACAGAAAGGTTACTTTTGTCAGCTATATAGGAATTTTTTTTAAGACCAGAAGGCATTTACTTAGTTTCAGTAGAGGGAAAATCTGTCTCCTTAGCAATAGATTCCTAATCACCTGATTTATGTGAAGGGTAAAGGTTAATGAATTAAGCTGTGTAAGCTTCAAAACTATCAAAGGAATTCAAAAGATCCTTGAATTATGGAAAACAATGGCCCATTCTACATACATACCAAATTTTTATGTTTTTTGTCTCCTACTCAAAAGCTGGAACATGGCATTAGTGACAATTGAAAAGAACTAATGAGGAAATATGACTACATTGCTTGCGAGAGGAGTGTCCTAGGAGACCTTGTTACTGTTTGTGATGTGCTTCAAACCCAAAAGAAGCTAATTGGAGCTGCCAGACACTGGTTTGCAAATCTCACTTTAAAGGACAGGCTCAATCACCTTAGAGGTGTGGAAAGAAATGTCCCCATTAGAGATGCATTAGTATGGGCTTGGTGAATTTCTAAATAAACTTTAGGATGCTCTTTCCTAAGTCACTTTTATATTTGAATAATAGATATATCTTCAAGCAGAGGGAAAATGCAATAAGACAAAAACAACCCCACAGATTTAGAACAAAAACTATGAAAAGGGCTGCAAAGTAATTGGCAAATAAGTACAACGGGGACCTAGATACATTCAAGACTGAATAAACATGTAGATCAAACCTTAAAACTCCTGAAATGCAAACACACTGTAAAAGTGATCTATCGGGGGGTTTAAGGAATAGAACTTCATTTTCATCATTTCTTGAAACTAAACAAGCGAATAAGCCACCCTATGTTATACAGCTTATAAATGGATAAAAGCATAAGAAGCTGCAAGTCACAGACACATACAAATGAAAAAAGAATAAAAAGGATTTACACGATCTAAAGAGAGCAACAAGGGAGCAAACTTAGTCCAATGCTGTGCCACGAGCGCTCATCCTGACTTCAGGTCATTTAAGTGATAGCAGAGGTCACCAAAACACAATTTGGCATCATATAGAAAGAATAATGATATTTGATTGATTTTTCTAAATCCTCAAATTGAGTTTTACTGAAGAATAATCCGATCCCAGTGTAGCAAATGAATTGGCATGATTTACAGGTATATCCTGCTTTTAGAAGATGTCCTATATAAAAACTTTCTATCTACACAAAAAAAGATATTTATAGGTAAACATGTGCAAGACGAATCAATTTAATAATCTATTAATAATGGTACATTTCCCCTTATTACAGGTGACTATAATTTCATCTATAAGCATTATGTTTATAGTTATTTTTTTTAGTAATATGACACCTTAACCTCACAGAAAGAATATGTAGTAGTTATTGCTGTCTTTAGCTTAAACAACTGCCCATAATGACAAATGAAAGACAAAAGGCATCAAAATGATATGCTGTGTGCTCTTTGTATTTTATGATACACTTTCTTGTAAACATTCTTCTATTCTATCCCATTAACAACACAGTACCAGATATATACACAAGTCAATTTTTCACAGAAAAAAATATTCTCATAGAAGAGATGTTCACTGCAAGAGAGATTTAAAAAAAAAAAAAAAAGGTTGACTTGTGGTGAAAATGCTAAAGCATTTGCTCAAAGCATGTTCTTAATATACCACTGGGGCAAAGACTAGCAGTGACATGCAAAATGTCACCAGCGCCACCAGTTAACAACAGTTATCTTGGGACACTCATTAAGTTCTCACTTACCAAATGTTATTCTCCAGAAAGCCAATATCTGATTAGTGAATCTAAGATTAATTTAGGCATTTGCTACTTAAAAACAGTGGGGAACTGATACCCATTTTGTCACACAGAGATAGTGAAAGTTTACAAAATGAGAATAGTATTTTTTTTTCCTAAATGAGACTTAACTACAATAAGTGGCCTATAAATTGAAATGTTACAGAAACTTAAGTTCTACAGGTTTGCACCTTTGCCAACAGAGGTGTCACATCTTTGAGGAAGGCAGAGCAGATGCTGTCATTGCTAATTCGTTGTGGACCACCCTTCCCCTAAGTGTCTCTAACATCAGGTAGGGTTCCCAACTGGAGGGTAAGTAGAAGTCAGCCCTGAAAAACGGAGTAATACAACAGCAAAATAATATTTTCCGATATATTTAGGAAGGACCACTACAAACCAGCTCTTACAGAAATACTTTTGTTTCTTCATTTAGTAATACATGTTTTAATTTCATTCAAATGTTTCATATAGTATTTTAATCATGTTTTTCAGATAGAATGAAGCCCGCACTATTTTAAAAATGCACATCTTCTTTAAGCTACTAGAAACAATATGGTTAAAGCCCCTTCCAAAGTCGGGGGGTGGGGGTGGGGGATTAAACTTGTGATAAACTTGGCTTTGGCTTTAATATTTCAGATATATTTATCCCAAAGTGTTGCTTTTAATTTTAGCCATGGTTCCATACTCTTACCACAACTACACTCAATCATTACATGATGATTTGAGCTCACTTCTTCTAAGCATTCCTCAAAATATGCAAGAGGCAGAAAAAGACTCTAAGCTTTTATTTATGTAATTCAACCATGTTTTATTGAGTGCAACTCTGTGTTAGAAATACTAAAAGATATAATCGGAAAGCCGCATTATTATAAAATGATGGACATAACACTTATAACCTTGATAGATCATCTACTATTTATCTTTGTTATTGTTGATAATAATATTCCCACCTCGGGGCAGAAAAACGTATCACTAAAAATAATTATATTTCAGGACTAAAGGAAATGCTAGAAAAGAAAGGGGGAGGGAAATATAAAGGCAAGACTTCCTAATTCAGCAGTTTATTCATTTTTCAACGGGGAAAAATATAGTTACTTTCAACAAAATAGGAAAAGTTAAGTCTCCTTCCTTTAAGCTTTTTGGGGTTCCATCAATTTATGACCAATAACTGGGAGAATCCAGGCACTGCACAATGTTGATACAGTTAAGACCGGTGCTATCTTTATGGGTTCTCGGCATATTTTAAGATAGAGGACAAAAGAGAAGGTTTTATTATCCTACATCTTACAAAAATTTATTGTGTAGAAGCAGAAGCCCAGGCTCTTTAAAAAAAACTGAGGAATATAAAAACATATAAAACTATGGTCCAGTTTAGTGAATTATAATTCATCAGAGGCCACTCTTTTTCTGTAAAAAAAAAAAAAAAAAAGTGAGGCAAGATTTTGGCAAGCTCCAAACCAAGGCCCACCACCACCATCAATGATAAATAACAACTTCAGTGGTAAAGCTATAAATATTTCAAGGAGATTATTAGGCTTGCAAACACTAAAATGAAATTCAGGTGGATTATTAAACGTAAAATTGTTAATAATCTCTCTGCCCATTTCTGCCCCATTTACCCTAACTGCTATTGATAAGAAAGTCTCAATTCAAGAGACAGCATATACTTTACTCTCACCTTTGATTTTAAAATGGGTAAGACTGAACACTAAATTATTTTAATGGAATATAAAAGCACCCAGGAGATGAGATTTGAGGCATCGTTCAGGAAAGAGTTAAGTACTTCCTTACCAGAAGACGCCACAAGTCGGCTTTGTAGTGACTAATTGCCTCTTTAACCTCTGTACTCTGGGAGCTGGCCTGTGCTTCAATACCAGTTTTGTGATAGAGCCAAAGACTAATGTTCAACATAGACCTCCCATGACCTGTGTAGCCAAGGAGTTAACTCAGACAAGATGCTGACAAAAGGTTTCCTTCTCACTTGGGAAGGCACACAATATCTTTTTGGATAAGCCAAATTCTCAGAAGACTATAAAACACAGTAGGTAAAGACAATTTATAAAAGTCGAAAGAATGGTTTCACTTTGGCTAACAAGGATTCTAAACATCCAAATGTACTATTCAAAATTTTGTTTGAGAAATGGTTTTGGTGATAAGGAAAGAAATAAATTATTTTAAAATGCAATGAAGAGGGCACCTAATTTGATATCTTTGAAAGCTTATAATTAGATAGCAAGGAAAAGAGGTCAACATTCTCCATTCCAAATGTTTTCCATACACTGCAAGCACTCATCCTCAGGTAGCCTGTACTTTGTCATTAATTTTTAAACTTAGAAAATTTCTGACCCGATCAAAAGTCAATAGGAGAATTTTTACCGGTGATTTTTGGTAATCGTCACATAAACCGAATTCTGCAATTGAGAGAAAAGCATGTGCTTCTTGCTAGTTTCTATAAAAGAAGGGATGAGGAAGGAGTTCTAGATTAGGGAGCTGGGAAAAGGGAGGTGTGAGAACAAAGTAACCCACATAATTCATTCACAAAGAGGAAAAAAGAAAGACCACATGGGCTTGAGAGGGCAGGGGACATTACATAAATTTGACTCTACTAATATTTAGCTAGGTTGAACTCTGAACCCACTAAGGCCTAAGTATCATCACTGCTGAATTCATAAAACATATTTCCAAAGCTCTGAAACTGCCATTGCTTTATTCTTATTTTCTCCCATAGCATTACATATCATTCACGTCAGAGGTAAAGTAATCTTTGCTCTAACATTTACAGGAAAGAGAGGAAGAAGGTCATGTTTGGTTGTTTTGGTTCCTTGAATTTACACAGAGATTACTTTTTCACTTAAAAGGAAATAAGAATTACACTTCTTTTTCAAAAAAAGAAAAAAAAAGCAGTCCACATATTTCTACACATGACAATAAGGGGCATCAACCAAAAATTAACTCGTGAAAAGTATGCAGTTTACATTTTGTAAATCCCAACACAAGGAGGATGGCTAGTTTCAGTTAATTTTTATCTATATGAAGGATAGAGAAACAAAGCCCTCCAAATTTTCTTCTTAAACAACATTT
This sequence comes from Canis lupus baileyi, assembly GCF_048164855.1. Taxonomy (NCBI): domain Eukaryota; kingdom Metazoa; phylum Chordata; class Mammalia; order Carnivora; family Canidae; genus Canis; species Canis lupus. Next base: position 5,028,728 of record NC_132839.1, on the reverse strand, counting down.
AAGTAAATACAACAGAATGAAATTTAGAAATTCCAGGGAAAGACTATTGAAACTTCCTTATTAGTTTTTCTGGTACCAGGCCAATTCAATGACTCCTAATATAAAGCCCATTTGCCTATAAAATATACTTCTAGAGGATTCTCTCTTTATCCATCAATGAAAAGACTCTCATCTCATCAACCATTTAATTTATATTCAAAAGAGTATGTATGTATGTATGCATGTATGTGTATATATATATATATGTGAATATAATTTCTTAACAAATACATTTTCCCTTACCAATACTGTCATTAAGTCAACAAAAATGTAATTGTTATAAATGCACTTAGTGAAGGAATTTTAGCAGCCTAGCTCTCGAAATACTATAATCACTAAAATCCAGGTTGCTTTGCTGGGACTGATCATCAGTCGATTTCCTGTGAAGGGAAAAAATTGCATCTCTTTGATCCTGGGGAGGCTGGTGGAAAGCCAATGAAACCAGTGCCTAAGACGGATGGAAGCCATGGAGGGAAGCCTTACCCAGTTTCCCCTTGTGGAAAGTTGCAAAAGCATGAAGAGGGAGGAAGGATCATTTCACCATTTGCTTCAGACAGTGGGTACCTTGCAGGCAACATCACGTCTGACAGCCAGCAACACTCCCAAACCCAGGGCTCAGCTTTCTGTTATTTTAAATGATAGATCAAAATGGACAGCACATCCCTGGCATATTTCTCAGTGTTCTACTGTCCATTGTAGTTACGGTTCTGTCTGCGTAAGGAACAAATCATGGAGCAAAATGGACAAACAGTATTTAGATTCCTGCTCTACACACACACACACACACACACACACACACAACTACTTCTCTCAAGTAGCCATTCTGCTATTCTGAAGAAAAAGCAAGACTGAGAATTGAGAAGAGAGTTTATTTCTTTTAAAAGTCATTAGTGGAATAAAGAGGCACGAGCAATGCCAGGTGTTTAAAAGGGATGTCAGATAAATGTGCTTAGAATCAATCACTCAGTTTTGTGCTTCCACGGGTCCTGAGAGTATCATGAGTGCTGCCCTGGTAATGATAGAATTTTATTTTAAAAAAATAGAGGATAAATCCCTTTTTGTGATCTTTTACTGAAACGTAAATACATAGTCATCTGACACAGAACACACTTAGGCCATCTGGCAAGATTTGGGGCTTTGGGGAAAATAATGGCAATTCAATGCCATCTCATAGTTTTAAAAAGGTGAAATATAAAGTCAGAAAATGTGATATAAACTCAGGGATGAAAAAAAATAAAATAAACTCAGGGATGTACTAGTTGGATTAGTGGCTTGACTTAAGGTTGCGGAAAGAATATTATAAAGAGGAAAAAGAAGAAAACAATACACACAATACATAACAATACAACAAATATGTAACATACTATATATTATATATATACAATAATTCTTGTTACATATATGCAATAACTCCTGTTACAAACATATATGTAATAATGAATATGTAACAATACATTCATATAATTCATCACTAGTAAAGGACCTGAATTTATTTTATGTTTACATATATTCAGCCTTATTTCACTAGAAATGCGTACAAAACTATGAAAGATATATTGAAGGGAAGAAAGGTCAGAAATATGGATAGTAAAATAGTAAGTCAGGGATATATTCACCCTGAAGGGAGCAACATAATTCACTCCTGAAAAGCCTCTACAAGTGGGTTATGATTTTGGAAAGCTTTCTCTTTTTTTAAAGATTTTATATATTTGTTCATGAGAGACAGAGAGAGAGAGAGGCAGAGACACAGGCAGAGGGAGAAGCAGGCTCCACGCAGGGAGCCCCACGTGGGACTTGATCCCGGGTCTCCAGGATCAGGCCCTGGGCTGAAGGTGGTGCTAATAAATAAATAAATAAATAAATAAATAAATAAATAAATAAATCTTTAAAAAAAAAAAAGAAAAAAGAAAAAAAAATTAAAACTATACCGCCTGTGATTAATAACACCGTGTAATAATAAAACAGATTTAGCTACGTCGGAATTCTACTAAAATTTAATGTTTCATGCACAAAATCAATCAGTTACAGATAATGGAAATGTGTTTCAGATGCTCAGGCTGTCAAAGTTGTGTGAGTGTGTATGTAGGTGTGTATACACAGTCCTGGTGCTGGGAATGTAATTCAACTTTTCTAAATCTTTTCTGTAAAATAGAAATTACAATATCTACCTCCAAGGGTAGATGTTTGCAAAGGCTCTTTTAGTTATTTGACAAACATTTAGGAACCCTTACTCTGTCCCTAACGATAGGGACACAAAGATGGAGCAGCCAAGCCTCTTCCCAAGGGGAATTCACAATCTTGTCAACTTTACTGTCCTCCACACCAAGAAGACAGGATTATTTAGAAGAAAATATAATTTCCCAACGTACACTTCTCAGAGCACTAGCACTTGGGCTTTAATAGTTGGCATATGCAGGAAAGAAATTTATGGTTCAACAAGCTCATGCGAAATCCATTTTCTCCCTTAGTGAAAGGAAGGCCCAGCACGGGGACGGCTCGGCACAGGAACAGCCCAGCACGGGGACAGCCCAGCATGGAACAGCCCAGCACGGGGACAGCCCGGCGCACAGGGACAGCCCGGCACGGGGACAGCCCGGCGCACAGGGACAGCCCAGCACGGGGACAGCCCGGGGCACAGGGACAGCCCGGCATGGGGACAGCCTGGCACGGGGACAGCCCGGCGCACAGGGGACAGCCTGGGGCACAGGGACAGCCCGGGGCACAGGGACAGCCTGGCATGGGGACAGCCCGGGGCACAGGGACAGCCCGGCATGGGGACAGCCTGGCACGGGGACAGCCCGGCGCACAGGGGACAGCCTGGGGCACAGGGACAGCCCGGGGCACAGGGACAGCCTGGCATGGGGACAGCCCGGCGCACAGGGGACAGCCTGGGGCACAGGGACAGCCCGGGGCACAGGGACAGCCTGGCATGGGGACAGCCCGGGGCACAGGGACAGCCCGGCACGGGGACAGCCTGGCACGGGGACAGCCCGGCGCACAGGGGACAGCCTGGCATGGGGACAGCCCGGGGCACAGGGACAGCCCGGCATGGGGACAGCCTGGCACGGGGACAGCCCGGCGCACAGGGGACAGCCTGGGGCACAGGGACAGCCCGGGGCACAGGGACAGCCTGGCATGGGGACAGCCCGGCGCACAGGGGACAGCCTGGGGCACAGGGACAGCCCGGGGCACAGGGACAGCCTGGCATGGGGACAGCCCGGGGCACAGGGACAGCCCGGCACGGGGACAGCCTGGCACGGGGACAGCCCGGCGCACAGGGGACAGCCTGACACAGGGACAGCCCAGGGCACAGGGATAGCCCAGCATGGGGACAGCCCGGGGCACAGGGACAGCCTGGCACGGGGACAGCCCAGGGCATGGGGACAGCCCAGGGCATGGGGACAGCTTGGCACGGGGACAGCCCGGGGCACAGGGACAGCCCGGCACAGGGACAGCCCCGGGCACAGGGGACAGCCTGGTGCACGGGGACAGCCCGGGGCACAGGGACAGCCCAGCACGGGGACAGCCCGGGGCACGGGGACAGCCCGGGGCACAGGGACAGCCCAGCACGGGGACAGCCCGGGGCACGGGGACAGCCCGGGGCACGGGGACAGCCCAGCACGGGGACAGCCCGGCACAGGGGGCACCTGACTGTTGCTGACTTTCCTCGTCCGGCCCAGGACTCGGGGCTCAGCACCGCTGCCTGCAGCAGCCCCACGACGGCCGACGAGGGGCCGTGTGTGCAGTTTGCAGGGTGACCGCCTTGCGGGTCTTGGGATGGGGAGATGGCCCTGGCCGTGCGGGCGGCCCCGGAGCGAGAGCTTGGGGCCTCGCAGGAAGGCCGCGGGCAGGGGCGGGGCAGGAGGCAGGTCCCCCGGGGACGGGAGCGACCGCCCGGGCGGGTGCGGGGCTCCTTCCCTGGAGCCTGGGGGGGGCACCCCGACGGCCCCCAGCGCCCGGCTCTCCGTGCTGGGCCCCGCGGCGAGACGGCCAACGCCCGGGCCTCGGGCTTGGGGTTGGGGCCGGGCTTGAGGCCGGGGCTGGGACCTCGAGGCCCCGCGGCGGTGCCCGCACATGGGCTTCCTTCTAGAACGGCCGGAGGCAGAGGCACGAGGCAAGCTTCTCTCTCACAAACACTAAGGCGCACTGCCCTTGGCTGCGGGCCCGAGCACCTCCTGACTCGGCCCCTCGAGCCGCCCCTCGGCCGGTGTGGGCCCCCCGGGGCCGCGGGGTGCAGGGGGAGGGGGCCTGCAGCCTGCGTCGGGGAGCACCTGCGGGGAGGGGGCCTCCGGGGGGAGGGGAACCTCATGGGAGGAGGAGGGGGACTCATGGGGGGAGGAGGGGGGCTCATGGGGGGAGGAGGAGCTCATGGGGGGAGGAGGGGGGCTCATGGGGGGAGGGGGAGCTCATGGGGGGAGGGGGAGCTCATGGGGGAGGAGGGGGGCTCATGGGGGGAGGGGGAGCTCATGGGGGGAGGAGGGGGGCTCATGGGGGGAGGGGGAGCTCATGGGGGGAGGGGGAGCTCATGGGGGGAAGGGCCGCCTCATGGGATAGGGAGCTCATGGGGGGTAGGAGAGCCTCACGGCGGGGAGGGGGACCTCATGGGGGAGCCTTACAGGGGAGGGGAGCCTCAATACGGTGGGGGAGAGCCTGGGGGGAGCCTCGGGGGGGGGGGCCTGGGCGCCGACGGCGGGCAGCGGCTGAGCCATCTGCGGGCGCGCCCCGAGGGCACCTGTCCTCTGCGCCTGCCCGGGGCGGCTCACCTCGACCTCTACGCCAGTCCCCAGTCCCTGCGGCTTCCCGGCAACTTTTCATTTCCTCTTCATTACCATCCCGGGAATCCAATTTTTTAGTAGGTTCTTTCCCTTTGGCTGTTGGAAAAGCCCCCCCTTTTCCCAGGATGTGCTTGAGGGGAGGGAGCTTCCAGGGGCGGGTCTCGGTCTCCCGGTCCGAGGCCTGAGGCCTCCTAACCCATCCCCCCCCGCCCCCCCCCGCCCCCCGCTCCTCCCTGGGGAGCCTCGGCGCACCCCACCTCCGCCTCCCCCCATCCCTGGGGGCCTCTTGCACCCCTACCCTGGCTCATCCCTGGGGGCCTCTGCGCCTCCCCCCACCGCGCTTGTGCTGCCGAGTTAGGGCCCGGTGGCAGGTGACCCCGGGCGGACAAACAGGCCCAAGGCCGCCCCGGATTACACAGGTGGCCACCGAGGAGTAGGACTGCTCAAGGTAACAAGCTAAAAGCAATTAAGATGACCTCACGGCATAAAACAAAATCTTAATTTGTGAAAAGGGCAAAAAAGGAAAAAGTTAAACAATGGAACCGTATCTTCAACCTGAATTAAAATAAATTCTAGAAGGTATGTCTTTTTTATAATAAATCCCCCCCCCCAACATTTTACTATGGAGATTTTCAAACATACCAAAAAGTTTGAAGAATTGTTCAGTGAAAGCCCCTAACTTCTATAATTAACATTTTCTACATCTGCTCTCAGAAGTATGCATCCATTTCTCTATCCAACCAGGTATCTATCAATTTATCTTATTTATTTTTTTAAGATTTTATTTATTTATTCATGAGAGACAGAGAGAGAGAGAGAGAGAGAGGCAGAGACACAGGCAGAGGGAGAAGCAGGAGGATCAGGACCTGAGCCAAAGGCAGATGCTCAACCACTGAGCCACCCAGGTGCCCCTAACTTATTTTATTTTCTGATGCATCTCAAAGTAACTGCAGACATTAGTATATTTCACTCCTAGCCACTTCAGCATATACATCATTGACTAGACTTCAATGTTTTTCATGGTTCTTTCTTTCTTTCTTTCTTTCTTTCTTTCTTTCTTTCTTTCTTTCTTTCTTTCTTTCTTTCTTTTTTAAGAGAGAGAGAGAGAGAGAGAGGCAGAGACATAGACAGAGGGAGAAGCAGGCTCCATGCTTCTCCAGGGAGCCTGATGTGGGACTGGATCCTGGGTCTCCAGGATCCCGCCCTGGGCTGAAGGCAGGCACTAAACCGCTGAGATACCAGGGATCCCCAGTTCTTTCTTTTTTAAGTAAAATTTACCTACTGTGAAATGCAGAAGTCTTAAATGCAATCAGTTTCAACAAACACACATATCTGTTTACTTTGAACTGCTATCAAGGTCACCACCTAGCACGCCACCAACTTCCCTCATGCCCCCTTCCAGTCAATGCTCTTACCCACCCACAAAGGCAGACAGTTATACAAAGGCAGCATAGTTTCTTTATCCATTCTTCTCTGGAAGATGTGGCATGTAAATCATTTGCAGTTTGGAGGCCACTGATTGATACTGCTAGGAACATTCCTGTACAATCTTTTTGTGTACATACGCTTCCATTTCTCATAGGTAAAAACCTAGGATTGGTATTGCCGGGTCATAGAGGATTAGTAGTATGTATTTAGTAGAGGGTTAGTTTTAGAAGAAACTACCAATCTCTTTCCAAAGTTTTACATTCTCACAAACACTTTTGAAGGTTGTACTGCTTCCCATCCTCACCAGTGTTGATGTTATCAGACTTCTAGCCATTCTGGTGAGTACGTGATGAAGACTAGTTCAATATTAAAAAAATCCCAAAGTCCTCTCATGATAATAATTCTTTTTACATCTTTTTTTAGTTTTTGGGTTTTTTTTTTTTTTTTTTTTTTTTAGCAATCTCTACACCCACCACAGGTCTCGAACTCACAACCCCAAGATCAAGAGTAGGATGCTCTTCAACCTGGGCCAACCCAGCACCCCACTCTTTTACGAAAATATTTACACAATGACAAAAGATAATTGGAAACTAATCAATATTTTAAAATTTATCCTTATATTTCCATAGTTTTTTAAATGCACCCAACATTAAAAGTACATATATATGATATAATTTGCTCATTATACAAATCTTGGAGTAGACTCTTTGTAATTGCTATCTGGCCCATATGCAACATTCTATCTGCTAGGTCTTTGGGAGATCTTCATGACTGATTCTATCTTTTATCATCTTTATTGGAAGCAACCTAACTGTTAACAATAACCAGGTAACTTTAGGAAAGAGGTCTTAGTCATTTCATATGGCCCTCAACATGACCTTATATATGTTGCCTTCTACATCATCTCTCATAAGTTAAACCAGAAGTTGGAAACCAATTTCAAATTGGCCAAACCATGACCTCCTATATAAGCTCCAAGCTTTACAATTAGGGTTTCTAAAGCCACCTGAATATTTGGTGGAAGATATTATACAATGCTGTGACTTAAAAAGTAGACTGCTTATTCTATCAACAAGAACACCGTAAAAAACATATTGCCAGGAACTGGATTAGGACTTTGGCATGAATCAGCAAATAGTAAAAGCTATATACCCTGGATTGCTCAGCAGAATTTTCTCCAATCACTGGGGATAAAAATAATGGACTTTTCTTTCCTTTACAGATTCTAATTATTTAAGTTAATTGCCCAATTTTAAGAAACTTGCAATCTACTGATTTTCATTGCTACATATAATACATATAAAATTAAAATCCTCAATGAAACATGCTGGAAACCATGGACACTGTCAAATGAACATAAAGATGCTTAGTACTGCTGAAGAGACAAAGTCAACATTTTTTTCTAATCATAAGTGAAAACAGAACAAAAAAGATTAAAGCAAATTTAACCTGACAGTTTATCTTTTTTCATTCCACCGTAAATTTTATTTATGTCTCACATACAGTGATTCATCTATGATCTAACTGATTTGTGTAAAGCAACCAAATATCAGGTATTTAAAGAACTCTTTGTAAAGATCAAGGAAAAATAGTCACAAAGATTTGAAAGTATTCAATTAAGGTTCAAGATATATAAAAGTTCATGGTAAGCCATGCTACGGTGTAGCAAGCACGTATTTGAGGATTCCTGCTACATCTGAAGGACGTTTCTCATATATAATATAAAGATTACTTGAAGATATTAATAACTTTATGCACAGTACCATAAACCCTACATGATCAAAGTCTGGTATTCAGTGAAAGAAAAAGATACCTTTATGTCACAAATATGTAAAAATACAGTAAGAATTCTATGAGTTACTGTTATTTTTCATATCAATATTTAAAAATGGAAACCACTAAGAAATAATTGCAAAGTTATTAACTGTATGAGAGCTTTTAAAAGTCATTTTACACTTCTACATTATTCAATTATCCCATATAACTTTCAAAATATTCAACCTTTTTAAAGTAATCTTTAATCACTGATTAGAATTAATGTCTACAAATCCCTGCAAGGGAGAATAAATGCATGTTTATTGCTAGAATTAATACAGAGCACATATCTGTAAGTTTGGAAATATCTCTTACTAGCTAGTACAACCAATATCAAACATTAACTATAAGGATGCATTCAAAATTATTTGAAGGAGGAAAAAGTCTTAATGGCCAGGGGGCTATATATTCATATAAATAGAATATGGCCATATTTGTTATTGAGCCTAGTTTCCAACACCCATGCCCAGTCACCCTGAGTCTGGTCTTCAGCCAAACACTGTACTCCTCTATCCTTAGAATCTTAAATTCTATCACCTTATTCAGGTCAGCTTAAGGTGTACAGAGGCCGTGAAGTCCTGGAAAAAAAAAATATGGTTCCTCTTCCATCTGAAATTGTGTAACAATTCAAAAATCCACTAAACTGTACAATTCACAAAAGGAAGACCAGAGTTGTTGGGGTGTTTTTATTTTCCCAGATTGTTCATGTCGTCCTTGTGGTGCTATTACACCAAGCATGCTCTTGGTCTGCTTAACAGTAATCCAGTGGAATCTCAGATCCTAGAGCAACTGACTGCTGCTTCACTGGGAATACTTTTCCCCCATTTTATGGATCGAAATGATTTTGCCACCTTTTTTTTTTTTTTTTTGGTTCACATTTTATCCTTCATCTATTTCTTTCGATATAGATTGAAACCCCAGACACTCAACTCAGGCCCACATATCCTGCATAACTGACTTGGTTCACTGAACACATTTATTACCTAGATGGCTTCTCAAAACACCATGCCTGCCTTTCATGTATTTAGACTTACCAGAGCTACAAATAGGCAGCCCAGGCACATTTTGCGAGGCTGAGTCTGTGTCTTAAACAAACTCTTGAAAGTGAATGCCTTTAGATCAGACCTGTGCTCTCAGCTGTAACAGTCCCCACCATTCCCTAATGATACACTTGATCCACTTTACTCATTTATATTCTTTGGTTTTTATAGACATTTAGGCTTGTGACACCTGAAAATACCATGTACATTCATCCACGTGAGTTTAAAACCCTTAAATCCGTGCTGGTCTCTTCTCAGACGGACTGTTGCTCCTAACCCAGAGTTCTCTGTCCCCTCTGTTGTGACCACTGTATGAAGCACGTGTCATCATCCTGACCTGACTCTGGTTCTGCCTGCATGCAGGGCCCATGTTTCAATCATCTTTGATGTGATGCTCAAGGCAGGTTTGTTGAGTGAATGAGTGAAGGACTGGTACTGATAAGACACTGATAACACAAATCAGGGCCTTGTATATAATTAGAATTCTGAATAAAAGGAACAAATGCATCACTTTTATTAAGAATATGAAACTAAAAAAAAAAGAATATGAAACTATGTTGAATATTTGCATATATTTGATGAAGGCAACTCACTAAAAAAATGCTTTCAAATTAAATGTGAGATGATCTTAAGAGTTCAGGGGAAAGTCTGTAAAATTCAAAAGGATTTTACTTATATTGCTTCAAAGTGTCTTAGTGCTCATTCCACTTCAACGTACGCAAAGCTGGGGTTTATGGAGAGATGATAATGAAACTCCCGACGGCAAGCTCTTGTACAAATAAAAGGTCTTGGCCCTTCAGCAGAAGACTGGTGAATAAGTGGGCATTTATAGAATTTTAAATGAGGCAAATTATTTAAATATTATATTTTGCAATTCGCACCCTCCCCCTTATTAACTCTCTAAATAAATAAATAGTATCAGAAAAGAAGGGTTTCTCCTTAGGTACAAGTTAGTTTTGTTCTTTAATAAACACTTTGGACCCCTTTTAGTTAATGAAATCCAAAGATTACCTCTGTTTGAAATCCTGTTCAAAATATTATTTCAATTATTTACATTAATTGATTGATTCATAGTATAAGATTAAAGTGGTATAAATTGAGAAAACGATATGATGTTTTATAGGTTTAGCCTTAACAAATCCAGAAGCTGGAAGCCTTTCTAAATTGCAAAAAGCTGTGTTTTGCATTTGACCAAAGACAAAATACACAGTAAAATGTCTTGGTATCAAACAAACTCAAGAAAAAAGACAAGTTATTTATTTATACTCTGCCTACTTGACAAAAGAATTGGCAATAGGTTAAAATGAAAGTAAATGTTTATTTTAGCTCATCATGAGACAATGAGACGAGATGACTTTGAACTTTGCTCTAAAAGGAAAAAAAAATGCTTAAAATAAACTTCCTTTCCTAAGCCAAGTTATGTAAAATATTCGAAGTCATTATAATGAAGTGCCAGAATTTAAATATATTTTCCTGTTAAAAATGATCTGTCTTCATTTGTACAGCTGGATATCAGCACTAGCATAATTCTGAGTCTTATTCGTATACTTTGGGGACAATAATACAATCACAGAAAGCTACCGAAAATCCTAGTCTGTAGGTTCTAATAAACTGAAATAGAAAAAAATTAATCTCAGTAAAATATATTTTGTTATAGATTTGATTTAATTATAGCCCTTTTCTCAGAGCCGTTGGAAAACATGACAATGCAGCAAATCAGCATAAAATGAATACATAATTAGTGCCTAAAGCCCTGTGCCAGAACTCCTCATCATCCTAAATTTCAAAATGACATTGTTTGGTGGTTTATTTAAAAATAGTAAAAATGTTGAAACACATTACTTTATATCTTGGGAAACAAAAGAGAACTTTTATTATAGTTTCTCAAAACTGAACTTACAAAATTATAAGAAGTTACATATTTGGGTATAATAAAATCCTGAATTATGAATAAGTGTTTAGAAATCCGACACTGCCTTTTTAAAACTGCAGTGGACAACGTGACTGGCGTCTAGGAGCTACCTTAAACACAGCTGCTGCTAAGAGTTTCTGACCATTGGGAGCTTCTACGGCATTCGAAAAGCAGTTTATTTAGAAAAAGACAACAGGGGCTTCGTTGTCAACTTTCATATGTGGCTGTGGGAAAGATGGGGAAGCACACACATGTAGCAAGAGCATAAATTATCAAAACCATTCTGGGATGTAGTCTGGTCTTATTATTCATTCCTTCATTTTATATGCGTACGGACCAACATACGTGGCCAAGGGATATGCTGGATCCTAGTGATACAGGATGAACAAAAGTAAGAAAACTTTTCAGTGATTGTGTCCTGTGACCCAGAAATTCTATTACTGCAAAAAAACACAAGTAGAATAGGTTAAGTACATGACGGTATCCACTTGCAGGCATGTAATAGAATGATACATAGTTTCCTTGACATGTCAAGATTTCAGGAAATAATGCTGAAATAAAGTCACAAAGCAGCATAGATAACATGATCTTTTCTATAAGACAGCTTTTTAGTATTTCTTACATATTCTTCAATTGGTTTAGATTCAACATCATTCTTTCAAAACATAGTTATTTGCCAAATGATTTGTAGGAATCAGCAGATAATTTCTGAGGTTTTGTGGGCATGAGATTTTTACGATGAAAGTTGAACCACCAGATGTTAAATATGTAAGAACACAAAGGTGGAGTTCAGATTTGGTAACATAGGAGTGATTTGGTTCAGATATTTTGGGCAAGAAAGCAGCTATAAAAGTTGTAAATATGTATTAGTAAATATGAAGCGTTATAGCACAGGACTTGGAATCAGAGGTCTGGGTTCACATCTGGTTTTGTCTCATGATGTATGACCATGGACCAGGTTATTTAACCTCTCTGGCCTATTGCCTTAATAATGAAATGGAGATAATGACTTCATAGGGTTATTGTGAAGATAAAACAGTATGATACATATACAGTGATTCATATTCATAAGTGGTCAATTATTATCTCAATTGGTAGCTATTATTAATACTTTTAAATCAGAAAACATATATTTGTAAAATATTTTAGGGTTTTTTTTCTTTAGTATTTTATTATTAAATTCAAAGTATTAAAACTATCAGCATGAAAATGTGCTTCTTTCCAACAAAGGAGGCTCATGTTCAATCAAACTTCACGATTAAGTAGAAAACATTTCTCATGCCAGGGTTTTGATACCATGCTGTGCCCAGAAATGGAATTCAACACAGAGAAATTTATGGACTCACATGCTCTACAGTCAACTCCTGTAAAAGCACCTGTGAAGCACTCTTTGTCATCATCGATGGCATGAAAATAGACACGTGGCCTATGATCTTTTACCATGTTAAGCGTCTTAGATGGAACACAATGTTAACAATGATTTACATGTTTTGAAATCTTTTCTCAACAATACAATTTTAGGACTTTTTCTGTCTACACACTTAACTCCTACAGGAAATTACAAAATGCCCATCTAACTATTGGCACCTGGAAAGTGAATTCTGAATAGATAGCTGCAACAGAATAAGCAGCCAGGGCTTTAGAGACATACCACAGAGTAATCTAGACCTCTCTCCTAAATATCCAGTAAGGAAATGGAGATTTATCAAGAGAGACAGGTGAGCGATCTACCACCCAAAACCATTTTGCAAATGTCTTCAAAACCCTCAGTTTATTCAAAGAGGTCTGATATACAAATGAAAAACATAGGCAAAAAAAGTGTTTGACATAATGTAAGATAAACATATGTGTCAAAATAAACTTCAACATTTGTTTTTTTAAAAAGGCTTAAGCTTTTTGTACTAAACTACTAAAATTTCACAACAGAAATCAATTTCAAAACAAAATGCTTTAAGATAACTTGTACAAAATTTCAATGCCAATAGTATCTTCACACTGTGACATTAATGATTTTAATAACGACATGTCTTTAATGTGATAGGAGAAATGAACATCATTTTCATGTTAAGAATCTACAGAGTTAGTTTCCCATAGTTCTAAAATGTAGCTTTAAGTGCCTCAAAAACACATTTTTAACATCTTTCCTATTTAAAGTTCTCCAAAACTTATAAATTTTTAACTCCATCTCCCCGGTCTCTATAAATTTGCTTTTTGGAGTCTTTCTGATGCATGGATTTGATCTATATACAATTCAGCTAAAAATTAAATGCACAATCTTCAAAAACTCTAAATCTTTTACAGTTGTGCTGTTGAAGATGAAAGAACTTGTGTACAAATGTTAAAAAGTATATAAACCTTCTTATGTAAGATGGAAAACAAGAGGTTCAGTACTTTTTCTTAAATCTGTCCAAAGGGATTTTGTTAAAATAGCATGGTCTTTCAGCAATCCCATTACAATAGATATTTCACTGGAAACAAAAACGTTCCACTGTCAGAGTAGTAGTCAATAATAATTTTACTATTACTAAAAAATAGTATGTATTAATTCTGAATTAATTATTAATTCAGAAGATTTAAAAATCTTCTGAAATTGGGGTACCAGCCTGGTTCAATCAGTGGAGGATGAGACCCTTGGTCTTGGGGTTGTGGTTTTAAGCCCCATGTTGGGTATTGGGATAGCTTAAAAATTAAAATCTTTAAATAAATCTTTTGAAATTAATTACACATTTATGATCTCAGTTTATCCTTGAAAACATTGTGTATGATGGTTTTGTTTTCATTTGATAATTGAGGGGACTAAGTTGTAGAGATATTAAGCCTTGGGCACAACAAGATTATATGTTGTGGTAGTTAGTAATGACTTAGAATTGGAATGAGACCAGTTTACTGGCTCCTGTATCTAGGACCTCTCTGCTCAACACTGAAACTATAAAGGTAATTAGCATTAGTGAGCATTCAGTAATTGATAATTTGGTAAATATTTACCTGTTTAATTCTGTGAAATACTACTCCGTTCTACCTACCATTTCACATCTCCCATTTTAAAACTGCGGAGAGCTCAGCCCTATTGTTATATCTAGTAAATGGCTGTTTAATTCTGTGAAATACTACTCCGTTCTACCTACCATTTCACATCTCCCATTTTAAAACTGCGGAGAGCTCAGCCCTATTGTTATATCTAGTAAATGGCACATTTAAACTGAAGTTGGGGGGATCCCTGGGTGACTCAGCGATTTGGCACCTGCCTTCGGCCCAGGGCGTGATCCTGGAGTCCCGGGATCGAGTCCCACATCGGACTCCCTGCGTGGAGCCTGCTTCTCCCTCTGCCTGTGTCTCTACCCCCCAACCCCCGTGCCTCTCATGAATAAATAAAATCTTAAAAAAAAAAAACCAACAACAAATAAACTGAAGTTAGTATGATTACAATTACAAAGTTGTGCTTTTTCCTCTAAGAGAAAAAACTTTAAAGCTAGAAATAATTCCGAAGCTATGATATGCACTCTGTCCTTACTAGTTGTCTGCACAGACTCTTATTTCTATGACAAGGGCAGGGGGAAAGGAACTCAAAATACCAGGTAAATTTGGGTCAGGTCTGTTGCTTCTTACTACTCTGATATTCCTACACTTCTTCCTAAAACTGAATTCCTGGCCTTGAGATGTTTCTGCAAAAGACGCTCCTGGAGACTAGAGCAAGCTAGGAGAAGGGCAGACTTTAGGAAGAAAAATACTGTATTTGATGATCATTTAGCTGCATACTGAAAACAGCCACAAACTGTTTGCCAGAATGTAGAAACTTTACACACAAAAAAGACTTCATTCAAATCAGGTGAAAAAACAGATCCTTGTGCGAAAAAACAGATCCCCAGTGCGAATTTGCACAGGGAAAGCTCTGAGCAGCACTGCGGGACCACGGCCCAGACCTTGGCTTGACCAAGTGTTTCCCAAGTGTAAGACCTGACACTCAAGTGAAAGTCATTCTAGGGAACAACTTCTGATATTTCAAACTTGCCTCTTATAATAATCCACAGTGTGTTTTTCTCTTACAGAATAGAGGAATCTTTAGTACGTTATCCACTAGGTACAGCCCTGTAGTGCCTTTTCTACAGGTATAGACAAGGGATAGCCCCAGATGAGACTAAATGGATAATCCCTGGATATTAAATCTGCCAGGGCCTTCAGGGTCTTCTCATCCCTTCACTTACATATGAAGAAGCAAGAGCCGAGAGGGATTGAGAACCTGCTCCAAGACCACTGGACCTTGCAAAGTGGCTGCACTGCTGAGTGATGGCTTCTCCTCACCAGACTTGGCCATGGTGCCTCAGTGGGATGACATGTCAGAGGTTTCTCACTCAGCTCTTCCTTGGCATTCTCTGCTGGTCTGGTCCAGAGTCACCAGGCAAAGGAGGAGTAGCTATGAGCATTGTAAAACATGGCCTCTGGGTGCAGTTGTTCCGCTTTTGTGCTATGTGCTTTGTTCTCCAGAGGAACCATCCCAAACATCATGGTCAGGCTACAATTTTGAGCATGAAATGTTTGCAGTGGGAATATCACGTAGGTGTCTGACATCTTAGATTTGTTTCTAGGCTAATATACCCACAACTTTCCCCCAACTACTATATTGACAGGCATTAATGAAACCCAAGAGTATTTCTAAATTTTATAGGGATAATTTGGGGGAAAAGTCAAGTGCTTTTCATCATAGCTGCATAGGGAGTAGTTTTTAAGTGGTTTTCTAGGGGAAATATATATACTTTGGAACTCAGGAGGAAATCATAAGTTTCTACATATGTAGTAATATTTGATAAGTATATATCTACATTTTATCTAAATATCTCTATATCCAAATACGTTTATATAGACATAGCACAGCTAAAAAATATATTAATTGGTATTAGTGAATTCTGCTTCAAGCCATTTCTTAGTGAAATGGAAATGAAAGCTTTTCTTAGAGGTAATCCAGTAATTATATTATTTAAGAAATTAATCTGGCTTGCATTATAAATGATAAAGAGGTACAGTGAGAGGTACACGGACATTCCTCTGCTGTTCAGCCAGTCCAGTCTTTGATATACTAAGGTCTCAGCCTCTTATCTCTATTAAGAGTCTATGGGACACACAGCACTTTTTTTTTTAATAGTCTTTAAATTCAATTTAGTTAACATACAATGTATTATTAGTTTCAAGGGTAGAATTTAGTGATTCATCAGTTGCATATAACACCCAGTGCTCATCACACACGTGCCCTCCTTCATGCCCATCACCCAGTTACCCCATCCCCTCGCCCACCTCCCCTCCAGTGACCCTCAGTGTGTTTCCTAGAGCTCTGTGTCTCCTATGGTTTGCCTCCCTCTCGATTTTCATCTTATTTTATTTTTCTTTCCCTCCTCCTACGTTCATCTGTTTTGTTTCTTAAATTCCACACATGAGTGAAATCATATGGTATTTGTCTTTCCCTGACGGACTTATTTCCCTTCACACAGTACTTCTTTTTTACCTATTTTTTTCACTGGGCAGAATGGATCACATGTCAGCAAATTCAGTAATCTCTTATGTGTATGTATGTTAGCCTCTAGACTCCCACTATCTAGTCACACTTCTGAAAATCCTGTTCAGAAATCTTCCCAAAACCCCATTCAACACTGAAAGCAATGACCTCTGAACTCTACATTAAATCTCTCAATTCACCCATCACTTTCTCACAGACACTGCCTTTTTTGGTTCTAATTTTTCTCATTCCATCCGGGTCTTCATACCCTATGCCTTCCTTCTTAATGGAAGTCAAACTTCCCGCACTTTTGCCCTCCGTCCCACACACGTATTAAATCAGTCTGCACAAAACAACCAAAAGTGGAGGTGACAAAGAGACCTTCCGATTCCTCATTCTCCACAAATCTAGTGCAAGGCAGGTTGAGAATCACAGACCTAAATCCAGACATATTCAAAACAAGATGGGCTTTTACTATTCTTATTTTTTAATTCCCTATTTTCTACTAATCTCTTACTCATGCTTTTATAACAAATAATCCACATTTGAATTGTATCACTGAGATTATTTATGTCTTTGGCAAAAAAAAAAAAAAAGGTGGAGGAAGGTGGGGAGGAATAATAGGAGAGGGAGAAACATGGAGGAAAGAAGAGAAAGATTAAGATTGATTAAACGAGGGAGGTGCTAATTCTTGACACCAGACCTTTCCTACTACCCCACCCACAGGCTGCTCTTTCTCTGGTCCCCTCAACCATAGGAACAAAACTCTGTAAAGTCTGACCCTGAAAAGACTTTTCCTATCCCATTGAGTTCTTTTTACAATTTCAATATTTAAAGGCATTAAATGATTAGTCAAGCTCATGAAGTTACCTATATTAGAGCTCATTTTCGTTCTGTGACCATTTCCCCTAACTGGACTAGGACAAGAATGGGCTACTACCAATTTTTACTCCCCACAATTTTGTTACTCTTTGAGCACAGCGTATAAGTTGATATCCAGGTCAAGAAATCCTGAATACTTTCACCCATATATATTTAATTAAAATCACGACTTCCATTGTTGCAGGTGTGGGCTTCCTTCAGTCATTTAAGCTCTCTCGACTTCATTTTTCCTACTTAAAAAAAAAAAAAAAAAAAAAAAGCCAGGGGAAATGCTACTTATGCATAAAACACTTTGAGCTCCCCAGATGAAAGCCCGAATATATAAGTGTGATGCGTGTTTATTGCCTCTTCTCTGATGAAAAGTGGCAGCCTTCTGCTTGAAATGGGATTAGAAATTCTGACTATAACAGAGCGGAGAGAGGCACAAATGAGTAACAAGCAGTCAGAATAAATAAAATTGAAAAGATGGAGAGCACTCCTTTTACAAAAGGAACATCAGTTGTGAAACTTGTGGTTTAATTTGGTATGCTTTCCACTTTTAAAAAATTGGGCTCAACTGCATGTATAATGAGCTACAAGCAGAAGGTACATTCAGTAGTACATGAATAAAAAATGACCTTTTCATTTGCTCTTCCGTAGCTTGGCATTCCTATATTATTAAAATATAATGTATTAAAGATTAAGTAAGCATATTAGCATACAGACATCACGCTTATGTGGCCATGGATACAAAGGCTATCTAACATAAAGCTAGAAATTCAGCTATATAAAATTCATATTTTTAATAGTATAGATATCAATTAAAAAGAACACAAACTTTTCTAAAAGCAAAGTTGGCTATTGTATCAAGAATGGAAAACAAAGAAATGAAGAGAGAAACTCTAAAGAGAACCACAAATAATCATCACAAACTATTCAGTAACTGGGAATAAGCTGGATTCCATGTTGGAGAAAACCTATTAAACAGATAAACTCCCTAGCCTAATGAACCTAGTGTTCTCAGTCTAGGATTTAAAATACTAAGGCAGGGGCAGCCCAGGTGGCCCAGAGGTTTAGCGCCACCGTCAGCCCCAGGTGTGATCCTAGAGACCCAGGATGGAGTTCCACGTGGAGCTCCCTGCATGGAGCCTGCTTCTCCTTCTGCCTCTCTCTCTCTCTCTCTCTCTCTCTCTCTCTCTCTCTCTGTGTCTCATGAATAAATAAATAAAATCTTTTAAAAAATAAAATACTAAAGCAATTTTCATGCCAACATTTTTTTGGAGAATAAACCATTTATTAAATATTCTTCTTGTATTCATTTCTTTCTATGGCTTATTTTCCTTTCTCACCTTTTCTTTTTGACATTTAAAATTCTCTAAGTTTGTAGATTTTGGAGTATACAAAGAAGTAACTGCAAAGACGTAGATAACATAAAATAATAAATTTCCAAAGGACAAGGCTTTCTTTTCACCTCATTATTATGTAAGCAATACAGGTTCATAAAAGAAAATGTGGAGTTTAGGAAAGTAAAAGGAGAAGAAAAAAATCTAATGCAGCCACTGGTCACCTCTTGTATATTTCCCTCTTACTTTATTTCAATATGTAGCTTTTTGTGTTTATGGATGTGTGTGTTTTTCTTGTAACTCCTACGCTGTTAGAGACATCATGTGATAGCATGCTCTTTTCAGTCAAGTACGTCAAGAAAACATTTTATACCCAAAACATGTGTGTTTCTTCCTTATATAAAGAAACTTCCTTATATAAAGTTCATTTTTTCCTTTCAGAAAATTGCTTTATGGATCACCATGGAAAGAAAGTTGACATTCCCCAGAACTTTGTCATTTGTCCTATAGACTGTTCTCCAATGGCTTGAGAAATGATGGTGACAGTCTTGTTTGGAACAGTGGGAGAAAGGAGATGCCACGGCAAACTGTCTAAACTTAGCGAGGCACCATCATCTCTCCTACGCCTACTCCCATCTAAGAACTTAGTCTCCACTGTCCTTTACAAGAAAGCCCAAGGTGAGGTTCAGTACAAGGTACAGGCCGTTAAGAAATCTAAGCTTAACTTGGCTTTTAAGGAGCTGAACTGTCAATCTCCCTCCCTCACGGCCCCTCATCCCCCCATTAGCCTGTGCAGAAAGAAGCAGCCCAACCTTTGAACTACTGTTTCCAATCTGTCAGGTTCATGAGCAGACGGCCTGTAGGTGCACCTAAAACGTAAGCATGTATTGGAGAGAAATTCCTTCATCTGTGCCTTCACTAATATGAATAAAATTCTTCCCTAAATTTAAGAATTGAGGTAAGATGAGAAAATCAAACAAAGAGGGAAACTAAATTGAAAAGTTGAAGGAAGAAACAAACCTTTGCTTTTAAAATGATGTAAATATGAAACAGGCATTTATAACAGATATGTCTTTCTTGTTTTCTGTCGTACTCTTGGATGAAAAACAACAGTGATTTTTTAAAAAAACAGTTTGCTATGAATAAAATTTATCATCTACTGATGCATTATTTCTCAGTTTCTTTTTCATATTATCGCTCAGAGATAAATGGCAATAACAAAGACATTAAAATGACACTAAGAACAGCTTTTTATAGTTTTAATTATTTTTTCCTTTTTAGCAATAAAAATGATGTGGTACGTTTGCGTGTGTTATATATTGAGAAGCAATAATACTGTTTAAATATTCATAATTGTGGAGATAATTTTTACTTGATATTTTAAATATGAAATAGATTGCTTCTGGTCCCTAATATAATGGCCCTGTTTATTAATATATATTGCAGGCACACCTATATTCATGTCACTCAGTCACTTGCTGTGCTTTTATTCTGTTCTGAAGTCGTCTGCACAGAGATAATATTCTTTTATGAGTCCATCAAGTTTCACTTTCTGAGAAATAATTCCACAATTTCTAATGTAGATAATGAGCACTCATTTTCCCACTTCTCTTGGGATTTGAGCTCATTTTAGTCTATGAAATAAAAACTAAAGAACTGAAACTGAACTCCAAGGCAAGGGAGACCCTGAGGGGCGGCAAACAGCATGTGTATCCAGCTCCGCGACAGTCGCAGAGCACACGGGGCACCTCTGGGTGCCTCTCGGGGGCCACACTTCATCTGGGTCACCAAAGTGGGGACTCCAGGAATGATTTTGTGCTTCTAGGGAAACTGAGAAGCCTAGCCTAGCGGGGATAAGCTCACGAAACCAGAACTCCTCTAATGCCACCTTGTTAATTTAGAACAACACCTTCCCGAAATGCAAGCTGGATCTCTGGCCTTGTCGGAGTGGCGTCCTCGCCCACACAGGACCCGACACTACTGACCTTGTGAGACCGACACTCGGACCTAAAGGACTTGGTGGTCTTTTCTCAGGGTTCCTGGGCTTAATTGGTTTGGGGCAGTCTTCCTCCCTGTACCCTTTTTTGGTCAAAGGTTCTCACCTGGTCTGCTTCCTTTTACTTTTACACATTCTCTTTATTTTTAGATATATATTTTTAGGTAGATTACATTTAAATATACAGCTCTAAGGGAGTGAAAATGAAGTCGCCCCCCCCCCCCTCCTCTTCTATCCCTAAATGCCCTGTTTCTTTCCCTGGAGGCTAGCTATCTACCCTATTATCAGTTTCATGAAGAGCCTTCCAGAGATAACCTATGCACTTGCAGACACATGCTATATGTGTGTGTGTGTGTGTGTGTATACATGTGTACGTTATACAGATACATATTCATACGTATGTGTATATATATATAATTTGTCTCTCTATAAATAGCTGTGCATGCATACATGCTGTTTCTGCATTTTACTTTTTTTTTTTTTTTTTTCCTTTTTTAAGAGCTGAGTCACAGGATCATTAGGAGAACTTTTCTTTGGACATTTTACCAACTTCCTTTTGTTGGGTTTTTTTTAACTGGCTCCCCTGGTTATGCTTATGCACCGCCCCCCCCCACACACACACACTACATCTTAGGTATATTTAGTTCTCATTCTACTGGTTTTCAGGTGTCTTGGGCTTTTCTTTATTCCTCGTCTTTGACAGTTATATTCTTGGACTTTATCCCCTGAAAGGTATCTACTTATCCAGACAAGTTCTGCAGAAGTACTAACTCAACCTCCAATATCAGTGGGACCCGGAAGTCTGATGGCAACTTCCTAAGTGATCTTCTGGTTCTATTTTTTTTTAAACCTGAAGAAACAGATATGCTCATAAATTACTTATGTAGTTGGACTATATACCTCTCTAGGCATCTTTGACTAGGGAATACTTTCAGCTTCTAAGAGGCCTAGACTGTGGTGAACTACTGGAGAGCATTCTTTCAATTTTTTTTTTTTAAGATTTTATTTATTTATTCATGAGAGACACACAGAGAGAGAGGCAGAGACATAGGCAGAGGGAGAAGCAAGTTCCACACAATCCTGGTCCTGGGACCAGGACTCAATCCGGGATCACGCCCTGAGCCAGAGGCAGATGCTCAACGGTTGAGCCACTCAGGTGTCCCACATTCTTTCAAGTCTAATAAAATACTTAAGGTCTAAAAGAAAGATGCATTTTTACTTTCACACTTTCCATATAAAACTTTTTAGTTTTAACATGTATGTTGTTCATACAAAATAAAACATACAATAAATATCCTTAAATATTATTTTACACACATGGTTGTTTATCTGTTAGATAAAGAGCTCAAAATAGAATTCCAGGTCAAAAGGTATGCGCATTTTTTCCTTGGACAGTAGTGCCAAAATTTCCGTTTTATAATGGTTAAAACTTGAAATTCAAAAACACAACATGGCAATGAACTCTTTCCATGTTGTGACTATAGAATGATGTATTATGAGTTTTCATAGAAGAGGAAGACAATTCAAAATTAATAAGTTTGCTTCCAGTTACCCTCTTTCTCTCAAAGCGAATAATTCAAGGTGTATATTTGATTACAGATCCCTAAAAAACAAGTCATCGGTCACATGGAAGATATTGCCTGACAGATAGGAAAACAAGAAAACTACTTGGGATTGAATCTGAAAGAAAAGATTTTAAATCTGGGTTTTAAATGAGTCACTTTTTTCCAGTAACCTTCAAGTTGCAGGATAAAATTCCTCTCAAGCAGGAGGTGATGAGAAGAAGTTAAAAAAAAAAAAAGAAAAGAAAAGAAAAAATGAGAAAAGTGAAATGAAATCACCAGGACTCTTTGAACTGGAAATCCTACAGTTACCAATAGGTCTCATCAAGGAAGGGCTGGTTACCAAAGGAAATGCGGACTCCACCTGGGGAATGACCTGGAGAAGGGCTCAGGGGCTAAGGGAGGGTCAGGTTTCTAGCAGGGATTCTCACGTACACCCCTCCTGATGAGACTGTCTTCCAGATGCTGAGAAGGAAAAGGGAGGAAGAGAAACTGGGTAGGCCCAGGCTCTGAAATTCAAAATGCCTTTGCTGAGGACAAGAAAGAGACACCATGACAGTGATTGTAAGGAAGATTATAAAATCTTAGAGCAATCACTCAGAGCCTGCTGACTACTACTGTTTATTTACTAAGTCACTGTGTTGGCCTATGAGAGCAACATTTTAAATCTCCAAGATATAATAACCATTAATGTTAATTTGTATAATATGTAAACTAAATATATAATCTTTTAAAACTTTTTTACTTAGGAAGTCTGGGGTATATACCTGGTGTGGTCTCATATATGCACATGACTCCACTGCCTCACCACACGCTTGAAGTTAAAAGCACTGATCATAGTAATTAAAATTTCCATTCCAACATGACTCCAAACAACTTTCTTTGTATAATTCCTGGGAACTATAATACAATCTTTTAATCTTTGTATGCAAATTTTCCTGAATAAAGCAGGATATAAAATAAGTTTCAAGTGTATAATTTGTATCTAAAACTTGAGGACAGTGTCAAAATACTAACGTGTCCTTTGCATTGTGTATCATTTTAGATAGAAGGCGAATAATTGCAATTTTCCTCCATTTTATTATCTGCTTTACAAACTTGCATATTTTCACAAGGCTAACATCTGTATTCTAATGGCAGTGCTTACCTGAAGATGGATTTAAGATTTTCTCACTTTTATTCTCAGTTATTCAAAACGTAACATATATGCCCTTTTTCTTCCATATATGCCTTTAGAGTATGATTTTCTCATTCATATATGAAAGTAAATGAAATGATTATATCCTAAATAAAGCACTGGATTCGAAAATAAGCACTGAGCATTTAAGTGTAAAAGCTAAATAACAGTTTAAAGCAAAACTATATTTTACAAATGGAATTATTTAGCTTGTCTTCTGAAAAATGAATTATTAATTTTCTTCTTATATCTACAATAAAGCAAGGTCACGGTATCCTATAACTCTGAATCTACAGTATGTTTTAAGTAGATGCCCTAAAAGACATAACTAGTCTGTATCTCAATGAATAGATATTCTAAAGGAAATGGGTTGGATAGCATTAA
The DNA here is from genome assembly GCF_048164855.1 of Canis lupus baileyi. Lineage (NCBI taxonomy): Eukaryota > Metazoa > Chordata > Mammalia > Carnivora > Canidae > Canis > Canis lupus. The sequence continues at coordinate 5,004,911 of NC_132839.1, read as the reverse complement.
TAATTTACATAACAGAAAAACCTTTTATAACAATGTGGAGTTTTATGCACTAACTATGCAGTATATCTGAGTCATATAAAACAGTACCTACCTCATACGATTTTATTGTATTTTTTTTTAAAAAAAGATTTTATTTATTTATTCATGAGAGACACACAGAGAGAGGCAGAGACACAGGCAGAGGGAGAAGCAGGCTCCATGCAGGGAGCCCAAGGTGGGACTGGATCCCGGGACTCCAGGATCACACCCTGAGCCGAAGGCAGACGCTTAACTGCTGAGCCACCCAGAGATCCCCTGATTTTATTGTTATACATGTACTTTTTAAAATCTTCTGCCTGGGAACATATATCCCATTGTATTCCTATTAGTAGGAATACAATGGCACCAAACCTTATAAATTATAGAAGTTCAATAAATGATCATACAATGAATCCTGAATAAATGAATTGACTACAACATTCAATTTTTAGTTAAAACATACACAAGCACTCCTAAAGTGGTAAAATGAGAAAAAAATACAATTATATGTGACTAGAAAATGAAAACTTAAGGGAATAATTATATTTACTACAAAATGTATTTCTGAAATCTTTGAGCTTGAGGGTCCCTAGATCGCACAAGCCCTTCTAAGGCCGGAGAACAGCCTTCACATTGTATGAGCCTGGTAATATGTTTTCATAAATTTTTCTATATGATATTCTAACTATGACTACTACACATTTAGAATCTAAGTTTTTCTTTGTAATTTTGTATTTGATTTCTTAAGGGATGGAGAGGAAGTTATAAAAGTGACAGGCTCCAGAAACTCGGATCTGCTCCTCCACAGCTTCCTGACACCCTGAGGACACCCTAACGCAAGAACTGAAACTAAACCAAGATTTGGGCAGGTAACAAAGATTTAGTTTACATTTATAGAGATCTGTCTTTTGATTTTTCATAAAGATCTGTCTTCAAAGATTTTTCTTGCTGAAAAATCAAAATAGGACCAATTCTAAGTTATGGGTGAGCACAGTATTCTGAAATACACTTTATCATCTAACAAATCATGTGGTGAGATTTCAATCACATATCAGCACATTTTCTCAAATTGCAGTTTTCTTTTCTGGTAATTATGCTTGGACATTTATTGACGGTTAACAGCTGCTCTAGTACTTCACTTATTTTACTTCATGTGTTGACATTTCACATTTCCTCATATTTTCAGATAGCCTAGAGTACTAGAAAAAATAGACGCTTTAATATTGCCTCTTAAATTCTTTATGTTTCATTTAACACGTGAAAATATCATAGAGTTGTTGATTTCTGCCTCTTGTGATCTAATATGTCTCATTTAAAAGTGTACAGTAATTGAAAAACACATATAACATTCAATTTTCAGTTTAATATTTTGATACACGTGTTCTACCAAAATATCTAAAGTCAACTATCATGAAAGCATCATGAAATACCTTGAGTCCATGATGTTTTTGTTAAAGTTAGCATACAAAAAAGTTATCTTTACGTCAATAAAATATAAATATTCCTAATTGCTAACAGATTTTTTTTTCTGACAAGTGTTAGCCCAAAATGAGTATTTACAGCCTATGCTGAGCAATGAATGCCTGGAAAATAACATTTACAATGAAAACACTAACCCAGTTTTAGCCAAAACAAACAAAACAAAACAAAACCCCCAAAACAAACTTGTACATTAGTACTAGGTAATGGGGCAACTGGAATACTCTTGGCCTTGGAATGATATAAGAAAATATTTAAAGAACATCTGATTCTGCTGAAAATAAGATCATTAATAGACTTCTTGTTAAAACAAATGCTTGAAGGTGTGAGTGTGATATTTCTCTCTCTCTCTCACACACACACACACACACACACATACACACACACACACACACACCATGGTCTACAGCAAGAAATATTTTGATCTTTTTCGTAGGAACACTTTGTTATTTGAGGAGCAGAAGCTAAGAGAAATAAGAAAAACTTACAAGGAAAACATGCCCTAAAATTTACAACTGAATCATGTTTACTGCAGTGATAACATCATTTGCTTTTCCTTCTTGTGTCATGCTATATGTACTTTAAATAAGTGATTTTGTATTTTAAATGGGGGATATTAAGGATTTAAGGGCTTAATTTAACAGTTTGCCTATTTGGGAGTGCTTATTTTATTCTGAAAACAGAAACTTTAAAGACGTACCTTTTTTAAGTCAAAGAAGATAAGGAATAGGGATGATGTCTATATATAAAGAAAGAATAAGAGAAACTCAGTTTTAAAGGATAATTTTGTGTAATCTCTGTTAATGTGCTTTTGTATATGCATCATGCCAACAGTATGTATACACAGAAAATAACTCTTAGAAGAAAGTTACAAAGAAAATTATTCTCGGTAAAATGCTAGATTCCATGACCTGTAAATCAAGATATCTCAGGGGGTAAATTAAACTTCCTGCTTTCCATGGAGGAAAGAAAGATTATTTTTCCTGCATCCTCACTCCTCACCCTGGACTGGTTAGTGTCCATCAAGAAAGGTGACTTGTTTTTCTTGGTTTGAGAGGGTGTCATGTCCCACACAGCTGGAGGAAGAAACGAGAGCTGATGACTCCTTACACATAGCTTTTTAATTTCAAAAACTTCCTTATGCAGAAGCCTATAAAACCAAATTCTACAGTGCTGATAACTGATTTTTTTTTCACTCCATACTCCAGACTACTAGCTATAATTATGTTCAAGCTATTTTGACTACAGTACTCCAGTGGTCAAATAACAAAACTAGTCTGGAGAATATTCTTACAAAGAGAATTAATCTTCTCTGTTAGTTGCCTGATTCTCCCTCTATTGCTGCCCTAAGATACTTCTTTGGACATATGGCATATATTTCAAATTAAAATATTATGCATTAGAACATCAGATTAAGTAGAAGTACTTCTCCAAATAACAGATCTGTAAATGAATCTTCCAATGTTGGAAATCTCAGCATAAGTTGGTATGTTCACCATGTCATTCCATGACACCCGGTAAGGTCCTGCAAAGCCAAATTAGGCCAAAGATTCAATAACGCATCTAGTCTTAAGGCTCTGATCAGGTTAACAATGGTTTTCGGCAGGACTACAGTCATCTTCACGAAGTGTGGCTGTCTTTGAAAACCACTGTTAGGTTCAGAGACAGTAACTTTTAAAGATACTCTTAACACAGTTCTTCCCCATTACTAAAAATCTTATCTTTCATGCTAGCAAATGCGAAGAGCTTTTCATGATAGCATGAAGAAAGTGAATGCTATAAAATGAAAACTGAAAAATTATACTGTTTTTAAGTCACCGACAGGGCTTATTTCACAGGGGTACACTTCATCACTACAAATGCTTCGAACCCATCTCAAAGATGCATCTGCTTTCCTGCTGTCATTTCTACTGCATAAATCAAAACGGTACTCATTAGTGTAAACTCATTAGGGTAAACCAAACCTCAATTGCAAGGATCTCAGCATTTTTGAAAACTCAGATATAAAGATATCCAAATTAATGTCACTTAATTAAAAATATATAGTTTGCTTTGGACAGTTTTTACTAACCCTGATCCTTATTATCTGGACTAGTGAGATTAAGATAATTTAGGGCTGAATAGTTCCAGAGTGCAGCAGAGCATAAAGGCCTTCTAAAATAGAGAGGCCCAAACCCATAATACCCACTACCATGTAACTACCACTGGGAAATGCAATTTTAATTTGCAGCAGAATCTTAAGGAAACACTTTGGTGTAAATAAAAGTGAATCCTTAAAAAAAAAAAAAAGAAAAAAGAAATTTAGTAATTTTGCAGATGAAGCAGATAAGGCATTGCCATAACACTTTTCTTTTCAAACCAACGAAATGCAGTTTCTTGATGGAGAAAGAGCTATCTGAGCTAATTAGAATCCAAAGCATCTTGAGATAAAATTTCACAAAATAAAAGATCAATTTGTGAAAATATATATTACTCTGATACAAGCAGCACTACCATCCGTAGGTGGCACTGCTGGGACAAATTCAGTGGTCTCCCTGAAATTCCCAAAGCCTAACTTGGCTTAGTTGCCAAAACATGCATCTTAATATCGTTTTGGGTTTTTTTTTTTTTTAAGATTTTATTTATTTATTCATGAGAGGCACACAGAGAGAGAGGCAGAGACACAGGTAGAGGGAGAAGCAGGCTCCATGCAGGGAGCCCAATGTGGGACTCGATCTGGGGACTTTGGGGTCACACCCTGAGCGGAAGGCAGGCGCTCAACTGCTGAGCCACCCAGGCATGTGGTAATATCCTGTTTTGAAAGTAGAAAAGCAGGCACTAAGATTTTCATGCTCCTACTATACTCAAATGAAGTATATTTGTATGATATTTTCAGGTAAAAGACAATGGAGCAAAATCTGTAACAGGAATTACTTGCCTCAGGACTCAGTAATATTGGAAAACCAAAACTCCATTTGTGTCACATGTCTCACACGTAGGCTTGAAATTAGACCAAAAACTTCACTTTACTACTGGCATCTCCAGTTGTGAGGATGACTTCAGTCAAGTGCACGGATTCTTCTTGGTCTGGTCTTAATCTAGATCCAGAGTGACACCAATCTGATCCAAGTCACATTCCTCATCCACAACACCCGTGGGTAGGTGAGGGGTGAGAGTCATTCTGTCCTCTTCTAAACTTGCTTTGATGTCACAGAGGAAGCAGCTCTACTTCCTTCCAAGCCTAATCTCTTCAGTCCCCTGGTGATACTGTGATCTATAATAAACATATACTTGGTCTTCCTCCCTGTTTCTAGCACAGAGCTCTTAAAACCCTTGGAACATCCTAAGTGATGAGGGAAAGAAAAGTGCCTTTTGTTATATCAATGAGGTGGTTTTTGGTCCTGCACCCAAGGATGGGGGTCTGGGTGCCAGGGAGAATCAACCCTGTGATTAGAGGGTTGTAACTAACCTTCATTCATTGCCCCATGCCACCCCTGGGAAGGGAAAGAGGCTGGAAGTTTCAACAATTCTCAATGGCCAATGGTTGAATCAATCATGCCTCCATAAACCCTCAAAAGTATGGGGTTTTGGTGAACATACGGAGATTTGGGGAAAGTGGTCCATTCAGAGCCACTGAATTCTAAAAGGAACATCCCTTATTCCACTTGACTATAAAATCATTATCACACATTTTCCCCTTCCCTTCCTGATCATTTAAACTTGCTGTCCCTTCTGTTTCATCTTTCATTTACTCCTTGGTACGTTGTAATTCACTTTCTATCCCCTACATTTTAGAGTACAACTTCAGTAAAACTGCCCATCATAGGATTCTCTAAATCAAAAGTCTAGGTCAGAATCTCAACACAACTTCCACAATATCTAGATTTACCAGATACCTCATTCATGAAACCATCTCCTCTTGGGCAGCATCAGATTGGTTCTTCTCCTATCTTCCCGATTGTTCTGTTTCCCAACATGATGTTGGAGGTGCTTCTTCAGTTCCCTTGAATGAAGTGACCTGACCTATTCCACATGATGGGTAGATCTTTCTGCCTGTATGACTCCCAAATGCATCCTAGGCCCTGATCTTTATCCTTAATCTTTATGCCTGTAACACTTATCTACACTGAATCCAACTGAGATTCAAATTCCTTCAAACCAGTTGTTTTTTTCTCCTCATACTTTAACCTAGCTAAAGTTTTAGAGCTTGCTTGACAGAATGTAGTGAGTTAAGAACATGAAAAAAAATCTTACTGACACCCCCAAACCCTCACAATACATTGTATATATGAGAGAGCTATTACTCTGAATTCAAGTATGAGCCACAGCAAGGCAGGGACAGTTACACGGTCACGATCTGCAGAAAGTCTCCTAGAAAGTATGACAAGGAAGTCCTCAGTCACATCTTGATCTCAACCACTAACAACACTTCTTCGCTCATTCCTCATTAACTCTTTTGTATCAGAAACACTTCAGATGTCTAGCTGAGGGGCACTTGACTTTCTCAACAATGAAATATGTTGCTTTTAGTGTAAAGGGGTTATGGAGCTAAACAATAAGGACCCCATCTCAAGGGGAAAAAGATAAAGGTGTATAGGATCATGTCCATAAAATTATTGAAATACATATGCTTATTTTAGGATAGCGTGTTTTCTTTTTTTAAATATTTATTTATTTATTTATTTATTTATTTATTTATTTATTTATTTATTTATTTATTTTAGACACACACACACACACACACACACACAGAGATGGGGAGGGGCGCAGAGACACAGGCAGAGGGAGAAGCAGGCTCAATGCGGGAGCCCGACACGGGACTCGATCCCGGGACTCCAGGATTGTGCCCTGGGCCAAAGGCAGGCGCCAAACCACTGAGCCACCCAGGGATCCCCAGCCTATTTTCACTTACACATATTTTTTGCTTCAGGAAGAACACTTTTAGTCCTATGTCAAGTTACGAAAGTTAGAATGCCAGCAAGGCTATATATATTTTAATGATATTTCAAGTAATAGCTGGTTAACAGCAGAGTAAAGGGGACAAAATGAAAAATGAAAAACTCTTTGTGTATACTCCTAAACTGAATAACACCAAACACTACACTTAATGGATAAAGATTGAACTGCACTGGTTGTGAAATTCAGACCTAATGTGGAGACAAGGGGTGAAGAGAACAATATTTTAAATAGTTATTAACACTTTGCTTTCTTTCTGTAACATCTACGAAGACTTGAGACACAAGAAAATGAAAGAACTGCTATCCATGAGTTTAATTACTACCAGTTACAAGGTATTATCCATAGGGACCTAAATTGAAGTCAACCTATCATGAAAAATATTATACATGAGGAAATGAAAGATATTCAAAACTAAAAAATAAATAAATGATTAACCTGCTCTACTTGGAAGGCTCAGCAAATGACAATGAAAAACAATAATAAGGCTTTACAGCATAAGCAAGTTTCCCCCTAAATCCAACATGTTAAAGTCCTCAGTATGGAAAGCATTCAATGCTGTATTTATAATGTATTTTCTATACTTGGAATAACACAGATATAAATTCTTACTGAGGATTAGGTCAATCTCATGAAACCAGGCTCCAGAAGTTAACTATATTTAGCTACAAATGAAGTGAGAAAAAAAAGGAGATACATTATTATAATTTTATGGTAATGGAATATTATTGGAAAAATTGGCTAATAAGAAAATGTTTGCATAGTTTCTATACATGTTTTATAATAAGTTATTATATGACCAGATCATGAATATCAAGTAGTTTCAAATTCTTTTTTTTTTTTCAAATTATTTTCTTGCTACAAAAGGGGTAGTAGGACACTGAAAGCAATACGTTTGCTCATTCATTCACTGTTCATCCAATATTTACCTATTAACTGCCAGACTCCGTGCTAAGTAATAAAGAGGACAGTACCTCTCCTCACAGAAACAAACAAATACCATACATACCAACCTATGTGTTATCACAAAGGTTTTTTGTGAAGGTGTTATGGGGACCTCCGGGAGATGTACCTAACCTAGCAGGTCTCTCTGGTTTAATGTGAAGGAAACTCAATTAGAAGTAGGCTAGATGAGGCCCTCTGCTCCACCCCGTTCAACAGATAGCTGCATCTTCTGGTGCAGTGCCAGCCACCTCCCTGAGACACAGTGGTGAAGGTTGGAATAAACAGCTTTGGCTGTCCTGGGTGCCTGGTCACCAGGGCTGCTTTTAATTCTGGCAAAATGGATCTCATCGCTATCAATGATCCCTTCACTGGCCTCAACCACATGGTCTACATGTTCCAGTATGATTCCACTCATAGCAAATTCCACAGCACGGTCAATGCTGAGAATAGGAAACTTGCCGTCAAATGGAAAGCCCACCTCCATTTTCCAGGAGCGAGATCCCACCAACATCAAATGGGGTGATGTTGGTGCTGAGTATGTTGTGGAGTCCACTGGGGTCTTCACCACCATGGAGAAGGCTGGGGCTCACTTGAAGGGTGGGACCAAGAAGGTTATCATCTTTTGCTGATGCCCCCATGTTTGTAATGGCATGAACCATGATAAGTATGACAACTCTCTCAAAACTGTCAGCAATGACTCCTGGACCACCAACTGCTTGGTCCTCTGGCCAAAGTCATCCATGACAACTCTGGCATCATGAATCACAGTCCATACCATTCAGAAGACCACAGATGGCCCCTCTGGAAAAATGTGATGTAATGACCGAGAGCTGCCCAGAACGTCATCTCTGCCTCTACTGGTGCTGCCAAAGCTGTACGCACGGTCATTCCCTAAACTGAATGGGAAGCTCACTGGCATGTCCTTCCATATCCCCACCTCCACATATCAGCTGTGGATCTGACCTGCTGCCTGCAGAAAGCTGCCAAGTATGATGACATCAAGAAGGTATTGAAGGTGGCATTGGAGGGCCCCCTCATGGGCCTCTTTGGCCACACTGAGAACCAGGTTGTCCCCTGGGACTTTTACAATGACACCTACTCTTCCATCTTCAATGCTGGGGCTAGCATTGCTCTCAATTACTTTGTCAAGCTCATTTCCTGATATGACAATGAATTCGGCTACAGCAACAGAGTATTTTTCCTATGGTCCACATGGCCCCCAAGTCCTCTGAACTACCAGCCCCAGCAAGAGCAAGAGGAAGAGAGGCCCTCAGTTGCCAGGGGAGCCCTTGCCCCAATTCATCTCCCAACACACGGAGAATCTCCCAACCTCCAGTTTCCATTCTAGACCCCATGAAGAAGGGGAGGGACCTGGGGAGCCCTACCTTGTCATGTATCATCAATATACTGTAATACTGTAAAGGAAAAAAAAAAAGTAGGTTGGATGAAACGCCAATAAATTGGGTTCTACACAAATGTAAGGTATTCTCAGGAACAACTGGAAGTAGGGTTCCTTTCTCTGTGTCTCTTTCCACTTCTCTCTCTAAACTGGCTTCATTCTTTCATAATCATTTTGTCCACAACTCAGAACCATGGCTGAGGAAGCTCTGGGCTCACACCCTCCCATCCTTGCAATGGAGTGGGGAGCTTGAGCTATATTTACAGTTGATCACTCTCAGGAACACTACTACCTTAGAGGTCCAAAGCCAAATACATTTGATTTCTGGTAAGATGGTGGAATGGGAAGATGGTTAGTCCTGGTTTAGTAGGAATTGTACCCCCTAGGCATGCTTACTCTTAGAAAGGTAGGTGCTTCCTGAAGGAACTTTTACTGAGTAACTTGACTATTTTGTTGAAAAATAATTTGTATGGTAAGAGGGCAAAGTGATCCTGAAACTGTCTCTGTGAGGGTCCTTTTAGAGTTTTGGATCTATTTCTGAAACAGGAAGTCTCGAGATAAAATCACTGACTCCTGATTAAAAATAAAATATAAATAATGTATTTCATGTTGTTTGATGTGATGAAAGCCATAGGGCAGAGTTTCAATGCTGTTAAAGACATGACATTCTTTTTTTTGTTTTTTTAAGACATGACATTCTTTACCTGTATTTTAATCTTCTGTATTATACAAGGAAGGACCAGAGAAAATCATTAGAGAAACATAAAATAACCTCAAACTCAAAAATCCCATTATTATTAACCTCTGTTTGAAAAAGTTAAATGTGTAATTATAGGCTCACTGGGTAAACATAACCAACATGGTTATAAAAAATTGTATGGTTATTTTGTGGGTGCGAGCACTGAGGTTTTAAGGATTAGCTCACAGGGGTTAGAAATGGCAAACTCGTGCTGTATTTTAGGTTGCATAAAGCAGGCTCCTCTCTTGTTTACTATCCAGCAATTGCAATGGGCCTAATTTACACAACAATTACTTAGAAAGTAACTCCTTTGAAATGTATTGTGTGATTAATTGACTTGGCTTCAGGAATGCATTGTTGTTTCTACTTCAACCTAATGCCCCCTAGAGCACAGATCCAATTAAGAAACAAGGCAGGGAAGCAGATATTAAGTGTAGTATTCCTATATTACACAGCACTTTTGTATAGGATTGAACACCACCATCTACTGTCTGCAGGTACTTGATTTATCCAGTATATCCTTGTGACACCGGACGTACGGCTTATGGAAATGGATAGGATGTAAAGTAAGTATCTTAAGAGAAAAACTGAAACCAGGTAAATTTAACTTATTAAGAGGTGTTTTTAAAAATGAAAGCGTAAAGGGAAACAAAAGGAAAAATAAGTAACTGGGACTTCATCAAAATACACCATTTCGGCACAGCAAAGGAAACAACAAAACTACAGGGCAACCTTTGGAACAGGAGTGGGAGAAGGTATTTGCAAATAACATACCCGATGAGGAGTTAGTATCCATAAAGAACTTACAAAACTCAACATCCAAAAACCAAATAATCCAGTTAAGAAAGGAGCAGAACACACAATCAGATATTTTTCCAAAGACATCCAGATGGCTTCTTTGACACATAAAGAACAGACACACAAGAAGATGCTCAACGTCATCCATCACAGGGAAATACAAATCAAAACTACAGTGAGATATCACCTCACATGTGTCAGAATGGCCAAAATTAACAACACAGGAAACAACAGGTGTTGGTGAGGATGTGGAGAAAGCGGAACTCTTCTAATAGGGAGAATGCACGATGGTGCAGCCACTGTGGAAAACAGTATGGAGGGTCCTCAATAAGTTAAAAACAGAACTACCTATAACCCAGCAATTGCACCAACTAGGTATTCACCCAAAGGACACAAAAATACTGATTCGAAGGAGTACGTGCACCCTGATGTTGACAGCAGCATCATCAACAATAGCCAAATCATGGAAAGAGCCCTAATGTCCATCAGCTGATGAATGGATAAAGAAGATGTGGCATATATATAAGTGTAATATTACTCAGCCATCACAAAGAATAAAATCTTGCCTTTTGAAATGACATGGATGGACCTAGAATGGCTTATATGCTAAGCAAAGCAAGTCAGTCAGAGAAAGACAAATACCATATGACTTCACACCTATATGGAATTTAAGAAACAAAACAGATGAACATAAGGGAAGGCGGGGAAAAAAGGAGAGGGAGGCAAACCATAAGAGACTCTTAATTAGAGAACAGAGGGCTGCTGGGGGGGGGATGTGGGTGGGGATGGGCTAGATGGGTGATGGGGATTCAGGAGGGCACTTGTGAGGTGCACTGGGTGTTATATGTAAGTGACAAATCACGAAGCTCTATAACTGAAACTAATATTATACTGTATGTTAACTATACAGGAATTTAACAAAAAAAACCTTGAAAAATAAAATGAAATAAAAATAAAAGCCTAACTACAGTTAAACTTAATTATCTCATAGAAATAAAAAGAACAATGATCTGGCCCAAAAATTATTCCTGTCTCTAGTGACAGGAGAATTTTCTTCTGCCGTTAGAGGTCTCCAAACTGGCAATGGGGAAAACAAGTCTTAAATTTCAACAAGGATTTGCACTTCCATCTTGCTAGGAAGAAATCATCTACTTCGTTAGTAGAGGCAAAATCTAGAATCATCAGAGTCACATACCAAACGTACACATCACCCAACCTTTGCCTTCAGAGAAGTTAGGGTCCTGCCCGCTAAGACTGCCTCCTCTGTCTCCTTAGAATCCTATGTTCAGACAGCACTCAAGCTTTGCCTGGCCAATAATGTCCAAGTCACTCCCCCAGGCCCTGCTCCATCTTGCCCATCCAACTTCCCTTCCCTTTCTCTCCTCTCTCCCTAACTTTCCAGTCTACCTGCTTAAACTCTAGCATTGTCTGGGCTGTAACTTCATCAAGAAGAAAAAGCTTGAGGCCAACGACTCTCAATTCTAGAGTGAGTTTGAGGAAAGAAGCTGTTCCAATACTGTTACCAGGGGAGAGGCCCAGAGCCCCAGAGGGTGAGAAACCCTGAAACCAGGGGGCACCCAGGCTCAACGCTATCCTACCTCCATCCCTAACATCTGACCTTGGGGAAACACTATTTCTACTGCTGAAACGTAAAAAGAGCAGTGGTTCCATCACATTGTGTAGGCTCACACTGCCTGGTTCAAATCTCACCTTGGTCGCTTCCTAACAATGAAGGTCTGATTTCTCATTTCGAAAATGGTGACACATCTCATAGCATTGTTAATGAAAACTAAGCTACTTAGCATTATCGTAAGTGCCTAGAATAATGGCTGAGAGATATTAAGTGCTCAGTATATGCTGGTTGTTCTCATGGTTATTCTAAAAATTTCCAACCAAAGACAGGTGCCTAGGAGCCATGTGACTCGTTCCCTGTGTCACAGTAGACAAAGTTCCACATACTAGCCATCTCTTCTACTTATTTCAAGTTTTCTTACTTCCAGTTTCTTTTTTTTTTAATTTTAAAAAAGATTTTATTTTAGAGAGCTTATGCACAAGCAGGGTGGGGGGGCGGAGATGAGACAGAGAGAAAGAGAGAGAACAGACTCCCCGCTGAGCACAGAGTCTGACCCAGGGCTCGATCTCACCACCCTGAGACCACGATCCTGAGATCATGACCCTGAGATCATGACCCGAGCTGAAACCAAGAGTCAAATGCTTAACCGACTGCGCCACCCAGGCGCCCCTCTTACCCCCAGTTTCAGAAGTATTGCTTCATAATCTGCAGAGTGCTCTAAGAACATGAACTGCAATGACCGCCCAGTGTGATCTATAAATTCCTGTTTGTAAAACATCAGAATAATAACAATAACGAAAACAAAAAGAATATAATGACAGCATCACTGTTTTGTCTCCAGTCTCTTTCATAAAATTTATTTCCCAACCTTTGATAAACATATCAGTTCATCTTTAGCCAAAAGTAGTAAGATTGTGGAACAAAAGTAAAAACAGTTGAATTCTTGCAATGCCTAGCAGGAAGTAGAGTCTTTCAGTGGTATCTGGATAATAAAATTTGATAGTTAAAGAAATACCACTTGTCAATCAACTACTTGCATTTGTTCAGGAAGGCAACATTACATGCGAGTATTGCTGAAATCTTATGGAATTTTTTTAAAACATTTTATTTTTTATTTATTCATAAGAGACACAGAGAGGCAGAGACACAGGCAGAGGGAGAAGCAGGCTCCCTGCAGGGAGCCCAATGAGGGACTCGATTCTGGGACCCCAGGGTCACGGCCTGAGCCAAAGGCAGACACTCAACCACTGAGCCACTGAGGTGCCCCAATTTTATGGAGTTAATGTATTAATCAGTTTTTGCCTGTGACTGAAGGTGAGGGCAGATAAAAGGGAAAACAATGGAAAATATAACCCATAATGATGTTTAAGAAGGTATAAAATAGGAAAAATCTGTAAATGGTTGAAAGCATGTACGTAATGACTGTTTTAGAGGAGGAAAATACAGCAAGAAACACTAGATCCCTCTCTCCATGGCTTCTCCCTCACCTTCGCCTCAGAAAACACACACTCATACACACAAACATACACACGCGCACACATGCATACATTAAGGTATCAGCTATTTGGGTCATGTACCCCAGAATAAACATGTTCTGTTCCTTCCCAAGTAGCCACAAAACATTGATCTTTAGGATTTTCCCGTTTGTGAAACAAGGCATCAGTCTCACACAGTTTATGAGACCACTGAGGCATGGATAGCTCAGAGCATCCCAGAGATGGAAACGTTCTCATAAAACAAGCTTACACGCGGCTCGAAACACAGATGGCCTGGCCGCAGCCAGCGCAGTGGCCACACCGGGCCCAGGACGTCGGGTCCAGGGCGCGGGGCCCAGGACATAGCCCAGGACGCAGGCCCACAGCTGGGAGGCCAGGACGCAGGCCCAGGATGCAGGCCCAGGATGCGGGGCCCAGGACGCGGGGCTCAGGACACGGGGCCCAGGACACAGCTCAAGATGTGAGCCCAGGATGCAGGCCCAGGACACGGGCCCACAGCTGGGAGGCCCGGGCCGGGGACCATCCCTGCGAGGGGCATCACGGGCTCCTCAGTGAGGAAAGGGGGGGTGAGAGAGAAAAAAAAAAAGAAACCAACTTTGGAAATGGAAAACAGCTACAGACTAATTTTCATAAGAAAGGTAGAAAACTCCCTGCGTTTAATCGCTTCTACTTAGGAAAGAATCTACCTTTCATATTCTTATAAAGCGGCTTTCTTCTGTGTTATCAATAAAAACGAACACTGACCTTCCTCGCGGAAGGTTAAACTTGCAGCTCCCGCTTGAAAGGCTGGCGTGCCTCCCCTCAGCAGCGACGCCACCGACGTGCCGCCAGCGAGCAGGCCCGGCAGCGCCCGGCCCTCATTAGCCGGGGGATCTTGGCGGCGGCGCTGCTGCTCGCGCACGTCTGTGCAAGAGAAACTGCTTTCAAAGGTAACCTTGCCAAGGGCTATGTTCTGTCTTGGCAAAAGGAAGCAAACTTTACTTTTCTACCAATCGGTTTGCTCTGCATGAGAAACAGGTGTTAAGGTACGAAACGGGGCTCGGAGCGGTAGCAAAATAAAAACTCACCCCAAATAAGTTTCATCTGGGAAAAAAAAACCACAACGCAGATAATAAGCCTTCAGGGCCAGCATGTTTGTGCAAAATGCAAATCATGGAAACCGGTTAAGGGATTAAATGCTCTTTTGCAAAAAAATGACCATGGAGATTATAATCATTAATTAAAATCATGTAAATAATTTTCTGAAAGAACTCTCCCTTTTTATCTCCTAGGTTTCAAACAGCCTAATGGTAAAAAGGTTTAGTCTCAGAAGACATTCTCTAATTAAAACCAGAAATCTGGTATAATTAATAAGTGTCAGTCTGCAATCTCAACCACTTAGTAAAGGCAGAGGAATCAAATGCTGATGTTTTATAAAAACTCCAAGAGGATGAAATTTTTATAGCGTCTACTTCCTATCTATACAGTGGGTATCCCAGATGGAAGCGGGAGCTTGGTAAGTGCATAAATATTGTGACACTTACAATTCCTATCTGCCCGTTTTACTCACTTTTCTCTTCTCTTTGGCCCCGGGAACAGGCCAGGACCGAGTAGCTGAGTCTTCTCCACCTGTCCGGCCACACTGAGCTCCCAGGCCCGTGCCTGGGCTCGCAGCACCTGCCCGATGCCCTCCCGGCCGGCCGGACAGGGGGCTGTGCAGGTGGAGGCCCCCGGGGGCTTTGCAGGTGGAGGCCCCGGGCCTCTGCCCCGGGCTACCGGCAGAGGCGGGGCAGAGGGGAGGCTCCGGGATGCTGCGGCTGCCCAAGAGCACCCCGGGGAAGGGAGCTGGAGTTGCTGGCTCTGGGATCTGCCAAGCCCACCTGACCTCTGGGCCTCTGCCCCCAGGGCCAATGAGATCCCGGACCGGCTGAGCCAGTGTGAGTGGCTGTCGCTGCTGGAACGTGGAAGGCAACCACTACGTGTGGGAAATGACCCGATGACAACGTAGCAGAGAAGATGTGCTACCCAGAGCCTCCTTTGCAAGGACTCGCTGCCAGGCTCAGGGTGTGAGCAGCCCCCGCGTCAGCTGCTGACCTCTGCCCTGGGCCCGAGCTCCCCGCAGAGGGCCACCTGGCACGGAAGGGACGGAGAGAACCACCCAACCAGCCCTGAGCAGGGCACGCATAAAGGCGCTGCTGGCAACAGAAGTCCCTGCAGGGCTGGCCAAGACCTTGCTGTGCCTGCATCCCAGCTGGAACTTTCCCCTCTGCCCAGTCCCTCTTCCTGTTCTACTTCCTCTCACCGGGGCTGATCCCTAATAAACACCTTAGACACCGACCTGCACCTCAGGGTCTGCTGCCAAAGAACTCCACGGTGACAGCCACAGTCTCCGTCCACGTGCACATTACGACGCATTAGAACAAAACAAGAAAACAGAAGAAAAGCAAATATATATGGGAAACCGTATATGGAAAATCCTCGCCAAAGGTCTATAAATAAAACGCATAACCTAGATTTCCTGGTGGCCCGTCCCAGCTTTCCCATTTCCCAAACTTCCTTCGATACTACAGTTTCCTTCAGCCACCTCCAGAAGAAATCCTGGTCAGGGAGGAAGGCATTATTTAATAAACTGAATTAATACAATTAAGTTGGCTAGGAATTGATGAGGCCCGTGAGCAATGTGGTATTTCCCTTGAGTCACCAGTTTTGCTTTTTTTTGTTTGTTTGTTTTTAGTCACTTTGAGTGTTGTGACAATAACCTCTTTCTCATTATTATCGTTTTTTATTAAAGGGGATTTGATGCACAATCTGGGTAAGATTTAAGTAGGTGATGGGAAATAGATGTTTTCAATCAAAATTTGCTGTGAAGCAAATTTCTTTTAAATGAATCTGATTTTTTAATTAACTGCCATTGTAAAGTTGGAGATCAATTGAACCATAAAAAAGTCACACCTGGGAGTGCAAGTTTTCTTTAAAACTAATATAAAGACATAAATAACTTCAATAAAACAGCAATTTAGGGATTCTATTCTCATTGCCTCATCACATTTTTTGGCTCTAGACCCCAAAGACAGTTGACTGCACAACTCCATGGACACTCATCACTCCTGTTCTGTAGACTTACTTCTCTGAAGCATTATCATTCCCTTGACAATCCTCTTTGACTTCTACTGCACAACAACTTTTGTTTTTTAAGATTTTAATTTATTGTTTCACGAGAGACAGAGAGAGAGAGGCAGAGACACAGAAGCAGGCTCCCTGTGGGGAGCCCGATGCGGGACTGGATCCTGGGACCCCAGGGCCATGGCCTGAGCTGAAGGCAGGTGCCCCACCGCTGAGCCCCCAGGCGGCCCTACAGAGCAACAACTCTTGGTTTCACTCTCCCCCTCCTCTACCATCCAGGCTCCTTCTCTTCCAGGCAGTCATTATAAGACATCGCTGCCAGCTTGGTCTGAGGCCCTTTGCCCTTCTCGCTCCATAAGCGATCCCTGGTGTCCACACCACCACGGGGTTCCAACGCAGCACCCACCCACAGGTGACAGCCACAGACATACATCTCATCCACTGGTGCAGACCACTCACAGGACGCTTCACATAAATGCATCAGAGGCGCTTCCACCCGCACGTGCCCACTGCTGCACCCTCCACGCCCTTCCCAGGCTGCCCACCTCAGAGAACGGCACTACTCTCCATCCGGAGTGAAAACCCCAAACCAAATGGCCTCAGTGACATCTCCCTCTAGGTCACTGTCTCCCTACATCCGAATCCATCATCAAGTCCTGTTGGTTCAGACTCCAAAATTTTCACACGCTGATAAATTCTCATTTTTTTTTCCAGTGACTGAAAATGTAAAAGCCACTTTGAGCTCCCAGGAGGTGAGCGAGATTTGACCCCTGGGCTGCTGTCTGATGACCTGGGTCTTTCAAGACACACTAGGGGGTTCTCAAAACTGCATACCTTACTAAGTTTGTATTACAGGAGGGTGTCTCAAGGGGTTTTCAAATATCTGGTTCTGTTTTGTAGGCTGCTCTGCATGACCACCACCACCACCACACACACACACACACACACACACACACACACACACACACATTTTCTTTATAGAGTAAGAAAACAATAAAATCGTGCTACCAAGTTTCCCTTCTTGTTCCTACCGGAGGGAGGGGCTCTGCTTAAAAGAATCTCTTCCTTTGCCATCTGCATTTAACTGAAGACTATCATAATGTGACATAAGCAAAACAAGCTATGAAAACCGAACAAAACTATGTGAGTCAAGATTTTTCTCTGCAATGTGCAACCTGAACAAAACACAAATATAAATCGAAAGCTGAGGCTAATATTGTGTTGTAACTGCTACCCAAAGCATGGAATCTAAAACTGACAGCAATAACAAGACTAATGTACATTTGTGGAGTCCTTACTGTAGGCCAACCCCGTTGCCACTTACTTAAATTTTTTGGCTCATTTAGAGGAGTTATTTTTAAAATATTTAAAATTTAAAATATTTAAAATTATTTTTCAAATAACTTCTTGAGTAAATATTATGTACGTCTGAACTTGTACGACAAAATTAATAGTACAAAACCCCCACATTTCTCTGTTTCCTATGTTGGCATTTTGCATACAATTTCATTTAGAAAGGGAAGCCTGCCTTTATTTTTCCTTTAATGTGCCACCCACTCTGGCATTTTATTGCATGTTCTTATTATATGCCGCTATGCTGTTTTATGCAAATCCTGCTTCTTTTAGTATCAGGTTGTCTTTGAGGACAGGCATCAGGCCTTAGGCATTTTCTCCCTCTCTTTATGCTACATTGCTACTCCTTACCCACAAAACACATATCCCACATACTCCCCGTAAAGCAGGGCTTAGCACACAGCTTGTAGATGCAAGTTTTTAGCTTAATTTGTGAATTCCTTAGATGTACATTTTGCTTACATGCATTTCAGTTAAACTGAGGTATATATTAGAATTCTTGTACATTTTTAATAAACTCTAATCTTCATATAATGGATCAGAATATATGTGGATCAGAATATAAAGCTAAATAAGATGTTTAGAAAAATCTATAACAACTTATTTTCTTTAGTTAATTTATGTGTCAAACTCTTCTGTCCAGAAAACACAATCACCCTCCTATATTTATACTATGGCATTAGCTTTGGCACCGTCCTGCAATCTTCTAGGCTGAGAAAAATTGTGACTTTGAACACAATTAGTTCCATATAGTCCTTGACATACTAAAACTTATTTGAATGGGCCAACAAAAATGAATCGGTGTCTTTTTTTGCAGTGAAAGATCAGAAAACCCCTCTACAAAGCCCCACCTTGTACACTTGGTCCGGTCCTATCTGGACTTTTCCTAATGACTCTCACTTGCCAGAGAAAGGTATTCACAATGACAGTAGCTAAATGAGACCAACAGTTGGCCTTGAAAACCTGAAGGGTGAAGCTGGAGCTGAGTGCGGCTGTTATTTATATAAATATGAAATACACAGAATTTGGAGTTGTTTTCTTTTCATTGCCAAGAAACGTTTAAAGGTCTCATTAAAGGCTTTCCCCTAAATGAGTACACAAACAGGTCTTTTCAATTACGTACCTGAGGGATAAAAACCCTAAGGGAAGAAAATGAAAACAAGCAGTAAGTACTGGATTTGTGCATACTGTTAGGATGTATTATGTATTTTAGAAAACTTGATTATTTTTCTTTTGTTTTGTTTTAAAGAAAGAAACGACTATGAATTGAGGAACTAATTAGAGTATGCTCTCTTCAATTCCCAAATTAAATAAGTATATTATCAATCTGTGGGATAATTACGCAGAGAATCAGCAATAGAGAGGGGAAATAAAACATTTCTAAACCCTTTTCTTAGACAGATGATAAAGCATTTAGTAATGTTTAACCTTACACACACAGACCTCTTTGCACGTACCCTCCTTCCCAGTACCACACGGTAGGTACACTTCCAAGTCTCCTTCTAGAGTGAGTCACTTACAATTCAGTTTTCGTAGTTTGTTAAAATTGGTAAATATTTCCCTGTTGAAAAAGATCCCTTTTCCTGTGTTTTACATGCCATAATCAACTTTTATGATAACAATCTCACTGAAAATCTTAATCTACTTTAAAAAAGAAAATACAGTAGTTTAGCACAGATAGTTCGCTTCCTTCCCCTGGAACTACTGCCCCCTTGAGTTTTGTGAGAAAACTCAGTCCTGCATCATGCCCCAATGGCATTTTGTCAGTAATTTACTAGGGAAAAGCAAAACTTTATGAGGAAGCAAAGATGAATCTACTGATGTGGAGCATTAAAATGATTACTAAAGAAGATTTCCTTTGAATTTCTAATAAGGAGCTCATCTTGAAATGTATCCAAAAGCTGAAAAGGCAATTTACACTGCCAGATATTCCCTAGGGGTCACCAATGAAAAAATATTATATCATACTGTGTTTAGCATCTGAGCGTCTTAGAATAATTTCCTTTACTCCCCATTCAAGTTCACAATCCCACACTGACAGTTTTTAACATCTTTTGATTTAGTAATTTTAGTGCATTTATATTTGCAATGATTATATGCAGACCTGAGAGTTAAGTGGGTGGATCTGTCTAAAGGTAAGGACAATAGAATAGGATTTAAAATCTTTAACTCAGTAGGGTGTCTATGTTTCATTCTAATGCCTAACTTTATTTCAAGATGTAATGTAAATGTATGATAATGTGGAAAGAAACGGGCACGATTTTTAAAAAAATCAAAGCCATCAAGTACTTAGAAAACCGCAGATTGGGGATGCTGGAACCAGAACACATCTGCATGGGCTGTAATCCTTAATTTTAGAGGTCCATATTCTCCCTTGAGAGTTCCTCGATCACTCAGTGCACCAAAACAGCAGCACTAAGTCAATGGTTTAAACATCAAAATCTGTACTTGCACAGAGTATGCTCTCGGAAAGCGGCACAGTTAAGAGCCCTGGGCTCATAAACTTAAAATCATTACTGGAGTGCAGGAATAAAACACAATCTGTGGCACTTAGCAGCGTGCACTTTTTCAGTCATTATTTTGTGCAAATTAAGCTCCCTGCGACCAATCAGTTCATCAAGAAGGAAGGGCAAAACACGAGGGAAAAGCTCTTCTGCACAAACAAGTTACGAAATCATCTTTCTGATAAAATGCTTAAAATTAATTATGCATCTCCGTGCAACTTATATCCAGAAACTTGTCCAAACCCTGGTAAACTCCGTGATTCTGGGAGAAGCAACTATTGCTTGATCACGCTTCCAGCATCCAAATGCCAGCAGGACAAGTGTGTAACGCTGTGTAAACAGTATGTGCAATTTGGAGAAAAATCCAAGAAACCCCTCCCAGCTCACTCATTCTACTTCTCTTTCTCTTTAAAAAAATACCAAAACTATCTCTAAACTCCATTTTGCACTTTCATGTGAACAACAAATATTTAGAAGTTCCTGATTCACATGTAGAAATAGGTCTTGAGGTGAAATGACACAAACAAAAGCTACGAATGTGCTCCTGTTTCATGAGAGCAAGATCTTTCTGTAATTGGAAATTTATTACTTTCAAAATCTGGATGGGCGCTCCCATTCTGCTCTGAAGATGTGAAGATGTTACTCCCCTAAACCAGTTCTGGGGACTGATTATTATATGATTTGCTATGATTAGAGGAACCTATGGAAACTGAAGCAAAAATAAAAATGACTTTAAAAGCTTCCATTTGTAAAGGCTCATGTCACAATTGATAGAAGCAAAGGTCCGGCAAAGCAAATGAGTGGGTGACCTCTTACGAAAAAATCAACTGAAGGTTCATCTCGGCCCACCTATGTCTTATGTATTTTATCGGGGCATTTCAAAACTGATAGGGAAGCAACGCTACCAATCATCACAGGGAGGAAAAGAGCTAGCTTCTCTGGCCAAATCTGTTAAGCGATTATACTTAGATTTTCTATTTTATACATAAGTGGGTCCTTGTAGAAAGCAAATGTGTTATTTATGACACTCACTTAAAAATCATAACATGTTGTATCTTTACACGTGGGAGACAGGAGGACATGTATTCTTCTTCCTATTAATAGTGTTTTACATGTGCCCAGAACCCTACTTTTTATCTCTAACCAACTTTTATAAATACCATCAGATGGCCAAGTTGTTTACCTATAGTATGAAAATGAAGAGAGAACGGGGAGCAGAAATCAGTGGAAACTTCAGATGCTTTCTCCCTTAATATGTGATATTTGTTTAACATTTACTATAGTGTTAGAAATAAGAGGGGATGGTATTTATGCCCATTATGTGGGGAAACTCAAGCTATGTAAAATTTAAATATGCTATTTTAGTAAGCTATTAAAGAAATTAGAGAACACAAGTCTCTTCCAGTCTTAGCCCCACATACTATATGGAAAAAAAATCAAATGGGTAGCTATTCACATTGACAAAATGCTATCTGGCACCCAACTGACTTGATAGTTTCCTGACAACTGAGATTCTTTTCCTGTTACTTCAAATCCTAATAATATTTGTCGTGCTAGGAACATATTATATGTGAGGAATTTTTATGTATCATTTATCACTGCTAATATTAAGCCAGAGGTAATAAATGGCAAACGTAGGTACATTTTATTCACAATAAGGGCTGATATGATGATAAATGGCATCATTCATAGAGTTTTCACCTTGAAGTCAGATGTCAGAACAAAATGACACAAATTCAATTGTTTGAAAAGAACTAGGGGATTTTATGAAGAGAACTGTCTTCTTAGAAATAAGAAAAACTGATAAATCAATATCCTAGACAGGTAAAATCAATGCTGAACAGGGACATGCTGTCTATGCCAAAATATAACTTTAAAAAATATAGATAACATTGTTTTTTTAAAGTTTAAAATGCTAAAGAGCCGAAAATGTTCTGGGTCTGTTTAAACAGCATGATTACCATATCAATCTAGTTATCTTCCTCAATATAGACTCAGTGTTCTAAAACCGGTAGGCTTGTTAGCAATATTACAAAGTTAAGGAGTCCAAAGAACATGATCGATGACTGCAACGCCAAATATCCTATCTGATTTTCCTTTTAAATGTTAGTCATCTTTTTCCATAGGTACTGAAGCAACAATTTATTTAGGCATAGAGATCCTACACATGAATCTCTCGCAAAGTGATTTTTCAGCTCAGTAAGAAGCCATTAATTATCAATAGCATTGCTCCTGTGCAAATGGAAAATACAGAGTTTTGCAGACATGAGTGGGAACAGCACTTAATTTAGACAGTTACCCACACAAGACAACCTTGGCGTTACAAGAGCCATAATTTCCAGAATGTCTGCAGTGGCGGTCCAAAATTAACACCAAAGTTGTGGGCACCGTCCCAAAAGACCACCAGCATGTTCTTATGCTACCCTGCAGGGAGCCAACCTGCCAGAGGGCGCAGGGGCGTGGAGTGGGAAACCAAGGAGGAGACTGTAGTTTGTCCTTCGTTCGTGTATGGCTCGGATTTGGACCTTAGATTATCCAGAAGCACCCTCTGGAGGAACAAGAGTTTGGCATCAGGCAGAGAGAAGACAAGAAAGGATTCCCTCATCTGGGGCATGGGGGGTTTAGGCCGCACCCCCAGGATACCTGGATGGCCAGTCAGTAGGAGAGAGGGCAGGAAATAAGGAGCCGTCCGAGCAACCAGAAGCAGGATACAGTTTGGGGTGAGAGGGCAGGCCTCGCAGCAAAGGCTGGAAGGCCAAGAGAAACAGGCCAAAGCCAAGTAGCCTGCACTGGCACTTAAAGGGCCCTGAAGTAGGCGACAAGGAAATCCAGCTTGCAGCGAGTTACCGGATGAGGGATGCAAGACACAGTCCACCGACTGGTCAAGTAGAATCAAAGCACACATACTATTCGGGTAAAACCCCACCACAAAGGCTGCAAGAAAGCAAGAAATTTGCCTGTCTTATTACCCCCTGGATCTCCTACACACTTAGGTGAACTTTTAGGAGGAAAAGTTCAAATGAACTTTTGGATAAGTAAACAGTCAAATGAATGAATGGACGGGTGTAGGGCCAGATGAATGAACACACGGTTACTTCATGAGATCCTCAATAAATACTCGATGACAGATTGTACTCTTTAAGGACCAGAAACTTAATCCAGACTGCCGGGTACCACAGACACTTTCAATAGCTATTTATAAAAGTCCACAGTGATATCACGGATGCATTAAGAAGAAAAATTAAGGCTTCAATCTCTGAGCATTTGCCTGCTGTCCATTTTAATTTGGAGTTAACTTGCCACAGAAGCCACGATCTTTTTAAATCTCTGTAGAATAGGATGTTGCCAAACATTCCAAACTGAAAAGAACAATAACTTTATATATGTGTGTGTGTATGTGTGTGTGTGTGTGTGTGTATATATATATGGATGGATGGATGGATGGATAGATAGATAGATAGAGATATCTGAGTGACTGTAAACTTGAACACATGAAGGATGCAGCACCATTCGGAGAACAGGGACCAGTTACTTAGACTCTCAAAGTCCTCTCCTCAAGCAAACCCGAAGAGCAGCCCGGGATCAGAGTCGTCGCAGGCTCCCTGTGCTCACCCAGAGTCCCCCGCATCCCCCTGATGCTTCCCTTGCCTCTGACACCACAATTAACAGCCTTGCCGGAGCAAAGCTTTCCCACCAGGAGCTCGCCAGAATATGCGTATTCTCCAACCAGACAACACTGTAAACAGTTTTAAAACTGAAGTCTAATGTAGATAATTAGCAGTCGAACCAAGCCAAAAAAAACAAAGTATGAGATAGTTTACTATGTGACATAAATAGACATCAACATACTTATCAGTTAGTTTCGAGACCACCTCTCATTCTCTTAACTGAGACTCTGTTAACCAAAACTTTTCCATGTCCACAGCAGTATGATAAGTCATAACCAAAAAAAATAAAAAATAAAAAATAAATAAACCATTTTCTCAACTACTTTATGGAGAACAGGCATGGATTTACTGCTTGTATTACAAGACGATCATGTTTTAGAAGATTATTCATCTGTGCATAACTTATATTAGAGACTCCCTGGACTATCCTAATTATGTCAAGGCCCCTTGCATTTCAGTTAAGACACTATTTATGACATGACTTTTATAATCCATGTCTCCACTAGCATTCTAAATATAATCACTGAAGGAAAAATTAATTATTTATATATCATGGGGTCATTTGCACATCATAAAACTTTTAAAAATTTTTAAGAGATCTTAGATTTTTGTATTTCCTTAGCGAGAATGTATTTCATTCTATGAAACCATTCTGAACCATGATAAATTATTTTTTGACTTTTTATTATGAAAAATCTCAAACATGTACAAAAGTAGAGGAAATAGTATATAGTGAACATTCATGTGTGCAACCCCCCAGGTTGACAATGACCAACTCACAATCTTATGTCATTTATACACTGACCTACTTGTCCCCAACTCCCCTCTCCACTTCAAATCGTTTTTTAAATAAATCTGAGAAATTGTTATTACATTTATAAGTACTCCAAAATATATTCCTAATAGATCCTCAGATTTTTAATAGTTACATAAGGCAGCTTTTTCATGCTTTTACTCAGCTGTTTATACCCTACTAGGAGCCTGGTTTTATAACACAGAACTAAAACATGCTTTAAAAGGACTTCTTAGGAGGCTCTTCTCGATAATTTACAAAATCAGAACCAGCTTCAAAACAGCTAAAATAGTTTCTATTCCTGGATCCTTCAGGTACTTTCTGGCAGGCTCTGATTACAGAATTTTTATTCGGTTTTTAAGAATAAAAATTAGAGTAGAAAAGCAAGTTATAATGTCATAGTTTTAATCAATCACTAGGGCTTAATTTTTCTTCCTTTCTCTGCTTTCAAGGGGAAAATACTCAGAAGAAGATCAATTCATTCTTAGAATTTAGATGTACTGAGACAAATTTAGACATTTCACTACAAATACAGATGGAGCTGTAAACATAAAAGATCAGAACATCAGAAATTCCATAGCAAAAATCTGTGGTAAATTACCACAGCTTTCAGAGGGAAGACATTTTATGGAGAACAGTAAACGTCTACACTGCTCTCTAGCTTTTTTTGTTTTTGTTTTTGTTTTAAAGAGTTTGTTCTTCAGGTCTTTGATGTGAATTTCGGAGAGCTATCAAATAAAAGGGTTGGGCTATGTCATTTTTACATCAGCCACTTGTTTCTGGGCATGCGAGGAGGAGAGGCATTCAAGAACCTCTTCAGAACTTCGCTTTCAGAGTTTAATTATGAATGGAATAGCGTAGCAGGAAGACAGAAATTCAATGTGTGTACATAGACCTCTGTCCACAGGCCAAGATTTTATTTCCAAGGGACACAGGCCTTCTCAGTGAACAATGCTATGGTTAGCTCATCATACCGACACAGGACTTGTGCCAGGACATTTAAGTCTTTCGATGCTCCACTATTCATTACTCCTTGACGCTTGCCAAGGACCAGACTGAGCCCATTCAGTATAAACTTAGCGCTGGGCCCAATCAAAGGAGTTCAAGGAAAACATGAACAAGTGTTTTGTATGCAGGATCCAGCCGCTGGCAGTGTCTATTAATATAACACTGTTCCCAGCTAATTCTCATTTAGAAAATGGCTTTTGAACTAAATTGAGTTACCTCTCTGCTGTATTTTAACATTAACTGGTACCAGAAAAAAGGAGAAAATGTTTATAATTGGTCACTTGAAAATGTATTTTGTAATAGTCATTTTCCAAGCTATCTTCTCCCGCTCTTGCAAAGTCACTTGGGCAGGGAAACTGGACAACAAGTACCAACTTCTAATCATCACCTACACTGATCTGTTGCTTTTATTTTAACTAACAAAAATTTCTAAAAACACTAAAAATATAGAGTGGAATGTACAAAGGATGTCACTTCAGTTGGGAGAGATGCTAAAGATACACTTGCAAAACTTTCAAAATAGACACCGCAGAGGCAGACAGCTCTTGAGAAAATGGTGAGTTTGTCTGTGACCTGTGTGCCCCAGTTCACCAGCACGCGGGGTAGCTGGGCTCCTGAGCAGCTGGGGCGCAATGAGAGGAGCCGAATGGGTTTGAGCAGCTCGCCCCCAAGGAGTGAGGATCAAATGGAGTTTACTCCCCAGGGGAGGCGGCTAGTATGCACTAAAGGGTTTCTGTCTGTAAAGAGTGAGATGCGTGGAAAGGGAGCGTGGAGAGATGCAGGGGGCATTGGAGATGCTAATCCTCATGGGGAACAAACTCGTGACATGTACTGCTCTTACACAGTACAAGTTTTAGTCCCCAAACCGTTTTCAGTCTCAAGGTAAGAAACTAATTTATTACAAGTTTCAATTCCCTTTGACTAAAAGTGGCTTTATTTCTACCAAATTTTTAGGATTGAGGAAACCAAATCCTAAGTGCAGTGATGGGGACGCCCAGGGGGCTCAGTGGTGAAGCATCCACCTTTGGCCCAGGGCGTGACCCCAGGGTCCTGGGATCGAGTCCCGCATTGGGCTCCCCACGGGGAGCCTGCTTCTCCCTCTGCTTTTCGCTGTGTGTCTCAGGAATAAAGAAATAAAATCTCATAAATGAATGAATGAATGAATGAATGAAAGAAAGAAAGAAAGAAAGAAAGAAAGAAAGAAAGAAAGAAAGTGATAAGATAGAATTTTGAGTCAGACATCCCTGAGTTGAGTTCTATTCCTGATTTCAATACTAACCGGAAAAAAAAAAAAATACTAACCGGGACCCTGGACAAATTATTTAATCTCTCTTAGCCACAGGTTCCTTATCTGTAAGATGGAAATAATGCTTGGAATTTGAAGTGTGGTGAGATTCTTTCCATTTTAGCCTAGTCTACTCCTAATCAGAAATGATCCAGCCCAAAAGCAAGTATCTTACTCTTGGTCTTGTCTTTGGTTTTGCTCGGATTTCAGTTCACCGGTGCACATATGGTGCAATGACCAAAAAAAAAACAAAAAACCTTTCTGAGAAAACATTTCTGCAAACACAACACAGGCATAGTTTTCCCTGTGTGTCACTAATGCTTAATTGTCTAGACAATTCCTGGCAGGAGAAATATTTAAGTCCTATCTTTTACAAGACTGAGAATCTTATGGACAGAACAATTTTCTCATGACATTTTTTTCTGCCAATAACATTTATTATTCTGAACATTGTAAAGTCAGAGTTGAAGACTACATAAAAGAGGTGATACTAATAGGAAAAGGTAAATATGTTATAAGCATCACAACAAAGCCAATCAGAGGAAGAGAAAAGGATATTTGCCATCAGAATTACTGGGTGCTTTGCAAATATGTATAATATACTGTGAAGCTGTGGAACTATTTAATTTTTCTGTCTTTAAGGGTTTTATTTTATGTGAGCCAGTTAATCTGTCCTTACTCTGCTTAAAAAACCATCGGCTGTGAATTCACTTGGATAGAATTTGGAAAGCAATCAGAGCAAAAGAGACCCATTTCATCAGCTTTATACAATTATGCAGAAGGTAACCTGTATTCAGTAAATCAACTTCTAAAACTTCAGAAGACTTGCTGCAGCACAGGATTTTCAGCTGCAGCCCTTTCACTTTCCAGTAGCATGAAGAACTTGCAAATTCAAACAGAGCTCATTAGAAAAAAGCACAAGGCTGGGCTACTGCCTGGGCTTCAAAAACAGGACATTGGTTGTTTTTTTTGTTGTCATTTAAGTGTTCACTTGGTCAGTGACCCCATCACTGGTAACCTTCAATATAAACCTTTAGTATAAAATGCCACTATTCTAATTTAAGAAAAAAATAAAATATAACAATGGTCAACAGATAGAGGATTGTGAGCATCAAAAAGAAAAATCTGTGAGAAGATTAATTTTGATCCTTTATGTCAATGTCATGTATTTTATCAAGCAATCTCATACACTTTAGCAGTAAAGCTCTTCATTTTTCAACTGTTTCAGGCCAAATAAAATATTTTCTCTTTCATTTACCACAAAACTTGTATCTTTTTACTTTGATGGAAGAGGTGTTTTAGAAGGCAGTAGGGCTCTTACTTTACATTTAAAGGAAAACTGGTCTCTTCTGCAGTTTTTGTATTGACTATCTCTTTTATTCCTCCAAAAGCTTCCCTTTATTCACCTTTTTTCTCAGCCTACGACAAGTTGCTCTTAGGCTTTTTGTTGATTTTTCCCTTTCTATTCCCCTCTAGATGCTATCCTTTTCCTTCTTCTAAACTGTGCTAGACACCAGGCCTTGTGCTGGACTTTCTCAAATTTCCCTCATCGATTTGATCCTCTCCCCTCACCCAAATATTAACTTTACTGCATTTCTAAATGTCGTTTTCATTAGGAAATTACCTATAACGAAAATAAAGAAATCAATCCTCCAGGAATTCTCCTGCATATACAGAAGATCACACTGAGACAATCCCTAGTATCTCCGACAAGACAGACCTCTGTGCATTCCTGATGGGGAAGAACAGAAGCAGAAGGTGTAGCTCTGTCCCCCAAGAAGCTTCTTACTTTTGTTGGAAGAGTTAAGACACATGGAAACATTTTGCACATGAAAAAAATTAAATAAAAACAGATGTAAAAAGTAAAGGATTCATTCAATGAATGTAATAAATGATTCATAGTTTTGTGACAAAGCAAGCGTGACAAAACAACATGTAGAGGATGTTTCCATTTCTGTTAAAAGTGTATTCAGCTATATAGTGAAAATGACCAGAAGGATACGTACAGAGAACTCTGGGGAGTAGAAAGGACGTTTGCCTTTTCCTTCACATACTTTGGATATGTCAGATTTTTTTAAAAGTATGAATTACTAAAAAAAAAAAAAAAAAAAGTATGAATTACTGTTTGTATGAACAAAAAACTAACAATAAATAGAATGGCTCATATGGGTAAAGACAAGAGAAGGCTTCTTGACGAAGGCAGAACAGGAGACCTTGAGGAACAGGCACAAAGCTGTGGGCCAGGCTGGTGGCAGAGAGAGCGCAAAGCCCTGTGGAAGCAAAGTTTTGGCACGTGCAAAAGATGATAATTATGCCAATTTGGTTTCAGAAGATGATTCAGGTAAAACTGTAGTAGAAAAGTCAGGCTGTTGTAAACTGGTGAAGGCTCTGACATGATGTTGTTATTAAGCCATTAGATATTAGATCTTGCGTATGTTTCTCAGAGTTGCTTTTAACTACAAGAGGGTCAAGGAGAAGACACAGCTCTCTTCTGAGAACATATCCACGTTACAAACATAGAGAAAATGCAGGGAAAACACTTAAAATGCTACAAAGAGAGCTTCTTTTTGAACTCTTCATTTTCCGTGTATATAGATTATGCACTTCATTTCTTATCCTAGACAAATTATAAAATCCTTCCCAAAAGGGAAAGGACAAAAGACAAGCTTTGCTTTCAACATATTTGCAGATACAACTACTTCTTAAGTTAACCAAGGATAACAATGACAGGAAAGAAACTTAAAGCCTTCGTAGAGTTTATATTCTATTAGAAAAAAGCCATTAAACCAAAAACATTTAATATCTCCCTCTATTTACTTAAGAAACATGTATCAAGCAGAGAGCAAAATGGTGGCAGAGAAGGAACAGCAAGAAGAGTCTATTGCTCTAAAATTTGCAAATTAATTCTACATATTATTTTATTGGACCACAATCAGTAAGTCAGAAAGTAGGGGATTGATCCTATTTGAAATGTGGAAAACTGAGGCTCTCGGGAGTAAAGTGATTAATTTGCTCAAGGACTCAAGCTGGATAATAAGTAATAAGCTGATATGGAAGGCAATTCTTCTCAGTTTGGTACCCCTTCTACACCGCAGCTAATGGGTCTAGCAAAGTAATGTAGCAGGGACGCTAAGAGTATAAAACAACCAAGCAGGACAGGATTCTGGTTCTCCTAAATATAAAAATTTAAGGAAATAAAGTTTAAAAGACAGACAATTGGGACGCCTGGGTGGCTCAGCAGTTAAGCACCTGCCTTCAGCTTAGGTCGTGACCCTGGGGTCCCGGGATCGAATTCCATGTTGGGCTCCCCGCGTGGATCCTGCTTCTCCCTCTGCCTGTGTCTCTGCCTCTCTCTCTCTCTGTGTCTCTCGTGAATAAATAAATAAAATCTTTTAAAAAAAAAAGACAATCAAATGTTGGCAAAAACATGGGAAAATTGGAACCCTTATACATTGCTGGTAAAATGGTGCATAACCACTTTGGAGAGGAGTCTGGAGTTCCTTAAAAGTATTACACATAAAACTATTATATGTCTGAGCCATTCCACTCCTGGATAGGCAAGTAAATATGTGTATATATTTATATTTACATTTATATATTTGTACAAAAAACATTTCCAATGGAAATGAAAACATAAAAACTTGTACACAAATGTTCACAACAGTATTACTCA
Source organism: Canis lupus baileyi (assembly GCF_048164855.1). Taxonomy (NCBI): domain Eukaryota; kingdom Metazoa; phylum Chordata; class Mammalia; order Carnivora; family Canidae; genus Canis; species Canis lupus. The sequence continues at coordinate 4,974,143 of NC_132839.1, read as the reverse complement.
CAATAGCCGAAAAATAGGAAGAACTCAAATGTCCACCAGCTAATGTGTGGATAAACAGAATATGGTATATTAATTCAATGGAATATTATTTCCAATGAACAGGAATGAAGTACAGATAAATGCTACAATAGGGAAGAACACTGGGGGGAAAAGGGGTGTTAAGTGAAAGACACCAGACACAAAATGACACATATTATACTATCCCACTGATACGAAATATCCAGAATAAGCAAATCTATAGAGACAGAAAGTAGACTGGTTGCCAATGGCTGGAAAAAGGGAGTAATGGGAAGTGACTGCAGCTGGTTACAGGGTTTCTTTTTAGGCTGATGAAAATATCTTAAAATTAGATATTGGTGATGGTCGCACAACCTGTGAATATAGTAAATACCACCATCTATAAAGTGTGAACTGCACACTTTAAGATGGTGAATTTTATGGTATATGAAATATATCCATATAAAGCTATTTTAAAAAGAGGTGAAAATAAAAGAAATAGAAAAACATTTTTTAAAAGAAAATATTACAAATATATATAGAATTTCTTTCTTAACAGCCTTTGAGTTTAAACAAAACTGTGGAGGTTTTTTGGTTAATTAAATGATATAATGAAATGAAAGTTTTTCAACTCTGATTAGGCATTAGTTCACTAATTTAGTTTTCTTTGTAGCTTAAAAACATAATTTCAACATCATTTCCTTCCTGTAAGGGAAACCTCACTCTTTTCATTTCACCAGCCTTAAAGACATGAGGAAGGTGAATTACAGAATCAAACTGTCTTTATAAAAGAGTTCATTTGGGGGCACCTGGGTGAGACTTGGTTAAGCATCTGACTCTAGATTTCGGCTCAGTAATCTCAGGGATGTGAAACTGAACCCCAAAATGGGCACCACGCTGGGTATGGAGTCTGCTTGAAACTCTCTCTCTCCTTCTGACCCTCCCTGACTCTCTCTTAAAAACAAAAAAGAATTTAATTTGAATGAAACATGGAGAATGAAACATGAAGTGAAACATATTTTTAAAGGGAACCATGATGCCTACATAAAGTAAATACATCTCCTGGGAGTCCTAAGGACTTTGACAGGTCAGGATGGGCAACCATTTCCTTAGGGTTGACTCATGTAAGTCCTTCCCACCTCCTCATTCAGCTTATCACTCTTTGATGTTATGTATTTTTCTAATGGATGTCTGCCCAAAAACCCACAATCTTATTTTGATTCTGTCTTTATTGAAATTGAATTAATTATATCCTAGGCAATGTTTTTTCCTAAGCTTATATTCCCTTTTGTTTTTCTAAAACTTGAAGATCTGTACTATGAAATGTAAATAACATTCTCCCTTTTCATTTTATTCAACGCACGTGCTTATCGCTCATGAGATGTATGATGTAGAGGGTAAGAGCGGAACAGCAGAGCCAGACTTTCTGGGTTCTGATCTTAGCTTTGCTACTCATTAGCTATAATTCTATAAAGCCAAGGTAAGTCCCTTAGCCTCGCTGGGGTCAGGTTCCTGATCTTAAAATGAGACAATAGTAACTTCCCTGCAAGCTTGTGTGAGGATTGAACGAGTTAATGCATGTGAAGCACTCTGATCAGTACCATGTACATAAGACAACATAAGCAAAGCCTAAGAGTTAGCTAATTCCTTAATAATGAAACAAGAACAATCTGCGGTTCCTTATTACAGCCTGCACCGGGGTCAGCCTTGACCCAGCTGAGCATCTAGGCTGACAGAGCACAGGGCAAGCAGCTGGACTATTGCCTCTGTTCCCTGTTTTACCCACTCCACTGAAACCACCGAATCATCCTTCTCTGCCCTGTGGGCCTGCATCAAGGAGAAGGGATGTTGGGTCTATCACTACAGAGATAATAACACATAACAAAGAAAGTCTGCACGTAAACTCATTTTAATTCCCAATGTTCCTTTTCACTATCCACTTACTGCCTCCACTTTCTATTCTGCTCCTCCTCTGTAAGTTCTCTCGACGTATTCCTCTAAAATTACACACGGCTGCCAGTCACTCACTGCCACACTCCTTAGAAATGGCTACATGTGACAGAAGGGAGGAAACGATCTCAAAGAAATTGATCTAAAATCCTGAGTGTATGTTTTCAAAAAAGAAAAGAAAAGAAAGAAAATTTCTGTAATCCTTATAGTGATAAAATAATAATATAACTGTTCACTATATTTGTAATGTTGATATCCAGAATATTGCCTCTTCACCTAATTGCATAATGCTCTTAGTTTCCTGAATAGGAGGAAATGGAAAAAACAACGGATTAAGAAAAGAGTTTAACTTTTTTTTTTTTTTCAGAGCTAGTCCAGGTTCTGAAACAGAACAAGGTTAGGGAAAGTACAGTTGACCCTTGAACAACAAAGGTTTGAACTCTGAGGGTCCACTTATGTACAGAATTTTTACAGTATTATAAATGTATTTTCTCTTCATGGGGGCTTACTTAGTAGCTTTTCCTCTTCTTTAGAGAGCCTACTTTAGTGTAAGAAAACAGTATACAACACATCTAACATACAAAATATGTGTTAGTCGACTGTTCATGCTATCAGTAAGACTTCTGGTTGACAGCAGGGTAGGAGTAGTTACGTTTTAGGGAAGTCAAGTTAAAGGCAGATTTTTGACCGTGCAGGAGAATTGCTGCCCTTAGCCTGGAGCTATTCAAGGGTTAACTATACTTGGCACCTTGGAAACTCCATCCCTCTACCCAGCAACTTAGGGTCGATGTACGCACCAAGACAGGACAGGAGACCGCATTCTCCACTCTTCTCTTTAGTTCCCACATACAGTCCAACAGCAAATGGTGTTGGCTCTAGTCTTAAAATACATACCAAACCTGACTATTTCCCACAATCTCCACCCTTATCATCCATGTCCACACCACCACACTGCTTCCATCCTCTCCTTGCTACTGTGTATTCTCTACTCATCAGACAGCATGATTCCTTTAAGCAATAAACAGGATCATGCCATCCTCTCATTCAAACCTTCCAACAACTTTCCAACATATCTAAAAATCCAGACCCCTTCTGGGGCACTTGGGCGGCTCAGTCAGTTGAGCCTCCGACTCTTGGCTTCGGCTCAGGGCATGATCCCAGGATCACGGGATGGAGCCCAGCATCTGGCTGCATGCTCAGCAGGGAGTCTACTTGAGGCCCTCTCCCTCTCCCTCTCCCCTCACATGCTCTATCTCTGAACCTTTAAAATAATAATAATAATTTAAAAATATATAAAAATCCAGACCCCTTCACTTGACCTATGAGGCCCAATATAATCTGCCTGCTGGCTAGCATTCCAATCTTATTTCCTACCCCTCCTTCCTTCACTGACTTTGCTCTGGCTACACTGCCCTCCTCTTTGTTTCTCAAGCACACAAATGTGGTCCTGCTTCAAGCTCTGGTCCAGTGCGAGCATCTTAGCGAGTCATACCCTCACCACCCTATCGAAAACTGCAAACAATAACTCCCAGGCTACTCCCTACATCCGCTTAAACTTTTAGACTTTTCTTACCACTATCTGATGTAAAAAACATTTTGACTTGTTCATTATCCATCCCTCCTACTGGAATGTAACTCCACGAAGGCAGGGTCTATCTGTTCCTTTCACTGCTCTAACTCCAGTGTCTAGAATAGGGAGTTCAGCAAGTATTTGTTGAATAAATGAATAAACAATCAGATGAGTCTCAGTGAAAGTGCTTAGAAAACTATGAAATACTATCAGCTCTTCAAATACAGCAATCATCTTTGTGCCCTCAGGGCTGAGCATCTAGTAAGTCTGAAGGATGGACAGATGGATTCATGAATGAATGAAGTTTTTATGTTATGTTAAGTTTTTATGTTAGGGATAATCAGGTTAGGATATAGCTATATATTTGAGTACATAGCTACAATGAGTAGCTATTACTAAAGAGTTTTTAAAATTTCCTTCGGCCTTTCTGTTGTAAAATAATAAAAAAAATTGTTCCTCTGCTCCATTTTTTTTCAGCACTGAGTAGAACACACCTTGAATAACCTGCATCTGTGTCCTTACTTAAAACAACACAAAGCATACCCAGTAGATCTAGTTCCCCAGTGGCCAAAAGCGTCACACCCTCAAAGACCCAACAAGAAAGTAAAATGGGAGAGTAGGCAGGGAAACACTTGGGGTTTGCCAAAGGAAGGATAAAGGGTGATACAGAGAATGGAGAACTGACCAAAGCTCCATTCCCAAGATTTCCAAACATGCAGTTTTATGATCTGTATTGTTTTATATCAATACAAGGGCAATATATGAATAAGACATTATATGGTATTTTTTGATAGGAATACTACATTTTATCTAATCAGTTTCACACATTAAATATATTAACACATGTCCTTCCCAGCCCCCCAACCCCCCCTCCCCACACACACATATATATAAACTAGAAGTTGGGGAAGGAGGAGCAAGGGATACATCCATTCTGTTCAAATCAGAGAAATAATTCCTTTTCTGCATAATAAAGATTTTTTCTTTTAGAAGTGTGACATCTGGAACAGTATCAGGTAATAGAGAAGTTGAATCACTACACTGTACATCTAAAACTAAGGTAACACTGTGTGTTAACTATACTCGAATTAAAAAAAATTTAAGTCTATCATATAAAAAAGTCATTTGATAAAGACTTTACTCTCTTTTAGCTTACAAGCCATAAAACCGATTAATATCTTAATTTACAGACACAAAAGTATGATTCTGTTCTTCACACCACTCCTGGATGGGATGGGTACACCCTAGCTCACTCTGGCCCCTGGGCCTGCCTAGCAAGGCTCTCACCACTCCGTGAGCTTTCATCCTCAATCACTTTAAAATAGGTAAGAAAGGGATCCCTGGGTGGCGCAGCGGTTTAGCGCCTGCCTTTGGCCCAGGGCGCGATCCTGGAGACCCGGGATCGAATCCCACGTCGGGCTCCTGGTGCATGGAGCCTGCTTCTCCCTCTGCCTATGTCTCTGCCTCTCTCTCTCTCTCTCTCTCTCTGTGACTACCATAAATAAATAAAAAATATTAAAAAAAAAAGTTTAAAATAGGTAAGAAAAAAGCCAGCGGATTCAGGAACACCGCAGCAGAACCTGAAGCATAATTTGGAATTTATCTCTTACAAGATCTTTTCTTTGAGTTTAGTTTGAAACAAAGTCTTCAGTAATACAAGCTATTTATTTATATTAACAATTAAAATGGACTAAAATATATATATTTCCAAATACAGAATTTCTGGTATTTATTAACTGGGTATTAATAAAAATAAAACACAGTACATTATAGCTATGCCATTTTAAAAAGAAAAAGAAACGAATGGGGCAGCCCTGGTGGCTAAGTGGTTTAGCGCTGCCTTCAGCCCAGGGTGTGATCCTGGAGACCCGGGGTCGAGTCCCATGTCGGGCTCCCTGCGTGGAGCCTGTTTCTGTCTCTGCCTCTCTCTCTCTCTGTCTCTCATAAATAAATAAAATCTTTAAAAAAAAAAAAAAAAGAAACGAATGAATTCATATATGAATCATAAGCACAAATGCTACCTGGCTGTAGGAATTAGATTCTAATTAATGGGCCCTTTGTCAAGTTTGTAAATAATGTTTAGTGCTTGAAAACAGTTTCTTGTTTAGAGCCCTAATTTTCACACAGATGAAAAAAGAAGGCTTTGAATGATTGCAATTTTCTTTTTTTTTCCTTTTTTAAACAGTTTTATTGAGACATGATTCACATACCATAAAACTCACTCTTTGTAAAAGTACAATCTGATTGCAATTTTCAAGTGCTGAGTAACACTTTCGAAGTTTTCTTTATTTTATATTTTACTATTTCTTTACTTTACTATTTAAGAATTTGTTATTTTTGATGAGAATCATCACTTGCCAATCCTACTGCAGCCCTCTTTCTTTTTAGTACACTGGCATGCTATGAAAAAGGGGGAAAAAGCAGATTTGTGTCTGAAAAATACCACACAGCCATTTGCTATACCTTAATTTTTTACAACAAAAAAGCCCCACACATTTTAATTAGGATGGTACTTTATGTGCTTCCTTGATTCTAATTAGTGGTTCAAATAAAATATCCTAATAGTTGCTAAACCTGGGATCTAAGCCTCCTTTCCCCTCTCTGCCAATACACTGTGGGGTCCATATTCACCAGCATCAAGTCTCTTTCATGAGGACAATGGCAACAAGAAATCTTCAACAAGTGCTGGCCTGACCCCCTTTCTTTTTCTACGATCCAGCTGAGCAGCAAAAACTGCTTGAAATTCAGCAATCACATTTCTCACTGTTCCAGAATGACCTATTTCGCACTAGAATGAACCAGTGAATTCATACATATAAATAACTATCTGCAGACACTGCTTTTCAAAATATGAACAGGAATAGCCAAAAAAAGGGAGGGGGGAGCGGTAGTTAAAGATGAAGGTTTGACTGAATTGGTACTTTTCAACTGTTGGTATGACAATTAGAAACAAAGCAGGGCTACATAATTTAGATGTCAATGTTAATATTTAAAGTCCTTGAAATTATCAATGAATAATATTCACGATAGTGCAAGCTAAACCAAGTTTCTCTTAAAACATGCATTATATTCTTAATGCGTATTTATTGAAACCGTCTTTATTCTAGAGGACTAAGAAATAAACAAGTTAACATTTCTGAGCAAATTCTACCTATAAATTAGCTGCAACATCCTCCATCCACGAGTATTTACTGAGGGCTACGGTGCGCAAGATCTAATTATACGTTACATCCAGCAAGCACAAAGTGGTCTGAGACCTTCTGATCTCTCAGGAAGAGTCTTCCCTATTCTCATAATCTTTCAGTCAGTGTATAAAACTGTACATGCCAGCTTTCTCCACTAGACTATGGGATCATGCTTTATTCATTTCTGCATTCTCCGTGACTGACAAAATCCTATCACATAATGAACTCTCAATGACTATCTGCCATATGGATTGATTACTTAGTTCCAGCTCTTGAGGAGCGTAAAGGAGGTCAGGCAATGTTCGTGGGGACCCACCACATGGCTAAAGGTGTCACAAATTCATGGGGGGGGGGGGTACTATATCCTATCCTGAACTGACCAAAATTCTGATTTCAGGTTTCTGATTAGATGATGAAAAATCTTAAATAAATTATATTCAGGTGAAAGATTTTTAAATGTTATAACAAAGTTTCAGTGGAGTCTGGAACTTCTGCTTCTAGCCATAAGAAGAAAAGAAACCAGATTTACCCTCCTAATTCAGAAGACCACTAAGCCTGACCACATATATTAAAACAACAACAACAACAACAAAACAAAACTGGTATTCAGGCACTGAACAGGCAATACAGGACAGTGATCTGCGAGAGAAGGAAAACAAAACAAGCGAGCCCTAATGTAAAACACTCACTGCCTCGAGAGTTTCCAGCTGGCTGCATGGGGAGGGAGATCTCACACAGAGCCCAGTGTAGTACTTAGTTCAGGACACAGAGTTCCGAGTTGTATCACGCCAAGGTGGCCAGAGTCTGCTGGGCCGGGTACCAGAAAGGAGGGAGCTGCATGGAAAGAGCCAACGAGCAAGCTCTGGAAATAGGTACAGGAAATCTGGTCAAGTCTTTGCCTAAATATTGGTCTCACTGAACACAAAAGAAAGTGATCGAGGCTCGAGAAAGAATCATCATTAAGGAGCAACTGAGACAGTATCTGGAGCTCACAAAGGCCTGGCAACACTTGAGATTTCCAGGAGCCAGGATAGAAAGACCTCCTAATTGACAAGGGCATCAAGTCGAGCCCTCAGAAGGTCAAGGCTTCCCTACTGTGGCCAAATTACCCGTTGGCTAACAGTTGTTCTGGATCTACCTAGCAAATCTTAAAAGCAAGCCACAGATGATCAAATTGTGTAAAAGTAACTTAATTGCATTCCAGAAAAAAGTCCAGTAATGTTTAAAGGAATACAAAAAAAAAAAAAATCAGTACTCAACAAACTCATAGTCCCAATGCCTGGCATCCAATTCCAAATTACTAGTTGTGAAAAGAAGCAACAAAATATATCCCGTAACCAGGAGAAAAATAAATCCTTAGAAATAGACACAGAAATGGCATAAATGATAGAATGAGTAAACAAAGGCATTCAATCAGTATTATAAATATATTGCTGCTCAAAAAGGAAAAGAAAAGCATCAGCATGATCAGGAAAGAACTGCAAGATGTAAAAAAAACCCAAATCAGATTTTAAGAGATGAAATAATATGCTGATATGCTTCAAGGTCAAAATATTCTATATTTAACAGATGTCATATTTTCATAAAATCTTTGACTTATTCCTTTGATTTCCCCTGATATTTAAACCCTAAAATAATGGCAAAATAGGGGTAATTATGTCACAGCTCATTGGTTCCAAACTTTCTCTTAACCTGATATTCATAGTCTCAATCATTCTACTATTTCTCACCATTCCACCCCCATTTACAAATAAAAAGTTACTCCTCTAAAATCACACAGCATATAGTGATCCAGTCGAAAGTGATCTAGATTTTGCTAATACCTCACCCTTTCTCATACTTTTATGCTTATCTAGACCTCTATGCTCCAGATGTGTTGGTATTGTAAAGAAGGTGTGGGCAGGACATCAGGAGATAAGAAATCCCATCTGGTCTCCTCCTCTGTCTGAGGACCTCAAGGGCATGTGGCTAATGTAGCTGGGTCTCAGTCTCTTTATCTTCTAAATTAAAGAGAAGATAAACTGTAATTTTAAGATTAAGATCTTAGTATTATCTTAATGAGCAATTTAAAAATACTTCCCAGTCATTAAGCCCTTTAATCCAAATAAGCAAGACAGACATTACATTACTTTGGAATGGGTGTTTACATGTGTAGGTGAGGAGAAGCACAGGAGAAGGGCTGAAACAAATCACCTTTCACATATTCCATCCCGCCTGGAGCTGGGTACCTAGTTTTAAAACTAGGGATTAGCTCAACCAGTCACCTCAATGTCAAACTTATTCACTTATAAGTATTTATGAGTATCTGCTCTATGTCAGCTCCTGGGTAGGACACTGGGGACATAATGGTGGATCTGATACCATGTCTGCCCTCTAGGAGGTTGTAGATGGATGAGGAAAGATGGGAAGGGTGGTGAACAACAATATACCCTTTTACTACAGTAGGTGTGATTTAGTGTTTAATAGTATCAAATTAATGCTGGCTCACTCTGAAAATCAGAAAAATATTACTGTGTTACCCTAATCCAGGCCCCATATATAGGCCAGGTTACTGCTAATATAGTCAGAAGTTTAGCAATGAGTATTTGCTACTAATAGTCATAGTAGTTTTTAAATGAGTAAAGTTGGTATCTGTGAATAATCATTACAGATAATGTAAAATCATGTGATGGGAAAATTCTTTCTCCTTAAATTTTGCTTTGAATACATCAAGGATGGAAGGAAATATGAATAGGGGGGGAATATATGTGAGTCAATGCAGTAAATGAGAAAGACAGGCAAGTGAAAAGAAAAAAAGTACTTCTGAGACGTCTTTCTTGGAGGCAGGATAACTACGGAGCGGCCCTCATAACAGACATCAAGACGCCATCAAGAATGGATGAGTCTCTGAGAAAAATCCCCTTACAAGTAAACACTCCTTACATTAAAATAATCCAATTCTAGGGATGCCTATTTTAAAATCTTCCTTTCTTTTTGGTTAAAATGAAAACCGAAAACCGCAGACCCAAAATGACATCACTTAGGTTAAGGCCCCAAGACCTAATACATAACTAGGAAATGTGACCTTTAACCAGTCAGCATGGGAATTTCCTGGTCAGCACTGGGAAATGTACTGATAGACCCCTACTCTTCCCCTTACGAGGGTGACCTTGCCCAAAACAATGGATTATTTGCTAATGATTTCCTTTTTTTCCACTCCCTCTCTACCTTTAAAAGTCTTTCCTTTTCTGTAGCCCTGTGGAGTGCCCCTCTACTTGCTAGATGGTGCCCTGTCCCATTCATGAATCAACTAGTAAAGCCACTTAAATCTTCAAAATTTACTCAGTTGAATTTTTGTTATTTAGCATTGTAAAACTGCAAAGTCTGTCCCCAGAATCTTTCTACACAGTATGTCCTTCTGCCTTGAAATAACTCCTAAACACTACACCTGAAATAACCATCCCAGAAATGTAGCTGTGTAAGCCATTCTTCAGAAAATTGGTTTTTAAAAAAAAAAAAAAGTACAACAGAATTAAGGCACAAATAATTATGAAATAGACATTTTAATCATTTCTGTGTTTTTAGAACTGCATATAAAAGACATTTTTAATACTTTTGTCATTTATGTGTCATTTTCACTTGGAGAAATAGACTTGTGGTGATAACTGCTTGGGTTATACAGTTAGTGCTATATATGAAGGTCATAAAGCTAATCTTAGTCATTATTATCTGTAATAAGTAAACTAGAAAAAAAAAAAAACCTCCCCAAAGGAGTTTATAAAGCATTTTGTGATTATAACATGTATAGACTTTATATACTCCAACTCCTAGAACTTCACAGTTGTTTATGAATTTATTGTGTGTGGTACCCTGTGCTTACTCTTAAAATACTTTTGATTTTTTGGTATCTTATTGAATTCATTTCATTCAATTCTCTATAAATTGTTGTCTCTGACTTCCAAATTACTATAAACTCAGTATGACATCAAGCATAAATCATCATTTATATTAATTGAGTGTTATTATTATTGAAAGACAATTAGGTACACATCACTAAATGTCTGACTGAAACAAATTAGGCAAGAAAATAATTTTATAGCCAATAATGAGAAATAAAGTTGTTGTATGTTCAGTAGCCCCACATTCTTTGTTTGTGATGGTGTAGGATATCAAGTGACTTTCATATTCTTATCTGTGGACATTTGTTTTTCAAACTATGTATATCAGAAAGACATTCAAATGGGCAAAATTTACCCTGATACTGAATGGAACACACAAATGCTTGGCACATTGCAAAATGTTTCAAGCTTGGTTGACTTTTAAATGCCTGAAAAGGGAATTAGAGAGAGGCCACTGAATGCTAATCACACTGCTGCATCTACTCACCACATTTAAATTCTTAGGGTGAACATATTTATCATTGACTTGTGATGCTACATCATTTTTTAATATTGCTCTCAAGCTGCTGGATAGAATTTCATGTCCTATGTCCAGAGAACCAAGGTAAATGACAAACATGTTGCAGATTTCTTTTCTTATCTGGAATATTAATAGAGTGCCTCTAATCATATACAAAAATGCAGTCTAAAAAACGTAGCCATTTCAGTATGGTATGTACTCTTTAAAGTATATACAGGATCACAATCCCCAGGCAATTTTCTAAAAGAATGCATCAATCCCTCAACAACTGGACAAATTCAAGACATATTAAAAAAACTTGAGGGATAATCATTATGAAATATATGTGCAGGTGCAATAACCTGATAGAACAGTAAGTACTCAAGTTATGCAAATAAAAATATTTGCCCTTTCCAAGTACCTATCATCGTAAAATCAGAAAGTTCTTACTAGTGGGGAAACAAAACAAACATAGGAAAACATGGGCTTTATTCATTGATTTTTACATAAAGTTTTTTATATGTGAAAATTTCACGTGTGTCTATGTTGAATCTGGTATACAAAAATATATTTATAGTAAATTAAAACAATTTTTTTCTTTAAAATGCACATACTATCATATACATGAACATTAAACCTTAACTTCTAGACTGGCTTCATTTCTTAGACTTGTTTCTATGTAAACCCGATAGGCTCTCTTCATTATAAGAAGGGTGTGGTGGGGACTGGGGCAAACTGGAAAACACAGGCCCACCCACCTAGAGGTGATAGCTAATATTCAATTCAAGCTGCTGGGGGAGGAGTGGGAATATAGACATGGTATTTCTACATCTTCCAATTTTAGGAAAAAGGCAAAAAATGAAAATCCCCCAATTCTCAAATTTTTGCAACTAATTCAAAATTGAAAAAACTATTTCTCTGAGTAGTTCTACAAAATGACCTATATATATAGACCACGTCAGTAATGAGCAAATGAGCAAGATGAAAGGGAGGAAGACTTAGAGCCATCAGCAGTGAAGAGAAGGCCCAAAATATTGTCTCATCTGGCCCCCTCTCCACAGGTAAGATTAAGTTTAAAAAGTTTAAAAAGCTGATGCAGCCAAGACTCAAAGGGATGAAAATGAACACAATCACACTGAAATTAAGTAACAACACAGTTTGACCACTTTCTATGACTGCTTTTGTTGGTTGGTTGGTTTTTAAGCTAAATAACCATTGGTTTGGAAATTTTACTGACAAGTCCTGGCTTGGAAAAAGTTGAAAAGATAGAGCCGAAATTCTGAAGTAACGATGATAGGGAACAAAATCTCCTAAGAGGGAATTTAGTAAACCAGAGGGAAAATAGAAATAAGAGAAGTCCTAAAGTCAAGGAAGTACACAGTATAGGAGGCAGGAAGGCTCTCGGCCTCAGAGCAATAAAATGACTCCAGGAGCAAGCTCTAGAAGAAAGACAGGGGAGCAAAATAAGAAGTGAGTGCCAACCAAGCCAGATTGCCAGAGATAAAGAGAGATCCATGAAGGGGTAAAGAACATCATCAATCCAACAATTAACAAATAGTAAAAGAGGTTAAAATGGGACGACTGGGTGGCTCAGCCGGTTAAGCGATCAACTCTCAATTTCAACTCAGGGTCCTAGATTCCAGCCCCACTGGGCTCTGCACTCAGCAGGTAGTCTACTTGAGATTCTCTCTCTCTCTAAAAATAAGTAAATCTTAAAAAAAAAAAAAAGAGAGAGAGAGAGATTAAAATAAAGAATAAGGGATTTAAAAAAAAAGAATAAGGGATAAAGGATGCATGACACAGTTTTCCGGAAGCAACTATGCTCACAAAAAATCTCATCACTATAAAAAGAACCTCAGATAGATCCATCCCAGGATGAGCATCCAGCTTTTTCGTTCCCAATTTGGCCAAGGACCCTGAATCTATAGCTTCAGCAAGGCTGAGACAGTAGTAATTCTTTCACATATTTCATCATGTATATGACTCTGCAACCCCAAAAGGGAAGGGATACATACAAAAGGAATGAAGTGGATCAAAACCATTTTAAAAATCACACTTTTGTTAGGGTCAAGGATGTTTTGTTCGACATTTAGGGTGTTTGAAACATTTAAGAGGCTTCGATACCTTAGAAAATCTGCCATTTTAGGCTTGTGACTTTTACTTAAATATTTAAAAGAAGTTGAATAATGGAAAACTTGGGCTTTTCAAATTTTCATTTGAAATATTTAAGGATAGTTTGACTAAATTTATGCATAGTGTTTGAAAACTGACTGATACGTACATTAGGTTTTCCGTTTGTAAATTTTACTTAAATGCTCAGGAGATTTGTAAGGCTGTCTTGCTAGAGGTTTAAAGTGCTTGGGAAAATTAAGTATATTAGAGGTTAAAGTTGGAAATGTTTAAAGGAATTTAATTAATCAAGTTTAAAAGTGGTGTAAAATGTTTAGAAGAATTTGTCAAATTTATAAGCTAATTGATCATTAATCAAAGAACAAATGAAAGTGAGCATTTAGATATAACTTAAAATTACTAGATCTTATTTAAGTTCTTTTAAAAGTTTTATTTAAGTACACTCTACACTGAACATGAGGCTCAAACTCACGACCCTGAGATCAAGAGTCACACACTCTTCCAACTGCGCCATCCAAGTTACCCTAAAATTACTAGATTTTAAAATGAAGAGATTTGTAAAATGAGCTTAAAGGCTTATAAAAACTCAGCTTTAAGATTTCAAACTTTAAAAAGATGAATGATCATTAAAAATGCAAGGAATATCAGTTTTCCTTTCAAATATAAAAGACCCTCAAAGATTAAAAGCCAAGTGATTATGTGAACATGACATTAATTTCTCCAATCAGGAGATAAGCATCTTTTCCAATACCTTGAGATATCAATAGGTATTCCATGAAGAGAAAGGGTCTGTAGTTTCCAAAAAGAAAAACTCAAGAGGGAGCTACCACCTACATCCCTTCCCCCAGAAATTTCTAGTGTATATTATTAAAGGTTTTGAGAAGTCCTGGGATAAAGTAATGTTTCACTTTCGCTTTTTTGAACACAAAAGTTCATTTAATGGCTTTTAACATCCTGCGGAATTGCAGAAGCGTCTATGAAACATGGTTTGGGAAACGAAACAATAGATGTGAAACTCCTTCAAGGCTTCTTCTTTGTCAGACTGCTGGCACCACAAGGACTCACCAAGCGCTTCCAGGGGGTCAGAGTTTCCATGATTTGGTGAATCACCCAACAGAGGTCGGCTGGCCGCCCCAAGAGCTGTTCACATATTGCCAGGGTCCACAGCCACTGGTGTGCTTCCCTATTGCTCTTGAGCCTCTTCTTTCCTTTAAACCCCATCTATGTGTATGATTTTCACGATGATCTATATCCTGATCCAGTTTGGGATCCAGACAAACCTTTGTGGGTATTCCTAAGGGACGTCTCTGCTTCGGTGACCCGTGTTAACTTCAAATTCAACATGTCCCAAACTGAGGCCATTCTTTCTCACTCCAAATCTGGTTGAGCTCCAGTTTTGCACAAGTTAGTAACAGCATCCCACTTACCCAGATGCCCAGGCCAAAATCTGTAATAAATTCCCTTAGCCTTCATATCACTAAGACCCACGTACGCTTAATGACTCTCACATTTATCCTTCCAAGTCTGCCTTTCCCTACCGAGATTCAGGATGTCGTAATTCTCCCTTTGACTGCTGCCACAGCATCTATGGCATCTCCCTGCTTCCCACTGCCCTCTGCTCCACTGTATGTGGCTATTTTGGTTTTTGCTACAAAACATTCAATGCCTTCCCATAATCGATACATGATAATTTCTTAAGTCTTTTTTTTTATTTATGATAGTCACACAGAGAGAGAGAGAGGCAGAGACACAGGCAGAGGGAGAAGCAGGCTCCATGCACCGGGAGCCCGACGTGGGATTCGATCCCGGGTCTCCAGGATCGCGCCCTGGGCCAAAGGCAGGCGCCAAACCGCTGCGCCACCCAGGGATCCCAATTTCTTAAGTCTTTAGTGTGATACCCGTAGTCCCTTATGCTCTGTCTCCTAGTTACCTATTCAGAACCTCCCCCCCAACTATGGCCTCCCTACTTAACCCTGTGTTCTAGACATTTCCAACTTCTTACACCTCCTACTATATGCCGTAACCCTTCAAATCCTAAACTTTTTCACATGTAGTTTTCTCTGTCTGGAGTGCCCTATTACTTCTTCTTCCAAAAAACTCCTACCTCATCCATTAAGACTCGAAGGAAATGTCTCCTCCTCAAGGAGCCCCCTCTGCCCTTTGCTTACTTCCCAGTCTGTGCTAATTCGCTGCACTTTATTCAAATACACAAAAGGCACTCATTTCAAATTGCTGCGATTATTCACTTCACAGAGCTTCCTTGCCTACTAAGACTCAGGTGGCATGGATTATTTTCTAGGTCTTCAAAAAAATTTTTTTAAATATCTAGTACAATTACCTATATTGAGTCAAGATCTCCTAAAATAACGTTTTAAAATCCTAAGTGTACAATTTGATCACTTCCTTCTTTGTCTTATTCCTTATTCTAATAACGTTCTTAGAAACTCTAGCAGAAAGGCCTAGCTCACATCCTCTATCTATTCCCTCAACCGACTTTTTTTTTTAATATTTATTTATTTGAGAGAGAGAGAGAGAGAGTGTGTGTGTACGAATGTGCGGAGGAGCAGAGGGAGAGGGAGACTCTTAAGCAGACTCCCCACTGCATCCGGAGCCCCATGACCGGAGCTCAATCCCAGGACCCTGATATCATGACCTGAGCAGAAACCAAGAGTTGGAGACTTAACTGAGTTAGTCACTCAGGTACCCCTCTTTTCTTTTCTCTTTCCTTTTCTTTTCCTTTCTTTCCTTTCCTTTCCTTCTTCTTTCTTTTCTTGGCCAACAGTAAACCATAAATGTCCCCTTCTATCTTTAACAACTAAAGGACAAAATATACTAACGTTTCAAATATCTTAATTTTGATACAGGTCTCTCTTGGTCACAAATCCACATGCCAACAGGATATGAGAA
This sequence comes from Canis lupus baileyi, assembly GCF_048164855.1. Taxonomy (NCBI): domain Eukaryota; kingdom Metazoa; phylum Chordata; class Mammalia; order Carnivora; family Canidae; genus Canis; species Canis lupus. The sequence goes on along the minus strand of NC_132839.1, from coordinate 4,958,027 downwards.
GCTGGGAGGCTTGGGCTGACTCTGCTGAGTGTCAGAGACCTCAGTCTCTCTTCCATTAAGGAGAAAGTTGATTTAATTCAACAAGTATTTACTGAGCAACTGCTGAGTAGAAGTCACTCACTCTTAGGAGAGATGCAGCCCCAGCTAAGAAGATACTTTTTTCCTTGCCTGCCAAACACCATTCATGACGGCCAGCCTTCTATTCTTTTGGACCCTACTGAAACACTCTAGGACTTCCAGCACAATTCCCTATCTACAAGAAATCGGTTGTGGTTACTTTCTCTCTGAGATTTGTCCTTTGTGTTTAAATATAACTTAGGTATTGGGCAGCCTGGGTGGCTCAGCGGTTTAGTGGCACCTTAAACCCAGGGCCTGATCCTGGTCTTAGGATCAAGTCCCGCATAGAGCTCCCTGCATGGAGCCCACTTCTCCCTCTACCTGTGTCTCTGTCTCTTTCTCATGAATAAATAAATAAAATCTTAAAAAAAAAAAAAACCTTAGGTACTTGGTTAAACCACAGTATATAAGATTTTATTCACTAATATGCTTCCTTTCACTTGTTTCTCAACTTCCCCATTTCTCTAGATCTTCTTGTCTCAGGAACAGAAGCATTGTTTCTGGTTTTATTTTTGTTGTCACAAATAGAACCTAGGGCAGTGCTCTGCACACATTATAAACTCAAAAAACACATGTATTCTAAAAGGTGATATTCCAGCATTATGATTTTCATGTATTAATATCTTTCATCTAACAACTCACTGAGTTAACATCCCTTTTGTAATCAAGCTACTATAAAAGTCAGGCTCAGATGAAAGCAAAAGAGGATGTCAGTGCCTTATTAAAAATACAAATAAATGTGAAAGAATGTGACATTCCAACAGCTTCTTATCACTCTTGTTAAGTGCTCAGGGTGAGGACTGCAGAGGGTCAGATGGGAAGCTCCCACCTGACCCTGGCATGGATAATCATGTCCTCAGGTTGTGCAAGGGGAATGCCACTGGTCCCAAATCAACAGGCTCATTCTATTCATAGCCTGGAATAAATTAGGCACTTCAGGGAATGGAAACTGCTATTCTCCCCAGGAGGAACCAGGGCTATATGAGCAGGTCAGAGTACCTGCCTTGGGCATGTCAGGTGCCCAGCCAGCTGTGAAGTTCTTCCTAGCTTTGCTCAGTTGGAAGCAGCATAATAGGGCCCATTGTTATTAACATTGAGAAAATCAGGAGCCTCAACTTTAGAAAGAATGTATTTTCCATCTCTCCGAAATTCAGTGAAGAAAGTTCTGGAATGTAGGCCTTTAGGATTAATAAAATTGTAGCATTCATAGTTTTGTCAGAAAATAAGTACATCTAATACTCTAATAAGGAGTTGGCTATATAGTGACTTGTTACAGGCATTAGACATTTTGCAGAAGTTTCTGTGTAATGAGAATACAGGCCGGCATTTTGACATTTATTTAGCCCCCTTACATTATAACAATAACAGCAATTCCTGATCATTTCTCTACATTTTCAAAAAATTCTAGGGAACAAGATTCAACTAAAATTAACCTGTGACTAGATTTCCATGGGATAGAACTTCACAAAATACAGAAGGTGGCCTGGAAAGAGTAGTATCTGATGAGCCGCCCATTGGCTCCGGGGCACTGCTGGATCAGGCCCTGGCATTAGCCATGCTTCATATCGTGCATTCACCATTAAACTGCCATAGTGTTAACATATGCTGCATTTCCGCTGTTCACGTTGCCTTTACAATTAACATTCATCTACCCTTCATCCCATTCCAAAAGCAAGGTGCTAGGTAAAGGGAAATTTACTTGAGAGAAGTACCTTATCATTATTAGGAGGAACACAGACTCCCTGTAGGAATGGAGAAGGCCAGTATATTCCCCAATCCCAGCTCCTTGGCCTTTTGGAACAAAGAGATAGTCCATGAGCTAAATAAATCGAGTTTAATTAAAGCAGGTAGCAAGCACCACTTATTATTCAAATTTGACTTAAAAAAAAAAAAAGTCGTTCATATCAAGATGGAAGTTCTATGAACAATCCCATTGTGGTTAATCCCCCCTGTGTAGGAGACAGTGTTTCAGATTGATTTAACCACTGCATACAATAACTAAGGTATTTTACGCAAGAGAATAAAAAGTCATTTAAACCACATAATACAGGTAAAGAAGGGCTCAGTGTCCTGAATATGTATCTGAATGTTATTAACAATGATGACCATGAAAAAAAATTATTAGTTTATTTCTGATCCAAAGGTTTCACTGATGTATTTAGATCCCAGAATAGTTCAAATATTGATTTATTGATTGACTGAATGACTCTATCCTTATCACCATGTTTATTATGTTCTTTATATTAGTCAAAAGCTCAAAAGAATAAAGGAGTTTCAGATTTAGTCTGTCACTATTAAATAATTTACAATAAGTTATATAGGTATATAACTATAACATTAAGAAAATTTTAATGTTTTTTGGCAATAGAACATATAGATGGTGATTGACACACATGCATACTTCTTATATATTCAAAAGCTTAACAAAAACAGAAAGGAAGAAAAGAAATATTTCTAAGTTGTATGAATGAGTTTATGCATATTTTAATATATAACTGTTCATTATACAAAAGGAGAAGGCTACATAATTCTAATGCATACAAAAATGTGGTTACACATGTTTTCTTCATCTTATTTTTAAAGATAATTGAAAAGTAACATTTTATTACTATACTTGGTATTTTTATATTCCAGCCTAAACACTTTAAATTAATTTGGGTAAGTAATAATCTAATCCTATCCACTGGAACAGAGTGGAATCAAATTAATAAAGACTAAAAACATCTGTGAAAAGCACTGAAATACTATTTTCTAAATTATAAGCCAAATTTTGACAATATATCAGGCCTTCAGAATGAAAATACCAACAACAGCAATTGCAAACTTGTATGAGGAGCTTATTACGTAGTGGGTAATACTATTTATAATATACATAGTTTTTCATATAATTTGTATAACATAAAATAAAATACCAAGTTATATGTAATACATATATACACATGTACATACTCCTATACATGTATATACATAAACATATATATATATTCGGTCCTCATGAAAATCTTATGAAGTAGAGAGCATCATCTCTTCTATTTTTAACATGAGGAAACAGAGGCACATAGAGGTTAAATAACTTGTTAATAAGTCACAAAGCTAATAAGTAACAGAACCAATATTTAAATTCAGTCTGGCTCCTGAGTTCATATTCTAAATCACTATGCTGCACTTCATAGAGAAATGATTTTAATTTTTTTGTGAAGGTATCCTAAATTAAGGACATTGTTAGAAAATGCAAAGTGAAATATCTGTAATGTCTTCTAATAAATCCACTTATGAGTTGCCCTTCCAACCTTGTGGGCCTAACCTCTTCCCACAAATAGCAAGTACATGCATACAAAGAGGAAAGAAACAGGAATAATCTCGGAGGAGAAATAGCTGAGACTAGAAAACTCAACATTCTAGGAATTGAAGAGTCCCCGCCAGTTCTGTATTCACACCAACACAAGGCCTTTGAGGGCCATATCCTCAGCCAGGGAGGCAAACGCAAAGGCCTCTCCACAGCGTCTGCGGCATGGTCTGTCAGCAAAGGGCTTTCCGGGAAATGCCCACGAGAAGCTGCTCCGCGGCGCTGCCCTGTGCTTCATCCTCACAGCGTTTGAGGGAAGCCGAGGAAGAACTCAGCACCCACCCCCCCCACCCCACCCCCCGGGGCCCCCCCTGACGGCTGGCGCGGAGTCCAGCACAGCGTCAGCCTCCGGGACCCAACGCCAGGCCTTCCCCAGGCTGAGGGCTACTGAGGGCCTGTGGTTTCTCCTCCCAGCCCGACTTCTACTCCCCACTCCTTAGCTGCACAGATTTCCTCCTTGGCCAGGCTGCATCTTTTAGGCCAAAAGGGTGTTTTCGTGGTGGTGCTGCTCTGTGTGGGTCTGTGCTTGGTTGAGCTTTTTTCTTTCTTTTAATTGCCACCACACGGCTTTGGCAGAATCTTCCACAGGGAAGTGAGGATTCTGTAGGAATTACTCCAATATCTCTATTTTTAATACAGCTTTCTCCAGAGAGAAGTGCGTCAGCCTGTTAATCTCCCTCAACCTCACCTCTTTTCTCCCCCTCAGCACAGGCAAAGCTCTGACAGGGCAGCATCAAGCCACCCTTCAGGTAATCGAAGGATGCTCCCTGAAGACCAGCAATCACGTGTACGGGCCACCTCTTCCAGACCAAGCTGCAATGTCACTGTGGGCATCGAAACGTTCAGCTATGGTGTCTACACTTCCATTTGAGACTTTAACGCAAATGAATTACATCCTGGTGTTTTTGTACTATTGAATTTTTAGTAGAGACATATCACTGAATCTTTTCCTTTGAGTTTACTTTCCAGAATAAAAGAAAAAAAAAAAAACAGGAGTCTGAGTGAAGGCAAACTCTAGTTTCATCCTATTTCAGTACACCTCCACCTGTCGTCTCGTTGTCACCTTTCATTAGCTGATGCTCCCTATTCCTGTGTCTCTTCTATGTACCAATAGAAAGAAAAAGAAGAAAGAAAGAAAAAAAGAAAAAACACTGCAAAGCTGGAGATTTTCTAGTTTCTGCTCTTGGGTAAAGCAAAAGCAAAACCAAGAAACTACACTCTGAAATGGTCAGTCAAAATCAATATCTTCATATACAGAACATATCACATTATTATTTGGAGAAGCCGCTCACAAATTGAAGGACTGAAGTTCCCGTGTAACCTCGGGCTGTAAGTTCCTCTCCCGAGCCCCAAGGACAGGGCGCCTACCAACTCTTATTCCTTTTGAAACTATATTAAAGGATGCGCTAAGTTGGAGTCAGTGACTGGCAGTTTATTTGGGGTAAAAAAAAAAAAAATCACTTCACATTCTCACTGTTGACATTACTAAACTGCCTTGACACTGGGTTTGCTTATGCTTACTCTGGCCTATGGTTTTAATTCTAACCAACTTCAAATAAGTTCTACAAATTCATCTAAAACACTGCAAATTTCAGGTCATCTGGAGGTTAAGCAAAGCTGATAAGAAGAAAAGGCATTTATATTCCTGAAATAAACACATATTAAGTGCAGCCATTCATAAGATAGGAAATATGTCAGAAAAGAACCAAAGTAATGAAAGAAAAAATTTAATTTTAGTGTCACTCATGCAAATTTCTAGGTCTCTGACCTTGGCATATATATTCCTTAGCTCCTTGGGCCTCGGTTTCTTCATACAGAAGGCAAGAAGGCTGGACCAGATAAACTCTATGATTTCTTAAAATTCTTAAACTCCTAACTTAAGCAAATTTATCTGAATTTGAAAGAACAAACATAATTACAGGTATTTAAGCCATGAAATGACTAAATTGGCCTATTACAACAATATGCAACACTACTAAAAACATTTCACTTTGGCTTAAAATGTTATTCTACTTTAATAAGAGTGCTACCCAGCTAGTAAGCAAATACCTGTACATCGAAAATATTTTTACAGCAAGCATAAACAGTTTGACAGTAATTTGTATCATTCTCACGGGAAAATAACTTCTCCAATCTCATCTTTCTAGTCTATGTAGCAGTGCCAATTTATAGGCATATAAAATTCGAAATCTCTTCTGTGCATCAATTATAACTTACGCAGCTCCCTGAGCAGCATTTAAAAAGCAAAGAAGTGCAAACAATATTCTGCTTGCTGACATAGTAAAAAATTTAGCTAACATAGCTTTAGAACTTCACAATTTAACCGCAATCAAATATCCTCTTTTCAAGAAAGTAAAACAACTAGGGTAATATCCCAAGTATAGAACTCCATGTCCAACTAAACCATATCTGAAATTACCTAACTAATTAGCCAACAAAAAGGGCTGCAGGGTGGAAACCTGGCTAATAATATTTTTCCTTGTTATCAAAGTACTAGAAGTCATAAAATCCTACATTTTATTTTTTAAAAAGGAATGCATTTAAAATCAATGTAGAGAGAGGCACCTGGGTGGCTCAGTCAGTTAAACAGCCGATTCTCGGTTTCGGCTCAGGTCATGATCTTGGGGTTCTGGACATGAGCCCCGTATTGGGCTCTGCACTCAGCGGGGAGTCGGCTTGAGATTCTCTTCCTCTGCCCCTCCCCCTGCCATACTCTCTCCCTCTCTCTAAAATAAGTAAATAAAATCTTTAAAAAATAAAATAAAATCACAGATACAGATATCTATGTAACATAAAGAAAACATTTAATGCAACATACATAAGGGATCATAACCACTGGAGCCTCTTCTGAATGTACTATTCAGAAAGACAACAAGATAAATGTACCTAAAAATAAACTAAAACAAACCTGAAAGTTCCAGAAAAAAATCAATAAAATTAGATCAGGGTCATTGCTGAACAAAATGAGTAAGACTTAAACATTAATTAGAATATAATATCCATTTGAATATCCACTTTCCTGAATGAGATATTCAAATTTTACATCTACAGGTAAGCCCAGGGGTTTGGGGGGAGGGCAGCTAATGGATCCTCTTAAAATAAAACTGTCAGGTAGTTTTGATCAACAGTGATTGCTTTGGGAAGCGATGTTAATGGATACTTTGGCAGATATCTGCATATAATTTTTACGGTGTTACCAGAACTACATTATGCTTTGTGAGGAGGAGGGACAGGTTCCTTTTTAACCTAGTTTATGTTATTATCAGTTAAATAATATCCAAACCTCAGAAGCAAGTGGAAAACCTTCCCTTAGCTGTATACGTCCTTCTACTTTCCTGAGAAATGTAACCAAGTGAAACACAACACCTGTCTATTCTCACAGTCCAAAGGGCCCAAAGAGTCAACAAAAATTCTGAAAGCCCACAAGTGTGAAAATCCTATTTCTCAACTCCTTAATTTTAGATTGCTCTGATGGAATGGGGCTTTTGAGAATTTTCTCTAGGGCAATCATGTGCAGTTATGAGAGGTGCAGAGGCAAGTACTTTCTGGTCAGCTGTAGACTGGAGATAGTCCTAAGGGCTCCCTGCTACTAGCACATGGCTTAACTAAAATAGAGAGCATAATTTAGCCTCTAAATTTAATCAGTTTAAAAATCAGGCAGGAAAAAAAAAAAAATTGGGCCCTAGGCTAGAACCTGGCATTTGAGATATCCACCCAAGGGTGTATTTTCTTAAAAACTATTTTGGAGGTTTTATAGGTAAAACTAGATAAGGTTTACTCATTTCTCTCTCTTTTCATTTAGGATTCAGTTTCTTTTGTTAGACCATGAAGATTTTGTTTTTTAAATCTGTCTGCTAAAGTATTAAACCAGAAATTTTTATCTATTTCAAATCAGATTCTTTTTACTTCAGAATAAAAATGATTTTGTTAACATTCTAGACAGCTAAGACCCTATGAGAAGCTGCCAGTTTATTTTTTACCATAATTATAGTTTATTTTATATATATACATGTGTGTATATATATATACACACACACATATTAATCATATATCATTAATTCTTAGAGCAAACATACAGCATGAGTCAGCTAAAAGCCTGTTTTCTAAAAGAAGGATCAGATGAAAATACTGAGTTTCAAGCTACCAAGGCACATTTTAGATAACCAGGTTTGGTCTATTTAGTTCACTGAAAGACATATTTGGGGGAGAAAGGGTCATTGAAAGTTAAAAACTGAGAAGAAAACATCTCTGCGGTCAGTGAAGAGAGTATTACAAACATCATCACACAGATTCTATTTATTTATTTATTTATTTATTTAAAGTATTTTTATCTATTTATTCATGAGAGACATAGAGAGACATAGAGAGGGGAGCAGAGACACAGGAAGAGAGAGAAGTCCCCCAATGCAGGACTCGATCCTGGGACCCCGAGATCATGACCTGAGCCGAGGGCAGACGCTAAACCACTGGGCCACCCAGGTGCCCACACAGATTCTATTTAAAGTCACCAGAAGCCTTTAAGTATCTAAAATCCTCAAATCAATATAGTTTCAATCTTGTTTTTGCTTCTCTGTATTATGCTTTGTTGTGGTGGTGTTTGTCTGGCTTATGCCAACAGTAAAAAGAAGAAAGATATCAATATGAAATTTGAAAAGCCATTTTTGCTAAGAAAGGAATTCCAATTTGGAAGATTCAGACATGTATGTCTTTGTAGAAGTCGCTTTCAGACTGCCTCTCAGGCTCCCTATAGTACAAACTGAGACTATGGTAAGGCCACAGTGACAAATTCTGATGCTCAACTACAATGATGACAAACACCAAACTGCTGTCATTGTCCTGTCTAAAACACGATGGGAAGGAAAACAGTGTGGAACAGCTGCGCAGCACAAGAGGGTTATGCACCTTGATTCCCTTTTTAAAACTGCCATCGGTGCTCCTTCCACTTTTGTAAGCGAGCCACAGAGTCGCATATCTAACAGGACTTGGAGTTTCAAAGGTTATTGATATGCATTTGTCCCCCTGGAGAAAGGGAGGTGCTTTAGTGTTAGAAAGATGTTGAGAGAAGAGGTACTTAGAAATAAAAGAAATTAGAAATGGGGAAATTCTGCAGCAGGCCATTTTTCCAATTAAGAGATCTTTAATAGATTTTTAAGGATTCTTACATGTGCTATGCATAAATGCACTCAAATACTGAAAAAATGTTTGAATAATAGCCCATATGAGGTTTTTAGAGTTGTAAGTTTTCATGAAATAATTTTTTCCTGCTTTTTCTACTTATCACTTATTAAGAATTTCTCCCTAAGCCTCCATTAACCAGAACATCTAATCATCACCTGATCATAATTCTTTGCTTTCACTGGGTTTCACCTGTGATGAAGGTCAATGTTTTATGCTCTTTATTTCTGGTATTGTTTCCTCTAATATTAACAGTCAGTAGTGCTACTGGGAATTCCTTAGTCAACTAACCTGGCTCAGCTTCAATATTAAAAATGCTATTATAATAAGAAAGAGGGCTATGAAATAGATGAAAAGTGAAAGGGTTAATACGCCAACAATAATTCATCACCTTATTATGACTTGCACCGTGGCACAAGGAAACTCTACGATAAAAACAACCACCAAGGAAACTTCCTTTAACCTGACATTTCTGATAACTTGCCGTGGTAGCTGATTAAAATACCAAAACCAACAAGAGTCTACAAAGCACATTTAAAAATTATGTGAAGATCCATAGCACAATTTTTTTTCAAGCATTTTAAAATTTTAATGAGATATAGATCGCACAACACTAGCTAAAGAAAGCAACTGAGATACACCAGGGAGTAAAGCTACCGATGTACAATTTCTGCAGATAATGCCAACTGCAAGGAAAATAAACTTCTCAACATTATATATAATTTCAGCAGGAACATCTGGATATTTAAATATCTGCAATATAAAAACAAGCTAAACCAAGTCCGATTATTACATTTATGTTCACAGTATGTAGAAATTCATTTCCCCATCTAGCTATTTAAATGGAATTTTCTGGTTGATGTGATTTTTAAGTAGATGTGATACCAATTGCCACTGAGAATTGCATTCCCAGAGAATTGCATCAAATAGATTGACTTAAGAATGCTCTCAAGTCTTGATTATTGTTAGCAGAAAATCTGAATTTAAGTATTTTCTTTCAACTGTAAGCAATCAATCTACCTATATTACATCCTGACGGAGCACATGAGTAAAGAAAGAGAAAACCAAAAGAAAGACTCTTTTAGTACCATCCTTTCACAAAGTAGGATTTTACCAATTTGTTCTGCGGTTGTATAGGGTGTCAGGTATTATGAAATCAATGCAATGTATTCACTAGTTGTCAGTCACAGGATGACAGTATTGTAAATTAAGGAGATGCATCTTCAAGCAGGGTAGCATACATATTTCCAAGGAATCCATTTGCAGTCTGATTTATGCTCTTAAAATAGACAACCTACCACTATCTGTTGAAAAGTCTCACAGGTATGAAATTGTCTAATTGAATATCATTTTCCTTTATAATCAAAGTAGGCTCCCATTTAGCTTCAATCACTTTGCAGTTTTAACCTTAATATTTTCTAAACAGTGAAAAGGAGTCAAAAGACTTCACGAACAGTTTTGAATAACATTACCTATTTAAATATGTCTCTACTGAGATGAAAATTATTGAGTAAAAATATGTCATGGTAGTTACATAACTCCTGAGAATATATCAGATAGCATTCCTTAAAGCAGCAATTCATTACCATGGTAGATTGCTGATATCTATTCTAAAATCTGTCTAGAACAAGGATTTCTCAAAATAAATGAAAATAATTATTGGCTGGTATACTAAGATCTTTTAAATTTAAAATAATGTTATATTATCATTTTTTCAGAGATTTTTTTAAGAGACTGCTTTATATATAGTCTTTTACCTAGATAAACTATGTCTTTGAATCCCACATACTTAATAATCTAATAAAATAAAAATGACCAGGCAATGCAAGAATTCACACAAGTTCTGATAAGTCTATGTAAACAATGCTATTTTTCATGATTTTATTTATTAAAATAATATGTTAACAGGAGAAAAATTGTTTTAAAGGAAGACAATTATACATAAACAATTTGTATTTTTCATGTTCCCATCCAGATTTTGTCACATATTTTTATATAACCAGGAACATAATAACTTTTGATATGTAATTTTTATTAGAGGTGAGAAAACAAACACGAAAAAGTTCTCATGAAGTCAAACTGAGGGATCCCTGGGTGGCGCAGCGGTTTGGCGCCTGCCTTTGGCTCAGGGCGCGATCCTGGAGACCCGGGATCAAATCCCACGTCGGGCTCCCGGTGCATGGGGCCTGCTTGTCCCTCTGCCTGTGTCTCTGCCTCTCTCTCTCTCTCTCTGACTATCATGAGTAAATAAAAATTAAAAAAAAAAAAAAAAAAAAAAAAAAAAGAAGTCAAACTGAGACTTAGAATAGGAAAGAAATGACAGAAAGGAAAATTTCTCTTTCTCTCATGTATACATGTGAACTTGCCATTTTAACTTAAGAATTGCAAACCTTAAAACTGCCAAAAAAAATCACATATCTTACTCACTAATTAAGAAGCTGTGGGTGGGTGTGGAAAAGAAAATATTATTCATAAATATCTGGAAGTAGTCATATAATTTAGAGAAAGGCCCTTAAGATTACAATGAAATAATTATGTATCAACATAATTAGGCCTATGGGTAGGATGTCAATGGCTGATATATACGTGGATTAAATTTATATGGATAAAGGAAAAAAAGGCTGTCTGTTCAAGATTTTGCTCCAGATGGTTAAACGTAAAAACCAAGAACAAGTTCATTCATAAAAACTACTTTCTTATATGCTAAAAATTTCCCAAACCAATTATTTTCTATTGCTACCTTATAGGCACATTTATCAACTTCTCTGGTTTAAAGTGTTAAAAAAAAATCTGCTTTAAAACCCCACTGTAGGGAATCCCTGGGTGGCGCGGCGGTTTAGCACCTGCCTTTGGCCCAGGGCATGATCCTGGAGACCCGGCATCGAATCCCACATCAGGCTCCCGGTGCATGGAGCCTGCTTCTCCCTCTGCCTATGTCTCTGCCTCTCTCTCTCTCTCTGTGACTATCATAAATAAATAAATAAATTAAAAAAAAAAAAAACAACCCCACTGTAGTTTTTTTTTCTTTTTTTTTTCACTTTACACAGACTGTCAATTGTGTTCTGACTTCATAATAAGATTTATACCCTCAAAGATGGCTACAACCACACTTGCCAGGTGTACTAAGAGTAGGATGCCTCTTTTAAATTCAACAAATAGCCCCACATTGTTGTGTCCTAACCTGAAAGACTGACTTTAAGTTCCAGTTCTCAATTTTCATATATCTCTCATTTAGATTTTGTTTCTGAAAAAAAATGAAGATAGATTAATATTTTTTGTTATTCCAGATTTTTCAAGTCTTTCTAAGACTTCAAATTTTAGAAAAACACAGCAGAACTCAAGAGACATACTATTCACATAAATCTCCATGCCATTCTTGACACCACTACTGAAATAAATAACATATTTCAAACAGGTATAGCAACACTTTTGCAGGGTTAGATCTACTCCTGTTTTATGTCTATTCCGACACAAACTTCTTGGTTCAAGTTATTTCTGACACCGGTAAATTATTACTTCCTGGTTACATTAAAAGTTTCCTTGAGCATCTAATGAATCTTAAATAATAAATGTGTTTCCTAGACTATTCACCATTGGAAGTTCTGAATTCTATTATAAATAAATCCATGACTGTTTGGTAATAATATTTTGCTGTAAGTGTGATTTGTGAAGGATTTGCAAGCAGCCCAAGAAACAGGTACCAAAATCACAAATGAAGAGACCCCCAGAGTCCTCATTAATAGGATGACTATAAATGATTTAAAATTGTAGTGAGGCAGATACTTCTATAGAAAGACAACTTACATGGGCGTTATTGGTTTTAATAATGAGAACCCATACCTTTGAAGGAAAATCCTAATAAAACATTCCATTAGGAAAAAAAGTGGGGGGAGAGAATAACCTCCTTACAAGCTAATCACCACTGTGAATTCTCTTACATTCTCAGAGCACCAAAAGACTACATTTTCATCAAAACATAAATTCTTACTACAGAGGGAATTTAGAACACAGAGTCCTTAGTAAGAGAAAAATAATTATGATAGTATTTGTTATAATTATGAATGTTAATTATTATGTAGCTATAGTAATTATGGTTCTGTTAGAACTTCTGGTTTTCTCTTATAATTTCTAAAATTATCTGAATAGATGTCAAGGTTGAGTTTAGGGATTTTTTCATAAAATCATTTGTTATTTAGATTAATTGGCACAGAAATTCACATGTATAATCATACTCAAACCAGTATTCTATTAGAAGCATAATCATATGTTTTCACAAAAGAATTATTTTATATTAACTTTGACTAAAGGTAGTCCCTTTTAAGAAATGCAAAAGTGTAAACAATTCATACACAGCTCTGAAAGCTCAAAATTATCTCCGACATACAGAGAACAATGACCGCATGAAACTGAAATCTCTGTGCTGTTATTAATGTTAAATACAAAATGATGGAAAACCCTAATTAGTTAATACACTAATATTTACACCTTATTCATGGATATTAGCCAAAATGAACACTCTCCCTAGGAATATTTTTTGGGTAGGTAGGTGTGTGTGTTTTAAGTAAATTCTACCCCCTATATGGGGCTCAAACTCACAACTCTGAGATCAAAAGTTGCACGCTCGACCAAACAAGCCAGCGAGGCATGCCTATTTGGGTGTGTTTTATATAAATCAATAAACTTTTTTGCTTTATGTAACATGTTATATTTATTACAAATATTCAAAACTTAGATAATGTTTTCTAGGAATTAGAAGGATTTTCTGATTTGATTGGGAAGCTTAAAAAGTTTACATTTCAGTAGCCTTTCATTCAAGTAAACAGTGATCTACAACATACCTTTACCTTTATTATTACTTCCTTTTAACAAACACATCATTTAACTATTTAATAACAACAGTCTTACAGAACAAAAAGTAATCTGATTCTATGGACAGTAAACATCACCACAAACCACTTCTGTTTACTTAGCCAGATCTTACCAACACTCCATAATCCCAAATATGAACAGAGCATCTCCATTTGGATATCCCTGCATTAGTTTACCTCAAATGCAGCACAGAAACAAGGAACCAAAGGAAAGGAACGTTCTCTGCATTAAGAGATTATCTGCAGTATTATTAGAAAAATTAGAAATAACTTTAATAAATTTTCCCTTCAAAGAGGAAAATGGAAATGGTTAAGTCAACTGTGGTAAATATCCACTCAGAGGCACATCTGACAGCAATCTCATCATTACTATGATTGCTCTGAAGACTCTGGAGGAACACAGAGGCAGACATTGGTGAAAGTGTACCAGCCCTAGGATTACAATTTAAAAAGCACTACTAATAAAGGGTTGGAAGAAAAAAAACATTAAAAATTCTGAATTTTTTTTTTCCCATGAGAGACAGAGAGGCAGAGACATAGGCAGAGAGAGAGACAGGGTCCATACTGGGAACCCGATGTGGGACTTGATCCCAGGACTCCAGGATCATGCCCTGGGCCGAAGGCAGGTACTAAACCGCTGAGCCATCCAGGGATCCCCCAAAATTCTGAAATCTTTAAGGTAAAATTAAACTTCCCCCATAAACTATTTCATCTGTGAACTCTCCTCTTTCAGATTGTCCCTATGCTTGGCTCTTTCCTTGAGGGGGTCACCAAATGGTACTGTACCTGAGGGAAGTGGCCACCATGGAGATTTTAATAGGCTATACTTAAATATTTCCTAATGTCTTACACATTTGAATTTTATCTGCCAATTTAGTCTTATTTACTAATAGCAATAAAAAGCTATTTGGAGCTAACGAAAGAAATCCAAGGTTTCTATGTTGTTTTCTCCATTCCTTCATTTTTTCACTAATTCAGAGTACAAATGAGCAGCCCATTCTAGAGACTGAATTTTAAACTCCCTGAGGGCAAATGACACTGAACACCCAGTGCCAACCACAGTGTCAGGAATCCAGGCAGTGTACAGAGATTTGTTGGAAGAAAGGAAGCAAAAAAATGGAGGAGAAAGAGAGGAAGAAGGAAAGGAGGGTGGTCTGTATGTAGCAAATAAAAAGAAGGGAAGACAAAAAGAGTTTTAAAAAATGCTTCGGCTTTGGAGTCAAATATCTCAGCTTGGACTCTGTACGTATTCTTACCTAGTTGAAAATCTTGAATGCACTTAAGTTATTGTTCCAGTTTCTTTATCAGTTAAAATGAGAGTCGAATGAGTAGGATCCGTAAAAGGCTTAGCAGAGGTCCAATCCACAGTAGGTGCTCAGGAAATATTGGCTGCCCCACTCATACCTCAAAACACTTGGAAGGATTTGTATTTTTAACATCACTTCTAATGTTCTACGTTACAAATTTAAGCACTGCCAGTAAAATGAGGCTGAATATTGGCTGTCCTTATTGGCTGTTTTGAAGATATATAACCATTATTTAGAAAAGCCCAAAAAGATCTAGCTTCATTTTTTTCCAAAAATGGCAAAAAACAATAAATAGCAATTCTTAAGTCCAATGGTCAACAACTTTAGTACTTGTTATATGACCATAATAGTCCACGGAGGGAAATTATATGGGAGGAAAAAAAACCCCCAAAATCAGTGTTGAAAGCAAATATATGAATACATATGTGGTAATAAAAACAGAAAATGTATCAGGGGACCCAAAAAGGGTATCTTCTTCTTTGCTTTGAGAAGTCATTTTATAATGAAAATAATCCTATTATAACTTTGTCTCTTTTTTGAGTTTATAATTGACTGTATCAGGTTTTCTTAAAACTGGGGCACACTTGTACATCTTCAAAATAACAGACAGATGTAATTTCAGAAAGTGACAAATAAAAAAAAATGTAACTATTTTTTTCCTCAAACCAAAACTGAACTGTAGTCACTCTTTCTGGGATAATAACAGAGTTCTCTTTCCAAGGAGTGCCTGGCCCAGTATAGTGATCAAAACAAAAGTGCACACACAAGGAAAAAAGAAAGAAAGAGCACAACTATATCTGCAGAGGCAGCACAGGGAACTAATGCTGTGACAAAGTAAACACTGGAAGTTCTCCATGAAGGAGTAGGTTTTAAAACCACACATACGTGTAAGATGTGCGCTCTATGGATGTAACTGCTGATTTCCTACTCTAATTCCAACAGCCTCCTGGCCCCCAAAGCCACCCATAGCTGGCAGGTTCTCCTGTAGAAGAAATCCTCAGGTCCTGACTCCTTACCCTCCATTTCTGTTCCACCTTAAACCTACACTGCATTTCCTTTTCTCTCCCTTATTGACAAAAACAAAAACAAAAAAACAAGAACAACAACAAAAACAAAACAAAACCCAGAACAAAACAAATTCCTATGAGTTTAGTGAAGTGTTTCATTAATCTGTTTTAAAAATCACAATAGCGGGGACACCTGGATGGCTTAGCAGTTGAGCCTCTGCCTTCGACCCAGGGCGTGATCCTGGAGTCCCAGGATCGAGTCCACATCGGGCTTCCTGCATGGAGCCTGCTTCTCCCTCTGCCTGTATCCCTGCCTCTCTCTCCCTCTCTCTCTCTCTGTGTGTCTCTCATGAATAAATAAATAAATAAAATCTTTAAAAAAATAAAAATGAAATAAAAATCACAATAGCATCTAAATAAATATTTTCTCATTAGATGTTTAGATGGAAAATATTGCTGCTATTTCGTATGGTCCAAAATAATACTTCTTTGTGATCAGAGACTCAAAGACTTAAAAAGGTTAGCAACCACCTATCTAATATATTCCATCTATTTAGTGGCAGCTTCAGAATTTCATTAAAGAAGGGGACTGGGGATGTCATTCAGATGGGAGGAAGAGAGCCCACAGAAATCATCTTACCAGTGTGTTTATATAACTGCCCCATAGCCTTTATCTGTTCATCTCACGTGGCTCCAGAGCTGTAGAGCATGAAGCTGTTGGTGGTTCTGAGAAGAGCACCTTCATGTTGAAAGGGGACAGTTTCAATGCGGCATAGGATTGAAGGTAGGAGTCAAGGGAAGCTACTCACAATGTGCTCACATTTACCCTGATATTCCAAATGGTAAGGATCATGCAAGCATCTGGACCTCGCTGAGAAAATGGCCTTGGCTGACTTCACACATCCTTTGAGATTCAAACCATGTTTGTTCAGAGATTCAGTCCTCCACTAATGTCTGAAGCACCCACCAGTAGTGAAGTGAACAAATCTCGAACTCTCCATTGTCTATTCTCCTTCAAAAATCTTTATATTCCTAAAAATTTCTTTCCAGGTAAACTGTAAGGAACTCTTACTCTTGGGGTTTTGAATTTGAACCCCACATTGGGTTCCTTAAAAATAAATAAATGAATAATAAAAATAAAAATGGATGAATGAATGAATGAATGAATGTGACATCTATGTTTGGCATTTCCTTTG
The DNA here is from genome assembly GCF_048164855.1 of Canis lupus baileyi. Lineage (NCBI taxonomy): Eukaryota > Metazoa > Chordata > Mammalia > Carnivora > Canidae > Canis > Canis lupus. The sequence goes on along the minus strand of NC_132839.1, from coordinate 4,941,011 downwards.
CTTGTCAAATTTAGATTCAGAGCTTACAAGGGCCTAGGGGTAGAAGGATAATATAGTTATCTCCTCTCTAATCAATCTATATAAAAAGTTGAACATCTCTGACCTCCCCCCAAAAGGAATTTTTTAGATAAATATTTTAGGAGGCAGCAGGAAAGAGGAAAGGAAATTCTAAAATATTCACTCCGTCCTCTTACACCATCTAGTTGTCAATACCTACCACACAGGTCTTGGTAGGCATGGCAAGGAGAAGGGGTATTTCAATCACCAATGAGCAACAACAATGGTTTCTGTTTCAGCACAGGGAAGAAAAAAAGTAGGATTACTTTTGAAGAAAACATTTTGTTTTCATCTCAAAATATATGTACATATGTGTGTTGTGTATATGAAAAAGAAAAATATTACAGATAGGTTAAACCTCTTAAATTCAAAAATGGAAAGATCCGCTTTTATCTATTTATAAACTTAACTCTAGAACTAATTCAAACTACTACTGATGAATGTTTCTTAGATCATTCATTTCCTTTTAATAAGTTTCATTCATTCTCACAAAAAGGAAAATGAGGGACACCTGGGTGGCTCAGCGGTTGAGTGTCTGCCTTCAGCTCAGGGCGTGACCCCGGGGTCCTGGTCCAACATCGGGCTCCCCGCAGGGAGCCTGCTTTTCCTTCTGCCTGTGTCTCTGCCTCTCTATCTGTGCCTCTCACGAATAAATAAATAAATCTTAAAAAAAAAATTTTTAACCTGAAATAAAAAAGGAAAATGGGCTAATGCATGTTAAGCTTGCTAAATGTGAAGAACTTTATTCAAATATCAAATTTAAAACCACTAAGTTATAGTGATAGCAAGTTTCATAACATGTTTCTCGGTATACTGCGATTAAGTTTAAACAGTGGTATTTCTTGACTCAAAGTGGACTGTGGACATAAGAACTAGTTTTTCTTGCCCAGTTAAGCAATATGGGATGAAAGACTACAGTCAAGGAAGTGGCTATAACAACTACTGTAGCCACCTCATGTAAGCACAATGTAGGGTTTAGCAGTACTTTGCTCACACCAAAAAATATATATACTAATACGTAAAACTGATCTCCTAGAGGAAAAAAAATAAAATTATAATAAATTTACACTGTGAAGAGAGCCCAACCTGCTGAAAATTTAGAGGGTAAGTACAGAAATTTTTAGGAGTGACTATTATCAGGTATGTAATCTAAACTCTGAGGAAACCTCATATTTCTAAGTTAGTCTGAAAATCTGCTTTGATCATTCTACTTTTTCTTAATACAGCAAAAAAAGGAAAGTTAATTATCCAGGATTACTGAGACTGAAATCCAGTTTTAGTTTTTTGATTACTTTAAATCTACAACTTAAATCATATATATACATATATATATATATATATTATATATAGCAACATTTACTTTAAGTTCCAAGAAACTCATTTTTTTTGTTTTTGTTTTTTTTTAAGAAAGTCATTTTAATAATCGGATAATATCACTCAGTTTTTTAAACAAAGGATAATAAAATTTAAAAATAGTCATCAGAAATTAGATATTAACCTGCAGTACTGCAAAAGTTGCCATTAACTGGAATTCTCTATGAAGTAAATATATCTCCTCTACAATGAAAATCATAATGTTAATCACAAAATATGGAAAAATCCTAAAATGTGATTCAGTGAATATTAGTGTAATCTCTTCTAAGTATACTTTACTTCATTCTATTTCTTTGGAAATTGGTTATCTGCACATGATCTCTATAGACTGTACGGACAACGTGAGGCTGTCATCAGAGGGGCATGAGGATCAGACATGATCCTTATCTCCCCATCACCCACATTCACAAAATCAGGAACATCACTAATTACCTCTGTGTTTTTAAAAATTGGCATGATCGCCTGCTAGTAATCATGTATGAGAGTAAAGTGGCATGCCACTTTTGAAAAAGCTGCCATACATGATAACTGCACTGATTAGAGTATTTAATTATCCCAGAGCTTATCACTGCCCAACAATTATCTGCTTCACAAAATGCACTATACTTGTGAATTATCTGCTTCTAGTGAAAATCATGAAATCAGTTTGATAACCAAAATTTCTGGACAGGTATCTTAGCAGTGCCCCTCCTCCTCATAATAGATGGTCCAACATGACCACTTTTACATTTATTTTATACAGTATCTGTTGAACAAAGTAAAACTTCACATATGGGGAAAAGAGGACATCACATTTGACTCTAGGTCCAGGGAAAATTAGGTAAGTTACTAAGAAATACACTATCTATACCAAGCCTATTGATAACCTGAGTACAACACTTCTTTTTTTTTTTTTTAAGGTTTTATTTTTAAATAATCTCTATACCCAATGTGGGGCTCAAATTCACAACCCCAAGATCAAGAGTCATATGCTTTATTGACTAAGTACAACATCTAAGATAAAAACCCCACAGCTCTTAAAACTATATATAACTGCTTCCTACTTGATTTTTAAGTTGCCTTATTTTCCTAGAATATTTGTGCCTATTTTTTTGTAACTTCCCATTAAAGTTTTCAGAACTAGGATGTTTTACGATACAGAGATAATTTAAAGATCCTAAATCAAAAGGACAATGAGACTATTGGCAAGATAATGTAATGTTCAGTGATTTGTCCAAAGTTATAAAAACAGACTCTAATTGGGGCAGGCTTAGAAGCAGAAGTAAAGCAAGGTCAAACAAAGAGAGTATGTTTCAGACTGCAAATCTCCAGATTACTGACATTTTTAGAAAACCTTTACTTCTTCCCATTTTCTTTGTCTCCCTAATATGCCTGGGTAATTTTTCATTGGCTTTGCTTGGAAAATGCATTACCATGGAACTTAAACATAGAGAACAGAAGAGAAAATTTTAAACTCAAATTTTTTGCCCATCATAATTTTGGTAAAAGACTCTGTATGGGCTTTTGGATTGTATATGGATTTTATGCTTTCTCCTATTCCAATGCCTAGGACAATTGGGCCTGATATCAAAGAGACAAGTAAACAGCTCTTCTTGAGTTGGTCAAAGGTAAACCACATGATACTGCAGTGGGGAGAAGAGGCAAAAAGAAGGTAGTAGAACCTTTACTCTTCCTCTCTTTCACTCATGGCTTTTACATCGAAGAATAAGTCATTTATGCACTTACTATTATTTTTCACGTATGCCTTTATTATTTACTTACTGCTGATTCAGCGTCTAATCTGAGCCAGGCAACAAGGAGACACTGGAAATAAATACAGATGAGTAAGACTCAGTCTGTGCATTCATGGAATTCAAAAATATACAGAAAAGGCAGGAAATTTTGTGAAAACTGCTATGTGGACAAAGTATGGAAAAGAGGCTATAAGAGATCAGGGTTGTTTCTCCAAAGAGGAGATGAACCTGGCACAGGTTTCATGGAGAGGGCCACGTGAGAACCAGACTCCAAGGTGAGAAGTACCTCAGATTTACTCATTCATTTGGGAACGAGCATTTATCTTCCTTCCAGGCACATCACTCATCAAGGAGTAAACGCGTATCCTTACACGACCAATAAAGAAATATTTAAACTCAGATGAAATGATTTGACTGAAGTAGGCAGTGGACTTAGAATTATGATCACATCACTGTGTGTAGGCGGGAGGGAAGCAGGCAACGGCATGCATGGCAACTATGAACAGGGCTGAAGTAACTGAGGATATTCCTGAATAAGAAATACTAAATAGGAAATAAATTACGTCCACGTGGGACCCAACATACAGCATTTGTTAATTTTAGAATTCGCAGAATTGTTCAGTCTACTCTGCAATCTACACATTTGAATTTATGGAATCTGATAGCTGTCGTATGCCATCCTTGCTTCACAGCAACTCCAGATTCGGTTTCAATCAACATTTTTTGAGTGTTCATAACCGGGCTGCTGAGGGCTGCTGGAGGAAATTACAACAATCATGTGGCCTGGTGCCACTACAGATTTATGGTTTCCCAGCTCTCACAACCACTCAGCAATTCTACATTCTGCTGGTCAGCTCCCTCTGCCACAGGGGCTCTTCCAAAAATTCACTACTGTCCCAGGGGGCCTACCCAACTCCTTCCCGGCCTCAGGCTTTCATCTTAGAACTTGTTTGGCTTTAAAGAACAATTAGGGGCCATCAAGTTGCACTCTTTCAATTTTTTACACTCCACAAAACCTACAAGTGTTTAATCAGCACCCGTGCTCTATTCTCAGAGATAGATGGTTATCTCTCTCTTTCTTCTCAAGGTTAACTCATCCAGTTATTCCCTTATTCCTAAGGAGACCCCTTGAATTCCTCTTAGATCTCTCTCCATGAATCCCCCCTCCCCTACATCTCTCTCATTCTCTTATCTCCTTCGCCTCAGCTGCTAAACATATTCAAGGGTTACTCACCTTAAAAGGTAAATAAAACTCCTCAATACGCTGGAATCTGGGTTTTACCACCCACTCCCAACCACTTTCTAAAAAAAAAAAAAAAAAAGCTAAACCAGCTTTCACTAGAATCAGCAAGCTCCTCCTAAATGCTAAATCCAAAGGTCTTTCCTCAGCCCTCAAATTCTTAATTATCACAGGAGCATCTGACACCTCCTCCTTTGAATTTTCTCATCCTTTGGTTTCAAGTAACAACTTGCCTATTTTCTGATTCCCCCTTTTCATTTTGTCTTGGGCTTCAGCTTTCTCTGCCCATTCCTTAACCAGTGGTGTTCGCTGAGGTGTTATCTAGAACCTTATACTGTAGCAATATTGAGAGAGCAATACCACACCCAAGGCTTTAACAGCCACCAAATATTGGCATCTCCTAATACCTGGCTCAGATTTCTTTCCCAAGTTCTACTCCCTAAATTCAATAGCCAAGTAGATATAAACTCAAGGATACCCCACTTTATTCAGGGAATAAGTGGCACCACCCAAGTACATACACAAGCAACTTGAATCATTCCTTTTCTCCCTCCCCAAACCAGATGCTGAAACTCAATTATCTCATCTCCTAATTTTTTAATGTATTCCCTAATAGTTTCTCCCTATCCCTGACTTAAGTCTCATCATCATTATCTCTTGCCAACACTGTCTACCTACATCAATGATCCTGAATCCTGATCTTAAACTTCTGTTTGTCCTAACATGGAAATGCGATGATGTCCCTGCTCCATTTAGAGGTTTCTCCAGGGGGGCCCCTGTCTACTTCTCTCGTTTCATCTCCTACCCTTTATGTTCTAATCTCAGTGAGCTATCTCTATTCCTCCACACATGCAGATCTCCTTCACATGTGTGTGAATCTTTTGTGAATCTCCTCCACAAAATTACACTCAGCTTCCAGGTCTGAGGTCCAGTGTAAAGCATCTTTGGATTCCCCCCTACCCCGACCCACTACCCCCAATACACACAGACCTAGAAGTTTCTCACATTCCTTTTCCTTTTGTCAAAACAACTACTCTGACTAAAGACCTTTCCTCACTATATTCTACTTTGTTGAAAGGCCTCTTGGCCTGCTATTCTGTGAGCAGGGCCAGGCCTGGTGTTCTTTGCTCTGTAACCCCAAAGTTTCTTACCATGCTTAAGCCATTGTAGGAACCACTCGATATTTTTTTTCAATGAAAGAAGGGCACTCATCTTTTTCTCTTTCCCATCATTTTCCTCCTTCCATACGTCTATGAGTTCTATTTCTAAAAGTAGATCTGAGCAGGTTACTCTTCTAATTAACCTAAAGGCAATAAGGGACCTTTGAAGGAATTTCCAAGTACCTCAGTTTGGCATCCATATGACCTACTTGATCCTTGTTTGCTTCTCCACAATCACTTTCTACTCCTTTGCCCTCAAACCAGACATTCCAGTAGCATCAGATTATATGTTATTTTGTGTCTTCAGACCTGCTCACATGGATAACTGCACTCCTCCAAGGTCGCGATAGGAAAATGCCCTTCATCCTTCAAGATATCACACCTCTATGAAGCACTTAACGTCTAGGAATCACACTTCTATGCAGCATTTCTGACCTCACCACTCCCATCCCTGGCTGAGTTGATTCCCCTGCTCTCTGGTATACCTTTCACATAAGTCTGTGTTTTCTGTTTAGTTCACTCACTTTAACTTCTTTGTTTAAAAGTTTGTTTCTCCTACTAAATGTCAACTCCTCCAGAGTAGAGACTGCTGCATTTATCTTTAAATGTCTGGCACGTAAAAGCCTATGTTTCAAGTGCTAGCAGGAAGAGTAAGAAGATAAGCCTGTACAAACACAAAAATACAAACACATTCTAACTCACTTTAGTTGACATTTATTTGTCTACACTTAAAATATTTTCCCCCTCTATTCTTATCATTTTAGCACTAGCACTTTAGAAACTAAGAGGCCACACTCTAATTATAATTATTTTGAATTCAATGTTTTGCTTCCCTGGTAATCTTTTTTGCAAACAGTAATTTTTCAAAAACTGTTTAGGGAATTTTTTCCCACTCTACTTCTAACAAAAGGAAGTTCTTAAAAGGTGTTTAATGAGCTAAATCTGCATAGACCCAAAATGATATAGTAAATGCTAAATCAGTTGGGCTTGAATTTCCAGATGCTCCTTATTATTTCCTTCAATCAACTCTAAGAAGCAGTTCTCCAGCATTCACAAGAGCACCTCTGTCCAAAAAATGCTGTCTGTTTATAAATAAATATCAATTTGTTAACTGATTTCTCCCCCTGGAGCCTACATAAGTAATACTAATCATTACATTTAAAAACTAATTGGAAACAAGGAAAAGCACAGGAAAAAAATATGTTGTGAGGAATTGGGGCAAGATTACTTTTAACTGTAAAAAGTTCCTACCTGATGAACTTCAATGCTAAAAGAATTTCTCACATTCAGGTACCACCATGTAAAATTATTCAGATATTAAATATATTCTTCAATAAACAAATACAGACTACTAATGTGCTTTATCAGAAAAAGGGTATTCACATATTCATAAGAAGAACACACTATTAATGTATTTATTCATTGTTACAGTATTTTATAAAGAATCTCAAGCACAACACCAGGCATCTCTTCATACCCAGACTTTCTACAACATTCAATCATAAAGGGCTACTTGCTCTCTCCTGCCTCTGCTTTTACAAACATCTGCATCAAAAATCCCTCTACCCTCTTATATGTGAATATTTAAATATATTTGAACCCCAACAGCCCTAACAAACCACATACAATAACCCTTCATTGAGCCCCTTAACTGAAGTGAAGGTATTTTTACTGCTCTTTACACCTGTGACCTTACATTTTTCATGAATACAATATATATACAGCTGCCTTCTTATATGGATAGTCATCCTGCCTGTGGGTGCTTCTGCGATTTGTCTCCATGTGAAACTGTGAGAAGGCTCCATCCTGGCAGGAAAAATAAAACTCACATTCTTTAATTCTTTAATTTGTGTCCAAGAAGCTGGTTTTCTTGATTCTTAAAAAACCTGAGCTAATGGAAAGAACTTACAACTGAAAAATTATAGAGAAATGTTGTAATATCTTTAATTTCAGCTTTAAAAAAATTGACTAGATGGGTGCCTGGGTGGCTCAGTTGGTTAAGTGTCCAACTTGATTTCCACTCAGGTCACAATCTCGGGTTCTGGGATCGAGCCCCATGTCCAGCTCCCTGCTCAGTGGGGAGCCTGCTTCTCCCTCTCCCTCTGCTCCTCACCCTGCTTGCACTCTTGCTCTCTAACTCTAAAATACATAAATACAATCTTTTAAAAAAATCTATTTGCAATTCATGTTTCTCAAATGATAGTAGAACCAACGATGTGTGATACTTTTAGAAATTTCTCTTTGGTTTTATAATTCTTTGGTATTTCTGACATACTCAGACTAAGTTGAAAAGAATCAAATTGCTTTTGATTATTTTTTTACTTGAACCATTTCTCAAAAAAGGAAACTGACTACATCATCATTAGATTAGATTAAGGTAATCTAGTATATTCGATTATATCCAATGCCCTCAAAGAGTTAATGCATGTGCTATGAGGGAAAGTGATTCTTAAAAGGTGTTTAATGAGCTAATCCTATATGAACCTAAAACGATATGATAAACATTAAATTATTTGGCTTATTTATGTACTCTCATGGACCAATATAAATATAGTGGAATTATTTCTAACATGAAAAAGCCCTCATTTAATCATTTGTCAACTGGAGAAAGCAATTTCCCACTGCTAAAAATATTTAAAAATCTGATACGAGAATAAAATTATATTAAAATGGCATAATACATGGATTTGGCAACTTTCCACGGGTAGATATGGACTTTTGCAGATTTCTCTTTCAAAGATATACCAAGCATTCCAACATTTCTAGTCATTTGATAGTCAGCTGCTGTAGGCAAAAAACTATACCTAGTAATGCTGTACTGCCAATATATTTTAAACTATTTCATAAACATTGCTCATACAGTATGTCTAATAGATTTTGCATACTTTTTCTTATCAGAAACTTCTTTAACACATATAATCTACAGAAATTCTCAAACTAAATTAAATCATAATAGAAATGAAACTGACAAAATCTTTTAGTTGGCCTATTTTACCTGGAGAAACTAGTAAAATAGGGCTCGTGACTGAATCTCCATATATATTGAAAATAAACACGTTTAATATTCAAATAATTTGGTTAGACTCACAGACCGATAATTCTTCAAACTTTTCTATATTTAAAATGCAAATGTGATAGAGAAGCACAGTAACATTTTAAACACATTGTTTTAGAATTATATACTTTCAGGCCACACCCAACAGAACCAAGAAATTCCTGGCATTTTTAAATAGAGAAAACAGTTGCCTCATTATCAGAGTTTCACAAAGCTTTTTTTTTTTTTTTTTTAATGGTAAAACAGGACCCAATTTTCCATATACTTTGATGTACTCTACTTATGGCACTTGCCAATGATGAATTGAGAAACGTAATTTGTGACTTAAAAAGTAAGCATGAAGTTTACTTGACAGATCATTTTCTACTTCTGTCACCATACATTAAGTACTTGCAGAATTCATACATCGAGAATAAAACAATCAACTTCATAGAAGTAAATGAGTAGTGATCACGTGAAAATAAGCAGAACTCTATGCTTCAAGGACATCAGCATCTCAGATCCTCTCTCTCAGAACTGTTAGCACAAGACAGAACTTTGAAGTTCGTATAATCCAATGTCAGACAGGTCAAGACAAATTCCATTTTATCGCCTCACCAAACCAGCCTGCTCAAAAATTTCCCTCATTAAGCACATACTGCACTAAACACATACTAACTCACCAATTTCCTTCATTCTCCAATCATTTTCATTTACTAACACAAATGTTAAAAAGCGTCTTGCAAGGGAAGTCAAGGATATGAAGCAGGTTATATTTTTAGTCTGCCTTCTGCAAATAAAGAAAGTGAATTATTAGTAAAGAGAATTATTCTAAACAACAGAAAGGTCCGTTTTAAACTTATTTGAAATTAGAACGTCAGTGCCTCATCAGTTCCCAAAGGGGCTTTTGGAAGGACAGAGAAAGAACTGTTAGGGAATATAGTAAGTACTCCATCCCTACTGCCTAAAAAACAAAACATAACAATTAAGACAATCTCTTAATTGAGATTAATAGAGATTAATAGAGAACTGCACAAAGATATTATTAGTAAGCATAAGCTATTAGATAAGTTTCTATCACTAAAGCAGAATCTTAGAATCTGAATTGTCACCCCTTAACATATAAAAGGATTTTCAAATCCTCATATTTAAATGAGGATTATTTTAATTCATGGCCTCTAAATTAACTCAGGGATTACCTTCTGTTTCATCACCACCTAGTCAGACTTAACAAGAGTTTCTCCCTTCCACCTTAGGTCCTGGTGTGCCCTATTCTCTTCTCCTAGTCCAAGTGGCTGGGACAATCCACCTCAGGGGCTTAGGGAAGCAATCTTAGGAAAATAAGAATCAAACCCCTCTTTACGTTTCATAAACCCAGGCTTTTGAGTTGCAATGATGTAGGTTTTAAGTTTCAAAAGTTATAGAGACTTAAGTGACATGGTTTATACCATCAATCCAACACCTATCTAAAACTTCGCCACAAGAGAATGAGATCGTAAGTTCAGAAAGGCTGTGTCCTGGCCTGGGTGCACTAGTAGTATAGGCGAGAGACCTCCAAACAGGTTCAAGCAGAAAAGAATCTGTGAGGTCCTATCTAGCAAAGGCCAGAAGAACAATTAAGAACTCAGAGGTTTGCACACGGAGCCTGAACTGGGAAAAGAATAAGAACCAGCTAATGTAACAACATTCTTTCTCATCCTACACCTGCCCTCCTCTACCAAACGATCAGTTGAAAATACTGTGAACATAATTTTGATTACCTTTCTTCACAGAACAAAAGAAAACAATTACATTCTTATCTTTCCAAAATAAAATACACTCACAATTTATGGAATCGTATTTTTTCACTTGTGTTTTATGGAGCTTATTTTTTTTACAAATGTATCATTTTGGCATTATCAAACTATTTACATTTTTAAATGCTTATTTCTGTCTCCTTTTTTTTTTTTTTAAAGATTTTATTTATTTATTCATGAGAGAGAGAGAGAGGCAGAGACACAGGCAGAGGGAGAAGCAGGCTCCATGCACTGGGAGCCCGACGTGGGATTCGATCCCGGGTCTCCAGGATCACGCCCCAGGCCAAAGGCAGGCACCAAACCGCTGCGCCACCCAGGGATCCCTTATTTCTGTCTCCTAAATAGTATGTATATACTTTTATATCATTTTCAACAAAGTGTAATTGTTTAAGTTTTTTCTCCCTTTTCAAAGAACTTTCCTTAAAATAAAAATCTACGGACATGGTTCTTATTGCCTTTAAAGGACCTTTCTGTTTTGTTCATTATGTGCCTTCTTGAAATTTAATTGAATTTTTAAAAGGAATATCAAATTATTTAGCAACTCAAATTCAACTAAACATACGCATTTTCAGTTTTAATAAGATAGTTAAGGTTTTCTGCTATAATGATAGTGAATCAAATAGGTTAATTGTAATATATTTATTTTTTAATTGTAATATATTTAATGAACACTTATTAAATGACTAATTTAATAAATGACTAATTAAATGACTAATACTAAGAAATTATTTGACACAGAACCACTTTCCTATAAAATAGTCATTGAAACTTCTGATTGATGATAAGAAGGAAAAAAATGGATAAAAATGTATAAAGTTCACCTCTAGCTGGAGTAGCACTTTAAAAAATAAGTGATTTCTAATTTAACTCACATTAGAAGAATTTGATACAGACAAAAAATAAAAGAAGCAAAAGAGGAAAAAAAAATCCTTGAAGTTAGCCCTCATTCTAACTAAATTTGTTAATATATATCTTAGAAAATAAAAGCACTTGACTTTCTTTTCAAATTAAGAAATGACATTTGGGGGGACCTGGGGTGGCTCAGTTGGTAAGGCATCTGCCTTCGGCTCAGGTCACGATCCCAGGGTCTTGGAATCAAGGCTTGCATAGGCCCCTTGCTTAGTGGGGAGCCTATTTCTTTCTCACCCTCTGTTGCTCCCCCAGTTTGTGCTCCCTCCCCCTCACCTCTCTCAAATAGACAAACAAAATCTAAAAAAAAAAAAAGAAAGAAAGAAAGAAAGAAAGAAAGAAAGAAAGAAAGAAAGAAAGAAAGAAAGAAAGAGAGAAAAGAAAAGACACTTGGGGCACCGGGGTGGCTAAGTCAGCTAAGCATCTGACTCTTGATTTCAGCTCAAATCATGATCTCGGGGTTGTGAGATTAAGCACTGCATCAGACTCCATGCTGGGTATGGAGCATGTTTAGTATTCTCTTTTCTTCTCTCTCTCTACTGCTTTCAGCAACCCCTCTCTCACACTGCATCTTTAAAAAAAAAAAAAAAGACATAGGACACTTCTGTGAAAGTAGAAAATAATTTTAGATACAATATAAATCTCAATCCAGGTAATTATTTATGAAAGAAATATAATTTTTTAAAAGATTTTATTTAGTTATTAGAGAGAGAGAGAGCATGAGCGGGTGAGGGGCAAGGGGAGAGCAGAGCAGAGGGAGAACCGATTGCCTGCTGAGCAGGGAGCCAGACCTGGGGCTCGATCCGAGATCCTGAGATCATGACCTAGCGGAAGGCAGACACTTAACCATTGACTGAACCACCCAGGTGCCCCCAGAAATGTAATTTTTTCATCTTCTATAGGGCCATGTGATTAATCTACTAGAGTAAGTTATGGTGAGAAGAGCAAGTTAATTCCCTTTCATGCCTAAAATTTTTTATTGAATATAGTACTTGATCTCAGTTGCCTTCCTTTTCATTTTTTATAATCTAGAGACAATCAAAATCAAGATCAAAGTAGTTCGAGATAGATCTGAGGAAATTATCCAGAATGGCACACAGACAAATAGAAATGAAAACAAAAAAAAAACAAAAAAAAAACAAAAAAAAAAACAAAAAAAAACAAAAAAAAAAAACAAAAAAAAAAAAAAAAAAAGAAATGAAAACAAGGAGAGATAAAGAGATATGGATTAGGAGTTAAATAGGAGGAAGCAACACATAGATAATGAAAATTCCAGAAGAACATACAGCATACAGGAAAGTGAGATATTATCTTCAAAGAGGTAATGACAAAGGGGTTTGAGAACTGATGAACACCAATCCCAGACTCAAAGAGCCCAATTGCAAGCATAATAAATAGAAATCCGAGTGTCATAAAGTCATACGATATTAAAGACAAAGAGATGTTCAAACCTGCCAGAAGGTAAAGACTGATCATCTATAAAGGAATATTAATTAGACTTAAAATTACTTCTTCATGGCAAAGAAGGCTGCCAGGAGGCACTAAAATAATATCTCTATTGAGATTCAAGAAAATAACTTGTAAACTATGATTCAACACTCAGCCAAACTATTTTCCAAAAGAAAAATGAAAAAGTAAAGATAGATTCAAAAGAACAAAAACCCAAAGAGCCTCTGTGATCAAAGCAAATTCTGAAGAACATCGTGGGGTAAGAAGGAAAAATGATCCCATGCAGAAGCACAGAGATGCAAGAAGAAAGGGTAATGGAAAATACTAGTAAATATATGGGCAAAGACACTAAACATCAAGTATATAAAGCAATAATATATGATGGGAGAAGGGAAAGGTTCAGTTCGACGAAAAAGTGCATATTGATCACCTTTACATCTTAAGTCTGTACATTAAAATAGGCACAGTAGGGGCACATGGGTAGCTCAGTCGGTTGAGTGTCTGACTCTTGATTTCAGCTCAGGTCATGATCTTGGGGGCCACGGGCCTGAGCTCCATGGTGGGCACCGCACTCAGCGGGGAGTCTGCTTGAAGATTCTTTCCCTCATCCCCCCCCCACACACACACCATGTGCACTCCTTCTTTCTTTCTCGCGCTCTCTCTAAAACAAGGAAATCTTTAAAATAATAAATAAAATAAAATAAAATAAAATAAAATAAAATAGGCATGGTAATCATTAAAAGAACAAACACAGAAAAAACAAATGTTAAGTGAATCCAAAAGGAGGTAAGCAGAGACGGGCAGAAAGGCTGGGAGGGTGAAATAAATTAAAAATATAATAACTGGGTCCAAAAAACCCAATATACAGATAGTCCTCAGCTAACAATAGTTTAACTTACAATTTTTCAACTTTATAATGGTGTGAAAGCGATACCCATTTAGTAGAAACCACATTTCAAATTTAGAATTTTGATCTTTTCCCAGGCTAATGATAGCGGATACGACATTCCATCTGGATGCTGGGCAGTGGCAACCACAGCTCCCAGTGAGCCACATGGTCACAAGAGTAAACAAGCCATACACTTAACAACCGCTTTGTACCATACAGCAATTCTGTTTTTCACTTTTAGTACACTATTCAGTGAATTACATGAAGCATTCAACACTTTATTATAAAATAGTCCTTTTGTTAGATGATTTTGCCCAACTGTAGGCTAATGTGTTATTAAGGTAAACTAGGCTATGATGTTCAGTAGGTTAGATTTATTAAATACATTCCTTAAGCATTCTTTTTTTAAATTTTTTTAATTTATTTATGATAGTCATAGAGAGCGAGAGAAAGAGAGAGAGAGAGAGGCAGAGACATAGGCAGAGGGAGAAGCAGGCTCCATGCACCGGGAGCCCGACGTGGGATTTGATCCCCAGTCTCCAGGATCACGCCCTGGGCCAAAGGCAGGCGCTAAACCACTGCGCCACCCAGGGATCCCAGCATTCTTTTTTTTAAGACCATTTATTTTAGAGAAGAGAGTGCAAGCAAGATGAACGAGGGGCAGAGGGAGAGGGAGGGAGAGAGAAAGAATCTCAAGCAGACTCTGCACTGAGCCTGGAGCCCAGCTTGATATCACAACCCTGAGATCATAATCTGAGCCAAAATGAAGAGTTGGATGTTTAACCAACTAAGCCACCGAGGCTCCCCAGATGCATTTTCAAAATAGTATAAGTTCATCCTAAAATGGATTTATCGGGACATAACTCCACTATAAGTTAAGAAAGATTAAATAGAAGTAACACAAATGCAAATGGATGAAACTGTAGCTAAAATTAAACTATTTAAAAGAAAGCCAATGAGCTATATTAATATCAGACAAAAGATACCTAAAAAAAAAAAGACAAAAGATACCTGAAGTCAAAAGCATTAATAGAGAAAAAGAAGGTCATGATAGAATAATAAGACACTCTCCCAACAGAAAAATACAGAAATTTTAAATTTGTAAGATTCAAATAACAAAGCCTAAAGCAAAAAGACTTATATAGCAACAGATAAGAAATAAAACTGCCATCATTTACAAATACTGCAACTGCCTATGTAGAAAACACCAAAGACATTACAGATAAATTAAGGAGAGGATAGTAAAGTTATCAGATACAAAAATCAACATTAAAAAGTCCACTCTTCTGTATACCAATAAGAGAAAACATTTTTTTAAAATGCCATTTATAGCAGCAATGCTATACCTATGAATAATTAATAAAATATGTACTAGCTCTAGATGAGGAAAATTATCAAATCTTATTCTAAGACATAAAAAAAGGAGCTAAATGAATTGAAAAGCATTCTATGTAATCCAGAAAAATGTAAATTAAGGTACAATGAGATTTCTTTTTAAACCTCACTAGCTCGAGCAATAATTCAGAAGCTGGTCTCACAAGCATTTATGAGAATATGAGGCAAAGGGACACTCATCCACGGCTGTTTTGAGTGTAAATTTATTCAACCACTTTGGAAAACAGTTTGGCATTCCATTGGAAAGTGGAAGACAATTCATCTGTTCTACTTCCAGTATGTGCCCTCAAGAAACTTTTGCACATTAGGTGAACATCCTAGTTAAAAAAAAAAAAAAAAAAAAAAAGAAGAAGAAGAAGACACTTTTGCACACATGCTTGGGAGACATGCATAAGAACCTCCACACAAGCAACACTGCTCGTAACAGCCAAAAACTGGAAACCATCCAAATATACAAAGTAAAATAGATAAATAAGTACACCCAAAGACTATAGACTGATTTCTCAGGGAAGTTTCAAAGAGCACAACAGGTCAAGTGACTTCATCCTCTACATTAACACGTGTAATTCTGATTGCTGCCATCAAGTAGCTGTTGGTGCCATAGGTTCTAGAGAAAATACAGAGTGCTGAGTGAGGGTCACACAGATGTCATTATTATTATTACCTATGAAGTGCTAACTACAAGGCGGTCACTGTGCTAAGACATTATCACTCCTCATGACTCATAAGCAAAGTGGGAGCTTCTCACTTTGCTCACGATAAAACCAAGACTCAGGTCTCTTTGTCAAGGTTACACAGTACGCAGCAAATGATAGGGTTCCACTTATGGGACTTCAAAGCCTGTCCTCCGATCACCATCCTTTTGTGGCGAGTCCCACAGTACAGCTTGTAGGATAACCACGATCTGCCAACACACCGTATCTCATCCAACAACCTGTAAATTCTGAGTGTAGGATTTTTATCTGATTCATTGTCTTTATAGCCTTCGAAGCAAACAATCAATTTAAAATACTTGAATTATGTATGAAATAAACATTTTAATTTTTCTGGCCTTTTTACACACATGCTCTCATTTTAACATTCTGACAAATTCACTGAGGGAGGTACATGGAAGACACACGCAAATAAAGGACTGCTGAGTTAGACAGTCCAGCACCAGGCTGAGCTTTGGGGCAAATCATTTAATGATGCACATTCTACAGACTTTTATGGAGGAGGAGCAGACTTTTATTAAATAGTCAAAATAGAACAACTAAATAAGTGATTGAACATGAGTTATCATTACATGTAAACATTAAAAGAAGCTGGCATTTGAAGCAACATCTTAGCTACAAATTTTTCCCACTTTGAAGTGTGTCAAGCATGTGGTAAGCATAAAAGAGCTGGGCTCTGTTTCTAGCTTCATTTTCTACCCTTGACACATGAGTCTCTGGACAGCCCATGATAGTGGCTGTAGCTTTGCATTCCTACGCCATCCTACCAGGGTTACTAATAGATGCTAATCACACTTCACACTCCGTACTTTCAGGAAGTCAGTCATTTCTTCTCATACTAAGTCCAAGCTAATTATCCATTAATTTATTATAATGAGGGGGAAAAAGTCTTAACTTTAACATATCCCATACTCTCTGTTTTCCATGTACCATATGATTTGGGTCTCAAAAATAATACTCATTATTTTTCTGCTCCTAAGTACATAAATGTATAAAATGCATAAAAGTCCAACGCAGGGAACTTGAGTGATTTCCCCTGATCCCATGTCCCTTAACTTTTAATCTTGTATATAATTAAGGATGTGAAACTTATTTGCTTGGTTTTAGCTTTTACTTTTGAAAATTTTCAAATATGCTGAGAAGAATAGAACGTATACCTATGAACCTTTCACCTAGATTTAGCAATTGTTAACATTTTACCACAAATACTTCAACATATCTCCTAGGAACTAGGACATTCTCCTATTAAATAACAATATCCTATCATATCAAGAAATTTAAATTTGAATTGAACACCAATAAAAAATACATTTATTAAAAAAAAGAAGTTTGATACAATTATTTTTCTCTAATAGAGCCCATCTCCATTTGTACCAAACATGTTCTTTTTCTTTTTTTTAAGATTTATTTATTTATTTGAGAGAGAGAGACATACATAGCGAGAGAGAACATAAACGGGAGGGCCCCAGGGAGCCTGACAGGGGGCTCCCTCCTAGGACCCCAGGATCATGACCCGAGCTAAAGGCAGACAATAAACCGACCCAGCCAATCCTGCCCCCACCTCCACTGAGCCACCCAATGCCCCCCTTGCACGGCCGTTTTTAACAAATGTTTTTTTCAATCCAGGATCAAATGAAGGATTATGCATTACATTTAACTGTCATGTTCTGTGACTTTTACTCTTGCCTTTCATTACATTGCATTTTTTAAGAATCCACATCAATTGTTCTATGGGATGTCCCATAATCTCGATTTGTCTAGTTACTACTGTGATTAAATTCAGATTAAGCATGGCTGGTAAGAATACTATAGGAGATGCTGTACTTCCCAAAGGATCATATCTGAAGGCACATAATGTCCATTTCCCCCCATTATTGGTGGTAATCATTGATCGTTTGATTAAGGTAGACTCTGCTGGATTTCACCACTGCAAAGGTACCTTTTGCTCTTCACAATTAATAATTTCCCCTTCCCAATGAATAATTATAAAACTATCTTTTCCCCTGCAACTTCCCACACAATGATTTTAGCATTACTGATAAATATGACAACCTTAATTCCTTGTGGACCCCTTATTCCTTATGGTTGCTATAAACCAATCTGTCCCTCCCAGAATGCTTGCCTAGGTAAAAGAACCGTAAGGCTCTTTTGTGAGGCCTATAGCTTCAGTGTAAATGGTCTGCTGGAGCCCTCAGGATACAGTCTCTCCCTTTTTTCCCTTTTCTCAATCTTAGGAACTTTCTTTTATTAAAAGCTTCAAAGATAGTATTTTACATAGTAGTTGCCTCATCACTCATATCAGTATGAGTCTAATCTATTGCCCACACCAAAACTCTAACCTATTTGCTTGCCTCACTTTCTATGAAAAGAAAAAAAAAAAAAAAAAAAAGAAAGAAAAAAAAAAACCTCATCCATACACAAGCAGAACTAAACTAAACCCATCAAACTTGAGCCCATCTGTCTCATTGGTTAATAAAGAAAATTCTCTTTGCTTCACAAAATTTCAGGACAATCTGTCAATCAAACTCGTAGCTTGTCTCCTAAAAGATTTGTACCAGGTTGCCTGTCATATCTCCACCGTTCTATATTTGCTGTGGATCTTACTTTATCAGCTCTAATGAAGCAAGCTACACAGGAAGGTGAAATAAGGTTTCTATCAGAATCTTAATTCCCAAATCAGAAGTCAAGAGGGCAATCCTAGGAAGAGCACAGCCATCTGTAGACCCTAGAAGAAACTTTGCTAAGACAGATAATTACGACAGTGGAACTTTTTGAGAAAGTAACTATGACCTAGGCTCAAATGTTACCATAAAAATCAAACCTGATCATTCTATTATGCAAAATAGAAAGGCAATTTAAATAAGGACTCCTATTTTTCCACTTTCTATTTTTATCTCTGTGAAAAACCTTCAGACTTTTTAAGTAAGTAATCCAGGGATGAACAATGTGTGTTAACACCTCCAATAATGAACACAATATGCTCCAATGACATTCTTTATCTCAGAAACTTTAATACCAAAAGCAAAAAAAAAAAAAAAAAATACCATTGTACTTAAATTATGCATTCTCCTATAGGGAAGCTTAAATGGCCAGCAGAAACCAAAGGAACTCTAGTCTCAACTCTGCTACTGTGATCAGTTCCTTCATCTATGAACGAGAGGATTAGACTTGAGTTCTAAAGATGTTATGTGCAGAGTCATCTATGAACCTAAATGTACTGGACTAAGATGTGAAAACGTAAGTTGATACTCAAATAAAATAACCCTTCGCATTCCCCCAAGAGACTGAACCAGAACACAAGATTTAAATAGGCACCAAAAATACTCAGTAATCAAAATAATTAAGAGTTTAATACAATATTTTTTAAAAATAAAGGCAAAAATCAAGATAAACAAAATACCAAAATTTTAAACACAGACAAGTTGTTTGATGACCCTGCATTACTGTGTAACAGAAACACAGTCACCTACCATCAGCTGGCAGTTTCCTGTCCATGAGGCTGTTTCCTTCCAGGAAGGTTCATACGGGTTGAGAATGGTGCCCAACACATTGGGCAATCTGTCTTTTATATATAATCATACTTGTGTTAGAGAACTTTTATTAACTTTTTCCACTTGATACAAAATATGGGAAGATACTTTGATAAATGCATACATGGGTACTTTTTTTTTTTTTTTAATAATTTTGCCCTGAGTCTCTCATATGGTTCAGTAGGGCTAAGGATTTAAGGATTCACTCTTTCAACAGGTGAAGCACCAAAATGTTTAAAACTAAATTCCTCTATCCTGGGAGACTTCAGCCTCATAGAAATTAAGAGTCAGTTTTACAAAAAAGTAAAATGAAATACAAAGTACCGTAAAGAGAAAACAAAAACCCTAGAATTCAGAGAGATCAGCGCTTTTTGTTTGGGGGCAGGGCCAGGGCGGGGATGTGAATTAGGAACAGACTCCTGGAAGTAGGGTAGAGCCCAGAGTTATTAGCAAATAGAAATACAAACATTGCATGAGATACACTTACACTAAAAAGTATTTGTTGTTTTTTTATCTGAAGTTCAAATTGAACTGGGCACCCTGTATTTTATTTGGCAATCCTAAAGTGCTAGGTAGTATATAACTTGAATCATGAACTATGGTTCTAAATAAGAAATTCCTATTTTACTATTTTGAAATTATTCTTCAATAAATAGGAAGCATTAGGACACAAGGCCTTGAACTGAATTCAAATACAATTCTGGCACCAACTAGGTGGCTAACACTGATTAGTTACTTCTGTGAGTATTTCCATTCAATATTTTAATATTATTTGCCCTACATACCCTGCAAAGTAGGCAGGCTCAGGAAACCTAACATTTCTGATAATGCCTTATGGCATATAAGCATTGGTGAAATAAGAATTTAAGAAAAAGCATTGTTTTATCGTGGAAGCCAACATCTATACTGTTGATGTAATAGGCCGTAACCTCGCCGTTCTGCAGAATAGCACTTGGTCCAGGGACCATGGCATCTGTGACTAAGAGTCAGGAAATTTCACTGAGCAAATATCAAGGACTAGCTTGCTTTCTTAAAAAGGAAGTTTTATCCTCTGATTAAAGGGTAAAATTCACAAGAACAATTACTTTCGCTGTTGTCCGGATTATTGATAGATGGTTAATTGTTGTGTAAAAATGTGTTTAAAACTTTTTAAAAAGTCCAAAATGCTCAAACACCTCTGACACTGATGTCCATGTGTACTACACTGGTGTGTAGGGCTCAGGCAATTTGTAAAAATTGCCTCTTACAGACAGTGCTTTCTTCCCAGGTTGGGTAGGGACTCCCACATAGCCCAAAGGCCCACTTGTCACTGGGCCACCAGGTGAATGCCAGTCACAGGCATCACAGGGTGATGTCAGTAACAAGAGACTGAGTTAACTATGTTCCACCCACTACCGGACACCTGAGATGTGAACACCTGATTTGCAAGACAAGATTAACTTCAAAATGGCAGGACGGAAAACAGATGAGAGAAAGGGAAAATACCAGAGAGGGGTAAATTTGAGAGAGGAAAGAAGAAAATGGTTTGAAAAGAATTACAGATAATCTCAAGGATGAAATGAGATAGCTGAAGGGGGAGGGAGGACGGAGATATGAAAAAAAAAAAAAAAAGACCAAAGGATGATGAGAAAGAACATGAATAAAAGGGGTCA
The DNA here is from genome assembly GCF_048164855.1 of Canis lupus baileyi. Lineage (NCBI taxonomy): Eukaryota > Metazoa > Chordata > Mammalia > Carnivora > Canidae > Canis > Canis lupus. The sequence goes on along the minus strand of NC_132839.1, from coordinate 4,920,080 downwards.
GAAGTGGAAATGCAGAGTTTACCCAGCCATTACCCCTGGACAGACCCGCCTAGAGGTATCAGACAGGGTCATCATCTTCCCAGATTGCTCTGAAGACAAGAAAAGCAAAGACTGGTGTCAAGAAACTACTGCGGGAGGATTATAAATAAACTACCTTTTATCAAAAGTGGGGCACTGATTAAAATATAATTTTAATCTTATAGAAGCAACTTCTATATAGTTCTGATTAGTTGTGTACAGCTTTATTCATCACAAACTATCAAAGCTTAGGGTGAATATTTACTATAACCCTGTTAGGGATTTTAGTTTTTGATATTTTGCTTCTTATGATTTCTGTTATAATAAGCATCATATCATGCTATGGTTACTTATCCATAAATCTGCCTTTCCCCTTATTGACACCTAATGAGCAATTTAAGACAAGAAATCACATTATTTATTTACCTTTTTGTGCCCAGCACCTAGCACAAAATACGAGAAGTGTTAGAATAGGCGTCTAATAGGTACTCAATATATATAAATTTGAGTTCATGAAATTAGTTGAAAGGACAAAAATCCTCCACAGAATATAAATACAAATATATTCAACCTACGAACAAAAGCTGTGTACTTGATATCAATAAATAACTTCTGGAGAAATGTACATTAATGTGGCTTTAGTTACAAAATCTTACTTATATATCCCAGACATACTATATTAAAGTAAAAAAAGAATAGCTGTCTTTTTTTCACAACTTAAGGATTTAAAAATTTCTGGAGTATCAAAGCTTGCTGATATTTTATCAGCTTGCTCTAAATCAACCCCTATTGTTTATTTTTCCATGTTTAAAGACATTATAATGTGTTGTTATAAAAGCACTTCATACCAACAAGTTTTCATCTATTTTCATATTAATAAGTTTTAGGAATTATTTTATGATTCTGTCTAAATGAAGTTTTTCTTAAAATATACTTCTAGTTTTACATATCAAATAAACAAAAACAAAAATAATAGTAGCAATTATATTCCTGCTTTACACTGAAATTCCAAGAATAATAATTTGACTCTAATGCACATGTTAGTTCTGTTGCTTGGCAGACACCAAGAAAATAAGAAAATTAAAATAGTGAAGATTAGTATTATTAGTTACACAAAGGGCTAAATTTAAGATCTCTTAAATTATATAATTTTATTTTTAATCATTCCTGAAATGATCTATTTATTCAAATTAAAAAACAAGAGTTTCAATAACCTACTTTATGTAATGAATCGAAGCGTAAGAGTTAGATTTAGCTGTTAGATATGCAAATATCCACCATCTGATAATATGCATCATGTAGTATTCGATTTTTCACTTCATGCACTCCTATGAATGGCGCTGAACAAATTAGAAAAAAGAGTAAGCTAAGGACAACATACAAATGTGAAATAACTAGGGAATTTTTTAAAAATAAAAATGAAGGACGAAGAGGATTTTCCCCCAATTTTTTCCATTCCAAATAATTCATTTTGTTGTGCAACACAGAGTTATTAAAATACATTCTATCAACAAATATTCTACAAGTCTAAATCACTAGGGAAGTATGTTTAATACAGAGATCAAGTCATAGAAATAGCCCAAAGTATCTCTTACAAGAAGGTTTTTTTTTTTAAAGAGAAAATGCAACAAAATCCAATGTAACACTGTTTTATTTTAAAAGATTGTGTTTGTTGTGTTCTATGGAGTTTTAGGAACAGTCTATGAAGATGCAATAACCAGTGAATTCAACTTTTGAGTTTTCTTTAAAAACTTTAAATGCAATCTCCATGACATAGTCAGATTAGAGAGTTTAAGATAATAGCATCTGAGAGCTAAAACTAGGAAAGAAAGCCTTGGTAAATCTATTCAGTCTTACATTTTCTCTCGGGGGTAGAAGACACCAGAAGGGGCAAATATAGCAATGGGAAGCTTCAAAGACTCAAAGGTGTACCTTGAACCCCACTGCAACAAGGAAACAGAGACCAATGTTAAGAGAGGTCCCTAGCAAGTAAATGGTGGTATGTATTTCTTTTCTTTTTTTTTTTTAAAGACACATTTATTCAGCTTCATGATCAGACTATTACATTTAGCAATCAACAGCATGGGTGCAAAAAAAAAAATCTACATTAAAACCCTTTGTTGGAATGCTTTACACTTTCTACAGAACAGAAACTAAAATAACCTGTTATACAATTCGTCACAAATACAGTCCTCGAGTTTTTTGCCCACACACATGAGTATTGTCTAAAACATGTCTTCTTTGTAGCAGCCAGGCCCTGCCACCACCTGCTCGGCTGAGTTCACAAATATATTGTAACCTGTAGCTTCCCTGTCCCTTCTCTGGCTCTCCTCTCCTGCTTTGTTTCCTGGCAGTAATTAAAACCTTCTGCCACCGCCATAGCTGCTGCTGCTGCTGGAACCGCCATAGTCACCTTGGTTTCGTGGTTTGGCAAAGTATTGGGGCCACCATAGGCGGCAGAGCTTCTACCTCCAAAATTTCCTCCTTTCATGGGTCCAAAATTTGAGGATTGATTGTTGTAATTGCCAAAATCGTTATAGCTTCCGCCGCCTCCGAAGTGGCTTCCGTCATTACCAAATCCGTTCTAGCCATCCCCACTGCCACCGTATCCACCGCCACCTCGACTGCCACCGAAGCCACCTCGACCACTGAAGTTCCCTCCATGACCAAAGCTGTCATTCCCACCAACACCAGCTCCACGACCACCACCAAAGTTTCCAGAACCACTTCGGCCTCTTTGGCTGGACGGAGCTCTAGCCATCTCTTGCTTCCATAGGGCTTTCCTTACTTCACAGTTGTGGCCCTTCACAGTGTGGTATTTTTGAATGACAATCTTGTCTACAGAGTCGTGGTCGTCAAAGGCCACAAAAGCGAAACCTCTCTTTTTGCCACTGCCTCGTCAGTCATGATCTCAATCACGTCCACTTTCCCATACTGTTCAAAATAATCTCTTAGATGATGTTCTTCAGTGTCTTCTTTAATGCCACCGACAAAAATCTTTTTCACAGTTAAGTGGGCACCGGGTCTTTGAGAATCTTCTCGGGAGACAGCCCTCTGGTTCCAGACTCTCCCGTCCACCTTGTGCGGCCCAGGTTCCTGGCCGCGCCCGCCTCCGCCCCGGTGGCCTACGTGACGAACCCAAAGCCTCTGGAGCGCTCGGTGTTGGGCTCTCTCCTTACCACACGGTCCGGAAGCGGCCCCCAGTGCTCAAAATGGCTCCTCAGACTCTTGTCGGTCGTTGTGAAGCTCAAACCTCCGATGAAGAGCTCCGCAGCTGCTCGGGCTCTTTGGGAGGCTCTGACTTAGACATGACGGCGGTGGGAGGGGAGACTCTACCGATGCTTACTCGGCGGCGTCCAGGGGCAGAATGGAGTAATCTAACGGACGTATCTCGGTGGTATGTATCTCAATCAGCAATCCATCTTTTAGATGTATAATGGTCTCAGAGAATAAAGATCAGAATATGTTTGGCCTAACACCACAAATACTCTGAACAGAGAAACTGACTCTAGAATATCAAGTTGTAGGTATATTCTCATATCCTTCACAAGTCTAAGCCAGACAAACTCAACTTTTCCCAACCCCCTTTTCTTTGCTCAAAACACTATGCAACTCCATTCAAAAAAGACTAAAGCAAAAGGATTACTTAGGAAGACAACCTTTCAGATTAGTATGAATCTGGTGATATCTGACACACTCTCTACAACATATAAAGATATGTTGAGAAGTGTTCAGACTTTTCACAAGGGGTAAAATTAACACAAATACTTCATTTTCTATGATATTTTCTTAACTTGTACTAAATCCATGACGTCTTGTTAAAAACCCATAAATAAATACATGAAGACCTAAAAGTGAAGAGCAACGATAAATCAACTTAGATCCCAGAATTATTTTCTCATTAGGATAGTAAAAGTTCATACATTTCCCTATATATAAAATAAGACACAACTGCAATGAGAATTTTAGTTAAATAGTATATCCCTGAAAAAGTCACTGAAAAAAGTTAGAAAACCTAAATCTCAACAGATTATTTTACTTTGTCTGATACCTAAAAATAAAAGGGTCAACCAGTGACTAGGGAGTGCCTATTTCTACTCATGGTGACCAGGAACTACAAAATCCAGATCCTAAAATCTATGATAAGACACAGTGAAAAGTTGCACAATTAATACAAGTTGCTTGCAATAATCTCTCCTCTGCAGTACCAAAGGTCTTTAATAGGGTGCGTGTACTATAATACCAAGATTAGATTTATATATCCTAGAAAATGGGTTACACGCTGATGAACAGCATTAAATTGACATAATGGCTCTTAGTGGTTATAAATGTAGCTTTTTTCCTACTTTAATTGGCAATGACTAGACTGACCTTTTCTCAATAATTGTAACTACAGTACAGTAATTAGACAAACCACTACTTACTTCTGAAATAAAGAGTAGAAGAAGAAAGCTTTCAGTCACTAGCTTTGAAAATGCAGAGTAAAATTGGATTGGCATTCTACTGAGGTAAAATGAGCCACCAATAAGAAAAACTGTTTTTCGTAAATTATGTTCCATGTTTAGTTTCATATCTGAACTAAGGACAAAAATCCCAGAGGAAAGCCCTTTTCATATACCTAGAAGCAGTCCCCCTACTTGAGGACAAAAACCAGTCCTGGAAACAGTTTGAAAGTCAAGGAGTGCTTGGCTGGCTCATTGGTAGAACAAGCCACTCTTGATCTCGGAGTCATGAGTTTGAGCCTCACACCGGGCACAGAGATTACTTTCGAAAGGGGGGAAGTGGCGAGGTGGCTCAGTTGGTTAAGCTTCCAACTCTTGGTTTGGACTCGGGTCATGGGTTCGAGCCCCATATTGGGCTCTGAGCTCAGTGAGGAGTCTGCTAAAGTTTCTTTCTCCCTCTCCTTCTGCCCCTCCCCATGCTCACTCTCTCTAAAAATAAAAATAAATCTTGAAAAAAAGAAAGCAAAAAAAAAAAAAAAGTCAAAAACCTGAATTAAGGATATTATTTGAGACAGTTAGAAGAAGGGCAGGAGTGGAGGGAAGGTTTACTTCCCGAGATCTAAAAATAATAATGATAAAAGCCTTAATAACGGTCCATGCCAGCATGCCTTCCTTGGGCTCACATAATTCCACACGGAAGTAAGAATCTTAACTGGGGCCTTGGGGAAAAGTCAGCCGCCAGTCATCTCAGAGGACTCATGACTCAGGCTACTGAAGAGAGCTTTTTCTCCAATCTGAGAACAATCACCCTTTTTTCCACCCCATTTCTGGGCCTCTGAGGAAGGTCAGCTAGCCCTCAACCCTTGAAGCCTCCAAAGTGGGAGATACTAGGTCCCTGGAGGAGGGGTGCAAGATTTCTTTCTCAGCTGCCAAGACTGTACATAAAGTGATCACCTGTCTGAGAGACCTGGGGAGAAAATCATGGCATGCTGAAAGAAAAGCCAACGCAAGCTCAACCAGTGGGTCAGTCCTTGTTTTCAAGTGGCTACCCGTTGGCATCTTAAGGCCATCACACCAGTTACATTCTTGTCTACCAGCTGCGGCAGCTAGCAAGTAGTCACACCACCGCGCAATGATAAATCAACTCAAGACTCAGGATTACTTTCCCACTAAGACAGCAAAAGCTTACTCATTTTCCCTATATGTAAAAAGAAATATAGGTGTAATAGAAATTTTAGTTAAATAGTACAGCTCTATTTGTCCCTGAAAAGAAGTCAGAAAATCTAAATGAGAGCCAAGGACCATCTTTTTGTCAACTAGAACAATGAAATTTGGTACAAAATTCATTTTAATGATTTTAATGAGTTTAATGAAGTCACTGTACAGTATGTGAAAATCCAAGTTACAGAAAAGTGCAACGTATGGTAATTAAAAACTGTCCACACATGCGAATTGGAGACCATTCATTTCCCCAATTACAGGAATAGCAAATAAGGCACAGAGTGTGCTCAGCACAGTTAAAAGGAGTGAGTAGAAATGATGAAAATGAAAAGTGACAAAAGTATTATATGATTATCCAAAAATTCCTTGACTATGTCAGAGGTAAGTATTACTAAACTATCAACTCCGTGAAGGCAAGGAACACAAATGTTCTGCTCACTGCCCCTTCCCCAACGCCTAGTGCCTATCAGCACTCTGTAGATGCTTACTAAATATCTGATAAACGAATGAATGAAGAATACATGAAATCAGACTCAGTAATTTTCCCTCACATAGTCTCGGATCACACAAATAACTGCTGCTCAAAATGCTTATCAGACACAAAACAGACCTGTGAACAATGCTTCTCTAAAGCCTTCACCTGGGATAGAAAACTGCATTCTACCCAAGTGACACTGGGCAACTTATTGAATTTCTTTTGCCTCGGCTCTCACACTTAAAAAATGGCAATAGTGACAGTATGTACCTCACGGCGTCCTTAGGGGTTGAGTACACGGAAAGTAGTTAGGAACCCTGACTGGCGGAGCCGGTGCTATATGTGTGTCGTGGTTTCTGCTGTTACTGTGCATTAACAGTCAGGGTGCTCTTTCAAACCCTATGGCTAGTCACTCTTCTTATTAGTCCCTCTTTTGACCCCCGGGGCAGAGACCATTTCTTATTTAACTATGTATTGCCAGTACTAAGCACGATGCCTGGCACATAACATATGGTCCTAAAGAAAAAAGGGAATACAAATTGTAGTGAATCAAACACTAATAATACAATGTTCTCATCAGAAAAAAAAAAAAGTCATCTAGGCCCATTATGATTCAGGGCACGAATTTCCTACATAATAAATCCAAATGTGACACACATTTTCCTCTAACATTTGATAATATCTAATTAAGAGACAGTAATAATGGAAGAGCTTAAAATATTTCATTTTTGCCAGGGCCCATCATACAGTCAACCTCTCTTTCTTTATATTCTTTCTTACCATTTATTCATCATGCAAAAACTAAACTCTCAATCCTTTAAATGTATTACTGTGACATCAATGACAAGGATAGCAGATAAGAAGGTTCAGCTGACAATCAAACATTGGGAAATGGGCTAAGATGTCAACAATGCAGGACATTAAAACATTTTTAAAAATCTGTACTGAAGATATGGAGAACTACACACTGCTCCAAATGCAGTTAGCATTACAGGCACACTTCTGTGCAAAACACCATGTTAGCACTCTAAGAAAGAGTGGGTTTGTTTTATTTCCACCTACCTGCTATTATTCACCCTGAAAGATTTCACCCTTTGGATTCAGAAAACTAAAATCTCAATTAGTACCCTGATGTAACATGCTGGATCATCTAAAACCTGGCAATAACATTTTTCCATAGTTTCCTTCCTAACATTTTAAGCAGTACATAAAAGATAAGAATGAGCTTTCCCCTGAGAACCTAGAAATAAGATTGTCTCCTAAATTAAACCATGAAATGAATCAAAAATAGAACAAATCAGCAATGATAATAGGCAAAATAGCTCCCAGGCCACAAGAATTTGACTTCACATCATTGCCACAATGACACCCACAGAAAGAAGATACCAGTTGGGAACAGGGTAACCATCTAATTTATTGTCCAACCGTGACATTACGAGGCAAAAGCCCAGTTGAGACATACGATCACCCTACATTACAAGAAGTTTCAATGCTACTGGAAAATAAGAATAAGGAACAGGAAAGCAAACTTTTGGCATTGCCCTTCCAAGTACCATTAAAGGGATCCTGCTTCATAAATATATCATACATTTGGTGACTCCTAATGTTTTAGCCCAAATCTACCCATACTATGTCGTTCTGTGTTTTTATATGTAACTTAAGTATGCAACTTTTCATCTACTTATGCCTTATTTCTCCTAGTACACGGTAAATGCTTTCGATCGTTGTGACAATGTCTCATGTTTCTTTTCAAACTCCACATTCCAGCATTATGTACTATAAACTGTATATAGAAATCACATGCTCACTGGCTGGTAGTAATAATAATCATTATTAGGGCTGGCAGGTATTGAATTATTAACTATGTACTCTTCTGAGTACTTTACAAGTACAAGCACATTTGAATCATACAAACACTTTATAAGTAAGTACGACTGGTATCTCAATTTTACAGATAAGAAAATAAGAGCAAGAGGCTAAGTAACATGCCCAGTGACAAGTAGGTAGGGAGTGGTAGAGGCTGGTACAAGTCCAGATTGTCTGGCTCCGGAGCGCAAGTTAACAACCACCATGCTATACTTACTACCTCTTGGTGGGAAATGCACGGTGCCTAAGAATTTATTACAGGGTTTTTTCAGCTATTTAGACCTTAAAGTCATGTTTAAATTTCCCAAAATAGTTGAGATAACATCCGTAATTGGCCTAGGTACACAGAAATGGACACTCTTCTGCAGGAATCTACACTTCTATATCGATATAATCTTCTATAGGGAACTAGACAAGATGTATAAGAAATTTAGATATGTATACATATGTATATGTAGATGCAGAAATTGTTTCAAGTATTTAACGTTAATGAGACAAAAATAAAAGTACACAAAGAAATGGGTATGAGAATGTTCATTATAGTTGTAGATAGGAATAAAACTAGGAAATAATTTAATGTCCACCAATAAGAGACTGCTTAATACAACGTGCGAAAACACTACCATGGGTCCATAAGAAATGGTGACATAGATTTATAGTTATTAAAACAAAAATAAATCCATAATATATTGTTTGGTTTTAGACAGATTGCAAAATAGTATGCATAATGAAATTCCAGAGGAGGTAGGGGGAGCACTTACACATATGTGCATATCTAAAAGATGTCCATCAAAATGTAAACAGTAGAAATGTCTGGATAGCAGGAATTCAGGTAGTTTCGTTGTTTTGAAACTATTTATGAAGAAGCTACTTGTGTATGTGTTATTTTGCCATTCAAAGGGGCATAAAGAAATACAAGAGCCTACAATCTGGAGACACTCCATTCACTCTAGGACACCAAAGGAAACAAGTGTTGGTGGCAAGTAAGTGGCTGCTAGTGAGAAAGGTGAGAAAGGAGCCAAGCAGTGGGATGCACAGCCCACGAGAGAGGAAGAAGCAGCACCCAGGCTCCCCCGGCCCTGCAAGCAAGCTGGGTAAACTGGGTAAACCCAGACCAGTTTCGAAGGGTCTCTGAACCGGTTTCAAAACTGCAAAATGAGGAGTTACACGGGGGTACTCTGAGGAGTTCTTTGCATTTCTAAGGGTTTCTGGTTAAAATTTTCTGAAAGAACAGGTAAGAAGGAACAGGACAACTTCTCTATCCCTTGCTGGTCACAAGTGGCTACTCTGCAGTTTATTAGTCTACACTTTAGTCTCTTTATACAAGATGTGCAATATCAAAGTCCAGAAAATGAGAACAGTGGAAACCCCCAAACATACTCACGCAACTTATTATTGGAAATATGACTGTTCCTCGGAGAGTGGGATGGTATGCTCTCCTAAGGAAGGAACCCACCCGAGACCTCATCATCCCAATAAAAGTTCATTCCCAAACAGTTGACAGCTCATTTATAACATTTCACTTCTATACAGATAAAAAAAAAAAAAAAAAAAAAAACTACATACGATCCATCTGACATTGTGGTATTTATATGTCTACTGACAAAAATCTAAGGAATAGTCAAGAGAGACTTTGATGTTGCATTCCACTATTATTCAGATATATCAATAATCAAATCTGGAGAGCTGCCAATAAAAACAGAATAAACATCATTAGCATTTTAATAAACCTGCAAGCCACAGGGCTGGAAAAACAGAAGGAGACAGAGCAAAGGGAAATCAGCAGGTGCAATGTCTTCCCTCCAGCGGTTTGCCCTTTGGCAGGCCACTGTGTCCTCCCTGCTCCATTTGCCAAAAATACGCGCTCCAGAGGGGCTTCTCTGTATTTTAAAACTTCTTATAGAGCCCAAGCTCTAAAGTTAAGAGGATGTATCACAGGTTTTTGTTTTGTTTTTAAATTGAGAATAAATAACCTGATCTTTAAAATACTTTAAGAATCTGCTGATCTTGTAGTTACCAGCAGCATTTTGAGTGTCATGTAGTCAGACTGTGATTTTATATGTTAACTAAATGGACCCAGACGATAGATGCAGGAAAAAGTGGTAAGAAGATGGAAAGAGAAAGAGAGAGAGAGAGAATATAGGCAATAGACGAAGACCAAGGAGCTTCTACATAGAAACCAAAATTAATTCCAAATCAAATCCTGTGACTCTTGGAATAGATCAAACTCAGAATTACACATAAACATTCAAAGTAAATATTTTTCTTAATTGTCAAGTCATTACATTCTCTCAACTGAACTAGAAGTTAGAAATTAAAAGCCCTGCTTCTTAGAATATTTTGAATTTCATTTAATCTCTCATTACCCCCGTGCGGATGATGTGAAAGTATTTTTGAAAAGTGTAACTCTTTAAAATACATTTGTATAAAAACTGCAAGTGAAAAACATTTCACAAAGGTAATGGAGCTATATATTAAGGGGTCTTATTTTATTCCAATATAAGTAGGAAACACTGTTGCTACTGTTTAAATCTCTATTTCTAAATCTGAATTACTTTGTGCATTTAACCTGAAAACAGACACATTTATGAAAATATATAATAATTACTATACGCTAGTTGTCTTATTTTCTTCAGATAATTGTAAAGTTGAGAACACTTCAGTTTAACTATACAATAAGCAATTAAATAACCTTCAAGAATCTGCTCGTGTCTTTAAAAAATTTGATTTAAGACGTCCGCTGTCAATTTGCAGGAAACCATGAGGCTACAATGGCGATAAAGCATCAGTGATAAATGGTACGACCCAAGCCACCCTTCTAATAATGAACTAATGATTCATATTCAAGGTGCTTTTGAAACATGATTAAGCCTCCAAACATTCCACTAAGGTAGGGTCTCATTACCCCAATCTTATAAAAGAGAACTTAAACAAGTTTGCCAAGGTTATACGGTAAATGACTTAATGACAAAAGTTTGGAATGTCAGCAAAATAACACAAAGGACCCCAGACTCCTAACTCCCACTTGCAAACCCTTTTCATTAGTATTGCAGAGAAGCCTTCCAGAGTAATTTATTTCTAAGTGACCTTCTCTGGTGGCCACTGGCAAGTGTTTGCCAAAATGTCACTGACCAAAAAACTCCTTACAATGCCATGTATTATAAAATGAATATGTCAAGAATCAGATGAAAATGTCATCAGTGACACTGACAACAATAAAAGAAAATATTCTACAGATTTAAGGAACGGAAGAAGATCCAAGTTGAAGGGGGAAAAAAATTACCTGAGAAAATGTCATCAGTGACTACAGCAACAGAAAAGTAAAACAGACCACAGCTTTAAATAAAAGAAGACACAAATCAAAGGGGAGAAAATTACCTGAGAATCCAATGCTCGCTAATGGATCAGAAAGGAGAAGAAAGACTCCTTTTATGGAGGCCTGTGGAAAAACTAGGTCTCGTTTAGAGATCATCCTATTGTTTCTGGAGAAAGAGGAACAGGGAGATGGAGGCAACATGTCTAAGCACCTGTGAGAGTTCTTCAGCTCTGAATCCCAAAGTCACTCATTTTCTCCTTTGCATGTCAAAATGAACGGCATAATTTGTGAATGTCATAAGTAGTCATAGCAAATTAAACAGAAATTGAACAAAAATTTCCTCCTTGTTGCCCTTAAAAGAGCAAGTCAAAAGTTGTTGATTCTGAAGCATTTGGAAGTAAGTTTCACTTGTACAAATATTACAGTCAAACAATGGTTAGATTTGGATATGCCTACCTTTTTGAAATTTATACAAATACATGATATACGTATAGGCAGATAGATATACATCATATACATTATATATATGTATATGATTTCACTGAGAAAATTACTTTTACACTAACACTTGGGAATTTTTTCTAAATGGACCTAGCTTTAAAAATTAATTAAATTAAATTCAAAAAATAAAATGGACCTAGCTTCAAATGTGATTATTGAAATCAATGACTGCAGCAAACAACTGATGATTAGAATATATTTTTTTGTATATTCTGGAATTTTCATCTCTATGTGATTCGTATTTTTAAATGAAGCTTTACTAACTAGACCCTTCAAAATAACATATTTACACGCTTTTGATTAACTGGCTGAGGATAAATTGTTTTGAAGATCAACCATAGTCCAGATTTAATCTTAGGCAGTTTGTTCTAACTAAATGCTTATGGGACACCCATCCTCCTAACGATGAAGCAAAATCAATGCTCATATGAGTGTTAAGAAAGCAGAGAGTGGCGCATGTTGGGATTTTCTTACTACCCTGAATTACCGTCCCATGTTCTCTACCATGCGTACCCCTAGGCCCATCAATGTGGTTCACTACAAATTCTAAAAGCTTTCTCAAATGCAATACGCACAGAGCTTACTTAGTGGGATGAAACAAAGTGTATAACTAACAGCGACAAGTTAATAAAGATAAATGCAACCATTCAAAGTGAACATTAGAAAAATACTGTCAATGGGGGAAAAAATCACAGGTAAAATAAATGCACATGTAGTAAGCAACAGGAGTGTTACTGTAACCTTGTCCCTTTTCCAAATGGCTATATTTTCAAAATGGGAGAGGACCAAGTGGCAGCAACATCTGTGTGGATGTCTAAGTGCCTGTCAGGGCCTGCTTGGTGATACCTCATACTCTCCTCCTCTAACAAGCTTCACTGTTATATCCTACTTGGAGATGGATGGCTGCCAAGAGCCATCATCCAAAAAAAAAAAAAAAGCTCCTCTGTAACATAATGATGTCTCCGTACTGTGAATAAACCTGTGAAAGAAAATTCTTAGAATCAAAAAGACGATGGATATCTCTTTAAAGATATAAATTACTGGACATTTCTAATTTCATTAAGACTATAATAACCAAAATATTAACTCTATGATAAATACTATATGTATTTTTGAAGATAGTTATCCCATAAATGTCTACAAATCTGCAGAAAGAAATGTTTCAGAACACAACTCTTGTCTTTCCCCTACCCCCACCCCCAAATTCATTACTCAATTTAATGAAGCCAGGGCATTGTCTTGACACATTTTGTCATCCCCTTTCCGAATAAATTGCTGCCACAAGGATATCCTGTTCCTCTAGGGGTTCCTCACCCCATTCCCCCACCCCCACCATCTTCATTCAGTTTTCTTAATCCAGTAAGGTTAACATGTTGTCACTTGGACTAAAATTGTGTCCACGTACCTCACACACAAACCACCACTCTCTACTAGAGAACTCAGTTAGTGTCTCTTTAACTCTTAAATTACATTTATAAAGCATTTTCAAAGGTTATGTCTATACCCATTAAATGAACTTGACTATTCTGAATGACTTATTTTGACTTGCTCTATTTCTTGACCGACTTGAGCAGTTGTTTTCTTTTTTCCTGTTACCTTGAACGACACGCTTATGGTCTGATTGCCACGTAATCAATCAACACACATTTACTGGGATCCCTGGGTGGCGCAGCGGTTTGGCGCCTGCCTTTGGCCCAGGGCATGATCCTGGAGACCCAGGATCGAATCCCACATCGGGCTCCTGGTGCATGGAGCCTGCTTCTCCCTCTGCCTGTGTCTCTGCCTCTCTCTCCCTCTCTCTGTGTGACTATCATAAATAAATAAAAATTAAAAAAAAATTAAAAAAAAAAAAGAAAATGAACCTTTAAAAAAAAAAAAAAAAAACACACATTTACTGAGCTTCTGGTTAGGAGCCCAGGACTGTGGAAAAGTCACAATTCCCAGATATGGTTTTAATACCTATGCTGCTATCACTGCAACATTCTAAGAAACTTATAAACCATCTGAGTGTAAGTTAGAACTAAAGACAAAAATGCAACTTCTCACTTCTCCTCGAACATCAAGTGACATTTTCTTTATATCTAGAAAATATTTTACACAGAGCTAAATATTTGTATATGTGTGATACAATAAAGCATCAATATACTAAAATATAGCACTGATTTATTGATGGAAAAGAAGAGATTAATCAAAACCGAAAATAAGAATTCAGCTTAAGTTCAAGTAAAAGGAAAACAAATGGAAATTGTATTTCCCAAATGAAACTGGTTCTCCAAATACTGTAATAAATCATGGAGGAAATGCTCCTAGGCTTTATTTAACAGGCAATAAAACCCTGAGGCAGCTCCGATTAGTATGCTGCTATGGTAAATGATAAGATGAGCAATGATATATATGTCAGAATTAACTACTACTATTAACTGGCTTATTGATGCATACTTATTTAGGTGATAGTTAAAATTAAAAATAAAAGCATTTCAAAGATGAAAAGACCCCCACTTCTATTTGTGGAATTTTTTGTGGTAGGCATTAAGTACCACTACTTCCATATGTCATAGAACCTATGTACTTATAAGACTTATTATCAGAAGACATAAATGCTGAAGGTAAAAATGTAATGGTGATTAAGCCGCAGCCACAACACCTCCTTTTTCTTAAGATTTTATTTATTCATTTAAAGGAGAGAGAGAGCATGCACACAAGCAGTGGTGAGGGGCAGAGGCAGAGAGAGGAGCAGACTCCCCACTGAGCAGGGAGCCCAATGCGGGACTCCATCCCAGGAGCCTGGGATCACGACCTGAGCTGAAGGGAGACGCTCAACCACTGAGCCCCCCGGCCCCAGCCATAACACTTCTAAGGAAGCATCTCTTCCCTTCCATTTCTCTCTATCTTAACAACTGAGTAAATAGAATATACTATTAAAACTATAATACCCCTAAAATTGTTTCTAATACAGCAGCTGACTATTGAACACGGATTTGAACTGCACAGGTCCACGTATACACGGATTTTTTTAAAATAAATACAATACAGTACTGTAAATGTATTTTCCCTTCCTTATGATTTTTTAAATAACATTTTCTTTTCTCTAGTTTACTTTATTGTAAGAAGACAGCACATAATACATACAACAATCAATTTGTGTTAACTGACTGTTCATATTATCTATAAGGCTTCCAGTCAATGGCAGCCTATTAGTAGTTATATTTGGGGAAGTCAAAGTTTATGACAATTTTCAAAGGTGCAGCGGGTTGGAGCTCCTAACCCTGCACTGTTCAAGGCTCAACCGTACATAAAATCAAGGCTTTATTACTTATGTATTTTTAAATCTATATTCACACTATTCCCTTCAGATTCAAAGCTCTTATGAGACCAGAAGAGCTGTTTTTCTCCCGTGCACTGTTTAGATGAATACTCAAGATTAAACAATAACACTGGAAACTGCAAATGGATGTTATTTTATTATGATATTTATTTAATTCAATGATATTTATTTTATTATAATGCTATTTAGCTTGCACTTATATTCAATAGACTCTATTGGTAGATTTAACTGCTTATGGCAACCAACTGTATTTTTAAACCCAGAATAAGCTGTTGGAGGCCGTCTGATAGATGGGATTGAGGTCACAAAGATCTGCATTCAATCCTGACTCTGCACTTACTAGCTGCGATTGTCAGCAAGATACTTTACCTCTGTGAGTCTCATTTTTAGTTCATCTATAAAGCAGGGTATAATGATACCTATGTCATAGAGTTAATGTGATAATTAAATAAGATAATAAATAGAACACTCTTGGCACTTTGCCTAACAATAAAATTCTCAACAAAGAGTAGCTACAAAGTCTTTATAACTGATTGCTGTGTAGCAAACTACATCAAATCTTAGTAGCTTAAAAACAAAAAAATCATCTCTTATTTGCTCACTAATCCGTGGGCCAGCAATTCGGACAAGGCTTAGCTGAGTAGTTCTGCTGGTTTCATTCACAGGATTGCAGGAGTCCAAAGGCTCCACTGAAACTCGACAGTCTAAGATGACCTTACTCATATACGACAGCTGATCCTGGCTATTAGCCAACCTTCCATCTCCATGTGGTCTCTCATCCTCAGAGAGACTGGTCTGGGCTTCTTCAGTGGGTGGCAGCTTTCCAGAAAGGCAAGAACAGAAGTCACAAGGCTTCCTGAGGCCAAAGCTTGGAAATCCCATAACAATTTCTACTACAAGCTGCTGGTCAGAGAAAGTCACAAAGCCAGCCTAGATTCAGGAGGACAGGGAAACTGGGGCCAGCTGTTGACTGGAGGATGCGCAATGTACAGGCACAGAGGCACACATTCGGGGATGGGAAAAACTTGTGGCTGTCATTTGCAATTTTCTAAAGTCGGCAAAATAGTGACAAATTTTTATAGCACCTATGCTATCTTTCAACATTAAATAATTGCAGAATTTAAGTTCTGAAGGCCAAAAAAGAAGTGCTAGCTTGAGTTTCCCCCAAACGAGAGTAACATTTGACCTGCTGCTTCAATGACAGATTTCAAAAGACGAACAACATCCAGTCCCAGTGTCTGATATGATTATGTGGGCTTCTTTGGCTGCTTTTCTGTGCCTGGATTCTCAACACTTTTCTACTGGCTTAATTCAATGAGTTTATTCCCCCCCCCCTTTTTTAAGATTTTTATTTATTCATCTGAAAGGGAGAGACAGCACAAGTGAGGAACAGGTATGGAGGGGCTGAGAGAGAAGCAGACTCCCCACAGAGCAGGGAGCCCGATGCGGGGCTCCAACACACAGCCCTGGGATCATGACCTGAGCTGAGGGCAGATGCTTAATCAACTCAGCCGCCCAGGCATCCCTCAATAAATTTATTTTCATCTGACTTAACAGTTTTACCTTCAACAAGCAGCTTTCTAATTGAAGATTCCAAAACAAATAGATCACCAAGAAATCAGGAATGAGTATGAAGTACTTCTAGAAACTATATAGTTTCTAAACAAAACAAAGAAAAATGAACCAATGGAAAAAGTATACAATATGCTTTTGTTCTTCTCCATGAAAACGATCACTAGAGAAAAATTTAGTTTTGTGATACAGTTACTTAGCGAGGCCCATAGATATATTCATACTGAATTAAGGAGAGATAAAATAAAAAGAAGTAAATTAAAGAAAATAACTTTTTATCTTTTATGAAACAAAAAAGTAGAATGCCAAAACAAAACTTGTAATCTATCTTTAATTTATTGCGTCAAATCTCATTTTAATGAATATCTTTCTTTTTTGTCACGGTCACAGAAAATCACAAAATGATAACTGCTACCAAGGCTTTCTTTAAGATGGTGTGTCTCCAAGAGATTTATCTTGAGAGCCACAGTCCTTAATACAACAAAATCTGTTTGTTTTGGAGAATTTTGCGGGGCAGGATATGCCACTGAACACACTGCATGATAAGAATTACTCCTTCTGGAAGGAGAGAGGTGAAAGAAGGAGCTGCTTGCTGTTTGACAATATGGTGAGTAGAGAAGCAGTTTGGGGAAAGGCTAATTCCCCCACTGACATTTCTACATTTTCCAATGAAGAACTGATTCCTAAACTTACCATTTTTTTGCAGTAAGAATCTGTTGTAAGACTGCTCCGTAGAGAAACAGTTGGAAACTCAAGCAGTTTTCAATTTTAGACAAATCGATGCTGCCAAAATTATAATACTCAATAACGGAAAACTTCAATAACATGAAGTGTGCCTAATCTGGTTTTTAAGGCATGTAAAAATCCTGATTATTTTATGAGAAGCCACATAAGAAGCCAAATACACATTCAGCTAGAGAAAATATCACTCGCCAGTGCCATCTTTGGTGGCGAGGTTATTTCTCCTCCCGAGTGAACAAGGCAGCCTAGGGTGTATATTGGAACTAGATAATTCTAATTGATAATGAAAGATCAAAGATGATCCCAGGCTATAGCTTCTGTATAGGTAATCTACTTCCTAATTTATTTGTACAGGAAATCCTGTAAATATCTAAAACACTCTGATTTTGCTTTAATTATTTCAAAGCGCTACACAAGTGATAGCTATACTATACAGGTTCACATGGAAGAGTTATCACTTTTGAAAAATAGTGACTATTCTAACATACTTTAATTATACTGCTTACTAATCTTAATTGCCACGATTTCAAAAGACAGTTCCAAAGTGCATCCTGAACAAACAGAAAAGCAATTAGCCTAAATTAATTGCTTTGCTGATGTGATTTGCAGTAGGTATGCTTGGTGGTTTTGAAACTCCTGCCAGTGCTTTCACAACTTGATGTTCTGATGATTTTTTAGCCTATTTTTGCACCAGAGCAATTAACCAGATAATTGTTCTAATGTGAACCTGGCCTTAATCAGTATGTTTAGGTTCACAGTAGCAATTAACCAAATATTAAACATACTTTAAAGAGCAGCACTTAAAAGTGCTACAAGAAGAGTTAAGGAAAAACTTGCGATTTTTTTCTCAGACAGCCACACTTTTCTCACCAAGAAGCAGGAAAAAAGCTGTAACTGTCTCCTCTGCCTCTTTTCAATTAACACAAGGTATCATTACATATGAAAGGCAAGTGAAGTTGCTGGCTCTTCATTCAGAAATATTCCAAAGACCCTATTACAAGGGCAAACCCAATGATTCAACATTAAAATCCTATTGATTGTTCAAAAAAGGGGGCTATGGCTTTCAGATAAATAGCATGCAATACATAAAGCAAGCTCTATCTGAATCCAGACAATGACATTAAATCCTCACCTTATTACATATCAACTCTATTCAGAAATAAATAAATTTGGAAGAAAGAGGGCATTTGAACCAATCGCCTGGATTCCAGCCAGAGTTCAAGCCAAATTTAAAAGCAGATTTATACATCCTACAAAAGCAGCATTTATAATTCTCTCACCACGCAGGTATTAAATTACTTCTCTGACCTGGGCCCTATACGAGGTGCCAGGGGCTGTGACGGGGGCAGGGGACCCGAGGCGAAGACACAAGTCCTCCTTACCAGGAGAGAAACTCAGTCACAAAACATCATGCAGCCCCAAGATGATATATGGCCCAGCCGAGTGACCGCTGTGGATCCACCATGCAGCACTTCATCACAACCACCATTATTATTTCATCTTTTCTTTAAAGAAACTCACATTCATTTTAAGGGAAATCATCAGTAGTGCAACTCTAACTGCTAATGAAACAAGTCTGCTTTTCTGACTTCAGCAAGTGAGGAATTATTTTATACCATCTTAAATTAAATATTTTATCAGTTGGGGAATAATATACGTGGAAACCCTTCTCTTTTCATGAGGCAAAGGGCTCAAGCTGCAAGTGCTCTGTCATTCTTGTCTCCACGTCTTCATGTCTTCTTTCTTAATTTCTGAAAGGACTGTCACACAGAAAACAGCCCAGGCACATATGCATCAGGTCTGCCATTTTTAATTATTACCAATCAGATTCCAGCAATTTCTCCTCTAGTTAAACATGTGTGTACCTATCTTCTAAAATACTTCTTTATGCCACAGTTCATAAAATATTTTAGGCTGAAGCAAATCTCTTGCACTAAATTAATAACTAATCACAGGAGATATTTATCATCTCCAGCCTTTTTACAGGAAAATTGTCAGATTTAATCACCTTTCTCATATTTTCACTATTTACTGGGCTTCATTTATCATACATTTAAAATTTTTGACAACAGTGAGTTATTTTAATTACCATTTCTGGTTGTGGATTAAGAAGAAGACAACTCCCAGAGGGGACTAGAGAAGGGAGGGATGGTCCTAAGTTTATCCAAGCAATCGATAGGCTATTACTATTTTTATCAATAAATGAAGATTTTTCTTCACTGATGCCAATTTTAAAACAGGTTTAAGGTTAGGAAGCCTCCAAATCCATGAGTATACCGTACTGCATTCATCATCACATAAAACACGTCCCATTTTTCCAAAAAAAAAAAAAAAAGTCCCATTTTTCCCATAAATTTGATCATGAATTCTGATTTCATACCATGTGAGACATGTTTTTTAATTCCCCAAACTAAATGATTACTATACGTTTACTCACATTTATATTCCCTGAGAAACACAAAAGCAGTAGCAGCATTTAGAATACTGCATCCAGAAAAGCTAACAACATAATTCTATAGACGCTCTGTTAATTATTATTTGCAGAAATGTTTACTTACATATTATTGCTCAATAGGAACCAGAGACAAAGCAGAAATTTAAAATTACCATTATGTGTCAGAACTACCATAAAAATTCACATTATTCTATAAGACAAAATAATGTGAAGAAGAATTAATAAGACAAATTCATCCATATCAAATACAGCTCCCATCCCATGTCCAGAATTAGAGTTAAAAATCAAAGCAAGCTGAGACATATACATCTCATATAGATATTCCTTTCAAGTGATTTTATTAGATTAAATACTCTACAATATATATCAATTAATATTTCCTTATACATGACACTTGGTTACTAGAAGAACTTAAAAAAAAAACAATGAAAAAAAAAAAGGAAAAGTTCCTTGAATTTGCACTAAAAATTTCATCTGAGGATAGACACACGAATCATTTTATTGGAGAAACTCTACCTCTTGTACAAAAGTATCATCAGCTATTTGAAAAAATCACATACACTAGGGAAACTGTACAGATTAGTTATAGCAATTATTATCTTACCAAAGGTACTGAAACCTTCAGTAAAGTTAACTTCCTTCTTTTCAACGCAGTGATGACTTAAAATATATACCCAGTATTTTCCTTTGCTCTGCAATGGTTAAATATTTGCTACAACTGACAGGGAGCATTCAGATAAAATATTTGTAAAAATAAATCTGTATCAGAAAGACAAATATCATATGATTTCACTCATGTGGAATTTAAGAAACAAAACAGGTGAACATAGGGGAAAGGAAGGAAAAATAAAATAAGATAAAAACAGAGAGGGAGGCAAACCATAAGAGACACTGAGGTCTAGAAAACACACTGAGGGTCACCGGAGGGGAGGTGGGCGAGGGGATGGGGTGACTGGGTGATGGGCATGAAGGAGGGCACATGTGTGATGAGCACTGGGTGTTATATGCAACTGATGAATCACTGACCTCTACCTCTAAAACTAATAACACACTGTATGTCAATTTGAATTCAAATTTTAAAAAATAATAAAAAAAAAATAAATGTGCATCATCATATGCTTAAATAAATACCTATTCAAAATTCAATTGTGAAATTCTTTTCAGTACCAACTATGAACCGGGCCCGGTACAAGACACAAAAAATGGGTAAGACTTTCTACTTTTCTTCAACGAACTTAGTAAGAAATGAAGAGCATTTACAAACGGGGTTGTTGGGGGAAAAGTGCCTTTCATTACAAAATTGGCTATCTTGAAAAATCTACAACTCTATGTAAGATACCCAGAACTTGTCACCTATCAGACATCCCACGGGGAAAAGAGAAGGTAACATTCTACTGATGTTTAGAATGACTACGCCTGAGCTAGGGTGACCATGTGACCTATCACCCACACCAGGACACTTCGGAGCACAGAGGGAACAGAACAGCGTAACACAAATGCTAAAATTGACGGATTTTCAAAATGACAAGAATGGACTGGAAGTGACATGAGGAAATCAGGACATTGGGTCACTCCGGGTCTGAGGCAGAGTAAAGGGCTGAGAGAACATGAGGCCTTCGTGGTCACAGCCTAGACTTTGAAGACATATTAAAATGGGCTCCAGTCTTGGTTCCACCACTACTTGTGAGCTACCTAACCTCTCTGGGCCTGAAGTTTTACACTTGAAAATGGGGTCAATTTCTTCTTCGGGGCTGTAGTAAAGATTAAGTCAAACAACGTGTGTAAACACTTAGCACAACACATGGCACAGACTGTAACAAATGACAGAGATATTGTTAGCTATATTGCTATTACCCATGGTACAAAAACCAAAAGGGAGAAAACATTATATCCTCTGACCTCTCCGGTATTAGAAGAACCAATTATGGGTTTGTTTGTTTTTTGTTTGTTTGTTTGTTTTTTTGTTTTTTTTTTTATAGTAGGCTCTATGCCCAACATAGCGCTTGAACTCACGACCTCATGGTTGAGTTGCGCGCTCCAATGACTGAGCCAGCCATATGCCCCCGGGACCCATCATAGGCTTAAAGAGAGGGTCCCTCTGTAGAAGGACAGAAAAGACATATTTTTACAGATGGTCTGAGAATCTGAATAGTAGTTACTTTAATACCACACTACTCTTCTAGGGATGGTCTTACAAATAATTGTAAATATAAAAGAGGGTGTCAAAAAATATGCCAAGCTTAAAGAGGTGTCACCAGCACAGAAAGACTCCATTCTGTCCCTATAACTCCCTCAGAACTCAATAAAATATCTCTTATTCTTTTTGCAAAAATATGAATAAATGCCATAGAAAGTATAATATTACGCCATAGATCACAAAAATAAGCTAAAATTCACTATTTCAAAAGCTCCAGCTAGGCAGGCCAGCCACATTATTAGGTATGCAGACAGACTGTTCCACCTTCTCCACAGGCAGGACAGTGCTGCTATAAACACCACCACGGAGCTGCTTCAATAGTCGGTGTTATTTTTGCCGCCTCTTTATTTCCAAGTTTTCAGACTTTTATAAGAGAAAATTGTTCAAACTCCACACTCAATACTCCAAGGTGAAAAGCATTCCTCTCCTCCAGACCACTTAAATTTAATAGAAAACAAAATATTCTCAAACTCAAATTCAACTATGCCTGCTGGATTTAATGGATAGGTTTGTCCCCCTTGGGCAATCTTTAAACCTCAGTCTCTAGGAGAATTAAGTAATATTAGGGGATTGAAATGAAATAAAATTCTAGGTCCGCTGTGACATGACATTCACAGGAAGATGGTAGATTATCCACCCAGTCCTTGAACACTTATAAATACAATATATAGCATATGTTCACAAAACAATTCTTGGAAATAAAACACAATGGGCACTCGGCAAATAGTTTATATCACCAACACCTGCTCAAATCCTCTCTGAACTTTATTTCTAAATGTCACCGTTTTTTCTTTTTTTTTATTGAATCAACGGAAATTTGAAAGAAGAAACAGAATAAACATCCAGAGAAGATCAGGGAGGTAGAGAAATCTTTATAGGAAGCCTCATTGAGTTCTACAAGAGCCAGAGCACTGTCAGCCTCCCTGGAAGGGGGGGAGGGAATGGGTCATGCTACACCTTTAACCTAAGTGCACCTAAAAGGCTCGAAAGGGCTAGCCAGGGAAGAAAAGAGAAAGAACAGTAGTAACAGTTTTCTTAATGCTGTACACAGAGGAATCACGAGTCAAACACTGAGCACTGTAAAGAAACCCACTAAATAAATAAATAAATAAATAAATAAATAAATAAATAAATAAATAAAAAGAAAGAAAGAAAAGAAAAGAAAAAAAGAAATCCACTTTGCAAGAAATAATTTTAAATCACAGCCCCGAAGTTGGAGGGAACTTTATAAACCAGTGCAGCTCTCTTTGTAATTCAGGAGGCTTTTTGGTAATTCTCATGTTTGAACACTAGGCTCAAGTGTCCATTTTGATGGCAGGGGATGAAAATAAAGTTGTTGTTGTTGTTTTTTTAGGATTTTATTTATTTATTAATGAGAGGCACAGAAAGAGAGAGAGAGAGAGAGAGATAGGCAGAGACACAGGCAGAGGGAGAAGCAGGCTCTATGCAGGGAGCCTGACGTGGGACTCGATCCCAGGTCTCCAGGATAACACCCTGGACTGAAGGCAGCGCTAAACCGCTGAGCCACCCGGGCTGCCCAGAAAATAAAGTTTTTGACTCATTTTCAGCTGAATTCTGTCTCATAACTTCCACCCATTGGCCAAAGTCCTGATGTCTGAAATAATGAAGAACTAACTTAGGCCAATTAACTATTATCTGTTAATATATCTTAATAGACTGGGTTTAAAAAGAACTATTTGGTTTGAAATAAATATCTTTTAAAAAAACCTCTACATTCTCGATTTTGATAAAGGAGAATTCAGTCTGCAGACAGACAGATAATACAAATGCGTATGTCGTGCCTGGCAGGAATGGTGGGGGACTGAATGGCCAGAGAGAACAGCCCCTTCCTCATCCTGGAAAGACTATGAGTCAGAGTTGCTGCATCTGTAGCTTCTCCAAGAGAGAGCCCAACCTCAGAACTTTTATGAGAACTATTCCAATTTTAAAGTGCTGGCAACTAGATCAACTTTTTAAATATCGTATGGGCCAAACAAAACAGCTTCATGGACGGGACTCAGCTGTAGCCAACCAGTTTGCAATCAATTGGTCTTACTGCAAAGCTTTAAGAGAAAATATCCATAGTTATTATTCTAAACACTAGTACGTATAAAATGAAATGGCAACATGTTATAAATGCTATTTTATATTTGAAAGAAACTGGGCACAATAGCCTAAGATTTAAAATTCTCCAAATTTTAGAATATCCACTGATGCAACAGCTCCCTTGACATACATATAAGATTCACACAGCAAAATTAACTCCTTAAAGAAAGTGTCCTTAGTTAGTGATAGTCAACAAGTTTAATATATTCGATTTTTTTTAACTGCGAATTCAAAGAATAAACTGCTAGCTAGGAAAGTTCGACTGGTTGGCCACATAACTTATTTTAACAACCAGCCTGGTATTTGTTATTTTGGGAACACTAGCTGATGGGTGCTAGAGAAATTTTCATTTCTCTTATATTGCTATCCTGATCCATCAGCAAGTATGGGCAACAGTTAATGAATGGATCATATATTTGATAATGAGTATACAAATCATGTGACTGAACTTTTCTCAGGACTAATGTTAAAAACTGAAAACAGGGAGATTAATTTTCTCTTGATAGCCAAATAAAAAATTTTTAAAAGCTTTTGTAAAGATCTATTAAAATCAGTTAGATTTCATTTAATTCTTCTTGGCAAAAAAGAACAAAAGAACCATTAATGTCTATCACTAAAGATGCTCAGAACCATTCAGTTTTTCACATATCAGCTTGTTACATCCAAAGCAGGCTGCCAAACATACAGAAACGATGGAGACCAAATTGGATGTGAAATAATAAAAGATTCATATCAAATACAAATAAACATTTCAATAAACTTAGAGTCAGACACAGCAGAGGAGATATAACAACCAGATGTTTTTAATTTAAGTCACTGATAGAAATAGTCAGTGTCCTCTTTTCATAAACCACTTGGATTTTATTCGTATTCAAAAGCAATGGTAAATGTCAAATGACTACTAGACCATCCTTCTGAATACAAGAAAATATCATGCTGTTTAACTCTCTAAACACAAAAAAGTGCTTTTAGAAAAACAAAGATAAAGAACCGCACGTCTTAGTCCTACACATCAATTCAAGAACCACAAAATGCTAAAAGATACCAAGAGCATGGCACTATAAAGACCTTCAATTACTACATATTTTAAAATTTTGAACTTCAAAGAAAGTTTACAGATAAGAACTTTTAAGGTCCAAGATAAACCTTATATCTAAAGATCTGATTATCAAAGTTTATCTTCACGTAAAGAATCATTTTCCAAAGCCAGCACCATTAAACATTGATCCTTTTCATATGTACAACGTATAAAACAACATCTAACGTTTCTATTATACTTTTATTATGAAAGGAAATAATGAGATTACTTTTTAAAACTAAGAGTTTTACATATAAGTGTTAGTTGTGAGTCCCAAAACTATAAAATGGAAAATTGACCTGTCAACCACCATTTGCTTTTTCTTGTTTGTCCTCACCCAGTTCCCAATGCATCGATGATAGAAAAATACATCCATCGGCAAAGCCAAAGGAAAGTTATACAAATGGTCTACGTATAATAGGAACAGTATGACCTTCCACTAAACAAAAGATGTTGAGAGGATTAAAAGAACAGGTAAAAAGTGCCTATCAATTACCTGGGTAATTAAAGTTACTTTCCTTGTATCTTTATCATTATAAGATAAATCTTTATACTTTCCTTGTATCTTTATAAGACTCACTCTTATCTCACTCATTAAGTCTTATGTCACCTAAAGAGAGAGCACCTTTAAGAAGAGGAGGCACTCAGTGCCCTACAGTCTGAAACATAGTGCCACGTATTTAGTAGGGGGTTAATAAATGCTTCCTGCTTTACTAGAGGATAATAATAATGAACAAATGTAAAACAGACGCTAATTGATAGGCTAAATGCATTAGTGCATTCAGTGCCCTCTGGATGAAAGGTGACTAACCCATCCTGGCTAAGTGCTGAAATTATAATTAAGTCTGATGGGAAGTCCTGGATTTATACCAATATAATTACAAATATTACTTAGCTTAGTGATAGAGTATGGCAAGAACAATGAGATGAGTAATTTAGATGATACTGCAAAGTGGGTTTTAATGTTTGAAACTTCTATTACAGTACACAGGATAAGTGCAAGTAGTGTAATTAAAACCTAAGAGTTTGATTTTTAAAACTCCACTGCTCAGCCTCATTAAAATGCATATTTTCTCAATTAATCCAAACTTTTCCATTAAAAACATAAAAATACACTTTCATTCCTTGCAAATAAATCTCTACAGTACATATATTTAGGATCAAATACCAAATAACCATCACAGTTAAGTAGGAAAGAAAATTACTGAAATAGCAAGAGCTTTGAATACATGGAGCCTAACAAAGGGAAGAAAAGGCAAAGTGAGGGCTGCCCACTTTCTCATTTGTAAATACTCACTTGTGACTAAATAAGCCTTTGAAGAGCTAGATTAGAAATCCCTAAATATCTCTATTTAAAGTATTCAAACCTAAGCAAAATGTTTACTTAGGAGATAACCCTTCTAATCATATATGGACTGCTTATTTACCCCCGTATTCTTTAATTACTGATTCTTCTACATATGTCAGGTACACAGAAAACTGTTGTTGAATAAAAGGCAATCGATTTTATAATCATTTTGTTGGAGAAACAAGTTTTTCTTTTTTTAATTCCACACGTTACTAAGCAGTTTATCTCAATATTGAACTGATGCAAAATACCACAGGATAATGCTTCCTTATCACTTTATCTTATGAAAAGCACTTAAAAGATCATTTTTAAATTGTCATGTAATCAACTGTAGAAGAATGTTGATTACAGAGAACTTTATTTTTAAAATTCTTAAAAATTCTCTTTAGATTTCATCGATGTATTTTACATGAGGGTTACTCAAAACCAATAAACACCTTTTATAAATGATGACCATGTGACCAGATTACAAAGCTTTTCAAGAAAAAATTTTACTAGGAAAGAGTCAAGTCAAAGGCTATCATATAATTGTAAGAGTCATGTGGGGTAAGTTAAGAAAATGTCACTAGAACTTACCCATAATTGTGAAAAATGGAGAACATATAACTTTCATTTTAAGTGCAAACAGAAATTAAAAGAGGAGGGGAAAGTATTTTGAATTTAAAGCATTCTCTGACACAAACAATAAATCACTGCCCTTATTTATGAAAAAGTCTTTTAATCTAAATAGGTTCTAATTTTAGCTGAAATAGTACTTTCTATTTTGAAAGCAAAATATTTTGAGGGGCTTATCTTTAAAAAGAAAACACTTATCCCTAAAAGTCACTGGGCAAGCATCCTGTCTCATGCCTGTGTTTCAGAACCCACCTCAGTTAATTGATAGTAGGGGAACACTTACACCAAACTTGTTTTCATTATAAAGAAATCTACTCTCAAGGATTCTTTCATCCTTTTTTCTTTTACGCAAAGAAAAATGGGTTCATCATTGTTTATAAGAAGAAAACTACCCATTTTACACATTTTTACACTATATGTTAAACTGTCCATCACATGACCTCCATTTCCAAAACAAACTATACTGATACAAAGAACAAAACGTCATGCCTGAGAAAGCGTCTGAATGCATCATGTTTGAAATGGTTTCTGAGAATCATTTTCCTTGACAAGTAGACAGCAAGTCAACCACAAAAGTCGCAAAAACATTAAAGTGACAAATAAGCAATATACCTGGATGGGTGACAAAGAAAAATTCGACAGACGGCTGTTATCACTATTTAGGCAAACATTTGAATCAAAGCACATAAAACCTTTGTCACAAATATGAGCAATGCATGGATTAAAAGTATACAGCTAGATGGTTTTCAAATCTTGAACGTATCTCTTGTAAAAGGCACGGCTACATTAAATCTTCCTTAAAATTGACATGCCTTGTCATAATGATAATTAGTATTTGGTCAGTGGAACACACATTTCCCTCTGGAAAAGTGCTTTTAAGATGTTACAATGGTTACCTGTCATTTATGATCCAGTTCAGACAGAGATTGAGAGAGCTAAGATTTTTGCACCTCTTGACAATTTCCATCACAGTTTCATTATCCAGTTCAGTGATATGACGTAGGTCCAAGCTGGAAAGATTTCGTAGCTAATGAGATAAGTAAAATGAAAGATGAGAAAGGTTAATGCTACATTCATTCTCAAAAATTGTACAGTTTATCCCAAAGGAGAGTATCACCATACAATATTTAAAATGGGCAAGTCTAATTAAATGAAATTCATTCAAATAATATTTTACATACTAAATTAGAAATGAATACAGAAATCTATTGTAAGCATATGAATGGCAATAAACATTAAAATCAAACAGATTTTATTGACATTTCATGAAAATCAAAAGTGAGCAACCTAAAAGGTGGGGGAGCCGTTAAACATATTATATTAAGTACCCATAGTTTGATAAGATTATTCTAACACTGTTCAATTTCGATATTTATTTTCATGATTATAATGCCACTTGTGTATAGGTTTTCTCACTTTTTAAAAGATGAGGTATGAATTAAGTGGTTAATTCAGAGATACTCTGGTGATATTTTACCAACATACTCAAAATTGAACTATTACAGGTGGTGTGTTTCACCACATAGAAAGCAATATAAAATCTTGTTTAAGAAGTAAAGACCACAACTATATGGTCAACTAATCTTTGACAAAGCAGGAATGAATATCCAATAGGAAAAATAAAATAGTCTCTTCAACAAATGGTGTTGGCAAAACTGACAGCGACGTGCAGAAGAATGAAACTGGACTACTTTCTTATATCATATACAAAAATAAATTCAAAATGTATGAAAGACCTAAAAATGTGAGACAGGAAACCATCAAAATCCTAAGGGAGAACACAGGCAGCAACCTCCTGGACCTCAGCTAAAGCAACTTCTTTCTAGAATAAACTATTGGGAGATCATCAAGATAAAAAACTTCTGCACAGTGAAGGAAACAATCAACAAAACCAGAAGGCAATATATGGAATGAGAAAAGATATTTGCAAATGACATATCTGACAAAGGGTTAGCATCCATAATCTATAAAGAACTTCCCGAACTCAACACCCAAAAAACAAATAATCCAGTTAAGAAATGAGCAGAAGATACAAATAGTTTTCCAGAGAAGACGTCCAGATGGCCAACAAACACACGAAAAGATGCTCAACATCACCCATCATCAGGGAAATACAAATCAAAACCATGATTAGATACTACCTCACACCTGCCTAAAATCAAAAGCACAAGAAACAACAGGTATTGGCAAAGATGTGGAGAAAGGGAAACCCTCTTACACTGCTGGTGGACTGCAAACTGGTGCAGCCACTCTGGAAAACAGTATGGAGGTTCCTCAAAAAGTTAAAAATAAAACCACCCTACAATTGCACCCAGCAATTGCACTACCTAGGTATTTACCCAAAGGACACAAAAATACTGATTCAAAGGAATATATGCAACCCGGCATTGACAGCAGCATTTTCAAAAATAGCCAAATTATGGAAAGAGCCCTAATGTCCAACAACTGATGAATGTATAAAGAAGATGTGGTGTATATATACAATGGAATCTTATTCATCCATTAAAAAGAGTGAATCTTGCCATTTGCAATGATGTGGATGGAACTAGACTGTATTATGCTAAAGTGAAGTAAGTCTGTTGGAGAAAGACAAATACCATATGACTTCACTCATATGTGGAATTTAAAAACAGATGAACATAAGGGAAGGGGGAAAAAAAGGAGAGGGAGGCAAACCATAAGGGACTCTTAACTATAGAGAACAGAGGGCTGCTGGAGGGGAGGTGGGCGGGGATGGGCTAGATGGGTGATGGGGATTCGGGAGGGCACTTGTGAGGAGCACTGGGTGTTATATGTAAGTGATGAATCACAAAATTCTCCTCCTGAAACCCATATTACACTATATGTTAACTAACTGGAATTTAAATAAAAATTTGAAAAAATATATTCTTCTCCAGGTATCACCTTCCCCATATCTCTATTTCTCTCCTTCTTCCCTGAAGCTTCCTGTCTTTCCCTGATGTTTAGTCTCCAAAGAAAATTACTAATACTGTTTACACAAAGATGGAAATTATCCTCTTCAAATAAGCTATAAATCAAATAAGCTATTTTTGCTTAATAACATGCAAAGAATTAATGTGGAAGCAAGTGGTAACCCAAGTTAACACTCCTTCTAAATATGTCTATGCCCTAATATGTTACTTATATGGCAAACCAGACTTTGCAGATGTGATCAAAGTTATGGATTCTGAGATGGAGAAATTCTTATGGATTAACAGGGTAGCCCCAATCTAATTACTGAGCTTTTATGTGCAGGCAACCTTTCCCAGC
This sequence comes from Canis lupus baileyi, assembly GCF_048164855.1. Classification (NCBI taxonomy): domain Eukaryota; kingdom Metazoa; phylum Chordata; class Mammalia; order Carnivora; family Canidae; genus Canis; species Canis lupus. Next base: position 4,889,534 of record NC_132839.1, on the reverse strand, counting down.
TAAAGTCAGAGAGGTATAAAGCAAGAAGTTACAAGAGACACGTGAATTCTGAAAGGGATTCAATTTGCCTTTAATGGCTTTGAGTATGGAGAAAAAGAGCAAGGAGCTAAGGGATGCAGGCATCCTCTAGAAACTGGAACAGCCCTGAGCTTAAAGCAAGAAAGAGGGACTTCAGATGTACCATCTTAAAGAACTGAATTCCAGCAAAAACTTGAAGGAGTAAGAAAACAGACTGTCCACTTGAGCTTCCAGAAGGGAACACAACTGAGTCAACACCTTGAATTTAGCCTGTTAAGACTTGTGTTGGACTTCTGACTTAAGGAACTATGGGATAATAAACTTGTGCTGTTCTAAGCTACCGACTTGTTATGTCAGCAACAGAAGAGAAGCACAGGGCATTTCTAGCACTGTGACGGGGCTTACCAAGGACTGGCCAGTCTTCACACCATCCTCGAATCCTTCTGTAGAGGGAGCAGGTTAGTCCTACAGGAAGCTGACTTGCAGCTGTAACCCAAAGGCCTCAGAGGAGTGAGACAGCCAAGTTCCACTCAAGACTCAGTTGAGCTTCAACCCCAAAATAAGACACTGGAATCTCTACTGCTGTTGGCCCAAAGGGAAAGAAATGCTCTAAAACAGCACTGTTCCAGAAAACTTTCTGATGACGAAAATGTTCTGTATCTCTGCTGTCCAATATGGTAACCACTAGTCATATGCAGCTACTGAGCACTTAAAATGTGACTAGTGTGAGGGAGGACCTGGATTTTTAACTTATTTTCTTTAGTTTGTATTTACTTTTTCTGCCATGTGTGGCTAGTGGCTGCAGTGCTGGACAAGCAGCTGGAGAGCATGGAGTGTGCCGGGCAGCACTCAAACCCTCGTTTCCAACCTCAGGGAGGAGTGGCACAGAGTGTTCACGCAGAGCCACTGCTCACTGCTCCCTGACACACGTTGCAGAGCTGAGAACCAGAGTTACCTAAGGGAGATGAAACATGAAAACGTCCATAATAGTAAATTTTTTCTAATTGAGACAGGAATCATCTATTCACTAAGGGCTGAATTCTAAGCGCTCATTAAAAGATTTAGGAAAACACCTCTGCCATCAGTCTACCGGGCCAGGTGTTCAAAGAAGCCACTAGTCCAATGAGAGACTCAAGGCAGCAGTCTAGAATGGAGGCAGGACAAAAAAGAAGAAATGAGTGCTAACAAATGGGTTCCGACTCAAGGCACCGTGAGCTCAGAGCTCTGGCAACACTGGAAGATGCTCCGTACCTGGCCACCCAAGCACACCGCAGAGGGCACTCGTCTCTGTTAAAATAAAACATACCGTTGTGGCTATCCGCAGGCGCCCCAGAAAGCAGGCCCATCAGAAGCAGGGCCGAAGCCTGCGTCCCCTCCCCTGGGGAGCCCCTCCCTCCTCTCGCTGATAACCAGGCCCAACACCATGCCCAGGGTGCAGGTAAGCTGTTCTAGCTCTAACATTCGGCCCTCAACCGGACTCCTGGTCCCTACCCTTTACACCTGTCACCATAAATGAGGCCGACTGGCATTAAATGAAGCAACAGTGATCAAAACATTTCAAAGTATCTAAAGGAACAAAAAAATAACTACATAAAATATAAGATAAACAGCAAAATACAGTTTTTATAGTCTTTCTGATCACTAAAATTCACCTGAAGAATCAAAAGGCTCATACATATGTTTCTTGTTATATTTTCTTCCTGACGCATCTCTACGTGGGGGGCACAGAAGCTGAAATCATTCAGAATAAAGGCAGGGCATGGAGCAAAATGGAAGGCTGCGAGTCAAGGGCCAAAATTTTTCACGAAGGAGCAGAAGACACCAGAAGAGTAGAAGGCGCCAATAAAATGGGAGAGATCATGGTAACGCCAAAGGCACAGGTGTCAAAGTCTCAGTGTTTTGTTAATTATATTTATCGTTATTATTTTTCACGGGAGGTAGAAAACTGATGGTCTGGAAGCAGCTACGGAGAGCAAAGAGGCTCTTGTCCCCACCTCCTAACCCTAAGAAACACAGAGAGAAAATAAACAGGTATGATAGGGAGAATTCTAAAATACTCCGTGACCTAGGCCCCAGTATAATGCTGCCCCTGTGCATGCACAGGACCTGTGCATATGATGGGACAGCCTCCTTATAAGGCAAAAGTGAAGGGACTTTGCAGCTGTAATTAGGGTCCCCAGTCAGCTGACACTGAATTGATCAAAAAAGACTGTATCCTGGACGGGGCTGACTTAGGGTCAGAGAGACTGTCCTGCTGCCACTGAAGCAGTCATTACTCAGCCATACTGGAGAGGGACTGCAAAGCCTCCAAGAGCTGAGAGAAATTACTGGATGAAGGTCAGCAAGATGCTGGCAACCTCAGTCCTATAACCATAAGAAAATGAATTCTTCCAACAACTACCCGAGCTTGTAAGAGGATCTAAGCTCTAGAAAGAAATGCTTCCCCCAACTGAGACCTTGCTTGTGGCCTTGTGAGACACTGGACAAGGCCACACTGGGTATCTAGACTCGGGGCCCTTGGAAGGGACATTGTTTTAAGCTGCTAAACGTGGTAATTTGTTATGAATCAGTAGAAAATTAACACAGAAGGGCTTCGGGGGACTCTCTATCCTTGAAGAGAAGTCAAGTTTCTCTTAAGACAAGGGAATATCCTTAACCATTTTAAATCCTGAGGCCAACTGCCCTCCTTTAGACACAGATGCTCACAAAGGAATAGAGGGAGATGCTTGGGCCATTCAACCTTCTCCTACGGGTGCATCTTCAGTGCCCAGAAAGTACTTCCTGGGAAAACAGGCAACTCTGATGTGGCCACCCTTACTAGCTCCATACTGTAGTAGGGGAAGGTCTTGCTAAATTTCTCCAACCACTCCTCCTCACTCGTGGAAAGATGAGTTTATTGGAAATGCTTCATAAAAATGTTCACGGCTTTTACTCAATTTGTATTTTGTCAAGAGCCATGGGTTTACTATACATATCCTAATACTGCAAGAAGTTGTCTTTGTACCTTCACGTATCTTTTATTATTCACAGAAATTTGTACTGGGATGGAAAAAAGTGGCTGTTTCACTAGACAAATTTTCTTGTTCTTGATTAAGCAAAGGTGAAGTTAAACATACCAAGGATCAGAGTCACTATTAAATCTGATACTCTTATTAATGCCCATTTTAGTAATGTATCTTATACTTCTATTTTCTATACAAAAATCACCATTTTCTTAAACTGTATCATTTTTATAGTTAGCTGTCTTTACAGGGTATTTTTTTGTATTTCTAATCGAAGTTTAATTAACATACAATGTTACATTAGTTTTAAGTGTATGACATAGTGATTCAACAATTCTATAATTATCTCATTGCTTATCACAATAAATACAGTCACCATATGTCACCATACAATGTTATTACGATATTGTTGACGATATTCCTTATGCTGTACTTTTTATCTCCATGACTTACTTATTTTATATCTGGAAGTTTGCCTCTTAATCTCCTTTATCTTCTTCTCTTCTTCACCTATCCATTACCCCCCCCCCCCCCCCCCCGCCAACTTCCCTTTGGCAACTACTTGTTTGTTCTTTGTATTTAAGAGTCTGGTTTTGTTTGTTTGTTGACTTGTTTTTTAGATTCTACATACAAGTGAAACGGCATATATCTTTCCCTAATTTCACTTAGCGTAATACCCTTTACGCCCATTCATGTTGTCACAAATGGCAAGATCTCCTTTTTAGATGTTTGGTAGAATGCACCTGTGAAGCCACCTGGTCCTGGACTTTTTACTTGTTGGGAGTTTTTTGATTACTGATTCAATTTCATTACTAGTAATCAGTCTGTTCAACTTTTCTATTTCTTCCCAAGTCAGTTTTGGATTGTATGTTTCTAGATATTTATCCATATCTTCTAGGTTGTTTAATCTGCTTGCATATAATTTTTCATAATATTCTCTTATGATCCTTTCTTTTTCTGTGTGTCATTTCTGATTTTGAGTCCTCTCTTTTTCCTCCTTCATTTCTGATTTTGAGTCCTCTCTTTTTTTCTTGATGAGTGTGACTAAAGGTTTGTCAATTTTGTTTATCTTTTCTTTTTTTTTTAATAATTTTTTTTATGATAGTCACAGAGAGAGAGAGAGAGAGAGAGAGAGAGAGGCAGAGACACAGGCAGAGGGAGAAGCAGGCTCCATGCACCGGGAGCCCGGCGTGGGATTCAATCCCAAACCACTGCGCCACCCAGGGATCCCAATTTTGTTTGTCTTTTCAATGAACCAGATACTGGTTTCACTGATATCTTCTTTTGTTTTTTAGTCTCTATTTCATTTATCTCTGCTCCAATCTTGATTATTTCCCTCTTTCTACTAGCTTTGGACTTTGTTCTTTTCCTAGATATTTTCAGTGAAAACACCCAAAAAGTCTTTATTTCTGTGGAGATATACTGATCTGGAAACATATAAAGAACCAATAGGGATCCCTGGGTGGCTCAGCGGTTGAGCCCCTGCCTTCGGCCCAGGGCCTGATCGTGGAGACCAGGGATCAAGTCCCGCGTCGGGCTCCCTGCATGGAGCCTGCTTCTCTCTCTGCCTCTCTCTCTCTCTCTCCCTCTCTCTGTGTCTCTCATGAATGAATAAATAAAATCTTAAAAAAAAAAAAAAAAGAACCAATAGCCTCTTAGAGTTGCAAGTTCTGAGTGGCTTGCTGGGCTTATGTCCTGAGAGCCTACGCATATCTGGACCATACAAAATCAGAAATATATAAAATGGACCTTAGAGATGCTGGAAAATACTCTGAAGCATGACTATTAAGCCTGTTAATGTTAAGGATAAATTTTGCTATGTGTAACCACGTGCATATGCGAACTATTAAATATAGCCATGTATAATACATATATAGCATCATTTTATTTTCTAGTTTTTCTGTATTATAGTCACTAGGAAGACACAAAATCTTAAAGATTTTACGCACCCACAAAAATATTTCCTGTACTTTTATATTTTGTGGTCTAGCACAACTTCAACACAGTTTCTATGTGAACTCTTACATAGCTCTTAGCTTCTCTTACTGTAAATTATCTTCATCACAACACTGTGAATGTACTTAATACCCCTGAACTGAATACTTAAAAATGGCTAAAAGGTAAACTCTGTTATGTACATCTGACCATGATAAAAAAAAAAAAATCACTTCATCAACCAGGACATGGAAGGAGGCTATAATAAATTTGTGTAGAGTTGAAAATTTAAAGTTGTTTGTGCCAGTTCAGTCCCCTCACATTAGGAAAAATACCTGAGGGCCAAATGGGTTTGAATAACTTTGATCAAAGTACAGATAACGAGAAGAGAAATGTTAGTAAATCTAAATTATTTTACAGATGTGGGGAAATCCAGGGATATCACCTAGAACTCACAGAAACACAAAAAGTAACAACTCCAAAAACTATCTATATATAATAAAAACTCTAATTCTAGTTGATTGACTCTAACTTTTAGAAATCCTGCATCCGACCCCATTCCTCAGTGCAAGGTGAGCCAGATAATGACACTGGCCTATTTTTGGCTGCTACCGCCCTGTTTACTGTCCATAAATGAAACATCCCTTCTCTTCCAATGGAGCACAAACTCACACATGAGGAACCAGATTTATTTCGGCTCTCACAGGTAGCATTCTGACATCTTGAAGAGGGTTCTGCTCTCAGATTCTTTTTTTTTTTTTTAATATTTTATTTATTTATTCATGAGAGACACACACACAAGAGAGAGAGAGGCAGAGACACAGGCAGAGGGAGAAGCAGGCTCCATGCAGGGAGCCTGACGTGGGACTCGATCCCGGGTCTCCAGGATCACGCCCCGGGGCCGAAGGCAGGCGCTAAACTGCTGAGCTACCCGGGCTGCCCTACTGTCAGATTCAATTAAGGCTCATTTTATGATGAAGTGTCAATCCCTGACTATGCTCATGTGGCCTTCCTTCCCTATGACCACTTTGGCCAGTTCAACATAAAATCTGACAATATCCAAAGGCAGTTTCAGGAGGCAAATTCCTGGATACCACCATTATTACAAGACACACACTGAGTACCTCTATGGGATGCATTTTTATTGAAAACTCTACAAACAGCTCTGTCAAATTCATCACACTCCTTCCCTTGCTATAGGCATGTCATAATAGCGCCCTCCAGGGTTTCATACAAAGCTCCCTAAACTAATTCTTCATAGTGTGAAACAAATAATTACATTTAGGAAACTGACATTTTAATTAAACTTACTTTCCTTATAAATTCACTGGTAGTCTTGGGTTATACAAATCACAGAGGATCTGAATAAACAAAGACTTACAACCAAAACCTCATAGATGCTTCACTCCAACTTTTAAACATTTAGTAAGATGTTTTAAAAGAAATCCAAGTCAGAATGTAGACTGTAGATAATCAACTTTCAGGTTAATTCTTCTTTTATTGAGAAAAATATTATTTAGAACTAATTCAGGTTAAAGACTAAAATTAGTCAATGACTGGTATGGCCATGTATGTACTTAAGTATAAAATGAGACACTAAAATGTTACCTAGGAAACAGAGTCTTGAAGGATTATAAAAAGACCTCAAATGGCTTCCAAGTTCTCTTAAGACTCTGGAAAAGTAAAAAATTAAACAAAATCCTCAATCGTGCAAATTGACCATGGTGGATGAATCAACGTAGGAGGACACACAGGACCTTGGCAAAGGCAGCAGGGCTGTTCCACCATTTCAGGCTAACAAGGATGTCTTACTTAGGGAAAGCCAGTTGGAGGTGATAAGTTTTAAAAAGAGTAAAAACCTCCGTGTAGTTAAATATGTTGAAATGCCAACCAATCCTAAATTACTTCTTGCCAGCCCTGCAGATGTTGGTTTTATTGGGACTGGGTTTCGAAGCAATTGGTTGTGATCTGTAGGGAGCAAAGTCAAGGGTAAGGACAGGCTGCCCTGCTGAAACTGGGGTGACTGGGGCTGTAGGTCAGCACCACACACACCCCTGCCAACTGCCAAGACGGAGACCATGGGAGAGAGCAGAGGTGCGGGGAGACAAGGGTCAGAGAAAGGCAGTTTCTTTGGGGGAAAAGTCTCCTGTTAAGGACAGGGAGGGAGACACAAGCAATAAAGGAAAGGGGCAGAGTGGGAATTGCTGTCCCTGAGGATAGGACGGCTTCTACACCTTGACAGGGTCTGGTGTCTACATTTAGAGAACGTGGTTAGACAAGGAAGAGAATGGGGGCACCCCTGCACGTCACCTCGGTCTGAACCTCAGCTTTGTTAAGGCCTGCACTCCAGCATGGAAATGGGAATAATAATTGAGCTGGATGAGTCACATTTAGGACCTTGGGCAAAAGTTTTCCAGCACCTCATAGAACCAAGAACCTCAGGGTGGAACGGAAAGCTTTTAAACAGCCTGAGATCACGGCACAGACAATAAAAACCATGAAAATAGGACTTCCAGGGTACTGAATGCTGTCACCTCCCCAGTTGCGACCACGTTAATTGTCTGACACCTTCTCTACGTATTCCTTCCAACCACTGCCTTCTTAATCATGCTGGGCTCTTGTCTCTTTGCATTAGTTCCCAATCCAAGGTCTATTTCACTCTGCCATTCCCCCAGTAGATCTGACATCTTTTGCCACTTTATTCACATCTTGTTTTGCTTTCTAGCACACCTTCCCGCAATGCTTCTCAGAGCTGCCCCTTCTAACTCCTTCCTGGCACCTTACCAGCCAGATTAATCTTCCTTAAATAACTTTGACCGTTATCTCTCACCTTCTCTGAAACTTTTAGGGAATAAAAATATTTCAACTGCAAAAAATGAATCCCAGAACTTGCCTATCAAAGCCCTTCACTGTCTACTATTGCCATTGCCTGAAATCTGTTCAGCTAGCTGAAAACTCTTTCCCCAAATTTTGAGAGGTTGTTTTCACTGTACTCAAAGAGCTGTGCTCATTACTCTAAAACTGCTCTCCCTTCACTCTTTTTACTCAGGTGCCTTGGAAGTACATCTTGCCTCTATGCCACTCTATTCAACTGCCTGGTGCCTACCTCATCTTCTCCACAAAGCCTTCTCGATTACTTTAGAGAGAGGAAAAATTAGTGAGTCTTGGAAATACAATATACTTGCCTAACACAAATTATCAACCAGACAGTCCCAATGTCACTATGCCTCTTAGATAGCAATCATCAATTGGCAGCAGCTGCCAAGGGACCAGGGGAACAATCTTCCCTTCCTGCTTCAAAGTACTTGGGTGTCCCCTCTTTGTCTCTGTCAATTCTTTCACCTTCCCCTCCCTGTCCCCTCATCATCCCCAACCAGCCCTTCCCAGGCTGTGCAGTTCAAGACCAAGCTCTCATCCCAAACGCTTGACATCTAATCTTAATGCTTGCACTGGCCCAAATCTAGATGGTTGTGAATTTTCATTCATTCATTCGTTCACACTTACTTAAATGTCTCCTAAGCACCCGACCCTGACTTGACTGCATATTAGGATCACATGGGGGAACTTTTTTAAAAAATACTGATAACCAGGCCCCATCCTTAGACATTCTTCTGATTCACTGGCCTCAGTAAGGCCAGTGGTTAGTATTTCCGAAAAAGATACCCAGCTGATTCCAGCCTGAATTGGAAACCACTTCTCTGATGCACGGCTATTAATATCTAAACCCTAAAAGTATAATTTGTGAAGCTCAGCCTCTTCCATCACTCAAAAAGGAATGCAGAAGATATTACTCCTATGAACAAAAACTACTTTTTGAGCACCTATTATGTACCAGAGGCTATGCTAGCTGCTCAAAATACAGCAGTGAACAAAACAGACAAAAATCCCTGTCTACACTCCTGGTTGGAAACAAGTGAGGGGAACAATAAACAAGTAAACAAAGTATATAGTATGTTAAAGTGCTAAGTACTATTGAGAAATCATAAAGCAAGGCAAGGCAGATAGAAAACACTGGAGGGAAGGGAGATGGGATGTGATTTAAATAAGCAGTCAAGGATGACCTCATTGAAAAGATCAAAGAACACAGATTTGAAGGAGGTGAGGGAGCACACAAAACATGGGGATGTCTGGGGCAAGACTCAGAGCAAAGGTCCTGGGGTGGAAACAGGTGAACATTTTGAAGGATTAGTGAAGAGCCAGAGGGATTGTGGCAGGGTCAACAGAAAGAGAACTAACAGGAGACATAGCCAAAGAGGTGAGTAAGGAAGGGCAGACTACATGAAACTTTGTAGGACAAGGTAGTAAGGATTTTAGCTTTTGCACTGAGGAATTTGGGAAGCCACTGGGAGCGTTTGTGTGGGAGTATGACTTGATCTAACTTACATTTTTAAATGATCTTCCCTGTGAGTCTAGAAGAGGAGCAAAGGTGAAACAGGGAGAGGCTACATTGAATTAATCCAGTCAACCAATATCAGTGACTTGGACCACAGTGACGGCAGCCGGACAGGATATGAAAAATCAGATTTTGGATATATTTGAAAGTAGAAACAACAGAATTTTTTTGACAAATATATCATGGAGAGAAAGAGAAAAAGAAGAATCAAGGTTGATTCTAAGGCTTCTGGGTTGAGCTCATGGAAGGTATTGTTGGCATTAACTAAGATGGCTTGGTAGCAGGTAGGAAGAGTTTGGTTTTGATTATGTTATGTCTGCGATGCCCTTTTGACAGCCAAGAAAAAATGTCAAGTAAACTGAGCACATAAATGGCATTTATACTTCTAAATTTAATATATGGAAGTTTAATTATATAGAAATATGCTAAATTCTTTATATGTAAATTATATATTTTTATAAATAGAAATTATATAATTTATACATAAATTATATATAAATATGTTAAATTCTTTAGGTACAAGGATAGCAGCCTTCCAATTTGTAATGAGTAAAGGAAATAAAATACTACTTAACTGATAAAATTAATATACAGGCATACATACCCACAGTAATAAAATATAATACATAATGAGCTAGCCTGATTCTAAAAAAAGTTAAAAATGCATTAGGAGCAATAGGCTCCTGAGCCATCAGGGGTAGTTATAGGCTGGTTTCATTTCCTACTGAGGCATAATTCAGCCTTCGTGGCTCCCATGCACATCCTCTGTACAACTGCCTGGGATGCCCACAGTCCGAGCACGAGACTGCTCTTCATACACCCACTGATGTTGCTCAATCACAGCCTAGAAAAAAGTCAATGAGAGACTGTTCCTCCCACTAGAGTCACAGGCAAACTACCACAAATCAGGGCCATGGCTATTAGCCTTTGTGTCATGAGCCCAACTAGCTATATTAGGTACATCAAACTCATTTATTAAATGCTTATTGCTGAATGAATAAATTTGACATCAGGAGATATTATTCATATGAACAGTAACTACTTATTGGGCACCAATTACATGCCACAGGCTATTCAAAATACTGTTTCAGGGAGTGTGAATCAAACTTTAAAGATAATCTCACTGATTTAGGTTTCCAGAGATCAAGTATCCCTTTAACTATATCAAATGCAGGATCTACAGCTCTGAAGCTCCATGTTTTTAAAAGTGATATTATATGAACATAAATTTCACAATATCGAAGCATTACATAACCAAAAATAACAATCTCCTTCCACAGAATTAAAGATCATTTTAGAACAAGAAGCATAATCAGTTCACTATTTACATGTTTGTTTTTAACATGAAGAAACAATTTTTTTTAAAAGCTTCTATAAGTTGTCAGCATTTTGAAGTGTGTGACAGGAATCCTGAATAGTTCACCAAAATTTTAATCACTGTCTTCTGCTGCAGAAATGTGAATTTGTTAATTGGATTTCTGCATCTTAGTATACCAATTCAGAATGGACGCTCCGCTCCTACTCTTTCACTCTGGCAGGCAGCAGTCTCTAATTGACTTTTTCCTGGGACTTTCCTTTCCACCAAATCCCTTTCTATTTTCCATATAAGATTTCTGGAGCTCAAAATGAACTACAAACAGCACTTAAAGTTAGCAGCACTAAGCAGCCCTGTCACTTTTTTACCCAGCAGCAGCTAAGGAACAGAACTTCTCCTCAATTAAAAAAATAAAATGTTCACACTGTTTCACTTAAAAAAAAGAAAAAAAAATCAAAGCTTAAATAAATTAAGGGCAAATTAAGTCAAATGTGAATGCAAACAAGGGGAGATTATTTCATCTAATTGGACTGGTTGTGTACTTCTCTTTCATTTTCTTTTACCAAGGTCAGAGATCTGTTATTAAAAAAAAAGACAGTTCAAGGAATTCTGAACCCATTTCAGTCACTAGCATCATACAGCACACTTCAGTGTGTCAAAAGTTTTGGAAATACATTCCAAAAAAAGGTTTTACAACCTAATTTTTTAAAGTAGTAAAATAAATGAAACTTAACCCAGGACAAACTGAACTAAGGGCAAAAGCTTATCATATTCAAGCCAAGCGACCTGTACACTCACCTCTTAATCATATACTATTAAGGCAAAACCACCATATTATTCCATTCTTTATTTTTAAACGTGTGCAGCTGGAAAACAAAGGAATAACATTAATGGGGACATTAATTTAAAAAAAAATATTCTGGGGACATCTGGATGGCTCAGCGGTTGAGTGTCTGCCTTTGGCTCAGGTCATGATCACGGATCCTGGGATCGGGTCCCGCATCGGGCTGCCTGCAGGGAGCCTGCTTCTCCCTCTGCCTGTGCCTCTGCCTCTCTCTATGTCTCCCATGAATAAATAGATAAAATATTTTAAAATTTTTTTAAAAATTAAAAAATATTCTGACATGTTTATTTTCTGGCATTCTGGAAATATTATAGAAATATTGTGCCTATTGTCTAAAATAAGATGTCTATTTTTTTTTCTTTCTTCTCGGTTTAGAATTGCAATTGGGACTCAACTTCACATAGAAAATCTCCTAGAGCCTGCCTTGCTTGCACTCTCATTTCTGGGCATCAGCTGAAAGCCATAGCTCAGAGTAAAAAGTACCTAAACCTTAATTTCAGAAATGATTCTTCCTATTCTGTGACCAGGAGCTATTTCAGGGAGGTGAACCAAGAAACTCTGGTGCATAGAATAACCACCGGCTGAGCCCCACGCCCCCCATCTCTGGGCCTTCCATACCACCAGAATAAAGATCTCCCGACATACGGAGGAGCACTATGAGGCCCGTGTCAATAGGGCACCCGCAGCTCCTCTCTGAGTCCTGCCCTGTAGGTGTGGAGCACTCGGAGTCACCAGAGAGGAGAAGAACTAACCCAGGCATCCAGCAGCAGCTTTCTCTCCTCTCAAACTCTAAGCCATTTTTATGAGAAGAAACATTCCAAAACATATATGTAACTTCTCCTTCCTATCATCCCCCTGCCTAGTCCTCAAATAAAATCCCAAATACTCCTTCTAGTTGAAACACACATCTGGAACTAACAATCTAAAAATTAATCAATCGGATCATCACTACTAATGAGAAAGGAGTCACAGAATCCGTCAAAAGAAATCAAGATACAAGTTTGGAAAAAATACTTTTTCATTTCTGGCACTGTACTTGATTTAATTGTTCATGGTATTGCCCAAGTGCCCCATCACTATGATAATGAAAGAATGAACACTTTGCAGGTGAGAAAAATCTTAGAAGACTCAAACTTTTTAAAGGGCGTGCAAAGATGTATACTCCAAATCCAAGTCAGGAATTCCCCAAACACTAAATCAGATTTCAGATGTTTTACCTCTGTGCTATAATAACCATTCCAAGAAACGACAGCATTTCATTTAAAATATGTTTAAATTTGGAATTGGTAAGTTTTAGTTCCTGACTCTGCTAATCACACTCAAGAGCTAAAAGTGAATGATCTAAAATTCTCGGCTATTATCTGTGCTATAGGCAGTATATCAGTTATCAATAAGAAATGGTAATCAGAAAGAAGGTCTTTAGGAAATTTTCTTTGATATTAAATAATGTAGATCATGAAATTACATTATCATTAAAACAGATAATACAAATATTTCCAAAAGAAACTATAAAAATTCTGTAACTTTGATTTATATATTAAAATACTACTTTCTGATACAAAGAACTATCCATCTATAATACTACTCTCTCAACCTATGTTGTCCATCTCTGAGTAAAAAAAACCTTCAACCTTCATCCAAAAAAAAAAAAACAAACAAACCTTCAACCAACTGAGATGAATTTAAAATAACATTAGCTAGTGTATAGCTAAGGTATAATTTTAAATATCAAATTATGATGTACTCTAATAATACACACTGTGAGTCAGTTATACCTTCTCATATCAATGAGAAAAGTATGACCAAGCTTTTTGAAAATTAAAAAATAAACAGAAGTAGACAGGACAGCATGTTATTTTTAAATTATCAGCCAAAACCATCAAGATATAACTTAAATTAACTAGTAACAAATTACCAGTAAGTCAAATAACTAGTTCACAACTTAATTTCTTAGTCAAATATTTCTCTTTGTCTTCGCCTCTGTGAACTGACATTATAGATTACAGCACTGAGAAAACATTTAAATGTCGGTTTTGCTAGGAGCATGTATAAAAACTATCTTTCTATAATTAAGCAACTAGCCCACTATCCCACTTTTGGGACTCACCGTGACCTTGTGGCTTCCTTATTCTTAAGGGTCACATAGCTAGCCGCCCCTATCTCTCTAGCTGTAGCTTGTCTAGATCCAGAGCAGAAGTATGGCTAGTGATGGTCCGAGCAAGGGTCAAGACTAACTTAAATCTTACATTATGTGCCATTCTCTGCTTTGCGCTTTGATCGCCACTGTTACAAGACTCCCTGAGAGGAAAAAAATATCAGTTCTATTCTCTTAAGTGGGGTCTCATGGAAGAAACCTAGAATTACACAAAAAGATGTATTACGGTCTAAACAGGGAAACAGAAACCACTGTAAGTATTCATTAAATTACATAAAGGGAATTTCATTAAGGAAATTGGTTACTCTGTTGAAGCAGAGGCTGAGAAGAAACACTGCAGAGGCTGGTGTGAACCAGAGATTTCACAACAGCGGGAAGAAATGCACCCCCAAGGCTGGAGGGACAGAAGGAGGAGTCACTGTTACTGGAACCCACAGTCTCTGGCTATTCAACACAAGGTGGAGCCTGTCCAGGGCTAGAACCACAGAGGAAATAAAGCTTTGCCAGTAACACAAACTGTGAGAGAAAGAGAGCAACAGAAATACCCTAGTTTCTCCCTCCCTTCCTCCTGGCTGCCTCCCACTAAATGCAGCCAAGCAAATGAAGCCCCCTGTGATGCAGAAATGCATGCTTAGGGAGAAAAAAGGACCTGAGGGCTAAGAGACCCAGGATCAGAGCAAAGTAAAAGGAAAGAAAGGGGGAAAGGGATCCTGTTCCCAACAAAGAAAAAAAGCAGTCCATCTAATGGGGAGTTCTTTATAACAACCCAGAAGCATAATTTCCAGAGTATTTCTGCAACTTGCCTGAGAAACACAGGGTGCTAACCAGCTTTGTTTTCGTTTTCAAGCTAGATGAAAGCTGTAAAAGTCATCACTTGCGCTGCTTTCTCAGGCACAGGGGTATTATTTAATTTTTAAAGATCCAAGATTGATAGCCAATTGCATGTTGAAAAAGCACCTCTGATTAAACATAATAACAAAGCATATTCTCTAATGAATATAATAGAAAAAGCTCCAGTGGGAAGCTTTCTTTTGGAGAAAAAAAAATGTTGATGGCCAATCATCCCACTAGGATATAATCAATTGAAGAGAAGTCTACAGTAGGGGAAGCAGCTATGTTCCTAAAGGTTCTGTAAATACAGTATGATCAACAGCTTTTGTGTAAATGCCTGTGATACCTCTGGGCTGGAGAGCAAACATGTAAGGAGCTCAACTGCGGTTGGTCAATGTACTCTACTGGCCTCTATTATTGGGCCAGCGCGTCTGGGAGAGAGGGAGTTCAGAACCAAACTTCACTCCAAAAATTATTGTGGAAAATAATGAATAATAATACGTAGGCCCAAATTCTGGTTAAATATTGAGAATTCAAGCTAAAAGTTCAGGACATACACCCCTACCGTCACATAAATAAATTAGCTTTTGACTAACAGAGAGTTACTATGGAAATGAATTCCCTATTGTCCAAGATTGCCACCACAATAAAGACACAACATAATTTATCTTCCTTTCAGTATCCAGGAGCCCCTTTTTAGATCATCATTACTAACATGGTACAATGTTACACAGAATTGTAGAGAAAAATCTAATTACTTGGGTTCTGAGTAATGATTAATGATTGACATAGTGTGGGTGTCTACTGTGTTTGAGTATGTGAGTGACTGAATATATAATATGTTCATAAACAGGCATTTCTCTGTGGCTGACAAGATCTGCCCAGGTGCAGTGAAAACAGCACTTTAGAAGGTAATTAAAAATAAAACATTGTTAAATATTGTATAATCGTTCGAAACTATTAACTGAATTTAACTGCCAGTGGTTTTATATAATTGAATATGTCCCTTAAACCAATATGGATTCTATTTAAGTCTAATTCTCAATAAATGCTTATTTTAAATTAATAAATGAGATTTGCTTACTTTACTTTTTCTCAGTAATATATTTTCTCATTAAGTTTCATTATAACTTATTCTCATTAGGCCCCCAAAATGATTTCTCTAATTCGGGCAACTCTGTTCTGTTAGGGCCCCATCCGTGTCTAATATCACTATTTATGTATAAACCACAAGACTAAGTGAAGTAGACTCACACTGATCCCTAAATAAAATTTCTCTCACGAAACAGTGTGAATGAATTTGAAAGTCTAAGAAAGCATGAAAGCAACATCTCCTAATCTTTCTCAGATAAAGACTGACCTCATGTGTTAGAGACCAGATAAATAAAGTTGAAATCCTTTTTTATAAGAATATTTGCAATAAAACCACAATTTCTGAATAATGAGTATGTGATAAAAATTCAAGGAGTAAAATGAGGATGGTGTAAGCAAAGTAAAATAATATTTAAAATATAAAAGCCAAGATACAAGAAAGGCCCTTTCAGAAAGAGATTACCAACTTTCCTCATTTTATATTATATATTTATATTAAAGCCTGAAGGAACCATTTTATCAAAGGATAGATACAACAAAGAAACTCATTTGTTCAATATACTTGTTAGAACTTCCACAATCTGAGTCATTTGAAAGATGAATTCATTTTACTAGTGTCACATTGATACATCCTGCCATTGTAGATATTGAAATGAAAATGTAGCACAAACAAATATATATTACAAGTAGAGAATGAGTAACAGAGTTATAAAATATAAAGGGTAGCCTCATCGAACAGGGATTGCTGATTTTACAGAACGGAAAACTAAATGTGATAAATTGCTACAGCTTATTTATTTTACCTTGCCTAAGCTAATTTAGAAAAGTAAAAATCAAAGTCACTAATTCATGCAGTAATAAGGTACAACAGTATATTCCCCCAATTCAAGTATATTGCTATATTAGGAATTATTTAAAATGACCTCATTAAAAATACTATTTTAGTTGTTCAGTGCATGAACTTAAATCATTAAATAACCCTTCAGGGGTTCAGCTGGGAAAGGAAAGGAAAACAAAACAAAACAATGAAGAGCAGACATATAGTCATTAATCTTAAGGTTTAGGACTGATACTAAGGTAGAAAAAAAGGATCATAATGATTTTAAATAAGATATATTTTCACGAAAATTATTTTACATTTTTATTTTAATGAAAGAATAGGAACAGATTAGGACTACTTACAGGGAACTTTTGTACATCAAGATGCTTATTTTTCTTATTACTTTATTTTTTGACTACTTCTTTAGTTATGCTCTAAGCACTCTTCCTCTACAATCCTAGAGGTAAGTAGATACTATTATTATTCTTATTTTAGAGATGAGGAAATTGAGGCAAAGAAATGTGGTGGTTAGCCCCCAAGTCATACAATTAGTAGTGATGCCATTAACTTTGATGACAGAAATAAGTGCTTTGCCGTCCATTGCAAACTTCTAAGAAAAAAATCAGTTAATGAATCTTGATAATCATCGCCTATATTTTCAACATCCAGGTTTTGGGCCCAGTTCATAAGCTCGAAAGGCATGGTCATCCAACAAAAACACCCCTTCACAATACTTACTGGCTCATACTCACTATGAGATATTTTAGAGCTGAATGAATTTAAGAGCATATATTTTACCTATCTCAAAATAACACACAAGTGCTATAATCATTTAGAAACAAATGAAATGATAATCTATGACTAAACAACAATATCATCCCTAAAGTAGCAAAATAGTATATTCTTCCTTCAGAATAAGGCATTCTAAACTGATCAGGAGTTTGGAAATATAAAAGGCAAGAAAGTTCCTCTTTCATTTCTCTGGATACACAAAAAAAGGCAAAAATTGAGTTAGTTGCATGAATGAACATTCTTTCAGTTACTTATGTTAAATTGACTGAAAAAATCAATTTTGTTTTCCTTTAGAAAACATTTCATACTTTCAGCCATAAGCACTTTTAAAATATGTGGGGGTTTTTTAAGTTCTTTAAATGTGATTATGGTCTAAGGAAATATCAGAAGTTTGAACATTTTGTTTAGTTATCTGTTACATTTTCCAAAAAATTCTGTTTAAAAACAGAAACAAACATTAAAAACTCCAACCAAACCCATACCTGATAGACCTTAAGAATTCAGATCATGCTTATAACTTGAATAAAGCAATAAGATCTAATATAGCATCAGAATTAATATTAACTGAAACTCATTTTATAATATTTAGTAGTCTTATATATTCATATTTTAAAATAATATTAACATAACTTTAGAATATATCAACAATCTAAAAAGCCAGGAACCTCAAAGTTTTTAAATATAACAAATATTTGGTAAAATTCACCAGGGAAGCAACTTGCACCTGGAGTATTATTGGAGGGAAAGTTTTTAACCATAAATAAAATTTCCTTAAGAGATACAGGGGTATTCAAGTTATGTACTCTTTCTTGAGTAAGCTTTGGTAGTCTGTATCTTTCAAATAAATTTTTCATTTCATCTGGTTTGTTGGTTTTAGAGGCATAAACACGTATAATATTCCCTTGTTATCCTTTTTACATCTGTAGACTCTGTAGTCCTGTTGTGATATTGGCAAGTTGTATCTTTGTCTCTCTCTTTCTATTTCTCCTTTTCTTCTGAATAGAGATTTATCAGTTTCATCTATTTTATCACAGAACCAGTTTTCGGGTTCAATAATTTTTTCCTTTATTCTTGTTTTCCATTTCATTGACCTCCTTTCCATCTTTATTATTCCTTTTCTCTGCTTACTTTGAGTTTAATTTACTCTTCCTCAAGTTTCACAACGTAGAAGCTCATGAGGGAAAAGGTCACTAATTTGAGAACTTCCTTTTTTTCTTATATAGGTGCTTACTGCCATTAAATTTACATAGTAAAGGATGTTTTAGCAGCATCACATTAAATCATCAGTGTTGTGTTTTCATTCTCATTCAGTTCAAAATACTTGCTAATTTCTCTTTTGATTTCTTCTTCCATCCTTGTGGATTATTTAGGATTGGGTGCTCAGAGGAGATCATCTACAGATGTCTGAGATTCCCTATGGAGTTCTCTCCACTCCAGTACTCTGTCCTCTGAATTCTGGCTACCTTGGTCTCCCTGTTCTGTCTCAACTCACAGTATATGCTGAGTTTTGCTTGGGTTACCCCTCCTTGTGCCATAAGCTGGAAATTCTCCAATGCTTTAGATGGAGGTAGTCATAGGACTCCTCTTGCTTCTCATATCTCAGGGATTGCTGTCCTTCATTGAATCTTGAAGATTACCATTTCATATATTTTGTCTGTTTTGGGGGGATGTTTCAGGAAAAAGAGTAAATCTGGTCCCTATCACTCCACCCAACCTGGAAAAAGAGATACAATTTTGCTTTTTTATATATCACTATGAATTCAAGATTTTTATAAATTTGGTTTGTTTTAATCCATTGCAGTCATTTTTCTTCTTGATGCTCAAAGTTCACCAATCTAGACCAGTGGAAACCACTTCATGTTCGCTTTGGGTCCTTCTGAAATGTTTCTACTAGCTCCTTTAGTGGCAAATGATATTTAGCCACTAGAGTCTAGATACTAGGGGTTGAATACATATTTGCATTTGCTGAATCTGTTTCTAAAAAATAGGAGGGAGAACAAGATAGATTTTATAATATTTTATACTTATAAATAGGTACACTGCAGTGAAAAGAACAAACACCTGTGTTGGAGAAGACTCAATTCTCTCACATATAACACAAGTGACTAACATTCTCAACTGTTAAATGGAGACCTCAAAAGTTCATAGTATTTCTTCCTAATACTGATCTATAGTTTCCAAACACAGTCCGGTAAACCTTACTTTATCTTCTCAACTTGGGTGGATTCAGTCTCAGCTATTTCAAGACTTTAATTTACAGTCATAGGAGCGTAAAAGGAAGACCTCCAATATTGTTTGCTATTAGCAGAATTTCTCTTAAGACTAAAGGTGTGTAGTCAGTAAATATTGCAAAGTGAATAAGAGTCTAGCTCAGGCTAAGCACATCAAAGTAAAATCAGACCGAAGGAACCATATTTAAAGGATATGAATATCCTTCCACCTGTTCCCAATCTTCTATCTTCTTCCCGAGCTGTCACAAATCCCCAATTTTCCTTTCTAAATTGCCAAAGATTTGACATTTCTTAGTTTCAGGGAGAGCCCTGCGTAGTCCCTTCCAGGTCAATGATTCTTAAATGTGTAGATTCTTCTGGGTACAAGAAACTAGAGACAGATCACCTAATTCAGGCACATCTCTTCATAGACAGGAAACTAAGGCATGGAGATTTTATGTCATTTGTTGTTAGCAAACTGAGAGCCAAAGACTTAGAAAAGTAGTATGTCGGAGAGAATTTCTAAACCATATAAAATTAAAAATATTTAGACCAATAGCTCTCAACACTCTGTATCTCACACATCTCTAGTCATTTACTTATAATAACACACCATGATGATAATAAGGATGATACAACTTGCTAGCAGCATTTATATACTAATAAACATTTTGTGAATGTAAATTACATTTTGTGTAATGTCTTAGTATGAAAACTGCCAGAATGCAAATATCTTACCAAAAAAAGTTTTTATTTTCATTAAAACCTGAGTTCTACCCTTGGTTTTCAAGAGATAAAACAATTTAAACAGCTTTGCAGAAGCTATGCATGCTAAAATGAATCTAGGAAACTAAGCAATATTATACCATAAACCAGTCTTCTCATTAAAGCAAAAAACTGTGCTGAGCAACAAAGATGATCCTCAAAAGTCTGTGGACCAGCTTTGATATTAATCCAGTAGATTCAGACTACTGACAATCAAA
This sequence comes from Canis lupus baileyi, assembly GCF_048164855.1. NCBI lineage: Eukaryota > Metazoa > Chordata > Mammalia > Carnivora > Canidae > Canis > Canis lupus. Next base: position 4,869,144 of record NC_132839.1, on the reverse strand, counting down.
ACCACCAATTCTGGCCTATCATCTTCAGAAGAACATTCTCAGCAATTTGAGCCTTCCAAAACAGACATTTGCTATTTGCTATAGCTGCTATTTTGTCACAGAGAGTCATTCTGATCTTTTAAGTACCAGTGTACCATAATTTTTGGCCATCTCAAAATGCTCAGAGAAGCACTTACTGATCTAATAAGTCTTGTTTTGTCTTTAATGAGTACAATTTCAAGTGATCATAAAAATCCCACATATGGTCATTATAACACCGGTTGTGCACAATCTGTTCATCCGAAGGCATTTCTACTCTACACTATAAACAACATTAGATGTGACTAGAAAAACATTCATCCACCAAGATGTTCAGGCCAAGGCTATAGGAAATGAATAAAAATTATGGTTATGTATGGTCTTGGTTACACTAAGATAGTCTGACAGAGCAATAATTGAGAATAACGTGCTTTTCTTCTCCACTAGCTTTAGGCTCTGATCCTCAAAATACAATTAAAGCTGATCAGTTATCAGTCACTGAAGACACAGGACAACCACAGAACCTGTTTCAGACACACTAGACCCAAATAGTGATTTGATGTTTTTTTCTCAAAGTTTGCTCTAACTTTCCAGCAATTTAGATATTGCAAAATTTTAATATTAGTAGCCAACATTTACCTAGCATTCACTGCAATCTTGATAGTGAAGCAAGCACCTTGCATATATTATTTCAATTAATACCCTGAAGAAGAATTTCTCCACTTAGATAATTAAGGGCCAGCGCTAAGATTCAAACCGAAGCTAACAATAGAGCCCAGGCTCCAATCAACTGTGCCTTATTGCCAGAGTCCTAAGGAATTCACAATCATTTGCTCTTTTTTCTAGGAAGGAAAGAAAAAGAGTATTTCCCACTAAACTGTAAGCTTAAAGAGACCTGAAGAGACCAAACCCACAGAGACCTGGATCTCACCTGTTTTATTTCAACACTGTGCTGCTAACACAGCAGTTTCCCAATAGTAGTGAAATTAAGAAAGGGTGAGTGAGAAGGTTACTCAGCTATTACACGGGAAAGGCCAGACTCATACCTATTCTCCTAAGTACTATACGATACAGTTAAAATGTATACAGTAACAAATTTCAGATAATACACAGATAAATTTGTAGCCGCCTTTCCATGAACACATTAGGAATTAGTTCCTAATTATTTTAAAGTTCTGAAGAGAAGATGACACAGAAGTGAGAGATTCCAAAGAAACTAGCATTATCATCATTGCTAAAATATGAGATTTCATATATTCAGTATATAAGTGAACTCTCTGAACTAGGTTAATTTTTGACACAGACTCACCTTTCTTTTCATTTTACATATTCAGCTTAATCATATGCAACCCGCCATATTCACCTCCTAAAAGGCAAAGGCTCAAAGGACCTAGTGATTTGTAAGCAGTTAAAACCTCAGTCAAGGAGCAGCATCCAAGCCGCCAGAGGAGCAGGAGACCTTAGTTTCATCTGGTCCCAGAATTCACCTGGATGGCTATTAAATCATTAGGAACACCTGCGAACCCAACCGGAGTTCTAGGAAAAGAATCACCACAACTCTACAAATAGAAAAGCACGGGATCCCTGGGTGGCACAGCGGTTTGGCGCCTGCCTTTGGCCCAGGGCGCGATCCTGGAGACCCGGGATCGAATCCCACGTCGGGCTCCTGGTGCATGGAGCCCGCTTACTCTCTCTCTCTCTCTCTCTCTCTCTCTCTCTCTCTCTCTCTCTCTCTGTGCCTATCATAAATAAATTTAAAAAAAGAAAAGCGACCCCTTTCTGCAAGGTAGGAGGTGTGCAGAAGTGAATCAAGGTGATCTGGGGACGATAAGTGGGGGAGGGGAAGGGAGGGGGCCTCCTAAGCTGCTACTGGACAGTACAGAGCAGCAAAGAGCAAAATCAGCCCCGAATCCTCAGCGGGACAGTGTGGTCTCAGGGTCACAGGAAGAGGGGGTGTGTGTGTAGCAGACTGCATCTGCCATCAGCGAGCCTGGGATGGGGGGGTGGGTTCAGGTTTCAGCCCAGTGTTGCTCTAAACCACAGACCACAGCACGGGCAGGTAACCTCTCTCCACACAGGGCCCAGCAAGTGGCCGAAATGGCTCGAGAACCCCACCTCCACGAGAGGAGTACGTGGGTGTAAGCCGCAGGAGTCCGGAGGATTTGGAGACCCGAGATAGGGTCAGATAGGGCCGTGTGCCTGAGACAGAAACTCTCGGTCCCAGGCCGGGTGAGCGTGAGTGTGGACAGAATCCAGGGAGAGGAGGGACTGCTTGTCCCTGAGGGCGCCCTGAGGGGGGGGGGGGGTCCTGAACTTTCGGCTCTGGGGCTAGGGACTGGGAGGCCCCTATTTTCACCCTCATCCTCTAAAGTGCACAGAAAGCCTTCAGGGAACACAAGGCACCTAGAGCAACTGGGAACAGAAGCCTTGGCCTGGCTCCCGGCAGAGGCAGTGCAGTGCTGCCCAGGGACAAAGCACCTGTGAACCACATGGTGCAGTGCAGGAGGGTGGGTGCTCAGCAAAACATCCAGCCCAGAGCAAATCGACCATCACTGGAAGGACAAACTCCAGGCCTGGGGAATACAACCTACAGAACTCATGGGGTTCTCCCCCACGGTTCTTTAGTCTTGCAATGTTAATTCTTTTCTCTTTCCTTTTTCAATCAATTTTTATTTAATCACCTTTTTAGTCTTTTTTAATTTTCATTTTTACAGTTACAGTCTATCTTTTGCATTGTACTTAATTTTGTGTGTGTGTGTATGTATGTATATATGTATGTATGTATTTATTTATTTATAATTTTGGGGCACAGTTTCTTCTAACAGACCAAAATATACCCAGAATATAGTGTATGGCTCTATTCGCTTCACCTGTCTGACTGATCATATCTGCTTTTTTCTTTTTCTCCTTTTTGTTTTGTTTAAGTATTTTTTAATTTTCATCTTTATGCTACATTCTATCCTTTCAATATAGTTAATTTTATTTTTCTTTACAACACTAAGATGTAGTTTATTCTAACAAAACAAAATGCAATCAAGATATAGTGTATTGTTCTGTTCACCTGTTTATATTCTTTTTTTCTTTTAATTTTCATTCTTACAGTTACCTTCTATCCTTTCATTGCATTTAATTTTTTTATACATCTATAAGTTTTCTTTCGTTACAATTTTGGGATCTAGTCTTCTAACAAATGGACCAAAACACACACAGGATCCAGTATATTGCTCTATTCTCTTCACCTGTCTGATTATATTCTCTCTTTTTATCAAATTTTTTTGTCTGTTCCTGGTCTCTTCTGATTTCTTTAGTGTATATTTCTCTGAAGTCATTGTTGCTATTTTAGTATTTTGTTCTCTCATTTATCTATTCTTTTCTGAATGGAACAACAAGATGGAAAACTCACCTCAAAGAAGAGAACAAGAGGTAGTATTGATTGCCAGGGACCTAATCAGTATGGACATAAGTAAGATGTCAGAACTAGAGTTCAAATAATGATTATAAAGATACCAGCTGGGCTTGAAAAAAAGCATGGAAGACACCAGAGAACCCCTTCCTGGAGAAATCAAAGAACTAAAATCTAATCAATTTGAAATCGAAAAGGCTATTAATGAAATGCAGCCAAAAATGAGACTCTAATTGCTAGGATAAGTGAGGCAGAAGAGAGAATTAGTGATACAGAAGAAAAAATGATGGAGAATAAAGAAACTGAAAAAAAGAGATAAACAACAACTAGATTATGAGGGAAGAATTTGAGAGATAAGTGATATCATAAAGCAAAACAACATTAGAATAATTGGGATCCAAAAAGAAAAGGAAAGGAAGGGGGGTGCAGGAGAGAAGGTATGGAAACAGGCATTCAAGTACAGGAGACACAGAGAACCCTCCCTCAAAATCAATAAAAATAGGTCAACACCCCAACATATAATAGTGAAACTTGCAAATCTAAGGTACAAAGAGAAAATCCTGAAAGCAGCTCATGACCAGAGATCCATAACCTCCAAGGGTAGAAACAATAGACTGGCAGCAGACCTCTCCACAGAGACCTGGCAGGACAGAAAGGACTGGCATGATATATTCAGGGCACTAAATGAGAAAAACATGCAGCCAAGAATACTTTATCCAGATAGGATGTCATTAAAATAAAAGGAGAGATAAAAAGCTTCCAGATCAAACAGAAATTAAAAGAATTTGTGATCACCAAACCAGCCGTACAAGAAATATTAAAAGGGATCCTTTAAGTGAAGACAGAGCCCAAAAGTAACATACACCTGAAAGGAACAGAGACAATATACAGAAACAGTGATTTTATAGGTAATAAAAGGCACTAAATTCAGACCTTTCAATGGTTACTTTGAATGAAAATGGGCCAGAAGCCCCAATCAAAAGACACAGAGTATTAGATTAGATAAGAAAGCAAGACCCATTGATATGCTGTCTGCAAGAGACTCATTTCAGACCCAAAGACACCTCCAGTTTTAAAGTGAGGGGGTGGAAAACCATTTCTCATGATAATGAACATCAAAAGAAAGCTGGGGTGGCAATCCTATATCAGATAAATTAGATTTTAAACCAAAGACTGTAATAAGGGATGAGGAAGGACACTCTATCATAATTAAAGAGTCTATCCAACCAGACGATCTACCAATTGTAAATATTTATGCCCCTAACATGGGAGTAGCCAATTATACAATTAATTGTATAATTAATTGTAAGCCAATTAATAACAAAAATAAAGAAACACATTGATAATAACAAAATCATAGTAGGGGACTTAAACACCCCACTCGCTGCAATGGACAGATCATCTAAGGAGAAGATCAACAAGGAAACAAGGGCTTTGAATGACACACTGGACCAGATGGATTTCATGGATATATTCAGAATATTCCACCCTAAAGCAATAGAATGCACATTCTTCTCCAGTGAACATGGAACATTCTCCAGAATAGATCACTTACTGGGTCACAAATCAGGTCTCAACCAGTACCAAATGACTGGGATCATTCCCTGCCTATTTTCAGACCACATATTTTGAAACTGGAACTCAGTCACATGAAGAAACTTAGAAAGAACTCAAATTTTAAAATTCATGGAAACAAATGAAAATGAAAAATACAACTGTTCAAAACCTTTGGGATGCAGCAAAGGCAGTCCTAAGAGATAAGTATATAACAATATAAGCCTTTTTCAAGAAACAAGAAAGGTCTCAAATACACAGCCTAATCTTACACCTAAAGGAGCTGGAGAAAAAACAGCAAATAAAGCCTAAACCCCGCAGGAGAAGAGAAATACTAAAGATTAGAGCAGAAATCCATGAAATAGAAAGCAAAAATATGTAGAAAAGATCAATGAAACTACGAGCTGGTTAAGAATTTATAAAATTGATAAATCACTGGCCAGACTTATCAAAAAGAAAATAGAAAGGACCCAAATAAATAAAATTATGAATGAAGGGGGAGAGATCACAACCAACACCAAAGAAATACAAACAAGTATAAGAACATATTATGAGCAACTATTATACCGACAAAGAAGGCAACCTGGAAGAAATGGATGTATTCCTAGAGACATATAAAACTACCAAAACTGAAAGAGGAGAGATAGGAAAACTGAACAGACCCATAACCAACAAGGAAATGGAAGTAGTCACCAAAAATCTCCCAACAAATAAGAGTCCAGGGCTGGATGGCTTCCCAGGGGAATTCTACCAAACATTTAAAAAAGAACTAATACCTATTCTTCTGAAGCCATTTCAAAAAATACAAATGGAAGGAAAACTTCCAAACTCTTTCTACGAGGCCAGCATTACCTTGATCCCAAAACCAGACAAAGAGTCCCTAAAAAAGGAGAATTGCAGACGCTTATCTCTGATGAACATGGATGCCAAAATTCTCACCAAAATACTAGCAAATAGGATCAAACAGTACATTTAATGGATTATTCACCATGACAAAGTGGGATTTATTCCTGAGCTGCAAGGGTGGTTCAGCATCCATAAATCCATCAGTGTGATTCACCACATTAATAAAAGAAAGGACAAGAACCATATGATCCTCTCAATAGATGCAGAAAAAGCATTTGAAAAAGTACAGCATCCTTTCTTGATTAAAATTCTTCACAATGTAGGATTAGAGGGAACATACCTACGTATCATAAAATCCACAAAAACAAAGCCCACAAAGAATATCATTCTCAGTTTTTCCCCTAAGCTCAGGAACATGGGAGGGATGTTCAGTCTTACCAATGATGTTCAACATAGCATTAGAAGTCCTAGCCTCAATAAACAGACAACAAAAAGAAATAAAAGGCATCTGAATTGGCAGAGAAGAAATTAAACTCTCATTCTTTGCAGATGACATGATACTCTATATGAAAAAACCCAAAAGACTCCACCCCAAAATTGCCAGAACTCATACAGGAATTCAGCAAAGTGGCAGGATATAAAATCAATGCACAGAAATTAGTTTCATTTCTATACAATAACAATGAGATGGGAGAAAGAGAAATTAAGGACTTGATCCCATTTACAATGGTACCCAAAATCATAAGATACCTAGGAATAAACCTAAACAAAGAGGCAAAGGATCTGTATTCAGAAAACTACAGAACACTCATGAAATAAATTGAGGAAGACATAAAGAGAGGGAAAAACGTTCCATATTCATGGATTGGAAGAACAAATATTGTTAAAATATGCTACCTAGAGCGATCTATACATTCAATGCAATCCCTATCAAAATACTATCAACTTATTTCACAGAGTTGGAAATAATCCTAAAATTTGTATTGAACCAGAAAAGATTCCCAATAGCCTAAAGGAATGTTGAAAAAGAAAACCAAAACTGGTGGCATCAGATTTCTGGACTTCAAGCTGTATTACAAAGCTGTGGTCATCAAGACAGAGTGGTACTGGCACAAAAACACATAGATCAGTGGAACAGAATAGAGAACCCAGAAATGGGCCCTCAACTCTACGGTCATCTAATCTTAGAGAAAGCAGGAAGAATGACTATTTAATGGCAAAAAGACAGTCTCTTTAACAAAGAGGAAATTAGACAGCCACGTGCAGAAGAATGAAACTGGACCATTCTCTTACATCAGACACAAAAATAGAATCAAAATTGATTAAAGACCTAAATGTGAGACAAGAATCCATCAAAATCCAACCTTTCTGACCTCAGCCACAGCAACTTCTTATTAGATATGTCTCCAAAGGCAAGTGAAACAAAGGCAAAAATGAACTACTGAGACTTCATCAAGATAAAAAGCTTTTGCACAGCAAAAGAAACAGTCAACAAAACCAAAAAACAATTGACAGAATGGGAGAAGATATTTGCAAATGACATTTCAGATAAAGGGCTAGTATCCAAGATCTATAAAGAACTAGTATCCAAAATCTATAAACTCAACACCCAGAGAACAAGTAATCTAATTAAGAAATGGGCCGAAGACATGGACAGACATTTCTTCAAAGACGACTTACAAATGACCAACAGACACATGAAAAAATGTTATCACTTGGCACCAGGGAAATACAAATCAAAACCACAATGAGACACCACCTCATACCAGTCAGAACGGCTGAAATTAACAAGACAGGAAACGATAGATGTTGACAAGGATGCAGAGAAAGAGGAACCTTCTTGCAGGGACTATAAGCTGGTATAGCAACTCTGGAAAACAGTACGGAAGCTCCTCAAAAAGCTGAAAATAGAGGTACCCTATGACCCAACAATTGCACGACTGGGTATTTACCCCAAAGATACAAATGTAGTGATCTGAGGAGGCACCTGCACCCCAATGTTTATAGCAGCAATATCCACAATAGTCAAATTATGGAAAGAGCCCAGATGTTCACTGACAGGTGAATGGATAAAGAAGATGTGGTATATACACAATGGAATACCACTCAGCCATCAAAAAAATGAAATCTTGCCATTTGCAATGATGTAGATGGAACTAGAGGGTATTATGCTAAGTGAAAATAGTCAATCAGAGAAAGATAATTATCATATGATCTCACTTATATGTGGAATTTAAGAAACAAAATAGAGGATCATAGGGGAAGAGAGGAAAAAACAAAACGAGATGAAATCAGAGAGGGAGACAAACCATAAGAGACTCTTAATCACAGGGAACAAACTGAGGGTCTCTGGAGGGATGGGGGATGGGAAGATGGGGTAACTGGGTGGCAGGCATTAAGGAGGGCACGTGATGTAATGAGGAATGAGTGTTATTTAACACTAATGAATCATGACCTCCACCTCTGAACCCAATAATACATTATATGTTAATTAACTGAATTTAAAATAAAATAAACAAAACCTCAATCAAAATATATTCTAAATGTAATAAATTAATGCTTAAACAATTTTTGTCATACAGATCATTTTTAATGCATATATTTCATAGTCATTAGCAATGAAAAAACAAAAAAAAGTAAGTTTCTTATTTAAATGAAATCCCATTTAAGAAAAGCTAAGTTTGGTATTGTTGCTTTAAACTGATTTTAACTATCAAACCATAATACACATCTGTTAACAGTCTGACTGCTCCTCAATCAAGTACATTTAACAATGCTAGGGCACTGATATGAATGACAGGAACACTAAGGAAGGGGCGCCTGGGTGGCTCAGTCGGTTAAGCATCTGCCCTCAGCTCAGGTCAAGATCTCCTGGAATGGAGCCAGGCCGGAGACAGGCCTCCTGCTCAGCAAGGAGTCTGTTTCTCCCTCTCCCTCACCCTCTGCCACTCCCGGGACTCAGGCTCCTGGTCTCTCTCTAATAAAATGAAAAAAAAAGAAAGAAAAGAAAGAAAAAGAAAAGAAAAGAAAGAAAAGAAAAGAAAGAAAAGGAAAAGGAAAAGAAAAAAAAAGAAAAGAAAAAAAGAAAGAAAAGCAAAAAGAAAAGAAAAGAAAAGAAAAGAAAAGAAAAGAAAAGAAAAGAAAAGAAAAGAAAAGAAAAGAAAAGAAAAGAAAGAAAAGAAAAAAGCTAAGGGGATGGAACCATGGAACCTACCTTGGTTAGGTGAATGACTCCTTTCGAAGTAACTGAACAACCCATGAAGCCAACGTACTGAAGTTCAGGACAGTGTTCAGCGAATGCTTTCACCGACTGATCTGTTACCTAGGGAAGAGACGTGAAGAAAGTTATCAAAGGTGGTGTTCCAGTGAGTGGAAGGATTTGGCTCCTGCACATTCCTTCTCTCCTATCTTGCATCACTAATATTTTCCTTTCCACTGGATCATTTGAATCTGTATACAAACACATAGCAATATCTTCTGTAGGTTTTTTTTGTTTATTCATTTAATCTCTACAGCCAGCCAAACTCACAACCCCAAGATCATGAGTCTCATGCTCTCCTGAATGAGCCAGCCAGGAACCTCTCTCCTGTGTTTTGTTTTGTTTTGTTTAATTCTTCCTTTGTCCTAAATTCCCTTTTCTCTATCATGCCATTTTTTTTTTTACTTCTTCATAGAAAACATACCAAAGATGTAGACATTCTCTACCATCATTTCTTCTATCAAATCTCTCTTGACATATAAATTTTCTATTGACATATAATTCACATATTATAAAATTCACCCTTTCAAAGGGTGTGGTTCAGTGGTTTTTAGCATCTCCACAAGGTTGTGCAACCAGCACCAATATCTAATTCTAGAAAAAGCTCATCACCCCCAAAAGAAAACCTATGTCCTCTGTTCCAACCCCGTGCCCAACCCCTAGCATTCTTCTGTCTCTATGGATTTGCTCAGTCTGAACATTTTTTATAATGGAAATTATATAATTGTTTCCTAAAATGCAATAATGGTCTCTTTATAAGGTTTCTCAAGTGTTTCTTCTAAAGAATCTGATTTTGCCCCTCATTGCTTCAAACTTTTTAAATTTGGGTAGCGTGATGGTTAATTCTATGTGTCAACTTGACTATACTGTGGAGTGCCCAAATATTTTGTGAAACGGTATTCTGGATAGGTCTGTGAGGATATTTCTCATGATATTACCCTTTTAAATGCAAACTGAGGAAAGCACACTGTCCCCCTCAATTTGAGTGGGCCTCATCTAAACCATCTGAGGTGTGAATGGAACAAAAAAGTTGAGTAAGGGAGAATTTGCTCTCTCTCTCTTTCTCTCCTTTTCTCTATCTGGTTATCTTCATCTCCTACCTTCAGATTCAAACTTGGACTAGAACTTATACTGTTGGCTCTAGTGGTTTTTATGCCTTTGGACTCAGATTAGAACTGTATCATCAGCTTTCCTGCGTCTCCAGATTGCAAACTCAGAATTTGGAACTTCTTGGCTTCTGTAAACACATGAGTCAATTCCTTATAATAATCTCTTTATAGAAACACACACACACACACCCCCTTGTATGAGTTCTGTTTCTCGAGAAAACCCTAATGTAATACGTATTAGAAAACTTGCATTTATTTAAAACCTCAGAACCAAAAAAGGTGAGGCCTAAGAATCTACATTTTTAATAAACCCCTGAGTGACTCTTAAACATGTGAAAGTTTGAGGTCCCAGTGCTGCAAAGAAATTACCTTGACACCTTTTGACATTTCTACCCAACCCTGCTTTAAACAAAAGCCTGAGTTAAATTTCATTTTCTGTCCCCTCCCTGCCACTCTCCAGAAAATTTCAGAGTATAAAATAATCCTCTTGTAATTGTGCTAAAATTTTCTTAACTGTTCCACAAAGTGGTAGCTTTTAAAAGAAGGTCCAAATATTCTCTACCATAGGCTTAATTTCAGATTCACTATCCTCACAGTCAAGACGAAATCAACAAGTTAAACACCTTTGTTAGTTTCTCAAACAGCAGCGACAATTCTCCTTTGCATTAGCTTTATTATGGCTGACTCTTTGTATCTTCCTTATCTATTCTGAATAGATATTAGAAAATAAAGGTATGTGGGTAGCATTAATTCTAAAACAATCACAAGAACATCTTCCTAAAATAATGAAACCAACAGCATCCATGGTACATCTGATAAAAGATTAATTCTGCCCTCAAAAGTAAAGTATGCTTTAGCATATTACGACTAAGGGTGCCATTGATAAATTAAAAATGGGCCTTCCTGACACTCAGCTTTCTAAAAATGTTCTGTTAACAAAGAATATTCCAGGCAACTAAAATTGCTGGAAGCCTCAATGGAAACTAATTTCTATTTTTTTTACAAGCGGGGTGGGAGCTAATAGAGGTAAAATACTTATGGTCAGTTGGTTAAATACCCTGCCCAATCTCACTCTAACATCTAGCCTTTCCTGCATCCATCTTCAAGGAAAGAAGAGGGAACTCAGATACGGATTAAGGACACACATGACAAAGCTCAGGTACAAGGTGTTAAATCTTTCAGACAGAAGAGAAAGGGGTACTAAAAATTTGGTTTGCGGGTCTTTCTCATTCAGCTCAAGCAATCAGAATTTTATTTACTCTTTTAGAGCTCAGCATCAACAGAGTCCCAGAAGTCAAGTCTTCTTGAAGACCTTGGGGTATAGAAACACCCTTAGTAGGCTTGGGTGTGTCTTAGGAGACTAACAAAAGGGCCTTGAAGATTTGGGTGGGGTCTGGTTCTGTTCCCAAGGATAGAAGATCGGTTAGAAATTGGAGGCTAAACATCTGGCAAAAAGAAGTACAGACTACAAGAGGCAGGCACTGGTGAGTGTCAGCTTCTCTGAGACCCTGCAGCCTGACTGCCTCTTTTCAAATCCCAGGTGGACCACTTATTAGCTGTATGATTTTAAGCAAGTCACTTCATCTCTCTATACTTTGTTCCTTCTCTACTACAGAGAAAATCATAGTACCTAGCTCACAGGGTAAAATATGAGGGTAGATAATGCATGTAAAATGCTTTGAACAGTGCAAGGTACATTGCAATTGCTCAATACATTTTAGCTATTATCATCAAAATCATTGCATGTTCTCCTCCTTTCTTCTGCATTCTAATTCTTAGCCAAGACTAAGGGGTTGACATGTGTAAGAAAATAAGTCAAAAAAAACAAAACAAAACAAAAAAAAACCATAGTCAAAGCATGCTAGCTTACTCTTCTATTTATTCCAAGAGATTTTGATCATAATTTGGGGGCTCTAGGTTATGGGCTAACCATGGGATGAGAGTGAGGCAGACTTAGGTAGAAGTTTATTACTGATCCATTATGGTAAAAAGAATTTCATTTTGTTAAGGTTCTCAGCCTGTCTGTACATCAGAATCACCTAAAGAGCTTCCCGATTTAATTTCTGGCAGAGAACTGCATCAATTTTATTCTAAAAGCTCCCCAGGAGAGTCTAACGTGCAGCCCGGGTTATGAACAAGTTCCAAGGCCTTTCATTCACAGTGTGGTCCTCAGACCAACAGCACTGGCATCACTTGGAGCTTGTTAAAAATGCAAAATCTCAGACCCCATCACAGACCTACTGAATCCTAATCTGCATTTTAATAAGATCCCCAGGTGATTCTTTTTTTTTTCCAATGTATGAATTTATAAGTAATCTCTATACCCAATGTAGGGCTCAAACTCACAACCCTAAGATCAAGAGTCTTATGCTTTATGGACTAAGCCAGCCAAGTGCCTCCCAAGGTGATTCTTATGCACCTGAAACCTTGAGAAATACTGTTGAAGGTATAAGGGATTATGTCATTTTCTTGGGGACAGAGAAAGCAAAAATTGGGTAGCTATCTCATGACCCAGGTGCTATGGAGAATTTTTAAAACAGTTTTAATGGGTTATAATTTATATACCATAAAATCCACCCATTGGAAGGCATAGTTCATTGGGTTTTAGTAACTTATACAGTTGTGCAACCATCACCACAATCCAGTTTTAAAGTGCTTCCATTACAGCACTCCCAAAATTCCCTTTATTCTTTTTGTCCATATGCAGTGACTCATAGCTCCCACCACTAGGCAACCAGTGACCTGCTTTGTATCGCTGTAGAGTTTTGCCTTTTCTAGAAATTCCATATAAATAGAATTATACCATAAGCAGTGCTTTGTTTCTAGCTTCTTTCACTAGCATAACGTATGGACATTCATCCTTGCTGCTACATGTATCATTTTTTTGCTGAGCAGAATTCCATCGTATAGCTAGCTACAAGACCTTTTATTTATCTGTTCACCAGATGATAAATACTTGAATTCTCCAGTTTGGGTTTTTTTTTTTTTTTTATTTATGATAGTCACACAGAGAGAGAGAGAAGCAGAGACACAGGCAGAGGGAGAAGCAGGCTCCATGCACCGGGAGCCTGACGTGGGATTCGATCCCGGGTCTCCAGGATCGCGCCCTGGGCCAAAGGCAGGCGCTAAACCGCTGCGCCACCCAGGGATCCCTCCAGTTTGGGTTTTGATAAATAATGCTGCTGTGATCATTCACATACAATCCTTTGTATGGACATATATTTTCATTTCTCCTGGATAAATATCTAGAGAGAGAATTGCTGACTCATGTAAGTTTCATTTTTCACACATTTTTAAAACTAGGTTGTCTTAGTAAGTTGTAAGAGCTCTTTATATATTCTGGATACAAGTCCTTTATCAGATACCTGTTTCATAAATATTTTATTCCATCCTGTGCTATGTCTTTTCATTTTCTTAATGGTGCTCTTAGCTCTAGCATTTAGGTCTATAATGCTCTAGGAGTTAATTTTTGTGGATACTGTGTAAGGTGATCATTCATGTTTTTGCATACAAACATCCAACCATTTGTCTAAAAAAAACTATATGCTATAAAGTAATGCTAAAAATCTCCAACTTGAGGGGCACCTGGGCGGCTCAGTCAGTTCAGTTTAAGATTCATGGTGGCGGCTCAGGTCTTGATCTCACGGTCATGAGTTTGAGCCCCATGTTGGGCTCCATACTGGGCATGGAGCCTACCTAAGGGAGAACAACAAAAACTCCAACCTGGAATGGTTGGCCTTGAAGGATTATATTTATTGAGAGACTGTGGGAAAACCAGGCAGCAGACAGGAATTAGTATGCAAACAGAAACGTAGCTCAGGTTTTGGAAAGAAGCATCAAAAAAGAAGGGGAGAATGAGATCAGCTTGCAAAGCAAATTTTGAACTTTTAATCAAAGCTGTGATGGAGAGGAAGAGGAAGATGAACCTCAGATTCAATAGTGTCCTCTCTCCAAATAGCAGAGGTAGTGAAGGACCATAGTCCTAAACTGGCATTCTAAAAGCTACACTTTTACATCTGCATAAAGAGGATGCAGGTGCATTTCATGTTACAAGGAGAAAAGCACTGGTGGTAAGGAATGTCTGTTGTATCTTCAGAGTTGAGAAAACCAAGAAAAGTCTGAGTAATACAAACATGCACAAAGATTCTAGTAGAGCTTCAATTTGTGAATCTTAAGGGGGCCTTCTCCTGTGGCTAACCTAGAAGCAAATGCAGGGGAGAAAGGGAAAAAGGAAGAGGATATTGGTTCTGATAAACTCTTGGGAGCTGCACTGAATCGGAGATCATTCTTGTGAGATCTAACGTGGGGACAGGAGAGAAACATCTCCAGGAGGTAGAAATAATGGGCCTATAAAATTCTAATACAAAGGAGAAGTGTAATAGCCACTGTGGTGGAAATGGCCATAGATGACTAAAAAACTCTTGGCTGGAAAATAAAGAGCAGAAGGTGAGCAGGACAGGGTCACTAATTTTGCTTGGAGAGTAACTTTATAAGTATGATTTTTGGATTGTGTATTTAGTCTCTGCACATAGCTCATATTCAGTAAAGATCTGGGGTACTAGCAGCCAAAGAATGGAAGAGGATTGGAATGGAAGTGATGGAACAGCTAAATAATAAAAACGGCTCTATTTATTAAGGCCTTACCCTGTGCCAAGCTAAGTTCTCTGCATTATCTGGAATCTTCATAATAGCTGTAAGAGGCATCATTATTTCCATTTCATAGGTGACTAACATAAGCCTATTAGAGACCGACTTCCCCAAAATTATACAACTAAAAGGTAGCAAAAAAGGTGAAGCTTAGTCTTTTAGGTTTTGAAATCTATGTTCTTTACTTTATACAAATGACACCTTGATTCATTTTGTGGTGCTAATTTCACTCAAATGCAAGAGCAAATTCAAGGCCTTCCTTTCAGCCCCAAGGAAGGAGAGTGGCAGGGATCAAGGCACAATAGCTCTACTTGTGAAAGAATGTTCCAAGCATTACTTTTTGCATCTCTGCAAATACAATAGGTGTGGTGTCGATACTATGATAGTCTTGTACATCCTGAGAACCTGTCCAAAAGAGGGCAGCATAGGAGAGGGCTGGGGAAATCTAATTCAGAAGTGTTGAAGAATGAGACTGAAGAAAGAGAAATTAAGGAGTCAGTCCCATTTACAATTGCACCCAAAAGCATAAGATACCTAGGAATAAACCTAACCAAAGATGTAAAGGATCTATACCCTCAAAACTATAGAACACTTCTGAAAGAAATTGAGGAAGACACAAAGAGATGGAAAAATATTCCATGCTCATGGATTGGCAGAATTAATATTGTGAAAATGTCAATGTTACCCAGGGCAATATACACGTTTAATGCAATCCCTATCAAAATACCATGGACTTTCTTCAGAGAGTTAGAACAAATTATTTTAAGATTTGTGTGGAATCAGAAAAGACCCCGAATAGCCAGGGGAATTTTAAAAAAGAAAACCATATCTGGGGGCATCACAATGCCAGATTTCAGGTTGTACTACAAAGCTGTGGTCATCAAGACAGTGTGGTACTGGCACAAAAACAGACACATAGATCAGTGGAACAGAATAGAGAATCCAGAAGTGGACCCTGAACTTTATGGGCAACTAATATTCGATAAAGGAGGAAAGACTATCCATTGGAAGAAAGACAGTCTCTTCAATAAATGGTGCTGGGAAAATTGGACATCCACATGCAGAAGAATGAAACTAGACCACTCTCTTGCACCAGACACAAAGATAAACTCAAAATGGATGAAAGATCTAAATGTGAGACAAGATTCCATCAAAATCCTAGAGAAGAACACAGGCAACACCCTTTTTGAACTCGGCCATAGTAACTTCTTGCAAGATACATCCACGAAGGCAAAAGAAACAAAAGCAAAAATGAACTATTGGGACTTCATCAAGATAAGAAGCTTTTGCACAGCAAAGGATACAGTCAACAAAACTCAAAGACAACCTACAGAATGGGAGAAGATATTTGCAAATGACATATCAGATAAAGGGCTAGTTTCCAAGATCTATAAAGAACTTCTTAAACTCAACACCAAAGAAACAAACAATCCAATCATGAAATGGGCAAAAGACATGAACAGAAATCTCACAGAGGAAGACACAGACATGGCCAACATGCATATGAGAAAATGCTCTGCATCACTTGCCATCAGGGAAATACAAATCAAAACCACAATGAGATACCACTTCACCCCAGTGAGAATGGGGAAAATTAACAAGGCAGGAAACCACAAATGTTGGAGAGGATGCGGAGAAAAGGGAACCCTCTTACACTGTTGGTGGGAATGTGAACTGGTGCAGCCACTCTAGAAAACTGTGGGAGGTTCCTCAAACAGTTAAAAATAGACCTGCCCTACGACCCAGCAATTGCACTGTTGGGGATTTACCCCAAAGATACAAACGCAATGAAACGCCGGGACACCTGCACCCCGATGTTTCTAGCAGCAATGGCCACGATAGCCAAACTGTGGAAGGAGCCTCGGTGTCCAACGAAAGATGAATGGATAAAGAAGATGTGGTTTATGTATACAATGGAATATTACTCAGCTATTAGAAATGACAAATACCCACCATTTGCTTCAACGTGGATGGAACTGGAGGGTATTATGCTGAGTGAAGTAAGTCAGTCGGAGAAGGACAAACATTATATGTTCTCATTCATTTGGGGAATATAAATAATAGTGAAAGGGAATATAAGGGAAGGGGGAAGAAATGTGTGGGAAATATCAGAAAGGGAGACAGAACGTAAAGACTGCTAACTCTGGGAAACGAACTAGGGGTGGTAGAAGGAGAGGAGGGCGGGGGGTGGGAGTGAATGGGTGACGGGCACTGGGGGTTATTCTGTATGTTAGTAAATTGAACACCAATAAAAAATAAATTAAAAAAAAAAAAAGAAGTGTTGAAGAAGTGGGATTAATAGTAGTAAACTGTAAAACCACAGAAGTAGAAACTGGTAATCCAAGAAAGTACCTTCATCTAGAAAGGATTAGAAGGAAGAAAAAAAATAAGAGTAAGGATGGGAGAAGCTTCTACATAAATTTCAGAATTCTAAATGAAGAGATGCAATTTTATTCTTATGTAATACTTAACTGTTTTCTTGGAACATAAGGGGAGAGACCTATCTTTATCAGGTATCTGGGAATGAAAGGAATTTGTAGTATTAATTCTAAAAGGTGGAGCAACCTTTGGACATGTTTATACTGCTGGCGTTATAGAATGTACATGAGTGTACCAAATAATATAAGATTATTTCTTGACCTTGATCAAAAAAACTTAAAAAAAAAGTTTTTCCTAGACTTCACCCCAAACCTACTAATCCAGGACCCAGAAATATATACTTTTAATAAGGTTTCTTAATGATTCTTGTGGAATCCATCCAGAAACAGTTCTATTTTTTGTCTCTTTTTTAAAGTTTTTATTTAATTTCTAGTTAGTTAACATACAGTGTAATATTCAGTGTGTACAATTCAGTGAGTCAAAACTTACATACAACACCCAGTGCTCATCACAAATGCACTCCTTAATCCCTATCGCCCAATTCCCCAATGTCTCCACCTACCTCCCCTCTGGTAACCAATGGTTTGTTCTCTATAATTAAGAGTCTGGTTTTCCTCTATTTTTTTCCCCCATGATCATGTTTGTTTCTTAAATTCCACATATGAGGGACAGCCCCTGTGGCTCAGCAGTTTAGCGTCGTCTTCAGCCCAGGGCGTGATCCCGGGGTCCTGGGATCGATTCCCACGTCGGGCCCCCTGCGTGGAGCCTGCTCTTCCTTGTTCTGCCTGTGTCTCTGCCTCTCTCTCTTTCTGTGTGTGTCTCTCATGAATAAATGAATAAAATCTTTTTAAAAAAAATTCCACATATGAGTGAAATCATATGGTATCTTTCTCTGGCTGACTTACTTTGCTTTTAGCATTTTACTCTCTAGCTCCACCCACGTTGTTGTAAATGGCAAGACAGAAACAGTTATATTACTAACTCTAACAACCATAGCTAACTATACCCTTCAAATATCAGTACTGAAGATGGCCTTGGGTCTACACATGGTCTACATGCCACCTCCATGCCACAGTGGACCACCATGGCCCAAGATGTATCATCCTTCTCCTGGACATTTTCAACATCCTGCATGCTGAACCTCTTTCTGCTGCTCTGGACCCCACCAATCTATTCTCCACCCATCAAGCCACAGTGATCTTTCAAGAAAAAGTGATCTGGAAAATCAGATGTCAAAATTCAAAATCCTCCATTGGTACCAATTACTCTAAGAATGAAATCTGAACTCCTTCTATAATCTACAAAGCAGTAATGGATCTGCCTCCTGCCCGTCTCTTCCACCTCATTTCATCCCACCACCCCCTCTCCCTGTTCACTATGTGATGGTCTCCCCATCTATCCCATTCACTATTCTATCCCCAGTGCCGGGCACAGGACCTTGGTTACAACAGAAGCTCCCAAAACAAAAACAGGATGAATACATGAAGTACTGTTTTGATGTATGTTAATGGCTTATTGGTTCAGTACTGAAAACCAACAAATCCTTACAATGCCAAGAAAATGTGAGTTGTTGATCCTATTTGTCCCAAAAGTCTAAGAATGAGACAAATGGCTCCATGAAGCTAAGGATAGGATTTTCAAAAAAAGCAACAGGAGCACCTCAATTCTGGAGTAGACAGGAAAACTAATGTGGGGGTATTAGCAGCATCACTAGCAAATTTTACTCAAGACCTCAGAACCCACTCATAGCCTTCCTTCTACCTCTAGGAAAAAAGAGCAACAGAGATCAAAGGCATAGGGAGTCTACTTGCAAGGACTTTTCAGGAGGAATGCTAACCTTTGATTATTCTTTTCATCTCTTAGAGCTGACGTGGTCAGTGGGACTGTGGGGTGCCCCCATTTTCTGAATGTAAAATAAAACCAGCATAAAGCAATCTGCTTAGGTTGGGTTCTAACTGAGCATTAAAACCAAAGGGCAAAACATTTCCATGTGTTCCGGTTTAGCAAGATTCACCAGACAGGAAAAGCCATATGGATTCCAGGGCAGGAGCCAGTTAGAAAAGAGCTTGATTGTCTGAGGAACCATTTGGTAGTAACCATGTGAATAGATTATGGGCTTAAGAAAACAGAAGAGAAGTTACCTCAGTAGTAAATGGCTATCCCAGTCTATAAAATCAGCAATATCTTTAAAAATTAAAAAGGCACGTTTACAGAGTATTTAATGAGGGACTTACTTCCCTCAGGGTTGTTCAGTTTGTTAAATCCCTGTAGATCAACACATATCTGAGTACCTATTATATCACCTCATGTTAGACACTAATGCAGGATGAATATAAGGCACAGTCCTCGCCTTTAAAAGCAAGAAGCTACAGGTTGGAATAGGAGCAGGTCTAGATCCCACAACTACTAGAGATTCCTGGGAATATTTCAGTCTGTACCTCACCTCCCAATTGAGTTTAGTTCAGCTTCTCAAGGCCTTCCGACTAGATCTGAACCAAGGTTGAAGATGTAACCTTTATGGAGTTTATGGAGGACTGAAAGCCACGCAGCACGGTTATGACTTAATAATGAAGGAATCTATTTCATTGGTAACAGAGGAAATGTAGAGCTAATACCTACTGCAGGCCCACGACTAATGGAGCCATTCATTAAAGGCTCTGAGAGAAGGGTGATGAAGGGAAAGTTGTACTTCAAAGTCCAGCAGGTGTACACAGGACCAGCCAAAGGGATATTCTGACCTCAAAGAAGCTGGCTAGAAGGCTAGGGCCACAGCAGGGTCCATCCCCTAGGGAATATTAATATACCACGCTACAGGTTACCCTGGCTAGGCTTAACCACATGCCAGAATCAGTAAGTACCCACACCTGACAACTGACAAAGAGTATGTCAAGTACATATGATGATAAAAACCGCAAATTATTTAAATACTCGGTAAATATACATTATACTTATAGGAGCTTTAAAAAAAGAAACAATAAAATTTCTTCATTTGTTCAGTCAAATCTTGAAAATCTACAAACAAATCTTCCATTTTCATCTTCCTTTGCTTTTCCGTATTATCTCTTTCACAATTAATGCCCAAGAAAGCTTTCTCCTGTGAAACAGTATTGCAAAAAACACATAAAAATGACACTTGTCGCGTAACAGTAAATACTTAAATTTGGCGACAAAACAGTACAGTTTTGCTTTATAAATCATTTCAGTAAGACCTTCACCACTGTCTCTTCATTTAATAAAAATTCACATCTTTAATGTTTAAAAGAAATCTAAAAGCTGATTATTTAAACATCATTTTCTTTTAAACCATGATCAGACAATATTTCCTGAGCACATGTTATATATGTCACATGCTGTGCTCCACACAACGGGTTAAGACATACAGACTGCCTTCATGGAGTTTACCATTTAGTAAGGAGAACAAATGTTCAACATTTGATACAAGTGTGAGCACTATAGTAATACAGTCATTGAATTATTACTTTCTACATATGCCATACTTATGTAGTCCACATGGAAATGAACCAAAAATATGACTAAAAATTACAATTAATGATTACAAATAAGATTCTCCCCAAACATCTTAAGCTAAGTCTTAATTACATGCCTGATATCTTTTCAGCAAAGAGTTATAATAAATATTGATTTTATATGAGAGACACAAGGATTATTTAAGACCTCATATTTGCTAATGTAACTTTGACTTTAAATTAGCATGCTACAATTATTTCATTAATAAATCAAAAGCAAAGAACACTGAAATTTCATTTTTTAGTTTTTTATTATTGAAGTATAGTTGACATAAAATGTCCTATCAGTTTCAAGTGTACAACACAGTGACTAGGCAGTTCTATATATCCAATGCTTGCCATAATAAATGTAGTCATCACCATACCATATTATGACAATATAATTACTATATTCCCTATGCTCTACTTTTCATTTTTGTGACTTTTATATAACTGGAAATTTGTACCTCTTAATCCCCTTAATCTCCTTCACCTATTTCACCCATCTCCCCCCTACCTACCTCCCCTCTTTTAGCTTTTCATTATAAAAAATTTCAAAATTATACAATAGAAGACAAAATAGTAAAATAAACTTCCATTTGCCAATCATCTAGTTTCAATAATTGCTAATTCACGACCAACCTTGTTTCATCAATAGTCCTATCCACTTCTAAAACATCACATTTATCAGCATATATTTCAGAATATATCTAAAAGATAAGGCTCTTTTAAAAGTCATAGCCATAATGCCATTATCGTTTCAGCAAAAATGTTCGTGTGAGACTTAATATCAACTACTTATAGTTTTTATGGAGATAATAATCCAATACAGTGATTTAAAAATCTCATTAAGATTTTACCATAATTTTATAAAAACTGACCCTTTGTCAACAAGGGCATTGAAATTCATAACTAATCATTTTCTACAAGTCTAGAATTCCATTAGTGTCCAATGAGAATCTGATCATTTGATTGCTTATTTGACCTTCCCTGATTTTTTCTCATTCTATCTTGCTTAATGTTAGTCTGGGTTTGGAAAAGTCAGATTGGCTGATAAAAAGAGATTTATAAGTTATGCGTTAAAAGTATTGTGAAAGGGAAAGACATTGGCCCAGAACTAATGGCACAGATATTTGTCCCTATTAAAAAGATCTATGATAGGCTGGATATGACTTAACCACTTTCTTGCAATTTGCTGACCAAGTTTTTTTTTTACTAATACTGCTTTATTTTATTGAAATTCAATATTTGGATAATCTAAATGAAACAGAAAAATTAGTCTATTCTGCATCTGCTCATCCTTTTACAGAAGGGTGAATCTAAAAGCAATCTACTAATACAACAATCACAGGCATATTTAGCAACAATACTTACAAAGTATTTTCTAGTACTTGTACACATTTGTACACTCAGTGAGATAAACTGGCATGTATAATTTCTATTTTACAAATGAAGAAGTAGATTATTTATTTATTTATTTATTTATTTGAGAGAGAGAGAGAAAGTGTGCACACAAGCAGTGGGAGAAGCAGAGGCAGGGGGAAAAGCAGACTCTCCTCTGAGCAGGGAGCCCTACATGCAGCTCCATCCCAGGACCCTGAGATCATGACCTGAGCCAAAGGTAGATGTTTAACCAACTGAGCCACCCAGGTGCCCCAGAAGTAGATAAGTTAAACTGTCCAAGGCTACATATGAGCTCCATGTTCTTTTTATTATAACATAACCAATAATGCATGCAAAATAAAACCAAAGAATCTACTTGAGCACCAAATTTGGGATCAATTAAGTAGTAAGTACACATAATTGAAAACAAAGTTGTTGCTTCATAAATATTAATTCTTCAGTCATGGCACCCCAGGAAAAAAAAAAAAAAGAGTTTCAGTTTTCTGAAAGTAAAGTCTTTCCATTCTGTCAAACTTTATTTTGTTTCTAAATAAAACCTTTAAATGAACAGATATGATTAGTTTGAGGATTCATTTCAAAGAGCATAAAAGAAATTCACAAGAGTACGACTGAAGACTAAATTAAATCCACCAGACGGATCGCTTACCAAAATTTCATTATGCGTATGTGTATCATGTGTTATATAAGAAAATAGGAAAAAAATAGAAGTAATACATACAACTTGAATTCCGAATCATCTAACTTTGAATGAAGTTTCACCATAAAGGAAGAAATGAAATGAAGCCCCAGAGGGCTAACACATAAAGAAGAGTGGAAAAACTCTGAATAGTGCAAAAGCTAGTTAGTATTTCAAAAGGCGTGCCAAAATTCACGAAGCAAGGGAAAAGCCACCCATGATAAAAGGAATTTTACTCGGACTTTCAAACTTTCTCTGGTTCTTTCCTTACCTATGTTACAAGGCATCCTCTGCTTCCTTCCCCAACCTCTGCCAAAATTCTTTCTTTCTCTTCAAGCCATTTGTTGTCCTCTCCCCTTTCCATCTCTCACCTCACCTCAACTCACCTCCTTTCTCTGGGTCTTGGTTTTCCTTTTCCTCATGTTTCTCCTGAATCTTTTATGCCCACTGTCATACCCTTTCTTAAGTGGCTGGTCATAATATGGAATGAAAGCATTTTAAACACAAGTATTGTATCAATTTCAAATCAGTGGTGCTAAACCTTTTATTTATCTCAAGTAGAAATATCAGATTATATAGCTGTCTAAGAAATCACTGAACTCAGACAGCCTGGGTTGAAATCCACCTCTACCTCTTCCTAGCTGTGTCACTTTAAGGGAGATATTTATTATCTAAAAAGTTTGAAAATAAGATATGAACCTAATGGAATTCTTGTGAGCATTCCAAGAGATCTATGTGCTAAGCACCTACCATGCAAAGTGCTCAATAAACATTAGCCGCTACTCTCCAATTCCTTGAAGCTGGAACATTACTGTACGAAGTTAATTTTTATTCTTATCATTATACTTGATAGAATATAAATCAGCACTTAATGAAAATCTCTGTTATAATATGTCCCACCTGCCACCACCAAGTCATTGTAAATAGAAAGAACAATTCATTAACTCTTCTACTCCATACATGTTCACCAGGCTGAAGTTACGTATTGGGGGTTAAAAACACAAGTTAAATGAGACTTTTGGTTGGTAAAATACCAGTAACAAGTTTAACTGTACACAAAAGGTTAACCTGTATTTTGCAACATATTTTAAATAATAGGTAATAAAAGGAAATAGCCCAAATAACTTTATTTTGTTAGGGTACATTGATTCTATTATTAACGTTTTAACTTGACAAATTTTTACTCTAAGTACGTAGCTATGACAGTGCATTCCTACTGTTAAAGACTTTGTAAGGCATAACTGTATACACCCAAAATTAGGCTTTGTAATGCCTTTAAATATACAAGGTGTTGGGTAATAAGTAGAATAGCAAAGATTTTTACCCATAATTAAAAGGAAGGTTTCCACAAAGATGTTTTAACTCATGAATATATAAGTGGATTTCATTTAAACGTATAATATTCTATAGCAACAAAGAACACACCCCTCTCTGGAAAAGCTAATATATAATATGCAAAAAGA
Source organism: Canis lupus baileyi (assembly GCF_048164855.1). Taxonomy (NCBI): domain Eukaryota; kingdom Metazoa; phylum Chordata; class Mammalia; order Carnivora; family Canidae; genus Canis; species Canis lupus. The sequence continues at coordinate 4,844,880 of NC_132839.1, read as the reverse complement.
AAATGCACAGAAGCAAGAGCACAACCTTCAAAAAGTCACTTGTGTTTGTGAAAATATTTCAGATTAGGCTTTAATATTTTAACAGGAGATAATGCTTCCCAGGATGAATAAAATCTAACCAAGGTATAAAGCCCTAACAATCTGTGTTTTAATCATAAATGAAAGACAATAATCACTTGTTTAAAAAAAAAAAGAGTACAAACATCCTAATGTATGAATATAGAACATTTCTTACATATTCACGTTAACATTCTTTAAACAAGAAAACCTATCATCAAAAAACAAAACCTAAAATTAGGTTATACATTTTTCATCATGTCAGACAAATACATTCATAGCTCACTGAATGTTCTTTCTTACATTTCAAACAGCTTATAAAATCCCACCTCATTTAATAAGGTTCCCACAATAATTGGAAGTAAGATGGCGAGTCCGTCACCCACCCTTGACCTAGTCCAACTGGTACGCACACTTAACCTTCACAAAAGCAGCCATGCTAAGTAACCTGAATGCAAAGAAGGCATTTCTTTGTCAATTCTGTCAGAGAAAAGAAAGTATACTGTATAAATCTACTTCACTTCATTTTTTAAATTAGAAGCTCAGGAAGGGGAAAGCTCATTGTATAAGGTCGAGAACAGATTCATTTCTCCAGGAATAGGGGTCAAGGAAGTTTTCAAGTATTTTCATAATGCTTCCCCCCCCCAATCCAAGTTAAAATGTACCAGTAGCACAGGGCCTGAAAAATAGTAGGTGCTCAATAAATATTTACTGAGTACGTGAATGAATTCATGCATAAATGAATGAGAAAATGAATGAATAAAAGAAATCCAGGAGGGGCACCTGGATAGCTTAGTAGGTAGAGCACATGACTCTTGATTTTGGGATCATGAGTTTCCTCTCCACCTTGGGTGTAGAGCTTACTTTAAGGAGAAAAAAAAAAAAAATTCCAGGAGAGGCAGTTACTAGAAAAACCATTATCAATGAGGATGGAACAGCAAATAAAATCCTAAATTTCTATTGTTAAAGTCAGTTCTGAGTGTCTATTCGCCAGGTATTATACTAGATGACTTCATTTATATTTATTTAAACTACAGTGTAAAAATGCTGTTTATACGTTTTAACCCAGAAAGAACATTCCTGGGGACCTTTAGGCAACACACTAAGCAAAGCAGCAGATTTGTGGACCAGGATGCTCACTGCAGCACTATCTATAGTAATGAAAAAACTGAAACTTCCCTAATATATTAAAATGATTGAATGATATTGTATATTTTTGACAGAGTGCTATGTGGCCAGGAAAGATCGTGTTTCTTAAAACATTTAATGAAGGGGGAAAATGCAACATAATTGAAAAAAGCAGAATGTACAATTATTAGAAGTAGAAATATGTTTCTAATAAGCATATTTGCAGAGAGAAAATGTTAACTATCTCTTTATAGTGGGATTATATAAATGTGATTTTAATTTTCTTTATGCTTTTTTTTTATTTTCCAAAGTTCTACATCAGTATTTTTATTCTTATAGTCACAGAAGAAAAGTGCTAATGAGGGAAAAAAAAAAAAAAAAACACGGGAGAGGACTTTTTAAACTTTATTCTTTCATTTTAACCTAAAATTTTCATAGAATGGGAAAATTTAAGAAACAAAATAATACATTTTCTTAGAAATCTGGAAAAAATAGAATATCAATTACTTTAACATATAAGACAGTAAATATAAATTAGTAGTATATTTCTCTGTGGCCTTTTTTTTTTTTTTTTGAGATTTTATTCTTAAGTAATCTCCACACCCAACCTGGGGCTCGAACTTACAACCCCAAGATCAAGAGCTGCTTGCTCTACCGACTGAGCCAGCCAGGCACCCCGGTGGCCTTTATTCTTCTAAAATCACTTCCATAAACTATGCAATAAGAAGAAAATGTACTATAAAGCAATATACAGTACATCTAAGTACACTTTGTTTGGGCAGACCAAAACTGAGTTTCTAAGAATCTGCTTATATTTCTTCCCTAAATATTAAAAAATGCAAAATTTTAAGCATTATTAGGGAATAGGAGGAATAGTGTATAGTCAGTTCACCGGCTGAGAACCAAAATATGAATCAGAAATTTTTCCAACATACAGCTAGATTACAAACAAGATAAAGAGTCAGAACTCAGGAGTAAAAGGTACTTTCAGCGTACATAAATGAGAGGTGCTTAGCACCCCAGGAATTGACAAAGCCAACTGTTCCAGCAGCACGGTGATAATGTGCTTGTATCACACAGCTTCTCACCTGTATTTTGTCTGAAAACAATATAAATCAAATGTGTCCCAGGCCTCCCTCATCTGGGACCATAAAATAGGGTCAAATCTGCTTTTAATGACCTAATTAGGGACCTAAAACTCCCCACTAGCCTGACTGATGGAAATGAGCATCTCTACATTTCTCCAGCCGTTTCCGAGATGCCACAGCAACGCCTCACTCCTGCCCAGTGCCCATCTGCCAGGGGCTGTTCCCACCACGCGCTGACTTATCCTGCTCGGGTTCCCACTGCTACAGGTGTGTGACAGCAGAGCCACGCAGCCTACGGTTTGCCCTGCCTGTGCGGCCACCCCCGCGTCACAGTGTGATCTCCTGTGGCTCTTGAGGTCCCAGCCCTTGGACTGCCACCACACAGCAGATGTAGAACCAACGGAACCAGGGGAATCCGTCCTCCGGGGCTGCGTGCCAACCCTCCCACCTGAGCGCTGAGGGCCCTGCTGTTGGGGCCCACCATCGCACATCTCACCCTCTCCCTCCGCCCCCAGGAATTAAAACCAAGTACAAGGGGTTGAACGAGGAAGAGAAGACACACAACTTGCATCTTTCCTTACTCTTTCTACCACCTCTCTCTCTCTCTCTCTCTCTCACTTCTGCATGTTTTCAAACTGTACACATCAGAAACTGGCAAACACTGTTTATAAGCATATATATAAAAAGAAACGCTGTGTGTGTGCTCTCTCACTCTCAAATAAATTAATTAAATCTTTACAAAGAAATAGGTGAACAGTCATCTCTACAAATTCATATGGTTAAGACTTGGATCTGGAGTCACAAAAAACTGGATCTGAATCACTCATTTCACTATACACTAGCTACATACTTAAGGTCTCCAAATCCCAATACTGTCATCTTAAAGAGAGGTACTATATTATTTGCCCCCATCAAGCTTTGTGAGAATTAAAAGAGATAATGCATGTAAGGACCCATGTAATGTAAGCTCAATACAACCACTTTCAAATGAATCTAAAAACCTGGCAAAAGATTTAAAAGATTATATTTTAACCTGGGGTGAAACCTGAGTTTTCAGAATTTCATAAAGAAAAAAACACCAAAGCATCTAAACACACATATCTTTGTTCACTGAGGTTTTGGTTTAGTTGAGGAGGCTTGGTCTCTTAAAATCTTGGGCAATTTGTACTTACCTAACATTGTGTAGTTCATTATATTCAGAGAATGCAAAGGAACATAGTAAAGTAAGTGCCCAACTGGGAGTTAGATTTTAATCTTAATTCAGTTCATAGATGTTTATCATCAACTATATAAAGGCCCTGTCTAGTAGGTACGTGTGTGCAGTGGTAGTGGAGGGTAATACACACAAATACCCATAATAACAGGAGATAAATGCTAAAATAGTTTTGCAAAATTGCTTTGGGATCACAGAAGACAAAGCAATTTGTTTTATGAATTTGTAGAGGGACCAAATGGTATCTTAAAAGTTGCAAAAAGAGAGACCTTTAAAAGGCACGGAGGTAACATAGGACCATGATAGAATAAAAGGTGCAAGATATGTGAATGTACAAAATATATGATAAGAATAAAAAAATCCAGGTATCAAATTCTGGCTCTTCCCTAGGCAGGACTGTGGCCACATGGGATACAATACTCAATCTTCTATACCTCAGTTTTATATTCTGTAAAATGGAGATAAGACTCTCAGATTAAGGCTTTCTCATAAATAAGGTTGTTCTCATAAAAATATAAGATACACAATTATTTAAAAAAAGATACACAATTATATTTGTTTTACTGTTAATATCAGGTTCCTTCTAATCTCAGATTTGAAGTTTTTAACATAATACATCTTTATAAATTTAACATATAAACTTTTGATATTCAAAGTTGATTTTAAAAAGTTTTGAATGTATTTTACTTTTCATTCATGTCATTTAATTTTTACTGCCTTCTAAACATCCTCAGAATATCTATGGCTTCTGACGGTTTATATCACTCATCTACACAAACCTAGGAAGTGACATAATTCCTACCTGCCAAGAGTCAGGAATTAACATGTAGTTCCAGAATAGGATGAACTATTCTACTCCTCACACTAAATACAGCAAAAGTCCTGGGCATCGCATATAAAACAAACATTCACACTACTGTTCCTTTGACTAGAAACAACAGCACAGCAGAGTGTTCCTGAGGCCATTTTTTGAGGAGTGTTTGTTTGTTTGTTTGTTGTCTATGCTCATTGATATTTCCAGATTGCTGGTTTCTCCAGCATCTTGTCAGGGATATATAAGGCAAAAAGACAATCCAGAGAGCTCTGCTGTGTTGTATTCATGTTCCCAGGAAAAGACAATCAAGAGATGCCAATACCAAAATGATGCAGATGTTGGAATTATCTGATGAAAAATCCTTGAAATAACTTAAAAAAAAATAGTGTCACTAAAGAAATCCTTGAAATAAACTTTAAAAAAATATATCCTTGAAATAAACTTAAAAAAAAAATAGTGTCACTAAAGAAAGAGAACATATAAACAAGACCCACATCGAAGCTTTAGTACTGAAAAGTAAAATAAGCAAAAAGTCACTGGATAATCTCAACAGCAGAATAAAGACAAGAGAGGAGGGACGCCTGGGTGGCTCAGTGGTTGAGCGTCTGCCTTTGGCTCAGGGTGTGACCCCAGGGTCCTGGGATCCAGTCTCACATCAGACTCCCTGCAGGGAGCCTGCTTCTCCCTCTGCCTGTGTCTCTGCCTCTCTCTCTGTGGTGTCTCCAATAAATAAATAAAATCTTAAAAAAAAAAAAAAAAGACGAGAGGAATCAGTAAAATTGAAGACACAACAATAGAAAGTACTCAATCTGGAAAACAAAATGAAAATTGAAAAAAAAAAAAAAAAACAAAGCCTTAAGTACTTGTGTAACTAAATCAAAAGACTGAACATTCATATTAGAATTCCAGAATAAGAGGACGAAGAATGTGAAACTCAAACAGTACTCAAATAATGGCAGAAATCTCCCCAAATTTAAAGAAACAAACCTATAAATTCAAGAAGATGAGTGAATCCCAAACAGGATAAACCCCCGAAATACATGCCAAGACATCATAAACTCCCAAACACTAAAGACAAAAAAAAATTCTTGAAAGCAGCAAAATCTCTCTACAGTTGGAACTAGAAAAACAATTCAATATTACAACAGGTTTCTCAGAAAACCATAACACCAGAGACAAATGTGACAATATTTTTGAAGTGCTGAAAGAAAAGATCAAGTCACAATCCTATAACCAGCAAAAATATCCTTCAGGAATTAAATCGGAAACCAAGACATTCACAGATAAAGAAAAACTTAGGAAATTTGTTGTCAGCAGGTCTACTCTAAAAAAATAACCTAGAGGAAGTTCTTGAAAGGGAAAAGACATAATAAAAGAAAGAGTCTTAGAACAGTGGAAAGTACAGAGGAGCAAGAGAAAAAGTTAAAATATAGATTAATACACTAGGCTTTTCTTTTCCTCTTGAGTTTTCTGTACCTGACATTAAAACGTTAAAGTGAAAACAGGTTGAGAAAAATTCAAAGCCAGATTCAACCCATGGTAATCTCCATTTCCCATCCCTTTCTCTCTCGAGCAGCAGCAAACGGACTTGTGATCTTGGTCCCCTGGCCTAGAGACCCAACTCCTTCCTGATCCTGCACCATCATGACTAAGCGTGCTTTGTTCCTGTTCCTGCTTTAGGAAAAGGGGGATTTCAGTCTCTCTCCCTGTTACAAAAGGGATGCAAGGGCCAGGAAGGCACCTGACTGATAGAAAATCCTGAACACGATTTTTAATCATGGCAGGAACAAATGATTAAAAGTGAAGGCTGACTCTACCTGTGACCTGGCCAAACACTACTAAATATACTGCTTTATTCTGTACCAACATGTGAATTTATGAAAATGTATCTAAGCAGTATTACAAACAGCATCATGCGTATTTTGTTATAAATTAGGAGAATTCTGCATTTAACTTATTCGAAGAATGAAGCTGGTTGATCTGCTACCTCTGTAAGGCCATGAACTTGCATTAATAATGCAACTTATACAGAAACGGAAAGAAAAGGGAGCACTGCACCCCTGCAATCAGAAGTGCTCTCTATTCTGGCCTCGGTTCATAATGCACCACCCCAAGCAAGATGCCCTGAGGAGCAGTGCAGAGCTAAGAACAAAACCTCTATGACCTATATTTTCTGGGACTTGCTATTAGAGGCCACATCCCCACAATTAGACATATTCCTATACTAACAAAATATACGTGCAGGGAAAATCCCGCCAGAACCACCACATTGGACAGGGAAACTAACTCCTCTTTCCTCTCCCCAAAAGTAAACCCCAATGAATGAAGAGATTGTAAAAATAGTTAGGAAAAGCTGACAACTCTCCTCTACATCTAGGAAAACACGTTTTTTTGCATGCAAGAAAAGGTGACCTTATTATTTTTTAAGAACTGTTACATATCTAAGAAGGCATATAAATCTCTTCAAAGGTTTTTAAAAGGTTTAAAAGCCAGGAAATTTAGATGTTTCAGCACGATTAATGCTAACCTTGGCACTGTGACTGCTACCAATCAATTTTTTCCTTTTAGAAAGAACGAATAATTTTGATGAATATTATTGCAAATTACACACTAAAAACATAATTTTTCATATGAATGGGGCCAATGTCTTTTGGCACCCTTGTCACCATCACAATATAACTGCTAATCTTCAAATACAGTTATTAACAACTTCAGAAAATCATTTAGAAGACCAATTCTCCTTTTTAAGGTCAATGATTACCACAGTTAATGACCAATTGGCTTTAGCCATTACTGTCCTGACCTTTACATCATGTTTTAAACTAACAAGACAATAAATAACTATTAATAATGACCTATTTTGAAGGGTGTTTTTCAGTGACCATCAATGCTCACTGAAAACATAATTGTTTTGTGTTTTATATATAACCCCTCAGTCACTTGCTGATTTTTGCTGGTTTCCTTGTGATAGCTGGTATTATTCTATCATTAGGCAGGAATAAGGGTGGAGGGTGAGGAGACAAAAATCTGAGGTAATCCCTACTGCCATTTCAATAAATATTAGTAAACATCTCTTAGTTTAGAAAGTATGAAATGTACTGAAAGGTACAGAATGAAAAATAAAAGCCATCTTTCTTCACTTTCATTTCCCAAAGGTTTCTTTCATTTCTTAAGTTTCTTATAATTGCTTATAAAAAAATGTTTAATGTATTTTTTTTGTATAATACAGTTGTTTGTTTTTCCTTTTAATTTTATGCAGCTGTTTCACACTCGATACATTGCCCTGTGGCTTTTTCACTTAGGATCTCCTAGAGACCCTTCCATCTCAACGTGCACAGTAAGAGCTGCACAGTATCTATGATGTGAAAACGCAGATTTAGTGAACCAACCCTACAATGATGGATATCTAAGTGGTCTCCCGTCTTGCTAACTTTTGTTACTGCGAACAGTATTTCAAGGGCTATTATGATCCGTACATTTTGTAGCTGTCTGCAGTGATTCCTTGGGGTATCTCCTGGGTCCAACATGTGCTTTTTTGAGAGACTCTGCTACACTGTCTTCCAGAAAGACTGCCCTGGCTGATACCCAGCCGCTGAGAACGCCGCTTCCTGAAGCACCGTGGGAATTACCCCACTTCTTACTTTCCCCACCCTGCGAAGTTGTTCTCATTTAAAGCTTCTTCGTTAGAATAAGAAGTCTCACATGTTTATTCAAAAATGGTTGATTTCAGTTGTTATTTTGTTAAATGAGAACAAGAAAATCAAGTCCGATCCCTTTAGCTGGGGGCTTGATGCATAGCAGCTACTCAATAAATGCCTGATCCCTTATCAGATGAATCAAACAACAGCTTAATAGAAATCGTCCTACAGCCAGACTTTATTATTCTGGTACAATCTAATATCTGGTTTTCTAAATTTACAAGATTCCTTGACACTGAGCCAAAAGAAGCTGGCAAAACTACAGGACACAGAACAGTAAACACGTTATGCAGCCGCTTTCCTATAGCTATAATCACAGACCACTTTCTGCCGTGTTATACGCGGCACATATTTCTCCACATTGTATAAGCCCTTTGTATAAAGCCAAATAAGAGTCCATCTTCCTATGTAAGTGGTGTTTTACAGGTTTTATTATTTATACAAATAGGATATTCTGTATCTCCTACAATTTGCTTTCATCTTCTCATTCAACATTATGTTGCTGAGATGCAGACATAGTGATACATGTAGATCTACTCCACTAATTTAACCATTCCCAATTCTTTAATATACAGTGATTTGCCAATTATCTTATTGATAAATTATTACAAGGTGGCAATGAAAATTCTTGCATCTGTCTCTTTGAACACACGTACAGCAACCTTTCTAAGACATGTATATATACATATATACATGTTCCTACCAAGCAGTGGAATTGCTGAATCCTAAAAAAGCTCTTGCACAAGTGTGGAAGAGGGTGTAAAGAGAACTCCTTTTCATTATTAGTGAGAGCATAAATTGGCATAAGTACTTGGAGAGCAATTTGGCAACATATTCATAAAGTTACTTAAATATAACTACGAATTAGTTTATTCTTAAAATTCTTCCCATCCATAATTTCATAACTGGGAGGTTTTTTAGTTATCAGGTATAGAACTGGGGTAGGCCTGGAGTATCCAAGAGCAATTAAGCAACAATGGCAAACACACTAATACCTGATTGAAGAACACTGCTTGACAGGGTTAAAGAGTATCATAAGCACAAAATCAAATCAGCAAGCTTTTTGTTATAACAGAATACCATGTTAATACCAAATTCCAATACACCAGAATTCTAAAAAACATCATTTTCAAACTGTTCCTAAAATTTCTGGAAGAAATGAAATAATAAAAATAAGGTAAAAACAGAGTAATATATTTGGTATGGATTCCAGCAGTCATTTGTTATCTGAAAGTTGGCAATGCACATAGGCCTGACAATTTAATACCACTTAAGTGTACTCTTCTACATATAGGAAGATACATAAAACATATATCAGACCATGCCTTGCTTTGAGATGAGGGTAAAGGGCAGCCCGGGTGCCTCAGTGGTTTAGTGCCACCGTCAGCCCAGGGCGTGATCCTGGAGACCCCAGATCGAGTCCCACGTCAGGCTCCCTGCATGGAGCCCGCTTCTGCCTTTCTCTCTCTCTCTCTCTCTCTCTCTCTCTGTGTCTCTCATGATAAATAAATATAAAAATCTTTAAAAAAAAAAAAAAAGAGAGAGGAAAAAAAAAACACAAAGAAATAATTCCAGGTCTCCAGGAAAGCTGTATTGATATTTAATGTCTCTGAAAGCAAAGAGGTAAAACACTATTTTGTCTACAAAACTGAGTAAAAGGTATTATTACTGTTTTTTATGCTCTAATTAGACAATTCTCAAATTCTCATTATGCATAGCAAACCTGAACCACCATCTAGATGAAACTATTATACCTGCAGTCTTAAAAAAGGCATAAACTGGGGATCCCTAGGTGGCCCAGCGGTTTAGCGCCTGCCTTTGGCCCAGGCCATGATCCTGGGGTCCTGGGATCGAGTCCTACATTGGGCTCCCTGTATGGAGCCTGCTTCTCCCTCTGCCTGTGTCTCTGCCTCTCTGTGTCTCTCATAAATAAATAAATAAAATCTTAAAAAAAAAAGGCATAAATTAATGTGATGATGACCTGAGGCCTCTAAGTAGTCTCTGGATCTTTTACAAAATTTACTTAGATTCTCTATCAATGATCTAAGACAAAGAACTACAATCATCAAATCAGTTCATCAAGTAAATGCAGATCACAATATCAATAAAATAGTCCCACAACAAACATTCAAAATTGTTACTACGTGATCAGAGCAACTGTCGAAGTAATGTAGAAAAGCAGAGAATCCCCAACCTGGACATGAAAATTCTCTTTAGGGGTGCCTGGGTGGCTCAGTTAGGCGTCTGCCTTAAGCTCTGGTCATGATCCCAGGGTCCTGGGACAGAGTCCCCCAGTGGGCTCCCTGCTTTGTGGGGGAGCCTGCTTCTCCCTCTCTCTCTCTCTCTCTCTCCCTCTGCGGCTCCCCCTGCTTGTGCTTGCTCTCTGTCAAATAAATAAAATCTTTTTTAAAAAACTTTTAAAAATTCCCTTTAAAGACAGGTCATATTAATTTTTTAAAAAAGAACACTTTATTTTAGAAAAAAAAAGGCATTCATTTTTTTGAGGGTTTTTTTTCCCTTCTTCCTCTTCTGTGCCTCAGCCGATTTTCATAATTCTTGTTTAAGCACATAGAATTGGTTCGTTGGAGACTGTCTTCAAATGCTTCATACTGTTAAATGTATTACTTTAAATCTTCACTAGTATTTTTATATTTGTTAAAGTATAGTATAAAGTGCAAAAGTACCTTATCATTTAATGGTTGCTTCAATGTTACATGGTTTACCAGTATCACTCATAAAATTCTATTCCTATTTCTTCCTTGTTTTCTTTACAAGAGAAAAATGAATAAAGTATACTAGATCTTGCCACCAGCTAATCCCCCCACTTGGCCCATCCTCCTTTAATCTAACACCTAGCCACAGCCATAATGGATAATTAGAAGTAGGAACAATTCAAGAAGTAATTAGGCAAATACTTAAAATTTGCAAAGAAGTATCCACATAAAAGCAATAATAAATGTGAAACCACCTTTTCCTACAATATAAGCATCCTTAGGCAAATTTGTGTTTTGCACTCATGGAAACAATTAAGACATACATGCTTTTTATAAAATCCAAAACTTCAAACTTAAGGAGTTTCAAGTTACATTATTAAAAAAAAAAAAAACCTTACTGGTAAAATAGCTCTTAACTAGTAAACTGCCTCTAAAAAAGAAGAATAAGGTTTAAAAAAAATTGCAACATATTCAAGTCAATTTCCCCAGATGAGCCTGAATTGGCTAAATTACATATTCTCTCGTGTTTCAGAGGAGACAAGACACCAATTACTAATGTCTAAAATTCTCTGCCTATACATAGCTTCTTCCCTAATTCAATATCCACCTAGAGAGAAAACTCTGTCCTCCATGCTTTCCATTACTTCACTGTTTCAAAGACTGATGTGACTAAGTTTGATGATCTAGTAAGGATATGAAAAAATCATCAAGACATCCTAAAGACATCACTTATTCCCAAAGGATGAATCAAACACTGAAAGAAAATGGAAATCATAAATGCCTCTAATTTCTCAAGCATTGATTCTATAATATTAAAGAGTGACAGATTCCTATTCAATTATATTCCAAGGAAAGATACAACATAATTTGTAGAAATAATACTTAATAATTCAAGATAAGTTATATTTTCACAAAAATATACCTTAATCCCACAAAGGTGAGCTGAATTATAATGGTGAGAACAGAGAACAAAGGAAAGCCCCACCCTCTGCTTTTTCCTCAATTAGAGCTATCAGAGGTACTGCATTATGCTCTTCAGAAAACCATTCAGTATCGGTGTTTAAATTAATCCTAATGTCCTCCTCCTCAAATGGACTATACATATGCTACTCAGCTACTAGATTTATTGCAATAGGGCACTGTGCAATCTGCATACGAAATATGTTGCTTTACACACATATCTCTGCTCTGTGAGATAATTAATGTGGCTTTTGTGAGTGCACAAAGAACTTGTACAACTTAATGGAAAAGAGCATTATCTCCATCAAAGAGATTCTGTAATCAATCTTGAAGAATGGTTCATATACATATATCTCAATATACATTTACTGTTTATTCTCTGGCAACCTGAAATATATTTTCTCCAAAATCTTAAAGAACATTAAGGCAGAATTGTGCAGGAGATAATTATTTTATAAATAAAAAGAAGTATGTTCCAGTGTCCTGAAGGCTCAACACGCAGTGTTGAGTGTATACACACACACGGATTTCTGAAAAGATTTTATTTATTTGAGGGGAGGAGCAAGCACGGGGAGGGGCAGAGGGAGAAAATCTCAAGCAGGCTCTGCCTCCAAGCATGGAGCCCAACTCACCGCTTGATCTCATGACCTTGAGATGATGACCTGAGCAAAAACCAAGAGTCAGACACTTTGCCAAGTGATCAATCCAGGTGCCCCGTAAAATGGATTTTAACTTTTTCATTTGGTTGTTCCTTTTCTTTGTAGCATTTTATAAAATCATAAACTTTGGGATCCCTGGGTGGCGCAGCGGTTTGGCGCCTGCCTTTGGCCCAGGGCGCGATCCTGGAGACCCGGGATCGAATCCCACGTCGGGCTCCCGGTGCATGGAGCCTGCTTCTTCCTCTGCCTGTGTCTCTGCCTCTCTCTCTCTCTCTGTGACTATCATAAATAAATAAAAATTTTTAAAAAAAATCATAAACTTTAAAAATGATATGATTTTTTTTAAAGATTTTATTTATTTAATCATGAGAGACACAGAGAGAGAGAGGCAGAGACACAGGCAGAGCAAGAAGCAGGCTCCATGCAGGGAGCCTGATGCAGAACTCGATCTCGGGACTCCAGGATCACACCCTGGGCCGAAGGCAGGTACCAAACCGCTGAGCCACCCAGGGACCCCCAAAAATGATATCATTTTTTTAATGCTTGCTCTTTAATACCTACATTTATGCAGATTCAAAAGCCAATTCATAAGAGAAAATAGGCTTCAGGGGCCTGGTTTTTTGGGGGTTTTTTTTGTTTTTATACAATCCAATAACTGAATTTTAATTCAGTAGCAAGAGATTTTCCTACTTCCTATTTTCCCACAATGGTTTATGGAAATATAACAGAACTATGTTGGCTCATTAGGCCCAACCCCAAGCAGTCCTCTGGGTTCATACTCAGAGCAAGACTGACCAAGCCCACAACGTGATCTTGATCTACCTCCCAGGATGTCATTTCTAACTTGTCAGGCATGTTAATTTATTTTCATACATTAAGCTTGTTTTCACACATTTTATTGCTTTAAATTAGCTGTAAATCGAATAACAAAGGTCTTAAAGCCGAAAATAATGCAATTTTTTCCAAGATTTTTTATAAACAACACATCTTCCCTACCCCCCCTACCCCCCTCCCCCCCCCTCCCCGCCAAAGCATCTTTCTAGCAAAGCAAACTTAGACAAATCACCTAGGAAAACCCAGATTTGGAAGTGTTACTAAAAATAGATTCCACTTTTTTTTCTATTTGTCATTGGGGAGGAGCAGAAATAAAACACAGAGATCTTATGATAAAGTGGGAATCTATATGAAAGTGCTTAGCAAAAACCCAGGCACACGATAAGCATTTACAAATTTTCAAATGCTGCCTTCTCTGTTGACTCCAAAAATAACCAGTTCCCTTCCTTTAAATAGACTATTAAGCCTCTCTACGCCTATTTCCTCATTTGTAATCTCAATCCATATTCCTGGATTCTAACCATTCTGAATAGAGAAATTTCTGACTCAAAGGACTGGTGGGAGGAAATCTGAGAGGGCATCTTGTTCTTATCTCATATAAATATTATGAACAACCTTTCAGTATCTTTACCTCTGTCCTGTCATAGGTACTCAAAAAACATGTTCACAGATGAGGAAATATTTATTCTCATGTAAGAGTAAAATTTTAAACAAAAATGGAGCAACAGGGATCCCTGGGTGGCGCAGCGGTTTGGCGCCTGCCTTTGGCCCAGGGCGCGATCCTGGAGATCCGGGATCGAATCCCACGTCAGGCTCCCGGTGCATGGAGCCTGCTTCTCCCTCTGCCTGTGTCTCTGCCTCTCTCTCTCTCACTGTGTGCCTATCATGAATAAATAAAAAATTAAAAAAATAATAATAATAAAAAAAATTTAAAAAATAAATAAATAAAAAAACAAAAATGGAGCAACAGATGAAGACATCTTGCCTACTGGATTTCTACAAATGGGTGTCTTCCTAGGTAAAGTCCACTCAAAAACAAAACACCGAGAAACCATGAGAAAAAAGGGTCAAGATCACCAAGACTGGAAATAGATTAAGACCTAGAATGAGGCCAACTATACAAATAAACAAGGCCAGTATCACTAGAAATATGAGCTGTATTATTCACCCAAAGCCTGAGGCAAAGCTCAGAGTCAAGAAGGCTCAGGAAAGCCTGCTCTCCTGGCAGGTATTTTGTACTATCTTCCATTTAGGTTATTTGCATATATCTCATCTCTGACTAGATCACAACTTCTTGGAAGCAAGGATTATTGTCTAATTTACATTTATATCCCCTGCCACGCCTAGCACATTGCAGACATTCAGTTAATATTAGGCAAATTAATTAAGTATGATGCCTTCTAAAGGAAATCAACGCTTATCTTGACATTCAAACAAAACATCAGCTAAGTTAAAGTCAAAATATTTATGATTGGGCAAAAGTTTGTCTTCTTTATTTTTAGCTTTTATTTTATTAAAATTATATATATATATATATATCTGGCTTGAATTAGCAAATAACTTCAGAAGGTTAAAAAAAAATAGCAGACTCCTCTCACCTTACTTCTATTTCTCCCAAGATAATAAGCATTTTCAGTTCTTTCAGATGATTATTTTGAGATTCATTATGTTCATTTTGATGTTATGACTGCTGTGATCCTTTGGCATTTTTAGGAAAACCACAAATATTTAAATTGTTTTTAACAGTCTTTTAGTTACCAATGTCTCATTTCCTCATTACCAAATAGGACTCTGTTAGGCTGGGTAACAAATTGCCTGGGCTTTATATGGGTTACAAATATTTCAAATGTTACAAACTTTACACTAATCAGATACCACTCAAAAGTGATGAAGTGTTTTGGGGGGCACCTGCATGGAGCAGTCAGTTTAGCGTCCAACTTGGTTTTGGCTCAGATCATGAGATCAACCCCTGAGTCGGGGTCCATGCTCAATTTGAGTCTGCTTGAGCTTCTCTCTCCCACTCTACCCCACTTCGGCCCCCCAATGCATGTACTCTGTCTCCAAAATAAATCTTTTTTTTTTTTTTAAGTGTTGAATTGTCTTTAATGTAGGGTAATGGAAATAGCACAAGAGATGGAGGCAGACAGCCGACAGAGCACTCTGGTGCACCATAGGTGAACAAGGAGTCATTCACTTATTTGAGCCTCCATTTCCTCATCTAGACATGGGGATTGTTGGCATATTATAGGTTCATTTCTGATTTCTCTACCCACTGGAATAATTTAAGAATTTTAACACCTGGGGCAGCCCGGGTGGCTCAGCGGTTTAGCGCCACCTTCAGCCCAGGGCCTGATCCTGGAGTCCCAGGATCGAGTCCTGCGTCAGGCTCCCTGCATGGAGCCTGCTTCTCCCTCTGCCTGTGTCTCTGCCTATCTCTCTCTCTCTGTCTCTAATAAATAAATAAAATCTTAAAAAAAAAAAAAAGAATTTAAACACCTAGATAAAGTTGCTCATAATCATTTACCATTCCAAGAAATGATACAGAATTAATAGAAATTTACCAGGCCCCTAAATGACAAAGGGAGGAATTTTTGGGGCTACTACAGAGAATAAATAAGCTAGAGTCATTTGGGCCTGAATAGTCAAGAAAAGTAGCAAATAAAAAAGATGATAATAATCATTATTACCTGAATACTTACTATCTAAAAGCAGCACTGACTCCTTTATTCCTCAGTGTCAGCAGCTGAGAGGTAATTCTGTCCACGTTACAGATCAGCTGAAGCAGAGTGACAAATACCCTGTCCAAGTTCATAGATGCTAAGCGACAGAGCTAAGGTTCAAATCTAGGAATTCTGATGACGAAGAATGTACACATGTACACTGAATCCTGACCTGATAACACCTTCCATTAAGACTTAAACAGTGATTTAAACAGGTAAAATTATCACACACGTTATAGTATTATAATTTCTTGAAGGAAAACCTTGTTTGTACCTGAACTAGAGAATTGGGAACAATCCTATGAAGTTGTGTGCTTTGTCTAGGGTTGCAGAAGGAACTATGCTGCATTAATCTGCAATCTCCTCAGAGCTTGATCTTGACCCATTAAGGATGATGAGGCAGGCATATGAGCAGCTATATGGAATGCTCGCTATTTCATAGGGTTGTGATACACAGAGCATGCTATGGACCGAACTGTGATCCCCAAAATTCGTATGTTGAAGCCCTAATCCCCTTGTAACTGCATCTGGAGATAGGGTCTTTAGGAATCAGGTTAAATAGGGTCATGGGGGGAGGGGGCTGGAGCCCCTATGGGATGGAATGTGGCCTTATAAGAAGAGAAAGAGATCTCGATCTCTCTCTCTCTCTCTCTCTCTCTCTCTCTCTCTCTCTCTCTCATATTCTCTATCTACCCCCTCACTCTCCCTCTCCCAACCAGGTGGAAGACACAACAGGAATAGCAGTCTGAAAGCCAGGAAGAGAGCTTTCACCAGAAAATGAACTCTGTCAGACTTACATATTGGACTTTCTAGACTCCAGAACTGTGAGAAAATAAATTTCTATTGTTTAAGCCACCTAGTCTGTGGTATTTTGTACGGCAGCTCAAGCAGACTAACAGAGACAGCATCAATGTAGAAGGGATATAGAAGGGACTTAATCATGTTAGCTCTCTTTTCTCCTTTCTTCACTTTTATATGTTGGAGGAAAATAAGTAGCAAAGAAGTAGTCAGTTGTTGAAAAAGAAAAATAATGTGAGATTCCCACAAGAGAAACAGATTCAAACAAAAAACACAAAATTTCTGTGTACCATTCATTAAGGAGATTAAGTGGTATAGTGTAAAGAACAAGAGTTGAAGTCAAAAAACCTGAGCTCTGGGGAGGCAAGGGCCCTTATTTGTGAAATGGTTTTGGCCAAGTCATTTAATCTTCCATTTGCTCAGATATAATCAAGGCAGTCAGGCTAGATGACCCTTAACTTCTTTTCTGCTAAAACACTGTAGGATTCTATAATCTAGGTGGTGGAAAATTAATCAAGGAAGAGTCTGCTCAAGATATACTCCTAAAGTGGTAACAGAATTTAAAAGAAATTCCAGTGACACAAATTAGATCCCAGTAATCAAGAGAAAAACATAAAAAAAAAAAAAAACTGTAAGAGGCTATATCTAGACTACATATTTTCCAAAGCAGTCTACAGATCATAATGAAAACAATTACACAATTTCCACTTAAATAACCAGTTTCTGTGATTCAAAAGTGGCAAGTGCCCCCAACCAACAATAAGTCTTTGGCTGCTCTCAGCTATTCTCTCTGCATAATTTGAATTGGAGAAAGAAAGCACAAACAACATTGTTTTTCCAGCTGTGAAAATTGAGAATTGAAGAGATTTGATCTAGGAGAAAAGTCAGGTACAAAGCAAGTATGTTGGTTGAAAAAAAAAAAATACAGTACAACTCATCAAAAATGCCTATCAATATAGAATACGTGGGTTTGTGAAAATCTTTCACTTAGAAGTTTCTAAGTAGCAAAAAACTGTGAAACTCATTTCAATATAAAAAATAAATAATAATTTTCAAAGAAATCAGAGGAGTCTAATGTGAAAAATTACTTCCAATGTAGTTAAGAGTGTAGCAGACAGAGTCCTGGAACTGAAGCTTATCCTAGGTTTATATCCTTGGCCTGACATTTACTTGCTTATCCAGCAAACTTGACCTCTCTGAGCCTTAGAGTCTCCTCCACACAATGTCAGTTATAAACGAATAAAATTAATATACGTGAAAGGGCTTTGTAAAAATGTTGTTGCTAAAAAATGAGAGCTTCTAAGAAGTCTAAAGCATGTTCATTGTCAAAGATGTGACAATATAAGCTATAAAAAATACAAAGCAAAACACAAAAGGCAAAAGGAATTCCCAAAGAGAAAGAATCATATGAGGATACAGAGTACCCTAAAAGGAAATTTTTTTAAATATCTCGTGAAATCAAAATTTAAATACCAGAAGACAATGCAATAACATGCTATTTTAGGGCAGCCCAGTGGCTCAGCGGTTTAGCGCCACCTTCGGCCCAGGGCTTGATCCTGGAGACCCGGAATCGAGTCCCACATCAGGCTCCCCGCATGGAGACTGCTTCTCCCTCTGCCCGTGTCTCTGCCTGTTTCTCTGCCTCTCTCTCTGTGTGTCTCTCATGAATGAATGAATGAATGAATGAATGAATAAATAAATAAATAAATACTATTTTTTAATTTACCAACTTGAAACTAATCATTTTTTTAACCGAGGCCAAGATAAAACTTACTTTGGGATTGCCTTTTTTTTTTTGAAGATTTTATTTATTTATTCATGGGAGAGACAGAGAGAGAGAGAGAGAGGCAGAGACACAGGCAGAGGGAGAAGCAGGCTCCATGCAGGGAGCCTGAGGCAGGACTCGATCCCAGGACCCTGGGGTCACAACCTGAGGTGAAGGCAGATGTTCAACCACCAAGCCACCCAGGTGACCCGCTTTGTGGTTACCTATAAGGTAATACATTTTCTTGTTCCTATCACAATGGTAAACTCCTTCCACTACAGCTTCTTCCACAAAAATCAACCATGGAGAAACTACAGGTTGGTAAAGGAAGTAGTTATAAGGAGAGAGAGTGAAAGAAAGAGGGGGGGGAGGGAGGGAGGGAGGGAGGGAAGAAGGAGGGGAGGGGAGGGGAGGGGAGGGGAGGGGAAAGGAGAGGAGAGAGAGGAGAGGAGAGGAGAGGAGAGGAGAGGAGAGGAGAGGAGAGGAGAGGAGAGGAGAGGAGAGGAGAGGAGAGGAGAGGAGAGGAGAGGAGAGGAGAAGAGAAGAGAAGAGAAGAGAAGAGAAGAGAAGAGAAGAGAAGAGAAGAGAAGAGAAGAGAAGAGAACCAACCAAAAGAAAACTATGTTAGAGTCAGAGCACTGGACACTGTGTTGGGAGGAAACAGGCTGTTAGAAACCATCTCAGTGCTACTCTACTTGTCCTTTAAGGTAAAGTATGTACCTTCACCACACCAAAGAAATTGGGCAGCAGATAGCTGGCCTTTAATGTCTGCAGGGTAAAATGGGGCAGTTTAAAGGTTCTTCTGAGGTGGGCATGAAACCTCTAGATAAAGCAGCAGCAAAGAGTGGTCAATCAACAGGAAGTCGGTGATACCTGTAATTCAATGCAGGTTAACAACCAGGGCAACATTGGGCAACCAATGTTACATTGGGTTCCCTCTCTGGTACGAGTGGATTGGGAGAGAGAAGTGAAGGCACTGGCAAAGCCACATCAAGCGACACCATTCCTAGAAGCAGGGAAGGAGTGTGGTTCCTACATGCCACCATTTTTCCCAGACTAATCATTCCAATCAGACACACAAAATGAAAGACAATGAACTTAAAATTTTAATTGCTGTTGCAATGCAATGTGCTGGACCTCATGAACGAAAACTAAATTGTGCCCATGGAAATTTATGCCAGAAGAGGCAATGGCCGCTAGGGGCACCGAACCACAGTGAGGCCTGGGACCGCTTGGGTCTCAGCTCAAGGCCCAGCAACCTGGCTGGCACACTGCACAGGCTTCCTCCAATCATTTCATCAATATCAACATTATGTATTTTTGCACCTACACAATTAAAAATCTGAACTCTCTTTATAATCTTTTGGAGGAGTTTTATGTATCTACTAGAGCAGAATTATTGGAATAGTTGTATCAGTAATATAAAAAAATACAATATAGCTAAGGCAATAAAAAAAGATATCAGCAGTATGAGTCATATACAATAAATCATTAAAAATAATTTAAAATAATGGTATAAAAAATACAACGGCTGGAAAAAAAGAAAATACAATAAAGAAATAGCAGAACAGCTACAGCTAGAGGACAAGTTACTGATTTAGAAAATTGAGTGGGACATTCTTCCTAAAAGGCAATACAAAAGGATAAGATTTAACAACATGAAGGGGAAGCCGACAGATGGAAGCAGAAGTCAACAGCCAGATAACAGGAGGCCCAGGAAAAATGATGGAGAGAGGGAAGTAGAGAGAGACAAAGAAAATCTTTGAAGGAGTAATTAAAATAAATGTTCTTCAACTAAAGAAGGATGAAATACCTCTGAACGAAAGGGGTCTCTATAACAAGACAAATAAAGAAGACTCTACTCCATGGCACACCATGGCTAAATTTTAGACCAAAAAGAAAAGGATAAAATTCCTAAAGCTTCCAGACAGAAAGAAAGTAAACTCTGGAACAACACTAGATACAATATAGTAACATTTAAAAGTGTTGACAGCAAATAATTTGACTGTAGAGTTTTATATCAAGCCACATAATTTCTCAAAGGTGGGATAGAATAAAAATTACTCAGGCATACAAGGGCACACAGATGGTTTGTCTCACAAAGACCTAAACTGAGAACATTCTTAGAGAAGGCACTCAAATTAAAAACAAACAAACTGAGCCTGGCTCAGCTGGAAAAGCATGCGACTCCTGATCTCAGGGTTGTGAGTTCAAGCACCCTGTTAGGTATAAAGACTACTAAAAAAAAATCAATACTTTAAAAAAAAAACAAGCAGGGATCCCTGGGTGGCGCCGCGGTTTGGCGCCTGCCTTCGGCCCAGGGCGCGATCCTGGAGACCCGGGATCGAGTCCCGCGTCGGGCTCCCGGTGCATGGAGCCTGCTTCTCCCTCTGCCTCTCTCTTTCTCTCTCTCTCTCTCTCTCTGTGATGTGACTATCATAAATAAATAAAAAAAAAAAAAAAAAAAAATTTAAAAAAAAATAAAATAAAATAAAAAATAAAAAAATAAAAAATAAAAAAAAACAAGCAAACAAAATAAAATCAGGAAGATAAATGCAAGTACACACAGGATTATAAGAGTTATCAAAAATATTACTGTTATCATCTTATAAACTAAACACCAAGAAAAGGAAAAGACATTAGATTATCCACACCAATGGAGAACCAAAACTCTAAATAAGAACAAGAAGCAAGGATATGATGAAGAGTAGGAATCAACAAAATACCAATCAAAAAAAGCTGTATAAATAACACAGACTGCTTTTCTGAAGATTAAGAATATTAATATTGACAACCCTTTCATCAGACAGGTGTGAGGCTGGGTTATAAGAAGAAAAACATAAAATACAGAATGAAAAGGACAGTTAAATGTTATTTTTTAAGTGGTATAACAAGTATAGGCTAATGGTTGAAAAATCAAGATAAAATGGGTAAATTCCCAGAAAAATAAAACAGGCCAGAGTTAGCAAAAGAAATGGGAGATCCTGGGGCAGCCCAGGTGGCTTAGCGGTTTAGCACCGCCTTCAGCCCAGGGCGTGATCCTGGAGACCCGGGATCGAGTCCCACATCAGGCTCCCTGCATGGAGCCTGCTTCCCCCTCTGCCACTGTCTCTTCCTCCCTCTCTCTCTCTTTCTCTGTCTTTCATGAATAAATAAAATCTTAAAAAAAAAAAAAAAAGAAATGGAGATCCTGAATATACCAAATAGCAGGAAATAATGTGAAATAGTTAAAACTCCCCTCTCAAAAAGCCCACAGCCCAAAAGACAGGGGTTACAATAAGCTTTTAAGAAATATTAATGACTTTATAATACAAGTCATACAAGCAAATAGGAAGTGTGAAAATTCCCAGTTCATTTTCAGAAGCTGATTGATGGAATCTTGATTCTAAAATCAAGGGGGGAAAAGGGGTCCATTTATGAGTTAAATGGAGAGGAAAAAACAAAAAAAAAACCCTCTAAATAAAATATTAGCTAAGTGAATCTATGATTACTTTAAAAATGATAATAATTAATGATACCATGAGGTATTCTATAATGTAAAAAGTGGTTCAATATCATATGATTTTATCAGTCAATACAGGAAAAGCACTTAAAGTAAATTTGCCAGTCACGATTTTTTTTTTTTTAATGGAAGAGAACTTCCTTAAGTTGATATAAACTGTGCAGGGATACTGTCCCATCTGAACTTAGCTGAACCCCTGCTAGTGAAACTCAGTAACAAACCAATTCAAATAAATTTTCAGTTTTCAATTTTCCTCACTATCTTGGCTCTCACCACTCAGTATCCAAAAATCATAAATCATATATAACCAATTAATTGAGATCACCTTGCTCTCAGGCTCCAAGTAATCTTGGATAGTAAAGAATAACAATATAGCAAAAACCTACAAAGAACACTATATTTAAGGAAGAATCTTTACTCTTTTTAAGATCAGGAATAAAAGAAGGGCGACTACTACTAGCATCACCACTCATAAATGCAGTTCTAACAGTCAAAATAGAATAGAATAGAAAAGAAAATTTGTCAAGCTTGGAAAGAAAGGGAAAAATACCAGTATTAGTTTAAAATGATATAAATATCCACCTAGGAAAAAAAAAACCAACATTTTTTAAAGTTCCATATAAAAGAGTTCAGGAAGGTTGTCAGATAAATTAAAGAGTTCTTATCATTGAGTCTGTAAACTCTAATGGACCCGATCATTTGGATGGAAAAATAAATTACATTTTTGTATTCAGCAACCTTTATTTACTTTCCCCAACTTCTATTACATTTTACTATCACTTTCCACTACTTATCACTTACTTCTATTATGAATATAGACAACAAAATACAGTGGCTATTACCAACAGAAATTATGGTGGTTTCCATATCACGTGAATTCCAGTTGTTGCAGATATCTTGAAATAGCATTAATTTTCATTCCTATTTAAAAATTATCTATTTGGGATGTCTGGGTGGCTCAGCGGTTGAGCATCTGCCTTCAGCTCAGGGCCTGATCCCAGGATCCGGGATCGAGTCCCACATCAGGCTCCCTGCATGGAGCCTGCTTCTCCCTCTGCCTGTGTCTCTGCCTCTCTCTCTCATGATTAAATAAATAAATCTTTAAAAAAAATTATCTATTAGCCATATTATTTAATATGTTAAAAAGAATTAGTCATCTAAGTACTTTCAGGTATCTTTGTATTTCAACATTATCCTGAGAGAGTTACCAGTCTCTACCAGATTGCCATAGTGTTCCATGGCATTTAATCAATTCTTCAAAACCCATAATTAAGGAGAAATAGAAAATTATCTTCATTTGAACACACTACCCAATATGGAAAGAAATGTTCAGTATCTAATTAAAGTGTTTGTTTTAAAGAATCTCTACACCCTTTTTCAATTAACACATTCTTTTCAATTAACTCATTTGGTCCAAATTGAGTCAGAAAGACAGCAGGTACTCTTGTCCCAGTTTGGTCCCTATAATTTAAGAGCACCTAAGACATTCAATAGGTCTGGCGCTCCGTCCCAAATGATCAAAAGATAAGGGGAGAACCAGTGACAGAACTAAAATTATTTAAACTGGTAAAGAGAGAGAAGACAAAAGTATTCAGTCAAGTTTATGAATCATTACACAAAGTAAGGTAACAAGTTGGTCCCTGTCTCTATGCTAGTCCTTTGTTTCAATGTTTATAAATTTATAGGGATATAGAGGCTTAAAGTGAAAATGAAATGATTCCAATTCAAAATAAGTTCAAAGTTTCTGACACTTAAGTAAATTAGGAAGTACTCAAAAGATTTTCATCTAGAAGCCTTTCTAACTAGATCTTTATTTCTTAAGAGAAAAAAAGGTTCAAGGCTTAAAGGAAGATCAGATCAGCTCTCTAAGCTTTCCCAGCTTTACTGATCCATGACAATAACTTCAGTAGGACAAATCTACTAGTATGAAAATAGTAACTGTAACTCTTCAAATTTCAGTGAATGAAGAATAAACCAGTCAATTCTTTTCTTAAAAAAAAAAAAAAAAGATTCTATTTTTTTAAGTAATCTCTACACCCAGCATGGAGCTTGAACTCTTCATCTCTACATCCATCCTGGCTCTCAATCTTGAGATCAAGAGTCACATGCTCTACCATTTGAGCCAGCCAGGCATTCCAGGAGTCGATTATTTTTTACTTTCCTAGTTTACATTTCCTAATGCTATGTAATATTAGTAAACATAAAAATTTGTAGAGAATTATAATAGTTGAGAAATATATTTTCAACTTCTATTGACACTGGGGCAAGGTCAAAGCCGTGTTTCTTTTATCCATGATCCACAGATTAGCTCTATATTCAAAAACTATTAGATTAATTAATACTGTCTAGAACACAAAACTCTTTAGAAAAAGCAAAAGAATAATTTAGAATTTTTTTTAATCAACGATTTGCCTACATTAGAAAGATTTTTTCTGTTTTCATGTTTGGAGTCTTATTATTTCATTGCCCTTTTAGCTGCTTTGATGATACGACTAACCTAAGGCAGTAGTAGTTCCCGGATTTCTTGAAATACTGACTTATCATTCTACCTAATCAGGGAAAAGCACAAAACTATTGGTACTCATCTTCAGGAAAGAACTTTCACTTTGACATTTAGAGATCCTCATACAATTCTTAAATCTAGACAACTGTCCCATGTTCCTCACTATCTTGGCTCTCACCACTCAGTATCCAAAAATCATAAATCATATATAACCAATTAATTGAGATCACCTTGCTCTCATGTTTAAACGTGTTTAAACATGCTTAAACATACATGTTTAAATGACAGAAGCCAAAAGCCATTATAGCCAAAACTACTTACTTCTCAACTATTCCCATTTACTACATCTAAGGTATGTTCAACCTAATACCACTTTACAAAGACTTAATGAAAAAAAAAAATCAGCACATACTCAAAAGACTCTACTTGTGACTTCCCAAAGCTCAACTGCATTTTCTCAATGCCTGTATCATTTACAAGAGATAACTAAAGCAATCACTGTTCACTAGGCTCACGTATACAGGGACATGCTTACCTCCAGCAAGACTTACGGAACTTGTGCTATTATTAAATGTCTTAATAATCTCTGAAAAACAACACTCACTGTCCTAAAGTCAGGACCTATTTTCATTTTTATTTGACCGGCTTATTTTAAACCAGAGCACCTCAAACTTTAATGTGCATACACATCACATCTTGTTAAAATGCAGATTCTGATACAGTTGACTCTGATGTGGGGACCTGAGATCCTGTATTTCTAACAAACTTTAAAATGCCGTTGGTCCTCAAATCATACCTTGAATAGCAAGGTTCAAAACCGCAATTACATTTAACTTCTCAGAAATGCAATATACTTCTTTTCATATACAGAGATACTTAAACGTCCTTTGGCTTTCTCTTACACAGGTGAACTAATTCAAATTCCTTCCAGTTTCTAAATTTTAGAATGTGATAGAGTGAAATAGAATTGAGGCATAGATAAATGTAAGAATCTTTTCAAGACTTAAAAATAGAGGGAGCCTGGGTGGCTCAACAGTTAAGTGCTTCTGCCTTTGGCTCAGGTCGTGATCCTGGGGTCCTGGGATTGAGTCCCGCATTGGGCTCCCTGCAGGGAACCTGCTTCTCCCTCTGCCTGTGTCTCTGCCTCTCTCTTTGTCCCTCATGAATAAATAAATATTAAAAAAAAAAAAAAAAGACTTAAAAATAGGACACAAAATTTACTTGAAAGTTCACACTGTAGCTCTAAGTAAGGTGCAATTATTTACAGTAACTACATTACTAATTTTAATTTTTGAATAGTGGGAAATAATTTTTAACAACTCTAATGATTGAGAAATTTAGATTTATTCTATAGCATAAAAATTGCAACTACCTACCATTCCCACAAAAAATTTAAAAATTTTTTATAAATTTTACTATTAAAGATATTTAACATTATATTAGGAAAAAATTTTAACTAGCATTATATTTCCATGGTATTCCCATAACAAATATTACTAGAAACTATGTAGGGAATCATTTAAAAATCTAGTTGGCAGGGGATCCCTGGGTGGCGCAGCGGTTTGGCGCCTGCCTTTGGCCCAGGGCGCGATCCTGGAGACCCGGGATCGAATCCCACATCGGGCTCCCGGTGCATGGAGCCTGCTTCTCCCTCTGCCTATGTCTCTGCCTCTCTCTCTCTCTCTCTCTGTGACTATCATAAATAAATAAAAATTAAAAAATAAATAAATAAATAAATAAAATAAAAATAAAAATCTAGTTGGCATTAGAGAACCAATTTCCCTAAATAAAAACAACTTAAGAAAAACTAATTCTATTATTCATACTTTGTATATTTGGCATTATGTTACATAATCTATCAAACAATAAGATGTGTTTACATCTAAATATCCAAAGTATTTGTAGAAAATTCTGCATAATGTGTACACCTAATCTTATTTTCTGAGTTGGTATGGACTTTAAGTTTGTTAAACAACACTTAAAAATATTTTCAAGGTGGCATTTGCAAGTTTGAAACCATATATTCTAAAATGTTTACCTCTACTGTTAGTCCAAAGTTTCTAAATTTATACACCAAATCTAAATGTCTGAGATTACCTTTTTCAACAGACTTCTCAGTTAACATGTAACAGAAAATCTAGCATTTCTGAAACAGCCATGCACAAAATTCTCCAAACATAATAAAAGCAATATTTCTAAGATATGCTTTAGAACACACTTATAAAACAGACCAAATTTTTGCTACTGGACTGAAAATCAAAAAACTCCACTATAAAATGATACACAACTACAGATTATTCAACTTCTAGTTTATACACAGATTAACAAATTTAAATATTTGGAAATTCTTGTTTATGTAAATTGTCAACACTTAAGATATGCATTATAAGATTCAAGGTGTTACTTAATCCTACCCCTACTAGTAGTAATGTAACCTTGGCAGTTATTATCTTTAGTTATTAATTTTCATTTCTGTAGCATGGCGAAAATTGCTTCCTTTGTCTATGGTTTATTCAACAAATATTTTGTGCCTATTTTGAGGCAGGCACTGTGCTGGAGTGAATAAGACCAACTATCCACCACAGCATTTGCAATCTAAACCAAAAGACAAACATAATATACTGGTAGATGGACAAGTAGATGAACAAAATATGTCCTATGAAGACATATGGATATGAAGATAAAAATGAGTAGGGTTGCTTTAATAGACCAGGTTAAATCAGGGAAGGCTTCCCTGAGGAAATAACATTTGAGTGGAGACCTACCTCTAGAATGTCACGAAAAACTAATGATCCCATTCTTTGTTTCAAATACATTTTCTAAATTTTATTATTTTAAAAACCCAACTTTCATTTATCCCTTATAAATAGGGATGGCATAAACAACTATATGCCAAAGATAACTCCCAACTAATTTTGGTTCTTAGTTTGATCACTGTTAACAAGGTACAAAGTTGGCTAAATTATTGTGTGTCCCAGGCATGTTCCACCCTCTGGCAGAGTTGGTAATGAGAAAGAAAAACTAGAGGTTTACGAGTAGGCGGCTGATGGGAGAAGAGTAAAATAAAGAGAATAAAGGCCTGGAGGATCCATAAACTGGATAAGCAGCTCATGAATAAACCATGAGTAAATGACATTTCTATTTTCATTTTATTCTAAAAAGGAAGCAATTTTAATGGAATGGGGAGTGTGTGTATGCACACATGCATATATGTACCATGGCTTTCATACCTAACTTCATCTAGCACTTTCCTTTTTTTACTTTCAAAGCATTTTATCTCAAAGTATAAGGTTTAAAGGCAAATCTGTAACTATGAAACGGCTTTGGTTCAACCTTATCAGAAAAGGACCAGAACTTTAGATTATATGAATTCTCATGTTTTTCTTCCGAGATGCATCAGCCACTTGGCACAATACTTCAGTCATTTCAGAAAGCCTGATTCTTCACTCCTTCCCTGATAAACTGTTCAATCAGAACTATGTTGAATTTATTTTTAAGTATCAAACTGAAAAGCTAGGATTTCAACCCCTAAAGAAATGACAGAGGGGATTCATTTTCTTTAAAGATACATAAACACAACTCAAAAGAGGTTGATATCAACTATTACTACATGTTAGAACTCTTTTTTATAGGTTTTTTAATTCAAGGAGTTTAATCAACTACATAATTATCTTGGAATACATTAATTCCTTAAACTGTTATGAAAGTTTCAACCTATAGCTTAGATGAGATCCATGATCAGAACAAAAGTACTGAAGTATCTCATGACAATCTAAGACTAGAATAATCTGAAGAAATTAATGAGAAGGACACACACAATATGGCTAACTCCATCAAGCTTAGTTAGTTATTGGATACAGATGAAGAAATCTGTGAATTCCTTCCTTTTTTAATGAAGAATTTCTTTTTGGGGGCTCAGTGGGTGGAGCACGCAACTCTTGATCTTGGGGTTGTGGGTTCAAGATCCATGATAGGTGTAGAGATTACTTTAAAATACAATCTTTTTAAAAAATTCTTTTTAAAAAGTTTTAGGTTCATAACAAATTGAGGGGAAAGTACAGATATTTCCCACATATCCCCTGCCCCTACACATGCACAAACTCTTCCCCATTATGAACATCCACCACTAGAGTGGTACATTTGTTAACAACTGATGACCAAAGTCCATAATATGGTTCACTTTTGGTGTTGTATATTCTATGGGTTTAGCCAATGTATAATGGCATGTATCCATAATTATGTCATATGGAGTATTTTCACTGTCAAAAATCCTCTGTGATCTACCTCTGTGTGTGCCTCCTCCCAACAAATTCCTTCATTCTTATTTTTTTTTAATGCAGGGTTACTTTATTGTTTTTAGTAATCTCTGCACCCAACATGGGGCTCCAACTCACAACCTTGAAATCAAGTCGCATGTTCTACTGCCTGAGCCAGCCAGGTGCTCTCATTTTTATTTATTTTTAATATGAGCACTGGCCCCACACAATCATAAGGCTGGTACACAGAAGAATTGTGATTCTCCACACCTGTAGCAATCTGAGGTGAGGCAAGAGGATGAAAATATTGGATCTCCTCCCCATCCTCTCTACCCCTCCTCTACCACCCAAAGGTCTTCCAAAAAAGAGGACTAATGCATTGCTTACCTTTGAATTTTCAACACCTAAGATAGTACTGCCATAAAATGACATTCAAAGAATAAAGAATGTCAGCTGAAATCGTTTAGAAGAGGTTTTTCCTACCAAGTTAATTTATTACTTGAAATACCAAATAAAACTTTGGTACTACCCTGAAATGCATTTCCCCCCTACTATTACTGCAACTATTAGTGTGAAGTAGTGTAGCTAGAGCCCCCTCAATGGGAGACTAGGGGGATCCTGACAAACCACCCCCCCCCCAAAAAAAAAGCAGCAGTAGTAAGTATCCGAAACTAAAAGGTTTCCTCATCAACTTTGACACTAGGTTTTCAAACGTGTAGATTGAAAGACATCAGAGAAGTAAACAGTCCCCAGTCATGTATAAGACGTCTATGGGAGGTAAAAAAAGAGAGATGCCTGTCATGTTACCACCTGAAGAACTGGATTCTTAAAAATAGCAAGCACTTCAGAATGAAAAGGGAGCCTTACCGACTGAGAAACTCTCGATGTCTGTAGACACCTTAAGAAGTGATGCATTTCTCTACACGCCAGTGATGGGCTGAAAAGAGGGTGCCTAACACATTTCCGAATGCAGCTAAGTCATACACTTAACAGCTTTAGATTTGTTGTTTGAAAAACCATAGTCCTAAGGAAATTTGTCTACTAAAACCAAAGAAACAGAAAATAATTTTTTTAATTTAAAAATTAAAATAAATAAAACCAAAGAAACAGAGCATTCATTAGCCATAAACCTTGAGAATAAATGCCATTTAAAATTTTTTTCTCAGGACAAAGTTTATATAAAGTTCTATGTTAACAAATTTTTATTAAGTTATTTCTACCATATCCCCTTTTAATATTATCAGAAGAATATCACTTAAGGATGAAGAATAATAGATTGCCGAAATTCCCCCAAAAAAGCCTCATTTTTGGTAAATATCTTTCTCTGTCTCCTCTCCCTCTCCCCTGGTGTGCACATCATTTACACCCCTTCCTAACATTACATCCAAGTGAAAAGTAGAAATGATGAAGACAAATAATTTGGTGATAGATGTAAAAAAAAAAAAAAAAGGAAAGAAAAAGGATAGCAACAGGAAAGAATACAGTCAATGAAAATCAATACCTAATAACTAAGTAAATCATGATAGAAATCATAACACCTGATAGGATCACTGTCCCTAGTGTGAACCACTGAAACCAACCGCTAAAATCGGAGCTTGCTTCCCTTTCTGTCGAAGGCCTCTCTTCTCTAACAATTCTACAAATGTCCAAGTCACATCACATGTGGCCGCTGCTTCTCCTCCCACTCTCTACCCAGTATCTGACTGTGATGAGAAAAGAAAGCTACAGGCTCAAGAGAGCGGAGAGCGTTCATCAATTCATTTACATTTATTCATCACAGCTTTATTAAGGACCTTCTAAATCCCAAACCCAAGCTCAGCCAGAAAAGGATCACTGCTGAGGAAAAGAACATTGAAGAGGGGCAAGGTTGCTCCAAACCCAAGAGGTACTCCATGATGTAAGTCTGGACTCTCTTAGACTTTTTCTGTTCTTTCTCTACCTAATTCAGTAACCTGGTAGGGAGGAGAAAACACGCACACGTGCGCGCGCACACACACATGCTGCTCATGCTGACCCTTGAACAGCATGGCTTTGAACTGCACAGGTCCACTTCAATGTGGGTTTTTTTCTGATAAACACAATGTAGTATCATATATGTATTTTCTCTTCCTTATGATTTTAATAACATGTTTTCTCCAGTTTACTTTTAGAATGCAGTACCTAACACATATAGCATACAAAATATGTTAGCCAACTGTTAACAGGTAGGGCTTCCAGTCAACAGTAGGCTATTAGTTGTTATGTTTTGAGGGGATATGTTATACATGGATTTTCAATTGCACAGAGGGTTGGTGCCCCTAGCCCCTGTGATTTTCAAAGGTCAACTGTATATGTACCACATTTTCTTTGACCATTCAGCCACCGATGGACACTTAGGTTGCTTCCAACTCTTAGTTATTGTAAATAATGCTGCAAAGAACATGAGGATTGCATATATCTTTTCGAGTTAGCATTTTCATTTCCTGCAGATAAATATCCAGAAGTGAAATTGCTAGATCATATGGTAGTTCTATTTTTAATTTCTTAAGAACCTCCACACTGGCTATACCAATTCCCAACAACATCCTCACCAATACCTGTTCTCCCTTCTTTTTGATAACAGTCATTCTAGCAGGTGTGACAGATAGCTCATTGTGGTTTTGATTTGTACTCCCCCAGTGACTAGTGATTTTGATCACCTTTTCATGAAACTGCTGGTCATCTGTACATCTTCTTTAGAAAAACGTCTATTCAGATCCTCTGCCCATTTTTAATCTGTTATTTTGCTATAGATTTCTATGAGTTCTTTACATATTTTGGATATTAACCCCTTATCAGATATAGGATTTGCAAATATTTTCTCCCAATCAGTAGGCTGCCTTTTCATTTTGTCGATGGTTTCCTTTGCTATATAGAAGTTTTTAGTTTGATGTAGTCCCACTTATTTTTGCTTTTGTTGCCTTTTACTTTTAGTATCAAATTCAAAAAATCGTTGCCAAGACTGATGTCAAGGAACTTTAGCACCTATGTTTACTTCTAGGAGTTTTATGGTTTTAGATCATACTTTCAAGTCATTAATTCATTTTGAGTTCATTTTTGTGTATGGTGCAAGGGAGGGCTCCAGTTTTATTCTTTTGCGTGTGGCTGTCCAATTTTCCCAATATCACTATTTAAGAAACTATCCTTTTCTCATTGTATATTCTCAGGTCCTTTATCATGAACTAATTGACCATGTATGTGGGGTTTATTTCTGGGCTCTCTATTCTGTTCTATTAACCTCTCTGTTTCTATGTCAATACCATACTGTTTTGATTACCATGGTTTTTAATATAGTTTGAAATCAAGAGATGTGGTCCTCCAACTTTGTTCTCTTTTTTCAAGACACACTTATTACCTTATTTAACTCAAAACAGAACCACAAATGTAGGTACTTTCAGAATCCTTTTTTTTTTTTTTTTTTTTTTAAGTAGGCTCCCTACCCAGAGTGGAGCCTAACTCAGGGCTTGAACTCACAACCCTGAGATCAAGACCTGAGCTGAAATCAAGAGTCAGATGCTTAACCAGCTGAGCCACCCAGGTGCCCTGTGTACTACAATATCCTAATTAAGGATATTGGAAAACTGAGGAGCAAAGAGGTTAAATAACTACTTAAGTCCACACAAGGAAAGGGACTGACTCACAAAGTTCAGGTCTATGCAACCCCAAAACCAGAGCTCTTTAACTATGTGAACACTCCCTCCACAAATAACTATCATTTCACTCAGAATTCTAGATAGACAGCTATACAGACAGAGAGACAGAATTTAATGACCTTTAAGAATACTTACCATGAATGCTGGATGAAATGCAAATGTGTTAACTTACAAAGTAGATGACAAGAATATTTCCTTCACAAACTACAGTGATAGTTCTAGCTGACTGAGGTAGTGCTTCTGACACAAGACTCCAATATACCATTTGGTCAAATGAACTAAGTCAGGTTTTTGTTTTGTTTTTTTGTTTGGGGCAGGGTGGGGGTATGTAGTAATTTAAATCAAAATAGTTACATGAAATCATTTAAAAAATTTTTAAGCCACAATTTTTACCTTCTAATAGTCTTGGCCTATTCTGACTTATACCAGGTGTATTTTCATTGGAATATAAAATAATAACCATGCCTCCCTTCTACCTACCACTACTGCCATTGAAGAGATGAATCATTTCCTTATCTTTGCTCTCATACAGGAGAAGTGGAGAAGAAGAATGAAATTAAACATCTTTGAAGCACTATTTTGTGTCAAGGACTTTAAGGGCCCTATAAAAACTATGAGATTAATCCTCACAATCAACCACACATGGGTAAGGTAAGATTATTTCCCATTCTGCAGTAAAAAAGAAAAAGACTTATTCCTCTTGATTAGATCATCCATCCAGTAAAAGAGCCTAAATTTGAACCCAAAACTACCTCTAAAGCTTTCACAAGTTCTAATCTAACTCAGCAGCCTCCCCATGAGGACTAACTGGATCCCAGAACTAATTGGATGGGGAATCTAAGTAGAACGGAATTTATATACTGCCTGTAGACTTCCTCTTCGAGATAATCAAAAGAAAACAATCTGAAGAGTTAACATAAAATTGTTAACACTATATTAAAACTTGAAAGCAAGTAACAATAAAGTAAATGTGATCCAATATTAAATTATCCTTTAGGTGTATTTCTTAGCCAGACACTTGAGGAAACTATCACTATCACTGGAGAGAAAATAACTTTTCTAATTCCAAGAATGAAATAAAATGCTTAATGAATTAGCTGAATGTTTTTTCATGTTTCCCAATCTGTTAAAACCTTGTATTTCACTAATTCAAGTCCACAGAACTTAGGAATTGGACATAGTAATTTACTTTATTTAAAATACTAGAAATGCGTTGTTAGAATACGAAAACATTACTTTCAGAGAAGCTATCAAATGACCTTGATGATCTACACAACATTCATTATAGACTGGTAAACATTTGTGAAAATCCTTGCTGTGATGATTGATTGCATTTTTCCTTGCTTCAGTTACCTCAAACTAAATTGCCTGTCATTAAAATGATGACTTCTGTCAATGTAGTTCCCTAATCCTTCCTCGGTTCTTTCTAGCAATGACAACCTTAGAATAATATACTGTAAATCTTTATGGATCAATAATGTTCAGTATAAAACACTGCAATCTACCACCAAGATTTTTATCCCCCTATTTATAATGATGTCTGACAAGCTAACTAACAGTAAAATTTCTTACTAAGGAAAAAAAAAAAGACATCTAACAAACAAGTCAAATACAATACTATAAACAGCATATGCCAATCTAAACAAGTTAAGAATTTTAAGTGAAACTCAATGTTGGCAAAATGCTTTTATCCTAAAGTAGTTAATGACTGAGATGTCATTTGCAGACTACTCAAGAAAAAAATTATAATTCAGGCCCTTACTTAGACATTTTGAAATGATTTATGGGAGGTTATTTATGTGAAAAGCCTTCTCTGCAATGTCAGAAACAGAAAACTTCCACTTAAAAACCATAAAAGATAAGGCAACAAGCATACTCTGGTTAATTTTCTTTCCATAGGCAATTATAAAAGACATTTTTTTCCCATTTAACCTATATTTAGATTGTTCTTGGACATCTTTATATGGAAATTAGATTATAATTGCCTTTAAACACTACAATTTAGATGTTTTCATTTAAACCAAGAATTATTTAAAGTAAATGCCATTATATCAATGAAAACAGAGCCATGACACTCTTTACAACTGACATTACCTCCTTTATATAAGGAGTTGTATTAACCATGCTTTCTCTAAATCTCCATGTGTTTCATCATTTGTTAAATTCAACCTGAAATCTTTGACAATAGTAAACTGTAGGGGAAAAGTTTCAACAAGCTAACAGTTCACCATATTTTTCCCAAATTATTTAACTACAAAATAAGAATTCATTTTTGCTATTGGGTAGTTAGAAAAAAATATCAGATTTTATTGCAGTTAGAGAAAAATTAACTCCAAATCAACACATCACTTTAAATTCTCCAGAGGGATAGAATGTAACCTCCATGCATTCTTTCTCAAAAAACTATTAGAGGAATTAAAATTGAAGAATTAAAGCAAAACGGAAATAGAGAAAACAGGAAAAATAGGGATCTAACAAAGAAAAGCGACAAAACAAATATAAATTGAAGTAAGAGTGCTTATCAGGGCTCCAAAAGGAACATCTCTAAGAAAAAAACAACAATAACACTAATTATGTTATTGGTTTGTCATACTGAAAAGAATTTATAGTTTGGTTAGAGTTTAAGGCAACAATTAGAAATTGGTAAAATGAAAACTAAGCAAATGAGGGGACGTTATTAACTTATGTTCATACGAGAAAAAAGTGAACAGTACTTTACATAGCTCTGTTTTAAGTGTTTACATAGTCATAATAATGTGATGTAAATACACTAGAAAATAGGAAGAAGACAAAAGAAAAGAAAATGGTGAGGGGAAAAGAGAGGAAATGGTAAATCATGGTCTTCCACAGTAGAAAGACATTATTTAATTAAAACTGAAAGGTCAAAAAATGGTAGTATGGATGGGGAGAGCAGATAAAGAAGTAAATAAAAGGGGAAAAACAACAACAGAAAGTTGAAAGCAGTTGTCCTTGAGAAACGGACTAAGCACGGAGAGGGAGGTATCCATTTTCATTCTAAGCCTGACATACTTTGACTTTTTAAACTATGTATGTTTAACGCTTCTAAAACTTTTTAGATTAATTGGATGAAATAAAGCTATGTGAATCAATGCTGGTAAAATCTCAAAAGAATACTGGTCAAAAAGAAAAAAAAAGAAAAATTTAGACTGTTAATTTCTCTATTAATATCATTTATACCAAGTTTAAAAACAGAAAACCAAAACAGAGGGGGAAGAGTGTATATAGCCTTTGTTAGATAAACAGGAACCCCTCTACTTACAAACAATACATGGTGGACAAATGACTTACCAGCTCTTTGCCTGGGTTTTCTCATGTACAAAATAAGGACAATTATAATATTTATGATTATGACTATGTTATTTTGTGAGATAATGCAGTGACGTGCTTGATACATAGCATATTCTTGATAAATGTGTTACTCATCTTACTAATCTTTTTTCTTCACTTTTCAGTTTTTCCATCATGAATATATAAATTTGTATTTGAAATTATTTTTCTAAAATATTCAGAAGTTCATTAAATTAAGAAGTGGCTTTTATTATTATTATTAGCCTATTAGTTGATGTCAGAAAAACAGCTCAGCCTCAATTTTCCTCACGTTGTGCTGATCCCACAGAGAAATGAACACTAAAGAATTCTTGAAGGGGTGCCCTAACCTCCTCTTCTAATTTTATCCATTAAATAGACATAACCACCCAGTAGGTTCAAGAAATAAATAAGAAGGTACGGGAATACAAAGATGCAAAATACATGGTTTTTACACTCACCTAGCTTACTATAATCAGAGTAGGAAAGCACAGAGGCAGAAATGCAGCATGATGCGATATGTATGTCATGGCTTTGAAGTCAAGCAGTCCAGGGTTCTAATCCTGATTTTATAATCTTAAACTCCAAGTTTCAATTTCCTACGTAAAAATTTGGGTAACAGTAATTGCCTTGCAGAGTTGCCTAAAGATCAAGAATAATATCCTTAAAGCAACTACCACAGGATATACACTTTTTTTAGTTTTTATGGAGAGAGAATGTGAGCCCGAGCGGGGGTGGAGGGCTGTGCAGTAGAGAAAGAGAGAGAAAAAGAATCCCAAGCAGGCTCCATGCCCAGCTCAGAGCCCCTACGGAGCTAGATCTCACAACCCCAAGGTCACAATCTGAGCCAAAATCAAGAGCCAGATACTTAACCAACAGAGCCACCCAAGCATCCCACAGTAGATGCTCGGTATTTGTTAACTCTTGGTCCTATGAGGATTATTGTCAAAGAGGCATACATTCTGAAAGGGAAAAGTAGAGGGAAATGCTTTCTATAAGTTGGTTGTAAAATGTTCACAAAAAGATAAAATAAATGCCCTACAAATTCTTAATGAGAGAACTTACTTTCAGATAAGAAAAATACTTTTTCTGGAAACCCTGGCACTTTAAACACCATGTTCCAAGGATCCTAAGACACATTTTCATGTTTTAACATCTCTGAAACAATATACCCAGCAATGATGATATGTCAGTTTAATTGGCAACTTTTTCTTAGCAGTACATAAAATAATAATGCACCTTAGATTCAGTCAAGTACAGTCTATTGGGATGTAGGGCTTGTGTAGAAAGTGGAAATACCAAGGCATAGTACTGCAACTGTCAGCATGATGCTGGCATATACACTTTGGGTTGGCTGGTGTGTAGTTGTATACAACGAGGAGTTAGGAAAAAACTGAAAAGGCAGATTGTTCCTGCCTTTTAGTTTGTTTGCCTGTACAATTAATTTACTAGTTAATCTACTATTGTTTTATATGGCGAGGAAGAAATTTGTAGGAGCCCACCCAAAACTGTTTGGTTCTCCTTGTCCCTTACTCTTCTATGTCAATTTTAAAATCAGACTGTCTGATGCTGTTAAAAAACACAAGTTGAGATTTTGATCAGAATTATATTGAACTTTATGGTTTCATTTTGGGAGAATTTCTATTCTTATGTTTTCCTATTCAAAGGCATAGTTTCTCTCTCCATTCATTTGTCTCTTACATCTTTCAATAAATTTGTTCAATTTTTTCCACAGAAGTCTTGCACATCTTTTACTGAATTTAGTCCCTGGTATTTATTTTTGGGGTTATTATAAATGGTGTTTAAATTGTGTTCTGTAAGATGATGGAATATTCAGGAATCTCAAATATATATGGCAATACATTTAATCTTGCCTTTCTGTATGTTTATAATATCACAATTTAAAAATTAACAAAAATATTTCCATGACACCGACTATTGAAACTTCAAAAGGCCAAATGTAAAATTCATAACTCATGTGCAATTTCACTTCAAATAATTAAAGCATAGATTTAAATTGTCCTGGAAATAACACAGCATCCAAAACCCATACTCATGTACAATATATGATACATATAAACTGTTGGACTATTAAATATTGGACCAGGTCTATTTCTGCAGCCTTGAAATAAATGAGTGGTAATAGCATCAAAATAATTATTCCTCTCACTATAGTGATCTTATTCCATCAACTCTCAATTTCCCACACCAACTGAGAAAAACACTGATGCATATGACAAAAAAAAACCACAGATAATGCACCCAGGTGAGTTGAATGTACATTAAAAAGTTAGACATCCTCTAAATTTGTATGTATCCAGAACAGCTGGGTCATTATCTGCTCTCCTTTCCCTTAAGACAAATTCATTGATCACATGAGACAGCTGATGGCAGACAACTGAAATTTACTGGCAGTAGAAACAAATCCCAGTTTCCTTAAAATTCAAAATACACAGACATTTATTTTTCCAAAATTTCTCTAACCCAATTGCTAAATTCTCCTTACTCTCATTACTTTGCCCTTTTCTTGGAGAGTCATTAACAAATTAAAAAATAACCTTGATGAAATGAGCTTGGGAGCTACTGGTATACTAACTTCCAAACTTCTAGCTCCTGGGCTCCAGATCTTTTGAGATCTAACTGCCTACTTGGACATTTCTTTAAGCTACTGTTCTCTGACATCTCAAAATGCTATGTTTACTACTAAAGTCCACCCCATCCCAAAACTATGCCCTCTTTCCATTAGTCTCTATATCAGTACTAGCTCAAACTAGATACCTGTCTTGAGTACAGGAAAAAAAAAAAAAAAAGAACATTGTGAACCTCAACAACGAATTAACCATCAAAGCCTGCTGGCTGACTCTCTATCCGTAATAACCCCACCCCCCTTTCTACTCTCACTGCTACTTAGTTCAGCTACCCTCTTTCCTGTACTGTAGTAATTTCCTTAATAGACCTTTCTACCCTCATCCTCCACAGTATGACCAGAATAATCTTCCAAACATGTAAATGGGTACATGTTATTCTCTGCTCAAAATTCTTTAATACTTACAGGATAATATCCAAAATTATTGGCATAACACTCA
The DNA here is from genome assembly GCF_048164855.1 of Canis lupus baileyi. NCBI lineage: Eukaryota > Metazoa > Chordata > Mammalia > Carnivora > Canidae > Canis > Canis lupus. The sequence continues at coordinate 4,806,087 of NC_132839.1, read as the reverse complement.
AAAAACTTTTACAGCCTACATCTCCAGTCAGCCTCATGGTCCATAGTCCTCTCTTCCAAGCCCTGCTCTCTAAATGCCCCCACACCTTTGCACATAGTGCTTCCTGAACCCAAACTCCTTTATTTTCTTTCTTCAATTCCTTATAAATGAACTGAAACATTATAATAATGTCACAAAAACCTTCTGTGAACCCTCCAGAAAACTTAAGCACTGCTCTAAGTGTCTTTCATATCATGTATAATAGCACATATACCATTGCATTTTAATTCTCTATTATTATGTTTTTCTCTTCCTAAATAATATTTAATTAGGAAATATCCCAACTTATATCATAGTCTCAGTATTTTTCAGACACCAAAATATTTGTTGAATAAGTACTCTATATTTCTATTAATCTGAAAATAAGGTTATCACTGATACTTTAAAATATTTCTTGGTAGGAATGATTACACTTTACAATGAGAAATTTCCATCATAAAGCAAAATACTACATATGCATATGGGTTATATATTGAATATAAAAATATAAAATTGAAATATTTTACGCTAATTTTAGCTGGCTTGTTGATTTAATAAATATTGAAAAGTTTCTGATCTAAACCAAACTACAAAAACTATAAATCCAATAACTAAAAGATATTTTCAAATAGAGAAATATGAAGAATTTTATTGCTACAAAATAATTCGGAAATACGTTTGTTTCCTCTAAGTTTACTTAGTCCTAGCGAATACTATATATATACTAAGGATAGTCCTCTCTACATTATTCTGAGCACACAACTTTTAGGGAAGAATACACAATTCACTAAACAATAAAATTCAAAATTGTAAGACTTCAGACTATATTCATCCTTGAACATTTAATTAAATCCCCCAAATAAATTACTAAATTATGGCGTATTTTATAATCATAAAATGAAATAACACACACAGAGCCAACAGAAAGCCATCTTCAGTTAAATTATTAATTGTAGACTGCACAAATTATTTAAGAATACTATCAACAGTAAGCGTCTCACTCAGGAGTAATGTATGTCAATCAAAAAAAATTCAAAGCAGACACACATAATATTAAACACAGACTGTCAAAGCTATACTTATTTCCAACATAAGCATTCAATCACAGAAAGAAATGATACATATCAATGATATTTTTAAAGTTATGCAATATACATACTGATAATGATACTAGATTGAAAATATAAGATCCAAACCAACAAAGAATCAAATTTCTTTTTACCCTATTATCTGAAAAAACACCTTTTATAATTCCAAGAAGTTGTAAACTCCTTAAAAAGATGTAGCATTTACAATCTAAGCTAATATTAACATTACTCAGTGGTTCTCATTCATTATGAATGTTTTTATGAATTTTTGAGAGGAACTGTCTAGATTCAGAGGCCTACATCCCAATGGACGCTTTTAACCTTCATCTTCCAATGCCACATCGTAAATAAAGATTTCTAACTAAGGAAATCAGATTTAACTATATCATATATTATAAAAAATATTCTGTTGACATTTCCTTATGTACCCACCAAACCTCTCTCCAAAACCACGGAAAGAAAGTCAAGGAAATCTTCACTTTGAACTTGAATGGAAGCAATGAGAAAATTCATCGAGTCCAAAAGAATGGAAGAAAGTAAAAAAGTAAACAACCAAAAAAACATGCCAGTTTATTTCTGCCATAAACCTTGTGATAAAATGACTTATTTCAAACATCCCACAGTTGTCCTTTAAAATCTTCTACTGACACTACTATAATCCAGCCTATCTGGAAATTAAAAAAGAAAAAGCCTATACTAGGTCTCCATTTTTAAATTAAAATGTCTTTCTAAAAATATAAGGTGCCACTTTTTCATTTATTTTTTTTAATTTTTATTTACTTATTCATGAGAGACACAGAGAGAGAGGCAGAGACACAGGCAGAGGGAGAAGCAGGCTCCATTCAGGGAGCCAGATGCAGGACTTGATCCCAGGACTCCCAAGATCACGCCCTGGGCGGAAGGCAGATGCTCAACCGTTGAGCCACCCAGGCGTCCCTCATTTATTTTCTTAACATTATTTCTCTGTATTTACAAAAGCCATTTTGGTAAATAGTTTATAGAGTGAAATTAACATAGTATGGCACAACTTTAAGACAAGATTAAACAGTTATTTATATATGTGTATGTTTTTAACTCCAAAAGACAAACTCAAAACTTTACATAATTCAATTCTTAGTTACAAAGCTTTTAAACAAAATGGTTTTCACATACTCAAGATTTCTAATTAGCTTTAAAATGCGATATTTCATGGCAAAAAAAAATAGTCTTTAAGAACTTGGCATCAAATCTGTGTACTTTCCCCAATATTGAAATACATTTAAATATATGGCTAATTTCCTTTTTTTTTTTTTTATTTTTTTTATTTATGATAGTCACACAGAGAAAGAGAGAGGCAGAGACATAGGCAGAGGGAGAAGCAGGCTCCATGCACCGGGAGCCTGACGTGGGACTCGATCCCGGGTCTCCAGGATCGCGCCCTGGGCCAAAGGCAGGCGCCAAACCGCTGCGCCACCCAGGGATCCCCTTATTTTCTTTTTAAAATAACTGTTAACATTTATTGAGGCTTTACCATCCACTGATCTAAGCATATGACATATACAGACACACTTAGGGGCTGAGTAATTAAGTGCATTGCTCTATGAGACAAAGTAGACAAACTCTTTAGGGAAAGTTTACAACCTCTTGTGTGCCAAGGACTATGCTTGGGACTTAAAATTCAAAACTCAAACCAACAAACCACACAGTCACTGCCTTCAGAGACTTCCTAACTATTTATGCCTGTATAAACTAACAATTCTTCTAGTGAGTAGAGACCTTCTAGTAATATGACCCAATTGCTAGTAGAGCTTAAATCAGTATGATTAATTCTTAAAGTGGCTCTTCACAAAGAAGATAACATTTGGTTTCAAAAGATGGGAAAGGGAAGGGAAAAATTAAGGCTGTAAATAAGTGGAACCTGACCCCTCAAGTCCCAGGGAATGGCACCCAAAGGAATTTAGATTTGATTGCATGGTAAGCAATTGGGATCCAAAGAATTTTTAATATGACCAGCCAAGTGTTTTAGTAGAAAAACAAAACAAAAAACTTCTAAGTGCTATTGAAGATAGGGTGAAATAAGAAAGAGATTAGAAATAATAAAAATTAGTTAGGAAGCTACTAGAATAGTCAGAGAGATAAGATAGATTGAGGTAGGGCAGTAGTATGGAGAGATGAATGAGGAGGCATTTCCAGTGTTTAGAAACTGAATGTCATGGGGAAGATGAGAGGACTGACTCTGAAATTTCTAGCTTACAAAACTAGCAAGGAGGGATGACATTAGATGGATATAAAAAGAAGCAACAGGAGTTGAAGAAAATTGGGGTATGATTTTTTACTTATTAACCTAATAGAGCTGACATTATCAGTCTTAATTTTTATATAATACATCAGTTACTTTCTATATTAGTTTCTATTTTATGATACATAAAATATCAATGTAAATTTCTTAAAGTTATTTTTTTGGCTTTATTTATACTGTTTTCCTGGTAAGAATATATGGAATTTCTTTTAGAAAGTATAACCTAAAATAAAAAGATCAACCTCCCTAAAACCCAAAAGGACTGATTTATTTACTGTACATTATTAATGGATGAGGGGTTAAGACTTTGATACAGCTGTAGCACTCACTTTGATGTCAGTAGTGAAAGAAGTACCACCGCTGCCTTCTGCACCTACTACTCTTAATGAAAATATAGTTTTCACATCTTTGAGAGTATCAAATGTCACTTCAGATATTTTTTGCTTGGCTCTGAGTAGTCTGTTTTATTCATCTCAATTATTAAAATTAACATATTTTAAAATCAATAAATAATGCCTATTCAAGTTATAAGTATCCATTTCAAACAAAATAAAACATTCAATATGATAAAGTACAAAATTATTAAAAAATAACTGCAATAAAAAACAGTAATTTGCTGGTTTTAGTACAAAAGTTCTTACTGTTCTACTTCAAATCACTATTAAAGAAGAGAAACAAATAAAAAAGGATTTCTTTTTCCTAAGTATTAAATCTAGCATCATTCAGATAATGTGTAAATAACACCAGAATCACCAAACTGTTCTTCCTCAATTTGATGATTTCCATATAAGGCAAATAAAATAATCATGCCTTTTAATAACTTAAGTACAGTTTTCACACATACATCTATGCCGTGAGAGAATTATATAAGACCTCACTTGTTAAGGAATGTAATTATTTCACAAAAAAAAAAATTTTGCTGAAATCACAAATTAAAATACATTTGTTTGACCAACAGGTGGTGCTCAATCTCCACTTATAAAGAAAGTAAACATTTCCAAAAGCATTTCCAGCACAATGAAATCATTTTCAGACTCTGGCAATTTTAAAAATGCAAACATCAGGAGAAAAGCCAATGCATAAACATTATTTTAACTGTTTCTACTGTGCAGAGGAAAATTATTTCAGTTACCTTGCAAAGAATTTTAAGACTGACACTGACTGCCCATTCATTTATAGAAGACAAGTTTTAAATGTTGCTGAAACATTTCTTTTAAAAATTAGCACTGAATACTGCAAAAAATGTTAAGCAACTCAGAAATATACTTGAAAGGATTACCCCATGTTCATTATAAATTAAGAAATAATTAAGTTTACGTCATTTTATACCAATTCCTGCTTCAAAATTTTAAGTATTTAACATTCTATCCTTTGCCTGAAAGATAGCATTAAGAACAAACAAAAACTAAGAAATTCAGCTAAGCTAGAAATCAGCTGGTTTTTGAAAATTCAAGTTTCAATATGGCATTGTATTTTTTATTTGTAAAAACAGTTTAAGATCCAATTGTCTGGCTGAATTTTAAAAGCAAGTGCCACTCTCACCAAAAGCAATGGTGTTACTTCTTACCGGGGGATGAAAAAACAATTTCACTCTTGCATTACCACAAATATCCAATTAGGGTTCCTATTATACAATTTTAATTTTATCTATTATACAACTAATTCTTTCTTCTTCTAATGGAAAGAACAAAGTGTTGCAGAAACTCTGCAAAACATATCATCATATGATAGAAAATACCCCAACACAGTAATTTTTAGTCTATTCAAGTTACAGTCTTCTTGCTACTTAATGTGAAGATAAGAAGACACCCAGTATTTGGCTTCTGAATGTCAAAAAAAGGATAGAGGATATTAAGAAAAGTCACTTTTTTGCATAAAACCTGTGCACAGAAAAAGGTACTGCTAATCTATTAGTCAAAGGGAGGATAAAGCAGGATAGACATAGATTTAAACTAAAATCCAAACAAAACAATTTCAATGGGCTTTAGTTTTTACTGGAAGAATCTAAAGCCCTAAGTTTTGCTTTACACATGTTAAATGCCACTGATTACTTTGATGGTGCAAAGAAGAAATCAGTTCAAATTTAGTCTGAGAGATGGGAAACAATGTTGTTTGTTTGGTAGAAAATATATAAATGAATTATTTTAAATACCAAAGTTCTCGATCAACACAAAACACAATTCATCCCTTAATAATATACTATTTTCTCATATAAAATTTTAAAGCATCAGAAGTCTAACAATTCCTAATTCATTCTGTTTAATTTTTAGATTCATGCTTACTTATTCCATCATTAACTAGCCACTAATCAAAAACCTAATTTAGTTCTTACAGGTTTTCAAAATGCAACAAAAAAATTTAAACTTCCAGTATATATTCTTCCAGTTTATAAAAGTGAGTCTTCCATATCCACATTGAAATTCTGGCTCACCGATCTAAATAGTAATATTTAAAATTTACTTTCAGTTTTATAAAGTGCCAGTATTTCATTGAACTACAACACAGCAATTTCCCGTTACTTAACTGCCAATAGAGAGACACCTAATTTTAATGGACACACATCTGAAAAAGTAGCCCCAATTTTCTGTTGCTATTCTAAAGTAGCCTGGTTTACAATAGTTTTTAGAATCCTTTAATATTGTTTAGTTGAGATCCTACCAAAATCTTGTTTTTCTTTTAAACTGACGACACAGTTATATCCTTATGATATACAAGATAAAGTCCCAGTTTGCAACTAGTTTAAAGCTCCTTAAATAAATCTCTCTTCTACTTCCTTAGTAAACCTGAGGTTCTTACCTTTCAACACTATACCAGTAGGTTATATTTTGTGCATACAGAACAGTTTTTAAATGGATTTTTTTCATATCTATACAAGCATGTTTTCATTATAGAAATATATACTAGAAAACAAAGATATACTTGATTTTTAGAGATAGAAAAATGTTTCAGTTACAATGTAAAAGTTATTGAATACAGAAAGAAAAGCCAGCAGGTAGGTAGGCTCATTTGTATACAATTCTTCCATTGTAGATAAAGACATATATTTCCTACAGGAAACTCACTGGCTTTTACTTTCCAGTAAGTTGCTAAAATGAGTATCTACACTTTAAAATGCAAAAAAACATAAAAATTTAAATTAAAAAAAAAAAAACAAGGACAGTCTGCCCCTGTTCACAACTGACTGCTTGTCCAATAAGACCTGGGTCCCTAGGTAAGTTATCCACTCTGCAGGAGCTGATGGAAGTAGTGCATGTGAAATTCAGAAGGCTCCAGGAGGAACTAAATAGCGTGGAACACAATAACACGATAAAATGTCAGTCGAGAATCTGAAAAAAAGGGTAGATGTCATGGAAAAATCATTAGATATTTCTTCCCAGAACATCTGAAATGATGGGTAAATGAACCTAAATGTGCAAATTTAGACCCTCAACTTAAAGGTTTCAGAAAATGAATTTCTTAGAGCTCAAAAGGAATGTATCCATTGTCACAGGGAATTCAGATTACAGTTTTGTCTAAACCCAGAAACAGATGGTTACTTATCAGTGCCTCACTTGAAATTTTAAAAATATTTTAAGCTAATCATTGGTTCTGCTAATGATTAGATTAAGTGGTTTCATTTCTGTATCTCTGACAAAAAAATGAAAGGACTAACTAAAATAATTTTATATACTTTAATATTTAGCTCTGTCAAATGTCTAAAATGAAGAACTTTTTATACAGAGACACACACTCTCCTGCCCCTACTTGTTCAAATGGCCCAATTTAGAGACAGATCCATGATTTTCTTCATGAACAATTTTTGGAATTGTACAATAAATGCTTCCAAAAAGAAAGATAATGGTTTTAATTAAACATGCAGACCAAATTACCTACTGTATTATAGGGCAGTTGTTAAAAATTAATGACTATAAAAGATCTGTTTCTTTTATATTACTTAATTATCTCCATATGGAGATTTTTACTGTAAACTAAGTATGTTTAACAATGTTCTATATACAGAAGAGATGTATTCATTCTATGGAGTTTTGCTCTAGTTTTATTTTGCTATGGTAGCAATTTGAGAAAACCTAGAGGGCAGCTCCTAGACCTAAAAATTATTCATTAGTATGAAATAACTCACTTTGCTTCTTTAACACACACACACACAAAAAAAAAGGCAAGAAAGAGAAAGAAAAAAATAAAGATGTATATTTCTAGGTATATTTTTATTACCTAGAATTTATATAATGAAGGCCTATATGGAATTGTTTTATATACTTAAGGGTAGGGTTCTGCTAGTTCCAAAATATTGTTGACTCATAATGACTTATAATTAAAGATCATAGTTAGGAAAATAAAATGAATATTAAAGAATATATATGTGTTTAAATATGTTTATAGTTTAAAATAATAACTTAAAATATGGTCTAAAATTAGATTAAAGAAAGTAAAATATATTAAAGTATACATATACATGAACATAATAAAAAGCAACAGACCTACTAAAGGTTTTTTCTACGAAATGAAATTGATTCCTGGAGTAACCACTGAAGCATTTTAATTGTAGCATTTCACTGCATTTTTGTCTACTGAATTTAAGAAACAGTACAAATAAAACTCAGGGATCTCTGAATTCTGTTATTTCCACTGCTTGTTAATTCTGGAACCTTTGGCTTTAATTTGTTGCTCAGTTTTCTATTAACTAGTCTTAAAATGGAGGAGGCACATTTTTATATAGATAAACTGATAAAAATCTAAAATGAATTTAAAAGCTTTATAATGCATACTAATAAAGGGAATTCTAAAAACAAGTCATCTTTTCATGAAGAACTGTTGGCATCATTTGAATCGCAAAACAATTTTACTAAATTTAGTAATTTTACTAAATTCCTTTTAGCACACAGCTACTACAACTTACCTATGCCGCAAGATTCTTTAATCTTTCTTACACAGCACTTGAGGTCACATTTCTCATGGGCAAAAATTTAAATACTATGTTAACTACTATCTGATTGTAATGGAAATTAAGGTAAGTTTTGCATTTTTGTTTTTAGTTGCAATACTGTAGATCTAGTCTTAAGAAAAAAAGACACTGGAGAAATAACACTTATTCTTGCATCGATTCTAAATGACAAAACTTCATTAATCCTGGAAAATTATAGTTATCAGTATAAATGGAATTATCAGAGTCAATTATATCAATTATAAGTTATCAGAATAAATGGAGTAATAATTATTTACTAAGAAAAAAAATAATTATTTACTAAGAGATACCTTTTTCTATTTAGAGGAACAATAAAAATTTGGAATCCAAAGAAGTTTGGTACATTAATTCCTAGAATAATAATTCCTACAAATTTATGAATAAACTCTGGTAATAACAAATCTAATTATTTCTCATTCTTAATGAGAGATAGAAGTATTGATATAACAGGATAACTAATTTTAAGAATACCTCCTAGTAGGACAGGGAATCCAACCATTTCTCATGTCGTGATTGGAATATGACATTTCTGTGCGCCAACCCATCATAAGTCTTTCTGAAAAACACGCCACAAATTTGGACCAATCAATAAAGTGGTGGGTCAAGGCTAATTTATCTGAAAATACAGATGTTATCAATGTAACTAAATTGACACATCCAAGGAAAAACAAAAATTTACACAAAAACAGAGGCAAAGATAGTGTAATGATCATTCCTATATGAATATAAAGTCACCTATAGTCAAAAATACTTCCATCAATTATACCAATACATTGTAAGTGAAGAATAATTTCCCTCAAAAAAGTGAGTGGAAGGTTCATCTTTGATTTTTGGAATAACTACTTTAAAATCCCAAAAGTTAGAAATACAGCTTGCTTCCTGACTCCACTCAGGTTAAGTCTTTAGAAGACTCTCCAAATGAATCTTTAGCCTGAAGAAATAATCACTTTCAAATTAGCCCTTTTAAAAAACGTGAATTAGCTTATCATTGCCTAGGCCTAAGAACAGCTTTCAAAAGATACTTACAAAATGTAATTCTACATACGAAACCTGAAAATTTTCCTCTAACAAAACTGTAATTAAGATAATAATTTTCCTCATCAAATCCCTAAATCTAACTGAACCACTCAGGAAATATATCCAATATTTTAATTTAAGTGATATTTACTATATTTAAATAATACTTTAAGGAATAGGATGTTTGTATTTTGTGGGATATTTTAATACAAAATGTTTTTCAGACATTGGCATTTAGCCCTTATGTATATATACACTAATAGCTTTTTCTATAATGTACCCTATGAAATTCATAGATATAATTCATTTTTTAAGAAAAAGTAAAAGTGATAAGTCACAGTTCAGAATAATTTTTTATTAAAAAAAGCCACAGAATTGGTGCATCTGGCAGACTCAGTCAATAGAGCATGCAATTCTTGAAATCAGGGTTGTGAGTTCGAGCCCCAAGTTGGGTGTAGATTACTTTAAAATCTTTAAAAAAAAAAAAAAAAAGCTACAGAAGTTCTTTCAGTCAAAAATGTTACAATTAAATTAACATGTAACTCAGTGTAAAAGAAAAAAGGAAGATGATTTGCATTCACTTTCTAAATAGAGTGCCAAACATATAAAGCTGCAAATACTACCAACTGTTTAAAAAAACAGTTGTACATGAAATTGTACAGCTTCACCATTATATTCAAGTCCCTGGTTCAAATCCAGCTAGGGTTAGTAACAACACAAAATGTTGAGGTCTTAATATAAATATTCTTCCTAAGGCTCAGAAAGATCATGAGATTCTCTCAAATATACTCCCTTTACTAACTGTGGTCTCAAAATTACCTGCTATAGGACTCAGGCAACAGCCATATAATGAACCGTAATATATGGCTAAAAACAGAAAGCAAAATGACCACCATTAGATAAGCCACCCAGACCAATTTCTAGTACCAGCTCCATTCCACCTGACTAGATCACTTCTCCCAAACACACAAACACACACACATACAAACACCCCACAATCAATACTACCCATCTCTGTCTCTTTTTTTTTTTTTTTTCTCCTTGTATTTTGGTCTTCCAATCTAAAACTAAGTACAAACAAAGCCAAGTCAAATTGTTTTCTTTCACTATGGAATATACATTTAAACGGGATAAGATTGTTCAACATAAAATATTTGTATTATGAAGATGGTTTATTTCTTGCTTCAACTGAAGTTTTCTCATTTAAAATAAAGAATTTTAAAACAGAAGTATTATAACTACAGGAGCAGTTTTCAAAGTCTTCCAAAGTTTCTCACCCAGGACCTGTGCAGTGTTATCTGTAAAATCAAAACTATTTTAATAATAATACTAACAGGTTAAATGTCTTTTCAATTCTCATTTTCTGAGTATACAGTGCAGTTTTTCAGAAATTAGATGATCCTGTGATATCATAATCACTCTGATGACTAATGGAATGTATGCTTCTACATTCAAAATTTCTTTTTTAATTTTAAGTACAAAAAATATCGATATAAAAACATAAACAAAAGCTCTTTGGAATCCTGAATAATTTTTAAGAGTATGAAGTGGTCCACAGACCAAAGAGTTTGAGAACTACTTGAACAGAAGAAATTTGGTTCCTGGAAATACTGCTTTTAATGGAGGGGAGTATCACGTAAGATGTTCCTTCCTCTTTATATTTCATAGCCCAAAGACATGTATCTCCATTCCTTTCAATTTTATTACAGTTTTAAAGACAAAACATCTATCATGGATGCTAAACACTTTCAATACAGTTGTTTTAAATAAATATGAAGCAGCCAAAACTGCCATGTAAATTTTTAACGACTACCCTATGCTTCTTTAATTAAATCTGCTTTTCTTCAGGTACCAGCATTTGAGAAAAAAATATTTTTGTCTTCATTTGAATCATTACTTTAATAATCACATTTCAATAGTTTATCTATTTGTTATTGCATTATAATATTTAGTTAGTTCAACCTGATAAAACCTATATGGGCTAACTAAAGAATATAATTATCACTTGTAATTGTTTTCATGAGAAACCATTTTCTAGACTCCAATCAAATTCATAACACATCTGTGGAATATAATCACTTTTCAGTGAAGATTTCCTCTAATTAATTGAAACTAAGCTAGAAAATAAACACTAATATACACGTCTGCTTTAATTTGGCCCTTTAGGTTGCAAAGGACGAAAAATCAACTCAAATCAACCGCAGAGAGGGACAATCTCTTACAATCGTCAACACAAGAATGAAAAGACCTAGGAACCCAGAGAGCTCTTATACTCTCTCCCTCACACTCAATTCTTTCTTTTCCATTTCCTTCTGTCTCAGCCTCATACATACTCTATAGAAAAAGAATTTCCCTCCCCCGTGTGGAGAGAGATCTCTTCCTGAACTTCCTCTTGGGAACGGAGTCTCTACTGTAGGTCTACAAGATTTCTCAATGAGGAATTCATTTATTTTTCAATTTCTAATACCTAAGAGAGGAACTTGATCAGTTCTTGAGAAAGGTAAACTTTCTAAGCTTTAATTTCCTCACCTGAAAAATGGAGACATGGTAACACCTACCTGATAGAGCTGTCATAAACCAACAAGTCTTAAAAGCTAAGCCTGTTGGAAAAGGGGGGAAAGAGAATTCTGTGCAGGAAGAATGACTGTGAGCAGCACGTTCCGAACACCACACGCGGGTTCAGTGGAGGCAGAGTGGGTCTGTAAGGGCAAGGCCGGAGCCAGACTGCGAAGCAGAAGTCAGGCCAAGGGGAATACTGCCGACCATTCTAAGGAATGTGGTATCTCTACCTTGTATGAGAGGGAAAAACATTAAAGGGTTTTACCCAAGAACGGGAACATAGAAGAAAAATAAATTGAGAGAAAGAGGTAGGTAAGATTATGAATTCAGTCCAGTTGAGCTTTAGACATTGCTCAGTTTGAACTGAAAATAAAGGCTCAAACATAAAGAGAATAAGACTAAGAGAGAATTATTCAGCAGTCTCAGTTTACAGGAAACAGTTGAAGTCAAAACTCAAGGAGTTACTTAATGGCCTTTTTCCAACTGTTATGACCAATCTCCACAGAAAAAAATCCATATGTTTATCTACCTAGTTCCGAAACTCAAGTCTGTGAAAACAATATTGACCTTCACTGTGTAATACATCCCATCACTTCCATTCCTATTAAAAACAAAAACAGAAAACAAAAAGAACCTGCCAGTTTGAGTCTAACATCAAAACCTTACTACCTGCACCTTTACCAGCAGAGCAATACTGCTGTACTCCGAGACGACTGTGATACCTAGGGGCCATTACATTCGAATTTTTCAATCTTTTCCACAATTGTCTACATAAATGGAGAAATACATGAATTTCTATATTTTTAAAGGATCTTTTTTCTTTGAGGGTAAGTTTTTGTACATTTTCTTGAAAAATATCTAAGTATATTTATTGTTTTTATTATCTTGTGAGCATTTAGATATAGGGAACATATACTTCCTACTGCCTTAAGCAGGCCTGAAGACTTAATTTTAATTTTATAATACTTTGAAATGAATGAGAAAGAAACACTGCTGTTTATACATTTGATATAAATTACTAAAGGATAGAAGTCTCCAAGAGAATTTTTTACTACTCTTATGCCTAAAACAACATTAGACCTAATTTGCTATAATACAGGCAGCACAGAGTAGTGATTAAGAACATGGTTTTAATGACAAATTGCCCAAATTCTAAGCTTGGCCCTGAAATTTACTGGCTTTCATCTCTCTGTGCTTCAAGTTTCCTCATCTGAGAAATGAATATAATGATATTACCTACCTCATAGGACTGACAAAAAAATTGAGCTAGGTAAAATATGTAAAGTATATTACAGAGTGTTGGATTCAAATGTTCAATATTGTTATTATTTACCCTGGAGCAAGTTATCCAGCCAGATTCTTGCTTCTTTTAAGTGAAGGGGCCTTTAACTGTGGGTTTGTCAAGTATTTTATCATTCTCAGTATGAAGAAAAAGATCCATTATGATGTCCACAGAGCGCTGAGTCATAGTATTTTCATTTGAGTGCAACTTGAAGGTCTTACATAGAAGAGAACTTGAATCTTCATACTCTCTCTCTTCTCTAATTATCACTACTTAGTACATAAAAAATTCAAAACACTGACACTAGTAATTGCCCCATGTCATTCAATGTATTAATTCACTGTCGTTATTATGTCTTCGTCAATCACTGTCATTTATTGGTTCTTATCTTTTTTGTGTGGTACACACTGTTTTTAGGTATCCATCATGAAGCCTAAAAAATAATTGTCTAGGACCCTCGACTATCAGGGCAAGTACTCCTAGACTCTCAGTTGTCCCTGAGAATATCACTGTGTATAGCACAACCATGTTACTGATATTTATAGTGATGACCCTGAACCAGAAAAGTCTATCTTAATATATTCTCTTTAACAAAATATTTTAGAAAGATTGAAAAAGGTATAAAATTAAATGAATGACCTTTAGTTACCCAGTCTAGAGTATAAACTCTTCTGTATATATTCTACCAAATTATTTCTTGTTACAGGATAATGTTTAAAATATGTTAATTAGTGAAGTCATATATAAAATATAACATCCTTTGAAAAAATATAAATTCTATTTACATAGAAAAATACTGGACAATGTTCATTCAGGTATAAAGAGTGATTAATTTGTCTTTGGGTGGTGGGTTACAAGTCATTTGTGATTTCTGCCATTTTTGCCTTGTGTTCTCCAAGCTTTCTTCAGTGACTATGTATCAATTTTGTAACTTAAAAAAGCAAAATAAAGAAATAAAAGGGCTCTACCTCTCCTCATCTATTTATGTTTAAGATAGCAAATACTTTATATCCAATACTTTAAGTGAAAACTATTTAGCCTAAGTCTGACACCTAAAAAAACACTAAAAAGTTCTTCTAAAATGGAAAATTTCTATCAAATGCAATGTATCATTCTATAATTAAGTATTTAAAAATTTTAAGGCAGGTAAATTTATGTACATTGTGTGTTACTTTTAAATAATTGTGTTTGAGAATAATTCCAGGTTTTCCTGAGAATTACCGGGATTTTCTGGAACAGAATTTCCTATAGAAGATCACAGTTTCAAAATTGCAAGTCAAAACAAGTAAAATTTCTGAGGGGACTGCCTTTTTCAATAATTGTAAAAGGGCAGGGAGTTTAAGAAAAAAGCACTTTCCTATTATCCATTTAACATGACATGTAAAATATGAACTAAGCATTCCTCTTCTACCAAAGCAGCTCCCCACTACAAAATTTACAAACTGTTTTACCCTAAAGAATTACTTTTTAAAACATTCTCTGCCCCCATATTTACCCACTGTTTTCATCTAATAATCCTGTTAGGCTATCTGTATCCCAAAATGTCTAGTATGTCAGAAACTGCCCATTCCAACTATGGAACTTCAATAAACAATCTAACTGTAGTTATAATGTATATAAATTTGAAATTCTAGTGAAGTTGCTTACATTACAAAAAGTCCATTAGAACTTTGAGATATTTTTTAAACTGTTTCAAAAAACAGTTTAGAGATTATATCTACTTTAGAGATCTATCTGCTAAAGAATCAATAAACTGTGTGTGTTAGAATATTTGTTTAATTTTATTGCAGGGCCTTTTGCCACTGCCATATTCAACAACCATCACATCATTACTTAACATCACAGTGCGGAATTCAAGTTTCTTTTGTTGTAAACAAAAAGCAGTATGTGATTTGCAAGCATTCCCTACTTACACATGTCCTACACAGCCCAAGGTTGAAAATCCACAGATAAGTTTCCTTCGCCTGCTGCTGCCAAGAAAAACTTAACCTCCTTTCTTCTCCTAGCCAAACTGTTGGCAAACTTCAGA
Organism: Canis lupus baileyi; assembly: GCF_048164855.1. Classification (NCBI taxonomy): domain Eukaryota; kingdom Metazoa; phylum Chordata; class Mammalia; order Carnivora; family Canidae; genus Canis; species Canis lupus. Next base: position 4,790,853 of record NC_132839.1, on the reverse strand, counting down.
TAACTCTAGCCATCAACATTCTAGCTTCAAATGGGGAACAATTCAGGACCAGGTCAACACAAATTAAATTTGGGACTAAAGGGGGAAAGGAAATAAGGGAAAGGTAAGCATTATTGAAATCATTGCAATCTACTTTCAGTTCCTCACTGCAGAAAAGTTACTTATCTACCCTTCCCTCAAGTACTTTTTTTTTTTTTTTTTAATCACTGATTCTTTACATGTTCTTCCTTGGAAATGCTCCAAGGAAACCTGTCTGAATGTTCTTCCAAATTATAGAAAACGACTTCTGGTTTCTGGGTCACCAAATATCCACCACTGGTACCTTTACTGGACTAAGCTTTCCCTAAGAATCTTTTTATTCTTCTCCAGATCTCTGTTATTTGTATACACTGTTAGAAAACTCCCAAAAAGATCAAAGATTCGCTCTGATGACAGGAAAAAAGAAGGATAAGCTGAAACTATTCTGTGTCTTAGCTGAAGAAAAGAAAGAAATCTTTCTTTAGTTACAAACGAGTGGGTGATAAGAGGCTAATAACAAAACTATGGAAGAGAAGACAGATGAAGGCCCAATGCCAGGAGACACTGAGTGTGCTCTAGGTATTTTCAGTGGAGGAGCTTGAGTCAGACTTTAGCTTCCACTCCTGTTCCCAGCTAGCTCCTTACTAAGTTTCTGTCCGGGTCTTTAGAGTCACCATGAGAAGACAGAAACATGTACTCTGGATCTCCTAACCTAGAGCTCTGAAGATATTTTTCTATAGAAACATTCTTATTAAAAGTAGCTAGACCTCATAATACCAGCAGTATCATAGTTCATATGAAAGGGTATTTATTGTAGAAAAGCTTAGAAAGATACTACATAAAATACTCCGAGAAAGAAAAAGTGTTCCTAGTTACACTCAACTCCTAAAAAAAGGACATCTTTAAAAATTCAACTCTTGAAACACTGCTCATTTGTAGGTCACGAACTGCCTATACTTCTGATGCAACCATAGCTAGTACGGCAACCTTTCCATTTAGGGAAGCAATTTCCTTTATTCCTATTTAAAAAAAAAAAAAAAGAATCTCCATTTTCTAAACTTAAATATCCTGAGTAGCAGATTGCCTGATTGTAGCAGTCCAAGCCATTGCTGGAATGCGACCCAACAGTGGGATGAGAGTAATTTCACACGTATCTTCTATTTAAGCAGTCACACATGTTATGACACTGCCCAAATGCCAAAGTGTGAGCAAAAAAACCCTAACTTTTATAAACTTAAGTTGCAGTTGAAGAGCCCTATAAAACTTAAGGGGGAAAAAAACCTGCTATTCTAATCCTGATTTTGTTACTTCAAAAGTACAGATGACATAGTAAAATTATTTCTATCCTTAAAAATACAACTATGTAAAATTTACTACTCCGAGGAAATATATGTTATTCTATATAACATATTCACAAAGACATATTTCCAGGCCCCTCTAATTAAAATGCTCTAATACTGACAATTTCTAAGTTAGCACATAGTCACTGTAGTAGTTCACATATTCTTTCCTCATTGCCCCATAATAAACTAATGGCAGTCCTTGACTTTTTTTTCAGGTCAGACCAAAGTTACTCATATGAAATTCTATTTGAATTCAAATTTAATCAATTAACAAACTCCAAATGATCATTTCTGTCATATTTTTAAATGAAGGTGAACATTCACATAGCCAAATCTCGTTACTAAAGATCCAACCATTGAATGCTCACAATGCTTTTATTTTTCCTTCCAACTTGCACTTTCATTTCCTTCTCACTTCTTACTTCCACTAAACAGATAGGAGCATTTTTTTAATGATGCATAAATTAGACAACTCCAAGTTGTTAGAAAGAAGAATTCACCTCTTCCAACTTTCTACCTGATGAATAATCCTTCTAACAACCCTGATGTATATGTAAGCAGTTCTACTCAGGTAAGTACCTGGGATCACAACTCCTCTGGAGTAAGTCCTACAAACCAGCTACATTTACTTCCAATCTTGGGCACTTAGACTGGATAAACATGCTTTGAGAGCAGATACTTCAATTTGGAAACAATGGGCCATGTATCTTCAAAAACCAGAAGCTTAAGGCCATTTAATTATAGCTCTAACTTCTGCCACATGGAAGTCTATCAGTGTGGGAATGAGGGAGGAATCAAAACAGACAGACCTAGCTCTATCATTCATTTACAGCAAGCTAACAACCGCAAAATATGCCCTCACTAGCTATACTAAACTATTCTGCTCATCTACATTTCAGAGAGTTGGACAGTAGCAAAAGAAGGATGAAACACAGGCTAGTACTCAGTTTGGTGATTATCTTCAATTGTTTATATTAATATATTACTATATCTCCATTATTTCTCTACCCACTACTAAGATAAGGACTATCACACTTCACTCATCAGCCTCAGTGACAATGAATACAACATATTCTGTAAAATATTCAGGTAAATATCACCATTTACAGCTCTATACATTGTACTTATTTAATGCCTCAGTCCCAAATCATATCTAAAAACATTCTTTGAATATCCAATAGTTACAGCATTTTTATTTTACTTTATAATAAAAAGTTTACAAAGATTAGGTAAAGAAGAACTTGATTAAAAAGACTTAAAAATAAAATTCTTAGCACTATGAATAGGGACCATAAAGAAAAATACATACTTTCACAATCAAAATAGAGGATGATGATAAAATATCATATTTGGTAGTAAAACATTAAAAATTAGTAAATCTGGGTAAAGAGTATACAAGTTCTTTGTATATTATTGTCACATTTCTACTTTGAAATTATTTGAAAATAAAACAATTTAAATACCTAAAATGAAAGCAAAAGACTATATTTGAAACATTTTCTTTAATACTACAAATTTTGATAAGTAATTGAGCAGTCTTCAATGCTACTATTTTTCCACATTCTTCTGAATATAGTCTCCTAAACTGTGGTAAAGAAAAAAAATCTATGACTTCAAAAACACTCTTAAAGGGATACCTGGGTGGCTCAGTGGTTTAGAACCTGCCTTAGGCCCAGGGTGTTATCCTGGAGACCCGGGATCGAGTTCCACATCAGGCTCCCTGCATGAAGCCTGCTTCTTCCTCCTCCTGTGTGTCTGCCTCTCTCTCTCTGTGTCTCTCATGAATAAATACATAAAATCTTTAAAAAAAAAAAAACTCTTAAAAATAATCATGGACTTTGCACTGTCTGCCATTATTGAAGTGGTATAATCAAAAAGATTTAAGATTATGCTTCCTAAGACTAGATTTATAAAAGAAAAATAATTCAGTGTGAAACAACAAATTTCTAAGATTTTCCCATAAGTGAATTCAAAAATTAGCACAAAAAGAAAAACAATTTTAATTTTCCATTCTATTACAATGATTGGCACATGTTGTCTTCCAAATAACAAATTGATATTATTTACTTTAATCCTAAATTTTGTTCTTAGCTGAATATTTTTTCTTCCCCAATATAAATTTAACTCAGAATAATACAGTGCTAGAAAGTTAAATGGTCTGTCTATACTACCTAGAAATTAGGCCCAAAAAAAATTAAGAAGTAAAAAGTTACATTCAGTTTCTGAAATTACTACTTTTAAGAGTGATAAAATATGTTTCTTCATTTCATTATTTTAAAATAAGACAAAGTCTCTGGAGTCCTAAGAAATAATAATATCACACTTGTATAACAATTCCTTCAAAAATTCTCTAAAATCTATAATCTTATTTTAGTCTATAATCTTGCATGCTAGGTAAGGCAGGTATCATAATACCAACAATACCAACTTAATAGGTAAATTTTATAATCCACTAAATATTAAATTTAAGACCATCTATTATCTTATTTTCCTATTTTAAAAAGTTCTTCCATTTTTATTTTTATGAACAAAAAGACAAATGCCATACATCATTATATTCACTGAGATTTCTACAAATCATTCAAGAATGATGAATTATTTTTTTAAGCTGATCAATTAACAAGATTGCAAAAATGCAGCTCATTAGAAAGTAAAAATAATTAAAAGTTAAGAAAACAATGTAAGGTCACATTATTACTGAAGCAAAAAAGATAAACATGTTGCAAAAAAATCTAATGTATCTTCTATAGAATCTATCTGGAATTTATGAGATCTAGAGAAGATAATAAGAAAATCACTTACATGACCTATTTTTAGTTTTTCTTGTTTTGAATTTATTAAAAACAGAATCCCTTAGTAAGATCAGGAAATTTGTCTCACTTACAATTTAATATTTTGTGCTTCTGAATGGTGAGGTGAAAATACTTCATGTGTAATTTTGGTAATGTTGCAGCCTTTTAAAATATTTTCTTATGTCAAAAAAATGAAATAACACACTAAAAAGTACGTCAAACTTATAAAATTGTAATGAAATCTGGCAACAGTTTTCCTTCAAGTATTTTTCTTCTAATTTCAATATGACTTAAGAAACTTTTTACTTTCTTCCTAACGTATGGACGCTGTCAAAAACAGAAAACAATCTTTAAGCAACCAAGCATCAAGCATATGCTTATTTAATTCAGCATCATAGTCTTATAAGAACTCAAAGAATCTTCAAATACAATTGAAATTATACTTGCTAATCTATATCATTTGATAATTCAATTAGAATATTAATCTAATGTCTTCCAAATATTTTAAAATATATAGGATATTTAAAAACAAATTAACATGTTCTAAATCTACAGAACACTTCAGAATTGATAAACAGGAAACATTTCTCTTTGAGACACAGAGTAAATCCAATGAGTAAATAGCCTTCATTATTAAACACCCCAAAATGGGCACCAAATATAACTGAAGTCTGACAACAATGCTGCCCTGCAAACAAACACACTTTGTTGATGAGGCCATCTCATGACATTTCTTTAACAAGGGTCGTCAGCAATGAAACCTCTTTGAATCAAGTTGCACACATATCTATCCCAAATGAGATATATTATGATTCATGAAAAATGACATAATATGAATCCAATAAAATTGGTATCCATTAGAAAGATTAAGACTTTCATCCTTATCTGACCCTCTAAAAACTTTAAAGGAGATGAAAAGGTGATCCGCTATTATTAAAATACTTACAAGACAAATATACTTTTAAAAGATTACCAACAACCATAGAATCGTATTGGAAACATAACCCATTTTTACATGAAAAGATCAATTTTAAGTCCTAATTTCTCATGAAAGAACTCCCTATAACAATAAACTACTTCTGTCACTGATTACAAATTAACCCTAAAAGATACTTAATAGATGATTAGTAAAATCCTATCTTCCACAACACAAGCACTAATCATCGTGTAGATGGCATTCATTTGTCAGGCACTCAAAAGTTTATACATATAAATGATAGCTGTCTTTAAATATGACTGTCTTTAACATTAAAATACAAAAACAAAAAAGTGAGAAACATCTTCAAATTCAGAATACTGATTTCTTATGTTCGATGATGCCTACTCATTATTAAACAAACCAGATTCCATAGTTTAGCCTTGCCAATCAAGCATTCATTTTTAAACAGCACTCTATTGTTCTAAATACAATAAACAAATGATGAATTAAATAACAGCATACAAGAAGAGACCATAAAATAAATAATACATATTGGAAATTACACTATTGACATTTTGGAGATCAGTTATCACTAAATTACACCAAATTTTACCTACTAACAATCTTGTAAATTATTGTAAACTCAACTAATTACACAAAATACAATTTTAACACTAAGCCAATATAATTTGCTCCACTCTAGGTTTTAAAAAAACACCTGTTTGTGTATTTATCCACATTTAAAATTTTTTATAATAATATTTATAAATCACACAAACCGATCTCAATTTCTGAGTTATGTCTCTATCAAATTCTATCAGGTATTAAGTGGGACAGGTGTGTTGCTAAATGTTAATTTTCTGTATTATATTTTCCATTAAAAAGTTTTTAAAAACATGTAAAGTTGACATATTAAACTAAACGTCTTTATATGCATTTATTTGTTACAGTCATACTACTAAAACTTTGGTCATAACTTCTTTAAAAATCAGATACAAAAATCAGATACAAAATCCTTTCAAAGAGGATTCTTCTGCAATGTACTGAAGAAACTACTCTTAAGGATTTTTGGTATAAAAATTAAGATTTGTTATACTGAAGATTAACCACCTTAAATTAAGTACATAAGAAAACACTTCCATACATCTTAATATAACAGATTCATTTAAAAAATTATGCCAATATGCACATAATACTTAGTCATATGAAAAATATTATCTTAGAACAATATGATTTAATTTCTATCCCAAGACCTACAGAGAATTTCTGCAAATGAGCAGTATAATATAGCAAGTGTGTGCGCCTTACAAACCCAGTGATTTAAAATGCAAAAGCATTTTACGTATGCATTTGATCGTCTTTCTATGTATCAGCAAATAATAACATAAAAATTAACTGTTTTTACTGGAACTATATTTGCCAAAATAAAATCCTTAAATAACAACATTAAATAACAAAATTAAATACATGGTTCTAGCCTAAAATGTTATTTATGAAACAACTGACAAAACATTTCAATGTCTGTACATACAATAAAAAACATACTAATAGCTATAAAGACTGAACATTTTTCCTAACAAATGAACATTAGTTCTCTAATAAAGAGGGAAAAGACCCATGCACACAACAAAAAGATGTCCTGTATTCTTAATGGCTTTCAACTATTTTAAAATAATAGTAATGAGCTATATTCCCACAAATCACACTCTAACCCAGCAATACCACAGTCAGTGACTTAATGTCTTAGCAGGTTTTCACCCTTTCTACGGCTTTAATGAAACAGTAAGTTGCACAAATAGCAAACAAAAGTATTGACTAATATCCTATTATATACCCTACATGGTGCTTGTGTTAATTATGTTCGCAATCATTTTTATTTTGATTTTAAATAAATCCCAAATAATCCAATATTGCTAGGGAAAAAAAAGTATGTTGAAAAAAACTGTTTCTCAATAACCAACATGCAAAGAGGCCCTGATATTTCTGAGGCAAGAAGTGAAAACTGGTTTCTAAGACTGATAGCATTTAGTATATTTTACTATTTGTATATGATATTTTCAAATATGAGGTTTATTTTAGTTCTTCCTCTTCAAAGCTGTACTTAATTAAGCTTTACTGGGCACTGCATCTATGCAACTATAAACAGAAAACGGCAGGCAGCTCTGTTACAGGCTTATGAAACTTGGAGTACATGCCAACAGAACACAAGATAAAGATACAATACAACTCCTCTCAGAGTGAAATATTTAACATTCCCATTCACCATTAAAATCATAAACCAAACAAGTAAAGGTTATGAAAACAACTGCCTAAGGTCCATTATATTTCTGATAGGACAATCGCAATTAATTATTAAAAGGGTTTTAATGTTCTTGTTTTAAAAATCACAGCAGAAATTAAATATTCATTAAAAAATAAGTTACAGCACATCCCCAAAACAAGGCCAAACCCACTGTGACTGACTATGCTTCATCTGACACAGCTGGAACATTCTGCTTTGTCTACTCCCCCGAAAAGACACAAGGTGGGAACAAACTGTGCTGCCTTCCAATGGTTTTACTCTATACATACAGATGACAAAGGAAGTATTTTAAATAAGCCATTCTACTTAAATTTATCTTCCATGTAACAAGGTTAAATAACATGACCCATATTGTTCTTGAAACTGATTATTCTAAGTACAGAATGGGTAGAGTTAGCAACAGAGGGGAAAAAAACATCATTCCCACTAAGACATTTTTAAATATATTAATATGTCCTTTCTTTGAAATTTTCCTGGATAGATAAATTATGTGTTACATTGCTCCTACAGTAAAACAAAATCAAGTATCAGAGTTCTCGGACTAAAGCATTCCCAATTTGGTTAGGATAGTAACTACCATTATGGGGAGGTTATATCTAATGAATTTTAACTCTGTACTGCAATGCAAAAAGTATTAACAATGAGAAAACTCAAATTACTTAATTTTTTTCAACAGAATTTACTTGTAAGACATTTAAAATATACGAACATTTCAAGGTTTTCATAGCTGCATTAATATTTCTTAACTGCAAAATAATTTTTGAAAATAATTACAAACACCCACAAGAATATATTTGAAATAGACAAAAATCAATCATCTAAAAGTAATTATTTTAGTTGGATAAAATTTTCTCTCAGGAAAACAATATAACTTAAATTTTTTTATGACTTTCACTTCTTAAATTTGGTATTTGTAAATGTCTATTATCACATGAAGTAGAAGAATTACCTCTAGAATCTAGGCTAGACATCACCAAAAAGTGAATAGCAATATTTTTCCTCAAATAAGAGTATCTGAAATGTGTGCAGTGAAAAATAAGTTTATCAAACATGACCCAAAATTGTATCCTAAGATCCAAAAGCGATTACTGGCCTTGAATATTATTACACATTTTTAAAAAAACTACTCAATTTTGATATTATATTCTTTTAAAACATCCATTCTCTTAGCTCAAAAAGAATTTTCTAAGATGATAATGAGCTCTTTCTTCATTTAGCAATGTATACTTCTCTCTTACTACTTTGAACTTATTTCATTTTTAATCCTCAGTGTTCTGTTCTTTTGCCTTGAACATTATTCCTTTCCTTACCTTCTCTTTTACGCCCTTCTTTGTTTTTGTCTTTTCATATTTCATTCATTCTTTAAGCCAGCTGCATATGAAGCCAAAGTGATCTAAGTCACACTAGATCTATGATAGCTATAAAAAAAAAAATCTTACTATTTTTAAGGGAAGAAAAACAAGCCAGTTATCATCTGGGAGAGGATGAGGGGTTTTAACCCACCAGACAAGCCTGTCCAATAAAACCCAGACTCGAATCAAGTGATTATAACTTCTCATGCACATACATAAAGCTCTTGGAAAGCATCCAAAAATTTTTTTTGGTTTCCTCTCTCTTGTCTAGGAAAGAGAACTAAAAACATAATTGGGCTATAACAATTCAATCTCTTCCACAAGTCTATTGAACACAAAAATGTTTCAAAAAAATTCTTTATAAGCTAAGACTCTAAATGTCTTGACAATTTTTAATTTTATATAATCACTTTTATTTAAATATCTGAGGGACGGCTAAACTGTTTTCTGCTTCCCACACATTTTTACTCCAACTAATAAGAGTATCAATTACTAAATATGTAATTGCTAGATTATTCAAAAATGAAATCACCAGATTTTGCAACTAAAGAAGCAAGTAACTAAAATAATTCCCAAAGCATTTAAAAATGTGATTTTCAACATATCGTATTTGAGCTGACTACTTACAGTGTTTGTAAAAACAGATTAACTCTTAAGAATTTGTAGAGAATGCTGATTTAATTTTGAAATAATCATAAAAATTTATTTAAAAGAAAAGCATGGCTTAGTGCCTATCTGCAAATAAAGCTTTATGACAAATATTTAAAATTAAATAAATGATCATGAACTAGTTCACCTAGCAAGGGTGTCCTAAGGGTATGTATTTAATAATATATCTAATGAGGATAATTTTCAGGTTGCCTGCAATTGTTTCTTATAAAAACATTATTATTATTATTATTATTACTACTACTACTACTACTACTACTACTACTACTGCTACTTACCTACCATATGGCAGGTATGCATTTGTTGTGTTATATTTAAGTCTATAGCAATACTCGCATTTAAAATCTTTAATTATTGAATCAGTGAGGCACTGAATTGTAAGAAACTGTTATCAAAGTGATGCCAACTAGAGATATATTCACAAGTTTTAAAATATTTATTCTGCTTCTTCTTTCAGGACAGAAGAGTGGAGAAAGAGGCTTCTTCCCAAATGCTAACCAAATTAAATGTATGTCTTTTATTGGTGCAGATTTGAAAAAATGGTTAGACATCTTTCCACACTTTTTTCACATGTAAAAATGGTCTCTGATGTACAGAAACGTAGACTGGTGTTGAATGCTATTATATAAGAGCACATCTGTATTCTATTGTCCTAAAAATGTTCCAATGTCTCTGCCACACAACAATTTGTACAATTTATGTTGATAGTGTTCCTATTACCTAAGGCTATTCCAGTCCATTCAGAAAGTGCTGCCTTTCTAATTATATAACAAACTTTAGAGGCCAAAAAAAGGAAAAGGTGATAAATGAGGGGGAGCCTTCTATGTAGTAAAAGTGGGCTACAGCCAAATGACAAACTGGGAAAAAATATTTAGAACTCTAATTACATACAAGAACCTAGTATTCTGATTAAATAAAAAGTACCTAGGAACACATAAGAGAAAGATCAGCAACTTGGAAACAAAATTAGCCAAGGATGAATAATCACAGAAAAAGAAATCCCAGTGGTTTCTAAACATATAAAAAAAGGCCCAGACTTTTAAAGGAGGAAATAGAAATTAAAACTAAGTCAGATACCATTTCTTGCCTATCAAAAAGGCAAAAATCAAATATACTGACAACACACTATAGGCAATGCTGTGAGAAACAAGCACTCTAAATCCATACTTATAGGAATACAAAACAACATAACACCTAGGAAGGAAAATCTGACAATATCTACCAAAATCACGAGTGTCTATACCTCCTGACCTAACAATCTCATTCTGAGAATCTCTTGACAAATACATTTACATTTGTACAAAACAACATATATGTAAATGACCTGAGAATTCTTATAGCAAGAGTGGATCTAACCTAAGTGTCCAACAATCACATGCTGAACGAATGAATTGTCACCTCCAAATAATAAACTACTATATCACAGTTACAGAAGAGAAGAAAAAAAAAAGATCTGTTATCAGAGATCTGTGAAGTAAAGAAAAGTGCAATACACATAGTAATTTAACTTTTGTGTAACTAGCATGCCATCCTTTGTGTAAATACTATCTACTTTTTGTATAAGAAAAAATATAATAATATATGATTCTTACTTTCTCATATTTTCATAAAGAAACACTGGTTACACACAGGAAGCAAGATTCTTGGTATGTGTTTTCTAAAAGAATTTTATTTTAGGGATGCCTGGGTGGCTCAGTGGTTGAATGTCTGCCTTTGGCTCAGGCGGGATTCCGGAGTCCTGGGATCGAGTCTTACATCGGACTCCCTGCATGGAGCCTGCTTCTCCCTCTGCCTATGTCTCTGCCTCTCTCTCTGTGTCTCTCATGAATGAATAGTTTTTTAAAAAAAGAATTTTATTTTCAAATCAGTAACCTTTCCCAAAAAGTGCTGACTTTACCAGATATGAGTGGGAAAAACTACTTAGCTCTTTTTAAATCATTTGTAAAATGGCCATCAATTAATTAATTATTGTTTCCAAAGAGAGTAATGAAAGTAGCAAGTGTCATATCAATGCCTACCCAGTCATTAAAAATATTACTTGGGAACTTACTGTATGCAAGCCTCCTGAGAAAAAATAAATAAATAACAAACTCCAAAACTTTACTTAATGTAATATAGCATGATTAGTTTATAGCTAGAAGAAGTACACTCTATACTGGATGTGACCAGTACTTTTCAATAAAAACTGATAGAAAGGGCCCACAGCTTACATCGTATTCAATCTTGAAAGAGTAAAAAGCTTTTCTTGTAAGATCAGGAACAGAGCAGGGATACCATTTTTTTTTTTTTTTTTTTTGCCACTTCTGCTTAATATAGTAGTGAAAGTCATAAACAGAGCAATTAGGGCAGGGGAAGAAAAGCATCCAAATAAGAAGGTAGAAGTAAAATTACCCCTGTTCATAGATTATATGACCTTATATATAAAATACCCTAAAGACTACAAACAAAAACTAAACAAAAAAAAACTGTTAGAATAAAGGAATTCAGCAAAGTTACAGGACACAAAACCAACATATAAAAAATCAGTTTTATTTCTCTACATTAACAATAAACAAAGTAAGGAAACAATCCCACATACAATAGCATCTAAAAGAATAAATTATTTAGGAATAAACTTAACCTAGGAGGTCAAACACTTGTATACTGAAAACTACAAAATACTGTTTAAAAAAATTAAAGATATAAATAAATGGAAAGATAGCCCATGTTCATGGATTGAAAGATTCGATACTGTTAAAATGTCACTACCACCCAAAGTGATCTAGAGATCTAATATAAAACCTATCAAAATCCCAATGGCACTTTCTGCAGAAATTTTTTTAAAAAATCTATTCTAAAATGTAAATGGAATCTCAAGGAAGCCTGAATAGTCCCAACAATCTTGAAAACGGACAAAAAAAAAAAAGAAAGAAAACGGACAAAGTTGAAGGTCTCATACTTCCTGATTCCAAAACCTATTATAAATCTACAGTAATTAAAAGTGTGATACTGGCATAAAAACAGATAGACAACAGAATACAAAGCCCAAAAATAAATCTTCATATATGTAGATTAAATGATTTTCACAGCAAGGGTGGTTAAGATCATTCAACAGAGAAATCTTTTCAACCCATGGTGCTGCTAAAACTGGATATTCGTGTGGGGAAAAAAAGGAGCTGGACCCTTACCTTGCACTACATATAAAAATTAACTCAAAATGGATCAAAGACCTAAACATAAGAGATAAAACTATAATAAAGAGTTTTAACTCTTTAAAAAAAATAAGGGAAAAACTTCATGACAATGGATTTAGCAGTAATTTCTTGGATGCAACACCAAAAGCACAGGCAATAAGAGTAAGAAGAGATAAATTGAACTATATCAAAATTTAAAATGTATGTGCATTGAAGGATGCAATCAACAAAGTGAAAAGTCAACCTACAGAATGGGAGAAAATAGAGAAAATATTTGTGAATCACACGTATCTCTAATACAGGGCTAATATTCAGAATATATAAAGAGACTTATACAACTTAAGAACAGCAACAAAATAAACCAATTAAAAGTGGGCAAGGAATGGAATAGACATTGCTCCAAAGATATACAGGGAGCCAACAAGCACATGAAAAGATGCTTAACATCGCTAATCATTAGGAATACAAATCAAAATCCCAATAAGATGATATCCCATACCCATTAGGATGGCTACTACCAAAAATAACAATGTTGGCAAGGATGTAGGGAAAACTGGAACTCTTCTGCACTGCTGGTGGAAATGAAAGTGGTGCAACCACTGTGGAAAAGGTATGGCAGTTCCTTGAAAAATTAAAAATAGAATTTACCATATGATCCAGCAATTTCACTTCTGGTTTTATAACCAAAAGAACTGAAAGTAGGGCTCTTGAAAAGATATCTGTACACCCATACTTCTAGAAGCATTACTCACAATAACTAAAACATGGAAGCACCCCAAGTGTCCATTGACAAATGAATGGATAAACAAAATGAGGTACATAAAATACTATTCAGCCTTAAAAAGGAAAGAAATTCTTATACAAGCTGTGACATGGATGAACTCTGAGGACATTATGGTAAGTAAGAGGTAGTCATAAGTAGGCAAATATTGTATAATTCCACTTATAAGAGGTACCTAGAGTAGTCAAGTTCATAAAGACAAAAAGTAGAATGGTGGTTGCGAAGGGCTTGGGGAAGAAGTAATAAACCTTGTTGTTTAATTGTTACAGTCTCAGTTTTGTACAATAAAAGGAATTCTAGAGATTGGTTGATAACAATGTGAACAAATTTAACACGAGTGATTTGCATACTTAATTTTATATTAGATGTATTTTACCCACAACTAAAAAGAAGACAATTTTTAAAAGAGGTGAAAAACTGATATAAACATACCACCTTCCCACACAGTGCCACCATCAAGTTCAGCCAAGGAGTAAAAGGAGTGATCAACCAAGAAGCATCACCCCTGTACTCAAATCTTTTGAAAGAAGTAGAATGCATCAACTATTACCTCAGGAAAGAAACAATACAGACAGGCAAAAATATAATACTGAGAAATACACAACAAAAATCTGACTTTAAACATAAGTGAAAAGACCTGGAGAATAACTGGGATTTATTTTGTCAGAAGGGAAAGGGATAATATTCGTGGAAAGAGAAGAATAAACAAAAGTGAAAACTATGAAACATAAGAATAAAGAGAAGGAGGTAGCAGCTTTTACACCTTTCCATCTATAATAGAGCTTTAACTGGTTCTTAAGCAAGCAAGTATTATCATTGAGAAACAAAGTAAATATCTTATTGATTTGTCTGGAATTGATTTATAGGTAAACCCAATGTGGAAAGGGTGACATGATAAACATAATGAGATACTGCAGTTCACATAAAAATAAAGGGGCTAGAACTAAAGAGTTAGCAGTTGGACTAGAAAAGCAAGGAATCAATCAAAGGAAACAAGACAGTCTAACAATCAGTGAAATATAGAAGACAGAAGAGAGTAAGACATAATCGCTAAAATGTTCTAGTCTATGAAACCAAAAAAATTCATTCATCCAAAAATTACTTTAGAACAATTATCAGGTGCCTAGCACCCTTCTAGGCAAAGGATACATCAGTCAATAAGGCAAATAAGCTCCCTACTGCTACTGAGTTTACATCCTAGTGGAGCAGCACAGTACACAATAATAAAGAAAAAACAGCTGACACTAGGCAAAGATTTTACACAAGACACAAAGCACTTATCACTGAGGAAAAAATGATAAATTTGACTTCATCAAAATTAAAATTTTTTGCTCTACAAAAGAAAATGAAGGAAGTGAAAAGGAAAGACAAGGACAAAAAGTAATCACAGTACCTATATTTGACACAATAACTTGTTTCCAAAACATATAAAGAACTCTTCTAACCCGATAAAACCACCAAACTTGTAAACAACAAAAAAATGGGCAAAATATTTGTACAGCTACTTCACAAAAGAAGAGACAAGAAGGACTAAAATGTACACACACACACACACACACACAAAGGTTTTCAGGATCTTCAGATATCTGGGAAAAGCAAATGAAGACTACAGGAAGGTACCACTACAGACCCATTCAGAATACCTAAAGTAAGAAGTCATTACCACCTGCTGGTAAGGATACAGTCAAATGGAACTATCAAACATTATTGTACGGAGCATAAAACATCAGAATACCACTTTGTTAAACTTTTTGGCAGTTTCTCAAGGTAAGATTTAAACAAACTCTAACTATATAACCTGCTATACCAAAGGTATTTACCAAAGACAAATGAAAGCCTTTGTCCATTCAGAGACTTGTTTGTGAATATTCATAGCAGCTTTATGTAGAACAGTTAAAAAAATTGGAAACATCCAAAATGTCCATTAACAGGTGAGAGGATAAATTGTTTTATGTTTATATTTTATACCAAAATCAAATTGAGTACAACATTCTCAGAATAAAAAGGAACTAATGATCACACACACAATGTACTTAGGAGTCGCTGTCAACAATCTCTGAACTACAAATGGATCCAGACTTAGATCGAAGATAGCAAAGCAGAAAGCGAGGAGTCCAAAGAATCAGTTCCATAAATAAACCATAAGAGACACCGAATCAAATCAATCCGAAAGCCTCAACTACTTCTACACAGTTCAGTCATGAGTCAATAAACTTATTTTAGCAAGCTGAGTCAGGTTTTCTGTTACTTGCAATCAAATGAATTATAGATGATATGATGTAACTCTTAATGATTTGAATATTTCCCATTAAATAGTAAGAGAATTTAACTTCTAAGAATGAGGATTCATGACAAAGAAAATGCCAGAAACCCACTGCCCCAAAAAAATCCATCAACAAAAATAACCACTGCAATAAAACTTACTAGGAATACAAAATATAAAACCAGTAAGAAGGATAGGTAGAGTTTTTAAAAAATCAAGCAAACACAAGAGGTTAAAAAAGACTCTTCCAGAATTCACAAGATGAAAGCTCACCAAACTCTCCCAAATACATAAAGCAACCATCAGTTACTTCTCCTCCTTGCCAAGCTGTTCAGTAACAAAAGCGTTTACTACCAGCAAAGCTCCAGCAATGATTTCCTTCCCAATTCCTTTGGTCATGAAGAGAAGAGATATGGCAGTTAGGAAGTTAACGTTAAAAAAAAAAAAAAAAAAAAGCTATTATTTCATGATGCCAAGGTGCTTTGTTGGGCAATTTACATATGCTGTATCTCCGTCCATTTAATTTTCTCAATGATCAAAATAGACAGTATCATATCCAATTCTAAACAAGGGAATCAAATCTCCAAAATATTTAAGCGCTTAAGAAGGAATCCACAATTTGTAAACTGATAATGCTAAAATTGGAATCCATATCTGTCTGGCACAAAAGGTACCTTTCTGCAAAAACTCTTGGTAAGAGTAAACATCAAGCGGCAAACATCAATGAGCACCTTTCACCTGGCCCAAAGGAAAGTATCAGTTACTTTTCACAAGAAAAATACATTCCCTAATGATATGACTTAGTATAGAGTATCAAGTATTTTTTAAAGCACCTTGTTTATTCTTATCTCTGCGTCCAGGTGTTAAACTATTTGAAGGTCTCAGAAAATTCCAGCAGCAGATATAGTCACTATTTAAAAGAAAAACAAAAACATTAGGAACAGAGATAAAGAGCCATATGAAGACGTGCTTCTTGGTTTAATCAAAATCATCAAAAAAAATAATAGTAAAAAATAAATAAAATAAAAATTATCAACAACATATCATAGAAAGGGCTCACAATGGGGCACCTGGGTGGCTCAGTTGGCTAAGTGACCAACTCTTGATTTCAGCTCAGATCCTGGTCTCAGGGTCGTGAGCTTGAGCACCAATGGGGCTCCATGCTCAGCAGGGAGTCTGCTTGAATCTCTCTCTCTCTCCTTCAACTTCTGCCCACCACCATGCACTTTCTCTCAAATAAATAAAGTAAAAATCTTTAAAGGGATGGGGGCACATAGGAAAATAGAAAACCATTGAAATTTGTGGCTTTATCATTTGTTATGGATGGGAAAAAAAGATCCTAAGTATCCAGCAATAATGAAGTATTATAGAACAAGATCTATAGTATAATTTTTTTAAATAAGGACATACGCATACATATTGTATATGCATTAAAAGCTGTCTGGAAATAATTAATCAGAAGGATTAACAAATGCTTTCACTTTTCATTTTCTCTTATTCCATATTATTACAATTTCACAACCACGCACACATACTGTTTTAGGACAATAAGGGTTATTCAGGCCTCTTTTCTTATATTTCTCAGTATTTTTAAATTTTATTTTATTTAAATTCAATTAATATATAGTGTTTTACTAGTTTCAGAGGTAGAGTTCAGTGATTCATCAGTCGCACACAAGACTCAGTGCTCATCACATCACATGCCCTCCTTAATGGCCATCACAGTTACCACCATTCCCCCACTCACCTCCCCGCCAGCAACCTTCAGACTGTTTCCTATAGCTAAGAGGCTATTATAGTTTGTCTCCCTCTCTGATTTCATCTTATTTTATTTTCCCCTCCTGTTTTGTTTCTTAAATTCCACATATGAGTGAAAGCATATGATAACTGTCATTCTCCCACTGACTTATTTCGCTTAACATAATACCCTCTAGTTCCATCCACATCGTTGTAAGTGGTTAGATTTCATTTTTTGATGGGCTGAGTGATATTACATTGTGTGTGTGTGTGTGTGTGTGTGTGTGTGTGTGTACATATTACATCTTCTTTATCTATTCATCTGTTGTAAAGTGTCTGGGCTCTTTCCATAGTTTGGCTATTGTGGATATTGCTGCTATAAACACTGGGGTGCAGGCACCCCTTCAGATCACTACATTTGTATACTTTGGGTAAATACCCAGTAGTGCAATTGCTCAGTTGTAGGGTTATTTCTCAGTATTTTGTGGAATCCTCCCAAATATTTTTTTAAAAAATAGGCTCCATGCCCAGCATGGAGCCCAACACAGGGCTTGAAGGCACGATCCTGAGATCAAGACCTGAGCTGAGATCAAAAGTTGGACATTTAACTGACTATGTCACCCAGGAACTCCCCAAATACTTTTAAAATCATGGTTAGCTTTTGATATTTAACAACAACCTGACAGATAAATGACTAAAGGAAAAATCTTATCACTTAACATGAGACTACAACTTGTACATAAACTACCTAAGGTAATATTTTTATTCCTGCTACAAACAGGAAAAAAACCACTCAGAAACACTGGCTCAAGGTGACTCAACTAAGTAATACAGGTAATATTTAAACTTTTAATTTCTAATTCAAGCTCCAAAGCTTTTCCCATTAAACCACAATCACCTATTCCAAAAAGGTGTTTTAAAGTTAAAATGTGCTTATGTAAGTATTTCTGTTTGTATTCAGGTATATCCCTCCTCTTTCCAAAAAGGAATTGAGGCAGTTCACGGAAATAAACCCTACAAGAAAAAAAAAAGCAGAAATGTAAACTAAGGCAAGAGAAAATAAGGATAAAAAATAAAAGTTACTCTATAATAAAGGGCAGAAGTCCTAAATGCTTTGTCCTCGATGAATTACTAATCACTAATTTGTTTCTTGATTTTTAAGATGCCTGCCAAAGTAAAGAGGGAAAGGAAACTAAAATGTCTTTTATAAAATAAAGGAAAACAACTACCCAGAAGTCTAGCTTTCCTTAGTACTATGACTAGAGGGAACATTTAACTGAAAGCTCTCCTAGGGATCCCTAGGTGGCGCAGCGGTTTGGCGCCAGCCTTCGGCCTAGGGCGCTATCCTGGAGACCCGGGATCGAATCCCACATCGGGCTCCCAGTGCATGGAGCCTGCTTCTGTCTCTGCCTCTCTCTCTCTCTCTCTCTGTGACTATCATAAATAAATAAATAAATAAATAAATAAATAAAAATGAAAGCTCTCCTAAGGGAGGATTCTATGCGATACAGTTAATATGTTCTTATAAATATCTCAATAATAATTAAAACATTAACTTAATGGAATAATGCCAAAACTCAATTAATTGTATTTAATTTTTTAAGTATTGCAACCCAAATACTACCTAAGTACTACTGTGGCTCAATGAAACAAGTCCTTCTTTAAAAGCAAACTATCCTTATAAGCAACTAACAGAAACATCAACTTAAATAAATTTTTAAAGGAGCACCTGAGTGGCTCAGCCAGTTAAGTGTCTGCCTTTGCCTCAAGTCATGATCACAGGGTCCTGTGATCAAGCCCCACATCAGGCTCCCTCTCAGCATGGAGTCTGCTTTCTCCCTCTACCCCTCCTCCCCACTTGTACTCTCTTGCTCTTCCTCTCTCTCTCTCTCTCTCTCTCTCTCTGAAATAAACAAAATCTTTAAAAATAAATAAATTAAACAATTTTAAATTAAAAAAACAGAACAAGTCATTGTAAAGAATACATCATGTTAAAAAAAATAATACATCATGTTTTATACTATATAATAATAGCTCCTTTAATTTTAATCTTCAAAATATTTCATCTTAATTAGGTAACTAAGATGAATTAATTTAAGGGTTATCATTATAAGCAAATAAAATATTATCTATTTTCTAGATACTATCTAGATTATCTAGATGAATGTAATATTCAACATATGAAAGGCTAAGAGTCCAGGCTCTGGAGCTTTGACGGGGGTATTATTTTTCTCTGCTGGAAGCTCTTACAAGGTAAATATAAGATACAAAGAAATTTATCATGTTACTTAAAAGTTACTATAAAGTAGGCTGGCATGACCCCCACACACACAAAAAAAAAATGGGTCTAGAAGCACCATGCTGTGTATGCAATTAGTACCCAAGAAATGCTTAAAAATGAATGAATGGTTAAGATACTGGGCTTATAAAAATATTTAATTGATCCATGTAGCTAATAACCACAAAGAAACCAAGGAGAATATATTTTATAGAATTATACCACATGAAACAACAGCATCATTTGTTTCCAAGCTTTCATATTATTTTCTAGGGCATAAAATGTCACTCCACTCTCAATCTCTACCTGTAAGCTTAGTTTCTAGTCTACCCAAAATCCATGTACAGTGTCAAATCTTTCTCCATTAAATTATCCAAATGACTGGTTTACATTGAGAAAAAACAAGGAACAATACCATTCTATCTTTAGAAAACTATTTGATACTTCTTTTAAAAAGCATACAAGGGAGTACTATTTTGATTCTTCAGGTATACCTGACACATTATAAAATACTGAATAAACCTCAATGGAATGAACTATGTGTAGCTTCTCAAACTACAATCCTAAACATTTTCTGCCAACCATAGTTATCATTCATAAGCAATCTCACCAAGATGTATTTTGGGGAAAAAAAGATAAATCAGCACTCACTGAATGTCCTGGACTCCTTTATAGAGCAAAAAAGCATAGTTCATCAGTATAAAGAAGGGGGAAAAAAACCCATCTCCCTTTTAAATTCAAATTACATTAGCCTGAAATCACTTCATGAAACCTAATTTTATAAATATATATACAATTATATGTACATATGCACATACGCATACACAAATATGTATGAGCTTTCCAATTGGATTGAAAATCTCCTAAAAATAAAGATTGGTACAAAAATTCAATGTATATCCTACATTCTTATAAATGTGACTGATCATAACTTGCTCACAAGGGGAAAAAAATCTGTTGTAATCAGAGTTGAAATTTCCTAATTTGATCTCCGATGATATTAATTAGCTCACTCAGTATCTTCACAAATTATTAGCCATTTTGAATACTGACTATTCTTAGGTATAATCAACCATATTCCCAAAGGACTACCAAAAACATGAAGGTAATATGAATATTTATCTTTATTTTACAAGGACTACATGTTAAAAAAGAAATGAGAAAAATCTACTTGTACTCAAACAAATATGCTGTTTGATTTTATTTCACCAGAACTTACTGACTTACTAACCAATCTAATGAACCAGACCAATACTGACTTACTAATCAATCTAATGAACTACACTGGGGGGGAAAGAAGACACTTTTCACAAATTAGCTCAAATCACAGGAAGTCTTAAAAATCAACATAAATATTTAATATAGTTTTTCTCCCCACCAACAGCTGTTTTTAAACCAATACTATATCCTGAAATCAGAAAAATTTAGGTCACTTTATCCTTATGAAAAATGACAATGGCTGGATTTATTATATTACTAATGACACATTAAATTGATAAGTAAAAGATAAAGGTCATTTGGTAAGTTTAAAATTCACTTACTTCCATATCTAACTGGTAATTATTTAGCTATTTCTGACCAACTACCTCTATCACCTAAAAGGGGAACTTTTCTAACCTGTACATCAAGTCACAAAATTGCCACAATTGCTATATACCAAAATTAAGAAAAGACTTCTTTCACTATTACTCTATTAAATATAATTTATATATGAAAGATGCAAACTGTAAGGGACCAACATGTAGATACTGTACATTCAATCAAAAGATCTAAGATAACATGAAAATACAGCAGAGACTATAACACAAATTAGATGTAAATAATATCAACTTTAACTTTAGAAATTTATTTCTTTATATTGACTAAATTATAGTACTCTTTTTTTATTGGAGTTCAATTTGTCAACATATAGCATAAAACCTAGTGCTCATCCCATCGAGTTAAATTATAGTACTCTTAAATAATACATTAAAATATCTGAGAAAGCATGGTTTTTACCAGTTCATCAATGACCTCCTTCAGAAATCTACTTGATTAAAAACAAGTAAAAACTGAACTATTTATTGTTTAGGCATATGCCTAAACATAAAATTCAGGAGAGTGGTTACCTCTAGTTACCTATAAATGGGAGTCAGAGATAAGAAAAGGGAAGACTACATGCATAGATGAAAGTTACTGGTTAATACACCAATACTTACTTTTAGACAGGAGGTTCTTGAGTAAATGTTAAATACTCTTTAGATAAATTAACCTTTATAAGGACATACAATCACGTATGGACCAATTATGATAGTATACCATAAACCAAAGATTGTGACTAGTAAAATTTTATGTTGAGGAGGTCCATTTTGAAAAAACAACTGACATTTACGTACAGAAATTTACCTTTCACAAATGTTTCTTCCTAATAGTATTAAAATAGTATTAAAATTTAATAGTATTAAAATATCCTAATAATATTAAAATACCTAAAAGTATTAAAATGTCTTCCTAAGAGTATTAAAATATTAAAATAGCATTAAGATACTATTAAATAATATTAAAATAGTATTAAAATACCCTTCTTGCAAATATTCAGAAATGAAAGACAGACTAGAGAAATGTTCTCAAAGAACCAAGACCCAGGGACACCTGGATGGCTCAGCAGTTGCGCATCTGCCTTCAGCTCAGGGAGTGATTCTGGTTCTGGGATCGAGTTTCATATTAGGCTCCCTTCCAGGAGCTTGCTCCTCCCTCAGCCTATGTCTCTGCCTCTCTCTGTGTCTCTCATGAATAAATAAGTAAAATCTTTAAAGAAAAAAAAAAAAGAACCAAGACCCAAAGACCCAAACCAAAATTATTCTCCTCCCTAAATCAGAGTAAAATTATCATACTGGTTTGAATTGCAGCCCTTCAGAGGTTGTTGAGGGCAAACATGTTAAAAATGCTATAATGTTGTACACGTAAAACTACGTTATTAAAAAAAAAGGTAAAAAAAATGAGTCTAATTGTATTTAGATGTGTGATGCATCTGTATTAAAATTTCTTAAATTTCAAAAAGCTTCAGCTCTAGATATAGAATCTTAATTTATAAGACATTTTGTTCCAAATAATATGAATCAAGTAAAAAGTTATATCTTATTCGATGTCAACATAAGAACTAAGTCAAACTCCTTAAAAAAAAACTTAAACATATTTATGATAATTTATTAGGAAAAGTTTGTTTAAAAGCCAAATCAGAAATATCACTAGTTAGAAGTATGCCCAAATATATTATTCTGAAATTTCTTAAGCATAAAATATATTTATAGTTAACAATAGTCTAGAAGCCATTTATTAATTTAATATGAAGGTAATATAACATAATATATATTATAGTTTATATTCTCTTATATCTCTAAGTGTATAAAGGAGGAAGATTTAGGTTACCTAAGAGTATCAAAAACAAATATAAAAGTTCATAAAAAGATATAGAATTGGACAAATTATTAGATTAAAATTACTTTTAAAAGGCTGAAGCACTATGACTCTTTATTCTTCTTACTGGAAAAATCAAGAATTCCAAAAAATTCTCACTTCTAGAATTTGAGGACAAAATGTGTTAACTACTTTTGAAATGAATGAAATTCAGTAGTACTTAAAATTCCGAGTTGAGACAATGAAAACTAGTAGAGGTTAAAACTTTGTTATTAATGTAAAGGAAAACACCATAATTGAAATATTTAGAAATATGTCTCAATTGTCAATTTATCAACACAGCAAGCTAAATGAAAGATAAAAATAGCATCCTTCTTCTAGACTTTAGTCATAGGCTGTCTAAAGATGAAAGGGCATGGGAAAAGAACCATACATGTAAAACCCCAATGGGATTCTCTTTAAATTTTCTTTCAACTGACTTGATTAAAAAAGGTTACCTTAAGAGAAAATATAACAATAGCCACTTAGACAGAGTGAATTCAAACTTAACTGAAATTACTTAGCAAGGTAACTTCCAAAATTTTACCATGAAGGGACCTACTATGTGCCAAGCTTAGTGCTCTCCACTTTGTATTCACTATTACAATTATACAAATGCTCTGATTAAAGTTATAACTAGATGCTCGAAAGCAGAGTTTGGTGACTTTTGAAGCCTGTTCTATACTGTACTGAAATGTGCTTGTTTGAGTACTGTCTCTAAATACATTGTGTTAATAAAGTTAGTGTGGGTAAACTAGTATTTTATTCAACAGAGAATGTCTTCTGTAACTTCTGGATAATTAAAGTAAAAAATTTAAACGCCCAAATTGCCCAAGAACTAGGAAGTAAAAATCTTCTGTACTCCAGTTAAGCTTCCATTCTGACTTCTAATTCACTGTACATCAAAGAAAATCAACTTTCCCTGACACATAAGGACTATTCCCTTCAGTGATCAGGCAGGTGTTGAGGCCAGAAAGAGAGCCTATTTTCCACAGCCCTTTTACCTTGTTTGATCACTGGTTACTTTTGATCTGACACTGCCCTCTCTCTGGTAATGACTTCCCCCTCATAGACCCTACCTCACATCTGTCAGAAAGAATAAAGGGCATCAAACTGAGACCTGACAACGCCTATGGGCCATGCGATGGGCTGCCAACTGAATGTTCCTCAGCTCCCACAATTTCCAATTCAGTTTCTTTTGTTCTGGTAGGTACAGGGTTAGGGTACCAATGACAGCAGAAAGGATTATGCAGCAACTGTGAAACCAAGCCCTCTTGAATGTGTATCTTTTATCTTTGCTTCTTCATCTTCTTAAATGCTGCAAACTTCATGGTGGTTACTATGAAATACATATTCAACAAGTGCAATAGAAAGTTTGTTTAAATCCTTTTCCAGGAGAAAACAAAGGACACAATGTATTGTAATTCAGCTATAAAGCTTTAAGGAAAAAGTTTCAAACCCATGGTGTGAGATTAGTAAAGGCCAGCTGTCGAAGAGCATGTTAATAGTAAATGAAACCACAAAAGTTTCACGGGGACCACTACTTAGTGGGTACTGCCATACAGCACCTAAAAATGGAAAGGTCTCCTAAAACAATGCACATATTCACAAGACGTGATCATTTCAATTGTTAAATTAGATTCTCGTACTAATTGGGTGTGAGAATAAGTTTCTCTAGTCTGGTCTAAATAATGTGCTGAGTTTATGTAATCCTTTTTTTAAAGGCATTAATAATCTAAATATTAGAAAGAAGAAAAATCTGGTCAAATATCACTTTGGCACCATCCTGTTAGTAATTTTTCAACTGTCATTAAAATAATTGCATGAGTTCTTGAATAGTCATCAATAAATTACCCTCTCCACAAACATGCACAATAGATAGCTCATTATTAGGCATGCAATAAAGGGCTTTGTAGGAAGCAGGTTTGGAGGCCTCTGAGATCACTTTCAAAGTTAAGTCATCATTTTTTTAAGAAACAAGACTTATCTTAACTTTATAAAAGTTCAGGAGAAGAATGTGCATGATCAATATGCAAGCAAATCTAATGTACCTTTAATATTATAACGCAAAAATAAATAACCTTAGGCATGTGCAAATACAGAATTTCAAAGATGGGAGGTAAGCATTAAGGTGATTATACGTTCACTATAATAACTATAAGAAGACAGTTTCTACAACAGCTAAAGAAAGGTATGCTTTAAGAGAAAGAAACAAACATTTAAAGAATTAGCCTGTGACACTAGGCAAATACATACACTAGACTGAAAAAGATTTCCCACCATGGAAAAGATTATACATGAAATATCTCTTATACTGATCAATTATATTCTTCTTAAAGAAAAAAAAAACTTGTCTCTGACTCTGTAATCAAAAAATATCATAAAGAAAATTAGAAAATGTGACTATTTTAAATACACTTTATATATGAAAAAGATGACTCCTATGTGCTTGGACTAACTTCACAGCCAAAAGCCGTCTAAGTGTACTAGAAAAAGATATCACTTCTAGATTGAAAAAACACAACTTAATCCAAGGTTAAAATACAGTTGGCTGGATAAATACTTGCCTAATTTTTTTTCCTTAAGTTTCCCAAAGGCCACTTCAACCTCGAAGAAAAGGAAGAACCAAACTGCATTATTCTAGTAAGAAGCCTATTTATGCTTCTTTTTGGTTATTCCTTCCCCAATTTATGACTCTACAAAACCATAAAGATATTTTAAAGAAAAGATAAATGGAATAAATGTATTAAATTAACAACTAACACTTTTACATGAAGTATTTTTGAAAGAATACTTACTTGTCAGTGTCACTTCTGCATAATATATTACCCTCAAAGCATGTAATATCTACAATGTTTTAACTAAATTTAGCACCAGATTTGTTTGATGCATTTTGTTGGCACCAAGCAACCAAGATTTATATCAAATATTATATTTAATCTATCTCTTACTGCAACAATAAAATCAAGCTTTACTAAACAAACTCATCCAGAAAAGCAATTTGATGACTTTCATCTTTTCGAGATTCAAGTTTGCCAAAAAACAAAACAAAACAAAACAAACAAACAAAAAAACAATTCTTAGCAATGTTGGAGAGATTTTTGTTAGAGCTGTCAGAAAGCAGGAAAAAAATGCATTGGTGGAAGCACTAAAGTCAAACATCCTCAGTGGGATGTAGACCAAGAAATGAAATTCGCAATAAAAAATTTTTGAAGATGAGTTTCAACATTCACTTTTAAGAAATCACTTCCTGAAAACTACTTAATTCTTGAAGAGAACAGACATCTTTGGGATTTTACTTTCTCAAGCTATCACTACCACTCTTCTAGTATGAACACTAATGAAGAATCACTTGACACTGCTACAGAATAAAGCATATTTTACCAATTGAGTTAATAAAACTGAACCTTATGTACTAAAAGCTATATGTTCATACCAAAGTATAGTCACCTTTAAATAGGTTACTGGCATGTGTCTCATTAAAAAAGCTAATTTTTAATAGCTTTCTTCCTTGTCACAGAAGTAATTTTTCCAGAACTAAATCAAAAGGACTTAATTATAGGATGGTTCATTTTCATTAATAGTCCTTTACAAAAACTTAACAGTTTTTATGTAGGAAACCTAAAAAATATTTAGATAAAACACTGACAGATACAGTCAGATACTAACTACGTGTTTTAAAAAAAAGACATCATCATTCCCATTTATAAGGAGCTTACACAAACCAAAACCTTGAAACCTACAACAAGGTATCAGTGGGTTAATAAGAAATTATAAAATACAGGAAAAGCTGAGTGTATATGGAAAGTAGTAAATGTGGTAGAATTCTTAAAGAAAGTTGGACAAAAAAATAATATTTAGCTGAGCTTGAAGGTATCGGACACATATTAGATGATGATAAGAGAAAATGAAGAGTAAATGGGCAAGTTGAGAATGTAATGAGACTAAAGACCAGTAACTAGAGAAATCTTTGAAGTTAGCCATTACGGATTTCTGAAATGATGAAAGTAGTATTTTATCAAGGACATTCCTGGATTGCGGGATGTGAAAAATAAAAGGTCAATCTTTGGAAATGTCTTAGGTCATGACTGAATTCAGGGGAATATATATCTTTACCTTTCACACTGTTTTGCATTAAGTTCTTCACTAGTAATCTTAAAACAATTGTAACTTATGGAATATATACCAGATCACATAATGGAACTGCCTACAATTATATATAATGAGAAAAATACTTATTATTAGTCTATCAACAGTAGAGGGGTATGCACATGTGCACAAAATTATGTCCTGCAACACATTAAAACATATGAAATACCAAACTACTCAAAATTATATTCAAATATTCAAAGTAAACATTAACCTAGTAAAAAGACATAGAAATATATTTTGACTCCCCATTCAGAGAATCCACAAATCAACTTAACCCAAGTCTACCATGTTCTCAAATGAGTCAAAATGAAAAGCTAACATAACACCATGCAAATAACTTTACAAATCTGTAGGCATTTAGATAGGCATCTGAACAACAGTGAACATAAAGACATGCCTTCCTTTTATTTTCTCAAGGATATACTCAATAAGAGGAAAATAAAGGATAATAATCACACAAATGTATTCAACTAGAAGGACTCAGATTTATAATGATTTTTCTTTGAATTACACATTCTCAACATATCCATTTACATATCATATTAAAGTGAATGATAAAGATCTAGATTTTATGCTTAAACCAAAGACAGTCCATAATAAACACTATAAATTTTCTACCCCAAGACCTCTCCTGAAATAATCCACTTCTCAGATTTTAGAAACCGAAAATAGTTAAATACAGTAGCTACTAAAGAAAAATACTATATTGGTCTTTTCTGTGACCTAGATTTGATGTGGCTACACAAGATGCAATAAAAGCATTTAAAAAGTAAGTAAATATCAAAATAGTACAGACTTCATCGGGCTTTTCAATTTCTCAACTATTGAAAACCAGAAGGTGTACAGTCCAAGGAAAAGAATTTACCCCAACACTCATGACGAGTCATCCTTCTACTGCCCAGGGGGCAACTATATGTTCAGACTTTTAACAAGAACTTCAAGAAAGACAGCAAAGGAATACAACCCTATTAATATGAACAGACAAAATCGGGTAGCAGGAAGACGAACAGTACTCACCACACGAGTTACCTAGACAGGAGCACAACTTGCACACCTTTTGCCTGAAGAAAGGATCAGTGGTGAAAGCCCAAATGGCATAACACTTTCATGGCAACTTATCTTTTTTTGATAATAACTGTAAAAAATGCTAGAAAATAAGCATCCTATCACCTGGTAGCCATTTTCAAATACAGTTTGTAAACAATATTCAGAAAGGCAAATCTAAAAAAATACACACAAAAAAGCAAACCTGCTAATAATCACTAAAATAATAAATGGGATTAAGTCTTGGATATCCTAAGACCCTAGCACCTCATTACTGTGGAAAAATAAAAATGCAAGCCAAAGCTTCTCCCTAGATCCAAAATAATAGGTCTTACTTGTTGATTGACGGTCTAGAAAGGTAGTTGAAGAACATGTGCTCATAAATGACAGGCTTAACGCACTCCCAGGATCCCAATGCTATCCAATGCTATAAAATTTCTATTTGTTAAGTCTAACAACTTGGCTCTTTATCTCAATCCACCACCTCCTGTTACCAACATTTGAGCACAAAGCCCTAGACAACACTTTCACACTTGTATCTGACAGATAATTTGATTTGTTCCAAATCTTTGATTTTTTAAACATGTAATGCTAAAAAAAAAAAAAGTAAACAAAAATTATATCTTTAAAAAAAAAACAAGCAAGATCTGAACTACAGAATATATAAGTAGAAAATAACACCAGCAAAAGAATTGCAACACTAGAAATAACCTACCAACTATAAATTTCAAACCCAAAACAAGTTGGATATTTTTAGTAATCTAGAATTTCATCCAGAAAAAAAAAAATTTTAAGTATATGTAAATACCATTTGAAGTCTCCTATTTTTAGCCATAACACTGGACTATCTGTATTGGAACTCTTTTTTTAAGATTTTATTTATCCATTCATGAGAGACACACAGAGAGAGAGGCAGAGACACAGGCAAAGGGAGAAGCAGGCTCTGCAGGGAGCCCGACATGGGACTCGATCCAGGTCTCCAGGACCACACCCTGGGGTGAAGGTGGTGCCAAACTGCTGAGCCACCAGGGGTTGCCCTGTATTGGAACTCTTAATAATAGGTTAGCTTCCTCTTGGGATGCTATTTGCATTTGAGCATCTCCTGTCATCAGTTGATAAGTCCCAAATTTGTGAACTAATTTTAATTTTACTAAACTAATACAATTAAGCAAGAAATATGCTAGGTAAAAAATTACTGCATTCCCAAGAAAAATTATTTGGATATTATCCAAGTCACTACCTGCCCTCCATGTCACACTAGTCCACAGGGGAGGAAAAAATAACACACCACACACAAACCCCCACAGATACACATTCTTTATGATTTTTTTTATTCCTTTCAAATGATGGAACACATTTCATTTATGTTCTAACCAAAATACCTGATAAAGATACCCACAGAAGTACAGTTATGATGACAATGAGTAATGTATAGAATTGCTGAATCACTATATTATACATCTAAAACTAATATAACATTGTATATCAACTATACTGGAATTAAAATTAAAACTTAGTAAAATTTTAATAATTTTTTAAAAGGAAAAAATAATTTTAAAAAAAGGATACCCACAGGAGAAACATATCAATAGATTAAAAAGATAGGATAAACTTTAGCAGAGAGCATATAAGTAAAAACATATTCTTCAGATTGAAAAATCTGCAAATAACTTTTACTTTTAATTAAAGTAGGTCTTTCAAATACCATTCAACAAAATAAAACCAATTTTATTAACAGTACAAATGTACAAGTCCATGTAATTCTGACAAGAATATAAATTATATTCTAGTTGCTCAGAACTGCATGTCATTAAAAGAAACCATCCTAGAAAATACTCCTTGAGCACATTAATGACTGTGGCTAGATAAATCTGATACATGAAGCACTAATACAGTGTCTAGATGAAAGAAATTTGCTTATTTGAGAAGTCAGAAAACGACTGACTCTGAATCTTCAAGCTATTTTTCAAGCTTTTATTTATACACTTAAATTCATCTACTTTTTAAAGCATATTCCCAAAATACTTGAAAAAGTACATTTTAAAAGCATGTTCAATTCACTAGTAATCTATTTGTCACTAAACCAACATTTATTGAATGTCTATTATGTGCTTGATGAGGAGGGATGGATAAAAGACTAACTAGATACTACTCCCTGCCCTCAAAAGAGCTGACAATCCATCAGCGAGATAAACCTGTAAACCATGATTTCAATTACTCATGAAGAGCAATTTGGAATGATATAGTAAAAATTTGAAAATATACATAACTTAATTACATTTCTAGGTATAGATCCTAGAGAAATTCTTACAGATAAGCACAGGGGACTTACACAAGGATTTTCCTGCAACACTGTCTCTAATAAACAACACTGGAAAAAATACAAATGTCTTTCAGTAAGTAAGGAATGAATAAAGAAGAGATATATACCTATATAGAACACTAACAGTTACAACGAACAAATTATATGTTCATTATGGTTAGATGTCAAAACACCTTAAAAGTAAAAATGTAAATTATAGGCTGATAAATACTTTGTAAAAACCAATATTTAAACAATCTGGCATCAAATATAAACTATATATAACTACAAACTAAACAATACTATATTGTTCATGGTATCCATTATGTATGTTAAAGTTTTCTTTTTAATTTTTAAGGCATTTTAGGTCATCAGAGTAGTTATTTCTAGGAAAGAGTGGGAATGACATGGGGAGCAAGACGATAGAGATTTAAAGGTTATTTGCTCTAAGTTCAAAAAGAAGCAAATTTAATAAAATGTTAAACAATTGTCATGTGTACATAATGGGCATATAGATTTTATTACTTAAGTTCTCAAAATTAAAAAAAAATACAAGACTCCAAAATTTGATCACATTTCACATGTGCTCAAATCCCCATTACCTAGAGACATACAAATGCCTTAGCATGACACTCAAGTCTTATACTGATGCCTACCTTCCTTTATAGACCCAAATATGAACACTTCCCCCAACTACCCAGCATATAAAATTAATCTTACTTTAATGCCCACATGTTAAACATTCTATATATTTTCCCAATCCTTGTCTAAGTGTTGCTTTCTGACAATTGGAATCACCCAAAAAAATGTTCACCTGCATCATAATCATATCACTATATATCACTCAAAACCAAATTCATATGTCATGTACTATTTACATGATTTCCTGATTCTTCTCTTATCTCTAATATAAGTAACTACTTTTGTAATTGGCATTTCCGTAGCACTTTTATAACTAGACAAGGATCTCCTCCCTTTAGCAGTATATCTTGATTTCTCAAGACTTCTCATAGAGCCTGGTAAATGCTAGGTATTCAAATATTAAATGAACCGAATGAATATCTGAAACAATATTAAGGCACAGAGTAGTAAGTTATCAGTTCATTGATTCATTCAAATTTCTTTTAAATCTGCTGGACAAAAATGAAATGGTATTTAGCTTCTAAATCCAAATTTCACAAAAAATATAAAATACTATGCTTTTACAAAGTAAAATATTTTGCATAGAGTATAATTCTACTATTAAAGTTAGTTATGTTCATACTCATATAGGTTTAAGATGAATATTAAGCACATTTTTAAGACCGTTTTCCTTTGATAATTTTACTAATTTTCCTGGAAAAGATTTCAATATGTCTTCACTGGTACCTCCTCTGAAATTGGTTATCATCCTAGCAAAAAGATCCTCTGCTCATGCTAATAATTAACTTCTTCCTTTGATGTCTCACAGCACCTGTCAGTAAGTGTTTTAAAGGGGGCAATGTCTTTTGGAAATTACTGCCTGGTTAAAAGGCAAATACATTAGCTCCATCTGTGATTTCATGGAATAGCTTGAGGACAGAAATTTGGGTTACAAATTGTAACAGGTTACAATCCTGACTTTGACACTTATTTGTTATTACTTAAACTCTCTAAGTCTCAATTTCCTCATCTGTAAAATAGAATAGACTGTTTCATATGGTGGTTTTGAGGATTAAATATGTAAAACTGCATATTGCCTAGCATATTATAAATATTCAATAAAGAGTAATCATTAAATATTTTTAAATATCAACAAATGACAGCAAAATCCTGATACATAACATTCAATAGTAAAATAAAGCTCTATATCTTTAGGTCACCTTCTTTAGAGTGCCACATTCAAGCACCAGTGTTTACTGGAAACTACTACTCTGGGTGTAAGTAAATGCCTCATCCACTAAGAGGGGTAAGCGGGAATGCCTGGGTGGCTCAGTCGGTTAAGCATCCAACTCCTGATTTCAGCTCAGGTCATGATCTCGGAGGTGTACGATCAAGCCCCACATCGGGCTCTACGCTGGGCATAGAGTCTACTTAAGATTCTCTCTCTCCTTCTCTCCCTTTGCCCCTCCTCCACTTCTCTCCCTCTCTAAAAGAGAAAAAAAAAAAGAGGGCAAAGGACAATGAAGGCAAGTATCTACTCCAGGAGATTAGGAAGTTGACATGAGTATAGAGAAAAGGAATCCCTCACAAATGTAAATTATTTAAGTCTGGGATTACAAATAAACCACTTCACAAGGAGTGTTTGAGAAATAAGATGTAAGAAATGAAGAAATATAGTGGGGGAATTGAGAGGAAGAGAGGGTACTAATCCCGTAATATATTAACTCTAGGTTGAAAAGCAAAAGAGTGAAGAAACACAAGCCTTAATGTAATGTTGAATTAGCTACTGCTATTTAAACTCTGATGCAAATGTTTACCTTCTACACCCCTGTTGATGATAACATGGCTACCAGTGTATTTTCGTAGCTGCTGCAACAACCTCAAATCACACCAAGCAGCAAAGAGGAATTAAACTGTGAATAGCTCAAGGGTGAAATCAAAATACAGTAGGTGATATTAGTCAATGACAGCCCAATTCAAACTGGACTCCAGAAAGTAAACTCTGGAAGGAAGATGAAGTAAAGTAACCTATATTGAAGACTTTCTATATGGGGACCATAATACACATTTGGTTCTTTACCTCCAAATCTCTTTTAGTCTGATGCTTGTAAGAACATGTTTGAAGTAGTATTATATCCCTTCTGCAAACAAGGAAATGAAGGTACAAAAATTAAGAAAACCAACCAAAAAAAAAAAAAAAAACCCAAGTTACATGAGTAAGAAACATTGGTATGAACTGAATTTAGTTCATCTCAAATAGGGCATTTCCATCAATCACTCCTTAAAATGCTTCCGCCCTATAAGGAGGCCTGAAGAGGTGAATTTGGATCCACTTCATATATGTAAGCCTCCAAAAAAATAATAAAAAACAACATCATAAAAATTGTCATGCCAGCAGCCAATGAACTCTATGAGATGTCATGTAATTATAAAACTAAAAAAATAACAATTCATCAGGAGATTGAAAAACTTAAAATTCACAATTAATTTTCAAGACATCAAGTTTAAATCAAGAAATATTTATCACTTCCCTAAAACTTTCTAAAATCTATTCGCAATACGTTATGTGTATAACCATATACATAATACATTACTACTTTCTTGGTAATTCAGAAACCTATACTAGTTCATAACCCAAAGCTATACAGAAGGTGTAAAAAAAATGACTAAATAAACAGAACATATACAGATCTAAATAAAATATACTGACCAACACAGAAGTTATTTTTTAAATAAATTACAAAATCCTAGTACTTCAAAATGTCAAGTTGTATAATAATTGAGAGATAATCCAACTGATCCCATTGCAACTGAATAAGAAGCTGCCCAAAGAGCTTCTGTGTCCAAATTTTAGTAAAGAAGCAGAATCTAGAGCAAGAAGAATAAAGAAGCAGAGAGAATATACTTAAAGAGGTGTCTAGATCACCAATAACTGTAAACACAAACTAAATAGAACTTTAAAAAAACTTTGTAGGGACACCTGGGTGGCTCAGTGTTGGAGCATCTGCCTTTGGTTCAGGTCATGATCCCAGGGTCGGTGGATCAAGTCCCCTATCGGGCTCCCCGCAGGGAGCCTGCTTCTCCCTCTGCCTGTGTCTCTGCCTCTCTCTCTGTGTCTGTCATTAGTAAATAAATAAAATCTTTTAAAAAAGCAAAACAAAAAAACTTTGTAGCCAGTACTGCACAGAAGTGATATAAAAGCTATCACCAAAAAAAAAAAAAAAAAGAAAAAGAAAAAAAAAAAAAAAGCTATCACCAGAATTAGAAACATAGCTAGCTGTATACAATATGTTGGAAGCTCACCATAGTTGCATTCTTCAAATCTATTTCTAAAATCTATACAACAGTTTTTCAGCAAATACAAAATACATCATATAGGAGCATGGCACTTGTCTCACTCAAAAATGACTAAAACAGAAATCCATTCTCTGTCGAGGAAGATTCTACATGTAAGCTCTCAATTCTTTACTTCACCACAACTCACTGAGTCTTAAAATGTAAACTCATTGTTCTCACTTTCCAGCTGAATAAAACTTCCCCCTCTGACAAAAACAGGAATCCTTCCCTTAAAGTTTATCTTAGTGTAAATCAGTGTTGCAAAAAAGAATATTCAAGTATCTTTCTACTTTGTATAAAATAGCAAGTTTATAACATTCCAGATGCAACTAATATTTCAAATTGTTTTAAGAAATTTTCCCACTAAAACCACCTAAAGGACAAAAATTTAAGATAAACCCTAATACCTACAGAAATTACGTACAAGCATTATATCTTTCTAGTTAAATCAAGGACACAAAAGCTGTCACCAAAATATACAAAGACAATGCTGCCATCTAAAGGCCAAGACAGAATATGAAAAATATGTATACTCTATTTCTGCTTATACATAAAAATAATTTGATATTTTAAGTCAGCAAAGTTTACACTTTTAAAGAAACACTATGATTATTTTTAGACTACACAACAAAGCTCTAAAACTCTTGAGAAGATTCAATAGTGACTGATATCTGCACAAACCAAATTCTGTTGCCATCCTCTCACACACAGCATTTTCCTAAATATCTCTATTAGTTAACTTAAAAAAAACTGTCATATTTATTAATATTTAGTGATATTTCCTGTCTATAATTACATGTGCAGTATAATATTCTAAATACATTCTGTATAAATATAAAATACTACTTGCCTTTAACCAGACTGCTATTATTTCTACTCATCCCATATAAAATATTTGTTGTTAAAGGACCAATAAAAACAGTCCTCAGAGTGAAAATATCTAAACTACTTAAAGAATTCAATTATTTCTCATTTCATAAATTCTAAAACTACAAAGCAAAGCTCCAATGGGAGGACAGTTATCAATATTGCCCAGTGCAATGAGCTCAAATGATTCTAAGTTTCCCTTTCTAGGACCTTAAATGGAAGGAACTGTATTGAATGGAAAGAACTTTAAGTTTTAGCAAAACTACTTCAATTTTCCAATGAAATCACATGTTTACTGAGTAATACTACATACAAAACTGATTCCTTTAGCATTTAAGTATATAACATCTTTTTAATGGACCACAATACTAGATAAAAACAAATACGAACATAATTATAATCTTCAAAACATACAGTTAATCCTTTTGAGAAACTACTAAAAATTTTAATGTGTCAAGAAAATGCTTCTCCATGTTTACTCAACAAGAAAACAAATATTAACCACTCAACAATTATTCCTATTATGTGAAGAATATAAAAATTTTAAGTTGGGTTTACCATCCTTCAATTTATCTTGAGTATAAAAAGGAAACTAAAAGACAACAAATACAGACAGAATTTCATAAAAATTACTAGTTTTTTAGTGCCTACAATAGATTAGAGTTTGTATTACACAATTTAAGGACATTACATTATTTAATCCTCAGATCTACATCCTGCAAAAAAAGCAAGTATAACCTTGTCTGTAGAGAAAGTTCAGAGAGCTTAATAAGTAACTTCCCCCAGAATCACAATACAGGGATCCCTGGGTGGCGCCGCGGTTTGGCGCCTGCCTTTGGCCCAGGGCGCGATCCTGGAGACCCGGGATCGAATCCCACATCGGGCTTCCGGTGCATGGAGCCTGCTTCTCCCTCTGCCTATGTCTCTGCCTCTCTCTCTTTCTCTCTCTGTGACTATCATAAATAAAAAAAAAAAAAAAAAAAGAATCACAATACAACTGAGTGAATAACCAGGTTTTAAAAACTCATTCCGGGGGATCCCTGGGTGGCGCAGCGGTTTGGCGCCTGCCTTTGGCCCAGGGCGCGATCCTGGAGACCCAGGATCGAATCCCACATCAGGCTCCCGGTGCATGGAGCCTGCTTCTCCCTCTGCCTATGTCTCTGCCTCTCTCTCTCTCTCTGTGACTATCATAAATAAATAAAAAAATTAAAAAAAAAAAAAAAGAATCTAAAAAATAAAAATAAAAAAAAAAAACTCATTCCGGGGATCCCTGGGTGGCTCAGTGGTTTAGCACCTGCCTTTGGCCCAGGGCCTGACCCTGGAGTCCCAGGATCGAGTCCCGCATCGGGCTCCCTGCATGGAGCCTGCTTCTCCCTCAGCCTGTGTCTCTGCCTGTGTCTCTGCCTCTTGCTCTCTCTCTGTCTCTCATGAATAAATAAATAAAATATTTAAAAAATAAAAATAAAATAATAAAATAAAAACTCATTCCCTCTGACCCAGATCTTATTCATTTTACAAGATCATACTGTTTTAAGAGAAATTATTAAATTTGTATTAAAGAGAAATGTGAAGGATTTTTACTATATAATTTCAGAAGAAAACCGAATTTACTGGAGGCAAATAGAATTCAATATAGTAATAAAGGCATTTACTTTTAATTCATAGTGTTTTGCTTTTTCTAACTGGAATCTTCTTTTGAAATGGCATTATCTCAGTGTGCCTGGATGGTTCAGTCAGCTAAGCGTCAGACCCTTGGTTCTGGCTCAGATCATGATCTCAGGGTTAAGAGATCAAGCTCTGCTTAATATTCTCTCCCGCAACCCGGGTGGCTCAGTGGTTTAGTGCCTTCAGCCCAGAGCCTGATCCTAGAGACCCAGGATCGAGTCCCACATCGGGCTCCCTGTATGGAGCCTGCTTCTCCCTCTGCCTGTGTCTCTGCTTCCCTCTCTCTCTCCCTCTCTCTCTCTCTCTCTCTCTCTGAGTCTCTCATGAATAAATAAAGAAAATCTTTAAAAAAAAATTCTCTCCCTTTCTCACCTTTGCTCTCTCTCACTCTGTTGCTTTTAAATAAATAAATACCACTATCTCATTTGAAGTGTTGACACTTCTAGAGACTTTTTAAAACTCGTTAATTTATGAGATATACTTATCAAATTTTGTAAACTAATTCCAAGGGACAACAAAAAGACCTCTTTATTTAGGGAATACAATTAAATAGCAGGTCTCTTTTGTAAATATGCAACATATTCAGCACCATCTTGTCTACATTTTAAAGTACACTACTTTTGAACATTGAGAAATCTACTAGTACCTCCCAAATGACAACTTTTTCTGTTAACTTGTACTATGCACCTATCATCAAAATTTAAAAGATCTGGAGTATTACTTAACCATTTAAAAGATTGAAGCTCTGATACATGCTACTACATGAATGAATCTTGAACATTATGCTAAGTGAAAGAAGCCAGACACAAAATACCACATACTATGTGATTCTGTTGGTAGGAAATGCCTCAAACAGGCAAATCCACAGAGACAGAAAGCAGATTATCAGGTTCCAGGAGCTGGAAGAAGTGGGGTGCAGAGCAACAATGAATGAGCACAGAGTTCCTTCGGGGGTAAGGAACTTGCTCTAGAATTAGTGATGATGATTGCACAACTTTGTGACTATATAAAAACCACTTTAAAACCCTTTAAAACCGTGTATCTTATGGCATGTGAATAAAAGAAAATTAAATGGTTTTAAATATAAATGATACATTAAATGTGAACGACTTATATATGTTCTTAAAGTATAAAATCTATATAACTACCAGAATTATCTGCCTCAGTTTACTAAATCCCATTTTTCACCCTACCAAGTAAAAGACTGTATTTCACATGTGTACATCTTCCTGAAGAGTAAAAAGTTCTAACTACCTAGAAGTATTACGGTCCCTAGGGAATCAGAGAGAACCACCACCACATACCTATGTCTAGCAACTAAATATAATTTTTTTCCAATTTACCTGAGTTAGTTCACTGTCAGAACTTAGACAAAAACATGTTAACACATCCTAATGAGGAATTTTTAACATGCAAGTACCACATGAAAGCACATAGAGAGTTACAGGATCAATTTAAAAATCACTGCTTTGAGGGGATTCTTGATTTAAGTAGTATTTGCCTCTAAAACGCCAAAATAACCAGATAAAAATTTATAAGCTAAGTTATAAGGAAATCAAAAGTTAGAAGCAAAATGTACTTACTAATTTGTTTTCCTGCATGTATATTCTTTGTAATTTCAGACAGCCCTTAGCTATGACGATCATGCCTTCATCTGAGATCTTGTAACACTGGCCGAAATGAATATCTTTGAGTTCTCTGCACTTTGATCCCAGCTGTAAACAAAGAGATTGGCTGAATGCTCAGAAAAATAACAAAAATAACATATTTCTAGTGGGATTTTCATAAATATTTTTAAATAGCCATGCCAAAGTTATATAATTGCTTATGAACTACTTTTAAAACAAAACAAAACAGAATGGAGGCAATCTATAACTTAAAATGAAATTGTGTAAGCTGTATCATCTTCGAATTACTTCCTTGCTCCAACTATCTCATACTATATGCCTACCCAAAGTGCCTAGATTCTTTAACGTTTGCCTTAAATTCACATTTTTATTTCTCTTGAATCAGTTATATTGTTACACTGGTGGGGCTCAGTTCCAAGGAATAAAACAAAGGTCCAAGAAGTGAGGCAAAGGTCTAAGGAGTGAAAAAATATTTCGTGATTAGATTCTACTTCCACTTCTGATTAATGAAATCCCAACTGTACCTTAAATAGTAACTGAACAGGTACAATGTTCCCATTAAAACCACTAAGTATCACAAAGAACAAATTACATACATTTCTTTTCAAAAACTACAGTGGAGATTAGACGGTCAAAGCAAATTACAAATGAATGCTATTTCATAAGTATTACATATGAATAGGATCACTTTAGAGATAAAATATAAAACTTATTTAGTAGAAACCTGTATATCAAAACCTGTATACCAAAATTATTTTAAGAATTACATTAAATAAGACTCAGTGTCAGAAAGGATTCAATGTGTCCTAAAAATATACCACTGGTAAGTGTGTAAATTAGTACTAAAAATCTTCCTGGAGGTCTACCGAGCATAAATGAAAAAATATGACTCAGCTTTACCAAAAAATTAACTACAGAGGGATAGATAATTGGATAGATTACGTGATAAAGTAAACATATTAAAATGTTAATTATAAAAAAATAAAATAAAATAAAATAAAATGTTAATTATAGGGTGGAGGGATGGGAGAGAGTTTAAGGAGTGCACTT
Organism: Canis lupus baileyi; assembly: GCF_048164855.1. Lineage (NCBI taxonomy): Eukaryota > Metazoa > Chordata > Mammalia > Carnivora > Canidae > Canis > Canis lupus. Next base: position 4,751,126 of record NC_132839.1, on the reverse strand, counting down.
GTTATGATAAGGACAGGGTAATGTATGGAACTGTTGACTTATTATATTGTACACCTGAAACTAATATAATCCTGTATGTTAAGTGATTGCAATTAAAATTTAAAAAGAAATAAAGATGTTAGTTATATAATCTAGGTAGTGGGTATATAGGTGTTCACTGTAGAATTCATTCAATTTTTCCATAAATGTTTTCATAATAAACTGTTGGAAATAAATGAAAGTCTATAAGCTATAAGAAATTAGCAAAAGGGATTTTTTAATATTAAAATATAGAAAACCTAAAGATACAACTTGCAGTGTTTTCAGAAAATTGAATATAATACAGCCATTAAAACTGAAGTAAACACTTGACAAAAATGAAAATTTTATACAAGTTTTTATAATATAAACCAATTTTTGTAAGCAAATTATACATATTTAAATATATATATATGTGCATGTGTGTATACAAAAGAGACTGAAATTACATCATAGTGTTAACGGTGCTTTGTGATTAGTGTAGCATGTTTTTTTTTTTCTACCAATCTTCTCAGATCTTTTTAAAAATAAATGTTACTTTAGTAATTAAAATTTTCAAGCTCTCTTTCAAGTAAAGTAATGATATGTGAATTCAGTTATTTTTCCAGGAGTGCTGATACAGTTATACTATGTTATTTTCATCTCAGCCACACTATAACCAATTATATATTCCACTAGAGATGTAAACTCTATGAAGAAAGAAGTTTGCCTAATAACTACCCCTGGAGCTCAGTGTCTTATGCTTAACTTAGCTGATACTCAGGAAATATTTGTTGAATGAAGACTGATCTTAGAACATGAGAGACTCCTAACTCTGGAAACAAACTAGGGGTGGTAGAAAGAGAGGTGGGTGGGGCGGTGGGGGTGACTGGGTGACAGGCACTGAGGGGGGCACTTGATGGGATGAGCACTGGGTGTTATTCTATATGTTGGCAAATTGAACACCAATAAAAAATAAATTTAAATAAGTGTGAGGGAAAAAAATGGCTGATCTTAGTTACATGATGTAAAGAAGCCTCTTTGAAAAATGAACAAAATACAGGAAATCATGATTATGGTCTCACATCACCATGTTCCAGTTAATTCAGGAATTCTGAATTAGGTCCACAGTTAGACTGCAGGGATGCCACAAAAGCAGATAAGAAAAAGGGAGTACATTTTTATTTTCATATTAATTGCTTCACTAATTAACGTAAGAAAAAAATCGCAATAGTTTAACAGTACATGTGACTTTGAACAAGATATCAAAGATAATTTTATATTACTGCTGTTGCAGACATCATGAAATACCATTTTTGTTCATCAGTATTCATTATATTCATTAGATCCACTACCAGATCTTATAATGCATAAAAGAGGCACATATATTTCTAGAACAAATATACAACAGCATGTTACATAGACCTAAAAATGCTGACTTCAAAACCAATAGTGGGGAAAGTAGAAAAACAACTTGATAATAATTACAAAACTCCTCATAGGCTCACACAGGTTGGGCATTGAGGGTGAGGTTAGTATTAAAAACACCAAGGTTCTTTATAGTCTATTTAAGAAGTAGTTAACCACTCAGATCACCTCCCCATCACTGCAAAGCCCATTCTCCACAAGAGCAAAAGACTGGAGTTCACTGGGATGAGTAAAACACAGAGTTTCTGGACTAGGCTACACCATGCACAGCTGACAGCAAGAGCATACTGCTAAAAATACGGGGATGATGTGAAAGTTTATAAGGTGAAAATGAAAAAATTCAAATAAATAAATCTATAAAATGTTTCAGGATGAAAGGGTATGAACTGAAAGGGCTCACTCACATATCCAGCACAAAGGACAAAAACAGACCCATGGCAAGGCAAATCAACATAAAATGTCAGAATTAAAGAGTATTTAAAAAAAGATTCTACAGACTTCAAGACACAAACATTTCGTACAAAGGATTAGGATTAAAAAGCCATCAAACTTCTTAATGATAACACTGAAAGAAAGCAACAAAGCAATGCCATCAAATTCTGAAGGAAAAGTACTTCAAACCTAGAATCCTATAGTCAGGATTCACCTATGAATTAAGTGTAAGGATAGAAGAGAGATGTTTTCAGACATGCAAGTTCTCAAAAGATTTACCTCCCATACATTCTTTATCAGAATCTGTGCTCTACAAGACAAGAATATACCAAGAAAAAGAAGATTTGACATCTAGGTAATAGGATATCTAATACAGCTACATGATCAGGAAAACCTTAAGGATAATGATAATGGTTAAGATACTCAGATGACCATTAATGCAAGAACACTGGGTATACAAAAAGTCCAAAATGGAGCCTTCAGACTATCCTGGGAAAAGCTGCTCTAAGAAGATATATTTAAGTATCTACATATCTTGATATATTAATGCAATTGTGGAAAAGCTTTTAGTTCCATTTGTGTGGAGACCATTAAAAATAAGTAAACTAAAGGAGATGAAAAGACATCTATTAATTTCAATAACAAAATTTTATAGAGAAAAAAGTAGGTACAAAATTGTAAAATGTAAATACCAAATACTTAATCAAAATTATTAAAGAATTATGTTGGGAGGATGAGAGAATAGGAGACAGGGAAGGATAACTAAGCTAAATTCTCATCTTCCATAGTAAGGAATCAGCCTAGGTCGTCTAAAATGGATAAATCAAGAAAATATAGATGGGCTTGGAAGGTAAATGCTTCCTTCTTCTGAAGAAAGTTCAATTAGTCTAATTCCTTGTCTCTACACGGATTAGTTTGTGTTTAATAATTATCCTTTTTCCTCCTGGAAACAAACTGCCCCAAACAAGCATCCCTTCTACATTTGCAGGCCACTCTGCTGGTCTGGCTTAGCTGATGAGTGAGTCTGCCAGACAAATTCCAGAGTTGAGTTAACAAGCCCATTTAACTCTATTTCTAAGCAATATTCTCCAATCTAGCCTTTCTGAGTAATAAAGTTGATTTGACAACTCCATCCCTATTCCCTTCTCTTGTTAATTTGTTCAGATCCTAAGAAGTAAGGAGGCCTCAACACTTAGCACACCAACCAGATCACTGAAAAATACAACAGAATCTATACAGGAGCAGTGAACGAAGTATCGGGGGGGGGGGGGGGGGCTTAATGTCTAAGGCCATTAGTTTGTGCAGACAAGTTGTCAGAGTCTCAGGTTAACACAGGTAAGTCACACCACTGAAGCCTTTGAGAAAGACCTAGGCTGATTACCTGGTATTTTGACTTTAGCAAGTCTCTCTGGTGGATTTATATACAAACAAGTGACTTTCCACATAAGTAGGAGCTACATGGATAGCCACACGCAAATAAGAATGATGTGGATGGCTTCAACAGACATTAGCAGCAGGAGAGCCCCAGAAACTTATCAGAAAAGCGTGCCTCAGGGAATAATTACTGTCATTTATTCTCACTGCAGAAACTGATAGTCTATTTTAGATATCATCACTGAGCATAATAGGCCTATCTGAACTAATTACATTACCCCAACCATAAATATCCTAAGGTTCCAGACTATCCAGTCATTGAAGAATCAATCATTTTACCAGGTATATTTCCCAGTTTTGCTAATGTTGTTCAGATCTCTCAGTGCTACAACTATCTTGTCCATCGTCCACAGAAAACATTCAGAAGACATCAACCAAAGCCTACATGAATATCCCTGTCAGCATGCCCTAAATTTATTTCAATTAGTCCTCTACCTAAAAACCACAGAAGCAGTATATAACTCTTTTAAATATGGAATTCTCTATTCAGAAAGACAGTGCTTGAGACACTGAAGCTCTGGCCCTACCTGATGAGCCCTGGTGACCAAATAAGATACCAAAAAGGTGGTACTATGGAGTAAGAACCAAGCCCCAGTATAAGGCCTATTCTAGATTACTCAAGTTAGAAACCTTGGACTTTCCACAACTATATCATATTAAAGGAAAAACTGAGTGTAAACAAGATCAAGATCATCATACAGTAATGGTAATGCCTTTAAAAATAAAAATAAAAAACAACCTGAAGCTTCCAGGCCACCATGTGAGGAACTTAGAAGTCACTACTCCATACTAACAACAAGTAAAAAGTTGAACTGAAAAATCAACAACTCTTCTTAGAGAAGTGAGGTTACAAGGAAAACTGCTGTCCCCAAAATTGGAGAGGCAAAGGGGTAGACATAGAAAAATAACCTGCCAGAGCAGAAACCCATTAGAAGAAACCTCCACAGGAACAGTGCCAAGGTAGGAAACCCTAAATTATAATCCATCTCCTGCTGTATCAAGTAAATAGTTTACCCCCATTAATTCTTATCCCAACAAAAATCAGTACCTAAAGGATCTACAAACACCTCAAAATTATCTCCATAATTACCTTGTACCTTACCACAGAACACTCTGAAATGATAACTACTCATCATCAGATAAAAATACCTATCTGCTTGATGTTGACTAGATGAATATCACCACTTACCTTGGTTGAATACAGAAAACTGCTGCCTGAGGGCCCTTCCGGGTAATGGAGATTATCAACTTTGTGGAATTTTAGCTCCAACCATATCTCTCCATTCTCACTCAGCCTGCCCTTCATTGCTACTCAATCTGGCACTCATGCCAAGTATGAATCCTAACTCTCACTCTTCACCCAAGTAAATGGTCTTATGGACCTAAGACATAGAACACAAGGGTATCATTTAAGAGGTTCTGAATTTTTACCAACATCAGTTCAGTATCTGGGTAACTATGAAAGGTAAAAGTCAGATGAATAGTGATAGAAAACCCTCTGTAACATGAATAATAATCATGTGTCAAAGGCATCCACTAGTCAATCCTGAAGGAAAGTGTTTAATAAAAGGGTGCTGTGATCACTCTGTCACTTGAAAGAATCCACTCCATCCACCCATGAAGCCATAGTTCATTTTCACATGTAACAGCAATCAGAATTACAAATAGACTGAAGAAAATAAATAGAAAGTGGATTACTCTTCATTCATTCTCTTCTTCTTTATAATAATCATCCAAGATTATTCACAAATTTGCTCACAAACATCCAAAGGTATTTTTCAAACTTTTCTACAATGTTGGGAGATGATTTTCCCACCATCTCAAATTTTAATTAAAATATTGCACACCACCCTTGAGAATTTATAAAAGAGAATCTATTTTAAAAAGCCACCTGTGGGGCACCTCGGTGGCTCAGTCGGTTAATCAGCTAACTCTTGGTTTCAGTTCAGGTCATGATCTCAGGGTTGTGCGACTGAGCCCCACATAGAGCTCCACACTAAGTGGGGAGTCTGCTTGAGATTCTCTCTCCTTCTCCATCTGCCCCTCCCTGACCTGCTCACATTCTCTCTAAAATAAATAATAAATATTTTTTAAAATATCTGTTATCCCGGAGGGTATTATGCTGAGTGAAGTGAAGTAAGTCAATCGGAGAAGGACAAACATTTTATGTTCTCATTCATTTGGGGAATATAAATAATAGTGAAAGGGAATATAAGGGAAGGGAGAAGAAATGTGTGGGAAATATCAGAAAGGGAGACAGAACATAAAGACTCCTAACTCTGGGAAATGAACTAGGGATGGTGGAAGGGGAGGAGGGCGGGGGGTGGGGGTGAATGGGTGACGGGCACTGGGGGGGGGGCACTTGACAGGATGAGCACTGGGTGTTATTCTGTATGTTGGTAAATTGAATACCAATAAAAAAGAAATTTATTTTAAAAATTAAAAATTAAAAAAAATAAAATATCTGTTATCACCAGGTGATTTTTATAATAAAACAAACACCTTAGGAAGAGCATAGTTCAATGGACAATGAATCTAGACACCTGAAACCACAACAATGTTATGGGATAAAAACAAAATTAGGTTTTCCAATGCCACATGCTTTTCTTCCTCTTGCCTACAGCCTCCCCTTTTCTTTCTCTTTGCCCATCACCTCTTGGATCCAGCCAGGGATTCCCTCCTGGGCCTATGAGAGGTGAACTAGGTTAGAAGCAGACACCAGGGGATCCCTGGGTGGCTCAGTGGTTTAGTGCCTGTGTTCAGCCCAGGGTGTGATCCTGGAGTCCTTTGATCGAATCCCATATCAGGCTCCCTGCGTGGAGCCTGCTTCTTCCTCTGCCTGTATCTCTGCCTCTCTCTCTCTCTCTATCTCTCTCTGTGTCTCTCATGAATAAATAAATAAAATCTTAAAAAAAAAAGGCAAAAAAGTTGCTCAAAACCAATATAAAGAAAAGATTTTTAAAATATGCTGCCTTCACTAGATAAGGAAAGTTATTCCTTCTACCTTTCATTCCCAATCTGTTACTATAATTATTATACACGTGCAAATAAGAACAGTTAATAAAATTCAATCCATGTCTTTTAACAACTTCACCCAGTAGTATGCTGTTCATATTTATAAAATCTGTTCATATTTCTAAAATCATAAGAACAATTTTATAATTTGACTCATTAGTTTCATCATTAGTAGTACAGTAGCACAGACAATGAGATATGGAAGAAAGCAAGGCAAATTTTTCAAAATGCCACTCATCTGACCCACTTTAAGGATGTAAATTTGAATATTTTCCCTACACTTGTATCATTCAACTTTGCCTTTTTTAAAAAACATTCCAATCAATACAATGAAAATATGCCACATAAACTCCCAAAATATGTACCAATACTAATTACTTTTCATTGTATTGCAATGGTATATAATTAAAACTCAGAGTAAATGAAAATTCATATATGGAATAATATATTTTAACATATACAGAATGATCATTGGATTAATCTATTACACATTGAAAAGATTTTTTTTAGAAAACCAACAAAGGTGCGGCGCAGCGCATCGGCCCGAGCATCATGACGTCCGCCCTGGAGAACTACATCAACCGAACCGTCGCAGTGATCACTTCCGATGGAAGGATGATTGTGGGAACACTGAAAGGGTTTGACCAGACCATTAATTTGATTTTGGATGAAAGCCATGAACGAGTGTTCAGCTCTTCACAGGGAGTAGAACAAGTGGTGCTAGGGTTATACATCGTAAGAGGTGACAATGTTGCAGTCATTGGAGAAATTGATAAAGAGACAGATTCTGCGCTTGATTTGGGGAATGAATATTCGAGCAGAACTTCTAAACTCTATAGCACACTGAGGAAGAATTACATACATTGGACATCTGTAAATCTTTGTATAGAAACTGATTATAATGAGGATGATGTATGGAATTTTTATGAATGTAATTTTGGACTTTTGACTTCATATTGATTCATTGTAATATGATATGTAAATTAAAATATTTCTACATTTCCTTGAAAAAAAACCAACAAAAATGCTATTTTACCATCAATACACAAAAATTCTGTCACTGTTTCAACTAAGAAATATTGTGATTAAAAATTTTCCAACTTAACTTTAAAAACACAGAACCTATTAAGTGTCCATCAACAAATAGAAAAAAAATGTAGCTTATACATACAATGGCATATCATTCAGCCATGGAAACAAATGAAACTATTATATGCTACAACATACATGAACCTTGAAAACATGCTAAGTGAAATAAGCCAAACACGTAATAATTAATCTTGTATAATTCCATTTCTATAGGATAACTAGAATAGACCTAGAATTTACAAAAACAGAACTCAAAGCAGAGCTTACTGGGAGATGAGGAAGAAAGGCAGGGATAATACAAAGTAATTGTTTAATTGGTATAGAATTACTCTTTGAAATGATGAAAAAGCTCTAGAAATAGATATTGGTGATGGTTACACAACACTGTAAATAAACATAATGCCACTGAATTGTTTGCTTAAAAATGGTTAAAATGGTAAATGTTATGTGCATTTTACCACATTAAAAAATCAACACCCTGAAATAGCCAAGTGCCAATAAAAGTAAGAAAAAAACTGCCAAGAAGTAGGGAAATTTGTTCCCATACTGGTTTTTACTAATTTTTATAACATAATTACATTAAGAAATAAATAAACTGGGGGATCCCTGGGTGGCGCAGCGGTTTGGCGCCTGCCTTTGGCCCAGGGCGCGATCCTGGAGACCCGGGATCGAATCCCATGTCGGGCTCCCAGTGCATGGAGCCTGCTTCTCCCTCTGCCTGTGTCTCTGCCTCATTCTCTCTCTCTCTGTGACTATCACAAATAAATAAAAATTAAAAAAAAAAAGAAAAGAAATAAATAAACTGGCTTAAATGAGAAGAAAAAAGAAACCTGTTGCTATAAAAACTAGGTTGAATAATTTTTCATTCAGTGAAAGCAAGCCATAAAAAGCTGCTGTTGAACGAGTTTTGGGTAAGACAAAAGTATGGTCCCTAAATTAGGCTGGTTTGACTTAAGATTACTATGAGACGGTGTGAAAGCAATACGAGTTCAGTAGAAACCATACTTTGAATTTTGAACTTTGATCTTTTTCCAGCCCTGCCATATGCATAGACTCTCCTGACGCAGGGCAGCAGCAGGAACTGCAATTCCCAGTGGCCACACAATCATGATGGTACACGACCTGTACACTTACAATCATTCTGTACCCCGACAGCCATTCCGTTTTTCACTTTAATAAATTATATGAGATATTCAAGACTTTATTATAAAATAAACTTTGTGTTACATGATTTTGCCCGACTGTAAGCTAATATAAGGGTTCTAAGCAAGGGGATTTTCAATTTACAAACAGTTCATCAAATATAATCCCACAGTAAGCCGATGAAGATCTGTACTGGAAAAATCATGTTCTAAACAAAGCCACTGGGGATCCCTGGGTGGCTCAGTGGTTTAGCGCCTGCCTTCAACCCAGGGCATGATCCTGGAGTCCCAGAATCGAGTCCCATGTCGGGCTCCCGGCGTGGAGCCTGCTTCTCCCTCTGCCTGTGTCTCTGCCTCTCTCTCCCTTTCTCTGTGTCTCCCATGAATAAATAAATAAATAAAATATTTTTAAAGGGCTTAAGAAATGTTTATATATCATTATTAATCATTTTTAATAGGTAAAGATGGAAGCTATTAGAAAGGTATTCATTAGGATCTATGCAAAGGGAATTTTCAAAAATGCTATAAAGATGAATTTCTAGGAAAAAAAGAAGCCTCTTGGCATTATATAAAGACTCTACATTTCTAGTTATAGATGAAAAATACTCTCTAGTCATTGGACTCTCTAGAACTGGATATCGCAGCTTAAAATCCTAGATATGAGGGGCACCTGTGTGGCTCAGTGAGTTAAGTGTCTGTCTGCTTCAGCTCAGATCATGATCTGAGATCCAGCCTCATGTCAGGATCCCCGCTCAGTGGAGAATCTGCTTCTCTCTCTCTCTCTCTCTCTCTCTGCCCCCCCTCCAACCCTGATTTGTGCTCTTTCTCTCAAATATTTTTTTTAAAAATCCTGGACATGATACCACATGATATGACTCATGCAGATTTTAAAGAGAATACTGGCTCCACATCTTCCCAGCTATGTGAACTTGGGCAACTTACTTAACTTACAAGAGATTCCATTTTTCATCTTGAAATATCACCCCCGTGCTGTTGTGAAGATTAAACAATGTAGCATATACAAAAAACACCCAACATGTATATATACATATACTTCCTTTTGCCAATTGTGATTCTAATTTAGAAAGAGAATACTTAAAATATCCTTTAATTAAACATAACAGTTTTGATTTTTAAAAAAGGCTTTTCAACGACCTCTAGTTTTTCAGTCTTCTTTTATGAACATTAATTATTATTATAGGGATAAAAACATGTGCCATATCATCTAAAAAGTGGAGGGAAAGAACTAAATCAATTTAGTATGAACACAAGACACCCTTGGATACGAATGTCAGTCCTACCACTTAACTACTTCACCTCAGATAAATTACTTATTATCTCTCTGTAACTGCTTCCTCATCTATAAAAAAGGATTAACACCTAACTCATAGAGTGGATGTGAATCAAAAAAGAAATTAAACATATGAACATATAATTAGAATATACAAATAATGCCTAATACATGGTAGATGCTCAATACATACCTGCTCATTCCCTAACTGACTGAACATCACTGGGACACATAAAGATAGATTAGAGGGACAGATTGACTATTTTCCTTTATCTTATATAAATCTAGAATCTAAAAACGTATTTCTCTTCTCCTTTAGTGGGATAAAATATATAGAACATAAAAATTGCCATTTTGGTCATATTTAGGCATATAATTCAGTGACATTGATCACATTCAGTGTTAGGCAACCATCACCACCTATTTCTAAAACTATCATCACCCCAAACTCTCTACCCATTAAACAACTCCCCATTCCCTTCTTCCCCCAGTCCTTGAAAACCTCTATGTTATATCTCTATGAATTTGTCTATTTTAGGTATTTTATATAAGTAGAATCATACTACATTTGTTCTTTGTGTCTTGCCTATCTAACTATGCATATGTTTTCAAGATTCCTTCATGTGGTAACCTGCATCAGCATTTCATTCCATTAAATGGCTGGATAATATTCCATTACATATATTATATTATTGTTTACTCACTCATCTCTCAATGGACACCTGGGTTGTTTCCACATCTTGACTCTTATGAATAACGTTGCTATGAAAATTAACAGAAACAAGTAGCTATTTCAGTCAATGTTTTCAATTTTGGGGGTATATATTTAGGGTGGAATTGCTGAGTCATATGGTAATTCTGTGTATAATCTTTTGAGGAACCATCAAAATGTATTCCACACCAGGTGCACCATTTTACATTCCCACCAGCAATGTACAAAGTTCTAATTCCTCCACATCCAAAGCAACACTTTGTTATTTGTTTTTTGGGTATGTTGGGCTTTATTTACATCAGAGTAGGTGTAAAGTGGTATCTCATCCTGCTTTTGATTTGCAATTCTCTAATGGCTAATGATGTTGAGCCATTTGTATCTCTTCCTTGGATAAAGGTCTATTCAGGTATTTTGTTCATTTTTCAATTGAGTTCTTGGGGAGGGGTTTTGTCGATCTGATATTATTAAACTCTTTCCAAATATATGATTTGCAAATATTTTCTCCATTTTATGGGTAGCCTGTTCACTCTCTTGAGAGTATCTATTGAAACACAAAATTTTTTATTTTAATCAAGTCCAGTTCATGTTTTTCACATTGCTTGTCCTTCAGTTGTCACATGTAAAAAATCAGGACCAAATACAAGATCATAGAGATATACATTTATACTTTCTTCAGAATGAGAAGGGGAGCCTGAAGATGTGACTGAATTGCTTCAATCTCATGATAAAACATTAACAGATGAAGAGTTGCTTCCTATGGATGAGCTAAGAAAGTGATTTCTTAAGATGGAATCTACTCCTGCTAAAAATGTTGTGAAGATTATTGAAATGATTTAGCAAAGGATTTAGACTATTACATAAAATTGGCTGATAAAGTAGCAGCAGGGTTTGAGAGGACTGAATCCAGTTTCAAAAGAAGTTCTACTGTAGGTAAAATGCTATCAAACAGTCTCGCATGCAACAGAGAAACCATTCATTAAGTAAGAAACAACTGATTCAGCAAACTTCACTACTGTCTTATTTTAAGCAACTACTACAGCCACCCCAACCTTAAGCAACCAACACCCTAGTCAGTGCAACAACATCGAGGCAAGACCTTCCACCTGCAAAAAGATTATGACTCCCTGAAAGCTCAGATGATGGTTAGCAGTTTTCAGCAAGAAAAGTAGCTTTTAGGATCCCTGGGTGGCGCAGCGGTTTAGTGCCTGCCTTTGGCCCAGGGCCCGATCCTGGAGACCCGGGATCGAATCCCACGTCGGGCTCCCGGTGCATGGAGCCTGCTTCTCCCTCTGCCTGTGTCTCTGCCTATCTCTCTCTCTCTCTCTCTCTCTCTGTGTGTGTGTGACTATCATAAATAAATAAAATTTTTTTAAAAAGTAGCTTTTGATAATTAAGGTATGTACATTATTGTTTTAGACATGATGTTACTGCACACTTAATAGACTACAATTAAGTGTAAGCGTAACTTTTACATGCAGTGGAAAATCAAATCAGGGTCTCCTGGGTGGCTCAGTGGTTGAGCGTCTGTCTGTCTGCCTTTGGCTCAGGGCGTGATCCCGGGGTCCTGGGATTGAGTCCCATATCGGGTTCCTCGCAGGGAGCCTGCTTCTCCGTCTGTCTGTGTCTCTGCCTCTGTGTCTCTCATGAATAAATAAAATCTTTAAAAAGAAAAAAAAAAGTATCCTTCTATTCCTACTTTGAGTGATTTTATTATGGACAAGTACTGGAATCACCAAATGTATTTTCTATACCAATAAAATGATTTTGAGTTTTTCTTCCTCCATTCTAGTAATGTGGTATATCAGATTGATTTTTATATGGTAACCCACCCTTGCAATCAAGGGATAAATCACTTCTAATATGCTGCTGGCTTCTGTTTGCTATTTTGTTGAGAATTTTTGCATTTATACTCATTAAGGATATTGCTCTGTAGTTGTCTTTTCTGGTCCTTGTCTGGCTTCAGAATCAGGGTAATGCTGGCCTCATAGGAGTTAGCAAGTACTGCTGCCTCTTAAACATTCTCGAAGAGTTTAAGGATGAGTGATATTAATTCTTTACATGTTTGAGCAAATCCACCAGGGAAGCCAAATATTTGGTCTCTGTCTTTTCTTTGTTGGGAGGATTGTTATTACTGGTTCAATTTCCTTACTTGTAGGTCTATTCATATGTTCTATTTCTTCTTGGGTTGGTTTTTGTAATTTGTGTATTTCTAGGAATATACACCAGTTTGCTGGTGTATAGCTGCTCAGCATTTTATTGTAGAACCTTTTTATTTTTATAAAGTTGGTGATAATGTTCATACTTAAATTTCTGATTTAGTAAGTTGAGGCTTCTCTTTTTTTTTTTTCCTTAGACTACTGAAAGGTTTGTCATTAATATTTTCAGAGAAACTAGTTTTGGTCTCATCCATTTTCTCTATAGTTCTTCTTTTTCAATTTCATAGGAAAAAATGAGTAATCACAAACCAAAAGTGAAGAAAAACTATCTTTTATATTTACCTATGCAGTTATCATGTTATTTTTTTATTCATTCAGCTTTCAGTTACTAGCTAGTGTCTTTTTTATTTAGCCTAAAGGACTCCTTTTTTAGCATTTCTTGTAGGACAGGTCTCCTAACAGTGAATTCCCTCAATGTATTTTTTAAGATTTTTTTTTTAATTTTTTTAAGTAATCCCTATACCCACAGTGGGACCCAAACCTACAACCCCAAGATTAAAAATCATATATGTTCTACCAACTGAACTAGCTAGGCTAAGTTCCTTCATTTTTTATCTGGAAATATCTTATTGTTGTCTTCATTCTTGAAGAACAGTTTTGCCAGATATAGAATTCTTGGTTGATATTTTTTCTCTTAGCACTTAAATACATCAGTCCAGGGGCACCTGGGTGGCTCAGTCAGTTGAGCATATGCCTTCAGTTCAGGTTGTGATCCTGGAATCCCAGGATCAAGCCCCACATTGAGCTCCCCACTCAGTGGGGAGTCTGTTTTTTCCCTTTGCCCCTCCCCCTGCTCAAGCTCTCTCTCTCTTTCTCTCTAGTAAATAAAATCTTTAGATAGATAGATAGATAGATAGATAGATAGATAGATAGATAGATGATAGATAGATGATAGATAGATAGATTAGAGATGTGAGTCCATTGCTTTCTGATTTCCATGTTTTCGTATGAGAAATCAATTATTAATCTTACTAAGGATCCCTTGTACACTATAGGAGTCACTGCTCTTGTTGCTGCTTTCAAGATTCTCTATTTCTCTTTGACTTTTGACAATTTTTATGTGTCGCATTGTAGGTCTCTTTGAAATTAACCTGCTTGGAGTTGAGTTTCTTAGATATATAGATGCATGTCTTTCATCAAATTTGATACTTTTGGTCATTATTTCTCCAAATACTCTTCCTGCCTCTTTCTCTCTCCCTTCTCCTTCTGGGACTACAATAATGCAAATTATGTTCTCCTTTATGGGATCTTACAGGTCCTTTAGGCTCTATTGACTTTTCTTCATTCTTTTGTCTTTCTCTTCTCAGTTGCAATAATTCATTTTGTCCTATCTCCAAGTTCACAGATTGTTTCTTCTGCCTTCCCACATTTGACGTTGCATTCCTCTAGCAAACTTTATAATTCTCAACTCCAGAATTACTATTTAGTTCCTCTGTATTATTTCTAGGATCTTTACTGATTATTCTCAATTTTTTCATACATCATTTTCTCTAGAATTCTTTCAGTTTCCAGAACTTTTAGTTGTTTGTCCATGCTTTCCTTTAACTCTTGTACAATGTTTACAATAATTGATTTAAAATATCTTCCTACAAAGTTCAATGTCTGGACTTCCTCAAAAATGGTTTCTATATGGGATGCCTGGGTCGCTCAGTGGTTGAGTGCCTCCCTTCCACCCAGCATGTGATCCTTGAGTCCCAGGATCAAGTCTCACATCAGGTTCCCTGCATGGAGCCTGCTTATCCCTCTATCTGTGTTTCTGCCTCTCTCTGTGTCTCTCATGAATAAATAAATAAAAATAAAATCTTAAAAAAAAAAAGAATGGTTTCTATCAATTATTTTTTCCTCTGGGTGAGCCATTCTTTCCTGGTTTTTTTGTTTGTTTGGTTGGTTGGTTTTTTTTTTGTTTTTTTTTTTTTTTGCATAACCTTGTGCTTTTGTTGGTGGTGAAACCCGGACATTCAAGTATTATGGTATATTATAACATGGTAACTTTAAAAATCAGATTCTCACCCTTCTCTTTCTATAATTATCAAAGAAATTATATATAACTGGCTTATGTTCAGCCACTGTTTTGACTGGTATTTCCTTGAGTACAAAGAGCTTAAAAAAAAAGAAAGAAACAAAAAAAACATGTTTCTTAGACTAGACTAGTTCTGTGCTGCGGTACTCCTTCAACACTTAGCCATAATATGTACAATGCTGTCTTGGCTGTCACTACCTGCATCAAGCCAAGAGAAGAGCCAGGGAAAGCTTAAGGGTTTCTCAAATATTTCCTGAGCATGAGTCCTACCTTGGGTATACACGTGGTTTTCTAAATTCCCCTGTATACACTGGCACTTTGACTACCCTAATTTCCCAAAGAAATGCTCTCCCTGGCTTTTCTTCTCAGGTCTAAGGTAAGACTCAGCCATAATCTTTTGTCATGAGGATCTGCAGTTTTTGTTTGCCTTACCATATTTCAGTTAATGCCCACTGCTTCTCCAGCCTCAGTTAGGTGAAACAGATATAAGCACCTTGCATCAATCCTTCAAGAAACTCCCAGACAGGTTAGAATAGGCAAAGATGATACTTTTTAATAAGCTCTGCTTTGCTCCCTCTGGAACCAGGCTGCTACCTTCAAGACTGTTGCCAAGCTGGGGAGGGTGGGGGACACAGACAAGTAAAAATGCCACAAAGCCTTCCTACCATTTTTCAACTGTCTTTTCCTTGGTTCAACATTTGCTTTAGTTGCTGGAAAGTACAGACATTTTTCCAGAGTTCTGGCAAAGTTGGTTCTAAAAGTGTCTGCTTGTTTTTGATGTTTCTCTTGAGGAGGATTTGGAACTGCCTACACACTGATATTAAATATAAATATTAAATATTTATATTTAAAGACCTAAAAACTCATAATAAAGCAAGATAAATTTACTAATGCAACATTTATTATTTGGGCGCCATTTTAATCTGAGAAGATATCTATAGTGACGATTTCCAAATTTCTACAGAAATCCATGAATTGTATTGAGGTATTAAATAGCTAAGATTAAATACAAGTAGTCACATAAAATAGTAACTTAATGGATATAAATCCTTAGATTTCTTTGAATACTGTAGCTATGTCTATCTGTTCTTCCTGGCAAGTGTTCCATGGCAATGAAATACTAGAAAAACTCAGAGTTTATTACTCTTAATATTTAGTGCTTTCCCCTATCACATATGTGATTGTAGTTTTTATAAGATGTATATGACAGATACATTCCACTGGTAAAATTACTTGGGAGTTATTTTTATGGATTTCAAGGAGGTATTTCACAAAGAATATATTGTTCAGCCAAAAACAGTCTGATATTTAGGTGCTTCACATAAGTTTTAGAAACACTGTTAAGGAGAATGCAATAATTAAAATAATAAAATTTAAATCCATTAGAACTCCACACTGAAATACTTTATATAACTACTTTTATAAACATATAGAACTCAAAAATACATTTCATGTATTTGCTAAAGTCAATTAAAATTATAGTTGTTATGATGGAAATATATTTTAAAGATATTATCAGGGCAGCCCGGGTAGCTCAGCAGTTTAGCGCCACCTTCAGCCCGGCGTGTGATCCTGGAAACCCCAGATCGAGTCCCATGTCAGGATTCCTGCATGGAGCCTGCTTCTCCCTCTGTGCCTCTGCCTCTCTCTCTGTGTCTCTCATTAATAAATAAATAAAATCTTTTTTTAAAAAAAAGATATTATCAATAAAATATATGCATACCATTCTAAAACATTTGTCAGTTTTTACAACAGAAGAGGGAAAAAAAACCTTAAAACCCTGCAACTTTAACTGCAGGATCAACAATTCAATCAAATGCTATGTTTGAGTAAAAAAGAAAAAATGATCCCAGGAAAAGCCATCAATTATGAACAGTTCCATTCTAAGTCTTTTGGAACTTTGTTATATATTTCTAAATTGTTAGTTCACTAAAACTATAGCATATGCCACAGCACAGCTCACCAAACATCAATGGGACTTGAAGTAAATTTACTGAGTCAAGGCCAACATTTATATAACATAATATAGAACAAAAAATATTAATGTGCATATAATGCTATGTATTGCTTCATAAAATTTTTATTCTATTTTATGTATAAATGAAAGCCATTCTCTTTCTACTATACCACAACACTATTCCATCAGAAGAAAGAAGCTGAAATAGGACACACTCTGCTACAGTATATAATACACTGTGTATAGGAAAGTGTCATGTATAGGAAAGTATACTGCAATGAGGTTCTTATATAATTACTTAATGTAATTTAATTATTTAAAATTACTTATGGATGAAAAAATTTAGATTGTTTTACTACTTTTATCAGATTATTACTTCATATATAACTAATTCAGAAAACATGAAAATCTGAAGCAAACATCTAATCTATCATAAATTAATGGGTTTCAAAATACCTTACATTCTAGCAAAGATTTAACATAATTAATCTCAAAGTTGTAAAGATGGATAAATTCATGATACTTGACTGGCATATTTAAGTGTAGTTCCTCTAGGGATTTTTTTTCCATCTATTTTAACCATAACTATGGTCTTATTCTTATAAGGACACCCTTAATAATCTGCTCGACTGGTACCTATCCATATTATATCTTATTTAAATACATAACAAAATTTAGTCCGTTTCTTAATAAATACAGAGAACTTTAAAAATGATTCATTGTGAAATATAATTTGCTGGGACTTTTCCATCACAAAAAAACCATGCCATGTTGGTAAAATTTAGAATTTCCCCATTAAAGATTAATTTGTTGTAATACATTTAAGAGCTTCATATTGCTAGTGAGTAATCCTATATATAACAGAAATGGATTAGGACAAATATTAAAACAAGTAACACTGTTACTGCACAATTTCCCTTTGCAGACAAAATAGGCTCCCATATACATTTTAGCATTCATAATATATAAATTGGACTGACACACCCAGTACTATTTAGGATACAATATTCCAAGATTTCTTCTAATACTGAGCTTTTGATTAATCTATAGTATTTAAATTTAGGAATCTTCATTTATTTCTAAGTTCATCTCGGATCAAACTTAAATCTAGGACTTCACTGATACTCTACTTTTATTGGGAAATGTAAGAACTGCACTCCAATTCTAAATTTAAACATTAATCCTAACAAAGTTTTTAAATGAAATTATCAGTTCTTTCTTCCAAAAGTGTTTGCCAAAAGCAATGGTAAGTAGAATGGCAAAGGTGCACGGCCTCTACTATCAAAGAGCAAGCCCCTTTATTCAAGATCTTAGAGAAGGTCTTTTAGTCTATTAGAGTGGAACAGTGGAAAGATGGAAGAGATTTTGAAGAATCTAGGCTTTAAATCCCAGCTCCATCATTTGCTAAACATCAAGCAAGTTAATTAATCTCTCTAAGCCTTAATTCAAAATAAGTTTAACACTAACTATTTCACAAAGTTATTTCAAGGGTTAAATGTTAAAATACAGTAAGCACCCAATACAATAGTGGGAGAATTACTAAATATTCACAATATTCAC
The DNA here is from genome assembly GCF_048164855.1 of Canis lupus baileyi. NCBI lineage: Eukaryota > Metazoa > Chordata > Mammalia > Carnivora > Canidae > Canis > Canis lupus. Next base: position 4,732,833 of record NC_132839.1, on the reverse strand, counting down.
AAATTCAGGGCCTGGCATACAGAATCCATTGAATATTTACTGAATGAATAATCCACTCTGAGACAAGAAATCTTAAATGCCATTTCCAAAGAAGTGCATCAAAGAGAAAATACTTATATAATAGTATTTTAAATCAAATTATTGTTCTAAATATAGGTGATTCCTACCTTTTATTTCATTTTATACTCTTTTAATTTAGACTTCCATTTATGCCTTACAACATACATTTTAAAGCACATAATTGTATCATCTAGTAACATAAAAGGTAAATTAAAATTTTTAAAACCTCATGCTGACCCAAACTGTACACCATTGGTACCTGAAGCAAAATTTGGTGTAAAATTTAAGTAACAAATGAATAAATTAATAAACAGTTTGTCACAGAAGTTCACAAATACACTATAAAACACAACAAAGTTAATTTATCAGTTATGACCCTGACACTCTAGTTTACTAAAGAAGACATTCATGGATACAAGAGAAAAATAAGATGGCTTATTTTAGTCTCTGCACATTATTTTTAACATAATAATCTTTTAAGGCATAGCTTCAAGCAAACATTTTTAGTTAATCAGAGTAAAATCATTTTATAGATGCTAAAATTTACCTGTTTGAGTCCTTCATCAGTAAGTTTGTCCTGGTTGCCTACATGAACTTTCTGAAGTAAAGGACAGTGAGAGGCAACCGCAATAATAGAAGTGTCAGAAAGCTGTTTACACCTGTAGGCTGTATACCTAAGAAGTCCAGGACACTTAAATGCTAGAACACATACGCCAGTATCAGACATACTGCGACAATCAGAAATGTTGATTTCAATTATATTCTGACTTCTTGATGCAATTTTTTCCAATAATTCATCAGTGACCTATGAGAGGAAAAAAAGCAATAAATTTAAACTTTGCTGCAAGTGAAACTTACTTTCTATTCTTTAATTAAATTTTCCCTAGTAAATAATATAATAGCACAATCAAAGGAAACCTTCTTATTTAATATCAAAGCATAATAAGGGGTGCCTGGGTGGCTCAGTCAGTTAAGTGCCTGCCTTGGGCTCAGATAATGATCCCAGGGGCTTGGGATCGAGCCCCACATTGGGTCCCTGCATGGTGGGAAGCCTGCTTCTCCTTCCACCACTACCCCTGCTTGTGCACTTGTGCTCTCTCTCTCTTTCTCTCTCTCTCTCTGTCAAATAAATGGATATCTCAAAAAAATAAATAAAATAAAGCCTAACAAGAACTGTGGTATAATAGAAAATACATACTTGGTCTTTGCTTCCAGTCCCTGGAACAGAGCTCCTATAACTCTTGTAATTTCCTGATTAAGAGGAATGTCTTTTCTTATTCCTAACAAGCCCCATACATTTTGACCACATTGGAGTTTATACTAATGAAGCAGCTTAAGTTGGGGCTCCCCGAACAGCATCAGAATGGGGTCTGGTCACCAGAAAGACCAAACACCATGTGATTAGAAGGTGGTCATTTTCAGCCCCAAACCCCTGACTTCCTAGGAGCGTAGGGGAGCTAGAGACTGGGTTATAAAAACTCTTGAACACTGAGATTCGAAGAGCTTCTGGATTTGTGAACACCTTCAAGTGCTGGGAGGGTGACATGCCCACAGACGGAATGGAAGCTCTACATCTTCTTCCCCTGCTTATTTTGTCCTATGTATCTTTTCCATCTGGTCAGTCCAGAGTTGTATCTTTTACAATAAACCAGTAGACATAAGTATTTTTCTGAGTTCTGTAAGTATTTCTAGCAAATTATCAAGCCTGGGGAAAAGGTCAAGGGGACTCCTGAATTTACAGCTGGTTAGTGAGAAGTACAGATGACTCCTGGGACTTGTGACTGACTGGCCTATGAAGTGGGGACAGTCTTATGGGACTAAGCCAATAACCTGTGAGGTTTTGCACTACCCCCAGGAGTTAATTTCAGAATTGAACTGAACTGTTGAACACCCAGGTGTTAACAGAGAATCTGTGAGAACAAAAATAATTCCACACATGTGGTGTCAGAAGTGGTGTGGAAAAACACCAAGCAAGAATATATGTGTTAGTTTCCATTAAAAGCCAAAGATATAGATCATTCCTTACTAGGAAGGTTACTTTAACTTTCAAACTCACCAAAAACTCCCCATAAACAAAACTGTACTGAGATTTTAAACATTTTGTTCTTATTTTTAATTCATCAAATAGTGTATATCTCTTATCATGCTATATGAATTGTAACTTATAATACTTAACCAAATTAGATGATATGTACCACAAAATATAAACTTTAATTGTTTTACTGCTTCTTTAAGAATACTACCTCATAAAAAAAAAGAATATTACCTCATATATAACTAATCTATGGCTTAGAAAATATATCATTTTTCTTATGAGCACATCAAAGATTACATACAGATGTCCATATCAAATAGTTCTTATCAGAAAACTCAAAACTAAATATAAGTAAGCTTAAAATTCATGTAGTAAAAAATTTACGTGGCCATCTGAATTTTAAACATACTTTAAAAATCAACCTCTACATATTCCTTACCCAGTGATGACATGAATAAGACATCAAGATGAAAGGTAAAGCACAGGGAATATAGTCAATGGTGTGGCAGTAGCATTATACGGTGATAAGTACAGTATAACATACAGAATTGTCAAATCACTATGTTGTACACCTGAAACTAATGTAACATTGTGCATCAGGTAAATTTCAATTAAAAGGAAAAAGAAAAAAGAAAGGAAAGTTAATATTATTCAAGTCCCCTGAGTACAAATAATGGTGAAAGAAAATGCATGTGATGAAATTTAGAACAGAAGAAGGAAAGAACTGGAATGTTCAGGAGCTATAAGAGGAAGAGCCAAACTTGCAACTGCCTTTATGCTTGCTGGAAAAAGCAAATTGCAGACAGTTACCTTCAAAGCTACAACTCTGACATACCTCTCCTTCTATTTTTTTTTTCTTTTTTCATCTCCAGACCTAAGTACCAGTAGAGGTGAAAAGCTATTCTTAGTCTGAGTTTATAACAAATAGCTCAGATATCCAAGCCTAATGAAGGAAAGAGCCAATGCATTATTTCACATTACTTCTTTCCACTCTACCAGCCACAACTAACTAAATACTCACCATTTTCTTAGACACAAATGTCATGGACCCAGGCAGGGAAATGACTAATTCTGTAATTATTTCAACCTCCAACCAATGAGGCGGAAAAACAAAAAGAAAACTTACATACAATGCTCAGGAATTTGCTTATTTTGTTTAAAGCATATAGTTATATACACATACACTACCACCAGTGGTGTGCTAAAGTTGGCTTGTACCAACTCACAAGAGCCTGTAATGTGCACCTCTTTCCAAGTCAGTGACATCAGTACACAGTGATATCACATTAGTAGCCTGAAATTGGCTATGGTGGAACATTTGCACCAAAAAACTAGCAAATACCATAAAACACAGCTTTCTGTTTGTTTCTGAAAGCCAGTTGTTCAGCATGTACCAGCACCACTACCTAAAAATATCCTGGAAGGGTTTAGAGCAGGTTCAATACTCCAATAAAATCCTATTCTTATTGGATATTTTATGTATTTCCAATGCCAAGTACTAACAACCATGTCTAAAGAAGAATCCAACAAGCCCAACAAATTGTTTGCAATTAACACTATTAGCTCTTTTTTTCTAATTTATGCCACCATATAAACACATTGGGCAGCCAGGCAATAGGGAGGATTGGAAAATTAAAGCAAGATATCTTAGTCCATTTTGCTTCTATTTTTTCAATTATAACAACTGTACAAGAATATTTATTTACCTACAACAATAGCATAAGGATACTATTATTAATAGTATAATAATAATAGATTAAAAGGAATAATGATAGTTTTGACTCATAACATTGTTACAAGGATCAAATGCTTTAGTATATGTAAAGCCCAGAGAACAGTATATGCCATATCAGCACCATTATATAAACACTTGCCATTATTTTCTACTATTAAACTAATATTCATGATATAACCCCTCTAAAAAATGGGGAAAAGTTTAATAACTTTCTTTGAAGGTAATGAAAAAAGGGAGAAGATATAGAGGATTTAGACAAAGAGGATTAAGAAGTAAACCAAAATTACCAATCCACATTAAAACATATCTTCTCCACCACAAGAACCTAGCTTTAACATAATGCACACACAAAAATTACTATAGCAAGGAATTATAAATTATAATCACTTGAACCATCTTGAAAAACTACAACATTAAAAGAAGTGACTTCTGAAGAGAAATAAAGATATTCTTTTAATAGGTCAAAGTGAGTGTTTCTCAGAATTAGATTCCATACCTGCTGACGACTACTAAGATCCAGCTGCTTCCAAAACTGGAAATCTAAACAAAGGTCACGCCAGTACTTGCAAACCAATGAGGCAGAATGAGGCAGAAAGGCAACGCTCATCCAGGGATAAATTGGAAAATATCTGTGAATAAAAGGGGAACCATTTAATATGTGCTAAACACTTTAAAGACACTGGAAAAGGTTTTTATTAGGAAAAAAGAACATTTTAAAACAGAAAACCATCTTGAATACAAGGGCCATGATTAGAAAAATCATTATTAGGGAATGTGTCCTGAAGAGGAAGTATGGTATAAGAGTTAAGAATATGTGCTAAAGGGGATCCCTGGGTGGCTCAGCAGTTTGGCGCCTGCCTTTGGCCCAGGGCGCGATCCTGGAGACTCGGGATCAAGTCCCACGTCGGGCTCCCTGCATGGAACCTGCTTCTCCCTCTGCCTGTGTGTCTCTGCCTACCTCTCTCTCTCTCTCTCTCTCATAAATAAATGAGTAAATAAATAAATAAATATTTTTAAAAAAAGAATATGTGCTAAATATCACCTTTTATGTAAAAAGTGGGGGGTGGGAAAGCAAAAGAGAGAGAAAAAGAGTTTGGCAGTATTAAAAAAAAAGAGAGATGGGAAGGAGAAGCCAAAAACTAGTAAAAATGCTTACCTTTAGGGGAAGGGAGAAAAAAGTAGAGGAAAAAGGATCAAAGTAACACTAATTTAAAGATAGATAGCTTTTCAGTTTTGACCTTGGAATCTTGTGAACTTTTATATAATTTTTTGAAATAATGAAAATAAATCGTAAGAAAGATGCTTTACCTCTATAATTTTTTTCCAGAAATTCACAACCCCAATCAAATCCTGAGAAAAAAGTCATATATGTTAATGATGGGACATCCTACAAAATCCTAATAAGAACACCTCAGGGGCACCTGGGTAGCTCAGTCAGTTAGGTGTCTGCCTTCGGCTCAGGTCATGATCCCAGAGTCCTGGGACTGAACCCCACATCAGACTCCTTGTTTAACAGGGACCCTGCTTCTCCCTCTCCCTCTGCCTGCTGCTCCTTTGGCTTGTGCATGCGCGTGCTCTCTCTCAAATAAGTGAATAAAATACTTTTAAAAAAATTTTAAAAACAACTCCTCAAAAAAGTTCAGAGTCAGAAAAACGAGGAAAGACTTAGAACCTATCACAGACCAGAAGAGAAGAAAGAGAAAGGACAACTAATACAATCCTGAATTAGAAAAAGAACAGCAACAGAAAAACTATACTGATACTGATTTCACGGTTTTGGTAAATGTACAATGGTAATAATGGAAGATAATCAAATTAGGGAAAATTGAAAGTAGCTGAGGAATATATGGGAACTCTACTATCTTTGCAAATTTTCTAAGACTATTCTAAAATAAGAGGCTTAATTTTCAGAGTTTTAAAAAGTTAAATTCGGGGATCCCTGGATGGCTCAGTGGTTTGGCGCCTGTCTTTTGCCCAGGGCGTGATCCTGGGGTCCCAGGATCAAGTCCCACATCAGGCTCCCTGCATGGAGCCTGCTTCTCCCTCTGCCTGTGTCTCTGCCTCTCTCTGTGTCTTTCATAAATACATAAATAAATAAAATCTAAAAAAATTAAAAAATAATAAAAAAAGTTAAAATCGGGGTGCCTGGGTGGCTCAGTTGGTTAGGCATCTGCCTTTGGTTCAGGTCATGGTATCGGAGTCCTGAGATCAAGCCCCAAGTTGGGCTTCTCGTACATGGCAGGCAGTCTGCTTCTCCCCTCCTCTCCCCCATGCTCATGCTGTCTCTAGCTCTTAAATAAATAAATAGCTAAAATCACAAAAAGATGGCTAGGTTAAGGGTTAGGACCAGTATAAATTTTTACAATTAATATATGTATCAACAGGGACGCCTGGGTGGCTCAGTGGTTGAACATCTGCCTTTGCCTTTGGTGTGATCCTAGAGTCCCAGGATCGAGTCCCACATCAGGCTCCCTGCATGGAGCCTGCTTCTCTCTCTGCCTGGGTCTCTGCTCCTCTCTATGTGTCTCATGAATAAATAAAATATTAAAAAATATATATATGTGTGTGTGTATGTATCAACAAATAAAATGTGTAGACCATATTGAGATCCGGAACTGAACTGACTATAAGAAAATTCTTCTGAGACAATCACATTAAACTGAACACAAAATATATATTAGACGAGTTAAAGAAAATTAGTCTTTACTTTTTAAGTTTTCATTATATTGATTATATTCATACTGTAGTTATATTTTTAAAAGCTATTGTGCATTTTAATTTAGATACCTTAGTGTTTTTACCTTAAATGATATTTAGAATTTGCGTTCAGTTATTAATCAAAAGCAAAAAAAGTTAGTGAAAGAAACAAGAAAGGGCCAATATTGAAAACTATTAAAATTGGTTGAATGATACATAGCAAGGGGCAGGTTCATTATAGTACTTTCTATTTTGCTCTGTATATGAAAATTTCCATAATACTAAGTGAAAATTTCAACAAGACCATGTGCTCTAACACTAAATTGTCGGGGATCCCTGGGTGGCTCAGCGGTTTAGCGCCTGCCTTCAGCCCAGGGCCTGATCCTAGAGACCCGGGATCAAGTCCCATGTCAGGCTCCCTGCATGGAGCCTGTTTCTCCCTCTGCCTGTGTCTCTGCCTGTGTGTGTGTGTGTGTGTGTGTGTGTCTCATGAACTTAAAAAAAAAAAACACTAAATTGTATTATGCTAGGTTTAAATCATGGTCCCATCATTTATTATCTATGTAGCCTTGCACAAATTACCTAACCTCTCTGTACTTCAATTTCCTTATCTTTATTTTCTTTTTAAGATTTGAGAGAGAGAGAGAGAGAGAGAGAGAATGTGGAGAGGAGGGGCAGAGGCAGGGGGAGAAGCAGACTCCTTGCTAAGCAGGGAGCCTGATGCAGAGCTCAATCCCAGGATCTTGGGATCATGACTTGAGCCAAAGACAGATGCTTAACCAACTGACCTGTCCAGACACCCCAATTTCCTCATTTTTAAAATGGAGATAATAGGGATGCCTGGGTGGCTCAGCAGTTGAGCATCTGCCTTCGGCTCAGGGTGTGATCCCAGAGTCCTGGAATCGAGTCCCACATTGGGCTCCCCGCGTGGAGCCTGCTTCTCCCTCTGCCTTTCTCTCTCTCTCTCGAATAAATAAATAAAATCTTTTTTTTAAAAATGAAGATAATACACTACTGACCTGATAGAGTTACTGAGAGGACCAAAAGAGTATAAATAAAGTTTTGGGAACAAGGTCTGGAACAGAGTAAGCAGTATATAAATGATTCCTATCACAACTATGACCTAAAATGGTAAACCTCTGTGCAGCCAAAAGTTGTAGACGTCTAAGCTAAAATCTCTACTAAGCTTAAATCTTCAACCTGGGGAAAATAATTGCCTTCCCTTCACAACTATCATTCCTCTTCCAAGGACCTAGTGAGAAAAAAAAAAAAAAAAGCATAAGAATCCCTGGCAAAGATGGACTTAAGCCCACTCCAGCCTCACATTCCCACTCATGACAACTAAAACCACTGGACAACATACAAAAAGCAGTTAACTCAGGATTCTAAAAGGTTAATAACAGATGGACTGGGAAGGTGAGCCAAAACTTAAAGAATGGCCAATAACAGTAATGAGTTTCCTGAGGTTTTCTTCCCTTTTATCTCCCATCATGGAACAGGATGGCCCCTGTATGGAAGCATACATAAGACACTACTTAAATACAAGAGAAAGGGATCCCTGGGTGGCTGGCACAGCAGTTTGGCGCCTGCCTTTGGCCCAGGGTGCGATCCTGGAGACCCGGGATTGAATCCCACATGGGGCTCCCGGTGCATGGAGCCTGCTTCTCCCTCTGCCTGTGTCTCTGCCTCTCTCTCTCTCTCTGTGACTATCATGAATAAATTTTTAAAAAGTAGTTTTAAATACAAGAGAAAGTTATCTTTCTGGACAGAATGTGAAATAAAGAATATGAGAACAATCCTCACTTTGGGTTTTCTTTTCTTTCCCTTTTCTCTTTTCTCTCTGCTGGCCATGTCCCAAATACAGCCTCAGTCACAGAGCTGAAATGTGGCAGGTACGTAAAAACCATCTTTCTGGACAACAGAACCAGCAAAGAGAACTCTGGACCAAAGAGTGTGAAAGGAATCCTTACTACTTTTTTTTTTAAGATTTTATTTATTAAAAAAAAACAAAAACAAAAAAACAAAAAAAGATTTTATTTATTTATTCATGAAAGACACAGATAGAGAGGCAGAGACACAGGCAGAGGGAGAAGCAGGCTCCCTGCAGGGAGCCCGATGTGGGACTCGATCCCGGGACCCTGGGATCATGCCTTGAGCCAAAGGCAGACGGTCAACCGCTGAGCCACCCAGGCATCCCCTTACTACTTATTTCTTAACACAGCACCATTAAAGTAGCCCCAGGGGTACCTGGGCAGTTCAGTTGGTTAAGCATCCAACTATTTGGTTTTGGCTCAGGTCATGACCTCAGGGTCACGGAGTCAAGCCCCACTTCTGATTACACATTCAGTGGAGAGTCTCCTTGGGATGTTCTCTCTCCTCCATTTGCCCCTCCACCAAAATTAAATAAATAAATAAATCTTTTAATAAAAAAAATAAAAGTAGTCCCAGTTACACAAAGGTAATAGCAGCAGAGGCAACTCTAGCGCAGAGAAATTCCATCTTTCCAACCAGAGAACCAAGAAAATGGGCCTCTAAGAATGTAAGGAGGGGCACATGGGTGGCTCAGCTGGTTAAGCAGCTGCCTTCAGCTCGGGTCATGACCCCAGGGTCCTGGGATCCAGCCCCACATGCGCATCTCCACTCAGTGGAGCCTATCTGGCCCTCTCTTTCTGTTGTTCCCCCCACTTGTGCTCCCTGACTCTCTTTATCAAATAAATAAATTATTTAAAAAGCAAAGAAAAGTATAAAAGAAGGATCAGAAAAGATCCCTAACTCTGTGTATATATAGTGACAAAAATCCTGAGTTAACCAAAAAGCTATACATGTGCAAGAAACCCAAGCACAGGGCAGCCCCGGTGGCTCAGCAGTTTAGCGCCACCTTCAGCCCGGGGTGTGATCCTGGAGACCCAAGATGGGAGTCCCACGTTGGGCTCCCTGCATGGAGCCTGCTTCTCCCTCTGCCTGTCTCCCTCTCTCTCTCTCTCTCTCTCTCTCTCTGTCATGAATAAATAAATAAAATCTTGAAAGAAGAAAGAAAGAAAGAAAGAAAGAAAGAAAGAAAGAAAGAAAGAAAGAAAGAAAGAAAAAAAGAAAAGAAAAAAGAAAAGAAAAGAAAAGAAAAGAAAAGAAAAGAAAGAAGGGGAGGGGAGGGGAGGGGAGGGGAGGGGAGGGGAGGGGAGGGGAGGGGAGGGGAGGGGAGGGGAGGGGAGGGGAGGGGAGGGGAGGGGAGGGGAGGGGAGGGGAGGGGAGGGAAGGGAAGGGAAGGGAAGGGAAGGGAAGGGAAGGGAAGGGAAGGGAAGGGAAGGGAAGGGAAGGGACCCAAGCACAGAAAAGTCTTTGAAAACTGAGCTAAAACTGTATCATAGGCCAAGGAAGGTAAGATAGAGATTTCAGTCTAAGTATAACAATGCTGAGATACCTGGGCAGCTCAATCAGTTAAGCATCTGCCTTCAGCTCAGGTCATGATCTCAGGGTCCCTCAGGTCCTCAGGGGATCAAGCCCCATGTTAGGCTCCCTAGTCAGTGAGTTGTCTCCCTCTTCCTCTGTCTCTCTCCCCCTCCCATTTGTGCTTGCTCTCTCTCTTTCTCTCTCATGCAGGGAGCCCAATGTGGGACTGGATCCTGGGACCCCAGGATCACACCCTGGGCTGAAGGCAGGCGCACAACCACTGAGCCACCCAGGGATTCCCTAAAAATAGTTTAAAAATAAATAAACAATGCTGATCCCTGACAAACCTGATGAAAGAAATGAATCTAGACATTCATAAACACAATTAACACCAGTAAGATTAACTCGAAGACTCTACACCCAGACACATTATAATCAAATTGTCAGAAGACAAAGGGAGAACCCCAAAAGCAGCAAGAGAAAAGCAATTCATCAGGTACAAAGGCTTCTCAAGGTTAACAACTGATTTCACACTAGAAACTATGTAAGCCAAAAGGCAATGAGATAACACATCTACAGTGCTGAAAGAAAGTGCTCTGTATCTGGCGAAACTATTCTTTGAAAATGATGGAGAAATTAAAATATTTCCAGATAAACAAAAACTGAGGGAATATGTCACTAGCTGACTTGACTGTAAGAAACGCTAGAGGGAGCTCTTCAGGCTGAAAGGAAAGAGCATGAGCCAGTAGTTTGAAACCACATAAAGAAATAAAAAACACAAATAAAGATAGGTACTTATGTAGGTAAATTAATTTACCTGAGATTTAATATATTTTGGGCTTGTATCCCTTTTATCTTCTACATGACTGAAAAGACAACTATATAAAAAAATAATTATAAATGGATGCACAAAGCACATAAAAGTGTAAGTTGTGGCAACAATATAAATATAGGAACTAAGTTTTCACATACCATTGAAACTATAGTTATTTATAATTTAAGTGTCTGACAATAAGCTTTTTTGATCACAGCACGTCTAACACTAAGCTTTTGACTGCCATGACATCCACTTCAAATAAACATATTGTCAGCTGTATGACACAGCTACTAAAAAAACAACCACATAAGGAACCAGGCTACCACCATCCATTAAGGTCTTTCAGAAAACCCCAGGTAACCTAGATAACAGACTGCCTGAGTGACCCTGTTTCTCCCTTCTCATGCCCAAATTCTTTTTTTTTTTTTAATTTTTATTTATTTATGATAGTCACAGAGAGAGAGAGAGTGAGAGAGGCAGAGACACAGGCAGAAGGAGAAGCAGGCTCCATGCACCGGGAGCCCGACGTGGGATTCGATCCCGGGTCTCCAGGATTGCGCCCTGGGCCAAAGGCGGGCACCAAACCGCTGCGCCACCCAGGGATCCCCTCATGCCCAAATTCTGACTTTTCTGCTTTAAATTAGCCAATAGAGAATAAATCTGGAAAACCCTAGACACTCCAGCCTTGAACCCTAATAAAGGCAGAGCCCCAAGACTGCTCTTTCTCTTCACCCTCAACCAGCTAGATGGTTCTTGTTGTGCTATATATGGCATAGTAAGAACCAGAAGACCTCGCCAGCTATAAATAGGGGCCCTGGTAGCAGAAATATCTGTGGAGCATGCCATAAATAATGTGTGCCCAGGCAAACACTACAGGCATTTCTGACATGGGGTATTACCATCAACAGGCTCAACATCAACGGAACTGTATTAACTCAAACAACATTGTTATAAATTATAGTATTAATTATAACCACCACAGTAAATATTAAGTAACTAAGTATATATATATATATATATATATATATATATATATATATATATATATGTATGTATATGCTAGAAGAAAAGAGAAGGGAATCAAAACAGTACACTAAAAATATCTAATACAAAGAGCAACAACAGAGGAATTGACGAACAAAAAGTATAAAACAGAGAAAACAAATAAGAAAATGGCAGAAGTCTTTCCTTATCAGTAATTACATATAAAAACGAACTCTCCAATTTAGAAACAGGATGAAGGAATGGAACAAAAAAATGATCAAATCTATAAGAGACTTGCTTTAGATCCAAGAACACACATAGGTTAAAAGTAAAAGGATGGAAAAACGTATTCTATTCAAATACTAACCTAGAAAGAACTGCAGTATCCACGCTAACGTGACAAAATAGACTTTAAGACAAAAACTGTTGCAAGAGACCCAAAAAATTACAGAATGATAAAAGGGTAAATCCACTAAAAAACATATAGCAATTATATATATACATGTAACAATAGAGGTCCAAAATAGATCAAGCAAAAACTGACAGAATTGAAGGGAAAAATAAACAGTTCTACAATACTTAGAGACTTTAACACTCCATTTCAATAATGGATAAAACCACCAGACAGAAGACAAACGAGGAAGTCAAAAAAATCTGAACAGTTAAATGAACTGGGCCTAACATATTTATACAACACTCAACCCAACACAAAAAGCATACATTCTTCTTAAGTGAACATGCATAAACCTAAACCGTATGTTAGCTACAAATCAAGTCTCAATAAATTTTAAAAGACTGAAATACAAAATATTTTTCTTCTCTAACTACAATGAAATCAGAAATCAGTAGAAAAGGAAATCTGAAAACGAGTGGAAATTAAACAATACACGTAAAACAATTAGTAAGAAAAATTCACAAGGAAAAATTTAAAATACTTTAAGATAAATGAAAACAAAAATACATCCCAAAACTTATGAAATATAGCTGTAAACAACTGTATTAAGAATAAAGATCTCAAACCAATAACCTACACTTCCACCTTACAGAACTACAAAAAGAAGAAACGGGATGCCAGGGTGGCTCAGCAGTTGAGCGGCTGCCTTCCCCCCAGGGCGTGACCCTGGAGACCCAGGATCGAGTCCCACGTAGGGCTCCGTCCATGGAGCCTGCTTCTCCCTCTGCCTGTGTCTCTGCCTCTCTCTCTCCCTCTCTCTGTCTCTCATGAATGAATAAAATCGGTTTTATTTTGTTTTGTTTTGTTTTGTTTTTAAAAAGAGGAAACTAAATACAGGCCAAGTAGAAGGAAGAAACTAAAAATCAGACCAAATAGGGCAGCCCCAGTGGCGCAGTGGTTTGACGCCACCTGCAGCCCGGGGTGTGATCCTGGGGACCGGGGATCGAGTCCCACATCGGGCTTCCTGCATGTATGGAGCCTGCTTCTCCCTCTGCCTATGTCTCTGCCTCTCTCTCGCTCTCTCTGAATGAATAAATAAATAAATCTTTAAAAAAAATAAAATAAATAAAAATAAAAATCAGACCAAATATAAATTAAATATAGACTAGAAAAATAATAGAAACTATGAAAACCTAAGTTTAAACTTTGTAAAGACCAACAGAACTGACAAAACTTTAGCAGACTAAAAATAGAGAACACTCCAGTTACTAAAATCATGAATGAAAATAGAGACATCATTGCCAACCTCACAGAAATAGAATTACAGAAAACTATGCCAACTAAGTAAACTAGATCAAATGGACAAGTTCCAAGAAGAATACAAACTACAAAAGAACTAACTCAAGAAGAAACAGAAAATCTGAATAGAACTGTAAGAAGTAGAAACATTAACTCAGTAATAAAAAAAAAAAAAAACTCCCAACAAAGAAAAAGCCAAGGAATGAGGATATAATTAGTGATACAGCCGAAGAACTAATACTAATCCTAAAATTCTTCCTAACTGGAAGATGACGTAAGGCTTCCTAACTCATTCCATGAGGTCAGGATTACCCTGATACCAAAGCCTAATGATGCCATCGCAAGAGAGCTACAGATGTCCCTTATGAATACAGAAGCAAAATCTTCAATAAAATATGAGCAAACTAAATCCAGTACATATTAAAAGGATCATATGCCACGCCCAAGAAGGATTTACCCCAGAAATGCAAAAGTGGTCCAAAATGAAGAAATAAATCCATTTAACACACCATATTAATAAAATGAAGGGGGTTTTTATTTTATCAAATTTTTATTTTATTACCTATGAATTCCACGTCCTCCCCCAGTTACATAAAGAAGGCAGATGTAACAGCATTTTCGGTGATTTTCATTCCTTCTAGAAGACAAGTTTCTATCTGTTTCATTGCTCTTGAACCCAAAGCATATCTTTTAGGATTTCTTTCAGCTCAAATGAGTTGATGAACATTTTCTCAAGTTTTGTTCATGACATATTATCTTTGTTTCTTTTTTCCTAAGACAACTACTGCTTGTGTACAGAATTATGAGTTGACAGTTTTGAGGTTAGTCCAGTATTCTCTAAAATCCATTATTTTTAACCCATGAATCCTTTGAAATAGTGTTCCATTAATATACAGTGTTATTTTCCTTTTCAGTGCTTTTAGATGTTATGAAAGGTCTGTTTTTTTTAAATAACCATCTCAATAGACACAGAAAAGGCACTTGACAAAATCCAATACTCCTTCTTGATACAAATACTCAGAAAACTTGAAATAAAAGGAATCTTCCTTTCTTGGTAGATGGCACATCTATTAAAAACACTCAGCTAACATTATACTTAATGGTGAAGGACAGATTTTTTTTTTCCCTTGAGATGAGGAACAAGGATGTCTGCTCTCTCCATTGTACTAGAGATTCCAACCTGGGCAACTATTCAAGAAAAAAAAATGAAAGGCATCCAGGAAAGAAGAACTAAAATGTTCTCTATACGCAGATGTCATGTTTTTTATATAAAAAATCCTAAAGAAAAAAAAATCCTAAAGAACACACACAAAAAAATTTAGAGCTAATAGGCAAATGTTTCCACACATTAACAATGAATAATTCAAAAATGAATTAAGAAAGCATTTCTGGGATGCCTGGGTGGCTCAGAAGTTCAGTATCTGCCTTTGGCTCCGGTTAAGATCCCAGGGGTCTGGGATGGAGTCCCCCATCAACTCACTGCAGGGACCTGCTTCTCTGTTTCTTTCATGAACAAATAAACAAAATCTTTAAAAAAATAAAAAAAAGAAAAGAAAAGAAATAGAGAAAGAAGGAAAGAAAGAATTTCCATTTATAATAACATCAAAAAGGTGAAGTATTTAGTTATAGATTTACCATGTTTTGAGTATCCTCATATTCTTCATTATACTTAATGTTTCCTTTTATTTTTTTAATATTTATAATAGCAGTTTAAAGTTTTGTCTTTTAAGTCTAATATCTGAGCTCATTCACAGTTATTTTCTATGAACTACTTTCTTTCAGTATAGGTCACATTTTTCTGTCTCTTGACATGTCTCATAGCTTTTTAGGGGCACATTTTAGGGGCACCACAGTGGCTCAATCAGCTAAGCGTACAGTTCCTGATTTTAGCTCAGATCTTGATCTCAAAGTCATGAGCTCAAGCCCTGCAGTAGGCTCCACGCCTAGCATGGAGCCTACTTTAAATACAAAAAAAAAAAAAAAGGGACAACCAGGTGGCTCAGCCATTGAGCATTTGCCTTTGGCCCAGGGTGTGACCCCAGAGTCCCGGGATCAGGATCGAGTTCCACATCGGCCTCCCCACATGGATCCTGCTTCTCCCTCTGCCTGTGTCTCTGCCTCTCTAAGTGTCTCTCATGAATAAATAAATAACATCTTAAATAAATAAATACAAAAAAACCTAGACATTTTAGATAACTTATTATCAAAAATATAGCAACTCTGGAATTTTTCAGAAGGTTTTTTTTTTTTTTTTTAAGATTTTATTTTTTAAAACCTGAACAGGCCAATAACCAGGGAGGAAATTGAAGCAGTCATCAAAAACCTCCCAAGACACAAGAGTCCAGGGCCAGATGGCTTCCCAGGGGAATTTTATCAAACGTTTAAAGAAGAAACCATACCTATTCTCCTAAAGCTGTTTGGAAAGATAGAAAGAGATGGAGTACTTCCAAATTCGTTCTATGAGGCCAGCATCACCTTAATTCCAAAACCAGACAAAGACCCCACCAAAAAGGAGAATTACAGACCAATATCCCTGATGAACATGGATGCAAAAATTCTCAACAAGATACTGGCCAATAGGATCCAACAGTACATTAAAAAAATTATTCACCATGACCAAGTAGGATTTATCCCTGGGACACAAGGCTGGTTCAACACCCGTAAAACAATCAATGTGATTCATCATATCAGCAAGAGAAAAACCAAGAACCATATGATCCTCTCATTGGATGCAGAGAAAGCATTTGACAAAATACAGCATCCATTCCTGATTAAAACTCTTCAGAGTGTAGGGATAGAGGGAACATTCCTCGACATCTTAAAAGCCATCTATGAAAAGCCCACAGCAAATATCATTCTCAATGGGGAAGCACTGGGAGCCTTTCCCCTAAGATCAGGAACAAGACAGGGATGTCCACTCTCACCACTGCTGTTCAACATAGGACTGGAAGTCCTAGCCTCAGCAATCAGACAACAAAAAGACATTAAAGGCATTCAAATTGGCAAAGAAGAAGTCAAACTCTCCCTCTTCGCCGATGACATGATACTCT
The DNA here is from genome assembly GCF_048164855.1 of Canis lupus baileyi. Classification (NCBI taxonomy): domain Eukaryota; kingdom Metazoa; phylum Chordata; class Mammalia; order Carnivora; family Canidae; genus Canis; species Canis lupus. The sequence goes on along the minus strand of NC_132839.1, from coordinate 4,716,375 downwards.
ACATAGAAAACCCAAAAGTCTCCACCCCAAGATTGCTAGAACTCATACAGCAATTTGGTAGCATGGCAGGATACAAAATCAATGCCCAGAAGTCAGTGGCATTTCTATACACTAACAATGAGACTGAAGAAAGAGAAATTAAGGAGTCAATCCCATTTACAATTGCACCCAAAAGCATAAGATACCTAGGAATAAACCTAACCAAAGATGTAAAGGATCTATACCCTCAAAACTATAGAACACTTCTGAAAGAAATTGAGGAAGACACAAAGAGATGGAAAAATATTCCATGCTCATGGATTGGCAGAATTAATATTGTGAAAATGTCAATGTTATCCAGGGCAATATACACGTTTAATGCAATCCCTATCAAAATACCATGGACTTTCTTCAGAGAATTAGAACAAATTATTTTAAGATTTGTGTGGAATCAGAAAAGATCCCGAATAGCCAGGGGAATTTTAAAAAAGAAAACCATATCTGGGGGCATCACAATGCCAGATTTCAGGTTGTACTACAAAGCTGTGGTCATCAAGACAGTGTGGTACTGGCACAAAAACAGACACATAGATCAGTGGAACAGAATAGAGAATCCAGAAGTGGACCCTGAACTTTATGGGCAACTAATATTCGATAAAGGAGGAAAGACTATCCACTGGAAGAAAGACAGTCTCTTCAATAAATGGTGCTGGGAAAATTGGACATCCACATGCAGAAGAATGAAACTAGACCACTCTCTTGCACCAGACACAAAGATAAACTCAAAATGGATGAAAGATCTAAATGTGAGACAAGATTCCATCAAAATCCTAGAGAAGAACACAGGCAACACCCTTTTTGAACTCGGCCATAGTAACTTCTTGCAAGATACATCCACGAAGGCAAAAGAAACAAAAGCAAAAATGAACTATTGGGACTTCATCAAGATAAGAAGCTTTTGCACAGCAAAGGATACAGTCAACAAAACTCAAAGACAACCTACAGAATGGGAGAAGATATTTGCAAATGACATATCAGATAAAGGGCTAGTTTCCAAGATCTATAAAGAACTTATTAAACTCAACACCAAAGAAACAAACAATCCAATCATGAAATGGGCAAAAGACATGAACAGAAATCTCACAGAGGAAGACATAGACATGGCCAACACGCACATGAGAAAATGTTCTGCATCACTTGCCATCAGGGAAATACAAATCAAAACCACAATGAGATACCACCTCACCCCAGTGAGAATGGGGAAAATTAACAAGGCAGGAAACCACAAATGTTGGAGAGGATGCGGAGAAAAGGGAACCCTCTTGCACTGTTGGTGGGAATGTGAACTGGTGCAGCCACTCTGGAAAACTGTGTGGAGGTTCCTCAAACAGTTAAAAATATACCTGCCCTACGACCCAGCAATTGCACTGTTGGGGATTTACCCCAAAGATACAAATGCAATGAAACGCCGGGACACCTGCACCCCGATGTTTCTAGCAGCAATGGCCACGATAGCCAAACTGTGGAAGGAGCCTCGGTGTCCAACGAAAGATGAATGGATAAAGAAGATGTGGTTTATGTATACAATGGAATATTACTCAGCTATTAGAAATGACAAATACCCACCATTTGCTTCAACGTGGATGGAACTGGAGGGTATTATGCTGAGTGAAGTAAGTCAGTCGGAGAAGGACAAACATTATATGTTCTCATTCATTTGGGGAATATAAATAATAGTGAAAGGGAATAGAAGGGAAGGGAGAAGAAATGTGTGGGAAATATCAGAAAGGGAGACAGAACGTAAAGACTGCGAACTCTGGGAAACGAACTAGGGGTGGTAGAAGGGGAGGAGGGCGGGAGGTGGGAGTGAATGGGTGACGGGCACTGGGTGTTATTCTGTATGTTAGTAAATTGAACACCAATAAAAAATAAAAAATAAAAAAAACAAAAAACAAACAAACAAACAAACAAAAAAAAAAAGATTTTATTTTTTAAGTAATCTCTATACCCAACGTGAGGCTTGGAATCACAACCCTGAGATCAAGAGGTACATGTTCTAACCAACTGAGCCAGCCAGCCACTCCAGAAGGTAACATTTTAATTTCCTTGCAATTAAACCGTGGGGTCTATGTCCTCCGCAGGGTTGATGCCTCTGCCCGGGTCAGTACTCACATACTCCTCGCACTCTAGCTTCCCGACGAGGTGACCCCATATCTACGTAGCTGGGGCTCAGGCATGCTCCGCCTCTCAGGCCTGCTCCTCGACCTCTGAGGGGACAGCAAGAGCACATTCGAGGCTGAGCCAGTTCTCCGGCTGAGCCCTTGCCTCCTGCTAGACCTTCAGGTCTCCTCTGCCCCCGGGCGTGGCCTCACCAAGAGCCACGGGCTCCGGGAGCGCTTACCCCTTTACGGTTTTCTCATTTCCAAGGTCCGCCTGTTCAACTCCTGGCTGGTCCCCCGCTCATCCCAACTGGCACAAAAACCTAAGACTCGCAAATATGTGGATTTTCACTGTTTCCTATCAAATTTGTCACTTTAAGTTGACAAACACAGGTTTTTACTCGTTGCCACAAACTGAATTAGCCTCTGGCAGCACGGCTGCCGGTCTCCCAAACTCCAGTTCTTGCCAAAGGAATTGGGGAAAGCAAGAATGCCGCAGACATCGACTGTTCTCAAAAGCTCTAGCACTTTTCCTAAAAATAAATGCTTCTCAATTTTTTTCTGTCTTCGGTCAATTTCCAAAGCCCAAATAGTTTTAGGCAATTTTGCCTAATTTTACTTTGTTTTTGTGGAGAGGAATCACCAAACTCTTCATGCAGCTATCCCTGGAGGTCCCTCTCTTCTGAATATTTTTATGCTCTTCATTTTATGAGATGAAAAAATAAAGATTCAGGCAAAGTAGATCATCTGTTTAAGGTTAAAGAACAATGTGGTTTTCAAGAACTAAGTTGTCACTTAACAAATAGAAGTTATGTAGAAATGGTCACCGGAACCAAGAAGCATCTTGTTTTGTTTAAGATTTTACTTATTTATTCATGAGAGACACAGAGAGAGGCAGAGACACAGGCAGAGGGAGGAGAAGCAAACTCCATGCAAGGAGCTCAATGTGGGACTCAATCCCAGGATCCCACGATCACACCCTGAGCCAAAGGCAGACGCTCAACCACTGAGCCACCCAGGCGTCCCAAGAAGCACCTTGTGGGCAGCCGGGGAGGCTCAGCAGTTTAGCGCCACCTTCGGCCCAGGGCGTGATCCTGGAGACCCGGGATCGAGTCCCACGTCGGGCTCCCTGCATGGAGCCTGCTTCTCCCTCTGCCTGTGTCTCTGTCTCTCTCGGTGTCTCTCATAAATAAATAAATACATAAATAAATAAATAAATAAATAATCCTTAAAAAAAAAAAAAAAAGAAGCAGCACCTTGTTTAAAATATATCCGGCTTTAGGGGAACCTGGGTGGCTTAGTCTGTTAAGCGTCTGCCTTTGCCTCAGCTCATGATCCCAGGGTCCTGGAATCAAGTCCTCACTCTCTCGCTCTCTACTTCCCTCTCAAATAAATGAATAAAATCTTAAAAAAATAAAAATACAATCTAACTTTGGATTGTTCTTTCTTTGAATATTAGTTTTCTCTTTTGTTAAACTGAGATGACCATGAGAATCCACAGATAACTGACTAAATCTAGGTGGATTTCCATGAGTCTTAGTTATCCAGCTGAAAGGAAATTTAATAAGTGGGTGAAGGTTAGATGAAACCAGTACCAGCAAAGATGGGTAAGAATAAAAGGCAAAATTCTAAGCTGATATCGCAGCGCATATTTAATAGATCTTTGCACATTGATCGTGTCAGCAACCTGCACAACGGCCCCCAATGAGCTCACGGCCTGATACTTATTTACGGTTGTATAATCCTCTCCTTGAGCAGGAGCTGGGTTTAACGACCGAGTCCCTTCTACTGGACACAGTAGGGCACAACTGATAGGACACCAGTTCTGAGATTAGGTTAAAAGAGGTGGCTTCCGTTTTGGGGTGTTCTCGGATCTGTTGCTCTAGAGGAGCGAGCTGCCACACGGCCATTCGCCGATGGAGAAGCCACAGAGCCGGCAAGGAACTTACGCCTGCCGCCCAGAGCCAGTGAGGACGTGGGCCTTGCCAACAAGTTCACAAGTAAGTCTGGGCAGGAATTCTTGAGCCCCGGTTGAGGAGCTCCAGCCAACACCTTGAATACAGCCTCAGAAGAGCCCCCGGATCAACTGGGACCCACCTAAGAATCACAGAGGTTATTACCCCACAGAAAATCTGAAATAATAAATGTCTGTGGTTTTAAACTGCTTAACGTTGGCATAATTTGTTACATAAAAATAGATAACACAATATTTAAATATTTCTACTTTCGGGCAGCCTGGGTGACTCAACGGTTTAGCACCGCCTTCAGCCCAGGGTGGGATCCAGGAGACCTGGGATCGAGTCCCAAGTCAGGCTCCCTGCGTGGAGCCTGCTTTTCCCTCGGCCTGTCTCTGCCTCTCTCTCTGTGTGTCTCTCATGAATAAATAAATAAAATCTATAAATGAATGAATGAATGAATAAATAAATAAATAAATAAAATATTTCTGCTTTTCTTTCTGTCATTAAAAAGCCCTCTCTCAAAAAAAAAAAAAAAAAAAAAAAAAAAAGCCCTCTCTCCCTTGGGATCCCTGGGTGGCTCAGCAGTTTAGCACCTACCTTCGGCCCAGGGCATGATCCTGGAGTCCTGGGATCGAGTCCCACATCGGGCTCCCTGCACGGAGCCTGCTTCTCCCTCTGCCTTTGTCTCTGCCTCTCTCCTTCTGTATCTCTCATGAATAAATAAATACAATCTTTCAAATAAATAAATAAACAAACAGCCCTCTCTCCCAAATCTTAACTCTCAAAGTTAACTACTTCTCCTCCAAACTATCGTCTTAACTCCTTTAACCAATATTTGTGCACGTGTACCTGGGTTTCTGTGGGAGACCCTAAGACTTGAGAGGCATTCACTGGCTTTAAGATTATATAGTCAGGGCAGCCCCGGTGGCACAGCGGTTTAGCGCCGCCTGCAGCCCAGGGCGTGATCCTGGAGACCTTGGATCAAATCCCACATCAGGCTCTCTGCATAGAGCCTGCTTCTCCCTCTGCCTGTGTCTCTGCCTCTCTCTCTCTCTCTCTCTCTCTCTCTCTGCATCTCTATGAATAAATAAATAAAATCTTTTTTAAAAAAAAGATTATATAGTCAGAGGCATTTCTGAATTATCTTTGGATAATCTGAGATTCAGGAGAAAGAGTATTTCGAAAGTTGATTTGCAGAAAGAGAATATAGGTCTGTAAAGGACTGACCTGTAACAACATTTTTGTTGAATACAGAAAACTACAAAGGGGAAAGAGGACACTGAAAAAAACTGGGATGTCCCTTGCATCAAGCCAGGAAACTGCTTACTCTAACACAGGCCTGTTAGCAAAGCTTGAACATGAGAGTTCAAACTAAGTAGGTGTAGGCATCCTGCAGATGTAGAAGATCCAGGTATCCATCGCCTGGCACCTTGCTGCTCGCCATCGCTGCCTTCGGCTACGGCGAGGAAGACCGTGCCTAGCCCTGAAAAAGGGAGGCAAAGGGCAAGCGGCTGCTCTCATGGACACATTACTTCCACTCACATTCTATTACCCAACATTTAGTCACATAGCTGCGCCTCGCTACAATTAAGGCTGAGAAACAGCCTCTAATTAGGTGATCTTGTGCCAAGCTAGAACATGGTAAATTCCACGTCTAAAAGGAAGATGAGGGGAATGGATACTGGGAAACAGCAGTGACTTCTAACCAGGACCTAAGTTGAAAACTAACTTAAGATTCTTTATCTTTAGGGGCAGATCTGGAAAACACAACTAAAATACAAATTACCGGATCCCTGGGTGGCGCAGCGGTTTGGAGCCTGCCTCTGGCCCAGGGCGCGATCCTGGAGACCCGGGATCGAGTCCCCAATGGGGCTCCCGGTGCATGGAGCCTGCTTCTCCCTCTGCCTATGTCTCTGTCTGTCTGTCTCTCTCTGTGACTATCATAAATAAATAAATAAAATTTAAAAAAAATAAAATAAAATAAAATACAAATTACCAGAAAAGGTACATGTTATAGATACAATCTGAAATAATCACTACCAGAGACATCCAAATATTCCTGAGCCTTCAAAGACTCTATTTTTGAGCAGGGCATCAGTGTAAGATTTCAGAAGATACTTCAGACGGAGAAAAAGTCCAGAAAATGCTTTGTTGTCTAACACTTGGTCATACCTAACCCACAGAACCTTGGAGTATTTGAAAATCAACCAAGCCAATACTTACATTTGGCCATTTAATTTTTGATAAGATCTTATCTGCTATCAAAGATTACTGCAAAAGTTTATGAGTAAGCAGATGGCATGCAAGTTATACAAATAATACTTTGAAAAGAAGTAAACTGTGTAGCTATTTTATCTAATATTGACTATACTAGGTGTTAAGAGAGAGAGATACAGAGGTATGCAAGATAAAACACAATATTCTTGACTATATACTGTATGATGACATTTATATGAAATTTCCAGAAAAGGAAAACTCTATAGGCAAATAGATCAGTGGTTGCTTGGGGCTAGGGGTATGAGCAGAAATTGTTAAGAGGCACACAGAAACTATTTGAGGTGTTCCAAAACTGGATTATAATGATGGCTATATAACACTATACACTTATTAAAACTCAAACTGTAGGGACGACTAGATGGCTCAATTAAGCATCTATCTTCAGCTCAGGTCATGATCCCAGGGTCCTGGGATCAAGCTCCACATGGGGCTCCCCACTCAGCGGGGAGTCTGCTTCTTCCTCTGCCTCTCCCTCCACTTGTACATGAGCTCTCCCACTCTTTCTCTCTGTGCTTATACTATAAATAAAATCTTAAAAAAAAAAAAAAACCTCAAACTGCATACTTAAAATGGGTAAATATCAATAGAGTTGCTTTTTTAAAAAATGTCCACAAGCTCTGTATTTCTCTCATTCTATTTTTCTTCCCAGAATCTTTGAATTCCTTTTTGAGAAGACATTCACACACATACACAAACACTATGTTATAGTAAGGACTAAGCAAATAATATCAGATATTATTTAATTATAATTTAGAAAGAATCCCTCTTTGCAATCTTCTCAAAATTAACTATTTCAATCAAGTTCAACTTTTCTGCCCTTTTCAATTTTTCCCCATATGTCATATCTTCCCTCTTAAATATTCTACTTAAATTATCTGCCAAAAGCTTGCAAGTAACATTTACTAAGTAGTTTCTTGAATAGAGACTGTTCAGAAAAACAGAAACACAAAACATATTTCTGGTACTTTTCTAACCACATAACCAAAGGGAAGTCATAGGCTCTAAAATTATTTCCTAATCTATAATTTTAAATAATTCTTGCAATTTAATTATTAAAATTTAAGGCACAGCAAACTTCTACAATCCCAATGCTTACTACAGAGTGCTATTTTATAGTAGTAGTCAGGTATTATGAAATGTACACAAGAGTAAGTTTTATTCTAAAGCCAGTCACAGAATTCAATAAAATACAAAACTTTTTTATGTATTTTGGGGACGTCTGGGTGGCTCAGAGGTTGAACGTCTGCCTTTGGCACAGGGCGTGATCCCAGGGTCTTGGGATTGAGTCCCACATCGGGCTCCCTGCATGGAGCCTGCTTCTCTCTCTGCCTGTGTCTCTGCCTCTGTCTCTGTGTCTCTCATGAATAAATAAGCAAAATCTTTTAAAAATTTTTTTAAGTATTTTGGGAAGAGATACTATAAAATGACATGTCCTTCTGACATATATCCATTATTCTTTGAGTACTTCCTTGTGCTCTGGCACAAAATATTCTAGGCTCGTCTAGTACTTTCCTGGTACCAGCTTGGTAATCATCCATTTCTCCTAGAACGCTGATTCCTTTTAGCAGAGAATGGTTTTTAGAAGCTAAGATCTAGCTAAGTGCGCAGACACACACACTGTTTATTGGGCATTGCTTCTCTAAGGCCCTTTCAAGTGGACAGAGCTAGAAAATACATATATACGTATGTATGTAGGTTGCCAATCACCCATCACTACTCTAGAGTCTTCCTCCACATAGATGCCCTGAGCATATTATGTGGCTCCAAACTGGCCAAAACTTGGGCAGGACTCTTGACAAACTTAAATTAAGATATTCAGCCAAAATTAAACAACTTTTCAGGAAACTATTATGGTAACACTAAATGCTTCCATATATGCCTTCACTTATCTTCTCATATTCCCTATCACTTATACAACTTGGTATTCCAAAGTTGGCCAAAAAAGAAAAAGAAAAAAAAAAAAAAAAAACGCCCAGGTTTATTCCCTTGACAGCTACTCATTACAAAGCACCAAAATTTATAGACCTCTTAAGAGGTAAAAAGAAAATAAATCTCACCTTTTGCGGCTTGATTAAGTTAATCGAGATTACTTGACATTCTTTAGCTAAAAAAAAAAATCTTGAACCTGACTTCCTAACAACATTCTATTTCAGAGTTGACTAAACTCATCCCCAGAACTACAGAGACATACATTCTAGAGGTGAACTGGCCCTGGAGTAGTAAGTCAAGCATTCATGAAATGCTACATATAACTTAGTTCCTCTTACCCACTAGTAATCTACATTCAAAACTTTAAACAGTGGTATTGCTTTTTTTTTTTTTTTTGAAAGAAACAGGTCGAGCACATAAGCCTTCCCCCAAAGCACATTTCTCTCATAAAATTCTTCCTTGATCACTAAAGCAACCTGTTGGTAATGAAGCTGTAAAAATAAAGATCTAATACCTAACACGTTATCAGGGGTGCAGGCATGGTGAGGCGGTTTTCCCAACTGTGTTGACAGACTCTGGGGTCTCTAGCCTGGTTTCCTTTGGAAAGAAACAGGTCGGGCTGACAGAGAGCAAGAAAGATACCTAAACATAAAGCACACAAAGTCTCTAAATATCTCAAAATACCTGTTACTCAAATAGTAACACTTAAAGAAAAGTATTCCACTGCTATCATTTGGTAAAACTGTTGCATAGGGGCTCCACAATATAAAAACCTGTGATATCAGAAGGCAGGATTGCTTGAGGTTATGAAGGCAACAGGTACCAAAGACTGAAGCCGCCTTATTTGATCCAAAGCAATCCCTCAACCAAAGACCAACTAGAACAGGCCTAAGGCCTTAAGAAAATGCTATTTCCACAGTTGATCTGTGAAGAGCCATTCCCTACTTCTCATATTTCTTATATTTAAGGACCACAATTCAACCCTACAGGCCCAATTATAAAATTAGCCTCTGACTCATAATAGCTCCGAAGTTGTCTGGTATAAGCTCCTCCCTGCCACCACCAATTCAGGAATCTCTTTCATACAGTCTCTGAGAGAAGATTACTGAGACCCTCTTCAACAATATAGGGAAAAGATCTCCTGGCCTGGAAACACAGAGAGGGGCTCCAACCCAGGGTCTGCCTTTCACTACCTAAAATGTCTTGGGGTAAGCCATTTCACCTCTCCAGGCCGGTTTTCTCACACAAAAGAAGTGGGGGAATAACCAGAAGATCTCAGAGGTCTCTTACTGCTCTGAAGTTAAATTATTATCTCCAGCGAAGCCACTTCAAGAAAAAATTCATTCCACGTTTACACAATTCTTCTTAGAAAGGATTTTCTAAATTTCCAAATGTACACATTCTTTAACCCTAAAGTTCCACCTTCCTGAAATCTACCCTACAAGAAAATGACTATATGCGCACAGAAAACATTAGAACTCTCTACAGTAGCAATAATTTGGAAAAATTCAATAATAGAAAACTACAGTATAACATTACAGAATACTACGCAGCAGTTAAAAAGAATGAAGGAAGAGCTAAGTTGGTTGAGCACGTAGCTGTTGATCTCAGGGTTGCGGGTTCAAGCCCCAGATGACGTGTAGAGATTACTTAAATAAAGGAATGAAAGAAACCATATACACTACTTACTAAAAAGGAACGACTTCCAACCCATACTTTAACAAAACACGTACATTTTGGTGCATTTAAATAGCTATGAAGGTCTACACAGGTCTTTCTGCAGCGACAGAAATGTATCTGCATCTGCACAGTCCACTATGGTTAGCAGCCAGGCACCCGTGACTACTGATCTCTGAAATGTGGCTATTGTGACTGAGAGACTGAATTTTAAATTTAATTTTAACCACTTTCAGCTACTATACTCTACAGAGCAGTTCTAGAAGAACAATCTAAACTGGTAACAGTGGTTAGTTACCTCTGGAGAGGAAATTAGATGGGAAGGTAGGAGTGAATCTAGGCAAACTTTCGCCTGCCTAGATTATTTCGCCTACCTGCATTATTTTAATGCTTTAAGGCAAGTTACAAAAAAACAAAATTTAAAGAGAAAATCTTGTTGAGGGATCCCTGGGTGGCGCAGCGGTTTGGCGCCTGCCTTTGGCCCAGGGCGCGATCCTGGAGACCCAGGATCAAATCCCACGTCGGGCTCCCGGTGCATGGAGCCTGCTTCTCCCTCTGCCTGTGTCTCTGCCTCTCTCTCTCACTGTGTGCCTATCAGAAATAAATAATAAAAAAATTAAAAAAAAAATCTTGTTGATACTGAACCAAAAATTTGCCCTATGAAGCGCCATAAAAAGAATCTAGGTGGGGGTATTTTTGTTGCTTTGTTTCATTCTGCTTTTTGCCTGGAAAAAAAATTTACCTGGAAAAAGTTGGTAGTTTTTCTTAAAAACAACCTTTAAATCACTTTTCCTTACATTTCTCTTCCAAACTCTCCCTCCTCCACACACCCTCGCCTTTTTTTTTTTTAAAGAACTACAGTTAACTTCTGGTACAAAAGATACAGCAAAACATCATAAAGGCTACTGACCCATCATTAGGGAAGAAGGGCCATGCTTTCCAAGAATTTTTCCAACAGAGGTGATGGATTTGTACTTCTCTCTGCAACAATTCTTCTCGTACCATGAAAATATCACTATAGCTCCTAAAATCTTCTCTTCTCCAAGCGGAATATCCCCAGTTCTCAACCAAAAAACAGAGCAAGAACACTTTCACCATCACGTGGGTTTTATTGTAGCGCAAAACAACGCAGGTCAGGATATAAACATTTCGTACAGGCTTCTCCTAGTGGCATGGCATACGCACCCAGAGTATCAGCCCAGACTTCCTAAACACCTAGCCATTCATTTCTTCAAAAATATTTACTCGGAGCTACTAAATACCAGCCACTGCACTTAGGGGAAGGGATAGAGCAATGAGCACAATCTATGTTGACAGAGACTCTACCACCCAAAGCCCTGTTCCTAAAAGTTGGAATCAGTAGGTAAACCCTGAACCACCTCAATTTCAATTCATTCCAACAGTCTAACTCCATGCCGAATACCACTAAGACCATGACACCCACACAGAGAATCTGTACTCAACTTTATAATACAAGGAAATCTACCTGACATGTCTTAAACGGCCCAACAAACCGGGCAAATTCAATGGGTAAAATCCTCAAATGTCCGTTAGACCAAGTTTTCAACAGTCCACAGCTAATTTGAAAAAAAAAAAAAAAAATGTTTTTAGCAGGTAATCTATTCTAGCAAAACTTAATCTACATAAATTTTCTTTACTATGAGATCATGTACTACTTTACTTATTTATTTTATGATTTTGGTATTAAAATGTTCCCTACCTCCTGAAATGATGGTTTGGGTAGAAAGCAGAAAGTATCCGGGTTTTGTTTTGGTTTCTAAAGTCTTACTTGCCAAGTAACAACACAGTAATCAAACCTCTATACCAAATATTTGTTGATACTTGTCATTTGCTGATTTAAAGGACTCAAGGAAGCTCCCTCTGCCCTAAAATGCACACCCTGAACACAGAGGAAGTGATTACTCCTCCAAAAAGTACACTTCCATAAGAGTTAAATCGTTACATTTGACTCAAGGGAAACTTAAGCTTTCCCATTCTCTTGCTATATTATTTGCAAGAATGCTAATATCCTGGGGATTCCTGGGTGGCTCAACGGTGGAGCATCTGCCTTCAGCTCAGGATGTGATTCTGGGGTCCTGGGATCGAGTCCCACATCAGGCTCCCCACAGACAGCCTGCTTCTCCCTCTGCTTTGTGTCTCTGCCTCTCTGTGTCTCTCGTGAATGAATGAATGAATGAATAAAAATAAATAAATAAATAAATAAATAAATAAATAAATAAATACCTTTTAGAAAGAACACTAACATCCCAGTAAAACAGATCTAAACACACAGGATTATAAATGTGCAAAAAAGTCTAATTAAAAAAGTACATTTGTGACAATAACAATTGTGACTGATGACAGTTACTTCCTTAACAGTAAAAGTAGCCAAATTCTTATCTAGGTTATTTTTGACTGGTATTAAACATCTCCACACTGAAAAAGGTCTATTAAGTTTGGCGGGGGGGGGGGGGGGGGGGGGGGGCATAAGGAAATAAGGAAGACACAACTTGCTAGTAATAACAACACTAACTTTGTCACTCAATTAAAGTTCCCACTATCATGGGCAGCCCCGGGGGGCTCAGCCGCTGAGCACCTGCCTTCGGCCCAGGGTGTGATCCTGGGGACCGGGATCGAGTCCCACCTCGGGCTCCTTGCATGGAGCCTGCTTCTCCCTCTGCCTGTGTTGTGTGTCTGCCTCTGTCTCTCTCTGTGTCTTTCATGAATAAATAAAATCTTTAAAAAAAAAATAAATTTCCCACTAACATAAACTAAACTGTAAATTTTACTTAGTAAAGTGAGACAAAGCTCCCACAGGACACACAGCTCCACTCACCTCCATCCCTTAAAAAAAACAAAACAAAAAAAAAAAAAACACTTTTCCCTACCTTCTGACAAATTATAGGTTTCTACATAAGGATTAAAATGTAGTTAGGCCACAGAACACAGCGTGACCCAAAGGGTTTTCAGGTCCTTAGGAAGGCCTGAATCCCCAGGTGTGCCCTCACTCTGTAGTGTGACCTTGGACAAGTCCTCCGACCCAGATTCTCAAGCGCACGGAGCGCGGAGCGCCCGGCTGTGTCCTGGCACTGGGGATCCGGGGGGGGGGGGGGGGGGGGCGGTGGCGCGGGGTGCCGCTGGGCACCGGGGGCAGCGGGCTCGCTCCTGGTGGATGTTCGCTGAACCCGCAACCAGCGGCCGCCGGGGCGGGGACAGTCACGCTGCTCCCAGGCGAAGGCAGCTGCAGCAGCCAGTGTCAACTGCTCAGCTGGTAAGAGTATACACGTGCTCTATTTGTATATTCGTAATATATGTGTTTATATGTAAATATACATACAAATAAGAATACATATATTTATACACATAAATATACCTACATATAAAAACGTATGTTTATATATGAAAATATATATTTATACATAGTTATATATTTAAAATGTATACATTCATATACAAATGTCTATTCATATACTTAAAAAGTGTATATTTTATATATAAATGTATTCATATATTAAAATGTATATATTTATATGTAAATATATATTCATATGTTAAATGTATATATTTATATATATTCATGTTAAAATGTGTATATATTTATGTATAAATGGATATTTATATATTGAATGTATATACTTATATTCATGTTAAAATGTGTATTATGTTTATGTATATATTTATACATTAAATGTATAAATTTATATATTCATGTTAAAATGTGTATATTTATGTATAAATGTGTATTTATATATTAAATGTATATATTTATATATATTCATGTTAAAATGTGTGTATTTATGTATAAGTTTATTTATACATTAAATGTATATATTTATATATATTCATGTTAAAATGTGTATATATTTATACACATTTATAAATGTATAAATGCATATTTATATATTAAATATATATATTCATGTTAAAATGTATATATATTTATATATAAATACATATTTATATATTTATTTACAGAAATGTGTATACTTATATATAAAAATATATTTATATCAAATGTATATATTCATATACATTTACATACAAAAATGTATAGATTTTATATAAAAATATATTTATGTATAAAATGTATGTTTATTTTTTTTTAAGGTTTTATTTATTCATGAGAAACACGGAGACAGAGGCAGAGACACAGGCAGAGGCAGAAGCAGGCTCCACGCAGGGAGCCGGATGTGGGACTCGATCCCGGGACCCCAGGATCACGCCCTGGGCCGAAGGCAGGCGTCAAACCACTGAGCCACCCAGGGATTCCCTAAAACGTATGTTTATAAATATATTTACATATAAATGTGTATATATATATGTGAATGTGTGTATTTATATATAAAAGTGTTTTTATGTATCTATAAATAAAACATGTTAATAAGTCACATGTTTATAAATAAGACATATTTATATATGAAATATACTTCTATGCAAAACATATTCATGTCTAAAACATACATGTGTACGTAACACACCCGCTCGTACATGCAGTGGACAGGAGTGGCCGCCGGGCCGAGCCGGGAGTCGGGAGCCGGGAGCCGGGAGCCGGGAGCCGCCGGGCTGCGGGGCGGGACCGACCGAGGGAGGCCGCAGCCCGAGCTGCTGAGCGCGAGCGGCTCCCGAGGTCTCGGGCTTCCCACGACAGGCCCGAGCGTCCTCCCGAGCGTCCTCCCCAGCGGCCTGTCCCCCTCGGACTCCGGCTGCCGGGGTGGGGGGGTGGGGGGCACTGCGCTCAGGGGGCGGAGACCAGCGAGGGGGCGAGGGGGTGGGGTCACGGGGGTCGCGGGGATGGGGGGGTCACGGGGGTCTCGGGGATGGGGGGGGTCACGGGGGTCTCGGGGATGGGGGGTCACGGGGGTCTCGGGGATGGGGGGTCACGGGGGTCTCGGGGATGGGGGCTCACGGGGGCCGGAGGGTCACGGGGGTCTCGGGGATGGGGGGTCACGGGGGTCTCGGGGATGGGGGGTCACGGGGGTCGGAGGGTCACGGGGGTCGCGGGGATGGGGGGTCACGGGGGTCTCGGGGATGGGGGGGTCACGGGGGTCTCGGGGATGGGGGGGGTCACGGGGGTCGGAGGGTCACGGGGGTCTCGGGGATGGGGGGGTCACGGGGGTCAGGTAGTCACGGGGGTCTCGGGGATGGGGGGTCACGGGGGCCGGAGGGTCACGGGGGTCTCGGGGATGGGGGGGTCACGGGGGCCGGAGGGTCACGGGGGTCTCGGGGATGGGGGGTCACGGGGGCCGGAGGGTCACGGGGGTCTCGGGGATGGGGCGTCACGGGGGTCGGAGGGTCACGGGGGTCTCGGGGATGTGGGGGTCACGGGGGTCAGGGAGTCACGGGGGTCTCGGGAATAGAGGGGTCACGGGGGTCTCGGGGATGGGGGGTCACGGAGGCCGGAGGGTCACGGGGGCCGGAGGGGCACGGGGATCTCGGGGATGGGGTCACGGGGGGCCGCGGGGTCACGGGGGCCAGGGCCGGGGCCGGGGCAGCCGTCGCCCGCGGCGCAGACCCACCTTGAGCAGGATGGACGGCGGCAGCTGGTTGATGTCCGGGGTTTCGGGGGGCGGATCCCTGTGACAGTCGCAGGGGTTCTCGGGGGGCTCCCGGCGGTCGGCGTCGCCGCAGTCGTGCTGCTGCTGCTGCTGCTGCTGCTGCTGGGCGGCCGAGGGGGCGGCGCCCCCCGCTCGCCCCGCGTCCCCGCCGGCCGCCGCGGGGGCCCCGGGGGGCGCGGGGGGCGCGGGGGCCTCGGGGGGCGCGGGGGCCGCGGGGCAGCAGGCGGCGTCGGGGGGCCGCGGCGGCGAGGCGCCCCCCCCCGCGGGCCCTCCGTGCGCCCCTGCGTGCGCCCCTCCGTGCCCGCCGCGCCCGCCGTGCCCGCCGCCGTGGCCGCCGCCGTGGCCCCCGCAGCGGGGCTGCTTGCAGGGCGTGCAGGCCGGGAGCCCGGCGCCCTTGCGCTTGCACACCATGTCGGCGGCCGGCGGCGGCCCGCGCAGGAGCCGCAGGGCGGCGGGCGGCCCGAGGAGGCGCACGGGCCCCACGCCCGCCAGGAGGAGGCCCGGGCCGCGGCGCTCCCAGGCGGCGGCGGCGGCCAGCCCCAGCTCGCGGCAGCGGGAGGCGGGCGACGCGGCGGCGGGGGCCAGCAGGAAGCGGCGGGCGGCGGCGGCGCAGTCCTCGGCGGAGGCCCGGGCCCGCGGCGGCGGCGGCGGCGGCGGCGGCGGCGGCGGCTCCTCCTCCGGGCCGGCGGGGGCGGGCGCGCCGGGGCTGTGCACGATGAAGCAGAGCATGCAGGGCCCGCGGAAGAAGCAGTCCCGGCTGCGGGGCGGGCGCGGGCGCGGGCGGCGGCGGCGGCACCAGCTGCAGCAGCGCGGCCTCCTGCGGCTCGGGCGGCTTCGCGGCTCCCGGGACAGGAGGTGGCCCATATAGGAGGCCGCGCGGGGCGGCGGGCGGCGGGCGGCGGGGACGGGGACGGGGACGGGGGCGGCCGGCGGGACGGGGCGGCGGGGCTCCGCGCACTCGCGCTCGGGCGCACACGCGACGGGGGGGCCGGGGGGCCGGGGGGCTACATGCTGTGCCCCGGGGCCGGGGGGCCGGGGGCCGGGGGCGCGGCGGGGGGCCTGCGGCCGGGGACCGCTCCACGCCCGGCCCGGCGGCTCAGTCCGGCAGCGCGGCGGCGGCGGCGGCGGCGGCGGCGGCGGCGGCGGGGGGGACGCGGGGTCCCGCTCGGACCATTTTAACTGCGGCTCCGCCGGCGGCGCGCGCGCCCGCGACACAGCTCGGAGCCGCAGGGGCGCGCGGCCCGCTCGGGGAGGGGGCGGGGCCGCTCGGGGAGGGGGCGGGGCCGCGGCGGGCGCGCGCGCGGAGGGGGCGGGGCCGCGGGAGGGGCGGGGCCGCGGGGGCCGCCGGGCGGGACCTGCCGGGAAGGAGCCGGGCGCGCGCCTGCCCCGCCGCCGGGACGGGAGGAGCGGCTTCCGAGCCGGCGCGGTGACATCCGTTCGCGCGGCCGCGCTGACGTCGGGAGGTGTGAGGTCAGGAGCCGCCATTGGCCGGGAGCCGCCGCGCTCCCCGCCCCCACCCACCCCCCCCCCCCCGCGCCGGGAGAGCGAGGCCCCCGAGGAGCCGGAAGCGGAGGGCGCGGGAGGCCGCCTCTGCCCTGGCTGCCAGGGGTGCCGGGGGGCGCCGAGGTGCGGGGGCCCTGGGTGCTGAGACCCCGAGGTGCGGAGACCCCTGGGTGCTGCGACCTTGGGTGCTGAGGCCCCCGGATGCTGAGACCCTGGGTGCTGAGGCCCCTGGATGCTGCAGCCCTGGGTGCTGAGGCCCCTGGATGCTGAGACCCTGGATGCTGAGGCCCCTGGGTGCTGCAGCCCTGGGTGCTGAGGCCCCTGGGTGCTGAGGCCCCTGGGTGCTGAGGCCCCTGGGTGCTGCAGCTCTGGGTGCCGGGGCCATGCTCTCAGGGAGGGGCTGATGGGTGGGGCCGCCCCTTCTCTGTTCCGCTTGGTCGTACCCTTGCTGTGGTGTCTGCTGACTCCTATTTCAGTGAAAGCACCTGTCGTGTTTCCAGGCCAAGCCCTAAGGCACGTTGTCAACTGGTTGAGTCCTCAGCCTTGCAGGCTGGGGGCTCCACTGGCCGTCCCTACGCCCTCGGGGTGCCGCCACCCGCCATCCACCCTCCTGTCCTACTCCTGAGAAGTGACTGTAGAGCCTCCCAGGAGATAACCGGTTGTAGGTGGTCCTCGTGGCCCAAGTGGGATAGAGGACAGCCAACCATCTGGAAGGTTTATCAGGCACCCAAGCATCAGGGCAGGGGTTGGAGCAGCACCTGGTGTGCAGAGAGGACCTGGGAGAGGGCTAGGCAACCTGGGAGAGGCCTAGCTGACCTGGGAGCTGACCTGGGAGAGGCCTAGTTGACCTGGGAGCTGACCTGGGAGAGGCCGAGCTGACCTGGGAGAGGCCTAGGCGACCTGGGAGCTGACCTGGGAGAGGCCTAGCTGACCTGGGAGCTGACCTGGGAGAGGCCGAGCTGACCTGGGAGAGGCCGAGCTGACCTGGGAGAGGCCTGGCTGACCTGGGAGAGACCTAGCTGACCTGGGAGAGGCCTAGGCGATGGGAACGGGTCAGCGTAGAGGAGGGTCATGAAAAGGGCCTGGGGTGGAGGAAGAGCAGGGCCACGCCGTTGCCTTGGCGCCCTGAGGGACTGGCCACTGAAGCAGGGGTACCTGGGGGCAGAGGGCAAAGTGACGAGGTCCCTCTCACTGGGGCCCCCTTCTTGAAGGGGAGCCTGTTACCTGCTGAAGGGGCAGCAGGCAGTGGTGGGTAGTTTTTAAAAGCTGCTACGAATGACTTGAGAGTGAGTCGGAAGCAGTATTTCAAGCCTCCAGGCCCCCTCGGCTCTGAGCCCACTTTCCCAGCCCTGTGGCCTCCCACCCGCCTCCGCCCAGGTCGGTACCCCCCAACCTTGGCCTCCCACCCGCCTCCGCCCAGGTCGGTACCCCCCAACCTTGGCTAGCAGTGGCCTCCTGGCGCACAATGACTGGTGCTTTAGGGCTGTCAGCACCCAGGGAAGCCGGTCTCTGAGTTTGATCGCAGCGAGGTGGCGTTCCAAGAAACCTAGAGGCAAAGATTTGTCAAAAGGTCCTACGTACTTAGTACTGTACTGTCTGTCGAATGCGCTGCCTACACTGCATTTCTGCAGTTGCCGGACATGGAGCTATCATCCCTCTGGGACCGCGTGGGAATCTTCCAGGGCCCCGGAGCTCCCACACTGAGGGGAGGTTAGAAGGGACAGGACTCACCAGAGGCCTTAGGACAGGCCCTTCGCCATCTCTACCAAGCTGCACTTTGAGCAAACGGAGAGGGTGTTCTAACTCTCCTTATCACTTCATGTCGAAATTATGGACCCATTAGTTTCACATTAGTTAAATATACACTATGACCTAGGAATTCCACTCACAGAAATGCACCGAAAAATAGAAAAGAATGTATCCACAAAGAAGGCCTGCGCAGAATAGTCATAGCTGCTTTATTCACGATCGCCAAAATCTATAAACAGCCCAGATGTCCATCTGTAGAAACTGGATAAATAAGTTGTTACGCTCGTTCTATAGAATACTACTCAGCAATTGAAAAGAAAAGAAAAAAATTTTAAAGATTTTATTTATTCATAGAGACACAGAGAGGCAGAGACACAGGTAGAAGGAGAAGCGGGGCTCCCTGCAGGGAGCCTGACTTGGGACTAAATCCAAGGTCTCCAGGACCACGCCCTGGGCCTAATAAGGCAGACGCTGAACCGCTGAGCCACCCAGGCGTCCCAAGAAAAGAAACTTTTAAAACATGGATAAATGTCCAAAACTCAGGCCGAATCAGACTCTGGATTTGGGGCCCTAGAATCTCTACCTGATTTTAACCAGCTCGCCATCTGATTACTGCGCAGCTTGGCACCATGGAGACCTATCGGAATTTCACATATAATCTAACTCTAGCGTCTTGTTTTCACAACACGAGGCAAGTGACAGATTTTCAAGTAGTTTCTGAAATGTACAGCCCTAGCCCTTCCAATTCCAGAGCTGTTCAACCGCAAACAGGTGGCTGTTCTTCTCCTTACCACAGCTTGTAGCAGAGAGTCTTGGGTATTTTAGTAATGATGAAGCAAGCCACTGCTGTGGTCACCAGATCCCTGGTGAGTTTTCGAACTAATTACCCCAAGTAATAACACTGATAAATATTTTAAATATTCAGGGAACAGAGTTATGAGTAAGAGATATAAATAGCAATTTAGAGACAACTATAGCACTTGATGGTTTTGTTAGAAAAAGCAAAGCAGCAACTGGGAGCTATTAGCTAGGCCTCGATGTTACTGGCATTCTCCGCCAGGACTGAGTGTTGTGTCGAACATCAAAAATCTCACAAAACATCAACATCAGTCGTGGCCACTCTGTAACCATAATGGACCAGCCAAAAATAAGACCCCTCTATAATCAGGTCTGAACAAGAACACAAAAATACAAGAACATCCCCCAAAGCACAAAAATGACCAAGCATCCTGGCTAATATTAATGACTTCTGGGGATGCTTCAGGGGGGCTCAGTTGGCTAAGCGTCTGCCTTCAGCTGAGGTCATGATCCCCGGGTCCTGGGATCGAGTTCCAGATCATCAGGCTCCGTGCAAACACTTCTGCCTCTCCACTGTTCGTGCTCTCTCTTGCTCTCTGTCGGTCTTTCTCTTTCTCGAATAAATAAATAAAATATTATTTAAAAAATAAATGGCTTCTGTTTCTCAACCAATTATAACCTCGCCTTGCTCTGTTCTTCCTACCTTCCAGACAACAATTATTATTAAAATATTCAATCGTAGATTTACCTGCTTTCTAACAGCATCCGATCCAGGGCAAAGTCTTGAACAGTCCTAGAATCACCTAACACAATCCCAATCCTATAATAATAAGCCTTTTACAACACCTTTTTGACTGAGACTCTCCACAGTTCCTCTTGGTGTGCTATCTCTGTTCTTGTGACAAGTCAATAAACCCAAGTTGGTTGGACTATGGGCGTGTTCCTGCTGGCCTTTGGCTGAAAGTCATTAACATTTGTTATAATCAAGACTATCACCCTACCTAAAATTATTCCTTCCTAATGCATATACCCTGAAATTATATAATGCTGTCTTTTTTTTCCCCATTAAAACTGAATTACTCCCACCTTTACTCTTCCTTCTTATCCTGTCTTTATTTATACGTCATTACCACATTCATTTTGACTTTTGTAAACTCCAGGAGGACAGTGACTTTGTTCAGTTTTTAGGAACATAATCTGGTAACTAGAAGAGATGAACTAGAGAAGGAAGAGGCTCCTAGCAGCAAGAAGAGTTAAGATTGTCCAGTGGGTCAACAGGGAAAACGTAAAAGTATGATAAGGCAATTATTGCTGGGAGAATGAAGTAGGGGTAGGATTCAGAATTATTTCTTATGTGGAGTTTTCAGAATTTTGTAATTTATAAATGAGGTAGAGAAGAGGGGATGACAGGAAGAAAATGAACACTGAAATAATGACTTGTTTATTCAAATGATTTTTTTTTCAACGTATAACTACTTGTGGTGAAATAGTGGGCTTTATAATATAAAATATTTTCGTATATGGATAAAATTCAAACCTGAGGTAGACTTGTGTTATGACGTAGATTCGCAGTGAAAGCCAGTCTATAAATTTAAAAAGTTGAGTTTATTTTTTTCAAAGATTTTTATTTATTCATGAAAGACACACAAAGAGAGAGAGGCAGAGGGAGAAGCAGGCACCCTGCAGGGAGCCCGATGTGGGACTCGATCCTGGGACCCCAGGATCACACCCTGGGCCAAAGGCAGGCACTAAACCACTGACCCACCCAGGGATTCCCTAAAAAGTTGAGTTTAAATAAAAGCTTTTCTTTTTTTTTTTAATTCAAATATATTTTATTGAAATGCTTTTTTTAATCATTCAGTCATCCCTAACAGAAAAGCCTTTTCTTTCTTGTTTGCTGACATACAATATACTCCCTTTGAAAGTCACATTTGCCAGTAAGAAGACACTTCAGGATAAAAAGTTGTAGTGCTTGCAGTTGGGTAATGATCATCATTATAAACAGCTGAGGGATCCCTGGGTGGTGCAGCGGTTTGGTGCCTGCCTTTGGCCCGGGGTGCGATCCTGGAGACCCGGGATCGAGTCCCACGTCGGGCTCCCGGTGCATGGAGCCTGCTTCTCCCTCTGCCTGTGTCTCTGCGCCTCTCTCTCTCTCTCTGTGACTATCATAAATAAATAAAAATTTAAAAAAATAAAAATAAAAAATATATATATATAAACAGCTGAAACATCCTCTGGCACCAGTGACCCGGGTAGAACACGGGGATCGTGCTGTCGACCCCACTGATGGGGGTGGGGGCAACGGAAGGCCTAGTAAACACTCTTCGGGAGCAGAAGACATTGTCCTTTGTGCAGAAAAACCATGCAGCGCCCCAAGGGTTCAATAAACTTAATTCCTTATTGGACTGTGTTTTTGAAATACTCAGAACCAAAGATACCACACAAATGAGCTTCTGAAGTGCTCAAAGCCAGAGACAGCAGGCTCAAGTCCCAACAACGGGCACAAAGCTTATTAATAAAACGTTCAGCTGCTGCCTGCACTGTTCTTCCCTCGGCTCATCTGACCAACTGATGCTCACCTGGGTCTCAGCCCCGGTGTCACCTGTCGCAAGAGCCCTTCCCCAGCTGCCCCGTGCCAGTGCACCGTTCCTGTCCCTCGCCGCAGCTCCCACGTCCGAATCCAGCCCTACTCCCAAATTAAGCTTGCTCCCGATCGCTAGCACCTGCAGGTGCTAATCAGTTGCGTTTTAAAGAGATTATCTCGGGTAGACACGATGTTATCAGGTGAGCTCTTTGGAAGAAGGTCTGCAAGTCCGAGTACAGGAGAAGTCCGAGGTGAAGAGCAGCAGCAGATGCTTTACTGTCGGCCTGGAAGAACCAAGCTCCTGTGGCCTGGAGAAAACTACGTGGCTGGTGGCCCCGAGGAACTAAGTAGGCTGATGATGGGCGCCAAGGCCATTCCTCAGTCCCGTGGAATTCTAAAGTATGCCAACCAAACACCTGAGCCTCCGAGAAGATCCCGAGCTGCAGAAGTAAGAGCACGGGGCACGGACGCCTTGATCTCAGCCTCGTGAGAACCTGAGCAGAGAACCCAGTTGACCTCCTCCCAGAACAACTGATACACGTAACTATGAAATAGTATATATTATAGCTACATTTATTATCATTTTTTTGCTATTGTTGATGTGGAATAGGAAACGTACTTGGCCAGCAAACAGTCCTGAGGAAACCAAGACTTAATGCAGTTTATTGGGAGAAAGCAAAGCAATCAATTATCCATGCCTCTTCAAAGATTAATTCAAGGTCATGCAAGGAGACACCAGGACTTACAATCCTTATTCATTGTTCTCCCACTTTTATGTAAATTAATGGGATAATTGAGGCAAAACTGGGGGTTTAAGTTTTCTTTCTTTCTTTTGCTTAAGATTCCCATATTTATCTTTTCTTCTACCTAAATGAAATTAATGCTACACAAAGATGTTTCTCCATTTATAACCCCTCAGTTCTGTGTCCAGCCATATCCTATATTGTAATTGATATTTTTCTCACTTTCCACTGCTAGAACAGGGACTTTATTTTTTTTTTTTTTGTAAGATTTTATTTATTTATTCATGACAGGCAGAGGGAAGAGCAGGCTCCATGCAGGGAGCCTGACGTGGGACTTGATCCCAGGACTCCAGGATCACGGCAGGGCTGAAGGCGGTGCTAAACCACTGGGACACTGGGGCTGCCCAGAACAGGGACTTTAGATAAAATAGTTGAGTTGCATATATCTCCTGAACAAATGTTTTTCCTCCTAAGTTTAAAAACATTTAGGTTTCTTATTATATAATAATAATATATTATTTTATATTTTTATATATTTTAATTATACATTAAATATAATATATATTATATAAATTAAATCACTTTTTAGGGGCACTTGGCTCAGTCAGTTAAAGCCCAACTCCTTGATTTCGGCTCAGGTCATGATCTCGGTTGTGAGATGGAGCCCCACGTCTGGCTCCGCACTGGGTGTAGGGCCTCTCTGTCTCCCACTGCCCCTCACCCCTCTAAAAAGATTACTGTTAGTGACTCACAAATGGCAAACCACGATTCTTTGTGTTGACAATTTGTGGCATCCGTACAATAATCAACTGAATGTCAGTGCTCTGGCTTTGTTTGCCCCACTCCCGGGTCTGATTACCCGCAAAGGTTGCCCCTTCCTAGCCAGTTCCCTAAATAAAAAGAGTTTCATCTCCCACTCATATCCAGGATCCACAAACCAAAGGGATTAAAATGACCTTTCAAGTTACATGTGTGATGCTTCCTGGCACAAGTAGGGGACAGAGAAAGGGTGGCAGGAGTGGTGATGCGGGGTAAAACCCACCTCTGCTCTGATCCTCTGATACTGCTGGCTTTGTTAATCCCTGGATCAGGACACCTCTTGCCTCATGTTGCCTCCTTAGCCGAGTGATGGACATTGTTCTTCATTACTCGTGAGGGAGTAGATAATACTCTTTGGATATAGAATGGGGTGAAAGAACATTTTGTTTAAGGGGATCCCTGGGTGGCTCGGGGGTTTAACACCTACCTTTAGCCCAGGGTGTGATCCTGGGGACCCGGGATCAAGTCCTACATCGGGAAAAAAAAAAAAAAAAAAAAAAGTCCTACATCGGGCTCCCTGCATGGAGCCTGCTTCTCCCTCTACCTCTCTCTCTCTCTCTCTCTCTCTCTTTCTGTCTCTTATGAATAAATAAATAATTTTTTTAAAGAACATTTTGTTTAAATATTTTATTTATTTGAGAGAGAACAAGTGGGGGGAGGGGCAGAGGGAGAAGCAGGCTCCCCGCTGAGCAGGAAGCCCAATGCAAGGCTTGATCCCGGGACCCCGGCCCTCCCCATCATGACCTGACCCAAAGGCAGAGGCTCAACCAACTGAGCCACCCAGGTGCCCGAAAGTACATTTTTCTTCAAGTCCTTTTTCCTCTGTAAAAATAGAAAGTAAGAGTCATATGCAAGTGTGAAAACAATGGAAGAAATTATTGGGAATCAGTTCTCTTTAACCTCATAAATTACATAAATTCCCTCAATTTTCTGGAAGAACGCTTTATCAATATCTCATCTTTGTTATCGTCAGTAGCTTTGGATTTCAGTTCTGTTCTACTTGCTTTATAATCACAAATTACATTTGTTTTATCATTTTAAATTTAGTTTGTTGTGTGTTTTTATCCACTTATGCTCACAGTAGATAATGATGCAAATATACCAACCCAGTTTGGGGGCCGTTGTTTTCTACTAATTTCATGTGAAGGTCCAAGTAGAGGGATTAAAAATTATATTGTCTTTAATCTAATTGTTAAAGCAAACCTAAACATCTTCTTGTAAGATGTTTTAGTTGGTCAGTAAAGCTTGTAAGTGAATTCCCTCTCCTACCCCCGTCTGAGTAATGGGAATGAGTGAAATTTCGATGTTAAAGTCTTTTGTCCCCTCCAAGGGAACTGATCCCCATAGCTTGACCACCACGGTTATAGAAAGCATACTGTCTTTGTGACTTCTTTACCTTTACCTTCTTTACCTGCCTCATAAATTAATTTCCATCTTATTTTGGAAGAATATGTGAGTATGTGTGTCTGCATATGTTTCTCTATGTTAGGGAGTCAGGGCTTTTTCCAGTTTCTATTGTTTCGCCAATAATTTCCCCCAACAAATCAATACATTTCTTCTATTTGCTGCCATGTCTGTAAAAAGCAACATCCCAAAACATTAATGAATTTGGTCTAGGTTGAGTAATTTGAATCTTTATTAGACCACAAATCAGAGGTGTTCACTGCTGGCTTACTGACAGATAACAAATGCGGATAGTGGTAGATGTCATTTTCAAGTGCTATGGGTATAAAGGAACTCTATTTCTAAAATTAATATAGTCATTTTCTGTGTCAATTTTGAAAGGATAAATAGTTTTTCCAGCTACCAGCCTCTACGTATTCTTATAAATTAAAAAAAAGGCAGCCCAGGTGGCTCAGCAGTTTAAGTGCCTGCCTTCGGCCCAGGGTGTGATCCTGGAGTCCCGGGATCAAGTCCCACGTCGGGCTCCCTACATGGAGCCTGCTTCTCCCTCTTCCTGTGTCTGCCTGTGCCTCTCTCTCTCTCTCTCTCTCTCTCTCATGAATAAATAAATAAAATCTTTAAAAAAAAAAAAAAAGAAGAAGAAGAAGAGGCACCTGGGTGGCTCAGTGGTTGAGCATCTGCCTGCAGCCCAGGGCGTGACCCCAGGGTCCCAGGAGGAGTCCTGCATCAGGCTCCCTGCATGGAGCCTGCTTCTCCCTCTGCCTGTGTGTGTGTGTGTGTGTGTGTGTGTGTGTGTGTGTCTCTCTCTCTCTCTCTCTGTCTCTCATGAATAAATAAATAAAATCTTTTTTTAAAAATTTTTATTTATTTATGATAGTCACACACAGAGAGAAAGAGAGAGAGGCAGAGACACAGGCAGAGGGAGAAGCAGGCTCCATGCACCAGGAGCCCGATGTGGGATTTGATCCCTGGTCTCCAGGATCACACCCTGGGCCAAAGGCAGGCGCCAAACCACTGCGCCACCCAGGGATCCCATAAATAAAATCTTTTTAAAAATAAGAAAGAAAAAAAAATTTACTTTAGAAGTCTCAGGGGCACCACGATCTATTAGGATCTTCACCAGAAAGATATGTGGAGCACATAGCCAGTGGAAAGTGACCAAAATCTATAAAGAATTACAAGAAAATTTGTTATTTCAAAAGAAACCCTAACTCTAAGAGAAATTAACCCTAAGACCTAGCTTAAATAGTATTGCCTGTTTCGTGATGTTTCATCTACTTTCATTAACAGCCAGCGTCCCTACACTCCTAAAATGTCTCATTTCTTACTATGCTTTTCTGATCCAGACGACACCTCAACAATATTGAGATTTGCTTCATAGTCTCTTCTTAGAAATGCGGTTTTGGAGAAGAGCCAATGAAGAAAATTAACAATCCTTTCCAGGCACATTTTAGGAAACATTTGCTGAGATCAAGTTGGACAATGATTACTCCAAAAAGAAATTTTGAAGAATGGATTAATGGGGGCAGCCCGGGTGGCTCAGCGGTTTAACGCTGCCTTCAGCCCACGGCTGATCCTGGAGACCTGGGATCGAGTCCCATGTTGGGCTCACTGCATGGAGCCTGCTTCTCCCTGCCTGTGTCTCTGCCTTGCTCTCGCTCTCTCTCTTTCTCTCTGTGTCTCTCATGAATGAATAAATAAAATCTTAAAAAAAAAAAAAAGAATGGGTTAACGGGAGAATAATTGTTTCTAAAATAAAATAGCCAGGGATCCTGGCTGGCTCAGTCAGGGGAGCATACGACTCTTCATCTCAGGGTCATGGGTTCAAGCCCTATGTTGGTTGTATAGATTACAAAAATAAAAACTTAAAAAAATATTTTTAATAAAATAAAATATGAGCCTGCTGCTCATTTTCTGGGAAGCCATCAGGTTTTAGACTGCATGAGGTATGTGGGAATGTGTATGTGTGAAAGAGAGCTTCTTGTGTATTATGCTACCATCAGTAATTATTTTCAAGAAATACCAAACAAGTTCTACCTTTAACTCAGTCCCTTCCTTTATAGAGATACACTGATACACACAAGCAAAGAAAAATTTTCAGGATTGGAAAAATTCTGGAACCCTTCTGACTAGACTGAGACAGGCCCTGGGGCTGAGCTTATAATCTTGGCCACAAGAGAGAAAGCATGATAGGAGGAAACAGAAGACAATAGAGAAATGACCTAAATGTTATGGTGAGGTAGGGTCTTTCTAATGGCACACAGCCCAGAAACTATCCCTTCCTGTCCCTGAAACCTAGACCTCAAAATTTAAGTAATTTAAATTAAACTCCTAATGAGATATCCTCACACACCTAACTAGGAGGGCTAACATTAAAAAGATTGATATAGCTGGTGTTGGCAAGGATGGGAAACAACCAAAATTTTCATATACTGATGATGGAAATGCAAAATGGTAGCCAGTTTGGAAAACATGCCACCAGTTTCTTTTAAAATTAAATACACAATTACCATACAATCCAGCCATTTCAGTCCTGGGAGTTTGTCAAAGAGAAATAAGAATGCATGTTTACACAAAAGCCATTATGTAAGTATTTATAGCAGCTTTATGTATAATACGAATATGAGATGCACACAACTCCTTTTTCCATTAGTGAATGGATAAACCGTGTTATATCCACAGCAATGGACAAATCTCAACCACATTACACTGAGTGAAAAAAGACTCAAAATGCTACATATTGTGTTATTACACTTCTATGACTTTCCCCAAAAGGCAAAACTGTAGGGACAGAAAACAGAGCCCTGGTTGCTAGAATGGAACTTTTTGGGAGAGTTAGAAGTAGTCTGTAACTTGGTGGTGGTAGTGGTTAACAAGACTAAATGCATTTGTCAGAAATCAAAGAACTATACACTGGAAAAGATGAAATTTACACTGCATAAATTATATCTCCATAAACCTGACTTCAAATGAAGGAATAGAGGATGTAAATCTATGAGACATCTAACCCAGACTCTTCAAAAATTCAATGTCATGAAAACAAAAAAGAAGAATATCTGAACTAGATTTAAATAGACTGATGAAACAAAAACACCAGATGAAATATATAAACCTAGAATGGATTCTGGTTTAAAATAGCGTAACAGAAAAAAAAAATTTTTTTAATTAAAAATAAATTAATTTAAAAAAATAAAAAAATAAAATAAAATAGCGTAATAGAACAACTAAGAAAATTATCTTTGGGGATCCCTGGGTGGCTCAGCGGTTTGGCTCCTGCCTTCGGCCCGGGGCATGATCCGGGAGTCCCGGGATCGAGTCCCACATCAGGCTCCTTGCATGGGGCCTGCTTTTCCCTCTGCCTGTGCCTCTGCCTCTCTCTTTCTCTGTGTCTCTCATGAATAAATAAATAAAATTTAAAAAAAAAAAAAAAAGAAAATTATCTTTGTACAATGGTGATTTGAATATGGACTGGATATTAGATGATATTATATAATTATTGTTAATTTTCTTAGGCATCAAAAGAATATGATTATATAGAATGGCTTTTTTTCGTTAAGAGATCCATACTGTGGGATCCCTGGGTGGCACAGCGGTTTGGCGCCTGCCTTTGGCCCAGGGCGCGATCCTGGAGACCCGGGATCGAATCCCACATCGGGCTCCCGGTGCATGGAGCCTGCTTCTCCCTCTGCCTGTGTCTCTGCCTCTCTCTCTCTCTCTGTGTGTGTGTGACTATCATAAATAAATTTTAAAAATTAAAAAAAAAGAGAGACCCATACTGAAATATTTAAGATGAAGTATAATATTTACAGCTTAGTTTCAAATGGTAAGGAGGGAGACATGACAAATGCTGATTTTTACTTTTTTTTAAATTTTTTTTGAGACAAGGGCCAGGGAGAGAGGGAGAGAGAGAATCTTAAGCAGGCCCTGTGCTCAGTTCAGAGCCTGGGGCTCTATCTCACAACCCTTAGATATGAATTGAGCCAAAAGCAAGAGTCAGATGCTTAATAGACTGAGCCACCCAGGTGCCCCCAAATACTGATCATTTTTAAAACTAGGTGAGGAGTTGTACTCATCAGGAAGATGTCTTTAAGTGTAGTGATAACACTCTGACCTAAATATTCTCTTTATTATATAACAAATGCCCATAGTGGTTACGATTAAAAGGAAAATTCTAAGAAAATATGTATTGCATGATTCGAGGTTTAAAAAGTATGTGTTGGGACGCCTGGGTGGCTCAGTGGTTGAGCGTCTGCCTTCGGCCCAGGTCTAAATCCCAGGGTCCCGGGATCAAGTCCCACATGGGCCCCCCGCAGGAAGCCTGCTTCTCCCTCTGCCTGTGTCTGCCTCTCTCATGAATAAATAAATAAAATATTTTAAAAATTAAAAAAAAATCCCAGTTCCATACCCAGGTTAAGTAAGGATAGCTTTTGGATTATTCTATTCATTCAACACTTAGTGGTGACTGACTATGTGACAATGCTGGGGATACAGACCTGAGTAAGAAGACCCTCTCCTTCCTCCCGGAGCTCACATCTAGAGACCCTCCTGGTCCTTCCTGCTGACTTCTTCATTCCCTCACTCTCTCCCACCTCAGATAGTTACGGAGGCTTACTGTTAACACGACGGCTGGGTCATATTTGGGTTGAATACACATTTCCAATCTGCTTTCCTATCTTACCCACATGTCTAACAATGTTGCTGTGTGGGAAATGTTATGTGAGAGGCATTCCGAGCAGCTTTTGTTGATTAAATAAAAACATTAGTAACATTTCTACAACTTCCTCAAACAGAAGAGGAAAAGGATCTCCTTTCATAATTTTGTATCACTCCAAGATGAGTAATAATTTGCAAATGAATTTTGACTACTCTGCTGTATTGGAAACTGCCTATATTCATGGGTTGCCTGTCATTTTCCAATGATGCTGTTATTGCTGAAAATATTTCTTGAAGTTCTTTTTTTTTAAGATTTTATTTATTTATTAATGAGACACAGAGAGAGAGACAGAGACCTAGGCAGAGGGAGAAGCAGGCTCCATGCAAGGAGCCTGATGTGGGACTCGATCCTGGGAATCTGGGATCCCACCCTGAGCTGAAGGCAGACGCTCAACCGCTGAGCCACCCAGGCATCCCTTGAAGTTCTTTTTTAAGATTGCTTTGAAATGTAGAAGTGTTCTATTATGAGTACCTCAAGTGTAGATATTTGTTCAAGGAGAATTTGGTTTTAGAAAGTCAAAAGTCTCTTGGAAAGGATTTTAATCTCATTGTGCACATACGAAATTAAGGATCAAAAATAAGGTTTTGGATGACCTCCTTTTCTACCTTCTACCTTGAGTCTCCTACCACAAGAACCGTAGAAATCATCCAAAAGCCTTTCAGCATTTTAAGTGTTTAAAGTATTAAGTATAGAGTACTAAATAAAATTTCTACTTAGGTCCTTCCAATTTCTGCTCCTTCACCTTACTTACCAGTAGGTACCACTACTAACATTATCGTGTGTATCAACACCAGATTATTTAGGAACTCATAAAGATTGATCTATATACAATAATCACATGTATATTTTTATTTGAATTTTTTTATTTTTTAAAGATTTTATGTATTCCTGAGAGACACACAGAGAGAGAGAGAGAGAGAGAGAGGCAGAGACACAGGCAGAGGGAGAAGCAGGCTCCATGCAGGGAGCCCGATGTGGGACTCGATCCCCGGGACCCCAGGGTCACGCCCTGAGCCCAAGGCAGATGCTCAACCACTGAGCCACCCAGGCATCCCCAGAACTGGACTTTTATAGTAAGTCATGTTTGTCTTAACCCATTGCTAAAGGATTCTTTTTTTTGGAGCTAGAATCATGAACCTTGTAGAAAAATAAAATAAACCTGCGTTAAGGAATGTTTCAACTCAATTACTGAAGGAACTGGAAAAAAACGCAAAAGTCCACTTCAAGGAGATTGGGAAGACAAGACACAAAGGCAACGAAGAGTGCTCAAATGATTTGTTAAAAAGGGGGGGGGGGGGAAGAGGTCGAAATTCACAGGGAAATCATCAATTGCATCTTCACCAGCAAAAATCATTAGTATTGGGCCCCTGGCAGGCTTCATCAGTAGAACCTGAGACTCTTATTTTGGGGCTGTGGGTTCAAGCCCCATGTTGGGTGTGGAGATTACTTTAAAAATAAAATATTTTTTAAAAATCACTTGCATTACCAGTAGCTTACTACAACTAACAGGGTGGTAAAGACTCCGTTGCAATGAAAAATGCAAATTATGAGGAAGAGTGAGCTAGGCAACACTTGGCCTTTCATAGGATATTTTTTTCAGAGTGATATTTTTTCCTTTGTCATTTCAGTCTTTCGCAATTTTTCCAGATGGTGTCTTCTCCTTGTGAGAATAGTAATTTCAAAGATTATTATTTTTTTTAAGATTTTATTTATTTGACACACACAGAGCGCACAAGTGGGGGGACCCCAAAATGGGGCTCAATCCCAAGAAACTGAAATCATAACCTGAGCCAAAGGCAGACCCTTAACCAATTGAGCCCCCCAGGAACCCCTCAAAGATATTCTTAATCACCCCAAAAGACTGGTTTTACTGAGTTTGACTTCATTGTTTATATAGTTGAAGCAAGGGCAGGAAGAGTTAGCTGTTAAAAAAGAGACAACAGGTTCATGAATTGTTGAACAAAGCCAATTTGATATCAGATGAATTTTTTTCTTTCTTTCCTTCCTTCTTTCCTTCCTTCTTTCCTTCCTTCCTTCTTCCTTCCTTCCTTCTTTCCTTCTTTCCTTCCTTCTTTCTTTCTTTTTAACAGAGCTAGCTACAACCTGTGGGCTGATTTCCCCCCCCAAAGCCTGGTTTTGTGCCTCTGGAGCTAAAAATAGTTTCACATTTTTAAATGGTTGAAAAAACATCAAAAGATAAATATTTTTTTGTGACACACGAAAATCAAACTTTGGTCTCCATAATTAAAGGTTTATAGGAACACAGCTATGCTTTTTCTTTACATATTGTTTGTGACTGCTTTCCCACAGGCTCACAAAACAAGGCCAGATCTAAGGTGAGGCAAGCGAGGTTCTTTTCTTTGGTACAAGGCTTGAGGAGGCACCAAGAACTAAGTAGTAGATAGAGGTGCCTGGCTGGCTTAGTAGGAAAAGCATGAAACTCTTGATCTTGGGGTTGTGCGTTGGAGCTCCACATTAGGTGTAGAGATCACTAAAAATATATAATAATAATAATAATCTTTTTAAAAATGAGTGATGAAAAATGAATGAATTTTACATTGATGCAATGTTTTGTTCTAAAGATTTTATTTATTCATTCATTCATAGACACACAGAGAGAGAGAGGCAGAGACAGAGGCAGAGGCAGAGGGAGAAGCAGGCT
Organism: Canis lupus baileyi; assembly: GCF_048164855.1. Classification (NCBI taxonomy): domain Eukaryota; kingdom Metazoa; phylum Chordata; class Mammalia; order Carnivora; family Canidae; genus Canis; species Canis lupus. Next base: position 4,683,865 of record NC_132839.1, on the reverse strand, counting down.
CCATGCTGGGAGCCTGATATGGGACTTGATCCTGGGTCTCCAAGATCATGCCCTGGGCCAAAGGCAGGGGTTAAACCGCTGAGCTACCAGGGATCCCCCTGATGCAATGTTTTTAAAAATCAAAGGTAATGCAAAAAAAAACCTCGATGTCAAAAATTTAAACAAAGACAGAATGTTACTGATTTTTCCATTTGCTTCAAGCTCCAATACAGTTTGGCAAAACACGGTGACATCTCACTCGCCTCACCCTGATCCTGGCTCTATTGAAAACCTAAATTATTTACCACTGGCTTTGGAGAAAAGTTGATAAGCAGCATTATTAAACAAACATATAGCTGCCTTGAGGTTTTTATTCCAACTTAAGCACTAAGCTTCAAGGCCACAAAATAAACTTCTGATCAGGAGATTTCATAGAGTCTTGGATTGGAATCTTAAAGATTCTATTACTGGCTATCCTAAGGCTAAGAAATCAAGTCCCAAAACCTTTCTCCAAACCAGACTTTGTCTGCAGTACCTATAAATTCAGTGATTGCCTCATTTTTGAGGTCCTCAAAATGAGCTAAGTTTTCTGGCTTGCCAGTAAGTGAACTTTCTCTTATCATTTGTCAACCTTTGTTTTCCATTAAAATGACCTGTCATCACTGATTTAAAAAGCCCCATTCTCAAATCATACACTCCAGGCAATTTGTCTAAATGAATCCTGGTGTAAAGGCAGACAGATTCTTATTGAACATATGCAACTATAGGATTTTGAAAAGCCACGAGACTTAGTAAAAGTTTCTGAATTTAGGTGCATCAGTGAGAATCAAATATCATGTGAAAATGTTTTATTTCAGCTTATAAAAGCAGTACACCAAATTGTTGTGGGCTACAGGGGCCCCCAGCTGGGTCAGTTGGTAGAGCATGTGACTCTTGATCTCAGGATTGTGAGTTCAAGCCCCATGTTGGGCGTGGAATCTATTTATTTATTTTTTATTTTTGGAATCTATTTTTTTTAAAAAAGAAAAATACGATAAAAACAATAAATAAACAAATGAATAAATAAATTGTTGTAGGTTACAGATTGCTTAAGAAGAAAGAAAAAGGGCTTCCTCATTTACCTAAAAACAAAACAAAATAAAAACAGAATAATAACACAACCAGCGATATTCCAAACGAATAACCACCATAAAATTCCTCTCATCACTCCACTCATTCCTCTGTAATCAACTTTCACTTGGCTGGGTCTTGGTTAGCAGTCTGCTCTCATGAAGACCCTAGTCTCTGAACTAAAAGGGATTGGAAAATTCTGACTCAGTTCATTTGTAAGGTCTGAAAGTTACCTAAGTGCTATCATTTCAGAAGTCTGAGCATGAGTCTGTTTTTGAATTGCCAATAATACCTATTATAGTCTTTTTTCCACTGGTCCCTAACACTGTCCTTGTTTGTTGAAGACACAAACTCTGGCTATAACTTTTAACAGTCCTTAGGCAAGCCTCAGAGTAAACAAAACAAATCTATCTGTAGATTACAAAGACTCCATGGCTATGGCTTATTTATTACTGCACCCAATAATATCAGAGGAAAAAAATAAAATTCTCTATTGGAGGTACTGCATAGCTATTTCATGAGTTGTATTCGGATTTCCCCTGAAAGTAAAAGTACTATAGATAACAAACATCTAGGGATGTCCTGTTAGGCATGCAAGCTCGGAAATGTATCATGAAAACGTCTCTCTATACAAATCTATGCTAAGAACAAAAACAAAAACAAAAAACAAACAAACAAAAAAAACCCCAAATCTATGCTAAGGAATATAAGAATCTCTTCTGACCTGTCAACCCTTCCCACCCTCTTCTCAAAATAGGAACATCTTGAACAAACCTAATTATTTCTAGCATTTCTCCTTCCATAAGGCAAGGAAGCAAATCTTTGTGACTTTTTTCCTGGGGTCTCTGAAAATCTCAAAGATGCTTATAGGTATAAAAGATATCCTGAAATAATTATTTATGAACCTGGGGCTCTGGTTTGAGGAAGGCAATTTCAAAAGAGTTGTCAAAGGACATGTAGACAATTAAGATAGGATCATGGGTTACTGAGAAACAATACCTAGTTACTTATTTAATCAAATTGACAATAAAAGACTTAACACAAACCTAGAAGGTTAATGTGATTGTAAAGAACCTCAGCTCTTTGAAAAGTGGGAAAACTTTGTTCTTTTTTTTCCTTAAATAATCAAGAACATAATAAAATCAACATAAGGCACAAATAAAATGATTCTGATAAGTCACAGAATCTTTGCTATGTAGGCAGATAACATGAAAAGTAAAGAGTAAGCTTTCATCTTATAAATGCTAACTATTAATCAGTGAACCAAGGAAGTAATCTATTTAAACTGAGTTAATCTTTGCCAAAATTTAACACATATTATAGCCTCTTTCAGACTGAAGTATTATAAAACCAAAGAAAATAAAATTCCCTTTATAAGTCTTCTCCATTATATTATTATTTTTTAATTTACAGTGTCTATGATCTAATTTTTAATCTCAGTCACTACCCTCAAATTATATTATTTTTATATTCTGGAATAAACTGACCTTTTTCTTAAAGATTGTCTTCGTTCATTTGGCTACTATAACAAAGTACCATGGCCTGGGCGGCTAAATCAACATTTATTTCTTACAATGCTGCAGGCTAAGACGTCCAAGATAAAGACACTGGCAGATTTAGTGTCTGGTGAGAGCCCTCTTCTTGGTTCACAGACAGCTAACTCCTGGGTCATCTCATGGCTGAAAGTGGGTAAGGGAGCTCTCTGGGTTATGTTTTATAAAAGCACTAAACTCATTGATGAAAGCTCCACCCTGATGACCTCCAAAAAGCCTCACCTCCTACTGCCATCACATCAGGGATTGGATTTCAAACCTACGAATTTTGGAAGGACAGGAACCTTCAATCTATGGCGAGGACAGAGTATGGTCTCAGGATCTGTAGGGTCCCCAAAACTCTTTTAGAAGATGCACAAAGTAAAGACTATTTTCATAATAATATTAAGATGTCATTAGCTCTTTCCATTCTCATTCTCTCAGAAGTACACAGTACGGAGTGTGGCATCACAGCAGATTGAATGCAGCAGCAGATATGAGAATCCAGCTATCTTCTAGTAAGCCAGATATTTAAGAGAGTCCCAATAGTGCAAAGTAATGCCATTCTTCTCAACTTTTTTGGTTTTAGAAAATATAGTTACTTTTCATAAAAATGTCATTTCTTTCAACATGTAGTAGGTCCCTATGATATTGCTATTTTTCCAAAGATTCAAAAAATAAATATTTTTATACATTTTTCACATAAACAAAATCTCTTTGGAATCCTCAATAATTTTTAAAGTGTAAACAAATATAGAGATTTTTTTTCAATTCCTTCTTTTTTTAGAGAGGAAGAAAGGTTAGGAGATGGGCAGAGGGAGAGAGGGAATCTTAGGCAGGCTCCATGCACACCACAGAGCCTGATGCAGGGCTTCATCTCACAACCCTGAGATCATGACCTGAGCTAAAATCAAGAGTCAGACACTCGGGCAGCCCGGGTGCTCAGCGGTTTGGCGCTGCCTTCAGCCCAGGGCGTGATCCTGGAGACCCGGGATCGAGTCCCACGTCGGGCTCCCTGCATGGAGCCTGCTTCTCCGTCTGCCTGTGTCTCTGCCCCTCTCTCTCTCTCTGTTTCTCATGAACAAACAAATAAAATCTTAAAAAAAAAAAAAAAAAAGAATCAGACACTCAACCAAGTGAGCTACCCAGATGCCCCTAAAAATTACACTTCTCATGGGGGGAAAAACCCTACTCTTCTTTGTTTTTTGTTTGTTTGTTTGTTTTTAAATTTTATTTATTTATTCATGAGAGACACAGGGAGAGAGAGAGGCAGAGACACAGGCAGAGGGAGAAGCAGGCTCCATGCAGGAAGCCTGCTTTGTGGGACTCAATCCCGAGACTCCAGGATCACGCCCTGGGCCAAAGGCAGGCGCTTAACCACTGAGCCACCCAGGGATCCCCCACTCTTTGAAAAATAAAAGCACACACATAATTTTATTTCTCTCTCACTCTTGCTCCTATTATGGCCTCAGCCACTCCTAATAATTATAATTTTAAAAAAGAAATAATTGACTTTTCTTTCACAGAGTAAAATGATGGTATAGGGATGAAGTGATTAAAATTACTTTAAACTTAAAACATCTGACCAATCAGCAGCCACAGAAAGAAACATCTAAACTGAAGCAGATACTCCCCAAAATAAAGCTGCCATTGACCATAGAGATTTTCTCATTGGGAAGAAGATTGGCCCTTACCGCCAGGAAGTACAAATTAAGCTGTTCATTAGCATCATAAAGACCAATAGAAAAAAAATAATAAAGACCAATGGAAACTTTCATACTTTCCAGTGGAAGCCCTAGACCCATCTCTTTATTAAGTTGGCATATAAACCTTTACCTCTGTCTATTCAGTGAATTATTCATTACTGGTGAGTTCTGTGAACAGATATAAATAAACCTTGTCTTTTCTCTTGTCTCTTGTTAATTTGCAGATCCCTATGAAATGGAAGTAGCTATAGGAAAAGTTTCTCTCCCAACAGGGATGGATTGCTGAACTATTTGTCCTACACAATCATTTGAATAAACTAGCACGTAACACATGTAACATAACCTCTACAGCAACATCCATCTCTTTTATACCTTGTGAAGATGGCAAGAAGGAACACTTCATTAACATGACCAAAAGTTGGGACACCTGGGTGGCTCAATGGTTAAGCTCCTGCCTTTGGCCTGAGGCGTGATCCTGGAGACCTGGTTGAGTCCCACATCTGGCTCCCGGCATGGGGTCTGCTTCTCCCTCTGCCTATGTCTCTGCTTCTGTGACTCTCGTGAATAAATACTAAATAAATAAAAACAAACAAACAAAACCATGACCGATAGTTATAGCCTTTTGGTAGCAAATGAACTAGGATGAAAAGTAGCTACATTTCAAACTTTGCTTCATAATCGATGGTTCAGTATTCTGATTTGTCTAGAAATTATCCTGGTAGTCAATGTTTATCTATTAATTAACTCAATCTAATAACAGTCCAAGGTTTTAGGTTACCCAAAGATCTTGGAAATTATCTTGAAGCTGACACACTAGAAAACAAAACTACTGTTGTAATTAAAAGTTTATCAGAATAATGACTCAATTTAGTTGAACAGTATTTACCTTTAAAAAATTATGTGGGAGAGGGATCCCTGGGTGGCTCAGTGGTTTAGCGCCTGCCTTTGGCCCAGGGCGTGATCCTGGAGACCCGGGATTGAGTCCCACGTAGGGCTCCCTGCATGGAGCCTGCTTCTCCCTCTGCCTGTGTCTCTGCCTCTCTAAGTCTATAATGAATGAATGAATGAATGAATGAATGAATAAATAAATAATTAATTAATTAATTAATTAATTATGTGAGACTGACGTCAGCTTATTTGATTAATAAACCGGCAGCTTGGAAAAAAACAAATCTGAGTAAAATAAAATGTACATAAAGGAATCCAAATATACCACCCACTGTGACATAAAAGTTACTTTGAGCAGAAGGCATTTGAGTTTCCAAATTTCCTTATTTGTGTAAAAGCAGAAACTCTCCCCCCGCCCCCCCATCCTCCCCTAAAACTCAAAAGAAACGAGGTGCCACACATCCCATCCCCGGGAGCAACCAGGTAAGACTGACATCACTGAGGATGAGAAGTTTTCTATTACCACCTTTAACAGATATAGTCACAAAAGTTATCTCCCATCTATTGCCTATTTGTCTTCCTAAAAAGCCATTCATTTTCCTTTAAGTGCCCTGGTCTGTAGGTATTTGCCAATGGGGGAAAAAGTCAACAAAAGTAGTTTTGTTGTTGTTTGATATTCACCTGTGGGAGCTACAGCAGATGAGCTGGGAGGCTGCTTTTGAGAGGTGTGTCTCCATGGTGCATGTTCCCTGGCTCTGCAGGTGAAGCCATAGGGCATCCTGGAGGAGGATCTCCTAAACCTTTGAAATTTAAATTTTTAAACAAGGAAAATCACAGTCTTCAATCAAATGTAACATGAACACATGCCAAAGAGTTTTAAGAATCCATTAATCAGTGAGAGAATCAGGACAGTGTTAAAAACCAAGTAAAAAAGAAAAACAAAAAATAAAATAAAATAAAATAAAATAAAATAAAATAAAATAAAATAAAATAAAATAAAATAAAATAAAATAAAATAAAATAAAATAAAAACCGAGTCAAAGGAGAAGTCAAAGAGTAGACAAAGTAATAGACAATCAGACACATGGGAATACGTTTGGTAAGAGACTCAAAATGGGTAATAAAAAAAAAACTGGGTAATATTCACAGGGCAATAATCAACCATATCCTCAGTAGTGAAACTTCACTCGTGTCTCTATGGACAAGAATTATTTGGTTTTTTAGAGAGAAAAGAAGTTTTCTTCTACAAGCTTAGGTGCCTGACTGGGTCTGAAAATTAAACTGACAAAGACAGATTTGCAGGAGAAAAGCATGAATTCATTTAATATTAGTTTTATCTGGGATCCCTGGGTGGCGCAGCGGTTTGGCGCCTGCCTTTGGCCCTGGGATCGAATCCCACATCGGGCTCCCGGTGCATGGAGCCTGCTTCTCCCTCTGCCTGTGTCTCTGCCTCTCTCTCTCTCTGTAACTATCATAAATAAATAAAAATTTAAAAAAATATTAGTTTTATCTGACATAATTCCTTCCCAATAATAAATAACTCCTTCTTAAGGAAATGAAGACCTAAAGAAGTGATTAAACCTAAATGTTTGTATGCTAGGTCTGATGAAGAGCTAGGTCGTTGTGGAAAAATATGATGGGACAGAGACTACGAGGTAAGTGTGATAAGTGGAAAATCGAGCAAGGCCTGATTGTTTGGATGATTCTTCTTCTTTGTCTTTGTCTTCCTCTTCTTCTTCTTAGATTTATTTCTTTTTAGAGAAAGCAAGCATCAGTGCAGGAGAGGCAAAGGAACTGGGAGAGAGAGAATCCCAAGCAGACTCCCCGCTAAGTGCAGAGCCTGACCTAGGGCTCGTTCTCGAGTCCCTGAGAGCATGACCTGAGCTGAAATCAAGTCAGGTGCTGAACCAACTGCACCACCAGGTGCCCCTGGATTCTCTTTGATGTCCCTCTGTCTTGGAGATGAGGATGATTCCTTTCTTCTGGGTCTATGGAGGGCGCTTCCCACAGGAGCCTTACAACCTCACTGCAAGAAAGGCAGTGGACGGGTAAGTCAGGGAGACTTTGTGCTTCCTCAAACTCAGCTTAAAGTATTCAGTGGGCCAAAGTGGCTGCGTTTGGGGCTCTTGTGCTCTGCACTACAACTAACAGAGCAATAAGATAGCCCTGAGATGACAAAAATTGTAGATAACTGAGAAGATTAGGCCAGACGACACCCAGCACTCCACAGAGCCCCCAGGAACCTCTTACTCCTCTTTCTAAAGCTTCCACAATTTTTTTAAAAGATTTTTATTTATTCATGAGACACAGAGAGAGAGGCAGAGACCCAGGCAGAGGTAGAAGCAGGCTCCATGCAGGGAGCCCGATGTGGGACTCCATCCCGGGACTCCAGGATCAGGCCCTGGGCCAAAGGCAGATGCTTAACCCCTGAGTCTCCCAGGCATCCCTTCCACAATCTTTTCCTACAGATTTTCTCGCACCGCTCAACATGCCTCTTCTTCTGTGTCCTCAAAGGCAGCTTAGGGAGATCTCCCCTTTCTCTTCCCCATCCTTTCCCTCCCTTGGCATCAGGCCTATTCACATTTAGCTCCATCTAATTTCTCTCTATTAACTTTCAGACAAAGCACGAGGAATGAAATAATTTACATGAAGCTCTCCACCCCTATATACCTTATGTGCCCAAAGGTGCGGATATGTTAACAGTAATAGTAATGATGCTTGTTGTCCTAGTGAAATCTATAATTCAAAATATCTTTTTAGGGGATCCCTGGGTGGCTCAGTGGTTTAGCCCTTGCCTTCGGCCCAGGGTGTGATCCTGGGGTCCCGGGATCGAATCCCACGTCAGGCTCCCTGCATGGAGCCTGCTTCTCCCTCTGCCTGTGTCTCTGCCTCTCCCTCTCTCTCTCTCTCTCTGTGTGTGTGTGTCTCCCACGAATAAATAAATAAAATCTTAAAAAAAAACAAACCTTTTTTTAATGGAAGGCAAAGTGAAGTAAAAATTCTTCACTGTGCAGAGAACCAGCGTTCGATGTGGGGCAAATCGTTAGGCAGCCCAGCCCTGGCTGTTCACAACTGCAGCATCTCCGGCTTCAGGAACAGGCTCACGGCAAAGGTCATATGGGTTCCAGGGGTCAGGGAAGTAAAGGCAGGTCAGGGCCCCCCAGGGTGTATTGGTGGCTTTTTTATAAGTGGCATGTTTAGAAATGTACACTTGTCTGTTCTTTGAAGGGGACAGTAATCACGAGGTAAATGACTATGTTCTTGTCATTTAAAATCTTGTTTATGCAAGTGGTCTCCTGGTGACAAAACGCTATGAGCGATATGTTCCCTATATTGTAGAGCGTAGAACTGTTATGGAGTTTTTCGTTTACTTAAAACAAAAGTAGATACTTCATTGTGGTGATTTAGATCACTTCAATTTGGTAATGTCTCCTATTTTTATTTAAAAAAATTAAAATAATTAATGTTAGAGTCTTTAATATTATTGTTTTGAGTTAAAATAATTAATGTTACAGTCTTTAATATTATTGTTTTTTTAAAGATTTTTAGCTATTTAGTTGAGAGAGACAGACAGACATAGCAAGCGAGAAGGAGAAGCAGGCTCCCTGCTGAGCAGGGAGCTCAATGTGGGGCTTGATCTCAGGACTCTGGGATCATGACCGGAGCTGAAGGCAGACGCTTAACCAACTGAGCCACCCAGGTGCCCCTTTAATATTATTTTTATTTTGCTTTTTTTCCCCCATCTCCTGGCATTTTTAACCTTTTGGAGTTTATTGAAACTTACTACCTGTGTGTATTTTTTAAGGCCAGGGAGGGGCAGAGGCAGAGGGAAAGAGTCATAAGCAGGCTCCACGTGTAGGGCAGGGCCCATCGCAGGGCTCAATCCCACGACCCTGACTGACATCATGACCTAAGCAGAAATCAGGAGTCAGACCTTTGACTGACTGAGCGACCTGGGTGCCCCTACATAATGTCTATTTTTAAGCTATTGAAATATTTTCTCTCGCTAATGATGCTGACACAGGTTCTGTGCTTCACTAATCTTTTTTTTTGTCAGGCTCCTGAAACTTTCCCTAGGCCCCTCCATGTGCTTCCTTGTGAAATCAGGTTTTACCAAGAGCTTTGTTAACTTAGTTTAACCAGAACCCCCTACTCTGCCTATCTTTTTTTTTTTTTTTTCTACTCTGCCTATCTAATCACTCCTGGTATCTGATCAGGTTCCTCACCGCCCTCCCTCCCACCCCCCCATCCCTATCCCACCCCGCTGCCCACCCTATGATGTTTGATCACCCTGTCCTGTCTTCAGCAAGAATCCTGTTAGGTTGATTTAGCCAGAATCACCCTCAGCCCTGATGCTTCCTGGGTAATTTCCCACCACACTGACCACCTTGCTTCTGGGCTACAGATGACCACCACCCTGTGCTGTATTCAGAGTAGAGCCCAAGCTCTCCCTCCCCACCCCTCACTGTAAAATCCCATCGCAGGGGCCCCTCCACCTAACTCGATGGCCCTGAGTAAAGTTGGCCTTGCCGTCTTCTATTTTATTTATTTTATTTAGTATTTTTAAATTTTATTTATTTTTTATTATTTTTATTTATTTTTAATTAATATATTTTATTTTATATTTTATTTTATTTTATATTTTATTTTATTTTATTTTATTTTATTTTTTTGCCTTGCCATCTTTAATAAGGGTCACATGTTTTGATTTTCTTTAACAACAGTTTAGAGAAAGACTCCATAAGGAAAATTACGTATTCGATTTTCATTAATTAAGTAAACACAAGGAAAGAAAGAAGTGTTGACAGGTTAGGTATCTTGGAAAAGATTCTCTGTATTCTCATTTTTAATTTTTATTTATTGATGATAGTCACACAGAGAGAGAGAGAGAGAGGCAGAGACACAGGCAGAGGGAGAAGCAGGCTCCATGCACTGGGAGCCCGACGTGGGATTCGATCCCGGGTCTCCAGGATCGCGCCCTGGGCCAAAGGCAGGCACCAAACCCCTGCGCCACCCAGGGATCCCTGTATTCTCATTTTTGAGGGAAAGCAATCAGTAAAGATCAGTATTCATCTTATCTCTTCAATCCCTACTTTCATGTCCTACTATCTTTGGGGCAGCTAGAATTCATTGCTGGCTCGCTTTCCTTTCTGCAAACTGAATTCCTAAAAATATTTTGAGGAAGTGCCAAAGGTATATGTCAAAGCGATAACATAACAAATTTTTCCTCATTCGCCATCATTTGCCTCTGACAGGAATTAATGACTTACCCTGGCTGTGTCAAAAAGTCATAAACAGGGATCCCTGGGTGGCGCAGCGGTTTGGTGCCTGCCTTTAGCCCAGGGTGCGATCCTGGAGACCCGGGATCGAATCCCACATTGGGCTCCCGGTGCATGGAGCCTGCTTCTCCCTCTCCCTATGTCTCTGCCTCTCTCTCTCACTGTGTGCCTATCATAAATAAATAAAATAAAAATTAAAAAAAAAGATAAGCTAAAAAAAAAAGTCATAAACACTATATACCATCACCCAGATCTTCTAAATGTTCCTGAAATCTTGTGAAAAATCAATTGTCACTTAGAAAAACACTAAAATGTTTTCCTTTTTATACATCTGGTCGAAATCTTAAGGAGATACATAGCAGTTTGCAGTTGAATATGAGCTGGCTCAATCAGAAGAGCATTGACTCCAGATCTTGGGGTTGTGAGTCCCAGCCCCATATTGTGTGTAGAGATAGCTAAAATAAACAAACTGAAGTTGAATATGTCAAGATATCCTCAGTAGAAAACTAAAAAAAGGGAGGGGGCAGGAATATACAATTAGCCAGAAAAGAGAGACAATAGAAAGACGGTGAGGATGAAGAGTAAAACAAGTGTCTCGGAAGGGCAGAAAAAAAGGATCCACCCATCTCGAGGAGGGAAGGGGAGAGATCTTTTGAAAAGGCTTCATCAGAATAGGGCAGTAGAAGTGGTTTGTAAAGGGTGACACTGACAATGACATCAATGAACATTTGTCCATTAGATGCACTTTGGGGCTGCCTAGCGGTGGTCTGAGGCTGCAATGAAAGATAATTCAAGCAACAGCATTTAAGTCTAAGTTATGTAAAGTCTGGAATTACACCTAGAGAATCAGCAATAGATCTTGAGTGGCAAAACCTGCCAGACGAAAGTCACTGTTCTCACCCTATATCCTCATTTCTCTGTTCTTCTCAGCTTAATATATTTCATACTCTCATAAGCTGCTGTAACACAACTACCTCCTACCCATGGCTTTCTAGTGAGTTTAGTGAGCCCTTCGAAAATCCCATTTGTCACAATTAACAATCATAAAGAATACACAATATACCCACTGTATCATCCGCACACTTTTTACATGAGAGTAGGTAAAGCGGTTGTGTGATTGGTGGTGGTGGTGTCAGAATGTCCCAGGAGAGGTTTCAGTTACCCCTTAAAAAAATTAAGAGCTTTTGTAACCCAAAACTCACTCTGGCCCCATGCCTTGCAAATTTTCCATTTTGATTCTACCTTCAGTGGATACTTTCCCCAGGATCCCCAACACACACACCCTCTTTCGGATGGTAATAGTGCATTTAATTGTTCAATGTCAGCTATTCAAATCCCTCAGGTGGAGATAGGATCATTAACATCTCAATGATACCTATCTCTTATCTAAATCTTTCCTGCTTTGCAAAGGAAAAGTCTATTTAAATCCGTTAAATCTCTGAATTCTCCGATAGAGCCTCCACCAGAACATTTATAAAGATGCTAAAATGGATACCACCACTACTTTTTAAGAAATGAACCCTTCCACGCTTCTCATTTATCTCCTCCGTTTGCTTCCTCTCTCCAGGCCGACTTTCAGTTTTCAACAAATCCCACCCATTTCCCTGTCTTACTTCCATCAAGAATTGTAGGAAAAACTATAAAGTCACCCCTTAGTCCCTTTCAACCAGATTTTCTTCTCGGGAGAGTTCCAGTTCTTTTCATTTTGCAAAGCACCACCAACATACTGTTTTTTCGATTGGTAATCCTACCATTTATAAAACCTAGTGGCGCAGCAGTTTAGCGCCTGCCTTTGGCCCAGGGCGCGATCCTGGAGACCTGGGATCGAATCCCACGTCAGGCTCCCGGTGCATGGAGCCTGCTTCTCCCTCTGCCTGTGTCTCCGCCTCTCTCTCTCTGTGTGACTATCATAAATTTAAAAAATAAATAAATAAAATCTTGGGATCCCTGGGTGGCGCAGCGGTTTGGCGCCTGCCTTTGGCCCAGGGCACAATCCTAGAGACCCGGGATCGAATCCCACATCGGGCTCCCGGTGCATGGAGCCTGCTTCTCCCTCTGCCTGTGTCTCTGCCTCTCTCTCTCTCTCTCTCTGTGACTATCGTAAATTAAAATAAATAAATAAATAAATAAATAAATACAAGGACTTTAAAAAAAAAAAAAAGAAACCTAGTTTAGGTGCATAAGAAAGTAAAAGAAAGTTAAGGCAAAAGAGTTAAAGAGTTAAAGAAAGTTAAGTCCTCTGGGAGTCCATTTCCTTATCTGTAAAAAGCTCTGCATCACAAATCTCTTAAATGGTTAATGGGCAACCCTGAGAGGCCCTACTTAACATACAGGCCGCAGGTTTGTAATCTCTGTTCTGCTCCAGCCCAGGTGCCTCTTCTTCCAGGCACCGTGGATCCTCCACGACTGGCTTCCGAGGCTCCACAGCTATCACAGATTTATGTAGTTTGGCCAATAGTCATTCAGTGTTACCCTCAAATGTCTTCACAGTTCCCAGATGCTGTGCTCATTCTTTTTTTTTTTTTTTTTCTACCTTAAATCCTTTTCATTTAATCAAGCAGCATAGTACACACGTGCATGCATTTTTTTTTCCAGGGGAACTTGCAGTATTTTATTTATTTTTATTGTTTTATTTTTTAACTTGCAGCATTTTCGATACGAATCTCTTTTCAAGGTAGTAACTCACATGTATACAGTTGGGGAGATCATTGACTCGTTTGATCAGTGAATAGTTTCGAGCATCTTCTCTGAACCAAACTACTGTCTTAAAGTACCCGCTCCCAGGGAACTTAGATTGTAGAACAGAGAGTATGTATGTTGGGGGCTGGGAGCTATTTTACATAAGGTGGTTAAGGTATCGGCTCTAGAGGAAGTAGTATTTGAACAGAGCAAGGAATGCAATCTCTAAGTAGGCTATGCTGATACCTCTAGGGGGCAAGGGAATAGGGAGACCCAGTAACTGCAAAGGTGCTGAGGTGGGAATCCCAGAATAGCAAGGAGCAGAATCAGTGCGGAAGGCAGAGTTTAGTAGAAGTTATGGAGGTAGGTAAGGGGGCAATATCCAATGACCTTCTTTACCATAATAACCACTTCGGACTTCATTCTGAATGATATGGAAAGCCACTAGGTAGGATTCCATTTCAAGCTGGATTTCTCTGCTTTATAAAAAGGACCAATGCTGAAAATCAACTTAGCACACCATTTTTTTTAAAAGGATGAATACTTTCTTTTCTTTTTTCTTTTTTTAAGATTCACTTATTTATTTTAGAGAGATGGAGAGTAGGAGGGGCGGAGGGAGGGAATCCTCAGACTCCCCACTGAACAGAGCTCAATGTGGGGGTGTGATCCTTGGACCCTGAGATCATGGCCTGAACCAAAATCAAGAGTCATGGATGCTCAACCAAATGAGCCACTCAGGTGCCCCTCTTTTTTTTTTTTAAAGTAGGTTCCATGCCCAACATGGGATTGAACTCACAATCCTGAGATCAAGAGGTGCATGCTTTACCAACTGAGCCAGCCAGCCAGGTGCCCCCAGTCTTTACCCTTTTTATTTCTACCCTGGAGCATCCCATTAATTGTATGATAATTATCTGATGTAGAGATTAGCAAAGATTTTCTGTAAAGGACCAGCTGGAAAATATTTTAGACATTTCATTCCGTGTAGTTTCTGTTACAACGACTCAACTTTGCTATTATAGTGCATAAGTACCCATGTACAAAAGAATATGGAACACCAATAAGACTTTATGGACACTGATGGTTGAATTTCATGGGATTTTTGTATCATAAAATATTTTTTCTTTTGATTTTTTTAAAAAGATTTTATTTATTCATGAGAATACACAGAGAGGAGATAGAGAAGCAGAGACACAGGCAGAGGGAGAAGCAGGCTCCATGCAGGGAGCCTGATGTGGGACTCAATCCCGGGTCTCCAGGATCACACCCTGGGCTGCAGACAGTGCTAAACCACTGAGCCACCAGGGCTGCCCTTTCTTTTGATTTTTATTCCAGCCATTTAAAAATGTAGAAACCATTCATAGCTCATTGGCCATACAAAAATATGCCTTAGGCTAGATTTAGCCCACAGGGCATAGTTTGCCAAACTCTGACTCAGTTGTAACTTGTTACAATAATTAGGTCTTTATTTCTAGCCTACTGAAAGAAGAAATGAGAAATTATGGCAGAAAGAGAAAAGTCAATCTCATTTGAAATCTCTCAAGCAAGACAAATATATACACAAAAATGTATTGAAATCTTCTTAAGTGAATACAATACGAAGTCTATGGTCAGGGAGAAACAAGCTTATATATAAAATAGGACAAAAATAGCTTTTGAAAGTAATCTGAAAAAGACATCTATGTTTTAATAGCTCAGAAGTAAAACATAAGGTATATTCAGAAAAAAAAGCTTTAAATGTGGGTTTTTCTCAAGAATCTAAAGCCAGGGTGGACTTTACTCATAGGCAAAAGATGACGGTCATCACTGAGTGATTTCCGGGGCAATGGACAAGTTGTAGCGCTGTTAGAGAGGGCAGCTGGGTTCCGACAGGATACCTGGAGGTCAGGTCAGCAATGAGGAAGGCGTGGCCAGCTGTCAGGAAGGTCAAAGGCTTGTCCTAGAGGCCAGGCCTAACCAAACAGGCTCAAGATGATGGTTGCCATGACAGGCAAGCCCTGACCAAATTAGGAAGGAAAAGCAGGAACCACTGTTTCTCCACCCCAGGTAATAAATACCTCACCCCCAAGTAAAAGCTAGAAACCCACCCCCCAGGGCTCACAGCTCTCTCTCCCTGGAGCTCACCAGCACTCCTATCTCAGAGTGTACTTTTTGCTTTAACAAACTGTTCTGCTCGTGTTCCTCATCCCCTGTGTTGTGTCTGTCCTTGAATTCATTCCTGTGACAAGACCAAGAACGTTGGGTGACTCCTTCAAGTACCAGAGCCCAGGGACTCCCTGGTTCACTCAGCGACAGCACCTTCCCGAATATTTTCACCACCACCTTCGTGATGCCTGAAGTTTCTTTAAACAGGATAAATCTTTTTATTCCAGAAACAGAAAGTTTAAAATAGAGTTAAGTTTTAACAATAAGTATGCACCCCGTGGTGATATCTGAAAACTTTCCAGTATGTGCATTTACATGAAGACTTTTAAAAGATGTCAACATCCTTATGTACTGTTTCCTAAAACTGATCCATCTGAAATGTCTGAGTCACCATTGGTATAAAAGAATGGCATACCCATCCCCCTCTCCACCCTAAATCTCACTACCGTGCTTGGCTCAGGAATGTAAATACCTGTGAAGAGCTAAACAAAGGAATATTCAAGTTTTTGTTCAAGGAACACCCCCCCACCCCCCCACCCCCGCGCAGTGATTAATTAAGGCATATGTAGTTTACACACATTTTTGTTAAAGGTGAAGTTCTGAGGGGAAGCCTGGCTGGCCCTACCTGGTGCACCGTGTGACTCTTGATCTCAGGGTGTGAGTTTGAGCCCCAGGGTGGGTGCAGAGGTTACCTAAAAACAGAATCTTAAAAGAAAAAAAAGTGAGGATCTGAGAAATAGGATGTTCGACTCATGTTGAAGCATTGAATTCACAACAGAAAGGAAGGGTAGACGATGATTCTTATTCTTCTAAACAGAAAAGGGATGCTTTGTCAAGCTACCCAAATTTTGATATATTGGATAAAACCCATAGATAAAAATGTAACAGCGCTTCTTTAGGTGGAGCATGCTTATTCAAAAAGGTAGTTTAGACCTGTTTCATCAAATCTCATCTTCAGTCATTGGTTTCAGTTATAACCGATCCTTTATTTCATCCTATAAAATAGTTAATAGTCTGTATCTTAACAAGAAACAAACTTATTTAAATATATGATAACAATTTAGCTGTTAACTTAAAAATGAGCAGGAGGGTACACAGAGTTTCACATTTATTTTAAGGGATGAATGAACAAAAATGCTTGAAAACAATTACCCTAGAGAACTGGGAGGGGCCCTCAGTTCCTGTGGGGAAAACAAGAAGACAGGGAGAAGGGGAGACCTTGGGAAATTTGGGGAGGAGCACAAAGAGGTCGCCAAAGAATCCGAACACACATCCACTTTGCAGTTTTCCAAGAGAGCAGCCCTAATACCATCTACTAAATCTAAATCTACGCTCTTCCCACCCCTCCATGTGAGATTGGGCAAAAAGAAAGGGAGGTGGAATTAAGCTTTATCGGGGTTTCGTTGGGCAGAATAACAGTTTAGGATTGGCTAGTTTGAATAATTCCAGCCCCAAACCTACAGGGGTGGTCTCTGGTTGTCTGTACCCAGCCCTGGGATGATTTAAAGCAGGGGAAATATTGGTTTGGGATGTGAAAGTTAGACAAGGAGCTGGTTGGAGCTACAGATTTCAGATGGATTGGTTTGCATATGAAGATGTGCTCCCAGCCCAGTCTTTGCTGTCTCTGAGAATTGGCTAGCCCAGGGAAGGACAGTCTTTATCAGGCTAGCAAGCTTTCTAAGACTTCAAACATCACAAAATAGTGAAAAAAATTTTAATGTTTTTTTAAACATTTAGAAAATATTTAATTTATTTATTCATGATAGTCACACAGAGAGAGAGAGAGAGAGAGAGAGAGAGAGAGAGGCAGAGACACAAGCAGGCTCCATGCAGGGAGCCTGATGTGGGATTCGATCCCGGGTCTCCAGGATCACGCCCTGGACCAAAGGCAGGCGCCAAACCGCTGCGCCACCCAGGGATCCCTGTTTTTTTAAACTTTTTTATGTGTATTTTTTTTTTATTGGAATTCGATTTCCTTTAAAAAATGTTTAATCGGATTATTTGTTGATATCTTTTGCTCACTTCTTAATCAAATTGCTTGTCTCCTTGCTACTGAGCAGTAAGAGTTATTTGCAAATTCTGGATAATAGACCTTCATCAGATTTGTGCTTTTTTTTTCCAAGATAGTTTTTTTTTTTTTAAGATTTTATTTCTTTATTCATGAGAGACACATAGAGAAAGAGAGAGACAGAGAGACAGAGACACAGGCAGAGGGAGAAGCAGGCTCCATGCCGGGAACCCGACGTGGGACTCGATCCTGGGTCTCCAGGATCAGGCCCTGGGCTGAAGGCGGCGCTAAACTGCTGAGCCACCAGGGCTGCCCCAGATTTGTGCTTTGCAAATATTTTCTCCCAGGTCTGTGACGTCTTTTGCGTTAATGATTAGACAATTATTCCTTTTTTTTTTTTTTTTTTTTTTTTTTTTAGTTAAAGATTTATTTATTTATTTTAGAGATTTGAGGAGGGGCAGATGGAGCGAGAGAACCTCAAGCAGATTTCCCACTGAGTGCAGATTTCCGTTATGGAGCTTGATCCCAAGACCCATAGATCATGATCAGAGCCGGAATCACAAATGGGATGTTTAATAGACTGAGCCACTCAGGCGCCCCTGGACAGTTGTTCTTAAAGTCACTGTGTCTTTCCATAGTATAAAATTGCTTGGTTCATTGATTCTTAATCCTGACTTACACATTGAAACCTCTTGTGCAGTGGAAATCTTTCAAGGATCCTTATTTCATTGTCAATGGACCCCCTCCCCCCATGGTGTTTGTTTGTTTGTTTGTTTTTTAAGTTCCTTCAGTGTTTACTTGCATAGCCAGGATGGAAAACTACCATGTTAGAGAAAGCATGTAACAAGGGTCTTGGAGGCATTGTTGAAGATAGTCAGAGACTGGCTTGTTTGATATTCTCTGTTCCCGCCAATCAATCGCCCAGCCAGCTGGTCAGGTCTCTTGGATGTGAGGACCTGTTGCTTCTTCTCTGGATGCCTCGTTAGGTGCCAAGTGTTCGGCACTTTCATGTATATTATCAAATTTAACTCTCCCACCAACACTGAGGGAGTAGATATAATCCTCTCTTCAGCAGATAAAGGAAATAAGGTTGAGAGAGACCAAGCAAATCAATTACAAATACACAGTTAATAGGGGATAAGGACAGAAAATATGAACTCTGTATTCTGACTCTAAAACCCATGTTCTTTCATCTATCCCTCAATTTCACAACCACAAGGCAGCACCAGGTTGAGTCAATGCTTCTCATTACACGATGTCATCATTCTTCATCAGAGAACACCATCTCATGTCTTAGGGTTTGCAGAAAGAACAGGTATTTGAAGTGGAAAGGAAGGCTACAACTTCATGCAAAACTTCCTCAATAATTAATTCCCCAGTGCCTTTGAGATTTACTAAAGCAGACTTCTCAAAAGAAGTCAGTAACTGTTAAAGGTGAAAAAGAAGCAGCGAGCCCCAGAAAATTTTCATGTTTAAGAAATTCACCCTCACTTTTACAACAAAGTTACTAGGAGGGGAAAAGCTTCATTAAAAAAAAACAAAAAACAAAAAACACTCTTTCTAGCCCAGAGGAAGGAAAAAAACTTCTATTAAGCAGAAGAGAAGGACGGAGATTCCGGGACAGTCTCCTAAAGTATTCCCCAGAGGCTCCTATGGAATTTTCCATTTCTGTCAAGAAAGAAGGGAGGGAAAAGGGTGGAATTACTTTGAAGCCTCTCATTTAGAAAAATCTACTAAGGTCTTTAAGAATGTATATTTGACAAAGAAAGAATAACATCTTTTTCAAATTCTCCTAAATAATTTTCCAGATCCCCTAAAACCTCCATGAAGACTTTAGAATCTTTCAAGCTCTGTTGAACAGGAAAGAATTCACTGAAAATTTAAGCAAATAGGCATTTAAGTTGGGCAATCACAGTTGCAATTTGGGCTCAGAGATTCAGGTGGAAGCCTGGGTCACGTTCCCAGAAAGACAGGTGGGGACAGAGTTGCAGAGGCAAAAGGCTCTGAGTATAGTTCTCCTGCAGGCTCTGAAAGAAAAGGGAACGAAACTAGGTTAACTGGGATTACCTGGGTTGATATGCAAAAGAAAGATTGAAGCTTGTTAAAACCTTGGCTCCTTTAGACGTGAAGAAGGCAGAGGGTATTCTGATGAGAAGTTAAGTCCAAGCTGTGGGGCTTACTGATGGCTGAAAAGTTGTTTTTAAGTTCCTGGTTTCCCTGAGGAGGACTTACATAAACCCCTCATCCCTCATGCATCCCAACCTATTTTAAACAGAGACTCTCTTAGCTAGGCTGGCTCGCTCCATTTTATTTTACTTTATTTTATTTATTTTCTTTTATTTTACTTTAGATATTTATTTATTTTTTTTTATTTATTTATTTATAGACAGAGACAGGAGGAGGGAGAAGCAATCCAAGGAGCCTGATGTGGGACTCGATCCCGGGACTCCAGAATCACACCCTGGGCCAAAGGCAGGCGCTAAACCGCTGAGATCGGGATCCCCTCCATTTTAAAATCTCCTTTTATAGCTCAAGTGAGGAAAATGGTAGGACTCGTTTAAAACCATACAGTCTTAGGTCTTTAAGATTCTAAGGAAATAATATTTGTGGGGAAAATAGAGAAGTTCTGTGAAAACTTTTAAGAAAGGGAGAAAAAGGGGGCCCAGAAGCAAAATACAGAGAGAGAAAAAGACAACACAAAGAGAATATGTTTAGTGGGGAAAACGAGTATATTCATGTAAAACTCTCCTGAGATGTTTTGAGGGTATAGATTATTCCAAACTGATATTTTTAGGCGAGGCTGCCAGAGGGAATAAGAGGCATCAGAATTGGATAAAAAGGTGCACAGAAATAATTATCTTAAATAAATTTTTCATAAAGAAAAAAGGAAAGGAAAAAAAAACAAAAAAGGGAAAGAAAAAGAAGAGAAAGAAGAAAAGTCCTTGTGCAAGATTTCCTAAATAAATTAATTCCCCAGTGCCTTCAATAATTAAGATAAACTACCTCAGAGGGAGAAAATATTGGAGAAAGAAAAAAGTATTGAAGAAACTACTTTTGCAAAACGGCAGCTTTTCTAAATGTACTGTAGTATCTAAAACTAAATATTTAGATGAGAGGGTTTTCAGTGTAAACATTTTATAAAGAAATTAATTTGGTATTAAAAAACAAACCCATCCTAGACTTTATGACTAAGCAAATACAAAGAAGATTCCGGTTCTCTTCTTAGCTAACTTATCAGTTTGGGTAATTGATTATCGAACATAGTCTCATATTAGAATCATACAGAGAAAAATTTTAAAAATATATGCATATGCCAGGCCTTGCCTTCCAGAGATTTTGATTTAGTTGGTCTGGTATGAAGAATTAGCAGTATTTAAAAAAAAAAAAATCTTCCCAGACAATTCTTTCAAGTTATCCTCATGAATGTAGCAGAGGTAATAAATCAATGGTTGCAAAGAATCAAGGATATGTATTAAGAAAGTGTTACAGCCGGAGAAAGACAAATACCGTATCACTTCATTCATATGTGGAATTTAAGAAACAAAACAGATGCACGTAGGGGGAGGGAAGGAAAAATAAAATAAGATGAAAACAGACAGGGAGACAAGCCATCAGAGACCCTTAACTATAGGAAACAATCTGAGGGTTGTTGGAGGGGAGTTGGTGGGGGGATGGAGTAACTGGGTGATGGACATTGAGGAGGGTACATAATGGAATGAGCACTGGGTGTTTATGCAACTAAATTCTACCCCTGAAACTAATAATACACTATATGTTAACTAAACTGAATTTAAATAGAAAATTTTAAAGAGGGATCCCTGGGTGGCGCAGCGGTTTGACGCCTGCCTTTGGCCCAGGGCGCGATCCTGGAGACCCGGGATCGAATCCCACGTCGGGCTCCTGGTGCATGGAGCCTGCTTCTCCCTCTGCCTGTGTCTCTGCCTCTCTCTCTCTCTCTGTGACTATCATAAATAAATAAAAATTAAAAAAAAAAAAAAGAAAATTTTAAAGAGAAAAGGAAAAAAAAACGTTAGGGTCAATTTGACAGAATAATTTTACACTACTGAATTTAAAGGTAAAATATTTTGACTCGTATTTTATTTGCTTTTATTTTTATTTCTTTTTCTAATTCACTGATTCGTAATTTACCAACATATTGGTCTACAATCAAGTGAAACCCTAAAATTGAGAATCACTTAAATACCTTCAGCATGGATTTTAAAGATTTTGCTGAAAATACAGAAAAGTCTTTTTCTAGTAGAAAGAGCAAATTTAAAAAAAAAGAGCAAATTATTTTTTCTTTCTGATGGATGTAATAGTTGATGTAAATAAGAGTGTTGGGAAATTAACTATACAGGGAAGTGTAGATAATGCCATGAGCAAAGGCCCTGTGGTCGCCACACAGACCCCACAGGAGGTCCAAAGGGCAGGAAGCAAAAGCGGTCATGTTTATCCATGGCAGGTGGAAGTGGGTTAGGTATGTGCTTCTGTGGAAGGCCCCAGCTCCCGTCAGATGCCCTCTCCACGCCCTTCCTTCTGCTTGTATTATCTGCTCCCTTCACTTACTCTCAGGCCGAGGGATTGCCAGCCACTACCCAATTTCCTTAAATCTTACCCGCATCTTAAATTCTTGCCAAATTACCCCGTTTAAGGGTGCCATCTGTTCCAAACAGGACCCTGACAAACACCACCTTCACATTTTAATACTTAAAAAGCAAGACAAACCCCATACATTCCCAGTTTCCTTATTTGCTTGAATGTAAACATTAACTAGATGCTTCCAATCAGACACAGCCTTCTGGGATTCGCGTTTGGAGCTGAGTTTTGCAGGGATGCGGGTAGGGTGCAGGGCATCCACTCTGCCGTCACAGGTGTTTCAGTGAAGTTCATTTGGGGAAGCAGAACCCCTATGAATATCTGAAATAAGGTTTCATTGTAGGAATAGGACTGTACACAATTGGAAGAAGGGCTGGGGCAGGAAAGGTCCCCTCCAGCATCGGAAGATCAGGGAAAAGCCACGTGGTTCTCAGGCACTGGGACAGGTGAACGAGTCAGGCCTTGCGGGAAGCCAGGCACATCCAACTGCAGAAGGGGACCCCAAAGGGCTGGTGTTGAAATCTATGTCCCCTCATCCTGGCTCTCATCTCTGAGTACACAGCAAATTTGACAGTGGGGGGGTACCTGGGTGGCTCAGTGGTTGAGCATCTGCCTTCGGCTCAGGGCGTGACCCTGGGGTCCTGAGATCGAGTCCCGCGTCTCCTCGCAGGGAGCCTGCTTCTCCCTCTAGCTGTGTCTCTGCCTCTCTCTCTGTGTGTCTCTCATGACTAAATAAATAAAATCTTAAAAAAGAAAAAAGAAAAAAAAGAATTTGATGGTGGGCCTGCGATTGCTTTGGTGTTGACCAGAACTGCCAGCTGTTGGGAAGCACTGGGAATGGGGCCAGAAAGGACGAGTACGAGCCAGCTCCTCGGCACCTCCGTGCCTCTCTGTCTCATGGTCTCTAACCGCAGTGACCTTCAGAGAGCAGTGGCTGGCCTCATCTACTTGCCATGGAGTTTGGCCAACTCTAACCCGGAGCCATGCCGTTGTTCTGCAGTCTTTCGGGGAGTTTTGGGGGTCTGCATTTCCATGAATGGTCACCAGATGACAGCAGGACACTGACGACACTCAGGCGTGATGTTAATTGACTGCAGGTTTGGTTGGCTCTCCCACACAGGGTTTGGCACACCTCTACGAAGACTTCCCCAGTGGCTCCAGGGTCATGCTGACTTGTCCCTGACATCATCCCGACGCCACCTGGACTGTCACGTGACGCCACCTGGCCTTGCTGGACAGACAGCAACAGCAGGAACGTCTGTTAGCGCAGGTTCCGGACAAGCCCTGGCCCCCGTGATGGGCCAGGCTTCCAGGAGGGGCAGCACCCTGGTTTTGCCCACTTCCCCTGCACCGGAATTCTCACCCCAGTGGAAGCTCCTGAAGGACTGGCCCCAAAGAGGCCGAATTTCGAATCCATTGTCAACTAAGAATGATTATTGTCTTCGGAAGGAAAGGAAATCCCCTACTTGAGAAACACAGCATGGGTGTCATCAGTGGCGAAACAAAAGGCTTGACTAGGACCCCTGGGTGGCTCAGGGGTTTGGTGCCTGTCTTCGGCCCAGGGCCTGATCCTAGAGACCCAGGATCAAATCCCACCCGGGCTCTCCGCATGGGGCCTGCCTCTCCCTCTGCCTGTGTCTCTGCCTCTCTCTCTCTCTCTGTATCTCTCATGAATAAATAAATGAAATATATATTTTTAAAGATTTTATTTATTTATTCATAGAGACAGAAAGGGGGTGGTGGTGGGCAGAGGCACAGCCAGAGGGAGAAGCAGGCTCCATGCAGGGAGCCTGATGTGGGACTCGATCCATGGTCCCCAGGATCACACCCCAGGCTGCAGGCAGCACTAAACCGCTGCGCCACCGGGGCTGCCCAATGAAATATTTTTTTTTAAAAAAAGACTTGACTATATAATCTGCCTTGCAGAGAGATTTATTAGCGAAATAAATCTTATAATTCCACCTCTTTTTTAAATAAAATATTTGGCAATGAAAATTAAACATCGATGAGAGTTTATAACACGTAAAGTACAAAGAATGAAGCAAAAGCCTCCCCGTCTTGGAAGAAGGATGCCTGACCCATTCAGTGAGCCTAGGAAATGGGTAAAGACAGAGATGCATGAAGAAGGGTGCCGTCGGTGGCGCCCCGCGCTCCCTGTCGGCCAGGCATTTGTCCAGCCTCACTCAGCTGGTTTACGGTTTTGTTTTTTTTATTTTATTTTATTTTATTTTATTTTATTTTATTTTATTTTATTTTATTATTTTATTTTATTTTATTTTATTTTATTTTATTTTATTTTATTTTATTTTATTATTTTATTTTATTGGCTTATGGTTTTAATAACACCTTCTGCGACTCTCTAAATTCCTGGGCACCTTTATCTTCCCGCCCCGGGTCAGTCAAAAACTTGATCCTGGATAAACCCAACGGCCTGACCCGGTCACGTCTGCAAGAGGCCCAGTGGGACAATGATGACAGATGTCACCCAGCAGAGAGGACGGTCCCTGCCACGCACTCGTGATGGTCGGCTTCGTTGCTGCCAGCCTTACCTGGGCAGGTGGCGCTTGCTCCCTGGCTGCTCCCCGAGCCCCCCAAGCACTGCCGCCCTCCCCCGGGGCTCTGTGGCCGCACGCCTCATGTGTGTCCCCTGTCCCCATGCTCAGGTGCACGTGCTCGGGGCTGTGGCCCGCGGGCAGGCCGGCACCAAGCCCCCCGGGCGGCCCTCTCGGCAGTCGGGCTCCTGTGCAGTGCACCCCCTAACCTCTGCCTCTCCCCTGAGAGAAAGGAGAACAGGTAAGCTGCCTTCCAGCGCTTGCACTCCTCAGGGCCCCTTTCAGCACTTTGTGTTCTCCGGGGGGCGGTGGGGGGCAGGAGGAGAATGTTCAGCAGGGGCACAGCCTAGGGCCAGCGGGTCAGCCAGAGGCCCAGTCGTGAGAGGGGGAGGCGGGGGGCCGGGCTCCTTTGCCCCCTGGGCCCTGCTCAGGGGAGAGAGGCTGCCCCCATTGGTAGGGCTTGGACCCTGAGGTGGGTGGCTGGGGGCTCCCGATGGCACAGAGAGGTGTCCACGTGGAGACTGTCGCCCTGCACGGCCTCTTGGGCTGCAGCCTGCAGCTGGCCTTAGCCACTCGCCCTGAGCCGCCAGCTGGCTGCAACTGCTGCACGAGGCACGGAGGAAGCAGGGGCTCCCCTAAGAAACGGGGGAGACAGGCCCAGGCCTGTCCCCGGGGCCTTGTGGACCCCAGTCCTCCGTTGCACGCAGCTGCCCTGCGGGCTGTTCTCCGGGCTGGGCGGCCCCACCCGCGCTCACTAGCAGCCGGGGCCTTGGCCCTCTAAGGGGCTGTGTTCTGTCCAGAGCAGCTTGGAGACGTTGGCTTTTTTACTTTTTTTTTTTTTTTTTAAAGATTTTATTTATCTATTCATGGGAGACACGCACAGAGAGAGGCAGAGACACAGGCCGAGGAAGAAGCAGGTCCCACGCAGGGAGCCCGATGCGGAACTCCATCCCGGGACCCGGGGTCACGCCCGGGGCTGAAGGCAGGTGCTCCACCGCTGAGCCCCCCGGGGATCCCCTTGGGGACGTTTTCTGTGTGGCTCCTTGTAACCGGCACCGGCTGGGGGCCAGTGGCCTCCTGGGGGTGATGTCAGGGAAGGCGAGAGGGCGGTAGAGGTCAAAGGGAGACGGGCGCGGGCGTCAAGGGTGCCTCTAGGCCTGCGAGCCCCGGGAGCCGCAGGGCGCGGGCCCCCAGCCCCCTGGGAAAGGCCTAGAACCTCGGGCCGCAGCAGCTCCCTCCCGGGCCCACAGGGTGGCTCGTGGGGGAGGCTTGCCCCGGGGATGTTCTGGGGGGTGAAAGGTGGCCGAGGCTCTGGCCGTCCGGGAGACCCAGGCGAGCCAGGCCCGGCCCGGGACGAGGAGGCGGGCGCGGCCCGAGGGCAGGACAGCGCCTGGGCCTCTGCGGGATTAGATGCCTCACAGGCACCTAGGAAAGCCTTTTCCAGTCTGGAATCACTCCCAACTCCCAGAAGCGTTGCCGGGTGGTGGAGTCGCACACGCCCCTCACCCAGTGTCCCCGACGCCGGCGACCCACTGCCTGGCTGCAATGACCAGAACCAGCTGGGCCGGCTGCTGACCACCCCGCGGGGCTGCTCGCATTTTGTGGGGTTCCCCCAACGCCTCTTTCCGGCCGTCAGGAACCCTCCTGCCTTTAGCCGTGATGCTTCCTTCACCTCCTCTCATCCTGACGTCTCTTTAGTTTTCCTCTTTCATGATCTTGACACTCCGAGAGCACCTACTCGTCGGGTGTTTGGTTTTTACTGTCCTTCAGTTTGGGTTTTTCTAGTATTTTATCACGTACGGTTAGATGAGGTTATGGATTTTGGGCCAAAAGCCACAGAAGTGAAGACGCTCTTCTCAGAGCATTTTCTCAGGAGCCACGTGAGGTCAATATGGCCTCATCCACCTTCACGACCGGGTTAAAGCGCTGTCTGCTGGATTTTTCCAATATAATGTTTCTTTTTTCCCCCTTTTCAATTAATAAATCTCTTGGGGTGCCCGGGTGGCTCAGATGGTTGAGCATCTATCTGCCTTTGGCTCAGCTCGTGATTCCGGGGTCCTGGGATCGAGCCCCACATGGGTCTTCCCCCTCAGCAGGGGAGCCTGCTTCTCCCTCTCTCTCTGCCTCTCCCTCAAATAAATAAAACATTAAAAATGAATATAAATAAATAAATAAATAAATAAATAAATAAATAAATAAATATCTTGGAGAGGCTTGTCAGTGGGTCAGTCCATTAAGCACCGACTCTTGGTTTCGGCTCAGGCCATGATGTCAGGGTGGTGAGATCCAGGCCTGTGGGGGGCTCCATGCTCAGCTGGAGTCTGCTTGAGGTTCTCTCTCTTTCCCTCTCCCTCCATTCCTGCCCCCAATTGCACCGCCCCCTCCCCAAGTACATAAATAAATGAATAAGATCCTTGGGATCCCTGGGTGGTGCAGCGGTTTGGCGCCTGCCTTTGGCCCAGGGCGCGATCCTGGAGACCCGGGATCGAATCCCACATTGGGCTCCCGGTGCATGGAGCCTGCTTCTCCCTCTGCCTCTGTCTCTGCGCCTCTCTCTCTCTCTGTGACTATCATAAATAATAAGGAAAAAATATTGTAAAAAAAATAAAAATAAAAGAATAAGATCTTTAAAAATATATCTTGGAGAGAAATTTTTTTTTAAAGATTTTATTTATTTATTCATGACAGACCCAGAGAAAGAGAGAGAGAGGCAGAGACAGAAGCAGAGGGAGAAGCAGGCTCCATGCAAGGAGCCTGACTTGGGACTGGATCCCCGGTCTCCAGGATCAGGCCCTGGGCTGAAGGCGGCACTAAACCACTGAGCCACCCAGGCTGCCAACTCCCACCCCTTTTTTTAAAAAAAAGATTTTATTTATTTATTCAAGAGAGAAATTCTTTGACACGATCCTATTTCTCATTATATTTACCCACTAAGTTTAGCATCCGTTGATGGTCCTTGCCTGCCCTGTTGTCGCTGTGCTCTTGGCCTAATGGTGATTTGCTATGTCCCCCAGTCGCACGGTTGATTTCCAGTACGTGTGAGGCTGCGGGGGAGACTAAGGGCAAGAGAGGGCTGGTCGAGGTGCAGTTCTTTCCTGCACAGCGGTACACGGGGGTGGATTTCCTTCTGACCTTAGGGGGATCGTAATGTCCATGAGCATTCTTGGGCCGGTATGTAGGAGGATGGAGATTCAGAGGGAGATACTAGACTTCCTGCTAATAAGTCAGTTGGGGAACCGAATCATTAAGTTAGAAAAATATTAACCATATTTTTACATGATTTTATAGAGCAGTTTATTCCAGTTAATTAAATTTAATCTGGAATACAATGATCCCTTTAAATGTATAGATTTAGGTATGCCTCCACTTTTTGAAAGTTAAAGAAAATTGTGTTCCACAGGGTTCATTTTTTAATTTATGCCAATTATTTACATTTAGCTTTCTTTCTTTCTTTCTTTCTTTCTTTCTTTCTTTCTTTCTTTCTTTCTTTCTTTCTTTCTTTTTAGAAGTCAAGGGAATCTTTTGCAAACTATCATACCTTATTTATTTTATTTTTTTAAGATTTTGTTTATTTATTCATAGAGACACAGAGAGAGAGAGGCAGAGGGAGAAACAGGCCCCATACAGGAAGCCCGACGTGGGACTCGATCCCTGGTCCCCAGGATCACACCCCAGGCTGCAGGCGGTGATAAACCGCTGCACCACCCGGGATGCCCTACATTTAGCTTTCTATCGTCTTTCTTTTTTATCTACTATCTTCTTTTCCCCCTACACTATCTTTCTCCTTTTGTCTTTGTCCTCTGCTTTGTGTGGATATCTTAAATGCGTCTCAATGCTATCGGTCCACTTTTCTATAGGGTAATATTTGATCCTAATGAATTTTGGGTCTTGCAATGATATCATTTTCCTCCTCAAGTATTTCACTCTATTTTTATTTCATTCTTTCACATCAGATTTTCTCTGACATTATTAAACATTGTTTTCTAAACTTTTTTCTTCTATTTGTTGGAATATATATCTTCCAGAGTATGCTCTTTGGATGCCAGTGTTCCCTTCCTTTCTTCCTTTTGCTATACTTTGCATACTGCCTCACTTTGCATCATTAAAGATCATCTCTTTTATTCTCAACTTTGAATCAGAATAGTTTATCCAGGATTATGATTTGCCCCCTCTCCCCAACGCTACATATGGCTTCTTGTTGACTTCTTTTCCTATTCCCCTGGGCAGTATTGGAGTCTTCACTTAGAGCTAGAAGACTTGATATGTTGGCTTGTATTTTCTGATCAATTATGCAGCTATGTGAGATGGGTGGGGAGGAAGCAACATCTAGGGGCAACTGTATTCAGGGAAATTTATCTCTGCTCTCTCTTTCCTCATAATTCTCTTGAAAAGTCTGCACCCACGGCTGGCTGAGTTGGGATAGTGATTTTCCTTTTTTTTTTTTTTTTTTTTAAGATTTTATTTATTTATTCATGAGAGGCGCAGAGAGAGAGGCAGAGACACAGGTAGAGGGAGATGCAGGCTCCCTGCGGGGAACCTGTTGCAGGACTTGATCCCTGGGCTCAACCCCTGAGTCACCCAGGCATCCCGGAATAGTGATATTTCCTAACCAATTATGGCTTTCAATGTTTTGCTCTTCTCTTCAGGATGAGCGAAACACTTTGGTGAACAGTTACAATATTTTTTTGTTTCATGCATGAGTGTGTGTGTGTGGCTGTACCTATATCCCCGCGCTTATCTATCTTTACTTGACACTATCACTCAAGATCAAGATAGTGGTCCCTGAGAATTATTCCTGTCTCTGTCCCACTTTGTGGAGCACCTGGGGCGGGGGGGAAGCCTCTCTTGCTTAGTTTCTGTTCTAGCTTCTGTCTTGGAGTGTTGGCTAGAGGACTTCAAAAAATATATTCCATATCTTTCTCCTGGTATGCTACTGTTGTCAGTTCTGGTATTTCTTTTTTTAAAAGATTTTATTTATTTATTCATAAGAGAGAGAGGCAGAGACATAGGCAGAGGCCGAAGCAGGCCCCCTGCAGCAAGCCAGATGCGGGACTCGATCCTGGGACCCCGGGGTCACACCCTGAGCTGAAGGCAAATACTCAACCACTGAGCCACCCAGGCGTCCCAGTTTTGGTATTTCTGAATTGGACAGCATGAAAGAAGTGGGTTTTGTTGTTGTTTTTGTTTTGTTTTACAGTATCTTACTATCTTACTCTACCGTCATCTTTCTAGAAAGGAAATTCTCTTTGACTTTTGGTATTTATTTACTCTACTCTAAATTGAATGATTTTTCATTGATGCCTCACGAAGTTTGCAATTAAGATCATATATGTTCCAACTGTTCAGTATTGAGGATATTATTTTTATACTTTGCTTTTATTTGTTGTTGGGCTTTTTTGTTTCAAATTCTTTTAAATTCATTTATGGGAGAAACCTCCAGCAAAATCCCCATATAGTTCCAAAAGAATCTATATGCTTTTTGTAGCATGGAAAGCAGGCTTTGCCTCTCCTACCAATGAAATAAGATATATCTCATTGTCATTTGTTTTGTGCTTTTGGAATTCAAAATATACGACTTAAGTTGTAACAAATCTCTTCTTACTTTCATAATCTTCTATATGTTTTACCTAAAAACAACCTTTGAAGTTCATAAAATATGAAAGTACTCCCTTAAAAGTTTTTGTTTCTACTATAATTTTTTTAAGTAACAGAGGGCTTTGAAACACAAATGAATTCCCAGATGTAGTCATATGTGATGAAGTTATATGATCACCAGATGTCAGTCTTGCTCCATGCCATATTTCAACCAGTGCCTAGAAAAGCTAACTGCAATGCTGGTTTTCAAGTGGTGAAATATTTTTATCAGCAGGGAAGCCTTATATCCTCTAATTAAACAATAAGACATAAAAGGGAGTTCATTTTGATAGTAGAAAAACAAAACAAAACAAAAAAATCCTCTCTATTGACTTTAATTATCACAAGAAAGAGGTAATTCTTTAAAACACCTGTCACTTAAGGAATGAAGAAATTATTGCATGGAGCTTAGCTTGCTGCTAATTATATACTGGCTTTATTAAATTGACATATACAACAGTTGCTTCATAGTTTTAATTCGAGCCAGCACAATTATGGTGCAAATTTAAAGTGTCATTTTCTCCTCAGTTTTGGAAGAACTGATTAAGTACAAACTAGAAATTATTGTAAATGTCTTGAATTTTCCTGTTCAGAAAATAGTGA
Source organism: Canis lupus baileyi (assembly GCF_048164855.1). Taxonomy (NCBI): domain Eukaryota; kingdom Metazoa; phylum Chordata; class Mammalia; order Carnivora; family Canidae; genus Canis; species Canis lupus. The sequence goes on along the minus strand of NC_132839.1, from coordinate 4,653,157 downwards.
GTGTTAATTTTTTTGGAGATCATTCTTTTCAATGGTAGGTAAGATGACGTAATTTCATAAATACTACACCAAAGTTATCTTGAGGATTTGCACGTTTCAAAAAAAATGTAATGTCAGTAGATACTGCATTTCAATTATAATTCCTGACATTTATTGTGTACTCACTGGATACCAGGCACTATTCAAAGCACTTTTTATGTTTTAACTCATTTGATTCTCTCAGTAAACCTATGAGGTCCATACTCACCATTTTTTTCTTTGTTATTTATTTATTTATTTATTTAAAAACATTTGTTTTTTCAAGAGAGACACAGACTGAGAGAGAGAGGCAGAGTTGGAACACACTGAGTCTCAGAAAAGTTCCACAAACTACTCAAGATCTGATGTTTCCACTCATGAAGTCTGGTTTTGGGACCTACTGCTGTGCCATCCGGTGAACTTTCATACACCAGTCAACTTCCAAAAATGTGTAGAAGTTGGCCTCTTCCTGCAGATCCGTCCCGGGTCTGAGCAGTGGTGCCCCTCGTGATGGCGAGCCTACCTGGGTGGCACAGCCCAGCAGCCAGCGAGAAGTGTTCTCAATCCAGGAACGGGCCCCTTATCACACTCAGTGGTACTGGCGTAGGTGTAAGCACTTCCTGAGGCCAGTTGTGCTTCACGTGGAGGCCCGTCTGCTGGAGAAGATAGTTGGACCAAGCAGAGCCCTCCTCCTGGGGTTCCAACGGGAGTTCAAGGTCCTGCTCCAGAAGATAGACCCCAACTCCGAGGGCAAGGTTCAAATCCTCATCGTGGGGAGGCGCTGGTATCCAAAGTGTGCCCAAAGGCTGATTCACACTTGGCCGTTAAGCCCCGAGGGAAACACTATGGAGGCACAATGAGGCTCAGCCTGGAACCCAGGAAGTCTTTTGAAAGAGAGAATGTCCATTCCAGTGATTTCCTCTCCACCGCAGTGATGAGCAGCCTGGATGAAGCCATGCAGCCCCTGGAAATAGGCCAGGACACTGTCCAGGAACCTCTTACCAAGGCAGTGTAATTTTTGTCATTGGGACCTCAGTGCAGGGCATGGGTTCGGGTCAGGAGCCTTACCCTCCGAGGCCCAGTCTGAACTCTGCCTTTGCTCCAGTGGCCAAGGAGAAACCAGCATTGTCAGGGTTCTACCCACCTTTCTCCTTCGTAGATAGTTGTTTCAAATCAAATGTGAGTTAAAATAAAAAAATAGGGATCCCTGGGTGGCTCAGCGGTTTGGCGCCTGCCTTTGGCCCAGGGCGTGATCCTGGAGTCCCGGGATGGAGTCCCACATTGGGCTCCTGTCATGGAGCCTGCTTCTCCCTCCTCCTGTGTCTCTGTCTGTCTCTCTCTATGTCTATCATAAATAAATAAAATCTTTAAAAAAATAAACTTGAAATAACATAGCTATATACATAGATATAGACTAGGATTGTCAAGAAAGGCAATCCTGCTTTTGCATGCTTCATGATGGGAAAAGGCTAAGAATTAATAAATGGCTGCTTCTGCTTTTCCATAGCATTTTGTATGAGTTGGTGTGTGGCTGGGATCTTTAATGTTCCAGGGAGCATTTGTCCAGAAGGAAGAACTTTTTTTTTTTTAAAGATTTTATTTATTTATTCATGAGAGATGCAGAGAGAGAGGCCGAGAAGCAGGGTCCATGCAGGGAGCCTGATGCGGGACTCGAACCCAAGTCTCCAGGATCATGCCCTGGGCTGAAGGCGGTGCTAAACCGCTGAGCCACCCAGGCTGCCCCAGAAGGAAGAACTTTATTGCTGTTTATACTTTCCCTAATACTAATTTTGTTTTTGTTTTTGTTTTTTTAATTTTTTTAAAATTTTTATTTATTTATGATAGTCACAGAGAGAGAGAGAGGCGCAGAGACAGAGGCAGAGGGAGAAGCAGGCTCCATGCACCGGGAGCCCGATGTGGGATTCGATCCCGGGTCTCCAGGATCGCGCCCTGGGCCAAAGGCAGGCGCCAAACCGCTGCGCCACCCAGGGATCCCCCTAATACTAATTTTGAAAAAAAAATGTTTCATTGATATTAAACAAGCTTTATAAACCCCCCCCCCAAAAAAAAAAATTCGTAGAGGTTAAGCTACCACAGAATATTCGGTAGTTGGTTATTTTATTTTATTTTATTTTATTTTATTTTTTAAAAAAGATTTTATTTATTTATTCATTCATGAAAGACACACAGAGAGAGGCAGAGACACAGGCAGAGGGAGAAGCAGGCTCCATGCCGGGAGCCTGATATGGGACTCGATCCCAGGCCTCCAGGATCTCGCCCTGGGCCAAAGGCAGGTGCTAAACCGCTGAGCCACCCAGGGATCCCTTTTTCTTTTCTTTTCTTTTTTTTTTTTTTAAGATTTTATTTAAAAAAAAAGATTTTATTTATTTAGTTGGTCATTTTAGAGTGGTTTTTAAGTGTGTTACAAGTCAGAAAGCTAGATTCCTCAGCTTACAGGCTAGGTTATTTTTGTGTCCGTCAGTCTTGCCTACTCACTTTCAGAGTCTCATGCTCGAGTGGAGAAGAAACTTAAACACTGTTCAACAGCTAGAAGAAAAAATATATATGTAAAATATTAGTTCTTAAAACTATTAATACTTCCAGGTTGATACCAAAGAGAGTCAATGATGTTGTTGTTGTTGTTGTTGTTGTTTTGGAAAAAAAAGTATCTTTATTATAAGGAAAATACACAGCAAAACAGAGCTGGAAAGTGGTGTGGGTAGAAGATCTAGAAAAAAATCACAAAACAAGCAGCTCAGTTACCAAACAAGCTGTTTAGACATGGCTTCCTGCTGTAAAGGAGAGTGATTTAGCTCTTATCTTTCCCACCTTTCCTGATTCAAAAAAATCTGCTCTTAGGTCTGGGCCCTGGGACCCCCATTTTCCAATCTGTTCTCTTCCTGGAGTTTGGGAAAGGTAATATAGTTCTCAGGCTTTCAAGATACAGAAGACAATACGGAGAAGGGAAGGATGTTCTAGCCCTTGGGTCCAGTGTTACCCCAGCCCTATCCCTCAGTATTTGTTGATGCCAAAGAGATGAACCCTGTGGAATTGGAGTAATTTAGGCAGCCGTACACTAAGCAATGAGGCTGTGTTGCTGAGGAAGTGAGCAGCATCATACTTGGTGTAGAAGCTGGCCAGGAGGTAGAGTACAATAGGAGAGATGCTGAGGAATTTGCAGGAAGAGGTAAATTGGAGCCCGTAGTCCATCTGTTCCCAGCGTGTCAGTAGCCGAGCCCTTCCTTGGTCAGGGGTCTCAAAGGGTGTCCCTTTCACAAATTATGGGTGACATTGCTCAGGGTCCAGACAACGGTATGCTGAAGAAGGGGATGCTGGGTAGAACCACATGCAGCAGTCCTACCAAGATGATGTAGGCCAGCCAGATGCCCCAGCTATCCATCACTCAAGTGTTGGGGTTTACTTCGCAGTATGCCACCCCCACATTCATCCTGCGGCTTCCCCAGCGGGTCCGACTCGAGGTGCCCAATGATGCTGTAATAGAGATATATGGGAGCTGAAGGGAGCCACATTTGTGGTCAACACAGGGTAATATATAAACTTGTCAGATCTATTTGTCGTACACCTGAAACGAATGCAACATTGTGGGTCAACTATACCCAAAATTTTTTTTAATTTTTATTTATTTATGATAGTCACACACACAGAGAGAGAGAGAGGCAGAGACATAGGCAGAGGGAGAAGCCGGCTCCATGCACGGGGAGCCCGATGTGGGACTCGATCCCGGGTCTCCAGGATCGCGCCCTGGGCCAAAGGCAGGCGCTAAACCTCTGCGCCACCCAGGGATCCCTATACCCAAATTAAAAAGAAAAAAGATGCTGACTGGGATAAGGTGGTAGATCTAATTTGACCCCTTACCTAAACCATGTTAAAACTATAGACAGGGTATGTTTTAAAGAATCAAAAACTCAATGTAGAGACAGCTTGGTAGGAGAAAACAGCAACAAAATTTCGTAGGATGGAAAGCAGGTGGTTGAGAGCCAACTGTTAGCCTGGAAGGTTGAGAACAAATACAATCTGTGATTTACTCTAGAGCCTTGAAAAAGTTCAGGAACTATTCGTTCCAGGTAGGTTTGGAATTGGATGCAAGGTGTGTCCACTTGTGAGGGTGTCTGTGTTGGAGTCATGCTATCATTAAAGGTATGGGTGGATGCTGTTAGATTTAAAAATGTCCTTGTAAAAAAAAAAAAATGTCCTCGTCTTAGGACACCTGGGTGGCTCAGTTGGTTAAGCATTTGCCTTCAGCTTGGGTCATGATCTCAGGGTCCTGGGATTAAGCCCCACGTTGGGCTCTCTGCTCAGCAGGGGGTCTGCTTCTCCTTCTCCCTCTGTTTTTCCTCCTCTCTCTCAATTTATTTAATTAAAAAAATCTTTTTAAATAAAAATGTCCTCCTCTCTGTGGCTCTGGGCCATTGCCCATTGTCCATCTAGGGAGAAGACTAGAGGTTTATTTCTGGAGAGTGTAAAAGAGGATCTCTGCACAGGGAGTGAGGGGAAAGGGCATCTTCAGCACAGTTGAGGGAACATGGCTACAAAGCCAAGAACAGGGCGGAATGTATATCTACACAGATATACCTAATGTTGAATGCAGAACCCTCTGGACACCATCCCTTACTTGGTCTCCAGAATAGTCGGACAGACTCTCATTCTCTAGTCAGGGTCTGAAGATTCTTGGAACTCTGACCAGGCAAAAAGGAAATACCTACATATATCAGCACCAGGGCTTTCCTAGCAAATGACTCGTCCAGATAAACTTAAAGAGAAGCCCAATGATAAGTCTCCTTCACATGCCCAGGGCTTCCGAATGAGCTTTTTAGTTCCCTATCAAGGGCAGACAGCCAAGGATTTCCAGGTATCTGAGGAAAGCTAACAAAGAAAATGAGGACAAAACCAAACAGAAAACAGCAACTTGGAGGACCTAGAATCTCCCCAGGTAGAAGAAAACTTAAAAAACAAAACTAAACCCAAACCCAAACGACCTTTAATATTCTCAGAAAGACAAAATGTTGTAACTCTGAAACAAGAAGAGGGTGCTAAGAAATTTATAAAGAATAACAACAACAACAAAAAAGATTTGGAAATTATAAACATTATAGCAGTGGGGAAAAAACTCAATAGAACATTAGAAGATAGGGCAGCCCTGATGGCCCAGTGGCTTGGCGCCGCCTTCGGCCCAGGGCGTGATCCTGGAGACCCAGGATCGAGTCCCACATCAGGCTCCCTGAGTGGAGCCTGCTTCTCTCTCTCCCTCTGCCTATGTCTCTGCCTCTCTCTCTCTTTCTCTGTGTCTGTCATGAATAAATAAATAAAATCTTAAAAAAAAAAAAGAACATTAGAAGATGAAATCGAGGCAATGTTCCTGAAAGCAGAGCAAATATAATATATAGAGATGGAAAATAGAAGGAAAAAAAAAAAAAGACAAGAAGGTTAGAGGAATCGTCCAGGGAATCCAATGTCCAAATAACAGGAATTTCAACAAGAGAAAACAGAGAGAAATGAATCATTCAAAAATCTCCTGATTGAGGGGACCCAAGAAGCATCCAGGACGACGGCAGAGACAGACAGACAAACAGGCCTGAAGGGCAGCGAGAAGATTGGCTAAACGTCCGAATGTGGTGTTCACTGTGAGGCATCTGGTCAACGGGCTAACTGGCACCCAGCTGACTTTCTCTGCCGGAGGGGCTGCACCCAGGTTCAGCTTCCCACAGGACCAGTGACTTCTTGTCCCCAGGAAAAGGAGGGGCTATCCCTTTCCTCGGACACCATCATCTCCAAGTGCAAGCAGCTAGTGTTCACACCCCATTCCTACAAAAGCTGGTACCCTCCGCACCCAGCCAGACTATGTAGTCCCTTCCCTTGACTCTAGGCTTGCCCAAGAGACTTGCTTGACTAATGGAATGCAGGGGGCATTTGATGTCCAAGGCTAAATCCTAAGAAGCCTTGCCACGTTCACCCAGGTCTTTTGGAACACTTGCTTGTGGAGTCCCGCTGCCTGCTGGAGAGAAGCTCAAGCGACCCTGTGACAGGAGCTGCTCCCCTGAAAATGCAGCTAGCCGTCTACACAGCAGTGAGGACCAACTTGCTGGTAAGTGAGCTAACCTGGAAGTTGAATGGCCAGGCTCAGTTTAACCACCCAAGGAAAGCTGTAGGAAGCAGAAGTGGGCTGTACCTACCAAGTCCTGCCCAAACCACAGGTTCATGGGCAAAGAAATAACTGGTGTTGTTTTTTTCCTTTTAATCTGCTAATATGCTGAACTTCGTTAGTAGATTTTCTGATATTGAACCGTTATGTTCCTATGTTCTTGGAATATACCCTTTTCTGTGTTGATGTACTCCCACCATTTGGACCCTGTACTGAGTATCATCATCACTTATGGAGAAAAAAAGAAATTTACCAAACAATTTAATAATGTAAAAAAAATGCATGGAAAATGTTTCACTTGTTTCAGACAATCTCAGACATAAGGGTAACATCATTAAGTAGGGCAGCCCCGGGGGCTCAGCGGTTTAGCGCCGCCTTCAGCCCGGGGTGGGATCCTGGAGACCCGGGATCGAGTCCCATGTCGGGCTCCCTGCAGGGAGCCTGCTTCTCCCTCTGCCTGTGTCTCTGCTTTTCTCTCTGTGTGTCTCTCATGAATAAATACATAAAATCTTAAAAAAAAAAAAAAAAAAGAAGAAGAAGAAGAACATCATTAAGTAGTCTGGAGCGATTCCTAGCTGGCAACATTGAAAAATACAGTTTGCTTTATTTTACATAATTAGAATTTTCTTTAATTTGGAATACTTACTCCAAATGAGCTGGTTTCTTCTCTATTTTTCAGTTATTTTGAAGGTTGTGTTTGAAGTTCAGTTCTTCCATTTGTCTTTTCTTGTGATTCAATTTAGGGACTTGATTAATGGTATTCTATTTAGAAAACAACTGAGGCTTCACTAATCTGAAATAATCCGAGGTGGGACTCCATCTCTCTTGCTATGTCTCTCTCTCTCCGTCTTATCCCACTGAACATTTCTTTTAATGAATGTAATCAACTGTTTGTGTAAAAAGGGAGAAACACAATGAGCCTTGAAAGTCTTTTGAAAATGAAAAATAAGAAAAAATAAAAGTAACAAGGCAGACTAGAGGCTTGGAGCTGCTCTAGTTTGAAAAATTTATCAAGTAAGGGGTGCCTGGGTGGCTCAGTCAGTTGAGCATCTGACTCTTGATTTCAGCTCAGGTCTTGATCTCGGGGTTGTGAGTTCAAGCCCCACATTGAGCTCTAGTGTGGAGCCTACTTAAAAAAAAAACAAAACTATCAAGTGAAAAGATGTTTTCCTGCTTTTCAAAGATAATAATATTTAGGAGAGAACCTTCTACTCACACCCTACTCTCCAACTCCTACCCCAGCTACACACACACACACACACACACACACACTCACACTCACTCCCTTATATGTCCCACCCTCTTTAGGGTGATGCTCTTTTAACCAATCCCCACCCCCAAAGCATTCTTTCTAAGACAGAACTGATGGACCCTCCCCTTCCTCTACCACCCTATCATCAGCATCCTTAAGAAACTTACTTTCCAGGAAAAAAGGGGAGAGAGAGAGAGAGAGAGAGAGAGAGAGGAGCAGCCTTAGCAAATTCTCTTTGAGTACATTTCCATTTCTAAGACTTTTTGATAAGAATTTTCTCTCTTTTTTTAAAAGATTTTATTTATTTATTCATGAGACACAGAGACAGAGAGAGGCAGAGACCCAGGCAGAGGGAGAAGCAGGCTCCACGCAGGGAGCCCGATGTGGGACTCGATCCTGGGACTCCAGGATCAGGCCCTGGGCTGAAGGCAGGCGCTAAACCGCTGAGCCACCTGGGCTGCCCAGAATTTTCTCTAGAAGATGGCTTGCTTGGAAAATTTACTGAAGTCCCAAATAGTGAGGGACCAGCATTTATTGCCAGAAGTGACACTAGCAGAGAGTAGAGTTCCCAGCTGGGAAGCTGTCATTATGTAAATGTACCCTTGTGACAGCCCTTGGAGGAGGACAAATGACTTGTCAGTGACTTCTTAATCAGCTTGTCTCTTGCAATAATAATCTAATCACTGGTCACCTAATTAAAAATGAAAGAAATTAGTGCCTTTCCAAACACTAAGCTTCTGGAATCTCAGGTTACAGACTGTCATTAAGCAGAGAGCTGTCAGCTATTTGCATGTCACTCTACAGAGAGGCAGGATTCTGTGAGGTGCCTCATGCTCATGCTCATGTCTGTGGTTTGATTACTCTTGCCATCATTCATTTAATGCATTGATCTGGATGATTTGCTACTCTGGGGCCCTCATTCATGATTTCCACTGCTAGTATTTATTGCGGTCTTACTGTATGCTAAGGGATATATCCTGGGGGTATAAAGAACAGGAAACTGTTCCAGCATTATGGTATATGTGCTGCCGAAGCGAGCACTGTTCCAGCATTTTGGAATATATCACTGTAGGGGAAACAGATCTAAAAATATTTAACTATGATGTAATGGTCAAGCCGTGGTAGAGGTAACAAATATGCATGCATATTGCAAAGCACGGAAGAGGCGAAATGGTGGCCCATTGGAACCAGTCCACAGAATCTGAGATCCTTTTTTTTGTGGGGTGGGCATATGCTCCTCAATTTACCGAAAATTCTACCACACCCTATTCTTTTAAACTTAGTCTGCTTCTTTCATTTGTGTTATATGCCTGGTCCTTGTTAAACTCTTGAGCTTGAGATCTTGGTAGAGAGATAGATTCGACAAACAGACACCTGCTGTGAGATGCTATATTATAATTGATTTAAGTACTGTTCTTTTAAATGAGTTTCAAAGAACATTTTCATAGTGGGTTAAAAAGTTCTTAATTACACTCCTCAGGTATGGAAAAAAAAATACCTCACTAGCCACCTGTGCTGCATAGCAGGGAAAATAAATTGTAAACTTGTCAGTCAATAGCATTTAAGAGTATCTGTTTCTATTTTAATGCTTTCTGAGGCTATCCATTCTCTTTGGGCTTAGTGCTTAGTCTTTCACTTCTCTTCCTTCTTACCTGCTTCTCTTCAGGTGATGTTAGGTGTTTGGGGGCTTTCTTGACTCTGCGATGGTCTGGAGAAAAGCATCCTCAGAGCCATTGCCGGTCTTGCTGCCAAGTGGCTACCTGGCTGCCCCAGACCAGTGCCCGTGGAAGGGAAGCTCATCTTTAGCCTGTTGTGAGTTATTTGGACATAGGTGCCACTGCTGAGTTCACAGTCACAATCTTTTTTTGCCCTTGGATCCAACATTTCCATTCACGGTGGCCTCCTTCTGATCTCATCTTTTGCTCAGGTATACCCAGCCCTCTTAGCACTTTTAGGCTACATTTGGGCACTGAAAACTTTTGGGATCCACTGAAATCCATGAACAGATTGTTGTTTTAATTGTACTGGGATCAAAGAATATAGTTTATGTGACATCAGTCCTTTGAAATTTGCTGGAACCAGCTCCAAGATGTTATTCGTGATCAATTTTAATAAATATTGCATGTGAGGTTGAGAAGAATATGCTTTTCTCTTTTTTTTCTTTTAAAGATTTTATTTATTTGTTTGAGAGAGAGAGAAAGAGAGGCCACAAGTTGGGGGGAGAGACCAAGGGAGAGGGACAAGCAGGTTCCCCAGTGAGTGTGGGCTGGATCCCAGGACCCGGAGATCATGACTTGAGCCAAAGTCAAATACTTAACTGACTGAGCCACCCAGGTGCCCCAGGATATGCTTTTCTAATGATAGAGTGTATATTAGTTTCTTATTCATATGGAACAAATTAACAAAATCTTAGAGGCTTAAAATGACATCCGTTTTTATTACCTCACAGTTTCTGTAAGTCAGAAGTCTGGGCATGGGTTCTCTGCTCAGGGTATCACAAGACTGAGATCGAAGCATCTAACAGTGTTCTCATTTGCACCTTAGGGTCCTCCAAACTTATTCGGACTGTTGGTAGTATTCAATTCCTTGTCATTATAGAACTGAGGTCCTCATATTTTGACTAGCTGCTGGCCTGGGGTCCTAGGGCTCCTACAGCCCCCTCTGGTTCTAGCCATGTGGTCCTTTTACACATGGCAAGTTACTTTTTAAATTTAATTTAATTTAAATTTTTTTAAATAAGGAAATATATATATTTTTTAATTTTTAAAATTTATTTATGATAGTCACAGAGAGAGAGAGAGAGAGAGAGGCAGAGACATAGGCAGAGGGAGAAGCAGGCTCCATGCACCGGGAGCCCGACGTGGGATTCAATCCCGGGTCTCCAGGATTGCGCCCTGGGCCAAAGGCAGGCGCCAAACCGCTGCGCCACCCAGGGATCCCTACTTTTTAAATTTTAATTTATTTTTTATTTATTTTTAAAGATTTTATTTATTTATTCATGAGAGAGAGAGAGAGAGAGAGAGGCAGACACAGGCAGAGGGAGAAGCAGGCTCCATGTAGGGAGCCCGACGTGGGACTTGATCCGGGGTCTCCAGGACCACGTCCTGGGGCAAAGGCAGGCGCTAAACCACTGCACCACCCAGGGATCCCAAGTTACTTTTTTTTAAAGCCAGAAGGAGAATCTCTCTCCAATCTGAAAAGATGGGGTCCTATGTAATGTCATATAATCAAGGAAGTAACAGTCTTATCACATCCATGGGCCCTATGCAAGCTAACGGGGAGGGGATTTTACAGGGCATGCACATCAAGGGGTGGGAATCTTGGGGACCACCTCGGATTCTTACTACTAAACAGTAAAAGGGTCTTTATATGTTGATTAAATCCAGCTTTTTAACTGTGCATTCAAATCTCCTTTATGCTTATTTTTCTGTCTGCGTGAGCTAATCACTAATGCAGTTGCGGTGATTATAGATTTATCTGTTTCTTCTTATAGTTCCATCTGTTCCATTTTTTTGTTTTATATATTTTGAGAACATTTTATCAGGTGTATACAGCTTAGAATTCTATTGACTTTCTTTAACTCTAACAATGGCTTTTGTCTTAAAACCTATATTTTTGATATTAATATAGAAATGCAGACTTTCATATTGTTAGTATTTACCATATATATGCATGTATACATATATATACACATATAAATACACACATACACACATTCAATTTTCAGCCACCATGTACCTTATATTTTTGGTGTGTGTCGATTATTTCTTGGTCCTTAACATGCTGCTCCTAAATTTAATAGCTTAGTAGCTCAACTACTTGATTTGACCATGTTTCTGTGGGTCAGCAATGTGTGTTGGACTCAGGCAGTTTTTCTGCAGGTCTTCCATGGAATTATTCATGTGGTTGCAAGTCCCTTGACAATTTGACTGGCACTAGATGGTTCAAGATGTCCATATAGGTCTGGCAGTTATTGTTGGCTTTCGACTGAGCCACTCTCTCCACATAGTTTCTGATCTTCAAGAAGGATGCCTGGGTTTCTTCATGTGGTGTTGGCATGTGAAAACTGAGAGCAGAAGTTGAAAGGTTCCTTGAGGACCAGGCTTGGAAATTCACAGGTTACTTCTCTCCTGTTCTCAATGTATTCAGCGAATCCCTAGGAACAGTCAGAGGCTCTGGCCTTGGTGTGAAACTTTTAAGGGTCCAGGGGCATGACGGCCAATAATTTTTTTCATGACAGTTTCTCTGAGAGGGAACAATGATCAGTGCTCCTCCATGGCTACGACATAGATATGGCTTAATTCAATGATTAAAAATGTTTCAGACTTTTGCTATCAGTGAGAATCCTTGTTATTGACTTCTATTTTGAGTTTTCAATGCTTGTGATTTCCTCTCACATGTATCATTTGAAAGATTCAAAATAAGAAAGAAGATGTACCTATTGAGTAGGGATTCACCTTTAAAAAACCAATTGTTTTAATCATTAATCAATTCATTCACACAGAAAATATGAATGTTTCCTGATTTTTGGAGAAATTCAAGTTCACCTTTCTTCTAAATAACTTGCTCCAAATGACTATCGTTAAAACAATGGAATTCTATAGTGAAGATTTTAGTTTAAAGATGTATTTATTTATTCATAAGAGACATAAACTGAGAGAGAGAGAGAGGCAGAGACATAGGCAGAGGGAGAAGCAGGCTCCTCGCAGGGCACCCAGATGAGGGGCTCGATCCTGGATCCCGGGATCACAACCTCAGCCGAAGGTAGGCACCCAACTGCTGAGCCACCCAGGCATCCCTGTAGTGAAGATTTTAAAAGACATTAAAAGAGCAATTACTTCTATCCAACTCTATTTTTCAGCCCTGAGGCTGAAATATTCATTCTGATTCTCTTCCTTCTGCAACACAGTCCATTGCTCTCAATATATGTCTGTCTTTCTTCAATTTTTGGCCGGGCATCTGGCTGCCACTAACGAAGACTAGTCGTAGTTGTATAACTAAGTTCTGGAAAGGGTGAAAGTGATAAATATGACTTTCAGAAGTGACTGTAAAGAGAAGATAAATACTTATCTCTTTCTCCTTTCTTCTTTCCTTTTGGCTTAAACAAGAGAATCAGAGCTGCGGCAGACATCTGAATCAAGTGATAGCTGCAGGATGAGGTTGACAGAGCAGCAAGGTAGAGAAGCCTAATTCTATCACTCCAAGTCTAGATCATAGATCTGAACAGTTTGATGAGAGAAAAATAAAATTCTATCATGCTTAAGCCATTGTTATTTTAGGGGCTCTGTCACTGATTGCTAAAGTGAATCCTAAGCAGTTCTTTTTTACGTGCTTGCTTTCGCTCACCATTTTATCCCCAACATCTGCTATAGGATGTGATGGAGCTGAACTTTGAAAGACAGTCATCCGGCAGGATAAACATGATGGGCTTTCCCTAGCCTGGGAAGGGGGATGTAAAAATATGAATCCCAACTGAGGACAAAAAGCATCCCTGGCACAAAACATGCAGTCAATAAATATTTGTTGAATGAATTAATGAATATAATAGGCAGTTGTCATATTTTTTAATCAAATATTATACTTGTCTAGATCATTTTCCTATAGCAGTTAGTCAACTCCTACTGATCTCTCAAGATTCAGCTTAACTGTGGCTTATCTGTTAAACCTCCCCAGCTGCTCCTGGCATTGGGGGCGTCTGCCTCCCTAAGTATGTCTGCAACCGTTATACCTATTTCTGCTATCATTTTATCATATTGGAACTTGAGAGGAGTGCCCATGACTTCTCACTTTTGGGTCCTTACTACTCAACATGATGGCTGGAAGAATGGAGGGGAAGCAAGGAAGCAATTCTTCCAAACATATGGACTTTCCTTTGAACATTTACTTCCTTTGCAACCTAGGAACTGCATCTTTCTCTCTCTCTCTAGAGGATGCATTTAATGCAGCCTCTAGAGAGAGAGAGAGAGAGAGAGTTTTATTTTAAGGAATTGGCTTATGAAATTGTGGGTGTGGAAGTCTGAAATCTGTGGGATAGACTGGCAGGCTGGAGACCCTGGGATTCCGTTGATGCTACAGTCTCACGTCTCAAGGCAACCCACTAGCAGAATTCCTTCTTCCTCCAAGACTTCACTCTTTCTTTTATGGCCTTCAACTCATTGGATGGGACTTATTACAGAGAGTATCCTGCTCTACTCAAAGTCTATTGATTTAAACACGAATCACACCTGAAGATTACTTCCATAACAACATCTAGATGGGTGCTTGACAAAAAACTAGGGTACCATGGCCTAGCCAATTTTTTAAAAAGATTTATTTATTTATTCATTTATGATAGACACAGAGAAAGAGAGACGCAGAGACACAGGCAGAGGGAGAAGCAGGCTCTATGCAGGGAGCCCGACGTGGGACTCGATCCCGGGACTCCAGGATCGCGCCCTGGGCCAAAAGCAGGCGCCAAACCGCTGAGCCACCCAGGGATCCCCTGGCCTAGCCAATTTAACACATAAAATTAACCATCAGAGGAAACGTAAAGAGAAGTGAGTTTATTTAATAATTTTAAGTTCAAGTAGTACTATTTAGATGAACTTTGCCAGGAAAATTGCATTTATTATTCAGTATTATAGCAGGTCACCATGAAGCCAGAAAAAAATATTGATTATGACAAATGAGAGGTCCCATAGAAAACAATTGGAGATAAAATCAGATGTTTGATAATTTCAAATTCATTATTACCGCCTACATAAAGTTTACTCTCACAGAGCATTTGCTATGTAATAGAATTAAGCTAAGCTCATGTGAACCAAGAGTTGTGGAAGAAAAACAAAAAGAATGTGCACATCAGGAATTTCACTGAAGGTTATAAGATTTTTACAATTATTAATCAAGGATTTGAAAACTGGACGCCTGTGGGGTTCAGTGATAGAGTGGTTGCCTTCAACCCAAGGCGTGACCCCAGGGTCCTGGGATTGAGTTCCACATCGGGCTCCCCTCAGAGAGCCTGCTTTCTCCCTCTGTCTGTGTGTCTCTCATGGATAAATAAAATCTTAAAAAAAAAAAAAAAAAAAGAATTAAAAAAAAAGAATCTGAAAACTTTGAAGATAATACTTCTTTGCCCAGGAAAAGAAGTCCTATTCATAGTCCAGATGAAAACTATATAAAGAGGAGGAAAGGAGGAAGTGATCCCTAGAATGTGTTGATCTAGATTAATGGTTGCAGTGTGCAATGCTGTAAATTTAACTTTTCTTGCTGTTTGTGCACTAAATGGTACTCAACTGGCCCAAAAGAATTAATGCAACTGCTAAAAGCAGGCCAACTAATTTATAGCCAATAGCTTATATACCAGGAAAACTGGATCAATAAGTAATGTTGTATTTATTTCCAAGAAACCTAGCAATATTTTTCTCATTGAGAAGTGAACAGGGATGAAGTCAGTCATGAAGTGTTTTTTTCTGAGGATGGAATGAGCATAGGGAAACACTTCTCTCTGAGGAAAGTATATAAAGCAGCGACCAGCAAGGCAAGGAGGAAGAGAAGGAAAATGCACGTGGCAGGAAAAACCTGCTAGATCTTTCTCAGTTTGACAGAGAATGTGAAGAATTTGGGTCAAAATTAAGGCCAAGGGGCACCTGGGAGGCTCAGTTGGTTACCATCTGCCTAGTCTCTCAGGTCGTGATCCCAGGGTCCAGCCACTGAGCCCCAGGTCAGGCTCCCTGCTCAGCGGGGACCCTGCCTCTCCCTCTGCCTCTGCTCCCCGCCTCTCTAAAATTAATAAGGGGGATCCCTGGGTGGCTCAGTGGGTTAGGTGTCTGCCTTCAGCCCAGGGCATGATCTTGGAGACCCGGGATCGAGTCCCACGTCGGGCTCCCTGCGTGGAGCCTGCTTCTCCCTCTGCCTGTGTCTCTGCCTCTCTCTCTCTCCCTCTGTGTGTCTCTCTGCGGTAAATATGTAAAATCTTTTTTAAAAAAATTAATACATAAAATGTTTAAAAATATTAAAGCCAACACCCAGAAAGAAAGACCAGTCCTCTGTGACATTATCATTACTAGAATCCCATTCACCTTCTCTTTAATGCATTCAGGTATCAATCTTCTATTTCTTCAGCTGTAGTTCAGGGAGCTCACAGCAGGCCGGAGTCGGATGGGAACCAGTCTACAAGCAGCCCAGCCTGGTCTACACAGTTCATGCCCAGCCCAGGTCCGTAGCCTTCTCTGGAGGCCCTACACAGTTCCCTCTACGGGCTGATGGGTCCTTAAGTTTCTCCGCTGGGGGTGTTTGAGGGGACGAGGGGGTGGAGGGGGGCTGGGGGGCATATGCTCAGAGAGGTGTTAACACCTGTGATGGGCCCTAACCAGTGATACCCAGAACACAGCTGATAAATGCCCCAGTCTCTGAACACTGGAGGACCGAGGTCCAGTTTGCTCCCAGGGGTCACCCGCTCACTGACACTCTCCTCCCTCCCCCCGGGGTTTCGGGGTCACCTCCCCATCACTAAATCTTCGGCTCTGGGGGATGAACCGCCCCAAGCCATGAGGGAGTAAGTGAGGCCGGCGTGGTCTTCCCGCGGAACCTCCCCCTTGGCAGAGGAGGCAATAAACAAATCACGGGAATAAATACCCAGAAACTGTGTTCCGGTGATCTCAGCAGCAAGGTGACCAGCAGGGCCCGGGGGGCAGGGCGGGGCCTCGTCCGGACCCGGGGATCCCCGTCCCCGAGGTCCCCGTGCCGCCCTGGAGCCTCCCCTGGTTGCGGGGGTTCCCCCTCCCGTGGCGCCCCGTTCCTGGGGGGCCGTTGGGCACCGGCCCAGGCGGGGCGCAGGGCTGCGGGGCTGCGGGGCTGCAGGGCTGCGGGGCTGCAGGGCCGGGCCTCCCGCTCCGACCCGGTCACCCCAGGACCTTGGGGCGGCCTTCGCTGCAGCTGGGCCCGGGCCTCTCCCGCCCCCTGTGGGCCGCTCGGGGCGACGGGGACACACGGGCGGGGCCTCCCGTCCGGCCCTCGGGTCCCGCCAGCACAGGAGGCTCAGCACAGCTCGCTCGCCGCCCCCACGTGCGCAGACACGACGGCCGTGCCCGGGTCGGGGGTAAACGCATCATTTCAGAACGAAAAGCCTGCCTTCTTTCTTTTAATTAGTTAATGGGAGACACGGAAAGAGGCGGAGGCCCAGGCAGAGGGAGGAGCAGCTCCCTGCGGGGAGCCCGACGCGGGACTCCATCCCGGACCCCGGGGGCACGCCCTGGGCCGCCCAGGCGGCCCCGGACTCGATTTCTTTATGAACGCCAACCCGCGCTGCAGAGCCGCGGAGCCGCGGAGCCCGACGGCGGGGCGCGGACCCGCCCTCCTGCACCCGCCGCGCCGCGCCCCTCCGCCGCGTCCCTGCCGCCTGCCCGGCCGCGCCCTGCAGCCACGCCCCCGCCGCCCCTCGGCCCCGCCCCAGCCCCGGCTTCCGGTCCGCACGTGGGGCTCGGCTCGTCCCCGCTTCCGGCTTCCGGTCCGCACGTGGCGCTCGGCTTGTTCCGGGGTGAGGGGCGGCCGCCGGTCAGGGCGGCGGTGTCAGCAGCGTGGCCGCGGGGCTCCGTGTCCCGAAGGCGGCCCGCCCAGGTCCCCAGGGGCTGACCCCCGAGCTGACCTCGCGGAGAACAGTTTGAGCGCAGGTACGGTCCTGGGCCCGCGGTTGGGAGGTGCGCAGGGCTGGGGGGCACGTCGGGGCCAAGAAGTGTTCGCTGGCGATTGTGGCCTTTAACGAAAAAGGAGGAAAAACACCCAGGAATGGGAAATGCTGGAATCCACAAGCTAAAGGAATTTTAAAATTATTTCATTTTGTTATTTTATTTATTTATTCATAGGAGACAGAGAGGTAGCGACACAGGCAGAGGGAGAAGCAGGCTCCACGCAGGAGCCCGTCGGGACTCGAACCCAGGACCCGGGGTCACGCCCTGAGCCGGAGGCAGGCGCTCACCGCTGAGCCACCCGGGCTGCCGGAGAAAGTGTAGCGTCAGCCTGCCTGGCTGAGCCACTACAGTCCGTCCTTTCTTTTTTCTTTCCTTTTTTTTTTTTTTTTTTTTTTAAGATTTTATTTATTTATTTATTCATGAGTGAGAGAGAGAGGCAGAGACACAGGCAGAGGGAGAAGCAGGCTCCATGGAGGGAGCCCGACATGGGACTCGATCTGGGGTCTCCAGGATCGTGCCCTGGGCTGAAGGGGCGCTAAACCGCTGAGCCACCCGGGCTGCCCCAGTCTGTCCTTTCTTTGCATAGTTTTGTTAATGCATGAATTTCAGTTGCTGTGGTTTAGTTAAATTTAAATACCAGGCCCTGCAGGACACAGTCTGGGTTTCAGTTACCGTGTGAGTAACTGCGCAGAGGACACGAGTTGCTGCTGGCCCTTCAGACCACAGGTCTTTGTGTAAGTAATGGATACACAGCACGGCCAGTGACCCATCCCATCGCTTCTTTCAAAATCTGCTGGCGATTGGTCGGTGTATGTAGTACATCTGTTAACTCCATGCACCCGCAGGCAGTAAAGCACGTAATTATGTGGCTTCCGTGTCTCCCACGGGATTAAACCCCTGCGACGCCTTGGAAAACCGGATGATGGAAGAGAGAGTCGGCCAGCGAAGCTGAAAGAGCAGCAAAGAAACAACGTGGCGGTGCTGAAAGTGAAATTCAAGCAGAATTTCTAGAAGAAATGAGCGGCCAGGGGAACGTTGACATTGCTGCCAGTGAGAGATGCTACAGGTGCAGCCAAGGGATTGAGTGAGGCTGTGCACGCCTAAGTGGGGAAAGTGCTGGCCATGGGAAGAAGGAAGATACCCGGAGGAAGTGACCCCTGCAAACACTCCAGACACCAGGGCAGATATTTCATAACCCTCGAAGCATGAAGGATAAAATACTGGAAAGTGATCCACACCTAAAAAATGACATGACAGTTTGGGGCGTGTGGTGGCTCAGTCGGTTAAGCATCCGCCTCGTGATTTTGGCTCATGTGGTACCAGAGTTGTGAGATGGAGCCCAGGTTGGGTTCTATGCTGGGTGTGGAGCCTGCTTACGATTCTCTGTCTCCCTCTCCTCCTGACCCCCCACCCCCTATTCCCTCTCTCTAAAAAAAAATTAAAATTTTAGAAAAATAATGTTACAGTTTGCCAAGGTGCAGAAAAATGCTTCTCAACATAAGTAATGTGAGATGATAATTTGAATGAATGTTCAAACTACCTTTTTTTTTTTTTTTTTTAAAGATTGTATTTGTTTCTTTAAGAGGGAGAGCTAGGGAACACAAGCAGGGGGAGCAGCAGCAGGAGCCCTGAGCCGAAGGCAGATGCCTAACTAGCTGAGCCACCCAGGTGCCCCAGAACTACTCTTGACTATTTTTATACGAAGAAAGCAAACACTTTTCATTCTCAATGTTTCTAATATTTAAATTGGAGTGTGCTAAGTACCATTTGCATTATAATTTTCATTTCTCTGTGCATTTGTAATGGTAATCGGATGAGTATCTGTAATCTTTATTTCTAAAAAGATTTTATTTATTTATTCATGAGAGAGAGAGAGAGAGAGGGAGGCAGAGACACAGGCAGAGGGAGAAGCAGGCTCCATGCAGGGAGTCCCATGTGGGACTCGATCTCGGAACCCCAGGATCACGCCCTGGGCTGAAGGCTGCGCTAAACCGCTGAGCCACCCGGGCTGCCCAGTATTTGTAATCTTTTGATAGAAAACTTTAAATCATTATTTTCTCTCTCTTTTTTTAAACATTTAATATATATATATATATATTTTTTTAAGACTTTATTTATTCATAGAGATGCAGAGAGAGAGAGAGAGGCAGAGGCACAGGCAGAGGGAGAAGCAGGCTCCATGCAGAGAGCCTGACGTGGGACTTGATCCCACGACTCCAGGATCATGCCCTGGGCTGCAGGCGGCGCTAAACCGCTGCGCCACCGGGGCTGCCCAAATCATTATTTTCTCATTGATTATCAAGCTCACTTTACCATATTCAGTATGCTTGGTCACTCTATGGTCCTGCATTCCTGTGCAAAGTAAGGACCACCTGCATGTAGCTGAGTATCCTGAGTGAGTTATTTTAGCTGTCTGTGGCTCATTTTTTTTTTTCACCTGGAAAATGGAGATAATGATGGTATCTACCTCATAGGGATGTTATGATGGTTATCTGAGTTAATATCTATAAAGCAATTAGAACAAATAATAGGTAATTAGTAGGTTAATAGCATTAATTGAATGCCCCAGTATATATTATTGTATGGCCATATTTTAACTTTTAAATAATCCCTTATTGTTGGAAATTTACAGTGTTTGTAATTATCTGTGATAAACAGTGTTGCAGTGATCATCTGTGTACATGGATCTTTGAATACTAGGTGTTTCTGTTGGATAAATCCTTTAAGAAATTTTTTTAAAAAAGATTTTATTTATTTGAGAGAGAGCATGAAAGAGCAGAGAGCAAAGGTGGGGAGGAGAGGAGAGAGGCAGAGGGAGAAGCAGACTCCTCACTGAGCCGGGAGCCTGATGTGGGGCTTGATCCCAGGACCTGGAGGTCATGACCTGAGCAGAAGGCAGAAAGTTCACCTGAGCCACCTAGTGCCCATTAGATAAATTCCTGAGGAGGATAGTTGGCATTACATAAAATGACCACTTACAAATTTAATAAATATTTCTAGATTGCTTTCCAAAAATGTACAAGGACGTGAGTCCCTATTTCCCCATAGTCACACACATTCTGAAACCTTTTAAATTTCTAACTTGATAGGCAAAAATGATATCTGATTTCAACTAGTATTTCTTTAATAAGAAGTGAGCTTGATCATTTTCACATGTTTATGGACTATTTTGTATGTCTCTTCCTGAAAGGCCAGTTATAGTTCTTTGCTTATTTTCCTATTGATGTGTCGTTTTCATAGTGACTTTTTTCCTGTTTTCCTTTATTTTCACCTATTAAGTAATGAAATCAAATGTTGCAAAAACAGTCGCATATACCACCTAAATAAAAATAAAGTTGATGCAGTTTTTCCTTATTTATCAGTCCTTCATTCTAGGCAATAACCTATTTCCTTATAACTTAAAAAAACCCTTGTTTTAAAACAATTATAGAAATTGATAAAATAGCACCAGAAATTGATAAAGTAACACACAGAGCTTTGTGAACCCCTTATCCAGTTTCTCCCAGTGATGGCATTTTATATGGTTATAGTACAATATCAAAACCAGGAAATTGGGATCCCTGGGTGGTGCAGCGGTTTAGCGCCTGCCTTTGGCCCAGGACGCGATCCTGGAGACCCGGGATCGAGTCCCACATCGGGCTCTCGGTGCATGGAGCCTGCTTCTCCCTCTGACTATGTCTCTGCCTCTCTCTCTGTGACTATCATAAATAAATAAAATTTAAAAAAAAAGGAAAAAAAAAACCCAGGAAATTGATATTGGCACAAAATTGTTGACTTGATTACAGTTTTTTTCCCTCTGTGTATGTCAAGTTTTATGCAGTTTTATCTCATTTATAGAATTGTATAACCACCACCATAATCAAGATACAGAACTCTTTCTTTTCTTTTTTTTTTTTTTTAATTTATTTATGATAGTCACAGAGAGAGAGAGAGGCAGAGACACAGGCAGAGGGAGAAGCAGGCTCCATGCACCGTGAGCCCGATGTGGGATTCGATCCCGGGTCTGCAGGATCGCGCCCTGGGCCAAAGGCAGGCGCCAAAATGCTGTGCCACCCAGGGATCCCCAAGATACAGAACTCTTATCCCCCAAAAAGGAACTTCTTTGTATTACACATTTGTATTTGCACTTATATCCATCCTCGTGTCCTAGCAACCACTGATCTGTTCTTCATCTCTTTAGTTTTATCATTTCAAGAATGGTATACAAATACAAATATGTAAGTATGTAGTCATTTCAGATTGGAATTTCTTTTTTTTAATATTTTTTTAAAGATTTATTTATTTATGATAGACATAGAGAGAGGCAGAGACACAGGAGGAGGGAGAAGCAGGCTCCATGTCAGGAGTCCGACGTGGGACTCGATCCCAGGACTCCAGGATCGCGCCCTGGGCCAAAGGCAGGTGCCAAACTGCTGAGCCACCCAGGGACCCCCAGATTGGAATTTCTTTTTAAGATTTTTTGTATTCATGAGAGACAGAGAGAGGCAGAGACCCAGGCGGAGGGAGAAGCAGGCTTCCTGCAGGGAGCCTAATGCAGGACTGGATCCCAGGACCCTGGGGTCACGCCCTGAACCGAAGGCAGATGCTGCACCACCCAGCCACCCAGGTGCCCTGAGATTGGAATTTTCTACTGAGCATAATGTCCCTGAGAGCCATCCAAATTGTTTGTATCAATAATTTATTCCTTCCTACTGCTGAGTAGTATCCCACTCTATGGATACCAGAGTTTGTTTGACCATTTGCCCCTTGAAGGACATTTGGGTTGTTTCCTGTTTTGACAGTTGTGAGTAAAGCTGATATGAATATTCATGCACAGGTTTTTGTGTGAGTGTAAGTTTTCATCTCTCTAGGATAATTGTCTAAAAGTATGACTACAGGGTGGCAGTATGGCAAACGGATTTTAGGTTTATAAGAAACTGCCAAATTATTTTCCAGAGTGGCTGTACCATTTTACATCCCCACAGTAATATATGAATGATGCGGTTTCTCTGCATATTTGCCAGCATTTGGTATTATCACTTTTTTATTTTAGATATTCTGCTGGGGTGTAATGATACCTCATTGTGGTTTCAATTTGCATTTCCCTAAGAGTTGATAATGTTGGACATCTTTTTGTGGGCTTAGTTACTATTCATAACTCTTCCTCGGTACAATGTCTCTTTACCCATGTCTTTCACCCATTTTCTTACTGAGTTGTTTGTTCTTTTTTGCTATTGAGATTTGAGACCTCCCTATATATTCCAGGTGAAATTCTCTGTCAGGAAGGTGGTTTGCAACTGCTTTTCTCCAGTCTGCAGCTTGTCTTTTCATCTTTTTAATAGAGACTTTTACACCGCAAATGATTTAATTTTTGATAAACTTTAGCTTATATCACTTTCTTTTATGGCTTTCTTATTGATTGTTAAGTGCTCATGCATTAGGGGAATTAATCGTATGACAGGTATGTTGGAAATAGCTTTCCAATTTTTATGTTAGTTAATTCATGGCACTTTGTTCCATATCAAATCTTCATCATTTTAATTTGTTTTATCTTTTGTACTGTTACCTCTTCCTTTAAATTCTTTCCTTTTTTGCCTTCTCTCTGCTCTGTGATTTTACTCAAGTGCCCTAAACTCTTAAAGTCTTTAGAAAAAACTCTCAATTCCTGACATCTTAATACACTCACTTTTTATGCTCTGTATATTTTTTCCAGCTGATCTCATGTATTCTCACAGCTTCAACTATAATCCCTAGCTTTGATTTGTATGTATAGTTCCCAGCTGCTTGGATATTTTCACAAGGCTATCCTTCCATCTCCTGAAACTCAAATGTCCCCAGAGGAAATCATTATTCTTCCCAATTTGGTTAAGGACATTCCCATCAATCTAGGCTAGAAACTGCAGCATCATCTTTACCTTTTCCTTTCTCTTATGAACACGTGATATGTGTTCACCAGTGGTCACCAGTTCCTACTGACTTATTTTGCAGAGTCCGTTAAGTCTCTTTTTCCCTGGTTCAGACTCTGATCATCACTAATTTGAGATGACATAGTTGTCTCCTAAATGATATTCCCATGTCTTCTCCCTTTCAGTCTATCCTATACATTATTGTGATTGTTGTCTTCCTGGGACAGAATCCAGGTTTATCATTCTTCTCAAAATCCTACGATAAAAAGAGAAAGTAGGGGCAGCCTCGGTGGTGCAGTGGTTTAGCGCCTCCTGCAGCCCGGGGTGTGATCCTGGAATCCCTGAGTCCCACGTCGGGCTCCCTGCATGGAGCCTGCTTCTCCCTCTGTTTGTGTCTCTGCCTCTCTCTCTCTCTCTCTCTCTCTCTGTGTGTGTGTGTGTCTCTCTTTCTCGTGTCTCTCATGAATAAATAAATAAACTTAAAAAAAAAGTAAGTAAAAAAACAACCCCCCCCCCAAAAAAAACTAATGAATAAAAATATAACAATGGGTGGATGAGAGACTAAAACTTTTATGGAAGATAAAGTATATGTATAAGTCTGACAATTTAAAAATCTGAGAATTGCTGTTTCCTTAGAAAAATATAAATTACCAAACTTGAATTTAAAAAAACCTGAAAAAGTCCAGAATAATGAAAGGGATGTAGAAGATTTATCATTTGAAATGGTACTAGACCTAGTGTTAGTTGCTATGGAGGAGGAACAAAAATCCAAAAGAAGCATACCCTCTCTGAGACCTATACTGAATTTAAAGGCCCACTAAAAGTTTTTTTCAAAATCAACACTAAGCATGTTTTACTTAATAGAGCACAGGTTGTATCTAGCAAAGCAAGAGAATGTGACTGGTTAGATTACTTCTTGATTCTTTTAAGTTTATGGACTTTATATATTTTTTTTCCAAGTCAGATCTCTTGCATATAGAAACGACAAACAGAACAGAGATTTTTTGGTTTTGTTTTTCACATTATTTTTGTTCTCTGGAAACCTCAAGATGGCAGCATTTTACTTTAGAAGGTGTTTACTGCCTGTAGTACCCATCATGCTTTTCTATTTATATTAGCACCAGGAGCCAGGCTGTCCATAGGGGGAGGGAGACAGGTTGGTGTGTGGATTTCAAAATATTCTGACCTTTTACATTCTTCTCTAATTTACCATCTACAACCTCTGTAAATTGGTACTTGAGGTAAGCCTTCAGGTAAGCAGTTTCAGGTATTTTATTCTAGCTACATCTGTCCCACTCCAGCTAAATAGCTGATTTTTCTGTTCCCAACATGCTGCTTGCCACTTAGAAGTTAGGCAGTGGAGAGTCAATAGTATAATAGTGCAATAGTATCAGACCTTGCCCAGACTGAAATGGTCTCCTTGCCTCCTTAGAGCCTCTTTTCCAAACTTCCTATCGTATCATTCTCTTTTTTTTTTTTTTTAATTTATTTTTTATTGGTGTTCAATTTACTAACATACAGAATAACACCCAGTGCCCGTCACCCATTCACTCCCACCCCCCGCCCTCCTCCCCTTCTACCACCCCTAGTTCGTTTCCCAGAGTTAGCAGTCTTTACGTTCTGTCTCCCTTTCTGATATTTCCCACACATTTCTTCTCCCTTCCCTTATATTCCCTTTCACTATTATTTATATTCCCCAAATGAATGAGAACATATAATGTTTGTCCTTCTCTGACTGACTTACTTCACTCAGCTCGTATCATTCTCTTACTTCCAACCATCCTATGGCTTTCCAATGCAATAAAAATAAACCCAAACTCCTTACCATGACCTGTGTGCTCTATAGGGTCTGGCCCTCCCTGCTTCTATGACCTCATCCTTTGTCATTCTCCTTGCCAGCTTGCTTTGTTCTAGCCACTAGTCTTGCTGCTCTTTAACACACTGAGATTGTTCACCTCAGGGCCTCTGCACTTTCTGATTATCTCTCACTTTTGCATGTTTTTTTATTTAAGTCCCAAGTGTCACTTCTTCAAACAGGACTTCCCTGACCACTGTCCTCCCCCTGACCTTATCCTTGCCCTGGTTTATTTTTCTTCATTGGAAGAATATTACTATCTAATAATTTATTGTTTGTTTTTCTCAAGCAGAATTAAGTTCCATGGAGGATTAGGACTTTGTTTACTCCTTTTTCCTCTTTGAACCTAGAAATAAGCCTGACACGTCATACATGCCCAATAACTAGTTGTTGAATGAATGAAAAAGTGAAGCAAATCACATCACTTTCAGTCAATCTGATGTCTCTATTTCATCTCTTTTGTATATGGCAGTATGCCAGATACTCGGAAAGTAACAGTCTAAATCCTAATGAGGCAGTCTTACTGACACTAACTCATTGAATTTTTTAGACACCCATGATTATCTACGTTTATTAAAGGCATTTGATTTTAAAAAGTCTCTCCTGAATTGTCACTAAGGCAAAAACGGTTAGATAAATGATGGCAGTTAGGTATCTTTAGCATTTAAGTAATTTAAAAAACATTGAAGTTAGCATCAGAGTATTCTATTATAGATCTGTGGGATTATTTTTTTTTTAAGGTTTTATTTATTCACAAGAGACGCAGGGAGAGAGGCAGAGACCTAGGCAGAGGGGAAGCAGGCTCCCTGCAGGGAGCCCGATGTGGGACTTGATCCCAGGACCCTGGGATCCTGACCTGAGCCAAAGGCATACGCTCAACCACTGAGCCACCAGGCGTCCCTGTGGAATTAATTCTTAAATGAAGTAAATATCATAGAGAAGTTATGCAAGTTACCTAAAGAACTTGTCACTTTTGTCAAGAGTATCTGGATTACTAATCCCGGATGTTATTTTGTCTGCAAAACAGCTCTGAGGCTTAGAATATTGAGGCTGCAAAGAGAAGAGTGTAAATAATGAAGATGTAAATTCAATTATGGCTATGTCCCCATTACAGTTCTTTTTTTGGTAATAGCAACATACCATGTCCTCAATTTATAAATGGAATTGCATTGGATGTAAGCATGTGGAAGGAGAAATTATGAAAAGTTCTTGGTAAATAAAAAGCAATTCATTAAATATTCCCAGCCGTATGGATCTACTCAAAATATTTGATTCAGTTTTGCAACTACATAGAACCCTCAAATTTAATTATAATTTAAATAGTATTCTGTTCTGAAACATATTAAGATAATTCTCCATATTCTTTTATTTTAAGTAATAATAAACATTTGCTCAAATATATTAAATGTCTTCTTATTTGAAGTGGAATTGGGAATTAAACCAAACCGCTTGTTTTTTCATGGTAACACACTGAGTGTCCCTGTCTGTCATTTTTGTAAATGCTCATTACCTTAGCTCTTATTATTAAAAAAAAAATCATTTTGAGGTCAACTAGGTGGCTTAGTGGTTGAGTGTCTGCCTTGGGCCCAGGGTGTGACCCCGTGGTCCCAGGTTCAAGTCCCACATCGGGCTCCCTGGATGGAGCCTGCTTCTCCTCTGCCTGTGTCTCTGCCTCTCTCTCTCTCTCTCTGTGTCTCCATGAATAAATAAATAAAATATTAAAAAATAATTTTGATTATTTTCATGTTTACCATATTATAACTAATAATATCTGTAAATTCTAAAGTGTGTACAATGTGTTGGACACATTAATCAAGCACATTCACATTGCTTGATTGATACTAATGGACTAGCCTTGGAACCCAGTCACCATTTCTAATACATTTTCAATGGGAAAATGGACTCAAAGTTTACTTATTTAAAGTTTTTATTTATTTGTTAGAGAGAGAGTGCGCGAGCGAGCATGTGCACGCACAAGAAGGGGTAGGGTGGAGGGAGAAGCAGACTCCTAGCTGAAGCAGGGAACCCGATTCAAGGCTCAATCCCAGGAGCCTGGGATCATGACCTGAGGCAGACGCTTAACTGACTGAGCCACCCAGGTGCCCTTGGACAAATGAAACTACTATTACTACTACTATTTTTTTTTTATTTTTTTTTTACAAATGAAACTTCTTAACACTATGTATTTATAAGAAGAGACCTACTTAAATTGGGTGACTGCAGTGAATAGAAACCTATGCAGCATAACAAATTGGATTAAGTTAGAATAACTTTTGTGTGTAGGAGCATATTGAAGCTCTTTCGTATTTTACTTCCAAATAGCGTTCTTGGCATTTAAAGATATTAATGCTGACATTGTTCTCTGCCTGTTTGCAAAACTAGAGAGTCTGATGTGTGTATTACTTGTAGTTCTTCCACAGTAAACAGCATTCTTGTGAATTCTATCTCTTGACTGTGATGTGGCAAGGTACTTTAGTAGCAGTACCTCTCTACCCTCTCTCCTAAAGTTTGCCTTTCCCCAGATAGCTCCATTGTCTGTGACTGCCATAGTTGGCAAAGTTTGTTGCTGCTGTTGCTGTATCTACACATCCGCATCGATATGATTCGGTGAAACCTTGTTAGTGCACTTCAGCTCACTCTTGCTTTGACTCACTACAGGTTAATTCATTAGAGGGAGGTCATTTTGATGGAGAACTCAAAATCTCCTTACTTAAAGTGGTATGACAAGATAGCCACTTATTCTTCTGGCATGCCAGGGTAGATATGATGGACATCTGTGCTTTATCCATACTCAGCATCCCAGTTTCCTATGTTGAGGTAGAAATATCCTTCTTTAGGGAAGCACCCTCTTTCGGTTGAGGTTCATTTTTTTTTTTAATTTTTTAATTTATTTATGATAGTCACACACAGAGAGAGAGACAGAGACATAGGCAGAGGAGAAGCAGGCTCCATGCAGGGAGCCTGACGTGGGATTCGATCCTGGGTCTCCAGGATCGCGCCCTGGGCCAAAGGCAGGCGCTAAACCGCTGCGCCACCCAGGGATCCCTCGGTTGAGGTTCAGCTGGAGTTGAACCTTCTTCCTCTGGAGTCACTGTTCGATACATGAAAGCCCTGGCCATAGAGGCAGTTCATAGAGACTGTGATCCAGGCAGGCCAGTCACAGCCATAAACATCAGTTTAGGATTTTCTACTGGAACCAGTGAGAAAGAGAAACTTTCTTTTGTTCTCTGGGGTTGCTAAGCCTACACCTTCCGATGGCCATTTTGCCACCACTTGACCACTGAGAATGATAGCAACATGGGGCAAGCCACGCTGGGAGATGGAGAATCTACAAACTTGATTGCTTAAGTTAATTGACTTGGTTTCTGCTTCTTGCAACCAAAAGAATCTTGGATAACACAATGGGGATGACCGTAAACCACATCTCAAGAGCAGTGATGTTGCTCTATTTGTGTTCTCAAGGATGTAAACAGTTACAGTGAGGACTTCTGTTACTATCAAGGTGGGGCCCACTAATTCAGTTGTTGACATTTTCCTGAAGAGCAGAAAGTGTGCTTCAGGTTGCTGATGTCGTGTTTTAGAATTCTGCTTCATTGTCCTTTATCTTATTTGTAAAACTCGAGTGGCAGAGAGCGATAATTAGGGAAGGGCTTGTGGTATATCATCTTGTCAACTCTGTAATTGTAAAACAAATCTTAGTATTTGGTTGAAACGTATAGTAATTAATCAGTAGAAGGGCAAATTTCAATTGAGGTACCGAAGAGTGTCCATGTGATGGATGTGCGTTTGAATTTAGGCTGTTTTCCAGCCTTACGATAATAGTCAAGTTATTTAATCTCTCAGCCTCTCAAATTTAAAATGGATATAATAATCCTGCCTGATATAGCACTTTTTTTAATAATTTTTTTAAAAAATTTATTTATGATAGTCACACACACAGAGAGAGAGAGAGAGAGAGAGGCAGAGACATAGGCAGAGGGAGAAGCAGGCTCCATGCAGGGAGCCCGATGTGGGATTCGATCCCGGGTCTCCAGGATCGCGCCCTGGGCCAAAGGCAGGCGCTAAACCGCTGTGCCACCCAGGGATCCCACTTTTTAAGAAAAAAATAATAGGTGGATTAAATTAAGAATAAGATTAGAACAGTGCCTGGGCATAGTAAGTCCTCAAAATACGTTAGTTATGATGATTCTTCCCCCTTGTTTTTGGGCATTAGAGCATGTGGTCCAGAAAGGAACTCCAGATCTGCACGTGATGATACCATCTTCATCTGTTTCTCCAGACACGTTTGGACATGAGTGTGGCAGCCCAACATACACAGACAGACCCTAGGCTAGACTTTAGCATGCTTTTAGTCTCTTGTGGGCTACTGGTTAATATAGAAATGCAACAAAATATGACTGCTATATCAGGATTGTATTCAGCCTTGAAGCAATTTCCATTTTTATACGTTCACTTATACCAGTTTGTATGATAAGAAATCAATGAGAAGAGAACTATCTTGGCAAGAACCCTGCCTAGTAAAAAGGTGTTTTCTTAGACTGTGTATGCCTTTAAACATAGTTATTTAAAAATTCGTTATTTCCTTGCAAAAATGTGATTACAGCATTATAAAGAACACATTGTAGTTGCACAATAGCCTTCATTCAGCTCTCTTCAAGCAAATATTGTAGATGTCTAGCGTAAGTACAACCACATGTTATAAAGGAAGTAAGTGAAAGGATGTAGCATCTAAAATTGGTCAGAAAATCAGAGAAAGGTTGGCTTTTTTGGTACATTTTTAGCCGTTATTTCTTGGCTTGAATTGCTCAATGCGAACTTCTGTGACAGGAACAAACTTTTAGAGAATGAAAATAATGCATTAAAATCATTTAATACCTTTTTTTTTTTTTTTACTGAGATTGATCTTAGTTTCAAGTAAATAATTACCCGTATCTCTCATTATGACTGCCTTTAATACTTTTCAGCCTTCTTCATTGTCAGACTGCCAACTATCGAATATTATAGCTGTCAGCCTGAGTCTAGAAGTAACCCTTTTAAATTTCTTGCTTCTAATCTGTAGTAGAGAGGGTAATTAGATTTTCTTTCTTTCTCTCTCCCCTTCCCTTCCCTTCCCTTCCCTTCCCTTCCCTTCCCTTCCCTTCCCTTCCCTTCCCTTCCCTTCCCTTCCCTTCCCTTCCCTTCCCTTCCCTTCCTTTTCCCTTCCCTTCCCTTTTCCCTTCCCTTCCCTTCCCTTCCCTTCCTTTTCCCTTCCCTTCCCTTTTCCCTTCCCTTCCCTTCCCTTCCCTTCCCTTCCCTTCCCTTCCCTTCCCTTCCCTTCCCTTCCCTTTTCCCTTCCCTTCCCTTCCCTTCCCTTCCCTCTTTAAAAAAAACAAGGGGCTTGAACTTAAAACTCTGAAATCGAGACCTGAGCTTAGATCAAGAGTCAGACACTTAACCAGCTGAGCCACCCAGGTGCCCCAGATTCTTTCTAAAACAAAAATGAACAGGCTCTGAGTGTGAATCAATTTTCTATTGACGAATTGAGTGACCTTAGTGTATTGGTTTGCAGTTTTTTTCCCCTAAGATTTTTTTTTTTTTAAGATAGAGCAAGCATGAATTGGGGGAAGGGCAGAGGGAGAGGGGGAGATGCAGACTCCCAGCTGAGCAGGGATCCCCACATCGACCTTGATCTCAGGACCCCAAGATCATGACCTGGGCTGATGCCAGACACTTCTCCAACTGAGCCACCCTGGGTATTTAAAGGCTTCCATTACTTACTTCTGATTTTCTCAGCGTGTCCAGATGAGGAGCTAGCCTTTGGTTAAATAATATGCCTTTATAATAAACTAAACTTTTCAGAGACTTTTTCTGGAGCTAAGACCTATACTTAAACATAATTTATTTTCACTCGCTTATTACCTTGTTCCTGACTTTCCAACAGGAGTATTTAATGTCAAGAGGAACATATCTAGATTCTATATTTTCTATCAGCTGTTCTTCCAAATTCACCCCTTTCCCTTCCCTGCCAAGCCAAGACAATCATGACCTCATCACTATTTTCTCAACATACCTTGCTTATACATAATATTTAAACTTTTGCTTTAAAAAAAATAAAAAATAAACTGTTGCTTTGAGTTAAGGCACATTTTTCTACCCTCTCAACCATCTTCTATTTCTTTGTTTTCTTATTTCTTTTATTTTTCTTTTTGTTTCCTTATTTCTTTTATAAGTTATCTCTGTGGGCAACATGAGGCTTGAACTCATAACACTGAAATCAAAAGTTGCATGCTTTGCCAACTAAACCAGCCAGGCACCCCTCTTCTCATGTTTCTTAAGTCATCTCACAGACTAATGTTTTCATGACTCTAACTCTGGCCCACATGAATCACTTCCCATTGTAATTGCCTATAACTACATGGTTTTTCCCATTGGGGAGCTGATGAAATACTACTACTTACCATTCTCTGTTTGGGTGTATATATGCTTATTATCTCTAAGTATGCTATTATCTACTCTGAGCAAATGTATGTTCCTCCTTCAGTACAGAGAAGAAAAGAATATTGTTAATATTCCTTTTATATTCTTCCCATTATCTTATGTCTGATAGAAAGGAAATGACATGTATTCAATGAGGGATGACAGAGCAGCACAGGAAGGCTAGTGATTTGAGCAAAATTTTTTGCCCTTCTTTGTATGTATCTTTATTTCTCTTGGCACAAGACTTCTTTGTATAAAGGAGCCTGGATATTTTCATGCTTCATCAGAGGGGGGAGGAAAAGTGATGCCTTAATCACTCACGTATATGTGTGCACAGGGCTTTAAAAGAAACCAGGGTTCAAGGGATCGAGTTGCTTACACAGAAGTGAAGTATCAGGTCCACTTGTAGACCTAGGATGGTTTCAGGCATTTTTTTTCAGATAGAAGATTTCTTGTCTGAAGTCCAAGTACATGATTGATATATTCTCTAATCATGGACACGTAATATGTCCAATTATGAAAGAACATCTGTTATTAACTTGTTATTTCCATCTCCATGTTTATGTTTTGTCAAAGGGAATCTTTTCCATTGTTTCTTCTCCATTTTTAAGCCACTCTAATGGAGAATTTGCTCTACTTATTTTTTTTACATTCCAGATGCAAGTTATTTTATTCTTACTCTACTTGTTTTTTTATTTTTATTTTTATTTTTTTCTAACTACTTGTTAATGAGTCATTTAAATCCTGTGGGTTTTCTTGACCTAAATTCCAAGTGGTTTTTTTTTTTTTTAATCTCAGAACATGGTGGACACTTATTAGAGATGAATAAAATCCTTCCTGGAAATAAAATGTGTATCATTAATTGGGCAAGCCATCAGTCTTCACTTAATAATTCATGGAACCCAGGAAAGGATTCAGAGATATCTGAATTGTTTGGTTACAACAGGATGCTAGTGATGGTAAAGTCAGAAGAGCCTCATTTCAGCCCAGTTAGTTTTATGCTGATGAAATTTCTGCTCTAAATATGCACACTATTTTTTTTCAGTGTAGGCAACTATCTCAATGATCCACCTGCCCCATCAGGAAGGAAGGAGCTGAGTGGCAGCCTCACCACTGTGAGTGAAGTTTCAAAGCAAAGAGCCACATTTCTATAGATGCAAGGTCAGTATATGTCAAAACACGGCTATTTATTTCTAAATAATCAGAAATTAAAGATCTCTGCAATGCTGTGTTCCAGTTTGTGTTGACCCAGCCCCATTCTTTTTCTGGCACCATAACTGGCGTACAAAATGACACAAGGGATCAACCTGCTGCAATTTGACCACCTGCACTCCTACGTTCTTCCCCAAAGTTTATTATAAAGAATGTTTAATTATAGATCTGGCTAACTACACAAAGCAGACACATATAACATATAAAAAGCTTTTTATTGCCAGATAAATGCTTTCTCAGTTGCAGTCATATTGAATGGCAAGTGATGATACCCAAGGATTTGCTAATTACAGGTCTAAATTCCCAGTAGATTATACTGAGGTTATACCCTGGACTCCACCTCCTATTTCAATGCAGAGGCATGAATTCAAATTAGGTAAAACTTCTGACTATACCTATTATAGCTAAAAACTTCTGTTTCTTTTTTTTTTTTTTTAAAGATTTTATTTATTTATTCATGAGAGACAGAGAGAGAGAGAGAGAGAGAGAGGCAGAGACACAGGCAGAGGGAGAAGCAGGCTCCATGCAGGGAGCCCGACGTGGGACTCGATCCCGGGTCTCCAGGATCATGCCCTGGGCTGAAGGCAGGCGCTAAACCGCTGAGCCACCCGGGCTGCCCAAAACTTCTGTTTCTTGAATCAAAAAGGCAAAGGGTTAGTATAAACTATATTTAAAATACATTAAATAATAGGGTAATAGTGGCATTTGGTGTTCTTATAATTTTATACAAGATAATTCTGATATTGTCACATTTATTTCCCACCCCTTTCTTGTGAATAATGTGGTCCTTCATAGGTTCTTGGTGGAGATTTGGAAGTTTGAAGGGAAAATGTCATATAAGAGAAAAAGTTTGAAAAATAATCCAAATTTTTATTCCATTATACTTACAAGCAACTTTTGAGCTCTTATCATTCTTTAGCTGCCTGGTGGAAAATAACTGCTTATAACTATAGTGCTTAGATAGATTTTGCTGTCACTTTCTACTTTCTGGGTATTGTCCAATTGTCCATTTATTCTTTGCTTATAGAGAATCATGGTTCAACAATTATATATTAGGCCAACCTTGTAACATCAGTTTTCAGTATGGCCACACATTAATGAAAGTTCTTTCACGGAAAATTTTTATGTTCTGTTAAGAAAAAGATCTATTTGTATAGGATTATTCTATTAATAATTTTGGGTGTCCTATTAACCTCAATTATCCCATTTAAATATTAAAAATTTATGTTTAAATAAGAAATACATTCACATATAAAAATTTGGAAGTTATAAAATATATATACAGTGAAAAGTGAGCTTCTTACTCATCTCTACGGCAACTACTCTTACTAAGGTTTTTTTTTTATCCTTCTGGAGATGTTCTATGCATGTATACACAAATAAAGAAATCCATCCACTTTTATACATAATGGCTGCATGATATGTTACATTTTTACACTTTGCTTTTTTGTGTAGCAGTTTATCTTGGAGATCTCTTCATATTCAGCTGCTTTATTGGGGGATATAATATTCCATCACAATTCTTAAATACACAAAGGACCCTCTGATTTTTTAAGACATTTAAAATGAAAATACATTTCTTTTCCTGGTAATCAGAATACATGATGGTTTATCTCCCTATTCTAATTTAGTATATTTTTGCAGGAAAATTAACAGTGTGCTTATTTTATGCAAATACATGCAAATGCCATGTGGTTTCCAGTACTGACGCTTTCTAGTTAAGTGGCTTTGGACATGTTACTCTCTGAATATAAGTTTTTTTCATTTGTAAAAAGGGATAGTACATCTGAAAGGATTGTTGGAAAGATTAAATAAACTTGTGATCATGACCCACTGTAGCTTATTACATGGCACATAGTGCTATGTCTAGAACATTTACATCTGTGTTTACCTGTGTATTTATAGCTCTGTCTATGTTTATATCTAGATGCATATCTGTGTTCATAGCTAAAGGATTGTGCTCGCTTTGGCAGCACATATACATAGCTAAAGGATTGCCCGTATCTTTACTGTATGAAATTAAAATTGAGGCATCTGAGTAGCTCAGTCAGTTACGCATCTGCCTTCAGCTCAGGTTATGATCCTGGATCCTGGGAATGAGCCCAGTATCAGGCTCTCTGCTTAGTGGGGAGTCTGCTTCTCCCATCTCTGCCCTTCCCTCTGCTTGTGTTCTCTCTCTTGCTTACTCTTTCTCTCAAATAGATAACATCTTTTTAAAAAAAAGAAAAATTAAAATTAAGATGACTACCTCATCTATAACCTACCCCATGTTTCTGTATTTTCTGTGATTTTTCTTCATAGCGCTTACTGACATAAGTGACATAGCATACCTGACATTATATGTTTTTTTACTGTTTCCACTAGGATAAGCTCTAAGAAAGCAAAGACCTTGTCTATCTTATTTACCACTGTGTCCTACACAGCCTAGAATTATGCCTGACGTGTAATAGGTACTCAGTACTTAATGAATGAATGAATGGATGAATGAATGAATGAATTTAATAAATATTTATTGAATGTCTATCTTACATTGAACTTGACTCTTACAATTTAAATGTACATTGAATACTTACTTATTATCCTTTTAAATATAGGTGCATGCTGTGTGATAGGATCTTAGAAGCAGAGCAATATGATGTGCTTGATGTACACTATCACAGCTTCTGGTCAAATGAAATAATTAGTCTTTGTTAGAATCAGATTGCAGCAAGTGAAAGAGATCTGAATGATCAGGGTACAGGTTCCTCAGTTCACAACTAAAAAGAATTCAGCCTGAGGAGCAAAGCTTGAATTAAAAAATGAGGTTTGACTCAGATACTTTCTACCATATTAATTTGCCTCTTAATCACCTACTGTGAATTTAATGCTTTACAAATCACTGTGGGAATCTATGGTCATGAAGTAATGTTTCTGTCCTCAGGAGCCTTATTTGGAAAGGTAGTTCTAGCATGTGTCAACTGTTAGAGAATATTATAGGAGATAGCATGGTGCTAAAAGCTGGAAGATACAGTAAACTAATTCAGAGATAGACCAGGAAAGGCATCATGGGAGCATGGAACTCCATCTAGGCCATGAAGAATGAACTAATTTAGATGGAAAATTTGGGAGAAATATTACAGATAGGGGAGACACATGGAGAACATGTGGGGATGAACATGAGCATTTATGAATCATAAAGACAGGGATGCTAATGACACATTGCAGAAGCACATGATAGGTAAGCAGCAGGAAATACTGTTGGGAGGGGATGTCAGGCAAGTAAAACAAATGACTTTCGCAACATTTATTTCTCTGTGATGTAAGAATTGAGACTTTTTATTTTAAAAACGAACTGGCGAGGGGCACCTAAGTGGTGCAGTCACTTGAGCGTCCAACTCTTGATTTCAGCTCAGGTCATGATCTTGCATTGGCACTCTAATCTCAACCTGTCAAAAATGATCTCCTCTTCTTTCCATGCTTCTTTTCCACCTTACTTTCACCACCACAAACCTGAGAGTTCTCTTTTTTCCTCTCTCACTATTGAACCAGTCTTTATTTATTTTTTATTTTCTAATTTCTTTTTTTTTTTAAGCAACCTCCACGGCCAGTGTGGGGCTTGAACTTACAACCCTGACACCAAGGGTCACATGTTCTCCCGAATGAGCCAGCCTTGCACCATGTATCAGTCTTTAAGTCTCATCAATTTATATCTCAACACATAATCAATTTTATTTGTATCCCCACCACTGACTTAGTCTTGGTTTATAGGATTACTATATTAATGCAACAGCTTTCCAACCAAACTCTTGTTTTGAATAGTGCTTTTCTAAATTGTCCTTAAGGTACTGTCAGTTTCTAAGAAGCAAAACTGTCATGTCCCTCTTATGCGTAAAATATTTTATTTGTTCCCCATCTCCTTCAATATAAATTCAGATTTCTTGGCATGGTAATAATAAGCTCTTGGTGATTTGGCTCTATCCTGCTTTCTACCTTGCCTTTTATTTATTTAATAAGTAAAGAATATGTGCCAAGTTCTCTGCTAGGCAGTGGAGAAACAGAGAGAGTGGGATGCAGTCCCTGTCTCTAAGGAATAGGGTAGAATGACATAAAAAGAAATGTTTCCAAATGGAGTAGCAGATACAATACCAAGAGCCTGGTGCAGGCTAGGCTCTGTAGTCTAATTTCAAGCTGGGCACACAAAGATACATAAAATTGGCAACTCAAAGAGCTGAATCAGGTCAGAAATGTATTATTTTCCTGTGGCTGCTGTACAAATTACCATGAACATGGTGGCATCAAACCGCACAAATTAGGGCACCTGGCTGGCTCAGTCAGAGGAGCGTGTGACTCTTGATCTAAGGGTGGAGAGTTTGAGCCCCATGTGGGGTGTAGAGATTACTTAAAAATAAAATCGTAAAAAAAAAAAATTAAAAGAAAAAACAAAAAATCCAAGTCTGGTGTCCATAAATTTAAAATCAGTTTCACTGGCCTAAAGTCAAGGTGTTACAGAGTTGGTTCCTTCTGATGGCTTTAGGGGAGAAGCCATTTTCTTGCCTTTTCTAACTTCTGAGACTGCCTGCATTTCTTGGCTCCCGACCCCTTCCTCACACCTGTCCAGCCTCTTGCTTCCATTATCTCCTGTTTCCCATCTGTAGTCCGATCTCCTCACCCTCTCTCCCCCATGTTCTAAGAACATTTGGGGTTACATTTAGGGTTCACACAAAAATCCGGGATAATCTCCACGTCTCGGTGTAACATATGTACAGGTTCCAGGGGTTTGCAATGGGATAACTCAGACCATCATTCAGCCTACCACAAATAGATAATTTGATTTTTGCCTACAAAGTGGTAATTAAAAAAACAAACAAACAAACACCACAAGCTTGCTGACAATGAAAACTTTTAGGATATTACATGCAAATCCAGATTTCTGGCCTCTTCTGAGACCTCTGTGGGCCTGCACTCCCCTTGGCCGCTGGAGGCCGGTGCCTTCCCCAGTCTGCTCAGCGCCCCCTGCCTTTTACTGCTCTGCGCTGAGGTGGCTTTGTCATCTGTACTGACCTGGGAACCTCTACCCTAAAATCTGGTTTTTGTCCATAAGTCTCCACCTTCGTAGATGCTCACCCCTCCTCCTAGGGTTCTCTTCTTCATTCTCCCTCCTCTTCAATCACCCAGCTACTCCTACTCATCCATACAGAATGAGTAAAAGGGTCTTTCTCTGGGAACCCTTCCCCACATCTCCTGTTGATGTGAGATAGCACCTCTAGCACTGGTGTTGTAACATTTGGCTTTTGCTCCATTTGTTATCTCCCCAGAGGTAGAGTCTGAGTCTTTTTTCTGATGTTAGCACATCACTGACAGGAGGTGCTCAATAAATGTTTGTGGAATGCATAAATGTGATGGATGAAACTGGTGATACTATTGACGGACACATTTGATGTAAAGTAAAAAAATGCTATTAGAAGGAGAGTTTTCAGGGACACCTGGGTGGTCAGTCCATTAAGCATCTGCCTTGGGCTCTGGTCATGATCCAAAGGTCCTGGGATCAAGCCTACATTGGGCTCCCTGCTCAGTGGGCAGCCTGCTTCTCCCTCTGCCTGCCTTCTCCCCCTGCTTGTGTTCTCTCTCTCTCTCTCTCTCTCTCTCTAAGAAACAAATATCTAAAAAAAAATTTAGGGTTATCAGCTTATAAAACAAGATAGTTTAAATTTTCCAATATAGAGCAGCTTTGTAGAAAGACTAGGTGGGGCCAGATACTTCTGAATGAGAAAAGATTTGAATCCAGGGAAAGTGTTGGAGAATTTGGAGAGGAATCGGGGCAGAGTCAGGGCGAGTGGGAAGCCCTGAGGCAAAGCTCAGTACTCTGAACTTGTTTTGTCCAGTAAGACCTGGTCAAACTCTGCTTTGCATCAGGGCCTGTGGACAGATCTATAAATCAGAACATCAGAAGCTGTGCTGTCTGGTATCATTTCAATTCTAGCATGGCTAAAGTGCTCGAAAGAGGCACAAGTTCGAATAATAAAATTGGTAAAATCTTGTGGAAGATGCAGGCAGGGGAGATGGAAAGCTTACCTGGGTCATGAATTATTCATGCTTCACCCGGAGAACAATGAGGCTGAACTTGGCTTTTATTACTGCTTCTGATACAAAGTGATTAGTTTTAATTTAGATGAGTGCACATGCTTATGTAACACACTAAATTCTATTTGGATATTAGCATTTTTGTTTTGACCAGTCCAATTTGAGACGATTTACTTGAGGTTATGGAATTGTTTCTTCCTAACGAATGCATTAGAATTGAATATTAAGATATATGGAAGACTTCTTCCCAGTCCTCACAGTTAATCAAATAAAGTAATTTTTGTCTCTGATGCGGAACCAGAGATGAATGACTCTTTGAACTAAAATTAGTTTAAAATGAAACAGTCATCTGAAGAGCAGAAATATACCCATCCTTTGCTAATATTTATTACAAGAGAACATTCTTGTTTTCCATTGTTGACCATAAAGGTGCTGACTACCCATACAGCAAAACTGAACTTAAGTCACAAGTTGAGTCTCTAAAGTTGGCAAAGGTGGTTCAGCTGTTTCCCCACAACTAAGAATGTAAGCTATATAATGTTAGGTAGGAACAATTGAATATCAGAGCTGTTGATCCTAATAATCACTTGAATTTAGCCATAGACAGCCTGCTCAATTTTTGCTGATTACCATATGCCACGGGGGTTTTTTAATCCAGAATTTTAAAAAAATTTTCTTCATATTCTGCTTGTTTTCAAGTTATAGGGAGAAGTCGTTATGGATCCCTTATAAAGCTTATTTGAAAACTCTTGGTACCTGTATGCATATTAGATTCATTTACTTATTGTTTTGCATTCTCAAGAAGAAAGTTGACTAAAGTAGAGCAAATGGTCATTCCTCCTGTGTGATACCAGTGTTCTATTTCTATAGGGAAAATCAAAAAATGACTGCAGTAATTTAAAAGACAACTGGGCGAATTATTTTTCAGTTAACCAAGATGTATTAGTAGAACTATAACATTAAAAATGCTGATTTTAATATTAAGTATTAACCTTTAATCTTATGATCGAGACTTAATTTAGATTCTCAAGCAATTAGAAAATAACACCACTAAATGCCTTTAAGCCTCTAGTGATCATAGACATTGCAAACCTCCCTTTGTATAACATGAATCCCAATAAAATGAGTCCCAAGTGTTTTTCAAGAATTCTTGTGATAGCTTGGATCTGAAGAAAAGTTTTAACTTCTATATTTTGTTTTTGTTTTTAATATTTTATTTATTTGAGACAGAGTGCATGAACAAGCAAGGGGAGCAGAAGAAGGGGAGAGAGAAGCAGACTCCCTTCTGAGCAGGGATCCCGATGTAGGGCTCGATCCCAGGACCCTGGCAGAAACTCAACCAACTGAGCCACCCAGGTGCCCCTAACTTCTACATTTTGAAACACCAAACAATTTAAAATAAGATTGCACCTTTTTTTCACATTGATATGCATTTTTATTAATTAAAGATTAATATTTTTATTTATTAATATTAAAGATTAAGATTTTTATTAATTAAAGATTCAGGATTAAAGATGTATATTTATATCAAACAGTGATTGTAGAAGTAATTGTATATCCAAACACATGCTGTCTATGCTGTCAACTTGTCTACTTTTTTTTTTTTTTTCCTGAAATGACAGGAAACCCAGACCCTAATATTTGGAGATAATCTTTATGTCTTAATTGTATTTTCAATATGAACAGAAATAAAATGGATTTAGGAAATTTGAAATGTAATATTCTCTTCCCGGTTGTAAGGATGAAGGCTCTTATCTGTGAAAGTGACATTTCTTAAAAACCCTTTTTGATAGAATACAGGAAACAACAATCTATATTTTTTGGGACAAGAATGACAGAGGCCACTTTTTAGTTGCCCTCAGTCTGGCTCTAGCCATCAGTGGCATGTGTTCTTCTATTTTTTGTAGGTGTTTCCTGTCTTGCCATTTCAAGTGCATTTTCTCATAGCGCAAAATGGAATGCTCTCCCTCCTTTCTGTCTCAGGAGTTACTGTGGTCATGTCCCTTCCTCATGCTTCATGAGAAGCACTGGCTTTCCCGGGCTAATCAGAAGAGCTGGAGGTCTACAACATGCTTAGCCCCACCTGAATGAGCTGGCCTTAGTAATCATGCCTTCCCATCTCCCTCACATTTCCCATTCCCACACTCTGACAACCGAAGCTCATCAGATGACAGATGGCCATTAGGATATTGGTTCTGAAAGACCGATGGCACCTATACTTGAAAGATTTTGATGTGGTCAGATTCGGAAGTTCTTTCCTTTGTCTGACATTTTTTGCTTTACCTTCTCACGTCATACTTTCTCAACAGGAGAGGAAATTCAGTGGTAACTTCTATTTCCTCTCATAATCAATTCTAAGAATATTCCTTTTGTTTGCTTACTACATGAAGATTCTTTTTTTTTTTTTTTTAAAGATTTTTATTTATTTATTCATGATAGTCACAGAGAGAGAGAGAGAGAGAGAGGCAGAGACATAGGCAGAGGGAGAAGCAGGCTCCATGCACCGGGAGCCCGACGTGGGATTCGATCCCGCGTCTCCAGGATCGCGCCCTGGGCCAAAGGCAGGCGCCAAACCGCTGCGCCACCCAGGGATCCCTACATGAAGATTCTTGAAAGAAAACTGCTATGTACTTGTAAAAGCCATGAAACATTTTTATTTACTTATTTATTTTTGGATTTGTGAAGAGATTTACCAAATTGAATGGCTCTCAGAATGAGATTGAACAAGTTTGCCTGGAAAAGAAAACCAAGAAAATGTCAGAAAGCACTATAATTCTTCTGAAGCTTTAAAAACTCTGCGAGTTCGATTTCAGATTTTAGAGGGGGCAAAAACTAGAGTGGGAAAATGTGGTTGTGCTCAGTTCAGTGGATTTCAGCTCAAAGTTACTCTTGTTTAATATCTTTGGACCAGAGAGAAATCCTTCTTGCCTAGCTTGAAGAGTTTTTTTTTTTTTTTTTTTTAAGATTTTATTTATTTGAGAGAACGAGTGAGCGAGCACACCTGTGAGCTGGGAAGTGGAAGAAAGAGCAGAGGAGGGAGATGTGCACACTCCATGCTGAGTGCAGAGCCTGATAAGGGGCTGGATCTCACGACCCTGAGATCGTGACCTGAGCTGAAATCAAGAGTCAGACGCTCAACAGACTGAGTCACCGAGACACCCCTAGCTTGAGGAGTTTTGATAGTACA
The DNA here is from genome assembly GCF_048164855.1 of Canis lupus baileyi. NCBI lineage: Eukaryota > Metazoa > Chordata > Mammalia > Carnivora > Canidae > Canis > Canis lupus. The sequence continues at coordinate 4,611,407 of NC_132839.1, read as the reverse complement.
ACAAATATACAGACTGTGATATCTGAAAACATGTGAAGTGCTCATAAGGAATTCAGTGGCTTTGATACACTAAGATGCCTACTCAGGAGAAGCATTGGGAGGGTCTAACAACCTGTGGAGGGTTAGCCACACTGAGAATTACCTTAGGGAGAAACACCACACCTTATAATGTATAGTATAAAAACTATATTCTCTTCTTACTCTGAAGAAAAAAATCCTGAATTTTAAACTTGCATGGGAGAGAAAATTGCCTGGGAGAGAAGAAGCAACATCTATGTTTTCTATAGAGTAGAGCCTGTTTATGGTGGATGTAGTTTACTCATTCACTTACTCCATCTGTAAACATTTATTGAACAACTAGTTTTATATGTGCCAAGTATCGTTAATTTATAGGTAACTAAGGCATCATACTTCTCAAAGAGGGATTCAGATTGAAGGAGGAGGGAAAAAAATCAAATAATTATAACTGCTTAGATGAGCTGCTCAGAGAATAAAGTGACTAATGTTTGTTCAGATATCCCAAATGTAATTCTTTTTTTTTTTAAATATTTAAAGACTTATTTATTCATGGTAGACAGAGAGAGAGAGAGAGAGAGGCAGAGACACAGGCAGAGGGAGAAGCAGGCTCTGTGCCGGGAGTCTGATGCGGGACTCGATCCCGGGACTCCAGGATCGCGCCCTGGGCTGAAGGCAGGCGCTAAACTGCTGAGCCACCCAGGGATCCCTGCCAGATGTAATTCTATGACAAGTCACACTCTGCAGACCTTACTATATCGTTTCTGTATGGATATCATAGGTAATGTTGTAGGCTTCCTGGCAAGGACTTCACATACGGCCACAGATTATAGGTGCATGATACGCTCTGGAGACAGGCAGTGCACTACCCACACAGACCAAATGTCGTGACCCTGTGCTTAGGAGGGATGATTACGGAGTAAACAACTTATATTAGGTAGAGGAAAAGAGGGAACTATGAGGTGAAGCAATTTTTTCTTGTTTCAAAATAAAGTCCTCTGCATAATAATAGAGAAAAGCTCCTTTTTATGATAGCAACAGGTATTTAAGAATAAAGTTAAGGAATGTCTAAAACTTATGCAAGGTAAACCTTAAAACACTTTTGAAAGACACAAACATGAACTTGAACAAATGCAAAGTATATTCTCTATGCTTGAATAGGAAAACATGACATTTTCCCTAAGTGAATTTATTAATGCGAAACAACTCCAATAAAAACACCACCAGGCTTTACTATGGAGTTAGAAGAGTTGACCCTAAAGTTCATATGGAAAAACAAACATGTAAGAATTGCAGGGGAGAGGAACACTAAAGACACAAAAAATGAGGGGGGACTACTCTTACCAGGCATTAAAACATAATACAAATTTCCTATAATTAAAGCAGTAGGTACTCGTACGCGAATATACAGACAAGTCTGACAAGAAAAGAATAGAAAGTCCAGACAGACATCTAAGTTCATACAGAAATCCAGGATATGATAAAGGTAACATCTCTAATCACTGAGTCAAAGATGAACTTAGGTAGCCATCTGGGAAAAGATAAAATGAGGTATTACAGTATACAAAAGAATTAACGTCAAGTTCATCAGAGATCAAAGGGTAAAATTCTCACAATTTAAGTACAAAGAAATATGGGTGAATACATCTTTAATCTTCATGTGGGAAAATCTAATTATGACTCAAAATCCAGAGACAGTAAAAAAGAGAGGGATAAATTTAACCATAAAAATCAGTATTTTTTTTTCCTCAATTCTTCTGTGCTATTCCTACCAAAGACACTTCATATGAATTTAGTCATAAGGAATCATTAGACAAACCTAAGTTGAGAGACATTCTACAAAATAACTGGTCAATATTGTTTTAAAGTGCCAAGATCATGAAATTCACTGAAAGAATGAGTCTCCTTCCACATTGAAGGGATGTGATAATTCAGTAGAACATGTAATTCTGGGCTAGATCTTTTTTCTTTAAAGGACATTTTTGGTACAATGGGCGGAACCCTGAATGAAGTTTGATGATTAGATGGTGGTAATATATCAGTGTTAGTTTCCTGAATTTGATGCTGTGTTTTGGATAGAGAGGAGACTTTCCTTGTTTGTAGGAAAATTACACTAATACTTGGAATAATGAGGCATCATGTCAATAAGTCACACTCAGAGGGTTTGGGGAAAAGCAAAACATCTTTGTATTTGCAACTGTTTAGTAAGTTTGAGATTTTATGTGTGTGTGTGTATAATGATATATAATATATATATCTATAATATTGATAAAACGATTAATTTCATAGAAAAAATTAAATTAGCAAAACTGATCTTAGAAGAGATTTGAAAATTCAAACAAAAATTACCAGAGAAGAAGTGTGGAAAGCTGTCAAAAGGCAACCCACAAAACATTTTCGGGTTCAGATGTTCTCACAGGCAAATTTTATTTAGCTCCTAAAAGTCAGATCTTTCCAATGCTAATTGTTACAGAATATAGAAGGAGAACTAAAGCTTCCAATTCCTTTTATAAAATGAGAAAACATTGATACCAGAACCCAAATATGACAGCAAAAAAAATAAAGGAAAGCAGAAAAGAAAATGATAGGTCAGTCTTTCTTGTGACTATCTATGCGGTTAAGGCAAATAAAACATTAATAAACAAAACTTGGCAGCACATTAAAAGGATAATAAATCATGACCAGTAGCATTTTATCTAGAAGTATAGGAATAATTCAACATCAGAAAAAACTATTAATACAATTTATCATAATAATCAAAATGGAAAAATTACATGATTATCTTCCTAGATGCTGAAAATATTTAATAATAGTCAACATCCATTCTTTATTAAATAATAAATAAAACAGGAATCAGATATGTTTTATCATGTTTCCTTTTTTTAAAGATTTTATTTATTCATGAGACAGAGAGAAAGTGAGGCAGAGGCACTGGCAGAGGGAAAAGCAGGCTCCATGCAGGGAGCCCGACATGGGACTCGATCCTGGGTCTCCAGGATCACGCCCTGGGCTGAAGGCGGCACTAAACCTCTGAGCCACCTGCGCTGCCCACATTTTATCATGTTAAGGAAGAATTCACCTCCATCTTCAAGTGACATCATATTAATTTAAGATTGTGTATGGGGTGCCTGGGTGGCTCCGTCAGTTAGGCATCTGCCTTCAGCGCAGGTCATGATCTCCTTAGGTCCTTGTCTTGGGATCGAGCCCCGTGTTGGGCTCCATGCTCAGTGTGGAGTCTGCTTGTCCCTCTCTCTCTGCCCCACTCCTGCTTGGGCTCTTTCTCTTCTGTCTCAAATAAAATCTTAAAAAAATAAAAAAGAAAAGAAAGAAAGAAAAGATTGTATACTGGAAATGGTCCGTAAGTGACAAAAGGGATATCCCTATTTAATATTGTTCCAGGAGTCCTGGTAAATACCATTAGATAAGACTAAGGAACTAAATTTTTTAAAAAATTGATAAAAAGGAGGTAAAAAGTATTGTAACTTCTAGGTAATGTAATTATACATATGGAAAATTATCGAAGCAAATGAAAAACTATATAAACTGAGTGAATTCAGTCAGGCATTAGGATTCACAATCATATGAAAAGAAGTAACCCTTCACAGATACAGGTAAGCAGTGTTGAAAAACCCAACTGCTGGTGAAGGGCTTCAGCATTTCCAGTAATATCTTTGGGATCTTTTTCTCTATTATGTGGATACACTTCAGAGGTGAGATACCCGAGCCCATTACTGTTTTGCTGTGGGGTAATCAGACTTTTCTTTCCGGTAACTTAGGATTTTCTCTGTGATTTTAATATTGTCAGCTGCACTCTGATGTGGTTATATGTGCATTGGTTTTACTGTCCCCAGGACAATGGCATATCCCTTTTATTTGTGACCTCATGTCTTGTTACAGCTGGAGAATCTAAACCATTTTTTTTTCCTAAACCACTTTTTATTTAAATATTGCCTCTCCCCATTGTCTCTAGTCTTTATTCCTAAAATTTCAATTAGATATTGCATCTGGGGATCCCTGGGTGGCGCAGCGGTTTGGCGCCTGCCTTTGGCCCAGGGCGCGATCCTGGAGACCCGGAATCGAATCCCACATTGGGCTCCCGGTGCATGGAGCCTGCTTCTCCCTTTGCCTGTGTCTCTGCCTCTCTCTCTCTCTGTGACTATCATAAATAAATAAAAATTAAAAAAAAAAAGATATTGGATCTGATATTTCTACTCCCCATGTCTCTTATTATCTCATTCATCTTTTCAGTCTCTCTCTTTTTTTTTTTTTTATCTTTTCTGTCTCTATTGTTGCTTTTGAATTCTCAGTGAGATTCCTAGATCTGTCTCCCAGTTCATTACTTCTTCTTAGCATGTATTTAGTTTATTCAGCTTGTGTATTGAGGCTTTAAAAATGTTTTTAATTGCACTTATTTATAGATTAAAAATTTTTAAGTTATATTTTAAGTGAAATTTTAATGTGTGAGTCAAAGGAGAACTATTTCACACAGCTCGAAACTGTTGTATGGACCAGAAGTCTCTAAACATTTTTTTAGGTATGAATAAATAGCCATGATAGCATTGATTTGTTGCTCTCTAATATGCCACTTGTTTAACATTTTCCTGTCTTTGATAACTGAGGTTATTTCAAATTTCTGCTAATGTAAATATTTTTTGAAATGAATGTCTTTATGCATGAGATTCTTCATTTTCGATTACTTTCTTAGGAACTATTGAACCAAAAATATGTAGTTTTAACATCGTCAACGCTTATTGTCAAAATGATCTCTAAAGGGATGAGCTGATTAAAATGTGGTAGCTTGCATCAGACTGCCACTTCAGCAGCATTGAGTATTTTAATTTTAATTTTTTTGCTGATTTAAATGGTGAAAACAATATCTTCTTTTTAAAAATTTGCATTATTGGATTACTGGTAGTATTGAACATTTTCCCTAAGTTTGCTTACTGGCTATATTTATTGTTTTGAGGTTTGTCTTTTATTTCATTTTGTACTTCATTTATTAGGTCTTTCTGTTTTTCCTATTGATGTGTATCACTCCTTTCATAATACGGATATAAACCCGTCATCATTTCTGTGGCACTTTTTCTTCTAGCCTGTGCTTTTATTAATCTATAAGTTGCTTTGAATGTATTCATTCTGCTTGAAACAAAACCAACCCTTTGTTCATTTTAGTCAGCTTAAAACTGAGGAATACATTTTCTTCATGGAGATGGAGAAACTGCAGTACTGATACCAGGAATGTGCTTCAAAATGGCCTGTAATGCTGTGTTTCTGAGGAGTGGAGATTACAGTGATGTGCTCAAAAGAAAGCTGCATTGCTGCAGCAAAGGACGAGGAAGGGCTGTCTGCCCAATGGTCATTATGGCCAGTATACTGTGGAGTTATTATATGCTCAGCACACAAACCCAAGCTGGCTTGAGTAACTTATTTCCGAAGCATATTCACATAATCAAGCAAAATTCCCCAAGGAATCATTGGATGTGCTGACAAGTCTGCCTGTAGTTAGGTTTCAAAACGTAAACCGTGGAAATGCACACACATTGAGCTTGAGCCTTTTCCTTGTTCAGGCAATATGGGCTTAATTACGAAATACGCAGTTAGACCACCTCCGTTTTAAGAGTAGCCGTGAGGATCCACAGGTATGGGAGATATATTCAAGCAGGTGTTAGTGTGTGAATACAGAGAGTGTCACAGATTAAACAGGGGACATGGGTTGCCTGGGTGGCTCAGCGTCTGCCTTCGGTTCAGGGTGTTACCCTGAGGTTCCACCCTGAGGTTCCACCCTGAGGTTCCGGGATCGAGTCCCGGATTGGGCTGCCTGCATGGAGCCTGCTTCTCCCTCTGCCTATGTCTTTGCCTGCCTCTCTGTGTGTCTCTCATGAATAAATAAATAAAATCTTTAAAAATAAAGAAATAAACAGGGACATAACTAGGGAAAACCATTACCATATTTCACGTGGTAATCAGCATTATTCAACTTGGAGCCAATTGACGTCCAAACAGCCAAACCTGAGTCATTGCCAAGTGGCTGAAGCGACTGTGGCCAGCATCACCACTGGTAGTAGTGTAAAATTACATCTTTTTAAATGTAGATTCCCTTCCTCTTCCTGGTAGAGTTGCTTAGGTTTATCCTCAGGGGAGGTTTATTTGGGGGGAGGGTAGTGGGGAGCTTTAAATGCAAATCTAATTGTCTCTGCCGTTCTGAGTCTTTCTGCCAATGCAGGTTGACTCAGAACTTGTCTTTTGCTACGTGCAGGAGCCGTTGCTCTTCCTACTGCTCAGTAAGCCCCAGTGACCCTCTCCAGGGCCCCACACAGTCTCCCTATATACTTGCACAGACAGTCACAAATCAAAAGAAACCAGAGCCCCATCCTCATCCTTTTTATTTCTGAAAGCTAACTGGAGTGATGAATTTTATTTCTGACTTCCTACACGGAGCCACAAGATTTATTTTCCACTGCTTGGCTTCCACTTCTCAATAAAAGCAGTTAAGCTGACCACGGTAATCAGGTCTTTTCACTAGCAATAAAGCACAAATATCACAGGTTTGAGTCCATTTTTAAAAGCACAATTTTAAAACCTTTAGAAAGTTGATGCTTGGAGCCTCAGGTATAATGACCTCTCCTTTCAAATCAACATTAGACCCAGATTGTATTTCCAAGTGGAAAGGCTGCTGGGCCACAAAACGTGACCTTTGGCTGGGTGACTACTTGTTACCTTGTCAGCTTCAGTGCTGCCTGCCATTAGGAAGAACTACCAAGTAATAAACTATTTACAGCCCGCACTTATCTATCCCCTACAGGGCACTTTCTGAGGAGGGGGAAAAAAGGCAATTGATTTTCTCTATTCGATAGTCATCATCTCATACTTAGGTCATCTAACTGCCTAGTACTGCTTATGTTCAATTCTCAGGGTACCTTATATAACAAGGGCTTATTTATTTTTTTGTGTGTGACAGATTTTAAAAGCCTCATGCTTTTGTACAACATAGAAAAATACCTAAAACCATAGACAAATGAGGTGCAGAGACAAGGAAGACAGAAAGAGGCTTTCCTGTCGTAAAGGATCTTATTTGAACCACACTATAAAAGATATGTCTAAATTCTTCCCCATCCTCTCCAAACATTTTTATTCTGCTGAACTAATAATTATCTTGGACTGTGAAAATTCCTTTTGGAAAATGTTTTCTTCTTTTTTAAAAATAAATTCACTTAGTCTCTAAATCTTGATGTTCATGGTTGAAGAATAAGGCAGTTCTTTGCACCTGTAAGATTACTTAATTCTAAAAAGTAGATTCTAGGGGCTCCTAGGTGGTCAGTCAGTTAAGCTTTTGACTCTTGATTTCAACGCAGGTCATGATCTCAGGCTTGTGAGACAGAGCCCCACAGTGAGCTCTGTGCTGGGTGTGGAGCCTACTTAAGATTTCCTCTCTCCCTCTGCCCCTCCCCATTTACACTCTTAAAAAAAAGTAGATTTGAATAACATGTAACAAGAAACTTCAACTTTTATGGTTAGTTTATATGATAGAACAAACTTTCAAGCAAGGAAGCCATTGTAATACTATTAAAAAAGAAGAATTGTATATAAATGTTTCAGCAGGTATATTCTGAAGATCTAATGTTCACCAGCATCAGGGTGGTCTGGGCACCATAGATCCCTGGAAGTCTAAGATATGGTTCTTTTCTTCAGGTATTATAGCCTTGCTGAAGAGATAAGATGTGTAGAAATGGTTTATAACAAGTAGAGACCAACACAGCACGTATTCATGTAGGGGGACAGTAGACAGAACAGGACTGCTAAGATGAGTCCTACAGTTTGGGTAAAGGTGGATGTGAGCTGAGCCATCAAGTACAGTGAATGAGGCTTATGAGAGAGGCAGAAAGCAAGCTCCCCACACTAGTCTATAGGACCTCACGTTTTGTGGAAGATATGTTTAGAGAGAAGAGTGGTAAGAGGTTATAGAGGAGAAGAAATATGAGCTTGAACTTAGACCTATATCCTTGGGGAAATGCCTTTTATTTTGGGCCTTTAGATCAGTAGTCTTTAGTAGGGTGCATACATATCGGGAGTTGCACAAGACAATTCATTGAGATGTGGAAAGAAAATAGCAGAACTTTGGTTTATATTTGTGTTTATGAATATAAATGCTGTGTTGCATCCTTCAAATAGTTCTATTTCTTTAATATGGTACATAACACACTGGTGTGTGTAAATATAATTTATAAAGATATGTATATATATGCACACACGTATATATATCTATATGTATATAGATATATAAAGATTATTTATTTATTCCTGAGAGACAGAGAGAGAGGCAGAGACATAGGCAGAGGGAGAAGCAGGCTCTCTGCAGGAGCCTGATGTGGGACTTGATTTCAGATCCTGGGATCACACCCTGAGTCAAAGGCGGATAGATGCTCAACTGCTGAGCCACCCAGGCGTCCCTCAAACATTTTTTTCTGATAGAAGTGAATAATCAAAGACCTTTGGAGATCATTGCTTTACATCATTTTCTTAACCATAATGATTTCTGCCATTTATTGAGTATTTAATATGTGCCAGGGACAATATTAAGTGCTTTATGTCACAACGTTATTAAGTCTAACCTGCACAATAAACTCTATAAGGTAGGTAATGTATGTGATCCCATTTTATGGTATTTGAGACTCAGATAGGTAAAGTAACTTGCCCAAAGCCACTCAGATGGTAAATGGTAGAACCAGGTTCAGACCCCAACCTGCTGACTGACTCCAGAGCCTATGAAATATGTATTCATTGTTTTGGTCTGACAAAGCCTTAATTGTCAGATCTTGCTTGATACAAGTAGTTTGGATTTTTTACCCTTTCATTTATGAAGTAAAGGTGAACTGTTTTCATAATAATAGTTTACACTCAGAATCCACGTGGTTGGAAGCTTCCAGAATATATATATTTTTAAGATTTTATTTATTTATGCATGAAAGAGAGAGAGAGAGGCAGAGACACAGGCAGAGGGAGAAGCAGGCTCCATGTGGGGAGCCCAATGTGGGACTCGATCCCAGGACCTGGGATCATGCCCTGAGCCAAAGGCAGATGCTCAGCCGCTGAGCACCCAGGTGCCCCAGAAACTTTTCTTTTTTAAAGAGAGAGAGAGAGCATGCACGTGAACGCATGAACAGTTGGGAGGGGCAGAGAATCTTAAGCAGATTTCATGCTGAACGTGTAGCCTGACACAGGGCTTGATGGGGCTTGATCCTGTGACCCTGAGATCATGACCTGAGCCAAAATCAAGAGTCAGATGCTTAACTGAGTCACCAGGTGCCCCAGCTCTCAGAATTTTTGAAAGTATTTTTATTGCATGTATGGTGTGCCAACACTATAGAGTAATTCCTTACAACCAGTAAATACAGTTGACCCTCTAGAACCATGTGGGTCCCTTATATATGGATTTTTTGGAGAAATACAGTACAGCATTATAAATTTATTTTCCTTGTGGTTTTCTTAATAGCATTTTCTTTCCTCTAGCTTACTTTATTGTAGGAATACAGTATATATTACATATAACAAAAAATATGTGTTAATCAGCTATGCCATTTGATAAGGCTTTGTGTTAACAGTAGGCTATTAATAGGTGAGTTTTGGGGGAGTCAAAAGTTATACATGGATTTTTGTCTCTATAGGAAGGGGATGGTGTCAGCATCACTAATCCTTGTGTTGTTCAGGGGCCAACAGTATTTCTGTTAATTTGTCCACTAGTCCTCCAAATTCTTTTTTTTTTTTTTTTTAAGATTTTATTTTATTTACTCATGAGAGAGAGAGAGGAGAGAGAGAGAGAGGGGGGCGGGCAGAGACACAGGCAGAGGGAGAAGCAGGCTCCATGCAGGGAGCCCGATGTGGGACTCCATCCTGGGTCTCCAGGATCACGCTGTGGGCTGCAGGCGGCGCTAAACCACTGCGCCACCGGGGCTGCCCTCCTCCAAATTCTTTAGGCATTTTTGAGACAGAATTAAAAAGTGATTTAGCTATATATGTCATATGTTTAGCAGCCGGGAGAGGGCACCATCTACATAGACTTAAAGGCATGTGGCCAGACCTCCATAGTTACTTGAAGGTAGAACTATATGAAACATAAAACCAGAGAAGAGTAGAGAAGCCAAAGGTTAGATTCTGTTGTGTGGAATCCTCTGTGAGGACAGGAGTGGACTCTTCCCACTTTTCTGTGCTGCCTAGGACGGCATTGACTGAAAACTATTGAAATCCCAGGGTGTTGGGGACTTGCTGCAGGGCCCTCTCCCTTGCTCATCTTTGAGGGGCTGGAGATCCAAGGCACTTGTCAATTTCCACCCCTTTGCATGTACCGGCAACTGGGAGCTTTAGCACCTTGTACACAGATGCAGGACACAGATACAGGATGGTCCAGGATTGATCCAGCTATAGGGCTAATTGACCTGAATGAAGACTCTGAAGACAGAAAGTCTTAACTGTCTACTGAACTACTTAACAGTCTACTGATGACTTTCTGTCTTAGGAGTCTTCAGTAACAGAACATATTAGAGTCCAGTGTCCTCTCTAACGTATTTACATCTTCTGTGCTGGCATGGAAGTCCCTGGCATGTCTAAAATCATGTATATTAGGTTCATATGTGTAATGTTGGAATAAATACAACCACAGATATATCTAAGGCAAAGATACTGAGTTTGTGACTTTAAAGAAAAGGTGGCACGAGTCCATGTTTGCTAGAAAAATTGCCTAACAGCACCTCTTGACTGCCTAGTTAATGGCCAGGCTTTGGCAAATTGTAGTAATTTACACCACTTTCACCATTAGAAGGTCCATATTATTATTATTATTTTTAAAAGATTTTATTTATGTATTCATGAGAGATAGAGGTAGAGACACAGTCAGAGAGAAGCAGGCTCCTCGCAGGGAGCCTGATGCAGAACTCGATCTCAGGACCCTGGGATCACACCCTGAGCTAAAGGCAGAGGCTCAAACACTGAGCCCCCCGGGCGTCCCAAGAAGGTCCATGCTATTACAACACGCTAGAGCACAGTGATTTTTATGGAAAGTTGATTCTGCTGGTATTTATCTGTGAGGTCAAGGCAAATTACTGAACTTCTCTCAGTGTGTTTTCCATTTGTGAAATGGTTAAAATAATAGTTCCTAATTTGTAGGTTGTTGATAGAATTAAATAAAATAATATGTTTCAAATGCTTACCTCCGGGTGCCTGGGTGGTGCAGTTTGTTAAGCGTCTGACTCTTGGCTTTGGCTCGGGTCATAATCTCAGAGTCCCATGTTGGGCTCTACACTCAGCATGCAGTCTGCTCAAGATTCTCTTCTCCCTCTGCCCCTCCTGCTGGTACTGTCTCTCTCAGTCTCTCTCAAATAAATCTTTTTTTTTTTTAATAAACAAAGTCTTTTAAAAATTTTTTTAAAATGCTTATCTCAAAAAAAAATGCTTATCTCAGTGCCTGTCTTATGCTAAATGCCCAATAAATATTAGGTATTTTTGCAGTTATTTAAAAGACTTCTAAGTGGCCTCTTGTGCCTGTTAGACCCTATTCTTCAGGGAGTGGGAGCTTTGTCTTTGGAGCTGGAAGTTTTGCCCCAATGGTGGTGAACTGATGTGGAGCCAGGGGCTTGAGAGGGATAGGCCAACTTTACTGAAGACTTCCTGTATGTCAGGCAGTGTTGTAAGTGCTGGGGCTCTAAGCAAAACAGATACTGTTCCTTCCATCATAGAATTTAAGAGATTGATGAGGAAGGAAAAACATAAGAATTGATGGAATCAGTGCCTGATTCAATCAGGAAAGTTGTCCTTGAGGAAGTAACATTTGAAATGGAATCCAAAGATTTAATAAAACAGTTTACTGAAAGAGATGCCACAGGAGGTAGTCAGCAGATGCCAGAGACCTCAGGCAGGAGAAAGAATAGTGTGACCTGAAGGAAAGCCATTGTGAATGGAGTACAAGTTAAAAATAGAACTACCAGGCAGCCTGGGTGCCTCAGTGGTTTAGCGCCACCTTCAGCCCAGGGCCTTCAGCCCAGGGCATGATCCTGGAGACCTGGCATTGAGTCCAGTGTTGGGCTGCCTGAATGGAGCCTGCTTCTCCCTCTGCCTGGGTCTCTGCCTCTCTCTCTCTCTCTCTCTCTCTCTGTGCCTCTCATGAATAAATAAATAAAATCTTAAAAAAAAAAAATAGAACTGCCTTGTGACCCAGCAATTGCACCACTAGATATTTACCCAAAGGAAACAAAAATACAGATTTTATAGCAGCATTATCAACAAAAGCCAAACCATGGAAAGAGCCTAAAGGTCTATTGACTGATGAATGGATACACACACACACACACACACACACACACACACACACAGAATGGAATATTACTAAGCCATCAAAATGAATGAAATCTTGTTATTTGCAACAGATAGGGATAGAGTGTATTATGCTATGCAAAATAAGTCAGAGAAAGACAAATACCATATGATTTTACTCCTATGTGGAATTTAAGAAACAAAACAGATGAACAGGGGAAGGGGAAAAAAAGGGAAAAAAAAGGAGAGGGAGGCAAACCATAATAGACTCTTTTTTATTTTTTTTTTATTTTTTATTTTTTTTATTTATGATAGGCACACAGTGAGAGAGAGAGAGGCAGAGACACAGGCAGAGGGAGAGGCAGGCTCCATGCACCGGGAGCCCGACGCGGGACTCAATCCCGGGTCTCCAGGATCGCGCCCTGGGCCAAAGGCAGGCGCCAAACCGCTGTGCCACCCAGGGATCCCTAGACTCTGAACTATAGAGAACAAACTGAGTGTTGATGGAGGGGATGGGTGGGGGGAGGTTAGATGGGTGATGGGCATTAAGGAGGGCACTTGTGATGAGCACAGGGTGTTATGTGTTAAGTGTTGAATCACTAAATTCTACTCCTGAAATCAACATTATACTGTATGTTTACTAGAATTTAAATAAAAACTTTAAAAAATGGATTATGTAACTATTAAAAAAGTGAAACATGTATTGGAAAAAATCTGAATTGGAAAAAATGTCAAAATGGTAATGGTTGCAGTTAGTAGGCTACCCTAATAACTAATTCTCCTCAGGCTGTTCACTAAATTTTATTTTATTTACTTTATTTTATTTATTTATTCATGAGAGACAGAGAGAGAGAGAGAGAGAGAGAGAGAGGCAGAGACACAGGCAGAGGGGGAAACAGGCTCCATGCAGGGAGCCTGACATATGGGACTCGATCCCAGGTTTCCAGGATCATGCCCTGGGCTGAAGGCGGTGCAAAACCACTGACCCACCAGGGCTGCCCACTAAATCTTATTATAAATATATTATTTTTATTATTTTTGCCTGGGAATAACTTCTGAGTGGCCTGGACAGAGAGAAGTGGAGAGCTGGGGGAGGAGTCTGCTGGGTGGAGCTGTTCAGGAGCTGCTGGCCCATTAACCTCTCCCTTTTAGGTTTTTACCTTCCTGTAGTATCTGCTTCCCTCTTTATTTTTTAGTCTTCCAGAAAATTCTCAAAATCTCTCCTCCTTTGATGTGATACAGATTTGTTCCTTTTTTTGAATTGAAGTATAGTTGATGTACAGTGGGTTTTTTTTTTTTTTTTTTTGATATACAGTGTTAGGTTCAGGTCTGCAACACAGTGATTTGACAATTCTGTACAGTGTGTGATGCTCACCACAATCAGTATAGTTACTGTCTGTCACTAGATTTATTCCTTTACTGCATGATTGGGGTCTAAAGAGAGAGAGAGGAAGTAAGTACTTGTTCTAAATTTGCTACTTGAACCAGAAATCCCAATTTGATTCTTGAAATATAGAAGAAGTGTATTGTATTCCTATAGAATGTTTAATGTTTGAATAAGAGATTTAATTATTTTGCTAATGTCAAGTAGTAAATTGACACTTACTAATGTCAATTACTAAAGTCACTTAGATTGGGAAACTTTGGCCTAAGACAGAGCTTCTTGCACTGAACTTAAGCTGAGAAAATCTATTGTATAACCCTGACTGGCCTGGTCTTTTGATGAAGTTTTAACTATGGCATGCAGGTAAATGCCTTTCATAAAATATAAAATGCTGACTAAGCACACAGTTGTAAAACACTCGTCAGTCCCAGACTCAGATAAAGTGGAAAACTTCATAGGAAGCAAAAGGATAAAAGGAGTAGATGGAAGAGGGTAATGAATTCATTCAATCAGCTAGTAGAACTTTTTGTATCAGAAAAATGAACACATTTTCCATAAACATTTAATTTCCATTTGAACGTTGCTATTGAATTTGCTATAATTACCTCTTGAGGGAAATGGTTCTACTTTCTGACTGTAATTAGCTCCAGGAATATTTTCCCAATTTCAGTTTCAGTTTGCCCTTTGCTCTTGCTTTACTGTTCTTCAGGCCTCTTCAATCTAAAGTCTGTTTTCCTCTCAAGTCAGGCACTTTTTTTTTCAAGTGTTTTTCTACCTGAAATGTCATTTCTTTAATCTAAATAAATCAGATCTCTTGACCTCTTTTGGTAGCTTTCTTCTCCTATTAGCAACTGTTTTCATTTGTTTCTAGAATCTAAGGTTTCTCTCAATATTTTATCTGCCAAATTCAGTTTTCACATACTATATAAATGTCTCTTTTATCCAGATATAAAATAGCACCCTAACCATTTCATAGTGAAAACCCTTTGCATCACCTTTCAAATCACAATTGGGTGAACTTTTCTTTAATAGACACACATATTGTAATTAATACATTTGTAGATATATCTTTGGGGGTGGGCTCTGAAGGCAATTTTGAAAATCATGTGCTATTTTTCACTGCCTTACATAAGGTTTTTGCACTGTCAACTCATAGATTCTGCAAATGTTACTTTATCAGTTGATAAACCCACAGCTATTCATGCAGACTCTGCACCCAGTCATTCATTTGTTCAACACCAATATGTGCCACATGCTGTTTTAGCTACTCTGAAGCAATAGTGGATGAAAAACAAACTTGATCCCTGCTCTGTGGAGTTAGGAATCTGGTAGGGGAAAACATTTCAAATGTGATAAGTGCTATGAAGGAAAAGCATGCAATTAACTCTAATGGGACAAGAGGTTTCAGGAAAGCTGCTTGGGATCACAGATGCCATATGCAAATACATTTATTTGAGTGTAAATGATATTTGAGAAGTATCTGGAGCTTCAGCAGCAATAGGTTTTTTTGTTTTGTTTTGTTTTGTTTTGTTTTGTTTTTAAGACTTATTGGAGCTCCTGGGTGGCTCGGTCAAGCAGCTGGCTCTTGATTTCTGCTCAGGTCATGATCTTAGGGTCATGGGATCAAGCCCCACATCAGACTGCACACTCAGCATGGAATCTCTTCAGGATTCTCTCTTCCTCTGCTCCTCCCCCCTTGTTCTATCATTTTAGAAAGAGAGAGAGAACGTGAGTGAGTACATGAGTGGAGAGGAGGGGCAGAGGGAGAGAGAGAACTTCCAGGAGATTCCCTTTGGAGCAGGGCTCAGTCCCACGACTCCTGAGATCATGATCCAGCCAAAGTCATACTCTTGACCCATTGAGCTGCCTAGGTGCCCCAGCAATAGTATTTTTTTTAATTTATTGAAATATAATTCATATAATACACAAATCACCCATTTAAAGTGTATAAACCAACAGCTTTTGGTATGCTACATGAATTTTTAATTGTAGTTTTATATATATATAAATATTGTTATATATATAAGACCATAAAATTTGCCATGTTAATGATTCTTAATGGTATAATTAGTGACACTAATTACATTTGTACATTAATACAGTGTCATGCAGCCATCACCACAAAAACCTTTCATTAATCACCCTAAACTGAAACTCTATATTTGTTAGGCAGTAATTCCTAGTTCCCCTCCCCCACCCCTGGTAACCTCTATTCTAAATTTTGTCTCTATGAATTTGCCTATTCTAAGTACCTCATATTTGGAATCATACAGGATTTGTCTTTTTATGTCTGGCTTGCTTCACTTAGATAACGTGTTCAGAGTTTATTAATGTTGAAGTGTGTATCAGAACTTCATTTTTATAGCTGAATAGTATTTCATTGTGTGTATTTACAATACACCACATTCTATCAGTTCATTTGTTCATGGATGCTTGAGTCATTCCCATCTTCAGCTCTTGTGAACAATGCTGCAATAAACATTGATGTGTATCTGTTTGAGTTCCTGTTTTCTGTGCTATTGAGTAAACATCTAGGAGTGGAATTGCTGGATCATATGGTAATTCTGTCTATCTTTTTGAAGAACCATCAAACTCTTTTCTATGGTGGCTACACCATTTTATATACTCATCTTGAATATATGAGTGTTCCAGTTTCTTTCTGTTCTCGCCAACACCTGTTATTATCACTTAAAAAAATCATAACCATCCTAGGAGGGATGAAGTTAACCTATTTTTAACTTTTGGAGAAACCGCCAGACTGTTTTCCAAAGTGGTTATACCATTTTACATTCCCACCAGCAGTGTATGAAGGTTTCAGTTTCTGCATGTCCTTGCTAACACTTGTTATTACCGGATGATTTGATTCTAGCCATCCTGGGTGGTATGAAGTAATACCTCATCATGATTTAAATGTGCATTTCCTTGGGGAGCCTGGCTAGCTCTGTCAGTGGAGTGTGCGACTCTTAATCTCACCAGTGTGGATTCAAGCCCCATGTTGGGTGTAGAGATTACTTAGTGAAATCTTTAAAAAAAAAATTAATATGCAGTTCTTTTTTTTAAATTTGCATTTCTTGATGGCTGATAATATTGATCATCTTTTCATGTGCTTATTGGCCTCTTGTTTGTCTTTGAAGAAATGTCTATGCAGATCCTTTGCCCATTTTTAAATTAGCTTGTCTTTTTATTATTGAATCATAGAAGTTCTAATAGCAGTATTTTTTTTTAAAGATTTATTTATTTATTTGAGAGATTGTGAGAGAGCAGAGGTGGGCAGATGGAAAGAAAATCTCAAGCAGACTCCCTGCAGCACTCGATCTCAGGACTCTGAGATCACCACCTGAGCCAAAACCAAGAGTCAGATGATTAACTGACTGAACCACTCAGTCACTCTTAACAATATTAATGTTAATTCAAAGCTACTGGGCAGTGGTTCAAAAAGGAGCCCTTCTTTAGCCCAACAGTAATATGTCTGTCTGTAATCCCTGGGATATTTTTATGAGTCTTTCAGTACTTCCAAGGATTTATGGGGGTCAGTTAGTTTCTTGATCTGATTCCTTTGGGGTTTTCACATGAAGTCAAATGATTAATTCTAAAAAAGAAGAGACTCATTTTAACCCAAAACAATAGTCAAATACCTAAATCTTACTGTTTCCCCCTATAATTTTATTATTTTTCTGTGCAGTAATTTTCCTTGGGTTTTCACAATTGTCTTGGTTTGGTATTTAGCTATGTTCCAATTATTTATAATTATTTCCACTATTTATTTCCTTTTTTTTAAAAAAAAACTTTTGGCCCTATTTTTTTTTTTTTCTTTTTCTTTTTTTTTTTTTTTTTTTTTAATTCATGGTAGAGAGAGCGAGAAAGGCAGAGACACAGGCAGAGAGAGAAGCAAGCTCCATGCCAGGAGCCCGACGTGGGATTCGATCCCGGGACTCCAGGATTGCGCCCTGGGCCAAAGGCAGGCGCCAAACCGCTGAGCCACCCACGGATCCCCCCACTATTTATTTCTTTGTATTTGGTTAGAATCATTGAGTTCCATGATATATATCATTTGTTTTTTTTTTTTTTTGAGTTATAATTGATATGCAACATTATATTTGTTTCAGAGGTACAACATAATGATTCAGTATTCCTATATATTTTGAAATGATCACCACAATAAATCTAGTTAACATCTAGTTAACATTAACATCTAGTTAACATAAATCTAGTTAACATTACCACATGTAGTTACAGATTCTTTTTTTTTTTTTCTGTGATAAGAACTTTTTTTTTTTTTAATTCTTTTTTTTTTTTTTTAATTTATTTATTCATGATAGTCACACGGAGAGAGAGAGAGAGAGGCAGAGACACAGGCAGAGGGAGAAGCAGGCTCCATGCACCGGGAGCCTGACGTGGGACTCAATCCCAGGTCTCCAGGATCGCGCCCTGGGCCAAAGGCAGGCGCCAAACCGCTGCGCCACCCAGGGATCCCTGTGATAAGAACTTTTAAGATTTATTCTCTTAGCACCTTTACAGCATGGTAACTATAGTTAATAACACTGTATTGTATGATTACATCATTTATACCACTCCTGGGTCATGGGCAATTTTCATGTCAAATTAATTCACATTTGATTAATGTCAAATGCATTCAAGGTTATTAATGAGAAATTATACTTGGGATTTATAAAGCAATTTCTACATACAAAGTGCTCTTCAGATAGTAACTAATTATGCTTTACAATACACCTGAAAGATAGATTTATTACTAATAATATTTGTCCTGATATCAAGTTCCATGAAGTGCCCCTTGACACAAAAATCTAATATTATATAAGTTAATTGAGAAGAACCTTTGCTTCTCAGCTTGCAGGCAACTGTTTATCCAGGTATCACATCATTTATCTCTTGGCAGATGTTTTTTTTCAAAAGCAATACTCAAAAGTGTTGCAAATACTTGATGAATTATACCTTGTCTTAATAGAGGAACCGTGAATAAAAATCTCCCTTTTGCTATTTGATTTCAAGATAAAAGGGAAGGGAAATTATAATTTTTAGTTGAAAGGTGAGTGTCAAAAAAAAAAAAAAGGTGTCTTAAGAAATGATCAACCTCTTTAAAGCACTGTGAATTTCAGATGGGTTATTTGAATCCATAACAGTGGAACGAGTTCAATGATTACTTAGGATAAAGGGAGTGATAGGGTCCACGAGAATTGGGTTCTGTTTTAAACTCTCACATTGACATTGACTACTTTAGTGATGTTTGGGCAGGTCTCCTAGCCTGAGTTAGTTTGCTTATACAATCATGAGGTCACTGTAAGTCAGTTCTATAAACTGATAGTCTGAATGCAGCCCTAATTATGAGTTGTTTAGCCCACAATATATATATATATATATATATATATATATATATATATATATATATATATATATATATATTTTAATTTGATCTGGTTTCCTACATTTTTAAAAAGGGAAAAAAATCTTAAAACTGAAGGAAATTATCCTGATTTTATATCAAATAAATACCAGAAATAAATACCAGAACCATATCAAGGGAGAGCAAACAAAGAAATCAAGAAAGAAGTAATACAAATAACTTAGGCACATGGACTTCCCTTGTATACCCTCAGTTTGGAGTAGGGAAGAGGCTGGGGAGGGGGAAGAATTGCAAACAGACTATGATTTTTTTTTTTAAGATTTTTTATTGAGTAATGGCTACACCCAACATGGGGCTCAAACTCACAACCCCAAGATCAAGAGTTACATGTTCTGACTAAGCCAGCCAGGTGCCCCTATGATCACTTTTAAGTAGGTTCATTTATGTGGTGGTATGGCAAGAAATTCTGAGATGACTTTGGATGTATAATGGGATTAAGCAAGTAAGTAAATACGTTGATGTTGGAAGCAAGAGTTCTCAATGAAGAAGAAGGGACAAACAAATATGGAATATGAGCAGGGATTGGAATTGGAGTTAGTAGTATATACTCATGGTTTCTGAAATATATGTGTTTATGCACGTATTAATCTATTGCTATAAAACTATCCTAAAATTTAGCAGCTTAAGACAACAAACATTTATTATCTTATAGTTTCTGTGGGTTAGGTATCCAGGAATAGCTTAGCTGAGTGGTTCGGACTCACTGTCACTCATGAGATTATAGTCAAGCTGTTGACTAAGGCCACAGTCATCTTCAAGGTTGACTGAAGCTGGGAAACCCACTTCCAGGCTTACCAGTATGGTTGTTAGCTGACAGCTTCAATTGTGCATTATGTGGACTTTTCCATAGGCTGCCTAAAATATGGTAGCTGACTTTCCAGAGACAGTAAAGGGAGGAAGAGACAGAAACCAAAATGAAAGCTCCACAGTGTCTTTAATAACCTGATCTCAGAAGTGACATATCATCAATTCTGCTGTGTGCTATTGATCACTCAGACCAAACCTCTCACAAAACCTCCCACCAGGGTGTGAGTGCCAAGAGACAGGGATTGTTGGATGCTATCTTGGAGTTGGCTCTCATAATGCATGTGTATATATGTCTATATCTATATGTTTGCATGTATGTGCATGTACATATGGCTATGTATACATGTATTTCCTAGCTCTGTTGACCAGAAGAGCCAGAAAGCAAAGACATGGTGGTAGCAATCAGCATATCTAGCATCCAGATTTTGGTCTCTAATTTCATTCTCTGTAAAAACAACGAGAGCCTCTCAGATAAGGTTGATTCCAGGGTAGGGGCAGGTGGGTACAAGATGATACAGGAACAACCTTTGCTCTTCCAGAAAATAAAGAAATACCCAAACACACGATAGGGAAATGTCACAAGGATGTAGAAGCCAGCTGGATGGATCTACCCATCAAATCTGTGACAATTTGGACTTCTAAATAATTAAGTAAAATAAGTTATCAATGATTGAAAAAAAATACAAACTCATGAATTTTTACTGATGATCGGTTGGTAGGTAGATAGATGACTTCTCTTGCTTAAAGTAGAATGACTAGGCCTTACTGTTAAATATAGACAGAGTGCTGGATTTAGGAAATCATCATTTGCATCCATAATGGTAAAGACTGGATCATACAAGAATCATCAATGCATGCTAAATTTAGGATGAAATTTTATGAAGAGAAATTTTATGAAGTCTTAAAGTATCTCCCCCACAGACTACTTATTGATTGCAACTGAAGAAAACATCCCAGTAATTATAGAGTAGAGAAACAGGGTAACAGCTTGACCAGGTGATCAAAATCAGCCGTGAAGGACAGACATACTTTGCATGCTTCCAAACGATATGTTCTAAGAACTCTACCCAAGGATATAAAACCTGAATCTAATCAAGAGGGAACATCTGATGAACACAAAAGAAACTTTCTATTTGAAAAGAAAAGTGTCCAGAGGAACAGTATTCTTTAAAAATGTCAATATTGTGAAAGAGAGGCTGTGGAGATGTTTCAGATTAAAAGAGACTAAAGAGGCATGGCAATTACATGCAGTTACCCAACCCTAGACTCATTCCTGTACTGGAAAAGGAAAAAGTGCTATATAGGTCAGCTGAAATATGGGCAGTAAGTAGCTTACATAAAAGTATTGTGGTAGAAGAAGATTGGTCTGTCCCGTTGGCCAGAGATTGGTTTTAATGCTAGCTTCCCTATTACTAAATGTATGATTTCTGTGTCTTTGTTTTCTCCTCTGAAAATGTAGATAATTAAACCCATCTCATGTAGGTTATAAAACTATTTAGCCAGAGTTAAATACTTGGTGCAGAGTAGTAGACCTTCAATACATGTCTTGTTGTCTGCAGTGGGACCACCAACTGAAAATTATCTGCTTAGTTTTTTTTCCACGTAGGAAACCAGGTGTAATCACTACAAAATGATCTCTCTGCCCTAATGGTATGAAAAATTGAAATAATTTTCCTAAGCATTTATCTTACCACCATAGGGTGGTTAAGGCCATTGCTACATGTGGTCTGACTTTTTTCTAACTACTTTAATAAATGATGTTGGCACAGTCGCTCAGATTGGCTGTATAGCCCCACCAATTGATAATCACCTGCCAAAACCAGTTTTGATTATTTTCAGAGTATTGGATGCCTGCTGAACACAAAATAAGATATGACACCAGCCTAGCAAGTTGGTTGTCTTAATGCCAAGACTGTCTTTTCTTGTGTCCAGTAGCTTCTATTTAGGGCATTCTCTAAAGGGCATTCTTTAGAAAGATAAGCAATATTTCAGTACATAAAATATGAATACCCACGTCCTTTAACTGATTTCTATGATTTCTTAGAGTAATGGAACTATTATTGAAAGAGACCGTGTAATTCTCTACCACAATTTTTTCCTTTTTAGTAGTCTTTTAGTAATTTGACTCTCTAGAAATATCTCATTAGGAATGTGAACAATCTCTAAGAATCAGCATACACCACAAAAATAAAAAAGAATTTCTGGAATTTTCACATAACTGTACCCCATACATTGACTGTCTCCTGCTGACCCTTTAATTTCTTATTAGAAAATTTTTTTTTTTTTTTTTTTTTTTTTTTTTTTTTTTTTTTTTAGAGAGAGAAAGAATGAGCTGGCTGGGGGTCAGGATGGGGAGGGACAGATGGAGAGGGAGAGAGAGAATCTGAGAGAACCTTAAACAGGCTTCACGCCCAGCGTGGAGCACAACACAGGGCTCATTCTCATGGTCCTGAGATCATGACCTGAGCCAAAATCAAGAGTTGGACACTTAACCCACTGAACCATCCATGTCCCTCTCCTTCTGAACCTTTATAGCAGTCTGAGATCAGCTTGTGCATCTCAGTGCTGCTTAACTATTCCAATATGCAAAGCTTTTTCGGATTACTTGAGTGGAAGATATTCATGGGTATACTTTAAGAAACGTATCCTTGTATTTTGGGAACAGTACCTTCACTTGGTTCAATATACAGAAAGTGCAGAAGGTCAGTAGTGAAAAGTCTTCCTTGTACGTTCCAAGCCACCCAGTTCCCCTCTTTGAGCAGTCAACGATAAGAGTTTCTGGTATATCTTTCCAGGAATATTTTGTGAGTATATATGAAAATATTAATGTGTACTGTCTCTCTCGGGTAAATATTTATACACACTGTTCTGCACCATGTTTTATTTTTCACCCACAGTAGATCTTGGAGATCCTTCTTTGTCAGCTCATAAAGAACGCTTCCATTCTTTTCTAGGGTTAAGAATATTTCATTGTATGAATGTACCAGTGTTTAACCAGCCAAATGATAGACATTTTGGTTGCTTTCCACTGTCTGCTCTTGTAAGCAATACTGCCATAAATATTCTGGTGTATGTATCACTCTGGATATGCTTAAACATCCCTATAGGTTAAATATTTAGAACTAGAGTTCCTATGTCAAAAAATCCATTTGTAAATATGATAGATACCATCAAATTGTCCTCTGTGAGAATGTTACCAGTTTGCATTTCTCTATAGTGGAGAAGTGTGTCTGTTGATCTCCTTGATGTTACCACATAGTGTTATCACCCTTCCTTGACTTTTGACAAGTAATAAACAAAAAATGTTGTTTCGATAAATCTTTTTTTAAAATTGTATATATTTATTCATGAGAGACACAGAGAGGGAGGCAGAGAGATAGGCAGAAGGAGAAGCAGGCTCCATGCAAAGAGCCCGATGCGGGACTCAATCTTGGACCTCAGGATCACACCAAGCCAAAGGCAGATGTTCAAAGGCTGTGCCACCTAGGCTTCCCGGGTGCCCCTGTTTCAGTAAAGTCTTATTTGTGTTTCTCTTGTTCTAAATGAGATTTAACATTATCTTTAGTTTAAGCCCCACTTGTATTTCTTTTTTTCTGTGAGCTCTAAGTTCATACCCTTTGCACATTTTTTTTTCTTGGATTGTGTATCTTTTTTATTTGAGAAGGTTTGTATATAATTAGGAAAATTAACCCTTCGTATTTGACATAATCTGAGAATGCTTTTTCCAAGTGTATTATCATAGAGGCTTTTATAGTAGCTAGTTTATTTTATTTTATTTTTTTAATTTTATTTATTTATGATAGGCACACAGTGAGAGAGAGAAAGAGAGGCAGAGACACAGGCAGAGGGAGAAGCAGGCTCCATGCACCGGGAGCCCGACGTGGGATTCGATCCCGGGTCTCCAGGATCACGCCCTGGGCCAAAGGCATATGCTAAACCACTGTGCCACCCAGGGATCCCTATAGTAGCTAGTTTAAAAAAAAAAATTGAGGTATAGTATACACACAAAACATACTTAAATTAGTGATTTTTTTTTTTTTTTAAGTGAAGACACTAGGGATGCCTGCATGGCTCAGGGGTTGAGCACCTGGTTTAGCCCAGGGTGTGATCCTGGAGTCCCAGGATTGAGTCCCACATTGGGCTCCCTGCATAGAGCCTGCTTCTCCCTCTGCCTGTCCCTCTGCCTTTCTCTCTATGTGTCTCTCATGAATAAATAAATAAAATCTTAAAAATAAATAAATAAAAGTGAAGACACTCATGTAACCACCATCCAGATCAAGAAATGTCATGTTTTATCATTTGTGGAAATATTATTAATTCCAAAAGAAAATGTAAAAATAAATCTTTGAAAGAGGTAAACCATTTTGGATAGATTAGAGACTATAGACAATTAGCATTTTAATTTTCATTATTTAGTGGTGATCGTGGTATGAAAAAGTTGTATTATGTAAAAGAGCAGAAAATTGTAAGGAATATGATTTTTTTCTGGCTAGATTGCATATTTTAATACTAGCTTACTCATATTCTTTTCTGATGAAGTAAAACATACCCTACAGTAAGTGCTATAAAGAGAGCCTTGAAGAATATTAATTTTAGATGAGCCCCAGAAGAGTGATTCATCATTTTGCATTTGGAGCAAAGATCTGGGGATGTTCCACTGTACTCAAATTTGCTACTAATTATTTTAGGGTTTCTGATGCATTTTAAATACCATGGAAGCTTTTCTTGTTTGGGTCAATGATTCATTCAAATGCTCATTTCCTCTGAGTATTCTAAATGTTCTAAATGATTATCCATTGAAACTTCTCTCCAAGTACATCACTGAGAGCCTGCGGCAGTAATAGCCAAGCAAATAATTTCAAGGCTGAACACACAGTGTCAAAAAGGCCTGTTTTAAAAATCTGATTTTTAAAAACATGCATAAAGTTTGACCTTAGACCATTACTAATGGCTATTAAGAATGATAACAGAAGAACTCTTCTTTGAATAAATACAATCCAAACATTATCTCAAATTGATGCAATTACATTTCATCTTCCTCTTTTAACTTCATTTTAAATAAGAAATCTTCACATCCAATCTGGATGTTAGAAATACCCAAATTTATATCAGCGTGGTAGCCCATGAAAATCACAAATAAGAAACAAAAAAGCTCCAAAGGCAGGAAGTCTAAGTAAGCTGTAGCATTACAGTGTGTTCCAGCCTAAATTTGATCAGTTTTGATTTTTGACTTTGGCTGAGTCCCTGGGGAGTCATGAAAAAAGTGTATGAATTTTGTAAATTTAGTTTTGTATTTTTGCCTGCTTTGCATATCAAACCCACCAAAGACTTCTTCCTTGCATAGCATTATTTTAAACTGTCATCATGGGTGATGTCCTTTGTATAATAAGACTTGCCTGTAAATATGATGAAATCAGGAAATCAAGGGAACAGAGATTAGGAGAATAGCTAGAAGCCATAATGCATATAGGAATTTTTACAGATGAGGAAAGAGCTTTACCAGCTGTGAGAGAATTTCACCTCTCTCTTTTTGTAACAAGCAGAATGTGAAATCATGAGCCAGAAATCCTCTCTTCAACCCTAGGACAAGAATAGCATTATTCTCACTGTTGGTATTCAAATATGTGCTCTGAAGAGCCTTAGAGAATATTGCAAAACTTCACTAGGGAAGGGCACACATTGCATTGTTAGCATTCACAACTTAGGCCAAATCATTGAGGATTCTTAACCTCACTTATACTAAAACATCTGCTCTTGTCTCCAACATGAAGAGGCAGTAGGGCGAAGAAAACATTGAATGGATATCTATGTTTTTATAGTTCTGACTCTCCAATGAAGTAGATATCAGGTAAGATGTTTTTGCATCTCAGTGGTCTCTGCATCCCAAAGTGTCAGTGTTCTATAATTTACACTAAAGTATAAATGACTCACAACTAGGTTTGTTAATTTATTTCACACAGAGTAAGTTCAAAACTTAAAAATAAAAGTCTACCCTCCATGTCAGCCTGTTTGTTGGGATTAGGAGGAGGGTAGGGAAAGGAAGCAGGACCCACAGAGACATGCAAGAAGAGGGATGATAAGAACATCAGAGGTTATATGGTGCTATTTCTTTTGCTTCTATTCCTTCTAAAGAGACCTACACAAACTGGAGGTGGTCAGAAGCTGGGTTATATAGAGCTTAAATGTTGCCAGGCTAAAAATAAAATATTGGCCCATATTTCTATAGCTCGCATATTTCTTTTGATCCTTTACCGATACTATAGTTATCTTTCTCTCATCAAAATTTGACCTAAAGAACTGGCATAAAGATAGACATATAGACCAATGGAATAGAATATAAAGCCCAGAAATAAACCCTTGCAAAATAATCAAATTATTTTTGACTGGGATGGCAAGACTATTCAGTGGGGGAAAGGATAGTCTTTTTAACAAATATTGCCGAGAAAACTGGGTATCTACATGGAAAACAATGATGTTAGGGGCATGTAGGTGGCTCAGTAAGTTAAGCATCTGCCTTTGGCTCAGGTTACAATCTTGAGGTCCTGGGATCAACCCCTATGTCAGGTTTCCGGCTCAGTGGGGAGTCTGCTTCTCCCTCTCACTTTGCCCCCCTTTGCCCCCCCCCTTGTGCACTCTCTTTCTCTCTCTAATTAAAAAAATCTTCAAAATAATGATCTCAGACCATTGCCTTACTGCATATACAGAAATTAATTTTACATGGACCAAAAGTCTAAACATAAATATTAAAACTATAAAACTCTTAGAAGAAAACATGGGGGAAAAGCTGAATGACACTGGATTTGTCAGTGATATCTTGGATACGACATCAGAGGTACATGTAACAAAAGAAAAAATAGATTTGACTTTGAGAAAATTAAAAATGTTTGTGCATCATTGAACACAGTCAGCAGTGGAAAGCAACCTGCAGAATGGAACAAAATATTTCCAAATCATGTATCTGATAAGGGATTAATATCTAGAAAATACAGAGAACTCCTAAAGCTTAATAACAGCAACAAAAAACAACCAGATTAAAAAATGGACAAAAGACTTCAATAGACATGTCTCCAAAAAAGATATGTGAGTAGTCAACAAGTATATGAGAAGATGCTCGACATTACTAATCAACAGGGAAATGCAAATCAAGACTACAGTAAGATATCACCTCACACCCATTTACTGGATGGCTCGTATAAAAAACAAAACAAAACCAGAAAATAACATTGTTGCTGAGAATGTGGAGAAATTGGAACCCTTGCATACTGTTAGTGGGAATGTAAAATAATGCAGTCACTTGAAAGCAGCAGGGTGGTTCCTCAAAAAATTAAAAATAGAATTGCCATACTATGCAGCAATTCCCCATCTGGGTATATACCAAAAATAATTGTGAGTGGGATCTCAAGACATTTGTATACCCATGTTCCTAGAGCCATTATTCACAATAACTAAAACATGGAAGAAACCCAAGTGTCCATTGACAGATGAATAATAAGCAAAATGTGGACTATACATACAATGGAATATTATTCAGCCTTAAAAAGGAAGGAAATTCTGACATGTGCTATAATATGAATGATGAAGACATGCTAAGTGAAATAAGGCAGTCAAAAAAAAGACAAATACCATTTGAATCCACTTATATGAGGTACCTAGAACAGTAATAGTCATAGAACCAGAAAGAATGGTAGTTGTCAGGGCCTGGAGGGATAAAGCATTGGAAGATTTGTTTAATGGGAGTTGAGTTTCATTTTTGCAAGATTAAAAGAGTTGGAGGTGATAATGGTGATGGTTGCATAGCAATATGAAAGTATTAGTCTTATAGTACTTAATACCAGTGAATTATACTGTTAAAAATGGTTAAGATGGGGCAGCTTAGGTGGCTCAGTGGTTTAGCGCCACCTTCAGCCCAGGGTGTGATCCCGGAGACCCGGGATTGAGTCCCATGTCAGGCTCCCTGCATGGAGCCTGCTTCTCCCTCTGCCTGTGTCTCTGCCCTCCCCCCACCGCCCCATGAATAAATAAATAAAATCTTTTTTTTAAAAAACGGTTAAGATGGTACCATTTTATGTGTATTTTACCACAGTAAAAAACTTAAAGATTCATTTAAAGAATTCGCAGATTAATTTTAACCAAGTAAGGGTTGCACTTTGAACTTCTTATATGAAGGATGTGAGGTCATTAGGTAAGCAGTGTACTGGACCACAAATTCCTTTACCAGTGGCAGGCAATAACAACATTGGGAGTCATCTGCCGTCACTTAGTGCTGCTTGTACTTTTAGCCAAGTTACAACTACAGCACTCTCCCTCTTCAACATAACTTATGACTTAAAAAATAATTATAGCTAATATTTACGGAGTTCTTACTGTATGCCAGGATACTGTACTTAGAGTTTTATACATATTTATGTTAATCTTTATAACAATGCTGTGAGTTAGGTGCTATTATCATGTCTGTTTTACATACGAGAAGTTTTGTTCTTAGAGTGGTAAAATCAGTAAATTGTGAAGCTGGGAGACCATTCTTGGTTGTTGGGCAAGCACGTACAGCTTCTGTCTGTCCCCCGCTCACTCCTCCACCCACCCTCGTGTGTCAACATCCCCTCATCCTTTGCACCTGAGCCAACCCCTAAATTGACAATTTGATGTTTTTGTTTCATTGAAAGTAGCAAATAACACTGATAATGTTTATTAAATCCGCACTATGTGCTGCTCCCAGTGCTATCCTTCACTGTTGCTGCTGTGTCAGACCCATTCTTTGTGAATACCTCCTTCAGCACCACCACCTCACCACCACCTGACCATGTGACCGTCCAGGACTCCTCCATCTGAAATGTCAGAGGTAGGGACTATCAGTCAAGAGCTAGCTCTGATTGTTCTGCTAAAACTACCTCAACATGCAGACATCCAGAATGATGATCCCTTGGAGGAAAGCTGAGATTCAAATACAAAGAGAAGAGAGTTGAAGGAAAGGTTTACAGAGCTGGGGATTCAGATCCAAGTCCATGAGGTCAAGAGTTAGCAAATACTGGTAGCTCTTAACTCACATCATGGTCTGGAGGTTTATTTTACAAACGTGTTTCAAGATGTGCTAAAAGCTCATGTTCAATGTTATATTCTTACACTAGAATGATGCCTCCGTGAGAGCTGGGTTTTCTCTACTCTTGCTTATATCCAGTATCTAGAACTCTGCCTGCCACAGTGGATGATCATAAATATTGAGAAATCATAAGTATTTGTGCAGTGAATGAATGAATGAATATGTGCCTCATCATATTGTAAAGTACATGAAAAAAGTTCATTGGGCTCCTGGAGTTTGAACTCATTATGCTGAGATCAAGACCTGAGCTGAGATCAAAAGTCTGATGCTTAAACAACTGAGCCACTAGCTGTCTGGTTTATCATTTTTTTCCTTTAACACCTTTACCCCAAATAGGCTAAGGAAGAAATTTTTTTCCTCTTCAAAAATTACAGCATTTCCCCCCCGCCAAATGTCCTGTGGCACATTATATCTGAATGGTACAATCCAGAGGGTTGAATGATAAAATGGGGAAATGCTGAGTTAAAAATTATTTATTTTTAAAGATTAAAAAATATATATTTTACTTAAGTTCAATTTGCCAATATATAGTATAACACCCAGTGCTCATCCCATCAAGTGCCCTCCTTAGTGCCCGTCACTATCTTTAAAGATTTTATTTATTTATTTGGGAGAGAGAAAAAGTGAGGGATAGAGCATGAGCCAAGGGGGAGGGGCAAAGGGAGAAGCAGGCTCCCTGCTGAGCCCCACCAGGGACTTCATTCTGGGACCCTGAGATCATGACCCAATCCCAAAGGCAGACACCCAGCCAACTGAGCCACCTAGGTACCCCATGCTGAGTTACAATTTAAAAGGATTCTTTGATGCTGGACCTCTCAGAGCTCTTAATGTGCTTTCTCATGTTGAGTCTGTAAAGAGAGGAGAGAGAGCATGTGCAATTTTCCAAAATTAATTTGCCATGGAACACTTCAATACAAAGAAACTTAGAACAAGTACTTCAAGGAAAACTTTAGAAATTCTTGTCTAGAAGTTTCTGCAGTTTTACCTTATCTAAACCAATACATGTCAGATCTCTTCCATCATCTAAATCTTTCTTGACCTGCTCCATACTCCATCAACATTTACATGATTTCCATTAATTTCCACCATAGTCTTCCAGGGGGTTGACTAATCTGATATATTCAGGTAAAATGTTAGTTCCAGATAAGAACTTTCTTACTTCCCAAACCACATTAGCATTGCAAGGAAGCTTAAGGTAGCCCCAACCCAAGAGTTGGCCAGTTCAGAATTTGAGGCAGTCTCAGTCAGTGGAATGGGAGCAGAAAAAGGGGTGAGGGTCAGGAACAGTTTGGTTTGGAGGAAAAGGATTTTGACAACCCTTTGAGTTATACCCTATAGGGATCTACTCCTCTCTCCACACAAACAGCAGGCCCTTTATATCCTCTGCTGCCAAACTGGGACGACTCTTCTTTTCCAGTATTAGAAGGAAATATCAGTAGGTGACCAACCATTCTGATTTTTCCAAAAGTGAAAGATTTCTCGGCACATAGGACTTTGAGTTCTAAAACCAGGGAAGTCCTAGGCAAACCATGACAGAACAGACTCTTCACAAAATGTAATGATTTTGTGGGTCTCTAAAATTTCTGAATCAGAAACGTCAGTATAAGCCACATATAGTCATTGTCACTGAATTGCAGAAATGCATTTGTGAGTTTTTTTTGCTCATCGTGAAGGAAAATGATGTGGGAGAAAAAGTATACAGTGTTCTCAGTCATTTGAAATCAATTATGCAGTTTGTGGAAGGCCTAGCTTTCTCCTTCCATTTCCTCACCTTGTCTTTTTGGGCACTTCACTGCCTTTTTTTTTTTTTTTTTTTGTTCAAGAGCACTGGAGAGGGCATTGAAGCTGGTGGGAAAACTGTTGGTCCTGAGGGTTAGGGCTGCTATTGGTGTTATTGCACTGTTCCCTCAGTCCCCAGTCCCTCTAACCTACTGACTAATATGCATCCGGGCCTTTTGTTACTGAGTTTTTACCATCTTTCTTCTATTTTTTATTTTGTTTTGCTTTCCTAGTGTAATTGTTTAATGTTTTCATGAAAAAATATGATGCCTAACACCATGTGTCAGCTACCGTGCTATAGATTTTGAATACATTACTTTGTCTAGTTTTCACAAAACTTTAAGATAGAAATAATTGTTTATCCCCATTTTACTGATGAGACTGATTAAGCAATTTGCCTGAGGTCATAATGGCAAGGGAGGCTAGGATGCAGATCTGGGTTACCTGACTCTGCACCACTATTCCTAAGCGCTGCCCTAGCTACACTGTGCCTTCTATGGTTGGAGAGAAACCTAACTTTGCAACCCTAGGCTGTCATCACCAGGTGAGATGAGTCTGGGTGTTGGGAAAATGCTTTATCATTCAGATATTTTTATATACACAGACTTAATTCAATAGCTGGAGTTCCTCCTTTCTCATTGGCTGTTCCTTCTCAGTTTCATTTGCATACTTTGCCTTCAATCAGTCATTAAATACAGGATTCCTGAAATCTCATTCCTCGCTCTCCTCCCTTTTTATTCTTTACTCTGTCCTTAGGTTATCGGATTCATGTCTCACAAATCTACATTTCCAAACCCTCTCTTCCAAGCACCAGATCCTGTCTCCAGCTGGGTACCTGCCCTCATCGTAGATGTCCCAAATAATTCTCATACTAAACGTTCTGAATCAGACTAAAGGAACTTCTCCTTGTGGTTGCTTGAATGGACTTGGAGGACCTGGCTCTTTCCAACATCCTCCATCTTACAGCCACTGTATTACCTGGTTATGCAACCTGGAAACCTAGGACTAATCTTCATTATCTCCTCATCTAATCTATTACTACTAGTGTTTCTTGGAGAATTGATAAAGTTTGCTAATCAGTCTACCCACAGACATTCTGCCTTCCTTATTCTTGTTTTTTTTAATTACAGACAGAGAAATCGTGAAAAAAATTTTATTAAATTTTTTATTTTAATTCCAGTATTGTTAACATACGGTGTTATATTAGTTTCAGGTGTACAATATAGCGACTCAACAATCCTATACATTCGTTATTTAGTGTTCATCATGAAGGTATTCTTGCTCTCCTTCACCTCTTGCACCCATCTCCTCACCCATCTCCCTTCTGGTAATCATCAGTTTGTTCGCTAGAGCTAAGAGTCCATTTCTTGGTTTGTCTCCCTCTCTTTTTTTTCCCCCTTGCTTATTTGTTTTGTTTCTTAAATTCCACAGATTAGTGAAATCATGTGATATTTGTCTTTCTCTGATTAAGTTATTATGCTTAGCATCATACTGTCTACCTCCATCCATAATGTCACAAATGGCAGGATTGCGTTATTTTTTATGGCTGAGTAATGTTTCAGTGTGTGTGTGTGTGTGTGTGTGTGTGTGTGTGTGTGTATCAGATCTTCTTTATCCATTCATCTGTCAGTGGACACTTGTGCTGCTTCCATAATCTGCCTATTGTAAATAATGGTGCTATAAACATAGGGCTGCATGTTGATTTGATTTTGTGTTTTCGTATTTTTGCAGTTAATACCCAGTAGTGCAATTACTGGATTGTAGGATAGTTCTATTTGTAACTTTTTGAGGAAACTCCATACTGTTTTCCAGAGACCAGTTTGTATTCCCATCAGTAGTGCAAGTGTGAGGTGATATCTCATTGTAGTTTTGATTTGTTTTTCCTTAATAAGTGATGTTGAACATCTTTTCATGGGTCTGTAAGCCATCTGGATGTCTTCTTTGGGGAAATGTCTATTCCGGTCCTCTGCCCATTTTTAGATTGGGGGGTTTGTTTTTTTGGTGTTTAGTTGTGTCAGTGCAATATATATTTTGAATACTAGCTCTTAATTGGATATGTCATTTGCAGTATCTTCTCTTAATTGCCATTTAGTTTTTGGGATCATTTCCTTTGTTGTGCAGAAACTTTTCATTTTGATGTAGTCCCAATAGTTTATTTTGGCTTTTGTTTCCTTTGCTTTAAGAGGCATACCAGGAAAAATGTTGCTGCAGCCACTGTCAGAAACATTACTGTCTGAGCTCTCTTTTAGGACCTTTATGGTTTCAGGTCTCATATTTAGGTTCTTGATCCATTTGAAGTTTAGTTCTTTTTTTTTTTTTTTTTAAGATTTTATTTATTCATCAGAAACAGAGAGATGTGTGAGAGACAGAGACACAGGCAGAGGGAGAAGCAGGCTCCATGCAGGGAGCCCGATGTGGGACTTGATCCCGAGACTCCAGGATCACGCCCTGGGCCAAAGGCAGGGGCTAACCCACTGAGCCACTCAGGGATCCCCTGGAGTTTAGTTCTGTGTGTTGTAAGAAAGTGGTCCAGTTTTGTTTTTTTGCATGTTACCATCCAGTTTTCCCAACACTGGATGAAGTGTTGAAGAAGGAAAACACAGTTTTCTTCAACACTTGTTGAAGAGACGGTCTTTTTCCCATTGCATATTCTTTACTTCTTTGTCAAAGATTAATTGACCATATAACCATATTAAGTGGGTTTATATCTGAGTTTTCTATTCTGTTCCATTGATGTGTCTACTTTGTGCCAGTAACATACTGTTTTGATCACTACAGCTTTATAATATAACTTGAAGCCCAGAATTGTGATGCCTCCAGCTTTGCTTTGCTTTTTCAAGGATCTTTTGTGATTCCATACAAATTTTAGGATTATTAGTTCTAGATCTGTGAAAAATGCTGGCAGTATTTTGATAGGAATTGCATTAAGTCTATAGATTGCTTTGGGTATATATTTTAACAATATTTGTTCTTCCAATCTGTGAGCATGGAATGGTTTGCCATTTTTTTGTTTCATTTT
Source organism: Canis lupus baileyi (assembly GCF_048164855.1). Taxonomy (NCBI): domain Eukaryota; kingdom Metazoa; phylum Chordata; class Mammalia; order Carnivora; family Canidae; genus Canis; species Canis lupus. The sequence goes on along the minus strand of NC_132839.1, from coordinate 4,577,584 downwards.
CAAATTCTTCCATCAATGTTTTATAGTTTTCAGAGTACAGGTCTTTCACCTCTTTGAGTTAGGTTTATTCCTAGGTTATTTTATTATTTTTGGTAGAATTGTAAATGGGAATATTTTCTTAATTTCTCTTTCTGCTGTTCATTATTAGTGTTTAGAAATGCACCAGATTTCTGTACATTGATTTTGTATCCTGTAACTTTACTGAACTCCTCATATGTCAGTTCTAGTAGTTTTTGGCGGAGTCTTCAGGATTTTCAATATAGAGAGTCATGTCATCTGCAAGTAAATGTTTTGCTTCTTTCTTACCAATTTGGATGCCTTTTATTTCTTCTTGTCATCTAACTGTTGTGGCTAGGACTTCTAGTACTATGTTAAATAAAAGTGTTTAGAGTGCACATCCTTGTTTTGTTCTTGACCTTAGGGAAAATGGTTTTTCATCATTAAGAATGTTTGCTGTGGGTTTTTCACTTGAGGACTTTATTATGTTGAGGTATGTTTCCTCTAACCCTACTTTGTTGAGAGTCTTTTTAATGAATAAATCTTGTACCTTGTCAGATGCTTTTCTACATCTGCTGAAATGATCATATACTTTTAATCCTTTTATTGATGTAATTTGTCACATTGATTTATGAATATTGAACCACCTTTGCATCCCAGGAAGGGTGAAAGGTGATCATGGTGAAAGATTTTTTTAATGTATTGTTGGATTTAGTTTGCTATTATTTTGTCGAGGATTTTACATCTGTGTTTATCAGAGATATTAGACCATAGTTCTCTTTCTGTGGTGTCTTTATCTGGTTTTGGTATCAGGGTAATGCTGGCTTCATCAAGTGAATTTGGAAATTTTCCTCCCTCTTCTGTTTGTTGGGATAGTTTGAGAAGAACAGATGTGAACTCTTCTTTAAATTTTTGGTAGAATTCACCTATGAAGCTGTCTCATCCTAGACTTTTGTTAGTTTGGAGGTTTTTTTTGTTTTGTTTTGTTTTGTTTTTTTACTGATTCAATTTCATTGCTGGTAATCAGTTTGTTCAAGTTTTCTGTTTCTTCCTGCTTCAGTTTTGGTAGGTTATGTGTTTTTAGAAGTTTACCCATTTCTTCTATGTTGTCCAATTTATTGGCATATAATTTTTATAATATTCTCTTAAAATTGTTTGTATTTCTGTTGTGTTGGTTATTTCTCCTTCTTCATATGTGATTTTGTCCAAGTTCTCTCTCTTTTTAGGCAAGTCTTGCTAGAAGTTTATCGATTTTGTTGATGTTTTCAAAGAGCCAATTCCTGGATTCATTGATATGTTCTTGTTTTCTTAGTTTCTGTATCATTCATTTCTGCTCTAATCTTTATTATTTCCTTCCTTCTCCTGGTTTTAGGCTTTGTTTGCTAATCTTTTTGTAGCTCCTATAGGTGTAAGGTTAGATTGTCTATTTGAGATTTTTCTTGGTCCCTGAAGTAGGCCTATATTGCTCTGAACTTCCCTCTTAGAATCGTTTTTGCTGCATCCCAGAGGTTTTGGACCATTGTGTTTTCTTTTCTGTTTGTTTCCATGTACTTTTTTATTTCTTTTTTTGATTTCTTTGTTGATCCATTCATTGTTCAATAGCATTCTATTTTATTTATTTATTTATTTATTTATTTATTTATTTATTTATTTATTTATTTTAAAAGATTTTATTTAGGGATCCCTGGGTGGCGCAGCGGTTTGGCGCCTGCCTTTGGCTCAGGGCGCGATCCTGGAGACCCAGGATCGAATCCCACATCAGGCTCCCGGTGCATGGAGCCTGCTTCTCCCTCTGCCTGTGTCTCTGCCTCTCTCTCTCTCTCTCTCTCTCTCTCTGTGACTATCATAAATAAATTAAAAAAATAAAAAAAATAAAAAAATAAAAGATTTTATTTATTTACTCATGAGAAACAGAGAGAGGCAGAGACATAGGCAAAGAGAGAAGCAGACTCCATGCCAGACGCCTGATGTGGGACTCGATACTAAGACTCCAGGATCATGCTCTGGGCCAAAGGCAGACACTTTTAACTGCTGAGCCACCCAGACATCCCTGTTTAGTAGCATATTATTTAACCTCTATATATTTGTGGTCTTTCCAGATTTTTTTCTTGTGAGTGATTTTTAGTTTCATAGTATTATGGTCATAAAAATGCATGATATGACTGAATTTGTTGAGATTTGTCTTGTGGCCTAGTATGTGATCTCTTCTGGAGTATGCTCCATTTGCATTTGTAAAGAATGTGTATTCTGCTCTTTTAGGATAGAATGTTCTGCATTGTTCTGTTAAATCCATCTGGTCTAGTATGTTATTCAAAGCCACTGTTTCCTTTTTGATTTTCTGTTTGGATGATGTGTCCAATGATGTAAGTAGAATGTTGAAGTCGCTTACTGTTACTGTATTACTATTGATTAGTTCCTTAATGTTTGCTATTAACTACTATATTTAGTTGGGTGCATAAATATTTACAATTGTTATTTCTTCATGCAACTTTTTATTTTTTAAGATTTTATTTATTTATTCATGAGACACACACACACACACAGAGAGAGAGAGAGAGAGAGAGAGAGAGGCAGGGACACGGGCAGAGGGAGAAGCAGGCCCCATGCAGGAAGCCCAATGTGGGACTCTATCCTGGGATTCCAGGATCATGCCCTGGGCCAAAGGCAGGCGCCAAACCGCTGAGCCACCCAGGGATCCCTTCATGCAACTTTTGATCTCAGAGTCATAGAGATTACTTAATATATATAAAAAAAAAAAAAAAAAGAAAAATTAAGGGCTGCCTGGCTGGCTAAGTCAGTGGAGCATGTGACTCTGGATCTCAGAGTTGTGGGTTCAAGCCCCATGTTGTATGTAGAGACTATTTAAAAATAAAATCTTGGGGGGAAAAAGTAATTATTATATTTCCTTGTTGGATTGTCCTCTTTATTATTGGTGTCCTTCTTTGTTTTTTGTTATAGTCTTTGTTTTAAAGTCTGTTTTGTCTGATAAAAGTATTGCTGCCCTGGCTCTTTTGACATCCGTTTGCGTGATAATTGTTTCTCTATCCCCTCACTTTTATCTGCAGATGTCTTTGAAATGAGTCTGAAATGAGTCTCTTGTAGGCAACATATAAATAGGTCTTGTTTTTTTTTTTTTTTAAATCTACTCTGTCACCCTCTGTCTTCTGATGGAGCACTTCGTCCACTTCGTCCATTTACATTAAAGGTAAGTATTAGTAAATATGTATTTATTGCCATTTTGTTACTTGTTTTTTGGTTGTCTTTGTAATTTTTCTTTAATCTTCTCTTGCTCTCTAATGGTTTGCTGGCTGTCTTTAGTGATGTATTCCTTTCTCTTTATTTTTTGCGTATATATTACTGGATTTTGATTTGTGCTTACCATTAGGTTTAACATCTTCCGCATATAGCAGTCTATGTTAATTTGATGGTGCTTTAAGTTTCAACCACTCTTCGCTCCTCTCCTCCCATATGTTAGGTATATGATGTCATATTTTACATTCTTCTATTTTGTGAATCCCTTGACTAATTTTTATAGATACACTTTTTTTTTTTCTTATTGCTTTTGTGATTCCTACTTTGCACATTCTCACTGTCTGTCTTCTCAAAGAATCCCCTTTGATATTTCTGTCAGGGCTGGTTTAGTGGTCATGAATTCCTTTAGTTTTTGTTTGAGAAATTCTCTCTCCTTGCATTCTGAGTAATAGCCTTGCTGGATAGAGGCATATTTTGCCCTTTTAGCACTTTGAATATATCATGCCCCTGTCTTCTAGCCTGCAAAGTTTCTGCTGAGAAAACCCCTGATAGATTTCTAGTATTTCCCTTGTATATACTTGTCATCTTTTCTCCTACTGCTTTAAAAATTTTTTTCTTTATCATTGCCTTTTGCCATTTTAATTACTGTGTCTTAGCGTGGACCTCCTTGGTTTGATTTTGTTGAGGGTTCTCTGTATCTCCTGAATATGGATACCTGTTTCCTTTCCCAGATTAGGGAAATTATCAGCTACTATTTCTTCAACTAAATTTTTTGCTCCCTTTTCATTTTTTTCTTATTCTGGGATCCCTATAATTTAAATGTTATAATGCTTGTTGGAGTTGCTGAGTTCTCCAAATTTATTCTCAGTTTGCATAATTTTTTTCTCTTACTTGCTCATCTTGATTCCTTTTCATTACTTTGTCTTCGTGGTCATTAATTCATTCCTCTGCTCCTCTAGCCTGTTATGTATTCTATCAAGTGTATTTTTTATTTCATTTATTGTGTTCAGCATCTCTGATTGGTTCTTCTTTTTTTTTTTTTAATCTCTGTTAAGGATCTCATTGTTGTCCTCCAGTTTTTTCTCAAGTCCAGTGAGTATCTTTAAGATTTTTTAAATTTGTTTATTCATGAGAGACAGAGAGAGAGAGAGAGAGAGAGAGGCAGAGACACAGGCAAAGGGAAAAGCAGGCGCCACGCAGGGAGCCCGACGCAGGACTCGATCCCAGGACTCCAGGATCATGCCCTGGGGTGAAGGCAGGCACCAAACCGCTGAGCCACCCAGGGATCCCCCATGATCATTACTTTAAATTCTCTATAAGGCATGATACTTGTATCTATTTTGCTTAGGTCTCTTGCTGTAGTTTTGTCCTGTTCTTTCATTTGGGCCATATTCCTCTATCTTCTCATTTTGTTTGACTCTCTGTATCTTTTTCTGTTTTAGGATAGTCAGCTACTCTTCCTGCCCTTGCAAATAATGGCCTTATGAAGGAGTTCTGTAGTGCAGTGTCCTCTGTTCCCCATGATCTGGTGCTTCAGGGAGTGTATGTGTGTGTTGCCTATGTTCTGTGTATCCTGGCTGCTTTTTCCTCCAGTTCAGTCACCTGCAGAGGTCCTCTTTGCCTGTTGTGGGCAGTGTGTGGCCCTAGCCAGGGTGGAACGCATTTTAACATTGTGCATGCTGGTCTGCTTGCAAAATGAGACATGCTTCTGCCCCTGGAACCAACATCCCACAAAACACAAGGGTCAGAGTCGTGGTGTCCACAAGGTTTGCATCTGTCTCCTGTGGAGGGGCCCTGCAGCACAGGGACTGAGGCAAACTGACTGGAAAGGGTGGGTTGGAGGAAGTGGGGAGACGGGAGGCTTGGTGTAACCAAGTTAAATAGCAGGTTTCAGTGCTGCCCTGGTTCCTACAGGTGACCATATGTTTATGCTGGAGCAGATGACAATAAAATGGCACCTGCCAGATCCTTTATTCCTGGAGGGCTCTCTTTGTAATCTCATACTCTTAGATGAGTACAGAGCTCTCCCTCCTCTATGCCCAGTTTCAAAACTGCTGCTTCTGTGCTATATCTGCATGGGCTGTTTGTCTGCTGTTTCTTTAGGGCAGGGACTCAGCTTCCTAACATGCTCTGGGCTCTTCCAGAGTTGAACCACTAATTTTTAAAATTCTGGGGTTTAAGTCCTGCTGGTTGTAAGAACTCATGAAATTCAGCCTCTCTTGCTTTCAAAATCAAATGTTAGGGGGGATCCACCTTTTCCTTGTGGGCTTGCCAGTGTGACAATCTGTTTCTTACCCTTCTCTATGCCACCGGCTTCCTCCTGACTGCAGAGAGTCTGTTAAGCTCCCAAACCATGTCTCTGCTCTTAATACCTTCTTCAGTATAGCCTCCTTTCTACTTTCATTTGTGGAGTTTGTTCTGTCAGTCTTTGAGTCTTTTTCTGGTTATTTATGCTGATGTGTTATCTAATTGTATCTGTATGAGGTTAGCTTAGGAAATTCAATTTCTTAGCTTAAGAAGTTCAAACACTACTACAACAGTAAGAAGAAAAGCAGTAAACGGATTCAAGCATTCTAAGCTTTGTTGACATTCTCTCTGTTACTAGGACTTCTTCATGGGTCTTACAGTTCTATGTTAGACCATGAAACATTTGCATACACGTCGTCTTTAATGTCACTTTTATCTTTTTTTTTTTTTTTTTTACAAAACTTAAGCCATTTATTGATCATTCAACTTTTCTAAAAAACATAAACATGAGAATAAAATAAACACACCCAAGATTCATAAGCCCTTGCAGGATAGGAAGCAGCCCTGGACAGAGAGCCTGCACATGTTTTTCCTTATACCTGGTGTCTGCACTTCCTCACATTCTAGGGTCCCATGTGTCGTCACCTCTTACAGAGGAAAAGAAGCCGAAGCTACAAGATTCATGTACAAGAGGGTCACGTCAACTTTAGAGCTATTTGGTGCTAATGGCTTAAACATTCTAGTTGACAAATAAGCACTAATACCTACTCCATGCTATCCTTCACTGTCATTCTTTGAAATTGCATCTTTGGAACTGATTATGTTCCTTCACTATAGCTACAGCCCCTCTAGGGATACCCAAACACAAAAACCCTAAAATCCACACAGTCTTCAAGTTCAAGTATAAAGGTTTGATTCAGGACAACCCAGACTGATGTAGTGTTTCTTTATACCTCTGTAGTGTCTACTGGGTGTCATCCCCTTTGACAGGCTGACCAGATGACAGCACAATGAGGGAGCACACATGGTCAACTCTGCTACTGCCTGTTCAATCTGGACACTGCCCACAGTCAGGGCTGCATGCTGAAATCAGTGATGACCTCGGCCTGTCTTCATTCTGAAGTTGTACTCTTAAGTAACCGAATCCATTTCTTCGCGGTTAATTCAATGGAGCTTCCAAAAGGTGTCAGACATACTCTTAGGAAGCATCCTGGGATGGAGCTGGGGGGTCCTGGCTCTCAGGCTCTGGAGGGGGCGCTGGCACAGCTTCTTTTTTCTTGGCCGCCAGGAACTCATGAATTGCTCTTTCTATCTGTGGTCTAAAGATGTGGTTTAGTTTGGGATCCACCACTTGAGAAATGATTCTGTCCACTCCAGCTTCCAACATCCCTGACTGAACCACACTCTGCCTCAGACCATTTCGCAACTGGTTTTTGTTCATTGTAGGATTCCATTCCTGCTTGTCCAGATGTGTTGACACAAAATTATCCACCTTCTGCCTCAGGTTTTGGTAAGCTGGCTTGGTGTCCACGTCGGCCAGGCAGTCCCGGCGGAAGCTGTCAAACAGGCCCCTGCTCTTGAGCTGCTCCACGATGAGAGCGATGAGCTGCGGGTCGCCGGGAGGCAGCGAGGCCGGGTTGATGGGGCCGCCGCTCCCGCCGGCCCCCGCCGCGCCCGTCGCCGACCCCGCCGAGGCCTGGCCCGCTCCGCCGCCGCCCACCGAGCCGGGGCCCCCGCCGCCGCCGCCGTCCGCCATGGCTGCGCCCCGGGACCACAAAGGAGACCGAACACGGCTGCTCAGGGGCAGAGAGCCTGAGTCGTGTAGAGAGGGCAGAAGCGCCCAAGAAGGAGGCGGCGGGGGAGGTGGAGAAAGGGGAGGCGGAGGGGGGAGGGGAGAGCGGGGAGGGCAGGGAGGGGGCGGGGGCGGCGGCAGGGGAAGCCGGCTCCCCACTTTTATCTTTTTTATGGTTCAGATATTCATCTATACGTCTATACAGGAAAAAAAAAAGCTGTTTTTTTTTTTGTCCTTAAAAAAAAAATAAATAAAAGGGTCCTGGGCAGCCCGGGTAGCTCAGCGGTTTAGTGCTGCCTTCGGCCCGGGGCCTGATCCTGGAGACCCGGGATCGAGTCCCACATCAGGCACCCTGCATGGAGCCTGCTTCTCCCTCTGCCTGTGTCTCTGCTTCTCTCTCTCTCTATGAATAAATAAAATCTTAAAAAAAAGGGGGGGTGTCCTCCTACTCTCTAGTGTCTTCTCAGCCTCCTCACAGAGAAATCCTTTTTAAAAATCTGATCATATCAGTATGATTGTTTCCCTGCCTATATCTTCAGTCTCATCTTACACTAAAACTATTATTCTGTATCATGCAGGACTCCCTTCACAAATTAGATGATATAATCAAGTTGGACAATTTAAGGAGAGGCTAATAAAGTTATAGGCAGTGTTAATGGCTGGACCACCTGATGCCTGAGGGGTTAGGAGGGGAAAAAGTTACTATAATCAGGAGATAGTAACTGTATAGAAACATTGCCTGATAGGAGTGGTGGCTTTAGGTAGAAGGAGGCAGATAATACATGATTATCTGTCAGGGAATGTGCTAAGGAAACAATTAACTTATTCTCTTTCTACCCTCTAGTCCAACCTGGTGCCTCTCATTGGTTGAACTCAACTGAAAGTGAGGTCCAAAAGAGACCATTGTGACAGTGCATCAGCCTCCAGGAGCCCTCCAGAATAGGGCAGAGAAGGCTAGATAATGGGCAAGGGAGAAATGGAAGGTAGTTAGGATACTTAGTAAACCAGGAAGAATTTCAAATATAGAAAGTATCAAAGCAAAATAAAAACCACTTCATACATTCAGTAAAAAACAATCATAACTGTAATACTTGAACTTCAGGTGGAACAATAATTTACTTGATGTGCCATGTACAGTTCTAGAACAAGACTTTCCAGGTATCGCAGAATTCCTTTTTCCACTCTCCACAACTACAAATTCTACTTGGTTATACCATCATCACTAAAACTCCCCTTTTCCAGACATTGGGCCTTTCCTCATATCTGTGTTAGTCAACCCAATTCACAAATATTCTCTCACTAAGCCTGGCCTAACCACTTTGGAGATTGTCTTTTTCTTCTCCTTCCCCTTCTCTTCCTTTTCCTCCTCCTTCTCCTCACCCCTTTCTTCCTTCTTCTTCAACTATGTTTTGCCTCTGAAATATTTCCCTCTGTTTTTCTCCTAATAGAAGAAAAGTCTGTTAGTTTTCTTTTTTAACATGTAAGGCATGTGTTGTTATTCTTTATTTAAAAAAATTAAAAATATGTAAACAAAAATCATAAAAATATTAACATTGAAACGAAGTGAGTTATTTAGATGAACTTGATATACCTCTTTAAGAAGCTATCAAGTGTTTTATAAATATTTGTCAGCTATTTAAATTGTGGCATTCTTATGGGAATGACTGTATGCTTGTGCTGACTATAATTAAAGTATTTTGGAAATACTTTCATGAATTTTACTTCTTGAAATTTGGCAGATTAGATGTTCCGAAAAACTCTCCTGCTATAAGCACCTAGAAAGGCTGCATAAGGTCAAATACACATCTGTTAAAATTTATAGATGTGCTCACAATAAACGGTAGAAAGCTTCAAGTGTCAAAAATGGAGAAAGAGAAAAGCCCGAGTGGGAGTGGTGCCCACAGGCTGCCCTAGGGCATCTCAAGTCTTGAGGAATCTAGAGAGGAGAGATTTAATGGCTATGAGGGGAGCTGAGCCTAGGTATAGGGCCTTTTCCATTTGGGGAGCTGGAATTTACACACCTGCATGAAGTCCAGACCCTCAAAATGTCAGTACTCTTTTTCTCTGTAGAAGAGAATGATACCTTTTTTAAAAATAAAAACTGATCTTAGATTTGGGGGGAGATATAAAATATAAATACCAAATTCTGCCTGTAGGAGGAAGGCAGGAGGGAGAGTAAAGGAAGTAAATGCAATAATAAAAAAAAAAGGTACACGCAGGGCTTCTAGTATATCTGCAGTGTTTTACCTCTTGAGGTATGTGCACCTGAGTTTGTTAGACTTTTTTTATTTGTGAAATACTTTAGAATGAAAGACCATAAAGAAAAAAATGAAGTTACAAAGTAGTGAGTATGGTATGTCTTTATCAGGTGCGCCATGTATATGTGTAGAACTTCTAGAAGGATATAAGGATGTACTCTTAAATATAGACTAAGACAAATTGCAGAACAATTCATATAGTAAGATAACAATTTAAAACATGAATCAATATTATTAGTACGTAAAGATACATATCCACATAATATGATAATTATAAAGAGATCATATATACAACATGTGTGTATATATATGTATAAATACATATATATGAAGTATATATATAAAAAGAGATTGCTAAACACCAAATTAAGTATAATGGTTATATTGCAGGGGAGGGTGGGGAAGACATCTAAAAAGGGCCGGTGGGGAAGACATCCAAAAAGGGCCACACTAGATGAATTGAACAACTTTGGCAATACATGTCTCTTAAACTGAGTGGCAGTGCATGAGTTTTAGTTACGTTATTCCTCATTCCCCTTTTTGTTTCTTAAATATTATAAAATATACTGTAAAGCTTTTTTTTTTTTTTTAATATCCCACCTATTTACTCGTGAGAGACACAGAGAGGGAGAGAGAGAGAGAGGCAGAGACACAGGCAGAGGGAGCAGCAGGCTCCATGTAGGAAGCCCAACGTGGGACTCAATCCCGGGTCTCCAGGATCAGGCCCTGGGCTGAAGGCAGTGCCAAACTGCTGAGCCACCTGGGCTGCCCCTGTAAAGCTTTTATAATGAAAGATTTTGGTGTCATAATCTCTCTGAACAGCACTTGGGCATGCTTGTGGCCCTGAGGAAGTGCTGATATTCTGATACCTTTAGAGACTGATCACTTCAGCTCAGAATACCTCTTTGATTTTTTCCCTAATGCAATGATTTATTTTACTAATAGTATTTATTGAGCTTCTACTATGTCCTAGTCCCTATTTTGGTTGTTAGATATATCAATGATTAAAACAGACAAACTATAATCTAGTAATATCAGATTCAAACAATTTCAAGAAAGTCTGGACTCTCCAAGAAAAATTGCTGAATAGACTCCCTTACCTGCTGTTAATGGGGTTGATAGATGGTTGGTAGAGAGTGCTGGATGGTTTTTGGGATTCATTTCTGAGAGTGCTATACATCCTCAAATAAACCTAGAAATCTTGAAATCTTGATTAAATCTGTATCAGCATTTGATAAAGTGTACCAATAATTACCATATCACACATTATTTGGGTAGACTCATCAGGCCTGGAGTACAACTGAATTAGAGTTAACTGAATATTATGCATTTTTCACTTACCAGTTGTCCTGATAAGGTAGTCTCGATATTGCTATGGTTTAGATTTGCATCCTAGAAAATAGGCAGGAATCTGCTTCTGAACCTGAGAAGTCACCATTGCCCTCCCTCCCAAGTATTGATTATGGTTTCTTTGTACCATATTGTTGACTGATTACAACTATCTTTTTCAAAGGAGTCATGCCCTCTTGGAAGAGTAAAAGTCTACTTGCTTGTTCAGTCCACCTATCCTTGTCACTTAACAAACCACCCAAAATGATGCCTTAAAACATTAGTCATTCATGAAGCCCAATATCTGTGGATTAGGAATTTGAACAACACTCAGATAGCCCTCTCTTCTGCCCCATGGAGTCCTGGTTGGGTCACTCAGTTGTATTCACCTAGTAGCTACTTAGATTTGGAGAGTCCAAGAAGGATTCATTCATATGTCTGGTGCCTTACTTGTATTGATTGGTGTCTGAGCTCATTTGGGCCCCTCTCTTTCTTTTACAGTTTCAGGACTTCTCTACATGAGCTCTCCACAGAGTAACTGAACTTCTTACATGGTGGCTCAAGACTCTAAGAAAGTGTGTTCCTAGAGGCAGGAAGTGCAAGCTACGGGTCTCTGAAGATCTGAACTCCATATTGGCATAGCCTTACTCCCAATGTGTTCTCTCAGCCAGAGCAGTCACAGAAGATCGGATTCAAGGGTAGTGGATATATCTTCCTAACATACACAGGAAGAATGTTGATGAATTTGTGACAGTCTTTAATCCATCATATCATCCTTTTCCCCTATTAGCTAGTGAAACTGGGCTAGAGTCATTGGTATTCTTTGTCAGGGCTTCATACATAAGCTTAACACACTGAGATAAACAGAACTCCGTCTAAGTAGAATAGGTCAAAATGGGACTCATGCATTAAACTCCTTCTTAGGGTGCCTTTAACCAGAAGAAGGCAAGATAATGTCATGTTGGGCAGCAGGTTAGGCAGTTAGCTGGAACAATGACTCAACAACCAGGATTTAGAAATTAGAGCCAAAATGTCATCCCTACATTTCACTTCATTCCACTTAATGAATACTTTTTCAGTACCTACTACCTGCCAGTTACTACTAGACACAAGGGTGAGATACTTGTTCTCATGGATCCTATAGTCTGTTGGAGGTTAACAGTAAATGGGTAAATTATTTAGTAATCTACAAAATATGACAGATTTGGCAGGGAGTGAAAGTCTCTTGGTGGTCAGGAATAACTCTGTAGGAGTGGAAGTTTAGTCTGATTATCAGAGCAGTACAAATGAGCCAGTGTCAGAAGGAAGTACATTCTGGAAAGAGAAAGAAGTAAGTGCAAGGTAAGACAAACAGGATGAAGGGCAGTGTGTTTGGAGCACTATGAATGATGGGAGAGTTGTTGGAAATGAAAACAGAGAAAGATGGAGAAGTCAAATAATTGAGGGGCTGGAAAGCCATGGTCAGGAGTTTGGGTTGTATTTGGAGTATAAAAGGAAGCTGGTAAAGGAATTCGATTCAGCAGAGTGGTGTTACTTGATTGATGTTATAAAAATACCTCTAGCTACTGTGTGCAGAATGGACTGTGAGGGCATAGGTTAGTGAACCCTGTGTGTGCGTGTGTGTGTGTGTGTGTCCCCATGAGAAATGAAGGCTGGTTATTAATGATGGAGATGGAAACAGTAGAGGGATTCTAGAGATATTTAGGAGGAAACCCTAGTAGGGTTAGGTGATAGATTGGAAGGGTACAGAGGAACAGGAAGACGTCGAAGGGAGAGCTAAGTTTCTGGCAGCTAGGATCCACTGTCAGCTCACCTTCTCACCCAAGTTAGGACAGAATATTTAGATCATTATTTTCACTCATCACAAGCTTGCTTTTGAGAGTGAGGCTTCTGTATCACCATGTAGCTTCTGTAAATGCTACAGCAGTGAGCCCAGAAATGTTCAGAGACACTAAATATATTTTCAAAGTGCCTTTCAATCCACTAAGGGAAAAAAAAGAGGGGACATGCCTTCCTAACCCTTTCACTGTCAGCATATTAGGCTGAGCCAAGAAACATGAGCTTTCCCCCATGTGAGTGTCATAGAGCATCTTTGAAAAGAAGCTAACCTGATTATGAAAATGAAGTTGAGAGACTCAGGCTCCATGGGAAACTATGACTTGTTCCCCTGACACAGAAATAGCTCCAGGATACCTCACTTCCCTGCTGCATGATGCTGTTCCTCTTGATTTATTTTCTCAGATGAAGGAACATTGAATGATCACAACTCTAGCTTTGTGCCATCACAACCAGCTTTCATCAATCATAGACTCAGACACTGGACCGAAGAAGTTGCCAGAAAAATATCTGAGTGAGAATTATTTTCTGGGGGTATCTTTACAATTCTTTCGATTGTAGTTTATCATTCAAGTCTGAGTAGGGGTGAGTTTGGACACCACGATAAAAAAAATAGGAGTTATGGATAGGCATACCCTGAAGACACAGCAATGGAGGGAAATGAATGTGCTCCACTAGCTGGGAAGTGCTTAGGTTCAAATTTTCAGCCTGCTTAGCTTCACTGCTTAGCTGCTTGTTCATCTCCCTTGTGTAAAAATGTCTATATTCATGTGAGCAACTCGTACAAACAAATCTAGGGATCAGAGTCAAAGCACTTTGATATTCAAAACTCTGTGGTCCTTTGCTCTAGCCAGTAAATTTTGCTTTGACTGAACTGCTTCTCCAGCTCTTCACGTTCAGCAATATGCTCTGCACAACTTACAGCAAGATGTTCTAGAATTATCTCTAAATCAATATAAAATGAGCACAAAAAAATAGAAATTTGCAGCCAGTGTCTTCTGTTCTGTCTCACCTTGCTAACAGTTCTAAAGACCTTCAGTGTGCAGACTAACTATCTGGCACGCAGGACCACTGCATGGAACACCACCAGTAGACATTCATACTGTATTGTCTTTGAGTCCCAGCCACTGGATAGTTAGCCGAGGGGTGGTGCCTTTCACCTGTCCCAAGGAAGTTGTGGAATGAGGCAGCCTTGTTGCTCACTATCCATGAATCATCTCACCAACCTACTAAAAGCGCCCTTCCTGCCTGTGGCATGACCTGTAGGGCATGACCAAGAATGACCTACCAGCATTCTTGGGCTTACCCAGCTACAGACTTCGCCCAGATGGTGCTTCTATAACTTATGACTTGGCTTTTGTCCTGTTGTACTAGAACTCTACCCTAAGCCCCACCCAGCTCTTTTCATTCTCTTCTCTAGGGGACTTGGAATCTGTTTCCTGTAGCCACCCTGTGTTCTCTAGCACTTGGCTAGAGGCTTGGCTCAGCAAGCATAATTTGCCTTAGTCTACTCCAGAAATTCTTTCTGGCAAACCTCATTTGTCAGATCCAATTAACACCAAGGCCAGGTGTGCTTCCCCCTAGAACCCTGTGACTCGCCCTCTGTGAATTCATGCCTAGCCTTGATCCTGCCATTTTGGGCTTATTCCCTCCTTTTGTAGGATCACTTTTGAGGATCAGGTGGGCAACACTAGAAATGACATTATTCCATTTTAAATCCATATCATTGGACATCTAAGTGTGGGCAGAGTTACAAATAACTTCATTTAAGACCCTCTGCCAGCAAAGTTTTTTTTTTTTTTTAAGATTTTATCCATTTATTCATGAAAGACACAAAGAGAGAGAGAGAGAGGCAGAGACACAGGCAGAGGGAGAAGCAGGCTCCCTGTAGGGAGCCTGATGCAGGACTCAATCCTGGGACCTCAGGGTCATGCCCTAGGCCGAAAACAGGCACTCCAACTGCTCAGCCACCCAGGTGTCCCTGGCAGCAAAGTTTTAAAATTTAGTTGATGAAACATCAATAAATGCCACTATTTTATTTGTATTTGAAAGGACAAGTATTTGGAAGATAACTTCTCAAGATTGGATCTGCTTGCATTGAGTCAACTAATGACATAAGCTTCCTACACTGTCATTCTCTCCTTTCTGTCCAAGCTCTCCTATCTTTTCGCCCCAGAGAACCCTTAAAAATTTGGACCAATGGAGGAAGTTAGATATAGGAGATGCAAGCCACAGGTTTTTTTAAATTGTGGTTTTCCTTTGTGGTAAGATGAGATCTGCCCTTGTCTTCCTAAAATGACCCATAATACTCTGGACATAATGAGTTCTTTCTGGGAAATAAACCAAAACTTGAAATTTGGATTATTTTAGAGCTGCACTCCAGTGATCCAAAGAAAACAATGAATTGAATATTTGCAAATACTGTAATGTGACTTAGTTACACCATTGTAATCTAGATACAGATTTAAGACACATGGAATCCCTATGCTCCCTGGTGGCCCCCCAAGGGTGACATCACTTGTTATGAAGTTAAGAGGGAGTAGCTCAAAGAATGTAATGGAAAAATCCCAAGTGCATATGTAATTGGTTATGAATCTCAGAAACTTCACTCTGTTTACACTAGGAAGACTGCACATCTTTTAGGAATCAGGAGTCTTTTGTTGTTACCACAAAACTATCTGTTGAAGATCCTGTTCCTCTTACACACCCAGATTTTGTTGTTTAGGAACTCAGACCTACTGAGCATGGGGAAACTTCAGCCACAGCCTTTTTGGCAGGAATGGGAGTTGGGATATCTAGGGATGAGGAGTAAAACCCCACCACTTATGTCTAACAACCTCTTCGCATTTTCACAGTAAGAGGGTTTGGGTAAGTGTCCAAAAACTGTTTCCCTGATTGTGTGCAGTAGACACTGCACAGTGAAGAAAAGCCCTGCTTGGGTGTCAGACTGACTGATCTGAGTTTAAACCCTGACTGTTAGTGACTGTGTAACCCTTGGAAAATGTCTTGATCCTCCCCGAGTCTGTTTCCTTATATGCAAAATTGGGGATAAAAATAACTATTCTGCAAGAATTGTTGTGAGAATTGAAGATAATTACTATTTTTCATGTTTTCAACAGAGTAGAAATTCATAGCCAATAATAGCTGTTGTAAATATTTGTAATTGTTATTACTACTATTATTAACTTATCTCCCTCTTCTATCACCTCCTTCTGTGAATTTCCTACAAATTCCCCAGTGACAGGGAAGTTAAGTTCTGAGGAGCATTGTTTATTCATTTATCTTCAGGTTGTCTAGCCCCCAAACTTACTGCAAACTGCTGAGAATTCCTCAGCCTGATGCACACTCCACAGGAGTCTCCCTACTCGGAAACTGAACATGCAGTAGCTGTCTTACTTCACTCACGTTTGCAGGGCCCCCTCTCTCAGGTTCACAAAGCCCCAGAGAGCATCTGTAGCTCCACTGTAGTAGTTGAGATCAGGCCACCAGCATGAAGCACTGTGTCTGTTCATGGGAGACGGAGTCATTGTTTGTGCCCTGAATAAAGGACTTAGATATAACAAACAGTCACTTATTTCTAACTTTTAGTAATTTTTATACCATGTTCATAACTCTATCTTACGACCGTAGATTTTAAATTGATAGATTACTTAGGTGTGCAAAAATGTAACTTTTTTATATCTCCATGATTTAATTCAACTAACTCGGGACCCTATCGTATCTTACCATTTCTTCAGATGTTGGAAAAAATGATTTTGGTTTTGTAGATTAAAGGTAATTTAGTCACTTTCAGTTTAAAATTTCATATCTCAGTTAATTATATTCAGTTCAGGGTTTAGAGTCACACAATCCAAGGTTTGTGGCCTTTCTTTCCATTCCCTGATATGTACGATTCCATCAGGGTAGCACATCTGGTCTACAGACCAGCCTCAGCTCTTCAGCAGCTTCCTTTGGCTCTTTAGGGATTGGCTTCTGAAGCACTATATCTGCTGCTAATGTATCTGGTCACACCTGCTTGGGGAACTTGGACAGAAATATGGTGCTGGCGTTTGTTGTCCCTGCCAGAGCTTCTGGTGACCGGTCTGTGTCTTCTGCATCTCCTCATCCTGACTGGGGCCTGTTTTATTCCTCTGGCCCTTATGGCCTTTCTCAGTACCATTTAAGGAAGGCATGAACTTCTGGATGACTGCCATATTGTGCTGAGGTCTTCTCCCTGCTTAAATATACCCTCCTACCTTCCTGCCCCACTCCATCCACCCTGTGACAATGCTGGCACACTGAGAGGAAGTCTCCTTTCACAGATTCAGACAGCAGGTGGGGCAGAAAGCTCTGTGTTCAGCCTACTTCCAAGGCATCTGGGATTATCATTCTCTGCATTCTTCCTTAGACTGAGGCCTAGGGGGTGGGGAATATTGCTAATTGCTGTTCTGATTGCTCTTCTTCTTATTTTCCTGCTAAAAGAAACCCAGTTTAAAAAAAAAAAAAAAAAAAAAAGAAACCCAGTTTTGTTCAGGGTATCAATGTGATTAATATCAATATTTACCTTTTCAGATTTCCTTTCACTAGGGATGGGCAATAAGATATAAATGGGATAAAAAGATATAAATGGAAAAAATTGGATAGCCTTCACAGAAGCTATTGTTTCCAGGATTTAAAAAAAAAATTAAAAGCTGATGTGTGTCTTTGCCGTTGCCTTTTCTCCTTCTTGCTTATTGGAATGCATACATGACAGTAGAGTAGCCACCTTGTAACTGGCAATCCATACGCTAACCCTGCAGTAGGATGCTGAGAGCAGTCTGGACCGTTGATAAATTACTTATCTTCAAACCGCTTGTTAAAGGGGAAAAAATAACCCTCTATTTACTTAAGCTGTCGTGATCATGTCACTTGTACATGTAGCTAAAAGCAATAAAAACTGATCAACTTGAGCACCATATATATATATCCTAGTCTTGCCATTTCTAAATATGCGTGGCCTTCCAGCTTTCACTGGTACCAGCAGACTAGCAAGTGTTTTTATTGATGTCCTATGTGTCAGGAAACCACTGTTATATCATTGTGGGGATATAAAACTTCCTTAGATTCCTCAGTGCTCCTGCAAAAACTGTAGTCTCCTGAGACATAGCATTTTGTAAAGGATACAAAGATGGAGAATATGGGCTTTCACTTCCCCTGGACACATTTTCGCATGCCATAAGTATTAGATCTGTAGCCATTTATTTTTCTAATGATGTAGCTAATTGCTATGATCTGAAAGGATAATAAAACTTCTCTTATCTCCCCCAAAGCCAAACATCCTGAGATAGGCACCTAGGTTAGCTCCTAGGAATTTATATATAAAAAGAGATGAAGCCAGGACCTCTCTAGGTTGAAACACTCCAGGCTTTCTGACACCTAGAGAGATTTTATTTACAATCCAAACAGTTCGGGTGAGAACCCAGCATCATTTCCATCCCCAAAAGATCAGAAGTTTTTTTGTTTTTTTTCTTTCTCCTCCTATTTTGGGGAAGGGCATAGAGGCAGCTGCCTCTCTCCTGTGTATACATGGAGAAAATCCATTATTCCGTGCCCTCTACCACCGAAGTTAAAAGATTCCGTGGCTCTCATTGAGAAGTCTGGGGTATCGGTGTGGGAGACAAAGGCTGTAATGTTATTCTGGTTGTTGATCTGGTTGTAGTAATAAAAAACTCTTTCCTCTGCCCAGAAGCCTCATGTCTGCAGTATCCACATATAAAAAGTAGGTAACTGTGCAAGTGGCATAACCAGTCCCCCAAAACAATCACATCTGTATCCTTACTACTCTGTGGTCTACTTTATAGCCTCCATTCTTTTTGATTTCACTAAGTTCAGGCTCATTTAATACTGCAATTTCTTCTTGTTCTAAACAGCCTGACTCTTAGACTCTTGTAGGAAGTGGACTTTATGAACTTAATTTGGAAGTCCGAATAAGAACAATTAATCTTTTGTCTCTGTTGCGCTCTTTCCTTATTCTGAAGAAGGCCTTTAAAGAAGTAATCTTACAGGAATAAAATATCTATGGTACAATATTTCCAAATATGAGCCTGTTGTACTGTTCTGTGTTACCTAGTATGACATTATCTTGTTACATGATGTTGTAATCTTTCATGATGTTGTAAATTTAACCTCTTGTGAGACTTCTTCAGAACCCCGGTAAGTAGTACCTCTACTGACCTTATTGTTCACTTTGCACTGTGCATTTCCCTCTGTCTCTTTTATAGTGTCTTTCTTGCACAGACATGGTACTTTTGCATCTTGGAATGGTGTAATAATGTGTGTCCATCAACCTCCTTATCCTTTTTTCCTTCAAATCCGGTGGGTTAAGTGGCCACAAATTCTTTGATCCACTTCTCGTTGAGAAATGAGGACTATTTTCCTTCCCTCTGTGCACCATCTATGATAGCAACATAGAATAGAGCAGAAATGACACTGCACTAGTTTTGGGGTCAAGGCCCGAATAGACCAGCTACTTCCACTTTATAGGAAACAATCCTGCAGCTTGGAACCACCATGTAAGCAGCCCAGTTACCCTGCAGTAAAGATCATATGGTGAAGACAAGGAGTCCATGCTTACGCTTCTAACTCTCCTTGCCAAGGCATTGAGCATGTGAAGGAGAAGTTAACCTGAACCTTCCAGCTCCGGTTGAATACCCGAGTGACTCAGATGATGTCTCGTGGAATAGGAGAGCTGCTCAGCTGAGCCTTACCTGAATTCCTAACCCCTCCAAATTATGAGCTATAATTAAATTGGCTGTTGTTTTAAAGTATCAATTTTAGAAGGACTTTTTTTTTTTTTTTTTTTTAATAGAAGGACTTTATTACACAGCAGTTCAAACCAGAACACCCAGGCTCATCGCTGTCCTTCCACTTTGGCACCAACATCCTTTTTTCCCCTTTTCCTGAGGACAGTCTCATAGCATCCCCAACATTGATTATATCCAAATGCTATTTATTATGATAACAGTGTTTCAAGGAACCATATAGAAAGTTAATTGCCAGACAAATTGCTTAATAGCAGAGGATGTGAATTGTAATAATTATGTTTAGATATCTTTAGGATCTTGGTCTGTCTTCTACTTGGTGAGACATTGTGTTCACTCAAGTAGATTTTTTAAAAGCCCTAATCAACACTATCATTGCTTATGCTGATGAAAATTTTGGTATTAATAAACCTTAAACAGCCTCAGGGTTTGATTTCTTTTCCATTTAAATCTGTTAGGATTCATAAAACAGTTATGATTAATGCAAAGAAATACATCCAACATACAATGATGTAATTTTTGTCTAAAAGCTTAAGAAAAAAATAACATAAAAAATTTAAGGTAGAATCAAGATTGAGTACCTATACTTCTTAGAGGGATTTAGAGAGATGAGAAAGGAGGAGGTGAAGAGGTTGCAGTGTCTTTGTGTGGTCATGTCGTTTTGGTTTTTCTATTAAAATTTTAGAACCTAAGTTCCTGGACGCCTCTAGCAGTGGGTATTGACTCGATCAGACCCAAGCCCCCTTGCTGTCCTGAGGTGAAATTCATATATAACATAATCTGTCTCTGCAATATTTTGAAAAAAATACAGCACCCTAATTTTAATATAAAAGAAATAAAAGGAAATAATTTATAATATAGTATTTTAACATGAAAGAACTTGAGCTCCATAATACTGCAAGAATAATGAAGACTCAGGTGCTTACGCACACAGATACAAGCGCTGTGATATTGACAGCTACAGGTGATTGAGGTGTGGTGTACTGGTGACTCAAATACCACAGACATTGTTGCCACAGGTGATAACGGTTTTTTGGAATGATGAACAGCTATTGATAATAATACTGAACAAAAAGTAAAATTATCCCTTAATTTATATAGTTACTGCATTCTGATTTTTAAGATTCCATTGTATGTTAAAAGAAACCTCATTATACATTAAAATCATCCCAACTTAGTTTTCCTGAGTATCCGATGGGATATTCAAAAGTCATGTGGCCAAGAGACATTTCTCTATTATGTAAGATTGTTCAACATATGAATAATATCCAGCACCCCTGCTCCCTCCATCACCATGATGAAGAAATTTTCCTCCATAAATTTTGTAAAAGCTCACTAGAGTAGGGTTGCCAGACTAAATCCTGGATGCCTTATTATATTTGAATTTCAGAGATACAACAAAACATTTTTTCGTATAAATATGTCTCATGCAATATTTGGGACATACTTAATAAAAACAATTATTGTTTCTCTGAAATTAATATTAACTAGGCATCCTGTATTTATACTTGCTAAATCTGGCAACCATACCCTAGATGGAGGTACCAATCTCTTGAGAAACTCTGCTCAGCATACTGCTCTCAGGACCTCAACATCTGGAATCATGACCCCAGGGAACACTGAGAATCTCAAGAGAAGAGGCAACATAGGGTGTGAGACACAGCTTCCCTTTGTTTTATCACTGCCCGCAACACACAGAAGTTCTCTAACACCGGACACTATTTTGGGGGGTTAATCCAAACTTGCCTATGGCACTACATTTGTTTGTAATTCAGTTGTCTATGCTAATTTTAATTTAAAGGAAGTCACAAAGGCATCCAAGGCTGAATTTTTCTAAGAAACCATTGAAAACATTTCCTTTGTGAGGAGAAGGGGACAGTTAACCTGTCATTGATTTTCATGTCGGCATCTTTTTCTCTCTGGAGATAATGAAGATAAATAGAGAAATAACATAGCAGTTTATTGGATCTTTTGCTATACATATTTCTTCGGAATACCAAGTACAGATGTGGGTGATATTAAAAGGAGGGAGGGGAGAGGGGGGATGGGACAAAGGTGTACATGTCTGTCTCTCCTATATGACTGAAAGCTCTTCTGAGGAGAGATGTCATGATTCTTACTCATATGTTCCCCAAAGGTGACTTGCATAATACATTGTAATGGCAGAACTTCAGTTTCTCTCTAATGTGACAGAAAGACTCAAAGGCACCAGAGTAAAGTAGATCTATATTAAATAACAAAATGATGTATGTGTGCCTGAAATATATTATTTTTAAAGACCTAAGAAAATTTTGGAGCAAATTTCCTCGATTTTGTAGATGAGGAAAGTAAGATTCAAGAGATCTTAGTTTCTATGAATAATAAGTTGGAGCTGGAAGCCAGGCCTCCTGAAAATGTCTCTCAATTTTGTTTTTTTAGAAATATTCTCAGAAGGTTGGAGCCCCAATTTGCCCACAATAGCAGCTGTTATCACATACACATACCCATTTTTAGCTTTCTTTCCTTCCTCTCTCATATCCTCATTCCGTGTGATCACTTCTAAAATAAATACTTATACTCAGTTTCTCATCTCAGAATCTGCTTTAAGGGGAACCCAAGTTAGGACAAGGGTGTGTAATGATATAACTTTCTTGGTTATTTTTTTAAAGATGTTATTTATTTATTTGAGGGAGGTGAGGGGACGGAGGGAGAGGGAGAAGCAGGGAGCCCCATGTGAGGCTAGATCCCAGGACCTGAGCCAAAGGCAGATGCTTAACCACCTGAGCCACCCAGGTGCCCCCTTCATTAATTTTTAACCTGTTATTTTATGCACTATTTGTAACTGGTGAATTCTCCTACAGAGATCACAGTGCTTTTATTTCATAGACAAAGTGTGGTTGTCATTGGGGCTATTGACAAATGTTCTGTTTTTCCTTTTTTCTAATTTTCAAGTAGACTGCATACCCAGCATGTAACCCAATGCGGTGTGAACTCACTACCCTGAGATCAAGATCTAGGCTGAGTTCAAGATTCGGACATTCAACCAACTCAGCCACCCAGATACCCTGTTTCTCCTTTCCCTAAGCATATAGAGGATCGCTGCCCCCTCTCCCAAGACAGGAATGGCTATTTGACTTGATATGGCCTTTGTAATATAAGTGGAGGTGCTATATCTTTAAGAGCCAGTTCATGGCTTCTCATGTTCACACTATATATATATATTTTTTTTTTTTTTGATGACCTCCAGTGATCCCTACACCCTGACATTCATATCCTTGTGCAGTTCCCTCCTCTTGAGTATGGGTTTTTCTGCTAACTTGATACTAACCAATAGAATATAGCAAAGATGATGGGCTATCATTTCCATTATTATATTCATTAGATTGTAAATTCCATCTTAGCACATTCTTAGCACATTCTCTTACATGCTGGCTTTAGTGAAGCAAACTGCCATGTTTTGATTTGCTCTGTGGTGAGGCTCACATGGCAAGGAACCAAGGCCCCATTCCAGCTACCTGCAAGGTACTGAATCCTGCCAGTAGCCACATACACTGGGAAATGGATCCATCCCCATTCAAGCTTTCAGATGAGACTCCCAGCCTTGGCTAACATCTTAATTGCAGTGCGGGACCAGGTAGCTTAGAACCCAGTAAAGCCATGCCTGGATTTTTGCCCCAAAGAACCTGTAGGATGCTAGTGTATATTGCTTTAAGCTGTTAAGTTTGTGGTAATTTGATACACAGCAAGAGAAAACTAGTTGGCAGTTGTGGCAGTACAGAGATGTAACCTCCTACAAAACCGGGTCCCAGTTGATCTGGTGAAAATGTAGTGCTATTGAAAAATAAAACTTGGGGGTGGCCCAGTCAATGGAACATGTGACTCTTGATCTCAGGATTGAGCTTGAGCCCCATGTTGGGTGTAGAAATTATTTTTTAAAAATAAAATCTTACAAAAAAGAGAAAACTTTGGTATTTAAAACCACTGTGGTTTAGGAGTTGTTGCTGCAGAATAGTCTGGCCTATACCTGCTGAATTATAATGCAAGTCTTTTGCTCCTCCTGCCCGCACCCCCCCCCCCCGCCCCCTGGTTATCTACATTATTAAATAAAGAAAAGATAAAGCTGTGATATATGATAGTCACCTTGAGTTACACAAAGAATAGAATTTTGCATGGGACCAAATTTGCTTAAAAAACCTTCTTCAAATTAATATTCATCTATAATAATCTTTGTCTTTCTCAGCTGCTGGTTTTAATGTAACCTCATCAAAGTTAAGACCTATTCAAATCTCATCTTTGACATGCAAATACCCTAATACTAACGTGCTAATATCCTGCCAAATTTCTGAGTAGTTGCCTCAAAACCTAAAACAGCTAGTTCTACCCTTGTTGAAAATAACAACAATCCAGCATCTTGCTCTAGTTTGGTGATTTGCCTTTTTGACATTTTGCGTTTAGCAGGAGGTTAATTAGACACAATTGCAACACTGCTGTGCTGCCCTGGGGCACAACACAAAGGGCCAATTTGGAGACAACTGTATCTTGGAACCCCTAGGAGATACCAGCTTGAAATTTCCAGCAGGTTTAAAACTGAATCTTCTTTACAAATTTAGTAGCTTTATTGGAAACTTAGGTCTGCCGCATAAACCGTAATTGGACTAAAGTTTTCATGGCAATGATCTGCTCAAGGACATAATGAAAAGTCAACTTTTCGATGTGTTTATCTACTTTTTGACTCCTAGGCACGATTGGAAATGCTAATATCCAGATGCCCTTCTACAGAAAGAAACCGAGGGCTTTTAATTTGAATTATGGAATGCAGTTTTTTCTGTCCCCAAAACTAACTCACATGATTAGCCCACCAGTGCAACAGAAAGCAAATGTAAACACGGAAAGTGAGTCTGGTAGAGACAACTGCTTAGCTCACTGGATGCTCTAAGGAAAGGAAGAGGTAACCGCTCCTGGGATTTGCGGCATTTTCCTCAGTAGACAGGCAAGCCTCAGGCTCCCACCTGCCAGTCCTTCGTTACCTCAGACACTAACCCTGAAGGCCCTCGTCCTTTTGGTCAAATGCGCCTTCCTTCCTCTAAGATTCTGCTTAGGTCAGGTCACTTTTCCCGAAGAGTCGAATTGACCCACTGAAATCAAGTCATTGGAGGATTCGGAGCTGGATTCCAGTCCCAGACCCGTCACTTACTCATTGCATGAATTCAATCAAATTACTTTAGCTCTCTAACTTCATTTTCCCCAAACGGGGTCAATGCTTTAGAGGTTGTGGAGATTAGGTGAGACAGTAGCTGGAAAGTCCTTGGCCCCCAGCTGGGTGCCTTGGTAAGAGTTGGAGTAATTTTTTGTACCCCTAATTCTATTTAGCAGTTAATTAGTTTGGCCTTTGAAATCTGAAAAAGTGCTAAACTTGTCATATTTGTGTCTTGCTCCTTAGCTATTTTCTAAGTTTCAAAAAACAAGGACAAATTGTCATTATTCTTTAATCCATCCAACTGCTAACACACAGTAAGAGCTGGCCTTGCAGTGTAAATGGGAAAGCATTTCTCTCACGGGTGACCTGGACCTATCACAGTGCCTGGCCCTCAAGAGTGACTTAATATATTGAATGATTGATGAGACACAATTGAAAGGTCAGAGAAGTGCTAATTTCAGTGACCTTGCTAGAATATGCCAATTTCACTAATGTGTATTGTAAATGTAAGCATTTAAAATGAATACCTTGTATTTTCAATATCTGTGGCAGGAGGCATTCAGTTTGCTGGGCTTTATAAATTTAGAGTCATTTGACTTGTCCCTGTATAAGTATTTTCAGACACACTCCTGTATTAATTAAGTCTGTTTTTTCAGGGATCTTCAGCAGTACATGCCCCATGTATTCAGGCATGAAAGGCAAGATCCTCTATACATATTCATACATTTGGAGAGGAGATTTGGAGCTTCTCAAGGGAGGGTAGAGTTGTGGCAGGAAGCTGTCAGGTGCTTGAGGCTGTTTTTCTCTTCCAAGGAGAAATTCTCACACTGGCCTTTTTTCCAGATTGTACAAAGGAATACACACATCTATGAAACTTCTAAGACCCAGAGACATTGCCTTGAATCCAGAATAAACTCTTTAGTGTGTAGCTAAGCAGGACTAGTGAATAATACAAGGATTCTAATATATTCCATTGCTGCATTAAAAATCCTTGGAAATGGAATTCGAATAACACAGAGAAATTTAAAGGCAACTTCACTGCCAGGAATTCCTGTCAGCCTGCAACTGCTCTGAGTCTGAAGAGTCCCCAAGCGTGATCCACAACGGTCTGAACAGGTGATGGACTTTACCTGAAGGCACAGATTGGCTGATGCATGTTATTCCTGTGTCTTTATGCCCTGTGTGGGTAGTATATTTGCCCTCTGTGGGTAGTATATTTGCCCTCTTTGGGTAGTATTTTTGCCCTCAAGTTTTGCTGAAACTGTCTGTTTATGGTTGTATTTTAGTACCAGTTACTTGGCAGCAAATGTATGTCTAAGAGAGAGAGAACTTGTAGTTCCACACTTTTGCCACATCTCTCCATTTTCATTTCCCACTTACATTCTAGCCTTTCTCAAAGGACCCTTAGGTATGTCACCTCCTCTCTGATGTGAACAGATGTGAAGTCTGCACATGCGTAGTACTCTGCACAAATGTGCTGCTCAGGATGTCTGCTTGCTACTGTCATTATAACCTGCACCATGTGTTCTATTGCATGTATTACTGTGTATGTTGTTATTGTGGATTTTTTAGTAAAGTAATCTTGACATGAGTAGTTTTTAAGTGGATGTATCAGGTGATAACAAATACTATATCATCACGACAATGAAAATGATGATGATACTGGTTCTTATAGTAGTTGAGGTTATCTGGGTTGTTCCATTAGTTAAGACATAGGATAAACCGTAGTTACAAAGAGATCCCAAAATACAGGGGCTTAAATTAGATAGAAGCTTCTTTCCTATTCATGTAATAAGCCAGAAGCCCACATCAGTGTGACTAAAGGGGTGGTTCTACTCTATGTGTTCATCCAGACACCAGGCTGCTGGGTTAGCCCAACCATCCTTAATATGCAACTCCATCTCTAGGTCCAACGCAGCTCCTCTGGTTGTTGCCATTTCCCCTGATGGTGGGAGGGAGGAAAAAGGGAGCCCAGAGGAGGAAGCTTCCCTTTATGGACATAATCAGAAGTTCCCACATCAGTTATATTCCCATCCCAATGACCTGAATCCCATAGCTGTAAGGTAGGCTGAGAAAAGTCATCTCTAGCTGGTCAGGGCATCTTTTTTTAAGAAAGGAAATTAAGGAGAATGAAGGATGAATAATTAGCCATATCTGCCAAATACCTTTAATACTAACCAAAATAGAGCAAGAAAGGAAGCAGACTCATCAGGAGAAGCCTTGCATCCTTTTTATGCAGTTGCTCTCTGACACTTCTATCCGGAAATGTTTGATGGTCAAAGTAAGACACATATTTCTGATTTCAGTCTAACCTAATATAGTTTATAGTATCAGTGGATCTACCAAGTAAAATATTAGTTCTTTTATTTTTTTTAAAGGTTTTATTTATTCATGCAGAGAGAGAGAGAGAGGCAGAGACACAGGCAGAGGGAGAAGCAGGCTTCACACAGGGAGCCCAACATGGGACTCGATCCCGGGTCTCCAGGATCACACCCTTGGTTGAAGGTGGCGCTAAACTGCTGGGCCACCCGGGCTGCCCTAAAATATTAGTTCTTGAGAGCATAGAAGCAAGAGGCCTATTCAGACTTGAACATTCTTATCCACTTACAATAGTTAGATTTCAGACACAATGTGGCAGTCATCAGCCCAGCTATAAGCATTGTGAGCCCTGTGTATGGGGACCAGCACTACATGTCCCATTTCATGGAGTACCATCATGTGGAGAAAAGGGATAACCAATGGGCATTAACCCCATAAAAAACAACCCAGAATGCATCTATATCTGTATATGTGTTTGTCAGCTGCATAAATTACTTCAATTTATAATCTTTCTTTGGTTTTGCTAACTGGTAAGTTAGGTCACCATTTTCAGAGCTGAACCTTTTCTCTATTTTCTTTTATATCTTCATGAGGCATAGGTGGCATGAGGTAATTGATTGGTATATAAATACACCTTTCTTTTTTTAGCTCCAAAGCTTCAGTTTGTGTAACTCAGGCTTTTTTTGGTTCCTACACAAGCAGATGAAGGAACAGTCTTCTGATAGCAGAAATTTAATAATTAAAATAGTCAAATTTGTGCAGAAAACTTTTTTGGAAAGTATATTTCCAAAAAATAACTACAAAGAAAAGTAAATACTCTAAACACATTTCTGTGATTACATTTTATGCAATTCCCAAAGAATAGTGTATGTAAATGTAAGACTGTTTCTGCTATTAGATCCATAGACATATTTATATCACTACACTGAGCGAAACATATTTGAAGTTCAGAGGTAGATCAATATTTGTAAAATATTGTGTCACTTATATTTATACATAATAAGCTCCTTGGCTAGTTATTCTTTGAATGTATGATAAGACATCCTATGATTTATTTAGGAAACAACTCTCAAAATGGGAGGGATAGAAAATTTTTTGCTTAGTGTGATTACAGATCATAGAAAGACCTTTAAAGAAAAGAAAGATATGCTTGTTTTGACTCACAAAATTATAATATGGAAATTTTTTCATTATAAATGATTGAAAATTAGTATTAGGCCACTTTTCCTTTTAAATAAACACTCTGGTGAATTGAATTATATAATGCTGCAAATGAAAATTTAAACATGTACAGCAGATTGCTTAAAGTTCACATGTGATAAAAAAAAAAAAAAGAAATTTCCAATTCTCAGATTGCTTTTCAATTTTCTTGCTGTCAGAATAAAAAGTGTCATTGAATTTACACTTTTGACTTCCTATCCTCCTATGGTTAAGAATTTCAGAGACAGAAAAGTCTGGTTGAGTGAGTTTTATAATATGAATCTTCAAATCAAATCCAATTACAGTGGCCTCAAGTACTAACCAAATGCTCTATTTATGCTAGAATTCAGCCTCAACTTGTAAAAAAAAAAAAAAAAAAAGGCAAACTATACAAGCATATTGGCTGAGACTTAGGGAAATTTAAAGTCTGTAAAGATTTCTGTTGGGATGTTATTTCCAAAGTTGGGATGTAGCCTAGGGCTGAAAGAGTGAAGTCTTTGGAAGGACCAATAGGTTAATGCTGTAACACCAAATAAAGGCCAAGAATTGGGAAGGAAAACAAAGCACAAATACAGACAGTGGTCCTAGAATCACTGATGATTAGCGATGTCAGCCACAAGCAGATTACATGACAGGACTAGAAATATCAAGGAGTGGAATGAGAGGCAGATGTTAGATGTCCATGTCATATAAAAAGAAAAGAGAAAGGTTCTCTGCCAACTGGTCATATTTGGAAGACCTCTTTATATTATAAACTGTGTTTTATGTGTGCATTTCCTCACTACTGCATATATAGTTGACAGTGCTGAGTGCTTTATTGAATAGCTTATCTTCCTAGGTGTTCTGAAGTGCCTGAAAGTAGAGATAATAAAATCTCATATTTTGTAAATATATTTTTGTTAAAATCCATATGGAGTATTGTTTCAGGGGAGGAGGGGTTGGAGGAACCATCTCTTTAAGCAGTACACATTGTGTCTGTGCACTGTTTTGGGAAGGGAGAAGGAAATGCAGAGAATTCTTGCCAGTGTGTTTATAATGAAGCAAAATTAACCATTGTTCCTTCTTTTGATGGATTTTTTTTTAACTCTGCAGGATATATATTGTATAAATAGACAGTTGAGTCATCATTTACAACATCCAGTCTTTCTAGATGTTGAAGAGATTGCCAGTATATGACAAAAGTAAAGTTAGTAAATTAACACATTTTGTACATATTATGCTAAAATTCCTAGGAAAGATTGTTTTTTAAATATTTGAACCCTATAGTCCGCTGGATTAGTGAAAGAGGGAAAGAAAGGAATATTTTAGGTCAGAATGTTCATATATTTTTTAAAATATTTTATTTATTTATTCATGAGAGGCCCAGAGAGAGAGAGAGAGAGGCAGAGACAGAGGCAGAGGGAAAAGCAGGCTCCCTGCAGGGAGTGTTATGTGGGACTCGATCCCAAGACCCCGGGGTCATGCCCTGAGCTGGAGGCAGATGCTCAACCGCTGAGCCACCCAGGTGTCCCTAGAATGTTCATATTTTGAAGACGCTTTCAGATTATAACTCTTGTTACATGTGTGCGGTTTATTCAGTGATTGCTGTGTATACAGTGAACAGATACAGTCCTTTTTTTGAAACATCTAGTAGAAATACTGAATATATGTTAAAGTAGAGGAGGCAGTAAAATAGTACTTTGTAATTATCTTTTTGCTAAAATTCATAGGAATTATTGTCTCTTGGGAATGGAATTGTTAAATCGCCTCTGTGAGTAGTAGACTACTGGCTGTACTTGTTCAGTGATTTGAAGGAAGTGGGAAGGAAAGAATTGCAAAAGTTAATATGCTAATGTGTTCATTCTTTGACATTTGCAACAAAACTATTTTTATGTACAATTTTTTTTGCTGTGTATATAGTTTAATGAACAAATGAATCCTAATGTTGCAACATCTAGTCTCCAGATGTTAAAGAGGTTGCAAATCTTTGACAAAAATTAGCACATTTTGTACCCTTTGTCTTGAAACTGATAGGGAAAGCTTATCTTTTGTAAGTGGCCTTTGGATATAAATTTACTGAATTATCTCTAAGCATTACACATGCCCATGTTTGTCTAATGGATTGGTGGAAAAGAGAAGGAATTGAAGAGGAATTGTTGTAAGACCAAAATGGTTATATTGAGAAACTATCTGAGATTATAACCATTGTTACATGCATGCAGTTGTAGCTAACAAAGCTAACTTTGTACATGGCGGACAAGTAAGCTTTTATTAAAATATCTAGTCTTCCTAGATATTTAGAAGTGGTTGATATACTTGAAAGTAGAAGTAGTATAATAACACTTCCTGTAAATAAGCTTTAAAAAATTTGATGGAAAATATAGCTTTTAGAAATGGAATTCTGGGGATCCCCGGGTGGCTCAGCGGTTCAGCGGTTTAGCGCCTGCCTTCAGCCCAGGGCGCGATCCTGGAGACCCAAGATCCAGTCCCACGTCGGGCTCCCTGCATGGAGCCTGCTTCTCCCTCTGCCTGGGTCGCTGCCTCTCTCTCTCTCTTTGTCTCTCATGAATAAATAAATAAAATCTTTTAAAAAATGGAATTCTGATCCACCCTTGTGAACAGTGTACTCTCTGTTCTTGTTCATTGGATTCAAGGAGATAGGAGGAAAGAAATTGCAGAAGACCTTTTGCTAGTGTGTCTTAGAAAATTTCCGTCTATCCATTTCCCTGTATGTTATGTTGATTTCATTTCACTTTACTGTACAATTATTTTTACCCACCTATTTATCCTTCTCTGGTTACTAAGTCCTGATTTCTTCTCGGAATCTTCTCAATTTTCATTTCATGTGCATTAAGGAAGTTCAGGTGACTCAGCTAGCGCTGCATTTCCTAATTTGTAGGCATTGGTTCAGAGATGGACACACAATCAGAGCCAATAAAACTTAATCAGACTTTTTTCTGGGTCTGCTGACAGGGAGGTACATTTTTTTTTTCTGTTAGACTTAAATAAACCTGGAAGATTATTGGCCTGCAGTTATTAGTGCCATCTTGTCACCATCTGGAAACTAAAAATGAAAAAAACAGGGAGAAAAGCAGAGCCACAAAACATTGGAGGCACACTAGATTCTGATGACGTTTAATTTTTCAAAATTCCAGTAGAGGTAACAGTGGTATATTAGTTTCAAGTGTACAAGACAGTGATTCAACAATTCTATACACTACTCAGTGCTCATCATAATATGTGTGCTCTAAATCCCCTGCTTCATTTTCTTAATATAGCTGTCTTTGAAGCCAGATCCACACTGGACCTTTCAGATATGAGAACCAATTTAATTTCTTTGTTTGTATAAACTACTTTGGGGTTGAATTTTCTGAAACTTGTAACCAAAAGAGTTATGATCAACTGAACAACATGATGATTTGCTAAGAAATAAAAAAGCCAACTAGTCTGCTTTTTTTCCCTTGTCCTAACTCCAGAAAGAGAGGTCAACACAAAGTTTCTGAAAGTTTGAGCACATCTCCCAGAGGGAAGTTAAGTGTTTTTCTGTTTCAGGCTCACTGAAGAGGCTTGCCTTGGAGCAGTAATAGTCATTTATTATCTCTTATGGTTTCTTTGAGTGCAGATGACTTGTCCCTGCTCCACAATGTTCAGAGCTTCAGATACAGGGTTTGAAACCCATGTACTGGAATCTTATTTATTCACCTGTTTAGCGGGTAATCCTGGCTATTGGCTGAGGACCTAGCTGAGGTAGTAGGCCCACACACGTACATGTGGCCTCTCTATATGGTTTGGGTTTCCTTACAACAAACCATACTGACTGGTATGGTTTCCAGTGACTGGTTTCCGGTGGCAAACATCCTATAAGGGAGACCAGGCAGAAGTCAGAGAGCATTATTTCCATCACAGTATGTTAGGAAATGCTGTCTACAATCAGGAAGAGAAGAACTAGATTCTGAAAGGATGAGTGCCAGAGATTTTGGAGATCTGTTTGAAACAACCATGGAGGGGATCCCTGGGTGGCTCAGCGGTTTAACACCTGCCTTTGGCCCAGGGCGTGATCCTGGGGTCCCGGGATCGAGTCCCACGTTAGGCTTCCCGTATAGAGCCTGCTTCTCCCTCTGCCTGTGTCTTTGCCTCTCTCTCCATGTCTCTCATAAATAAATAAATAAAATCTTAAAAAAAAAAAAAAAAAGAAACAACCATGGATAAGAAAGGAGAAGGATTTCCCTGACACTGGAGAAAACTGTGACTAGGGAAACTGTTACTAGGGAAAAAAACTTTTTTTTGTTTTGTTTTGTTTTGTTTTGTTTGACAAACAATTCCATTCAGATTTCTCATATATATTTAGGCATCCTTGGTAGAGACAATGTGGGTTTTTCTATTAGGTTTTCTGTGCATTTTTCAAAGTAAGCTGTTGGTGATACTATGTAGTCATTATGATTTAAATTTTGAAGACTATTCAATAAGAAGGAAAAGTGTTATGAGACGTTAAATGAAAAACAAAGCATAAAATTGTTTACACTTCAATAACTGAAAAATTTATTAATACATATGAATAGAAACTGGAAAGGAACTCAAAGTTTTATTTGTTTGATCTGAGTTGAAATCAAGAGTCAGATACTTAACCAACTAAGCTGAGCCACCCAGGGTGCCCTGGAGAAATAGACATTCTTATATACATTCCTAGTAGGAGTGCAAATGTTACAACATTATGAAGAATTTGTCAGTCCACTTTAAGAAATCTACCCTGAAGTTACATCTACCGAAATGTAGAGTAAACATATGCACAAGATTATTAATTGCTACACTTTTATCTCAAAAGATTGGAAATTCCTTTTATTTGTCGGACCTCACTGTCCCCAAGGCAGTCATGAATGAGAAGAAGGAACAACTGGAGAATAAACACGAGGCAGGGACTCCTATCCATGGCCACGTCATGCCTAGGACATGTTGAGGGCTCAGTCGGTGTGTTGAATTAAACACTTGGTATTAAACTCAGTCTAATTCTTCAAAATGACAGCGAATCTCCTCTGACTCACAGACCACTAAGCCAGGAACATTCTCACAAAGTCACAACCCCAATTAAAAGAAGGCAACCAAGATACTAAATCTAATCTCTGTTTTTCGAGCCGTTTTCTCAGCTTCCACAGGGCCTAGGCTGTGTGTCTGTTGTGGCAAGGAAAGTCCCTGGTCACGCAGAGGGCCCAGAGATCCTGTTGGAGGGGCTGTTATTCACAGCGTTGAGCCGCAGTGATCACGTCTTTCATTGCCAATAAGAAATGAAGGCTGAAATCTGAAGCTGAGAAAAGCAATCAGCACGAGTGTGAAAAGCATGCAGATGGCGGAGATGCCGACAATAAACCTCGTCATGATACCAGTAGACTCCATTCAAATAGACAGAGGAGCGCAGGCACGTTATGAATCCGAATGTGGTTGCCTCCCCAGGCACTCAGCCACCTCAGCATGCTCCTTCCACGCGAGGAACAAGGAACTTCCAACTGCGAGTCTTGGTGTACTAGAGACAAACTAGTGAATAGCCCCAGAGAAGTCCAGGATCCTAAATTGGCTCAGGGGTGGGTCAAAGAGTGAGCTGTGAATGATACAAAATCAGAACCACTCTTTCTTAACATTTTAAGTAATGTGTAGCAGCTCCAAGAGGACTGGCATGCCCTGGAGCAGAGCTTTTCTTCCAGACACCTAGACACTCCCAATTACATTTACTATAAAGCTCAGAATTCATTCCCTGACCCAAGCCAGGTTAAAAACAATACATTGGGAATGATTTCTTTTGAAATAGTAATCCTATGCATGGAATATCCAGATCCATTTTGTAAGTGAGAATTTTGGAGAAAAATGGTTTTGAATTTTCTCTTAGAAAACTGGGTCAAGACAGCACACTTTAAGGACATACTAGAGAGGCATCCAGCCAACCCTTTCATTAGGCTCATCATTCTGTCCTTATTGACCACATGCTTTCCTCTGCCTTTTTTTTTTTTAAGATCTTATTAATTTATTCACGAGAGACACACAGAGGAGAGGCAGAGACACAGGCAGAGGGAGAGCAGGCTCCCTGCGAGGAGCCCGATGTGGGACTCGATCCTGAGATCCTGAGATCATGACCTGGGCCAAAGGCAGATGCTCAACCACTGAGCCACCCAGACACCTCTCCTCTGCCATTTTTCTTCCTAATTAAGTGAAACCCTGAAAATCCAGTTTATCTGGCATAAGCATTTTGGCCAAGTACAGAGCCATTAAAATCTATTATACTTGAAAGCTTAATAATGAGGCAAGCAAGCTAAGAAAGAAAAATAATTCCACCACCCTCCATACTTACCTGAGTCCAGTTTCCCATAAATGGATTATAGTAAATTGAAAAGAAAGTCAAAGAGAAAATAAATTTTAGAGAATAAGACAGTTAAGCTCTTCTCAAACATATACTTGCAGAAGAAGGATCCTCATTATGGATAATTAGTATCCAAGTTTCAAAATCTAGCTTCTAGAAGCACACTCTTTTGCCAAAGCTAGGAGATTAGAGAGCTGCCATTGGCACGATCTCTTGTGTTCTCTCTCTCTCTCTCTCTCTCTGTCTCTCTGTCTCTCTCTCTCCCCCTCTTTCTCTCTCTCTCTCTCTCTATATATATATATATATGAATGACACAGTCTGTATGACATCAACTCTGTAACTTTAGTTCTCTTTGATAGAATTCTGGTCCATGTTCAACCATATTATAGCCCCCATGGAAAAGTCAAAAGTCAAATGTTAATTTTAATCATTTCACTCTAGGTCTTTAATCTTTTTAGGTTTTTGTTTTCTCCAAAGAGAATTTTCAGAATTTTCAAGGTTTGTCTAATCAAAAACCTGTTTGAGGGGATCCCTGGGTAGCTCAGCGGTTTAGTCTGCCTTCGGCCCAGGGCGTGATCCTGGTGTCCCGGGATTGAGTCCCACGTCAGGGTCCCTGCATGGAGCCTGCTTCTCCCTCTGCCTATGTCTCTGCCTCTCTCTCTCTCTCTGTGTCTCTTGTGATTAAATAAATAAAATCTTAAAAAAAAAAAAAAACAGATTAAGCAAATAGGAAAAAATTGGCAAGTGTTTTTGTTTGTTGTTTTGTTTTGTTTTAGAGAGATATGGAGTGAAGGGGGAGGGGAGAGAGAGAATCCCGAGCAGGCTCCATGCCTGGTGCAGAGCCGGACTCAGGGCTCGATCCCACCACCCCGAGATCATGACCTGAACCAAAATCAAGAGTTGGATGCTTCACTGACTGAGCCACACAGGTGCCCTACCTTTAAAAGTGTAATCATAGAAGACTGGTCACATTTTGTTTTAGTCACACAATGGAGCACTATGTAGTCATTTAAATGATCCATATATATGTTTTTTGAAATTAAAGAGATTTTTCACAATACATGACTAAGTGAAAAAAGTTAGAAAACGAAGGTAGAGAAGATGTTATCACATTTGTATGACGAGAAGTTTCAGTAACCATGTCAGTCCAATTAAATGAGGGTTATCATAGCTATAGCGGTATTTTCATGGATATCAAGAGATAGGGACCACACTATAGCAGGCAGGAAATCTGGGAAGGCAGCAGGTTATGGAGAAATGTCTTCGTATATATGTTGGCCACATGGGAAATACCAAATGACCAAGTGCTACACTAAATTATTTTGTTCTCAGTTTTTCACCTTGGTGTTTGTTTTACAGATAGTTATCAATAGTTGTCTTTCATTCAAAGCTAAATAAAACCTTTAATAAAGAATAGAAAACTATAGCTCAGATTGAGGAAACTAATAATGACCTTATGTTTAGAATATTTTTAATATGCTTATAATTTATACTTGTGTTTTTTATTTCTTTTATTGAGATATAATTCATACACCCATATTCACTCTTTCAAGGTATATAATCAGTGATTTTCTAGTATATTCACACAGGTGTGCACCCGTCACCGCAGTCTTAATTCCAAAACATTTGCATTACCCCACAAGGACTCCTCTACCCATTAACAGTCCCTCTCTATTCTGCATCTACTCCAGCCCCTGACAATACCAGTCTACTTCCTGTCTCTATGGATTTACCTATTTGAGGCATTTTATATAAATGGAATCATACAGTATATGGTCTTTTGTGTCAGGCTGCTTTCACTTAGCAAAATGTTTTCAAGGGTTCATTCATGCTGTAGCATTGAAAATCCCATTCCTATTTATGAATATAGTTCACTGTGTGGATATACCACATTTGTTCATTCATTCATCAAATGATGGACATCTAGGTTGTTCCCTACTTTTTGGCTATTATGAACATGTGCAAACTTTTGTATGGACATATGTTTTCAGATACCTTGGATATATACATAGGAGTGGAATTACTGGGTCATATGTTTAGTATTTTGAGGAACTGCTAAGCTGTTCTGCAAGTGGCTAGACCATTTTACATTTCTACCAGCAAGGTATGCAGGTTCTGATTTCTTCATATCCTCACCCACAGTTTTTCCTTTTTTGTTTTGTTTGTTTTGTTATGGATAGCCTAGTGGGTGCTAAGTATATTTCATTGTTTTTTGCATTTTCCTAGTGACTTATATTATTGAACATCTTTTCTACCATTTGTAGATCTTCATGGGAGAAATGTGGATTCAAATCCTTTTCCTGTTAAAAAATTTTTTACTGTTGAGTTGCAATAGTTCTTTATTTATTGTGGATACTAGATACTATTTAGCTGAGATTTGCAAATATTTTCTCCCATTTTGTGGACTGTCACTTCACTGTTTTTGCTAGTATCCTTTGAGGCACAGAAATATAAAATCTTTAAGAAATCCATTTTACTTATTTTTTATTTGATGGTTTGTGTTGTGGGTGTTACAGCTAAGAAACCAAGGTCTAACTCATGGTTACAAAAATTTACACTTCTATTTTCTTCTAGGAATTGTACTATTTCTTCTAAGATGATGTCATTCCCTGAGATGGAGAACAGGAGAAGGAATACTGTGCTGGTGCAACAACCCTCTTGATTTGCTTTTCTTGGTTTTGCTTATAGTTTTTCCTCCCATAACTTTGGCTGTGTGTGTGGTTTTTTTTTTTTTTTTTTTTAGATTTTATCTATTTATTTGAGAAAGAGATCAATAGCAGGAGTTGGGAGAGGGGCAAAGAGAGGGAGAAGCAGACTCCCCATTGAGCAGAGAGCTTGTTGTGGGGCTCAATCCCAGGACCCTAGGATCACGCCCTGAGCCCAAGGGAGATGGTTGACAGTCGGAACCCCCCAGGTGCCAGTAACTTTGACTTTCTTATGGGTCATCAAGGCCTCTCTGTTCCTACTTTTCCTTCATTGTCACTGTTAACTGATTCAGTTTCTTGGTTTCCCAATTCCAAATTCACAGGAAAGGAATCTTATTAGCCTAGTTGTTTTTTTGAAGGCGGTCCCACAGCCTGTGGTTGGATCATCAGCATTTGGGACAATGCCCACTAGCCAGATCTAAGGAGCTTTACCTTTAGAGAGAGGAGAGAGGCTACATTAATAAACACCCCCACTAATACTGCATTTTGGAAAGAGGAAATACACTTAGAGAGATAGTTCTCAACATATGTAAAAATATATCTAATGTTGTGTGAGGGAGTTCAGAAAATAAGCTGCTAGGAATCACTTTGAATATTAAGTATTACTGCAATAGGAAAATGATCAAACACATGGCTCATTTTAAAACTCTCAAGAGAAATCAATCTATTATTATACAATGTGACTTGAAGAAAATCGTAACTTTTTTGAAGTGTAATTAACATAAAATGTTTTATTAGTTTCAGATGTGCAATATATTGGTTCAACAATTGTATTTTGACTATCCCCTATGCTGTACTATTCATCTCTATGACTTATTTATTTTATAACTGAAGTTTGTGCCTCTTACTCCCCCCATCATCTATTTCACCCATCCTCCCACCTACCTCCCTTCTGGCAGCCACCAGTTTTTTCTCTGTATTTAAGAGGCTGTTTGTTTTTGTTTATTTATTCATTCATTTTGTTTTTTATATTCCATATGTAAGTGGAATCAGATAATATTTGTCTTTATCTGACTTATTTCGCTTAGCATAATATCCTCTAGTTCCATCTATGTTGTCACAAATATGTATATAAATATATACATGTATAAATATGTACATATATACATATATAAACACACACATAAATATATATGTAGTCATGTATAGACACACCACATCTCTTTTATCCATTCATCTCTCAGTGGATATTTGGATTGCTTCCATACCTTGGCCAGTGTAAATAATGCTGCAATAAACATAGAGATGCATACATATTATCTGAATATATACTATATATATTAATTATATTTTTTGAGCTTTTGTTCTCTTTGGGGAAATAACCAGTAATGGAATTACTGGATCATATAGTATTTGTATTTTTAGTTTTTTGAGGAACCTTCATACCATTTTCCACGATGGCTGCACCACTTTACATATCTAGTGTTAGTGCAGGAGGGTTTCCTTTCCTCCATGTCTTTGCCAACTCTTGTTATTTTGTTCTTTTTGATATTAGCCACTCTGATTGGTGTGAGGTGACATCTCATTGTGGTTTCTTTGTTTTGTTTTGTTTTAAAGATTTAATTTATTTATTAATAGAGACACAGCTAGAGAGAGAGGCAGAGACACAGGCAGAGGGAGAAGCAGGCTCCATGCAGGGAGCCCTACGTGGGACTCGATCCCTGGTCTCCAGGATCACGCCCTGGGCTGCAGGCAGCACTAAACCGCTGCACCACCGCCACCGGGGCTGCCCTCATTGTGGTTTTAATGTGTCTGTTGGCCATCTGTATGTCTTCTTTGGAAAAATGTCTGTTTAGGTCCTCTGCTTATTTTTTGAATTGGATTGTTTTATTGGTGTTGAGTTGTATGAGCTCTTCATAAAATTTGATTATTAATCTCTTATTGGATATATAATTTGTAAATATCTTCTCTAATTCATTAGGCTGCTTTTTGTTTCATTGGTGCTTCCTTTGCTGTACAGAAACCTTTTCTTTTGTTGTACTCCTGAAAGTTTTTTGTTATTTTTGTCTTTACGTTTGCTTCCCTTGCCTGAGGAGACATATTCATAAATATGTCGCTAAGGGCGATGTCTAAAGATTACTGGCTGTGTTTCTTTTATAAATTTTATAGTTTTAGGTCTCCCATTTAGATCTTTAATCCATTTTGAGTTAATTTTTGTGTATGGTCTAAGAAAGTGGTCCACTTTCATTCTTTTGCATGTAGCTGTCCAGTTTTCGCAAGACCAGTTATTGAAAAGATGTCTTTTCCTCATTGTATATTCTTGCCTCCTTAATCATACATTAATTGACCATATGAGGCTCATTTTTGAGTTCTCTATCCTATTTTGTTGATCTATGTGTCTATTTTTGTGCCAGTACCATACTTTTTTAAATTACTTACAGCTTGTAGTATATCTTAAAATCTAGGATTGTGATATTTTCACTTTTGTTCTTCTTTTTCAAGGCTGCTTTAGCTATTTGGGTTTTTTTATAGTTCCAAACAAATTTTAGGATTCTTTGTTCTAGTTTTGAGAAAAATGCTATTGACATTTTGATAGGGCTTGCATTGAATTTAAGTATTGTTTGGGTAGTATGGACATTTTAGTATTAATTCTTCCAGTCCATGAGCATGGTATAGCTTTCCATTTATTTGTGTTGTCTTCAGTTCCTTTAATCAGTGTCTTATAGTTTTCAGAGTATAGGTCTTTCACCTCCTTGGTTACATTTATTCCTAGGTATTTTATTCTTTTTGGTGTAATTATAAATGGAATTGGCTTCTTAATTTCTCTTTCTGCAATTTTGTTATCAGAGTATAGAAATGCAAGAAATTTTTGTATATTAGTTTTGTATCTCGCCACTTTACTAAACTCATTTATTAGTTTTAGTAGCTTTTTGGTGGAGGCTTTAGGATTTTCCATCTATAGTATCATGTTATCTGCAAACAATGACAGTTTTGCTTCTTCTAGTAAAATAACTTTTAGGGCGCCTGGGTGGCTTAGTGGTTGGGCATCTGCCTTTGGCTCAGGGCATGATCCTGGGGTCCCAGGATCAAGTCCCATGTTGGGCTCCCTTCATGGAGCCTGCTTCTCCCTCCACCTGTGTCTCTGCCTCTCTCTCTCTCTCTCTCTCTCTGTGTGTCTCTCATGGATAAATAAATAAAAGTCTTTAAAAAAATAAAAAATAAAAAAATAGGGATCCCTGGGTGGCACAGCGGTTTGGCACCTGCTTTTGGCCCAGGGCGCGATCCTGGAGAACCAGGATCGAATCCCACGTTGGGCTCCCGGTGCATGGAGCCTGCTTCTCCCTCTGCCTATGTCTCTGCCTCTCTCTCTCTCTCTCTGTGTGACTATCATAAATAAATAAAAATTTAAAAAAAATAAAAAAATAAAATAACTTTTAAGTCTATTATATTAACAACAAAAAATCCTTAAGGTCACATTGGTTGAGGGTAGGGGGAAAAGGCCCTATTTGCCACCTTTGGAGGGCCAGTAGCACCATTCCTTAGTTGGAAAATTGAGATTGAAAGAGAAAGAAAGCAAAGATTTACTAATTCTTTTTAGGAAAAACTGTAGTTTATCCCCAGTTTAGAGAGAATTCTTTATTACAGAAGATCAGCGAATAAATATAGAATGAGTGAATTAGGAAAAAAACACAGCTTGCCAATACCATTTGAAATAATATCCTTTTTTTATTTTTTATTTTTTTAATTTTTTTATTTTATTTTACTTATTAATGATAAGCACACAGTGAGAGAGAGAGAGAGGCAGAGACACAGGCAGAGGGAGAAGCAGGCTCCATGCACCGGGAGCCCGACGTGGGATTCGATCCCGGGTCTCCAGGATGGCGCCCTGGGCCAAAGGCAGGCGCTAAACCGCTGTGCCACCCAGGGATCCCTGAAATAATATTCCTGATAAAAATCATCAGTGGATGCTAAAATCATCAGATGAAAGGTTGTGAAGAGCAGAATATCTGAAGGGTCTTAAAATATCATCCCAAGGATTATTTGCTAATTGCAAGGGAAATAACATGCATTTCCAATGGAGAGATCTGGTGATCATAACCTCACCTGAAAGTTCAAACTTATATTACTAATAGTGGGAAACCTTGACATTTTGTGCTGCTTGATGTGATTCATTCTGAGATATATAGTATAACATACGGAATAGTCACACCAAAAGTTTAACCTCAATCCAATCAAACTTTAACCCTTACTGCCTGTATCCAAAATATAATGTTGATACAGAGCAAGCTAAATGACATTAAGAACAATGAATGATCAAGAAAATCCAAAATGTAATGAAGCATTATTCCTAGGCAACTTACTTGATTTCTTAAAATGCCAGCATCAGAGAAACAGAGAGAATAGAGACCTAAATACACACATATACAAACACATAAACACATATATTCTATAAAGACAATTGTACACATTTAAATTAGGAGTGGAATAAAGATAATATCATGGAATTACTGTTAATTTTCTTAAGTTTGATAATGGTACTGTGATTATGCGGGAGAATTTCATCATTACGAGTCACCTCTTTAGGATGATCAACTAACCTGAAGGAGATTCTCAAGATATAAGGCATTCACTTTTTAAAAATTAATTTGTAATGATTTTTAATTTAAATTCAATTTGTTAACATGTAATGTATTACTAGTTTCAGAAGTTGAGTTCAGTGATTCATCAGTCTTCTATATAATACCCAGTGCTCATTACCCAGTTACCCCATCCTCCCACCCCTCCCCCTCCAGCAACCCTCAGTTTGTTTCCTATGATTGAGTCTCTTATGTTTGTCTCCCTCTCTGATTTCATCTTGTTTTATTTTTCCCTCTCTTCCCCTATGATCCTCTGTTTTTTTTTTGATCCTTTGTTTTGTTTCTTAAATTCTACATGTGAGTGAAGTCATATGATAATTATCTTTCTCTGATTGGCTTATTTCACTTAGCATAATACCCTCCAGTTCCATCCACATCATTGCAAATGGCAAGATTTCATTTTTTGATGGCTGAGTAGTATTCCGTTGTAGGTATGAATGTGTGTGTGTGTGTGTGTGTGTATATATATATATATATATCTTCTTTATCCATTTATCTGCTGATAGACATCTGGGCTCTTTCCATAGTTTGGCTATTGTGGACATTGCTGCTATAAACACTGGGGTGCAGGTGCTCCTTGGGATCACTACATTTGTATCTTTAGGGTAGATCCCTAGTAATGCAGGTGCTGGGTCATAGGGTAGCTCTATTTTCAATGTTTTGAGAAACCTCCATACTGTTTTCCACAGTGGCTGCACCAGCTTGCATTCTAACCAACAGTGTAAGAAAATTCTCTTTTCGCTGCATCCATGCTAACATATGTTGTTTCCTGACCTATTAATTTTAGCCACTCTGGTGTGAGGTGATATTTCCTTGTGTTTTGATTTGTATTTTT
Source organism: Canis lupus baileyi (assembly GCF_048164855.1). NCBI lineage: Eukaryota > Metazoa > Chordata > Mammalia > Carnivora > Canidae > Canis > Canis lupus. The sequence goes on along the minus strand of NC_132839.1, from coordinate 4,534,960 downwards.
TCTAATGCCAACTAAACCAGACATTCAGTTTAAAAAGCAGGAAAATTATGGGCAAATGAGGATAAATTGATCATCTTATACCCATGGAGAACTTAGAGGTGAAGTAACATGATATCTGCAATTGCTTTTCAAATAACTTGGCAAAATATTTACACACACATATATATATATAGATTAAGATAAACAAATATAGCAGAATATTAAAAATTATTGAATTTGGGTAGTGTGTGTATGACTTATCACACTACTCTTTCACCATTTTTGTATGCTTGAAATTTTTTGTAACAAAATATTGGGGAAAATAGGCTTAGATAACAAAAGGCAATGCAAATATGATAGCAGACAGGATTCAGGTTTTAATAGGATTAACCTTATTTTTAAAAATACTAGAAACTGAAAACTATTAGAAACTGAAAATATACACTCATGTAAATGGAATGTAAGAAATAGTGAAAGTGATTTTCAGGGAATGAAGGGAACTTAGTGGGAAATTAGGGAGACAAACCATGAGAGACTCCTAACTCTGGGAAACAAAGGGTTGCAGAAGGGGAGATGGGAGGGGGGATGGGGTAATGGGGTAACGAGCACTGAGGAGGGCAATGATGGGATATGAGCGCTGAGTGTTATACTATATGTTGGCAAATTGAATTTAAATTAAAAAAAAAACGCTTATATATAATAGAGAAGATACCAGATAATCAGTGTTGGGGATGGTCAATGATTTCCTTCTCATGCATGGCACAGAAATACAGTTGTTCTGGTTTGATTAAGTCCATTAGTAATCTTATTACCATGTGTATAATAGTGATGGGAATAAAATATAATGATTATGTAAAAAAAAAAAAAACCCTGAAAATATAGCAAAAGTGAATAGCTTAATAGAAGAACTGAAAGATGAAATTGAGGAACTCTACAGAAAGTAGAGCCGAAGAACCAAAAGGATAGAAAATAAGAAAGGACAAAATGAAAAGCAAATTAAGTTTAATATTCAAATAATTGGAATTCCAGAAAGAGGAAAGAAATAAAACTAGAAAGGAAGAAATCATTAACAAAGTAATTGGGGAAGAAATTCCTAGGATTGCACAACTTAATATCTAGACTGAAAGGGTGCACCAAGTATATAGCACATATGGATTAAAAGAGAACTATACTGAGGTTTATTACTATGAAATTTCAGAACACAGGGCACAACAAGAAACAAAGAGAAAGGGGAAAAAACTGGTCAAATAATAAAGAAGATGGACTGAGAATATGTCAGACTTGTCAGTAGTAACCTTGGAAGCTCTAGAGGTTGATAGAATAATGCCTCAAGCAATTGGAAAGAAATTGATACCAATTAAGATTTCTGTGCCCAGCCAACGTGTTAGATAGCATAAAGGATCTTCAGAATACACAGGTTTCACAGAACATCACTTCCCATTTCTGTAATCTCAAGACTCTTTTAGACTAAGTCAAGAAAGAGAAAAATACCGGACAAAAGAGACCAGGAGAGCCAACTGAAGAGGAGATAAAAGAATGCCAAGATGATGCTGAGAGAAGATCCCAGGATGAGACCTGTCCATTAGAGCTGGAGTGCTATCATTCCGGAGTGGAAAAAGAGAGGCTCTGTAAGGCCCTTCATTAGGAAGAAAAAATATGAAGGTAATGCTAATAAATCTCACAGTTTTGAGGAGCTTTTGACAACTGGTGAGAAGTCAGGGGATGAATTAGTGAAAAGTAAATTTAAAAATCAAGAAAACAAAAAATTAAGACAATCATTAATTCCAGAGAAAACGAAAAGTTCTACAAGAAAGAATAAGTCACTAGAGTTTACTATTTATTTCTGCTAGAGCTAACTTTTATAAAAGCATAATAAAATTAAATCTGATATTAACCCAATTAAATTATGATATAATTATATTGGAAGGATGAGATAAAAGAAAGGAATGCATGTATGGTAGGAATCTGAAAAGAAAAGGAGCAAAACCTTTATCTTCCATAGTAGGAGGACATTAAAGTCTAAAATAAAAATCAATGATAAAAATTCAAGTACGTTATTATTATTATTTTTTAAGATTTTATTTACTCATGAGAGATCCAGAGAGGGAGAGAGGCAGAGACAGAGGCAGAGGGAGAAGCAGGCTCCATGCAGGGAGCCCGACCTGGGACTTGATCCCGGGTCCCCAGGATCACGCCCTGGGCTGAAGGTGGCACTAAACCACTGTCACCCGGGCTGCCCTCAAGTACGCTATATTGAGTCATGGAGGTAAATACTAAAATATTTAGCTGAGTTTAAATCTGTTGTCCCTTGAAGAGGTAAATTCTGGAGTGGGGATGGAAGAGTACTCCTTTTCATGACAAACGTTTGTAGAATTATTTGATTCTAAAGTGTATGCATATAAAACTTAGATTTTATTAGTTAAAAATAGGGAAAGAGAGAAGAATAAAGTCCAGATGCAGAGATGCATAAGTTATTTAAAAATGTAGTCATGGAGTGTTTTTGAAGTCTGTAGAAAAAAACATGAAAAATAGCTCTTTTTAAAATGTAGTCTGAGACAGTTATAAGACATTTATTTAATAAATCCAAAATGGCAGTGTATGTGACACACATCCAAGCATAAAAGGACCTAAATGGTGTTAAGGAAATATATCAACTAGTCACTTCCATTGAGAACTAGGGCATATTGCTGAAAACAAAGACAAGAGTATGGTGAGTGGAAAAGTGAATACAGAACAAGATGTGTAATCAGTTTTTAAGAAGCAAATGTGATTTGGGTCACTATCGTCTGGTTGTTCTTATGTCAACCGATTAAAAAGTTATGGTGCAGCTACTGAAAGAGAAAAATTGTAAACAACTAGAACACAGAGGAGCTATGTCTAACATAAAGTTTAGATCTGTGGGAAGGGTACATCCTACCAGAAAAACTCCCAGAGAGGAAAGAGGGAGAATGCTGCGTAATTGATGGACGTAGATGTGAATCTATCATTGTATGTGAACCCTCCAAATTTTATTTGCAGAATTAATTTAAAACAGACTTGAGTAAGAATCTAGTTATATTAAAAATGCTTGGGTGATTATAAACAATGGGAAAATGATTAATGATAGCATAATTAACTCTAGGGCAATGTGTAGTCAGGTGTTGCAAGGGTCGGTGTTGGGTCTGGTCTAGTTTAATGCCTTTAATGATCTGGAAAAGGGAGTGAATAGAATTTATAGATGCTACTCAATTTTCCACTGAGTTCATGGCCCTAAATAGAATGTTTTCCTGGCATGGTATGGATGGCACTCAATCTGGCGTAGAAAAGGATGGATTACAGTCTCTAGTCCTTCACCCTTGAATGCTTGCCTTGTATATTAGAATTAATATTCTTTTCACCTAGTTCATTTTGCAAGACTTGGCTTTCTCTGAAACATTTATCCTCTGATTCCCTTTACTATACTTTCTGCTGAAAGAACATGTAAAACAGCTCTCCTCTGTCCTATATGTCAGTTACTATTACTCTCTCCAGGCTTGAATTTATGCTCTGGTCTCTCATATGCATTTAGCATACAAGTCTACTATAAATTTTGTTCATATCTGACCATCTTGTTCTGTGAGTTGGACAAGCCACTTATGTATATGTTTGTATATATTTTTAAGTCGCACATATTTTTAAGTCATGTATATTGTTTCAACTAAATACTTTCATGTTCTTTTCAAAGCCTGATTCTTTAAGATCTTTCCCTTAAATCATGAGCTAAATTATGCCATGTTATCTGTTGATAAGACATTCTGCAATTTGTAATCCAATTAAGAAACTTCATTATTCTCTGTGAGATTGTGCTGTCAGTACTTCCATCTTAGTTCTGTAAGAAAGGTTACCAACCTAATTCCATTTTCTTTTTGCTTCTGATGGTTTATTGAATAAGCCTATTTAATTGAAATGTTCTAGCCATTTGAAGGTTATGACAGATCTTCTGTTATCCATGCATTGGGTATTCAGGTGGGGAGGAAATCTGCGAATACTGCAGGCCTGCATTTTAGCCAAAAATTTCAACTAAAATCAACTTTTTCCCACTGTGGATGAACACAGAAGAAAAAGTGGTGTTTGATTTTCATAATTGCCTTCTCTCTGTTCTCTTTATTTAGGGACCTAAGGAGGAAGGAACAAAAATTAGCTGGGGATATCAACTTAAGGTTTGATTATGCCATCTACTTGTAGACAGTTGACCCTAATTGCAAAAAATCTTGATGTAAAGTTAAATCAAATTAGAAGTGAGAGCAAAATAATGGAACGAGCACATGCATCTACCTCTCTTCCTACCTCAAAATTCTTTTAGCATACAAAATATATTTTGCAATGAATAAATCTTTAGCAGCACAAGAAAGCAAATCTAAAAATTGTGCTATCAACAGATGAAAAATTGTGGGAAATTTATGGAATATAGAAAGCAGATTGGACAAAAATGGAGGAGAAAATAGCCTCACACACACATACTACCACCACCAACAACAACAACAACAACTTAGGTAATGGTGCATCCAGAGAAACTTCAAGCTCAGACTGAATAAATAGTAGGTTCAGGAGGGGGTCTTGGGCACCTATTAGAAATATTAGCTAAAGAGGTCGATGAAAAACACCAGGGCCAGTGCAGCTCCCAACTCAGTCTCAGCAATAGGCTGTAGCAACACTTGATCTTAGATTAAAATCCAAGACGTACATGATCAAGAAAGTGAACTACCTACCAGAGAAGGTTTGCCATTGAGAGTGCGGAATTAAGAAAAGAAGCACGGACTTTATGGTTACTGGATATCCAATAGAATAAAGCTCCTTTATCCTGGAATAGACTGTCCTAAGGACTTTCATTCCTAATGTAAAGCTTCCTTATTTTAATAACTTGTAAAACCAGCCAGTCAGCATGCCTTCACCCCAATTCACTTTTCTAGAGTTTTCAGTTCACAATCTTATAAGAAATGATGAGTCTGTAAGGGGAAACAGATCTAGACTTCTACAAAGACACTCATGCGCCTTGTGTTTTAGAATTCTAAGATGGTATCCAGGATATCTCCCCCTGGTGTCCACATTCCTAATCTCCTTCCCTTGCATGTGAGTAAGACCTATGACTATAGCAAGATTTTGCTCCTTTGTTAAGGTTACTAATAATTTGGTTTTGAGTTAATAAAAAAGGACAATTGTACTGGGTAGTTCTAGAATTATCAGGTGAACCTGCTAAAGAAGTCAGGGAAGTTTACAGCAGCAGAGGTATTTTCCTGCTGTCGTTGAAGAAGAAAAAAGTCATGTGGTGAACTGCAAGTGTCTGGGAGGTGACAGTGGCCCTGCAGAAAGTCATCAAGGAAACAAGGACTTCAGTTCTACAACCTCAAGGAACTGAATTCTACGACAACCACTGAGGAGGGAAGAAGACCTTGAGTGTCAGATGAGACTCCAGCTCTGGGTCTTCATTTCAGCCTGGTGGAACCCTGAATAGCAGACCCAGCTGACCCACACTGATGCCTGACCCGTGGAAACTATGGGATAATATGTTTGTGTTGTTTTCAGCTGCTAACTCTGTAGTAATTTGTTATGTAGCAATAGAAAACAAATGTACTACCTTTTTTTTTTTTTTTAATGTACTACCTTTTATTTGACCTAATTTTTTCACTCATTTAAGTACCCTGATAACCAAGGATACCAAATGCATGAACAGGAAGGACCAAACAGCATCTGATAAAGCAAAGATAGTTCAGAGGACAGAAAAGAACTATTAAAAAAAATCTTACCAACATTTGTTTCAAAGAAAGGGGAACCTCTTACGCTATTGGTGGCAAGCTGGTACAGCCACTCTGGAAAACAGTGTGGAGGTTCCTCAAGAAGTTAAAAATAAAGCCACCCTAGGACCCAGCAATTTCACTACTGGGTATTTATCCTAAAGATACAAATGTAGTCATCTGAAGGGGCACCTGCACCCCAGTGGTTATATTAGCAATGTCCAAAATAGCCAAACTGTGGAAAGAAGAGATGTCCATTGACAGATGAATGGATGAATGGATAAAGAAGATGTGGTGTGTGTGTGTGTGTGTGTGTGTGTACATACACACACATATATGCGTATATATACATATATATATACACACACACAATGAAATATTACTTAGATATCATAAAGGATGAAATCTTACCATTACATTGATGTGGATGGAACTGGAGGGCATTATGATACGCAAAAGTCAGTCAGAGAAACACAATTTTCACTCAGGAATATACGAAAGTGCAGAGAATCATAGAGAAGGGGATTGAAAACAGAATGGGAAGAAATCCGAGAGAGAGACAAACCATGAGACTCTTAACTATGGGAAAGAAACTGAGGGTTTCTGGATGGGAAGTCAATGGGGGGACAGGGTAACTGAGTGATGGGCATTAAGGAGGGCATGTGATTGAATGTTATATGCAACTGATGAATTACTGAACTCTACACCTGAAACTAATTATTATATATTGGCTAATTGAATTTAAAAATCTTACTAGTGTTCTCAGAAAGAATAGAGGGATCTTTCATCTATAATGAAAGAATGGTTTTTAAGGCAATATACAAAAAGCTTATTTTAAATTAAAAACATGATTGTTGGGGATCCCTGGGTGGTGCAGCGGTTTAGCGCCTGCCTTTGGCCCAGGGCGCGATCCTGGAGACCCGGGATCGAATCCCACGTCGGGCTCCCGGTGCGTGGAGCCTGTTTCTCCCTCTGCCTGTGTCTCTGCCTCTCTCTCTCTCTCACTGTGTGCCTATCATAAATAAAAAAAAAAAAAAAAAAAAACATGATTGTTATAATTTGAAAAGATCAGTAAAAGGGCTTAATAATAAAATGAATGAGACTGAAACAAAATTAGTGATCCAGAAGATCAAGTTTAGAAAATATCCTACAGAGCAAAGAAAAAGAAGAGAAAGAATAAGGGAGAAAGAGAATGAAAGCAAGAGAAGGCATAGAACTGAAGATACATGAAAAGTTATCCTAGAGTAATAACAGTAATAATTATAATATTGTCCATTAAATACATAAAAACAACTTTAGAACTAGAACCAATATGACTGACTTCCACATTATTAGCTGAAATATTAGAGGAGAAAATAAAAATTCAACCAATAAGTAGTAGGAGTATGAAAAAAGAAATAAAAATGGTCAATAGAAAAATAATACAAGATAAAAAGAAAAAGCTCAAATATAATGCCAAGAAGATGAATGAGTTAAATTCCCAATAAGATATGCCAGGTTTATAGAAAAAAAAACCCAACTATATTCTGTTTACAAGAGGCAAACTTAAAACGACAGAAATTTGTAAAAAAAAAAAAAAAAAAAAAAAGTGAAAAACATATTTCAGACAAAGGCTATACAAAGGAAAACATAACAATAAATTTGAAAGAGAAAGTATTAAAAGAAACAGATATTTCAATTTAGCATGAAGTTATCCACCAAGAAGTCATAATAGTTAGGAAACTATGCATCTGAAAGTATAAATTTGAAGTATGTTGACAATTACTGATATGTAAACTTAAAAGTTTACAAGGAAAAATCAATAAGACAATTTTAATAGGAGATTTCAACTTCTCTCAGAAAAGTAAGTAACAGTATATAGTATTTAAATAATAAAATTAGCAAGTTTGACCAAATAGCCTTCAAGGAATTTTGAGATTCACAAACAGAATAAGTGGAGGACATATTCCAAAAATATATAACATTATAGCAATTAAAATAGTGTGGTATTTGAGGAGCTATTTATAAATATACCAGTGGAACAGAATTGAGAGTTCTATAAAAAATCCAAGTGTCTGTGGGTATTTTGGATAAGATAAGGAAGATGTTCTTTTTTTTTTTTTTTTTTTTTTTAATCTTTTTTAACTTTTTTTTTTTTTTAATTTTTATTTATTTATGATAGTCACAGAGAGAGAGAGAGGCAGAGACACAGGCAGAGGGAGAAGCAGGCTCCATGCACCGGGAGCCCGATGTGGGATTCGATCCCGGGTCTCCAGGATAGCGCCCTGGGCCAAAGGCAGGCGCCAAACCGCTGCGCCACCCAGGGATCCCCGATAAGGAAGATGTTCTAAATGAGTGAGTAAAGGCAGGTTATTTAGTAACAGTTGAATCAACTAGTTATCCATTTGGAAACATGAAAAAGTTAGGTTATTACTTTAACTCTCTACGCCAATAGAAATTCTTATAAATAAAGAATGTCTGTATAAAATAAGGACCTACAAAGGTATTAGAAGAAAATATAGAGAGTATTTTTGTTACATTGGAATGGAGACTTTCTTAAACAGTTCCCTAAATCCAGAAACCATAAAGAAAGAAATCAAAGACTTGAATTACAATGGAAAACTTCTGAAGGATAAAATGACATCTTTTTTTTTTTTAAGATTTATTTATTTATTTATGATAGACACAGAGAGAGAGAGAGAGAAGCAGAGACACAGGAGGAGGGAGAAGTAGACTCCATGCCGGGAGCCCGATGCGGGACTCGATCCCGAGACTCCAGGACCGCACCCTGGGCCAAAGGCAGGCGCTAAACCGCTGAGCCACCCAGGGATCCCCTAAAATGACATCTTAAAGTTAAGGGATGAGTAACATTTAACCTCAGATTATCAATATCGAAATGATATAACATTCTTACAGATCATTATGAAAAAGACAAACATTCAAACTTTAAAATGCATAAAGAAAACAAGCATTACAAAGAAGAAAATATATGAATAGCTAATAAATGTAATTTAAAACAGCCCAGTCTTTATTTATTTATTTATTTATTTATGATAGAGAGAGAGAGAGAGAGAGAGAGGCAGAGACACAGGCAGAGGGAGAAGCAGGCTCCATGCACCGGGAGCCCGACGTGGGATTCGATCCCGGGTCTCCAGGATCGCGCCCTGGGCCAAAGGCAGGCGCCAAACCGCTGCGCCACCCAGGGATCCCCCTGCTCAGTCTTTTTTTAAAGATTTATTTATTTATTTGAGAGAGAGAGAGTGGAGGGAGAAGAGAGAGAATTTTCTTTTTCTTTTTTTTTTAATTTTTTTTTAAATTTTTATTTATAGTCACAGAGAGAGAGAGGCGCAGAGACACAGGCAGAGGGAGAAGCAGGCTCCATGCACCGGGAGCCCAATGTGGGATTCGATCCCGGGTCTCCAGGATCACGCCCTGGGCCAAAGGCAGGCGCCAAACTGCTGCGCCACCCAGGGATCCCGAGAGAGAATTTTCAAGCATCCTCTGCTGAGTGCAAAGCCTGACACGGGACCTGATCCTCCGTGCCATGAGATTGTGACCTGAGCTGAAACCAAGAGTGGGACGCTTAACCAACTGAGCCACCCACGTGCCCCTAAACAGTCCACTACTTTAAATGTCAGAGCAGTGCATGTTAAAATAAATAAATATAATTTATTTTTTATTTTATTTGGAGAACATGAAGGCAATATCAGCTGAGGACAAGGGTATAAGGGAAACATATTCTCTTGCATTCTTGATGTATAGTGGCCAAGCTTTTTTTTTTTTTAAATGTTTTATGTATTTATTCATGAGAGAGACAGAGCGAGGCAGAGACACAGACAGAGGGAGAAGCAGGCTCCATGTAGGGAACCTGATGTGGGACTCGATCCCAGGACCCTGGGATCATGCCCTGAGCCAAGGGCAGATGCTCAATCACTGAGCCACCCAAGTGCCCGACTGACCAAGCTTTTATTAGAGGACAGTTTTATATTATCTAGTAAAATCTTTTGATTTTACATACAACCTAGAAAATCCACTTCCAGGTATCTATTCTAGAAAAATACAAATCTGGGATCCCTGGGTGGCGCAGCGGTTTAGCGCCTGCCTTTGGCCCAGGGCGTGATCCTGGAGACCCGGGATCGAATCCCACGTCGGGCTCCTGGTGCATGGAGCCTGCTTCTCCTTCTGCCTATGTCTCTGCCTCTCTCTCTCTCTCTGTGTGACTATCATAAATAAATAAATAAACATTTAAAAAAATACAAATCTGCACAAAGAGACAAGAACAATAATATTTGAAGTATTATTTATAGTAGTGAAAAACTAAAAACTACTAAATATCCATCAGAGAGATGGAATACATGGTGTGTGTGTTACTAGGAATTATTGCATGGAGCAACTTTAAGAAAAATGAGGTGGAGAGTTTATCAAGATACATTTTTAAGTGAAAAAAAGAAATTGAAGTACAATATACTGTTATATAGCTTTAGTATTTTTATATAAAAGTAAAGAAAATAATACTATATGTTTTTATGTGTGGATATATATATATATGAATAAAAAAATAAAGGTCTGAAAGGAAGGAGAAAGGGAGGAGAAAGAAGGGAAAAATAGGGGAAAGAGTGGAAAAAATCAATTCTGGTTTATCAGAGTTATCTAACAGCTATATTTGCCATTATGCTTTTATATTTGGAGCTTTCATGCAAAAGAACACAGTTCTCTGCATATAGATTTTATTTTGATATTTTATGTCTGATGTCATGCTAAGCAGAAAAACCGGAACTTTTTCCTCTCTTACAAATAAATTTATACTCATAAGCCAAGAAAATTGCTAGAAAATCTCACCTGAATATTTTGCTTGTCTTTCATTCAAGTAAATGAAGGAAAATAAGTGTGTATGTGTATAAATCAGAAACTAATAAAACTGATTACCTGCAAGTGATGGATGAAAACAGAATGGAAGGAATAGGGAATGCAGTGACCCCTTCTGAGTATATCTTTTAATGTCCATTTTTGCTTTGAACCAAATCATTATTTTACTCATTTAAAACAATAAAATTTTATCAACCAAGATGGAAAAAACCTAAAATTTAATATATGCAACAAAAAAAGAACCTAAATTTGTGAATATCAAACTTTAAACATAAAAATGAATCAATTCAGGTAATGCCTGAATACACTACAGTGTAAGTACACATATATGCCTGCAGAAAGGCAAAGAAATGTGAGATTTTACTTGTTAATGGTAGTATATGGTAGTGGTATAAGTTTAGTGATTCTGAAATACTTTTGTTATTATAGAATAGAGCCAATGATTAAATGTATTAATGTTTAGAGCCAGAATTCTCACTGTGGGAGTGGAAATACAATAAGGAATGGGGGTTGTATTGAAGTAGAATAGACAGGGATGCCTGGGTGGCTCGGTAGGTTAAGGATCTGACTCTTCATTTCAGCTTAGGTCATGATCTGGGGTTCATGAGATCAAGCCCTGGGTCGGGCTCCAAGCCGGGCATGGAGTCTGCTTAAGATTCTCTCTCCCTCTCCCTCTGCCCGTCCTCACCTCTGCTCATACACTCTCTCTCTCTCCAAAAAGTTAAACTTTAAAAAAAAGAAATGGAATAGACAGTATCTGTATGAACTCATGATTTTAAAAAATCATCTATCTTCACTTTGTCAACAAAAGGGTTCAGAAATAATGATGCTTCAGTGGCAATGAGCACATTTAGCATTCAGCTTTCTCATTGCTGCTTCCCAATCAAAGGAACCAAATATCCATAGAAAAATGACCGACTGTAGGCCTGAGGCAGGAAAAACACAAATTAAGTGTGGAAGATCTTATCCTAGATGGAAAGTGCTCAAGGACAATTGGCAAATGGTCAAAAGGTCATAGGAACCAGTTTGAAAACATTGTGACTCGTCAAATTTGGACTTTTGGACAATTTGAGCATTGAAAAGTGTAACTGTGAAAGATAATACATTGACTTTTTAAAATAGATTCAGCATCTGCTTTCTTGTTAGGATGTAGAAAATTGGAAAAATTGTCATTCCAACCCTAAAATCAGGCAGATGTTGCATACTGTATAAAGTAATTTTCTCCAGCCCCTGTAAGAGCTAAGTTTTTCAGTGTTCACTGCAGTCACCTACTGTGAAATCTAAGGGGACAAATGGGTGCCCCCAGGAAGAGACAGTACAGGAGCACTGGTCTACCTGAGGGAGGACACAGAGGAAAATAGGTCATTATACAAGCGAATTTAAGATTTCCGGTCAAGGTTTTGGGGAGGTGGCAGGGCGGGGTGGGGGGAGGTGGTTTGTTTTCCTTAAGGATTTTATTTATTTGAGAGAGAGACCGAGAGAGCACAAGGGGGGAAGGGGCAAAGGGAGAAGGACAAGCAGACTCCTTGCTAAACCAGGCTCAATCCCAGAAGCCTGAGATCATGGCCTGAGCCGGAGTCAGACGTTTCACCAATAAGCTACTCAGGTGCCCCTCAGGTCAAAGTTTTAATGAACTGTTGAAAATTGAAAGTGAGCAAGCTTACATATGGCCTTTGGGACCCTCAAACACAAGGGATGTCATAGTACTTCCAGGCTTCTCTCAAAGACCCCATGGGTGCTTGCAGAGACCAGGGGCAAGGTAGAGAAGAAAGCTTCCATCCGGGGCAGGCAGGGAAAAAGACAGCAACTGCCACTCAAGGGGCTTGACGGCTTATTGTTAGGAGCCTGACTCCTAAAGAGAAAACAAACACAAAACAAAAACTACATTATTGAGACAGTTGGGGAAATACAAATACTTAACTTACATAAGAAACGGTTAATTTTTAACATATAAGAAGAGAACTGTGGTTATGTAGTGCTTACATGGTTATGTCCTTGTTCTTAGGAGATAGACAATGAGGAATTTAGAAGAGAAATGTAGTAGTGTCTACCACCTACTCTTAACTGGCTCCGATTAGATGGGCGTGTATGTGGGTGGACAGAGGGAGCGAGGGAGAAACCAAATGGGTCATTATTTTAACTGGTGAATGCAGGTGTCCAGTATATGCATGCTTATTGTATCAGCAATTTTTCAACTTCAGGTGTTACTTGACTTTTAAATCTCTTTATTGAGGTTTACCAGCTGTAACAGATGTATGACATTTATAGAGAAGTGAACATATTATGAGGGCACAGTTGCATGCAGTTTCCCCCACAGAGCACACCTGTATCCTTCAGCACCCAGCTAAAGAGACAGCGTACTGCTAGGACCCCAGACATCCGTATGAAGTAGCGATGTATGTGCTACGTAGACCCTGTATTTTGTCAACATACCGGGTGGGAAAAATGGTTATGCACCTGAGCCAAGAAGAGGTTACATGCAGCTGTCCTCAATCCTGTACGGACCAACACAAGTCCTGCCTGTTAGAGCGGGCCATGTTGTACTAACAGAAGGATGGGGGAGAAAGAACATAAAACTGTGAACTGTCTCCAAAGGTGACAAAGAACATACTTTCGACAAGTTTGTTTTACTTAATTCGGTGTGGCTTTTTGTGCGTGTGTGACCCATGAGGTTGAATACATTCTCATGTGTTTGTTAGCCATTTGGATATTCTCTGCCCAAGTAGAAGCTTATTTTTATATTGTCTGTCCTTTTCTTATTGATTTGCACTATTCTTTACATAACATGTTTCCAGGTTTTGGTTGGTTTTCTGTATTACAAATATCTTTCCTCACACCCTGGGCTGTAATTTTACTCCTAAAATGATGTCCTTTGAAACACAGTTTTTAATCTTATTTGTCAGTTGTCTTCTTCATGCAGTTAAATGCGTGGTGGTTTTTGTTTAGGAATTGTTGCCCGAGTCTCAGTCATGAAAATATTCTGTGTTTTCTTCAAGAAACTTTGACCTTTCACATTTGAATCCACAGTCTTCTTAGAATCTGTTTTTATGCGGTTGGGGAGGGATTACAGATTCTTTTTTTTTCTTTCATGTGGCTATCCAGATTACCCAGTACTAGTTATGGAAAAGATCATCCTTTCCTCCATTGCACTACGGTGAAACTTTTGTGATGGTTGAGTTCTGGAGGCCTACTGTAGAGCATGATGATGATACTTAACAATAGTGTATTGTATACTTGAAATCTGCTTAAGTGTTCTTACCATTAAAAAGAGAAAAAGTACGGTAACTATGTGAGGTGATGGATATGTTACTTAGCTGGATTGTGGTGATCATTTCACAATGTACACATATGTCGAAACATCAAGTAGTACACCTTAAATGTATATAATTTTTATATATACATATAGTTTTTGTCAATGATATCTCTATATATCTATTAAAATATATACAGCTATCCTAGAAAATAGATATTATTCAAGTAAAACCCACTGATTCATATTAATCCTAACATTATCTACTCTGAATCCATTCGTCTCACATTATGGGGTAGTCAAGGCAAATAATGGTGAATGGGATAAAGAAGAGTTTGGCGTCCACAATGAAACTTGCTAAAACCAGACATCTTTGCAATTCCAATTGATAATGTTTCACTTCCCTTCACTTTGCTCCTTTACACTTGAGCTGAAAGTTCAGGAACAAAGTGGACATTATCACTCGTGACACAGGTCCTGGCTGCCGTCAGCTTCTCGTCTAAGGAGCAGCCCCTCGTTCCCCAGCTGAGTGTGTTATCACGGACTACAGATCTTCACTGTCTTTCCTTCTAATTTTCACATTCCACTTGCTGCTGCCGGGTTTGCTCTGTACCATTTCGGTGTTGTCTCCGAGTGACAAGTGAGTCTTCAACTTTCTTTTCACAAGAGTGTTACCTTATCTAAAACTGAAGAAGTGCGGTAATATCTTTGTGAAACTGATGGTAATACTGTCAAACCTCTGGAAAATTTCTTCAGACCAGGGAATAGGGAATAAATCTTTGTCAACAGGCTTCTCTGTTCATTAGATTGAGAATTTCATGCCAGCCACATTTAAAGTCCTGTATGATATTAATACTAATCAGTGTTTATTAACATTCAGACATGTTCACAACTGTTGTAGCAGCTGAGTGCCTGTAAGTTAAATTGATTTCAGTCCTCAGATACCCATTAACAGCACTGCTTCCCATTTCGGTAATGGAGTACAGTTGTTTGGGGGTGTTTATGAAATGACATCTATTTGATTTATAAGTAACCTTGACTGGGAAGTCTCTGTGTGTTAGAATGTAAATGATCACCTCCCCCACTTTGATTGCCACACTGCAGCTGTGCATTCCCATTTCTAAACCATAAGAGACCAAAAAAAGATCTGCAAACACAACAAATACTAAGCTAGAGTCTCTCAGCCTTGAGCAAATATTATAGGACAGATAGTGTTCAGATTTGCCCTTAACCAGCCCAGCCACCACGAGCCCACCAAGGGGACAGTGTGGTGATGTAGTGAAGTGGCCTCAGGAGATTTTTCTGGAATCAAAAGAAGAATACGTTCTGCTCTCTAGAGAGGGCAGGTGGTATCGCTCTTTGGACTTCTGCCCCAAGTGGGACTTAGAATTGGTTCCGCGATTTGTTGAGATCAAGCTGGTTGTAGACGCTAGGGTCTCAGATTCTGAAGAAGTGTGCACAGAGGGAATAGAGGGGTTGACAGACTGGTTCCTCTGCTTCAGCGATACTTCTTTCAGGATCCGTGTATTTGAAGATTTTTTTTTTTTTTTAATCTTGACAGTTCGAGTGCCTTTACCAAGGAGCTCCAGGTGGGGTGCCGAACCAGGCAAACACATAGAGAGAGTTCCCATTCCAGCCCAAGCCCACTTTTAGATGAAGCAATGTACTTTCTGGATTTTAGCTTACGAACTGCCTTGATTTTATTTTGAGCACAACGGCAGGTTCAACACTGTTTTGTACTTTCATGTTTTATTATTCAAGGTTGAATCACAGTGTCCCTTACATGGGTGCTACAAAGCAAGTGTATAGTAGTGCTTATTTAATTTCTGGGTGAGCTCGTTATGGACCAGATTACTCTGTGTGAAACCCTAAAGGGGAATGTTTGTATAGAGAACAGGTTCCTATGGGCACCATGGCTAGAGAAGTATCTGGAAGCTGATATTCTGAGTGTCTCCATTTTACTTCACAGGTAATAATGCACTGATTCCACAGACTGTAAATCTTTATTTAGGGAATTTTGAGAAAAGGAGTCAGATGAATGACTCTAGAACTAAGTAGGAAATGTGCACGCATGTAAGTCACATTTGGAATAACGTAGGTAATAGAAAACATGGCAAGAAAAGGGAGGTAAGAGGATATGTGGAGCACCTGTGGGGCTCAGTCAGTTAAGTGTCTGCCTTGGGCTCAGGTTATGATCCCAGAGTCATGGGATGGAGCCCTGCTTCTCTCTCCCGCTGCCAGCCGCTCCCCTTCCTTGTGCTTGCTCTGTCTGTCTCTCTCTGTCAAATAAACAGCTTTAAATCTTAAAATAAAAAAAATATTTAAGATTGAAGTGCAATAACATGTACATCAGGAAGATTATCCTCACTGTGGCTCAATTAAGCATCTGCCCTCGGCTCAGGTCCTGATCCCAGAGTCCTGGGATGGAGCCCCACATCATCGGGCTCCCTGCTCAGCGGGGAGCCTGCTTCTCCTTCTCCCTCTCCCCTGTGCTTGTGATCTCTCTCTCTCTCTCTCATGCCCTCTCTCAAGTAAATAAAATACTTAAAAAAATAAAAAAGGAACAAATGCATTCTCTAGGGAAAAGAATAGCGCTGTTAATTGTTGGGATTGGGAAGTGCTCACCTAATGTGATATAACCACAATGACAACAGTAAAGCCCACTGCGAGTCTTTTCTGTGAGTCTCCATCCTAGGGATTTGTGCATTCCACCACATGCCATCCACCTTACGTGTGGTATGCTTCAGAGATTGAGCCATCCCAAAGTGGAAAGATTTGCATGTTCAGTGGTTGTCCTAACTCTTGTTCGGCCCCTCTCTTACCTACATTTCTGCTTCCACCAGACTAATGTCTTGGCTGTGCTTTTCTGCTTCAGTCCTACCTCTGACCCTGTCCCGCTTTTCTCCTGCAGCGTCCACCGGCTTCCTTTATCCTTTGGCTTTCTAAACCCTGTGCAACCTCAGGACAAACCCTCGGGTCCACTCCAGCAGTTTGAGCGGTGGCCAAGCCAGCCAAACCACTATGCACTTCCCATATGAGCTCCTCAGTTCTTGATGAAGTCTAAGACCATGATTTCCTTCCATAAGTTCATCAGCCAGGCTAGGAGACACCTGCAGAATTTTTCTGACGGAGTGTGTGTGTGTGTATGTGTGTGTGCTCATTCCTGTCTGATTTTTTGTGTTTGTTTGGTTGGTTGTTTTCTATTTGTTTTTTGGAATGGTGACTTCTATTTTTTTAAGATTGATTGATTGATTGATTGATTGATTGATTGATTGATTTAGAGAGAATGCATGGGTGGGAGGGGCAGAGGGAGAGAGAATGCCAAGCAGACTCCACACCTAGGGTGACACGGGGCTCCATCTCATGACCCCGAGATCATGACCTGAGCAGAAACCAAGAGTCAGATGCTTAACTGACTGTGCCACCCAGATGCCCTAAAAAGGGTGACTTTTAATGAAGCAAGGAATTTTATGGGTTCTTCTAGGTGGCCACTCTTTAAGAGGAATATAATTACAGTTCTCCTAGAATGACTGTTTCATTCTATTGCGAATTCCCATGCTTATGAAAATAGGAAAAGGGAAGAGAAGGTTGTAGAGGTGGAAAAACAGGCAAGAAATTTTTATTACTTAAGTTAATGAGTCATTTGCTCCCCCTGGGCATAATATTCCATATAGTATTTACCTTTAAAATTGATCAGGCCCAGGTTGGGAAAGGTTTACTTATATCTACTTTCTTGAAGTCATATAGCCGAAATTGAAATAAGTAATGAAAAGAACATAGAGCTAGATAGGTCAAATTCTAGTTCACTCACTCTCTGCCTAGAGATTTGGTCATTTTAAATATTGTCTGCTTCATTATTCTTACCTGTAAAAATGGAAGTTTTAATTTTTATCCGACAGGGTTTTCCAGGACTATATGAGAGCATGTATATTAAAATCCCTTACAATGAGGCGTGGCCCCAAATAGGCACCTTTCACCATCTTTGTGGATGGCAAACGAGAAAGCTAACGCACTTTAATGTATTGCTCCCATTCTTGATAGGGATAACAGTTATCTGAGCATATTAGAGTGAATTGGCTATACATTCCCACTGAATTGTTCCTTGGCAGGTGTCTTTAATAATTAGCCTTTTCCCCTCCAATCATGAGGCTGGATAATATGGGTATTCCGTAAACTAATGCGGTCTTTAAACTGCATCTACTAAAAGGGAGGGTCTTTTAAAACATGTTCCGAATTTACCTAAAGAAAACTACCAAACCAGCCTCCACAATCATTTGTACAGTCATTTGTATGATTGAATTTCCCATTTTGAGGGAGACAGATGACATTTTTAACTAAAAGCATTTTAGCCTGCCTTCTATGTTGAGGAACCAGATCTACCAGCAGAATACAAAGCTTTGTGGTCCCTTTCCTTTTCAGGGCTCTTGGGTTCTCTGCACCTTAGCCTCACAGAGGATGTCACACTTGGGAGACGTACTTATTTATCCCCAGACCACAGCAAGTCCCTGGCCCTGTTTTGTGTTTCTGGCCTGTTCTCCAAGCTGGGTGTGCTGGATTTCCCCAGTGCAGTTTGCTTTTTTGGTTGCTGTTGACAATTAAGGTTTTACAGCCTGGAGTGATTTGTTTGAGGGAGGGAGCAGCAGCTTTGGGTGTCCTTTGCCGTGATTGGAGGAATGGGCTTTCAGCCTCCGTAATAATGCACAACAGCTGCTGAAGAACATCTCATTCTAAGTGACACCACATTGGAAATGGAGAACCAGCCTTCACAGTCATTTGTACAGTCATTTGTATGATTGAATTTCCCATTTTGAGGGAGGCAGATGACATTTTTATCTAAAAACAATTTAGCCTTCCTTGTATGTTGAGGAGGAACCAGATCTACGAGCAGAATACAAAACAGGTTATAGAAAGAGGAGAAGGTCTTGATGAGAGGAAATGAAGCAAACCAAACAAAGCAATAAAGTAAGGAATTTGCATCCACCTATTTTTTTTTTTTTTTTTTTTTTTGCATCCACCTATTTTTGTACACAGTAATAACAAAATATTTCTTCTCTTGAATGCTTATTCCCTTAAATTAGCTACACCTGAGTGATCATAATAAAGAAAGTTGGGGACAGCCAAAAGTTTAATTGGTATTTATCACTTGGTTGAATTGTTGGGCATTTGAGCAGCTGGGAAAGAGGAGAGGTGTCTGGGAGAGAAGCGAAAGCTGTTCAGAGACATCATGAGTGCCCTTGCACTGGAGCCTTGAGCCACTTAGACCTGTCGTCCACAAACTCAAGTCCAGCTGTATCCGGTCCAGCAGTGGATGGCATAGTCCAGTCAGTTGTCACGACTGACATGGTGTCAGGTTGTGTTCTGCTTATTTGTGGTGTCTAAATCACAAAGGGCATTGAGATGGGGAAAGTCTGGCTTGTAAGACATAATTCCATGTATGGTCCCTAATAATGGCATTTTGGGAGAGAATTATGAACTTGAACCACCGAAACTAATAATGTCTGCTGCAACTTCTGAGCTATTTGTGTTATGTTTTCCAAATTTCCAAATTCCTTTCTGCTCTTTCTCTTCTAGGATTTCTCAGAAATTCTTTTAAGAAGGAAAAGGCATTTTCCCCCAACTTCCCCCAGGCCTTCTTCTGTATACCTCTATTCATTTCATAGATATGGAGTGAAAAAGGGTTAGACTCCTGTCTTGGACTCTGACTACATCTTCCTCATAACCTGTTTTTTTTTTTTTTAATTTTTTATTTATTTATGATAGTCACACAGAGAGAGAGAGAGTCAGAGACACAGGCAGAGGGAGAAGCAGGCTCCATGCCCCGGGAGCCCGATGTGGGATTCGATCCCGGGTCTCCAGGATCGCGCCCTGGGCCAAAGGCAGGCGCTAAACCGCTGCGCCACCCAGGGATCCCCCTCATAACCTGTTTTATTTCCTTTTTAGTTGTACATGTGGTTGGACATTCTAAGTAAACCCATATTATACATGAGCTTCTAATACTTGAGTCTGTTCTTAAAGAAGTGGTTTGAATTCTGTTTGAAACCCATAATGTGTGTGCCTATGCCTTAGTAACAAGGAGCTGATTCTGAAATACAGCCGTGCTGGGTACAGAGGGTTCCCAGGATCCCTCTGCAGAGCTGCCATAGAGGTGAAGGAGCAGACCTCCTCATTGCAACCAGATACCTAATTCCAGGGTGTATGTGTAAGGTGGTGACAGTATCCCACCAACTGTTTCCCCTTTGAAGGATGTCTTGTTCCTCTTTCTACTGACACCCTAAGAGCAGAAGGAGAGTTGTAAGGAAGAAGTAGCATAATAGAGTGTTCTGTCTCAAGACACCCTCTTTCCCAAAGTTTTCCCATTTTTAGCAACAACTGTGTGTCCCTCTTACTCTCAGACATCAATTTGGAAATAAGAAAAATTGTTCTATTTGAGGGCAAAAGAAAAATTGAAATGGGTCTTAGAGTCTGGTAAGAGAAAATCCTGCTTAATATGAAGTATCCTGAAATCCTCACAATGCTTGTGAAAATAGTTAAGTGGACTGAGGTTTCCTGTCTCCTTATTTGGTGAGGGAATTAACATTGCGTCAGGAGGTACCTGTTGAGTTAGTGCATGAGGATGTGGAAACCATAAGCTACAACTTTGCTGTGAACCAGAGCTCCTGTCTCTCTATTGTGTGACAGAGATGATGTGAAGTTTAGAGGGAAATTTATTATTTGTAAACAAGAAACATGTAGCCTTGGTAGCCATTGGCAGCCATTTCACCACCACAACCGGAGCCAGCCTGAAGACCAAACTAACACGAGGAGGGCTGAACCAAGCAACAAACAGAAATGGAGCCAGAGCCCTGATCAAATCGTGCTTGAACCCTGCCTCATCGCCAAACTGTTTATCACGTGAGCCAATAAATCTCTTTTGGTGTTGAAACCGTTCTGCATTTTGTGTTACTTCCAACCAAATACATCTTAATGGACCCAGAATTTGTTCCCAGAAATAAGGTGTTGAAAATAACAGACTATAAAAAGTGGGAGTTGCTGAGTGGAAATTAGATGGAAGGCAGTGAACACATCTTTATTCTAGGCTGGGAAGTTGGCAGTCATTATCATGTGATAGCAAAACAATTAGTTAAACACAGGAATTGTTATCATGTGCCTGCCGAGGCTTTTAGAAAAACTGGTAGGAAAAATTCAGTAGGTTAAGATACGATGTAGTCTTCAATATGACTCTAAAATAAAAAGGCAAGCCTCCCAGGATCCCTGGGTGGCGCAGCGGTTTGGCGCCTGCCTTTGGCCCAGGGCGCGATCCTGGAGACCCGGGATCGAATCCCACGTCGGGCTCCCGGTGCATGGAGCCTGCTTCTCCCTCTGCCTATGTCTCTGCCTCTCTCTCTTTCTCTCTCTGTGACTATCATAAATAAAAAAAAAAAAAGGCAAGCCTCCCTTGGAAGCCTGGTACTCTGGAGTCTGGCAAGTGTTTAAAAAGCCCAGAGAATTACAAAGAAAGGGATGTAACCCTGATCAAACTTCACCCGAAGCCCCACACATAAATGATATAAGCTATAGGGATCCCTGGGTGGCGCAGCGGTTTGGCGCCTGCCTTTGGCCCAGGGCGCGATCCTGGAGACCCGGGATCGAGTCCCACATCGGGCTCCCGGTGCATGGAGCCTGCTTCTCCCTCTGCCTGTTGTGTCTCTGCCTCTCTCTCTCTCTGTGTGACTATCATAAATAAATTTAAAAAAATGTTTAAAAAAAAACAAAAAAAAAAATGATATAAGCTATAAATCTCCCTTCTGTGCTGAAACCACTTTGAGTTGCATTTTCAGTTATTTATAGTTACTTATTTTTCCATTGAATTTTTACTTACCCTTATTTTCTTCAAACCAATACAAGGCCTTAAATCTGTTGTTGTCAACGTTCTTAAATCTAAATCTTTATTCTGTTCTCTTGTTCTTGCCTCTTCCAGGAGCTACTCATGGTTTGAATATTCTTCCTTTGACTGCCTGGCTTCTGCTTAACCTGAAAAAAATTGATGAGCTAAATGCCACATTGTTTGAATTAGGGTAGCTTCTTAAACCACAGAATCACAAATTAGGATTCTAAAAACAAACTTGAGTTTGTACCAGAGCAATTACTGCATGATAAGATGGTCATCATTGAGGCCGTCTCTGCACAGATCGAGTATCTGAATCATGAACCAGCAGTCTATTTTTGGTGTTGGCTTGTGATTTGGTCCTCGCTTTCCCTGGTTTTTCCTAAGGGCTTGATAATTTTTCACCCAGCTGGCCAAAGTTCTTCAGACCTCTTCTGTCTTCAACTTCTCAACATTTTCTCTCCAATCTTTAAAACAAACAAACAAACAAACAAACCCTTATAGGATATTTACAACACCTATTGGGTAGTCTCTCTCCATGTTCTTAACTAAAGCAGAAGTTTGCATGGATACTCAAGACCTCAGTTGTAAGGTAGAGAAACACAGTTCAAACTATCTGAAGAAGGAATTATTTGGCTCACATTACACACCATGGAAAATCAGAGGTCGGACCCTGTGGATGATTAGATATAAGATTCAAAGGTCAACAGGACAATCTTTCTCTTGTGTCTCTAAGTTTCTTCTTTGCTTGTTTCTACACATAAGCTTTGGTCTTTCAGGCTAGCTGTCCTCACAAGTCTCTAATGATGGCCAGATTTAGGCTTACGTCCTGATAAGTTCCTGACCAGATATGAAAGTGTTCTTCCCTGCCCACTCCAGCTGGGAAAATCCTGAGGAAGGGCTCCACTGACTTGACATAGATCACACACTCCAGTGCAGTCACTGTGGCCAGAGGAAGGGATAGAAGATTTGGTTGACATGGGCAGGTGGTCACTTCTCCTGATAGAGGGGGATGATCTGCATCCCTCAAGAGAGCCACATGGTTGAAATGAGTGAGAAGGAATTCCCAAGGGAAAGGGGGGATGGGAACAGCCTGGGTAGTAGTGAGGTGAGTAATTTAATTGGTGATTCACATGCAATAGGTCCTCAATAAATGCTGCTCAATGGATGGATTAGTCTTCAGTTCTCCAGCTTTAGAAATGGTTTTTATTTATTTCTTCTTAGTCTGGATATCTCTACTTAACCTCTATCTCACACCTCTTCTCATTCTGAGGACTTTCTGCCTAACTTCTCAAGGAACTTAGATGACTCTTTCAAAAATAAAGGTACCAGTAATTCAGGCCATTTACTTGTCTCATTCCTTCTGCAAATCATAATAGTTTCTCTTTCTCAATCTTTGCTATCCCCCATCCTCAACTCTTGGCTCCCTTTTGAACTCTGGTTTCTACAGCCACAGTCAGTAGAGTGTTCTAGAAGTCTCATCCTGTGTTCCAGATGCCAGATTTACTTATATAGTATGTAAACACCACTGGCAAAAGTGCAATCACATATATGGCCTACATTTAGGAAACTAGACTACTATTCACATGGGGATGCCTCCATTTATTGTAAATCCCTGATGTGTTGCTGATGACGTGTGCAGAATGAGTACTTCCTGAGTCCTATTTCTAACTATAATAAACATGGAAAATCCTGAAGCCAGCTTTTGAGGGGTTTCCTCATTGAACTTTCTTGCCAACTGACTGCCTTATTACAACCAAACATGTGGAACACAGACAAAGTTCCGGAAGAATGATCATTAGTTGACTATAAATAACTGGGAGACAAACGTCTGCTGGAAGCACAAGGAAGATTAGCTTGGCAACTAATGTGACAGAGAAGAAATAGAAATGGATAACTGCTTCCTTCTTCTTGGTAAAAATTCAGAGAAATGGAATAATTTCTCAATGTTCCTACAAGTAAGAACATTTATTCTTCTAAAAAACAAGGCAATAGAATCTTTGGGAGAAAAGGAGACTCTGAATCACACCATCTTGCAGCGTAACTACAAATAAACTCAGATAATTTCAAATAAAAACACATGGTATACAGCGTTACCACTGTGAATCCTGCTGTCTGAAACCAACACAAGAATTTAAAATATTGATTCTGGCAACACTTGTATGACTTTCCATTACAGCAAAGTTACTGAAATGGAAACGGACTGCCATTTTGCAAAAAGGATAATCTCAAAGATATGGACATCTTGAGAATAAGAACATGCAGACATTGGACTCTATTTCTTATCTCTTATTGCTAGATTTCTCACAATTCACAAAAACAAAACAAAAACTTCGTTAGCATTTACTAAGATTGAAAAAATAAGAATCTCCTATCTGGTATGTCAGATTAGTCATTGAGAAAAATGCAAATTAGAACAGCTTGTGGGGGAAATGTGATATTCTGTGAATATATCTGACAAGTTTAAAAAGGAAAGTGGTAGAGGATAAAAGGAAGCTTATAATATTAAGAATAGCTGATATGAGTTGTCTAAAATATCTATCGGGAGGGACACTGGGTGGTTCAGTGGTTGAGTGTCTGCCTTCGACTCAGGGCGTGATCCTGGGATCCTGGGATCGAGTTCCCCATGGGGAACCTGCTTCTCCCTGTGCCTATGTCTTTGCCTCTCTCTATATCTCTCATGGGTAAATAAATAAAATCTTTTAAAAAATATCTATCAAGAATTTGTATCCTATAAGCTTCATAGCTAATCATTGAAAATATCATACTCTTTTTAAATTAAATAATGGTAATTCCAAACACTAAATTTTTATTTTTTATTTTTTTTAAAGATTTTATTTACTTATTCATAGACACAGAGAGAGAGGCAGAGACACAGGGAGAGGGAGAAGCAGGCTCCATGCAGGGAGCCCGATGCGGGACTCGATCCCAGGTCTCCAGGATCACACCCCAGGCTGCAGGCGGCGCCAAACCGCTGCGCCACGAGGGCTGCCCCCAAACACTAAATTTTTATTACTTGTATTTTTTAAAGCAAAATCATGAAAACTAGAAACTCAAGATAATTGCAAATGTCAAACCAAATAAACTTTGTGAAATTAAAACTATTTTTTTCCCAGAGAAAATCATACTTTAAATGCAAATGTACTGTATTTCTGTCATTGTTAAGAAAGGGGTGTGAACCCCAAGATTCATGTCTGGAAGGTGACATAAGTCAGTATTGGCTTTCTGCAGATAATTCCCAATCATCCAAAAAACTTGAAGGGCAGAGGGAATCAAAGTCAAGAGAAAGAAAGACTTTGAACTTCAGCAGTCACTGAGAGAGGATGATTATAACCAAAGCCACAGCATTAATAGAAAGGCAGTGGAATAAAGAGTGACAGGTTATACAGGGGCTTTTTATGTGGTGTCCACCCACAGTGGTGGTATAAAGGGAGATCACGAGTTGATTTCAGGAGTGTGTGCGATCATGGAACATTTGCCCTGGAAGAGACCTTTTTTTTTTTTTTTTTTTGGAAGAGACCTTTGATGAGCTCCCACCCCACATTTGACAGGCAGACCCATGTGGGCTGGAGGGGTAACTCCAGGTTACAGCATCTGTCCCGCTCTTGCTGGGTGATGACCATTTATAGGTGAGAACTCTAGTTCTCAACATCACAAACACAAAATCTTTGAGGGCCCTGTCCCTGGAAGTGAGTACGTAGGTTTAGTTTCATTGTATAAATGTTCATTTTCTGTCTTTTAAAGAGCAGCTTCAAATCTGTACTATAGAAAACATGTACTTTGAAGAAATCTAGAGTAACCAAGTGTTTTCCTATGGCTTGCATTTTAATCAGCCCATGGGCCACAGTGAATTTTAGAGGTGGATTTTGGAATCCCAGGGCATTTGCATTTAAAAGGCCATGGAGAGCATTTTAAAGTATATCTTTTTAAAAACTGAAAAGAGCTGATTTCACAGGAAGCTAAGTGACTGTAGAGCAGAGTGGGGCTAGCTCTCCTGACCTCCATTCTGATACTACTTCTCCTGTTCCTGCTTCCTCTTTTGCTCCCAGTTTTTCCTTAGTAGGAAAAGAAGAGAGAGAAATCTGAAATTCTCCTAGTGATCTATAGAAGCGTTTGATTTTGCTAATAGATAAAGCCTTTTAATTGTCTAACATTTTTGCCAACAATCTGCAGTGTCTATTTGCGGAAGTCATTATTCAGGCACATAAATCATGAGTCTGGCCCCCTCGTTTATAAGTGATCATTATGCAGGGACTGTTTTGGAACTGCACTTCAGAGACCACCTATGAAAAATGATTCTTTCATTCATGCATTCATTCAGCAAATGTTTATTGAGAACTTAGTCTCTGCCAGAAGCTACTAGTACGGAGGGAAAAAAGTCAAAACATAAGCCCTTGCTCTAGAGAGCTTACACTCCAGTGGGAAACAGACATGTATCAAACGTAAGTATGCTCCCGTGTCGTATATGCCTCAACAGCTGTGTAATAACACATCAGCATAGCACATAGCTACATGCTTAGGTGTGTAGATGATTAACTCACACTGTCGGAGGCATCTCACTTCTAGATACTTCTTAAAAATCACTTAACCTCTCTGAGTTTCAATTTCTCATTTTCAGAATGGGGACAAATAATAGTTCCTGTAGCATAGGATGTTACGAGAATTGAGTGAGATACAATCTGTAACATTACTAGCACCTAGTAAGTGTCCAATAAATGTTGGCCATTATTATTATTATTATTATTATTATTATTATTATTCTTTCCACAGAAGAAGTACAAAAGAAGTATCTTATTTGACTTGTGAGGGTGTAAAGATGCTTTTTGGGAAGACTGTTCTTGCAAGTCTTGAAAATGCACCAAATTTCTGCTAGATAATTGTGGGGAGAAATAGATTGTGGGCAAGAGTAGTTATGTGAGTAGGGTGCTAAAAGCTTGATACGGCCTGACGTTTTGGGAAATCTTCGGGCCTTAGGGAGTAGCTAGCGCTCAGGATGTAGGCCTGGCTGCTCTGTGCAAAAGACACAGTCAGGGCCTGGGCACCTTCTGTAATACTCCAAGGAACACCTGATACTCTCCATGCTCTGTTGCAGCCACTCTTATGTTTTGGCCTTAGGTTTCTTACTGGGGAACTAGGCAGTAAAACTAGATGATTTTTGCTGTCCTCCTAGCTCCATATTTTATGGTTTAACTTGGGATCTAATCAGGTCAAGCCAGAAGAGTTATCTTGCATCCTTGGCAAAACCAGTTAGTGTTACAGGTTGAGACACTGCTTATGAAGAAAGGCATCAGTCTGTGGGGAGTCTGTGCAGAGCAGTCTGTGGGGAGGAGGGAGACTGTGAAGAAAGGATGGAGGCGGACTCCTGAGCAGCCACTGAATTAAAGGATGGCTCATTCTTATGCATAGTAAGCACTTCCTGAAAAGTATATGATTTATAGGACTCTCCTTCACTTGTTTCACCCATCTCCTCACTCACCTCCCTCTAGCAACCATCAGTTTGTTCTCTAGAGTCTGTTTCTTGGGGCAGCCCCGGTGGCTCAGTGGTTTAGTGCCACCTTCAGCCCAGGGCGTGATCCTGGAGACCTAGGATCAAGTCCCATGTCAGGCTCCCTGCATGGAGCCTGCTTCTCCCTCTGCCTGTGTCTCTCTCTCCCTCTCTCTCTGTCTCTCTGTCTCTCATGAATAAATAAATAAAATCTTTTTTAAAAAAAGAATCTGTTTCTTGGTTTCTCTCTTTTTTTTTCCCCCTTTGTTTTGTTTCCTAAGTTCTATATATGAGTGAAATCATGTGGTATTTATCTTTCTCTGGCTGACTTATTTTACTTAGTATTATACTCTTTATACTTTCTAGCTCCATTCATGTGGAGATTGGCGAGATTTCATTCTTTTTAATGGCTGAGTAATATTCTATTGTATATATATGCCACATCTTCTTTATCCCTTCATCTGTCGATGGACACTTGTGCTGCTTCCATAATTTGGCTATTGTAAGTAATGCTGCAATAAACATAGGGGTGCGTGTATCTGTTTGAATTAGTGTTTTGTATTTTTGCAGTAAATACCCCATAATGCAATTACTGCATTGTAGGGTAGTTCTATTTTTAACTTTTTGAGGAACCGCCATACTGTTTTCCAGATTGGCTGTACCAGTTTGCATTCCTACCAACAGTGCAAGAGGGTTCTCCTTTCTTCACATCCTTAGCAACACTTGTTGTTTGTGTTCTGGATTTTAGCCATTCTGAAGGGTGTGAGGTAATATCTCATTGTAGTTTTGATTTGTTTTTCCCTGATGACAAGTGATGTTGTGCATCTTTTCATGGGTCTGTAGGCCATCTCGATGTCTTGTTTGAAGAAATATCTTGTTCATGTCTTCTGCCCATTTCTTGACTGGATTTTTTTTTGTTTGTTTTTTGGGTGTTGAGTTTGATAAATTCTTTATAGATTTTGGATACTCGCCCTTTATGGTATGTAATTTGCAAACATCTTCTCCCATTCAGTAGATAGCCTTTTAGTTTTGTTGATCATTTCTTTTGCTGTGCAGAAGCTTTCTAATTTTGATTTAGTCCCAAGTTATTTTTGCTTTTATTTACCTTGCCTCAGGAGATATATCTAAAAACAATGTTGCTTAGGCCAGTGTCAGAGAAATGACTGCCTGTAGTCTCTTCTAGGATTTAACTGTTTCAGGTCTCACATTTAGGTCCTTGATCCATTGGAGTTTGTTTTTGTGTATAAGAAAGCGGTCCAGTTTCATTCTTTTGCATTAGCTGTCCAGTTAACCCAACACCATTTGTTGAAGAGACTTTTTCCCGTTGCATATTCTTTCTTCCTTTGTCAAAGATTAACTGATCATATAATTGTGGGTTTATATCTGGGTTTTTTATTCTGTTCCATTGATTTATGTGTCTATTTTTATACCAGTACCATACTTATTACAGCTTTGTAATACAATTTGAAGTCTGGGTTTGTGATACTTTTGTTTTTCTTTTAAAGAATGCTTTGGACATTTGGGGTCTTGTGGTTCTATACAAATTTTAAGATTGTTTTTTCTAGCTCTGTGAAAAATGCTGTTGGTATTTTGATAGGGATTGCATTAAATCTGTAGATTGGTTTGAGTAGTATAGACATTTTAACAATATTTGTTCTTCCAATTCATGAACATGGAATATCTTTCCATTTCTTTGTGTTGTCTTCAAATGCTTGCATCAGTGTTTTATAGTTTTCAGCATATAGGTCTTTCACCTCTTTGGCTAAGTTTATTCCTAGATATCTTACCATTTTGGGTGCAATTTTAAATGGGATTGTTTTCTTAATTTCTCTTTCTGCTGCTTCATTGTTAATGTCTATATCAGAGATTTTGTACTGAAGATGCTGGAAATGTGGGAAGGATTGTGGAATTTCTGTAATCACTGACCACTTCCATGAGTTTGGAAGCTCCCTAAAAAGACAATTTATATAAAAGAGATTTGCATGGCAGAAACTGTTGCCAGATTCTGATTGGTCCTGCTTGGCACAGACTTCATATTTCAAAAGCCCAAATGAGGTCCATGTTTGAAGACAAGATTCATCATTGTGGAAACTGCCCTAGGAAGGTTGCTGAACATACGTCAGAATCTCTATGACCATCTTTCCTCTAATACAAGGGTGTTATCCCTCCTCTGTTAGGCACAGCTCAGGATATTCACCTAGGTGGTGTTCTGGGATGTTTAGGCTCCAAGGTAAGAAATGCAGATTGGTAGTGAGAAATTTGAGACTAGAAAGAACAAATGTGTGAAACTCACTTGGTAACAACTATAACTGGGACTGAAATCACATACATCCTTCAGTCTGTGCATAGGGTTTAAACCATGACTTGAAAAGTGTTTAGCATTAAAAAAGACATTGTCTACTCCTGCAATCCCCACTCACCTGTACTCTTCTCACAGGTTAAACAAGGGTGGTTCCCCTTATGCCTGGTCACCTACCCATTATCAACCAGCTCCTTTTCATCCTCTGATGCCCCTAGCCCCTCACTCTGTACTAAGCTGACCTGAGTTGCATCATGGGCAATGCCTGCCTATTAAAGGAAATTAGTTTGGTTCTGTGTGGCTTCAGGGGATGGATTTAGAGCCATTCAGACTGGAATCAGCGTGGGCTCCCTACTTGTGTATTCGCTTCTAAATATCTAGAGGTGGAATGATGATCTAGATGACCCCTGGGAGTAGACATTGCTGAGGAGAAAGTGGGCCTCTGGCTTTCTTAGTGATGTCTTTTGTTCATTTTAATCAGTTAAGTACTGGATAGAACTTGGGAACTGCACAGTAATAAGTTAAAACTGAGACAATTATTGAGACATTCATATCAAATTCCTAGATGTATTTATTCATAGAGACAGAGGAAACTCTAGGCAACTTAGTAATAAAAGAAATTTCCAAAATACTTACGGTCAGAAAAAATTCTGGGGATTTGGAGTGAGTTATCAGCATCTATTTATTGGAAACACAGAAAGATGAACACTGTTTGGCAGATATTCCTAGCATTTTCTAAAAATAAAAAACAAAACCAGAAACCTTTAGCCCATCCTAGTGATACGTTTGTGAATATGTCATTCTTCTGAACTGGTGAACTCTAGAGGCCTGTGGTCTGGTGTATGGGGCCTGATTGCTTTACTTAAGTTATACAAAGATTTCATTATTACAATTTCCTTGTCTTTTTGGATTCCTCCTAGCAATACTCTTTTTGACAAGAAAATACAATCAGCAAGTAAGTTCTTTTCTCTTCAAAAATATTAATGTTAGGTCAGTAGCACTTTTTTTTTTTTTTTTTTTTTTTAGATTTGAAGAGAGTTGTTCTTCCACTCATAAATAATTCAAGAGTTACTGTTGCGATTTTTGGTCTTTTTTTCTCCTTATTTCTTAGAGAAATCTTCTGTTTGTGGATGGATGATTGAGAAAGAGTAACTGCTTCTGTTCCTGGCTATATCTAAACTCTGAACTGAAAATTTGGGGTCCTTCCTTCAAAGTCATCACAGCTTACATGTTTGGTAATCCACAGTGTTTCATACACTGAAATCCAAAAACCACAGAAACAAATCTTGCTTAGGTGTTAATGTTGTTTAGATACTTCGGGGTAATAGGCAGCAAGTGTATGCAAATTCCATTGCATTCTGGACTGTGTAGTAGCTCAGGTGGGAAAACATCAAAGGTGAGATGCAGGGAAAAAAACAGAACTCCCCTCCCCTCAAAAAAAACAAAAAACAAAAAAACAGAACTCCCCAAGATGACCAGCGCTGCCATCATGTATGATGTTCTAGCACAAAGTCACTGCAAGGCTAGCCTCAGTCAGAAAGTCCTGGAGTCAAGATGCCAGGATGGGTCCCATGTGGGACACACACAATTTGCATGTATTATTTCATTTCATCTTCACATTAGCTTCTACTGTTTTATACATGAGGAATCTATGTGTCAAAACATGAAGCAACTTAGCCAAAGAACTAAGAAGTGACAGCACCAAGATTAAAATCTTGCTACATTATAATTTCAGGTACAGGAGAAGGAGCTTTACTGGGAGAACAAGTTTATCCCCGTTCTGACCAGTGCATGAAATTTTGTTGTTTAAATTAAATAAACTTAGTGTAGTAGTTTTCCAAATACATTCTTAGAAAAACTACTATTCTGAAGCTTTGGCACTTCTTCAGTGGTTCTGGAATGTTTTGTTTTAGTTTCATTCATGAAAGAGTTCTACTTTTGATAAAATGCATGTCTTATAAACCGACACCTAGAAAATCATGAAATTATTTGTTTCAGTTACTACAGGTTAATTTCATAAGTAAACATAATACGTTGTGATTTACAAGGAAAGGATCCTATAAGAAAAAAAAACACCACTTCTTTGTTGTACTACAATTGGAATTCTGTCGCCATCCCATTTGTCTCCTCTTTTTGGCAATATTTTTTGAAAGAATTCATATTCTTTGATTACATCTTCTGAACCTACTCTCTTCAACCCACTCCAATCAGGGCTCAATTTCAGCCACGTCACCAGAGCTACTGTAATCTTCACTACTTTATTGGCCAAATTGAGCCAGCCAAATTCAAGGTCTTTTTTTCTCTCTCCCTCTTGTTTTATGTGACCTCTCAGAAACATTCAGCATAGATTACAGCTCCATTCTGCAAACCCTTTCCTTCCTTATCTCCCAAGAATACCACATTCGCCTGCTTAGGTTTCCCCTAACACCTCTTCCTCAGTGTACACTGCTGATCTCCTTCCTCAGTTTGGCCCCTGAATATTGGAGGGGTCAGCACCGGCCCCTCTGTTCCTCCTAGCCATCCTCTTCAGTCCCACGGACTTAAATATCATCTACATGCTGAATAACTGACCCCTAGTTTCAGATTCATATACTCAGCTGCTCCCTTGATAGTCTGGGAAGTCTGTCTACCCGGTCTTACATTTAACATGCCCAAAATAAAAGCCTCGATCTTTCCCTTCTCAAACTATTCCTTGTCTGTTCTGTCCCATCTTGGTAAATAAATGCCTGACTGCATTGTCTACCCAGTTGTTGAGGATGAAAACATGAGAGTCATCCTTGACTCATTTTTTTTCCCTTATTTCTTACAGCCAATTTTATCAGCAAGTCCCATCAACTTTATTTCCAAAATATATCCTGTGTCACTTTACCTCTCTCCAACCCTCCTGCTGACATTCTAGTCCAAATAACCGTAATTTCTTCCACTTTTCCTTCTTCCCAAATAATCTATTCTCTATGCCATACGTAGCTCAGGGGTTCTCAACGACAGCACTACTGATATTTTAGACTAGCTGTTCGTCGTGGGAGCTATCCTGGGCATCTTAGGATGTTTAGCAGCATCTCACTAGATGTCAGTAGCACTCCCCAATTGTGATGACCAAAAAGGGTCTCCACACATTGACAAATGTCTCCCGGGGGGCAGAACCACCCTGTGCTGGGAACTGCTGCCATAGCCAGAACAATTTTATCCTAAATACGAATCCTGATTAATGATAATAAATATTAAAACAGTGAGTGAAATAATAAAAAAATTATGTCACTTCCTGACTTTAAACCTTGCAGTGACTCGTCGTGTCTTTCACCATGTCTAGAAAGGCTCTGCATGACCTAGCCCAAGCCAACTTCAGCTTGACTTTAAGGTCCTCATTGGCTTTATTTCAATTCCTCACATCCACTGAGCTCATTCTTACCCCAGTCCATTGTACTTACTATTCTCCATAGGATGCCTCTCCATAACTTCTGAACCTCTTCATGCGTCCTCTCCCCACATATTGGATCCAGCTTCTCAGCAAGCCTTGCCCTCACCACCCTACTTTACATTTCCAGGTCTGCTTCCTTCATAGCATCCGTAGTTACCTGAGATTACTCTATGCATATATATGCTTGTCTGTCTCCCCAACTACAGCATAAATTCTGTAGAGGAAGCTCCTAGTCTGTTGCATGCCCGTATTCCACCTCCAGCACTTAGAACAGTGCTGTGCACAGAAATTAAGTGCTAGAGAAATATTCATTGAGTTTTAAAATTCTTTCTGTCTTGGCTTAATATACTGATATGTTATGTGTGAAGCTTCACAGTCTGATGTTTGCAGGTGTTTTTAATAGAACAGAATACTAGTCACACAGAGCTCAAATGAATTCCTGTGTTGGATGAGACAAGTGTGGAGAGCACCCCTTTTGTAAGGAAAAGCTGCCAACGTAATCGGATTGTGATTGGAGCCCAAATGCCAATAAACAAAGTTTGGCAAAGTTAACACGATGAAACTCATCTTTTTCAAGTGACCTAAGCCGTGTTGAAATCCATTCCCAAAGGTGAAAGCCTAATGAATCTATCTATTGTGCCATCGAGCCTTCTGTTTGATATAAGCTTCGTCAGGGGAATGAGGTATTGACGTTTTAATGTCTTTGGATTATGGTAATGTGTTTAACTATATTGATCTGTTCAGCATTCTGTACTTGGCTTTGGCTGCTGTCCCAAAAACTCCAAGAGAAGGAAGTGTCCAGATGGCCGTAACATGGTCTATGAAAAGGGATCAAAGAAGTAGCACATCAGTGCAATTCATAAAATATTAGTCTTCAAATTTTGACACCTCACTTAAGCCACAAGCCTAATGGGAAGGTGCTTAATGAGCTAAATTAATCCTACCACTGACAAAAATCCGTGCATGTGACAAGAATGAGGACTTCCCAGCTGACCTGCAGTCTGGAAGTGACAGAGAAGTAACTTTGCATGGGCCAGTCCTTGGGCTCTGCTCTTCAGGCAAGGACCTCATACGTAATGCAGGAATGGGTCACGCAGAGCACTGGCAGGTCCAGACAGGCCTGGTAACAGAACCAAGACAGTTAGTGGAGTGAAAAGTACTCAGGGTCTGAAGGTGGGTGGACCTAGATCAACCCCCCAGTTCTACCATTTACTCCTAACTTACCTGCATGCCTGCCTTCTTTTATTTCCTTACACCTTTATTTTTTTCACCTATAAAATGAGGGGGAAATAATGATTCTTCTTTCCTAGGATGGTAAGAGAATAAACTCTGCTAATGTAAAATACCTGGACTAGGTAGGACAGGCACACAGTTCTGCTTTCCTTTTTTCCCATTCCCTTCCAGGCTTTGTAGCATCTGCTCTAATTAAGATACTGTGTGCATTACCTACCTGACCTTGAAACAGCAGAGACCTTCAGAGAGGGAGCTCAGAGTCAATCTCCTGTTCTCAGCAGCTTTTGTCAACTGCCTCAGAGGAAAGATTAGCCTGTGTGAGTTGCTGGCATTGAGTTACCCTCTGTTCTGTAAAGGTGATCTAAGGTTTGGCAGGAGCTGTTGGGGAGGGAGCGCTTGGGGAGCATCTATGCCCACCTGCCAGCCCACAGGAGAAGAGCAGGAACAGCAGACCCCTGTCCTGCCAGGCTGATCCCCACCGCAGATGCCACAGGCACTTTACGGCCGTTACAATAAAAGCTGAGTCTGCCATCCCTGGCTTCATGAGATGAGGGGATAAACAATAGCTAGCAGATTAAATAACACGGGACATTTTATATTCAAGTTTGAGAGTTTAGTAGAAACTGAGAGCATAATAAATAAAAAGGACTGCAATAGACTTTAATAAAGCAAACAGACCAAGGAGTCATTCATTTACAATATGAAGGATTTGTTTTCCGAGGCAATCATGCAAAAAGGCTTAGCCTATCCTGCAGATGAAAAACTAGCCTGACCCTATCCTGCCCAGCTGAATGAACTCTGCAAACAGGATTTTCAAAGCGCTCTTTTTCAATTAATGTTTTAATATTTTGAGCCTTTTCATGGAAATTACAGCTTTAGCTGTTCAAGATGACTTAGCGACTGCCTGATTTACAAATGCACCCAAGCAATGCCAATGGCCTTTGCAAATTAGATTTTTAAAATAATTCACATGGTGGCTTTTAATGTACTCAAGTGCTTCCCATATGCCACCTTCTTGCCTCATTCTGAAGTGCAGATTTTTTCAGAGCCTAGTACACATTTCAGCTCTCCTTTCATACTTTTCTCCTTCCCTTTTTAGATAATTCCAGCCCCGCTTTTACTTATCATTTAATGAAAAGAGAACCATAGGGTTCAAGATGAGGAGATGTCAATATTAAGACTTCCTTCCCATTGAGTCTAAGATTATCACCAAATCTTCAACCCTCTCTCATCATTTAGCATTCACATTACTGCTATAGCATCTTGCTCTTTTGGTCCTCTCTATGCATGGTGGCAAAAGTCTCCCTTTCTTTTGAAGAGATTTTATTTGTTAAGATAGCAAGCAAGAATGGGATGGGGTAGAGGGAGAGGGAGAAGCAGAGTCTTCACTGACCAGGGAGCCCTTTCCCACAGGTTGGGACCCCCAGGATCATGACCTGAGCTGGGACACTTAACAGACTGAGCCACCCCAGTGCCGCAAAAGTTCTCAAAAACCTTACTCTTAACACATGTTCCCTGCTCAAGAAGCGTAAGAGCACCCTGCTGCCTCTAATTTAAACCTTCAACTCCTCATCCTGACTTTTTCCCCCATTAAAAAAAATATGCTATTTTTTTTTAGAGTAGTTTTAGGATCACAGCAAAATTCAGCAGAAATGATCAAGAGTTCCCATTCATTCCTCGACTTCATACATGTACAGCCACCCCGCCCCCCGACTATCAACGGCCTGCACCAAAGGGATGATTTATTAAAATTGATGAGAAAAAAAAATTGATGAGCCTACATTAACACATTATCACCCAAAGTCCATAGTTTATATTAGGGCTGACTCTTGATGTTGCACATTCTTTGGATTTTGACAAGTGTACAATGACATATATCTACCATTGTAGTAGCATATAGAATAGTTTCACTGCCCTTAATATCTTCTATTCTCTGCCTATTTATCCCCTGTCTCCTCCCCAATTCAGGCTATCACAGATCCTTTTACTCTCTCCATAGTTTTGCCTTTTCCAGAATGTCATACAGTTGGACTCATATATCATGCAGCCTTTCCAGATTGGCTTTTTTCACCTAGTAATATGCATTCAAGTTTCCTCCATGTCTTTTTGTCCTTTTTAGCACTGAATAATATACTCCATTGTCTGGATGTACCACAGTTTATTTATCCATTCACATACCAAGGGACATCTTGGTCACTTCAAGTTTCTACAATTATGAATAAAGCTGCTGTAAACATCTGTGTGTAGGCTTTTGTGGGGACATAAGTTTTCATCTGAGCATATCCCAAAGAGTGCAATTGCTGAAATGTATGAAAAATATGGTTGGTCTGTTTGTTTTTGGTAAGAAACCACCCAACTGTCTTCAAAGTTCCAATTTGCATTCCCACCAGCAGTGAATGAAAGTTCCTATTGTTCCACGTCTTCACCAGCATTTGGTATTGCCAGTGTTTGGGGTTTTCTTCATTCTAATGGGTGCACAGTATGTCTTTTAAATCCCTTTTTAAATTCACCTTGTCCTTCCAAATGTATTTTCACTCCTCTTAAGAGCTTCCAACTGTTGTCTAGCATATGTTCTGGGTCCCACCAGTATCTGTCCCAGCTCTGTGCCTTTGCTTACCTCCACATGAAAGTCTGCCCCCTTATTTTGTGCCAGAAACATCTTCTGCCCTTTTTCATGGGATCCTCTTGACTGCACCAGAACGTTATTTTTTTTTCCCTTGTTGTAAATTTCTCTAAGGATATGGTTCTCAACCTTCAAGAACTTTAAGAGATCCTAATTGCTGTTTCCTACCCACAGATATTCTCATCTTACTGAGCCCGTGCAAGGACGTTTAAAAGTCCTCCAGGTGACTCCAAATATGTTGCTAATGTTGAAAACAAGCACTAAGACTCCTAGTCCTCACTGGACAAATACTTTATGTTAAGTACGTCGTATAATCAATACCAGCACTGGGGAGTTTTTAAAGCTCCCCCTCAAGTGATTCCAATGCATAGTTAAGGCTGAGAACTACTGGCATTCACCTTACAGTTTGCTTCATTATCTATCTTATCTACCTGATTGCCAGTTAATAAATGATGTTTCTACTTTTTGATTGCTGATCCCATTCTACTCCTTCATCCTCAACACATGCCATAACACTGAACACACTACAGAAAATAGTAAATAAATATTTAAGTAGATAGTTACTTTCTGGTGGCCTGTTTGATTTTTCCCCATATAGGGTCCATGGATTAGAGGCAAGATCATGTATTGAAATCTCAAATGGGCCACCGTCTTTGCTCAGATTAAATACCCATCTGATAGCCAAAGGCTAAATATTGACCCTCTTGTACCTGCCCTGCAAATGTATACCATCTTTTAGAGAAGAACTAGCTAAGCAAGTTTCCTCCACTGAGGAGAAAAAGAACGTAAGAGATGAGGCAAGAAGCATTTACATTCATTACCACCTTTTTGAGGATTTTGCTGCTGCTTGTTCTGTGGTTGTATTATGATGACATCAATACCAACTGCTGACTTAAAAAAAAAAAGATAACACTAAGATAATTAACAAGACACAAATGCTACTTACTGGCCCACCTGAGCTGAGTTTCTAGATTTTTATTACCCACTTCAACCCATCTTGAAAAGAGGATTCAGCCGTCTAGAAATTAGTCTTCATTTCTTTCCCAGGTGCACAATATATCAGGAAAAACCCATTGATGGTCAGTCACAGCAAAGTTTCCAGGGGATGAGTTCTTCCCCATATAGCGAGGCAACAAATTAGCCCATTGACTCAGTTGTCTGCAGTAGTGTTCAGACTTTGCCTTTCCCAAAATTCACCTCTTTTAAAGTTCTTGTTCAGTATAATACCAGAGCAGTAAGAAGGGTTATTTTGTGAAAATGTATTGCTTTTAAGGATGCAACTGATGTTGAAATGAACTAAGCTCATTAAAATGCAGAAGCCAGGTTCTGGTTCAGGAAGTTGACTGAAAACCTGTATTTACTTCTCCTCTCCAGTGTCTCATAGAAATGACAGTAAAGATACCTGAAGAGGGATAAATACCCATAATAATATGTGAGATTCATCCTTTCTTTTCCTCTTAAAAAAATAAAAAAAAAACCTCCTTCAAGAATCCTTTACACATTTCTCTAAAAAGAGTTGATAACATTTCCCATTACCAGAAGGATGTAGAAGTTCTCCCTCTTCTTTACCATTTATATGCTCTTCTAGGCTATGTCAGCTCTCCATTATGAGCTGGCTCATCTTTGACGGGT
Organism: Canis lupus baileyi; assembly: GCF_048164855.1. NCBI lineage: Eukaryota > Metazoa > Chordata > Mammalia > Carnivora > Canidae > Canis > Canis lupus. The sequence goes on along the minus strand of NC_132839.1, from coordinate 4,496,582 downwards.
CAAGCTTTAGACTGTCTGCCATGCCCTCAACCCTTTTCAGAAGAGATCATCCCAAAGGGGGCTCACTGTTACATGTAGCCCCAGGGAAATGAACGAGGGTAGCTAATCAATAAATCCACTGGTTGCAGACACTTTAGGGGTCCAGAATGTGAGCTTTAGCTATATAGGAATTCTGAACTCACGGCATTAGAATGAACCGTTCATTTCAGGAACAAAGTGCAGTGCACAAAGAGGAAAGGTAAGACACTGAAGTCATGAATACTCAGGAGCAATGACGGGCAATAAATAGGAGCCACGGAGAAAAGAGAGGGAAAGTAGAGAGAAGGTAGTGGGAGGAGCAGGAGCAGTAAAAGCAGAGATAAAAAGTAAATGAATGGACCAATAGAAGCTAGATGGGGCTTTGGGGAATCCTTTCAAAAGAGGACAGCCTTGGTCAGCATGCGTCTTTGGTTTTAGCCTTTCATGAAAATGAAAGTCCTATACAGTAAGAATAAGTAATCTGGTTCTGTTTAAGCCACTGTAGTTGAGTTTTCCACTACCTAAAAATGAAAGGTTTCAGGTGATGTATTTTTCCTTTTTATCTTTATGTTTATTTGTTGTCCTTTAGTTTTTAACTATGAACTTTAATGCATAGAATTGGATTCACCTTAAATCTTGCTTAGTGTTACACTACCATCATTGGTCCATTCATAGCTCTCTTTCATTTTCTTTTATTTTCTGGTAACAAACACCCACAAACCACCACACGATCCAAGAATTGGAACATTAACAATGATTTGATTCTCCTATGTCTTCCTCCCCATGGCATGCTCTTGACTTCCTGCCAGAAATATGCATTTTTCTAAAGTTGAGGTCTATCATTATCTTGCTTTCTTATTCATTATATGGATGTACACTTAATCAAAATATTGTTTTTGAACTTTGCTTAAATGGTATCATGTTGTATGTAGTCTAAAATTTGCTTTTCTCATTTAACAGCGTGTTACTAAGATTCATGTATGCTATGCATGTAGTTAAAATTCATTCATTTTCAGTGTCATATAGTATTTAATAATTAATTTTGTGCATTTTCCTGTTTCTGGGCATTTTGTTTGTTTCCAGGTTTTGTTTTTGTTTTTTGTTTTTTTTTTCCTGCTGTTACAAGGTTGTTGTAAACATTCTTGTATAAAACTAACTCCTGGTGCATGTTTCTTTGGGTACATACTAAGGAGTATAGTTTCATGCCTCAGGGTATGTGAACACTCAAGTATACAAGATAATGCCAAATTATTTTCCAAACTGGTTGAACCAGTTAATACTCCTACTTGCAACATATGAAACATGCTGTTGCTCTACATCTTCTCTGATATACAGAATGCCAAATTTCTTAAATTTTACCCATAAGGTAGTTATAGTATTTCATTGTGGTCATGCTTTTTAAAGAGTGAATATGTATTGCTTGTAAAATCATGTGTAGAAATAGTAAACATTTTAGATCAGAAGTGCACATCACATACATATAAACCCCAAACTTACCAAGTTCCCCATGCTTCAGTGTCAGTAAGAGAAACATTTCCCACTGATACTATGAGCTGAATATGGACAAGAGCATAGACTATCTAGAGTTTCTTTTTTCTTTTTTTTTTTTTAAGATTTTATTTATTCATTCATGAGAGACAGAGAGGCAGAGACACAGGCAGAGGGAGAAGCAGGCTCCATGCAGGGAGCCTGGCCTGGGACTCGATCCTGGGTCCCCAGGATTAGCCCCTGGGCCAAAGGCAGAGCTAAACCGCTGAGCCACCTGGGCTGCCCTAGAGTTTCTTTTCTAAGCTACTTACCAAGACAAACATATATTCTCTGATTCTTTTTTTTTTTCCTGTTCAACTGTAAAGCATCTAGCTCTTCAAGGAGATGTAGCCTATGGGAGTGAGGGGAGAAAGGAAAGTCTGGATTTCACTCCTAAGATTTCTTTTGAATTCGCAGTCTGATTCCATAGGTTGTGTTTTTGTGACATCAAAGTCACTATTTGAACTTAAGGGGCCAAAAGTGGGTCTGTGGCATCACAAAGAAAAGAGACTTAAGGCATTGGATTGGTTTTTTGTGTTTAACCACTCAGGTTAGCATTTATAGAAAGAGCCCCTCTTCAGCCAGACTATATAATGCAGTTACTTTGAGCTGAAAATCATTTAGAATATCAACTGGCAGGTGTTATATAAACACCAAATGGAAGGGAACATTCCTTTCAAATAGTGCCACAGTAAAACCAACAAGGCTCAAAGAATTGCAGAACTAAAGATGAAAGCCATATAAAAACTTCAGAAATACTGATATTATTAGTGAAATAAATCTACAATATTGAATTTGAGGAAAAAAACCCAAACACCAGCACCATAATGACACCAACAAAAGAAAAACAAAGTCTCTGTGTAAAAGGAAGCAACCAGTATTAAAGTAAATAAAATGCCCTCCTGTAACCAGAAGTACCACTGTTTCCCACAGGTTCAAACTACAGTGCTTTTATGCTGCAAAATTATAGTTTATACTGGCATGTGTGGTTGAGGAAGTAGCAGTGAAAATGTCTCCCTATCTTTTGGAAGAAACAAAAACGAGGTATAATGTAAGAAGGATAAGCTCTTTCCTATAATTTCCCCCAGGACTTAAAGTCAATTCTATCCAACAAGTGTTCACTTCATTTCTATGTGGAAAGCCCCCTCCTATTTAGTTTGACTTAATTCACGTGAGTTTATTGAACATCTAACGTGGGTCACTGGTGAAGAATGTTAAATCTTTAACGGCATAGAAGGCTCAGTGGCAATGGGGTGATTCGAGTGGGGACAACACTCCATGTGGCTGAAAGGCAGAAGAGACACCAGATGGGAGTTATCATCTGAAAGAGACCTTGAAAGATTGGGCTTGTGGAGATGGCTGCAGACTATGGACTATGTTCCAGATAGGACAGCAGGAGCAAAAGCACGAATATGTAAAATCATTGTACCTTTAAGACAAGAGCACGTAGTTTAGCATAATTGTGGAAGGGCAGGAGGAAGGGCAGGAGGAAGTACTTTTGAAAAGATAAGTGGAAGCTGTACAGGTCAGAATTCTTTAGGTTGAAGGTCACTGCTGCATAAGTAAAACTGGGCAAAGCTCAGAAAGACATGCATCGGCCCACTTCACTGGAAGGACAAGGGCTTGCTCTGGCTTCAGTAAAGCTGGACCCAGGGACCCCCATTTTGCTCTCCAAATTTCACCTCTTTTCTCTCTGTTGGCTTCATTATCATGTTATACTTGTCAACTGCTGGCAGCTCCAATCTTTTATCATTGTTATTTCTAACAGTTTCCACAGAAAATGAGCTTCTCTCTCAAATGTTTGGGCAAAAGCTTCAGAATAGAGACTCATTGTTCTGATTTAAGTCATTTCTGCTTCTCCCTGAACCAATTACTGTATCTCGGAGGATACGTCACATGTCCACTTCTAGCGCCAAGAAGAGGGATCAGTGCCAACCAAACCATATGGATTAGGGAGGAGGGGGTCCCCACAAGGAACCTTAAAGGCACTTACCAGAAAAGAACTGGCTTCTGGGGAGGAAAAATTGCAGATGTCTCCTCCTGGGGATGTATTTTGGGGGCTCTGAAAGTATTCTGAAGAGCATCCACCTGATTTAGCAATGGAGGGCCATTAAACATTTTTATGCAGAAAAATACCATGATTAGAGCCGTTCCAGAATGATCTGATCCCAGGATGGGGGACAAGGAATAGATGAGAGTGACTGAAAAGTCAGATGAGAGACGAGAGGAACCAGTGATAATGTCTGAAAAAGAAAATGAGGATATGAACTAGAAGGGCTGGCCCTGATGTTTGAAAGATGATGGATTAGAGACATTTTGTAAGTCATATCAATTGGTTATTGGCTGAATTTTGTGGACAAGATAATGAGGCATCAAAGATAATTGTTGTTTTCAAACCTAGTCAACTGGAGAAACAGGGGCATCAGGAGAAGTTATTTGGGAATAAAGGTAGTTTAGCTTGTCAGTGCTGAGTTTGAGGATGAGTGGTACACCCGGTAGAGGTCTTATCAGGCAGCTGAGGAGTGAAGTCTAAGTGGAATCCAGAAGCAGAGGCAGGTCCAAACAGTGGGAAACACCCAGGTCATCCCAGGAGCAGAAAGGTTGGGACAGGCAAGAACAGTCCTGAAACTGGGAGTGACCAATCCAACTGGTTTCTTATGTTTGTGGCCAGAAGTTGTGTGTAAGGTTCCTACAGGTTTTGAAGAGTCATCAAGGGCCTGGGCTTTTGCCCAGTTGGTCGCTGTGGACAGGTAACAGAGACGAGGAGAGAGGACGAGGCAGAGTGTGTGACCAGCTGTTTCTTCTCTTGATCTCTCCCCTAATAATCGAAAGTTCTCATTTCTTCCACTTTCTTAACTTTTCATTCCTCATGTACATTCTGATCCTCCAAGTCTGTTAGCCAGTCTGCAGAATTTTTCCATTCCCCAGTCTCTAGCTAGTTGTTACCAAAATAGCTCCTCTGTGGATTATCAGTTTCCCCACATTTGTCATATTCACTCCAATGGCTCCTGTGAAGGAAGCCATCCTAACATGAAACTAAGGTCTTTGCCATTTGCCATAGATCAGAGTTGCTGGGTGACTGTGGCTGAGTTACTTGCCTTTTGAAACCTGTTTCCTTATCTGAAAAAAAAAAAAAAAAAAAAAAAGCATTAGTAGCCACACCTGCTGCATAGGATTGTCTTGAAGATTACGTGAAATACATGTGGTACAGAAGCAATAGTGTTGTGTTTAACTTGCTTGGTTATGTGTCCTAGTGAAAAATAATTGATGAGGGAGAAGTTCAAAGCTGTAGAAGTATTCAGTCTTTCTGTTCTTGAATTTTTCACTTCACTCGTTAAAGGATTTTCCTCCATACCTCTCTCCACCCCAGAATCCCGTGGACACGTTTGAGAGTCTTAAGGAGTCTTCATTCCCACAGCGTCGTTGTTCCTGGCCAGATGGAAGGTGAGATGCCTCTCCTTTCACTTCACTGTGAGCACAGTGAGGCTGTTGTCATGGTGAAGACCCTCACCAGGTTCGGGCGTGCAGGAGCAGAGGAAGATGGGAGGACCTTCCAGCCCCATGAGCTGCTATCTTTTTCCCAAATTTCATGAATAAATCAGAATACTATTTTATTTATTTTTCAGAATACTGTTTTTTTTTAATTTTTATTTATTTATGATAGTTACAGAGAGAGAGAGAGGGAGGCAGAGACACAGGCAGAGGGAGAAGCAGGCTCCATGCACCAGGAGCCCGACGTGGGATTCGATCCCGGGTCTCCAGGATCGCGCCCTAGGCCAAAGGCAGGCGCCAAACCGCTGCGCCACCCAGGGATCCCTCAGAATACTGTTTTAGCATAAATTCTAGCCAAGAACATAGGGTATGGTGTGGGGTGGGCGGGCGGATATATTGTCATTAGATGTACTGCAGGAAGGAGCCTGGGTACCGGTGTGGGAGTCTCAGAGCAATGCGGGGGCGGGGGGGGGGGGTGGGCAGGCCGCTGGTGATGAGCTCAGGTATACAGGTGGTCGGGGAAGACAGGTGATGTAAGTGAACCTATGCCATATGGGGGAGAGGTAAAAGGCAAGACTTTCTCCTTTGTCTGTTTGCTACAGATTAATGTCAAAATCTCCATCCTCCTTGTCTTTTAAATCTTGTATCTTGCTAGAAAGAGTAAAGCAGAAGGATGTGGACGGCCACACAGGTGACCTTGGAGGGGACCAGGAGGTGTGTGTGTGCTGCAGATGGGGACCACGCACAGCAGCACAGCAGCTACTCATCCCCACAGTGGGCCCAGGCCAGCGCCGAGTGTATGCGTAAGAATGACTCTTTAATGAATCTCGCTGTTTTGAAAAGGCTGTTCATCTGTCAAGCTGACCAAAATAAATAGAAGCCCTAAAGAAAAGCCCTTCTCTTTAGCACATGATTACAGCCAGAGCTGACGTTCCACAGAATGTAATGATTTATTCAGCCGGAAGATGACTGGTTGCAGGGCAACAGGGGGATTTTCTTCTGCAAGAATTTCTGTCGTGGCCTTTTTTGACCCTTCACCCTGGTGATTGAAATTTAAAAGTAAAATGAATGCATTTGCCATGAGTTATTGAGTTTTCCTACCCTGCACTTAGTATAGCTTGCTGTTGGGGGGAAAATAGGATAAAGGGCTCTGTTCAGTCAAATGTCTGAATTAATGATGTCCCCAAGCATCTTGGATTTAGACGGTGGATTTGAGGATGTAGAGAACTTGGGTGTTTTCGATAAGGCATGCAGCTTTACTGGGCCTTATTAGAGAAAGAGAGGCATATCAGCAAATTGATGGTGAGACTACAGTGAGGCAGGCAACTGCAGCAGGAGAGGTGATTTTAGGCTGCTCCAATGAACCAGGCAATCATAGTTTCCAAGCCCTCTCTGCTCTTGCTGACCTGGTTTTAGGAAACTGATTCCCAGAAGCACCAGCTTTGGCCTTACCAGAGGGGGTGGTAGAAAGATAACAAATTGTATTAACCTTAATTAGATATACCAAAACAAATTTGGTGATTTAATTGAAAAAGAATGGGTCTCAATTAGATCATGGGGCGGACAAGGCCAGAAGGAACCATAAGGCAGTCCTTTATTTCCCTGAAATTGCTTTAGAGATAATTTTTATATTTAAACCAAAAGTTTCCAAGATCTTTTTTTTTTTTTTTTTAGATTTTATTTATTTATTCATGAGAGACACAGAGAGACAGAGAGAGGCAGAGACACTGGCAGAGGGAGGAGCAGGCTCCCTGCGGGGAGCCTGATGTGGGACTTGATCCCAGGACTCCGGGATCACGACCTGGGCTCCAGGCAGATGCTCAACCCCTGAGCCATCAAGGTGTCCCCCAAGATCTTTTTTTAAACGATAGTCATCTGACACTATGAGAAAGGCCACATCAGAAAGTCACAACAAATGTATATTATAATAATATGTGATGGACAAATACCTATGCACCCGGGACCAGCCTGTGTTGGCGTGTTTTTTCCAGCTCTAAGTTTTTCCCTGAAGCCATCAGCATCAATGACAAGGCAACTTAAAGACAGTGAGGCTAGAAGTACAAACGTCCACATTAAACAGCTGGGATATGTAGCATAATTTAGAGAACAGTGTCTGATTGGAACTAGAAACACCTTTTTCCAAGACAGGTGCTTGAGCAGCCTTGAGCACAGCAGCCTCACACTGGAAGGGTAGAGAGACAGCGGAGAGGCTTCCTAAAATTCTTTTTTTTTTTTTTTTTCTAAAATTCTTTTATCCACTGAGCATCCTTACTGTGCATCACGTGCCGAGGGATTATACGTGGAATCAAGGTGCTTAAGAGTTTGAAAAGAGTTTGGGACCCACTGAGCTGCCTGGCAAATCAAGATGTGACTACAGTACCTGACAAACATTAATTTAGCAGCGCCCATTAAGAAGTAAGCCCCATGGGGAAGGGAATTTTGCACGTTAGACTAGTATTATGGTTACAATAAGAACAAAGACAGCAACGATAGCAGCTACTCCCTATTGAGGACCTGTGATGCATAGCACAATGGTCCAGTTTTCAAATATTAGCTCATTTAATCTTTCACCAGCCTTATGATATAGATATGATCCTCATTTCATGGCTGAGGAAACTGTGACTTGGATTGGAAAATCAACTTGCCTGACATCACACAGAGCTGAAGGCTTAGAGGAGCAAAGATGAAACCCGAATCAGCCATTGAAGAGCAGGTAAGAGGGCACGGAGGTGGCCAAAAAAAAAAAAAAAGAAACATGGAAAAACAGTACAAGGTTAGTTTGATGCAAGTCATGGGGCAGGTTCCTGGTTTGGCAGCTGTGCCAGGCCCAGACAAGGGAATCACGAGTAACAGAGAACGATCCTGCTGGATAGCATCTGGTCTAACGTGTGTACCAGTCGCATGGCAGTCACTTTAAAATGCAGACTCTGGATTCAGCATTTCTGACAATCTTCCAGGTGATATGATGCCCTTGTCTAAGGCTTCAATTTGAATAGTAAGAATTATCCATTAGTCTCAAATGCTGGTCTGAGAACCAGTGCTCAGCAGTCCATGACGTCCATAGCTAAAACAAGGATGGTAACAAACTGAATTCTTTTATGGTTAACTTTATTCAGTTTTTCCTGATTATTTATGTTGTTATAATTCACTTTCTCTGGAACACAATACTCTTAAGCTAGACTAACTATATGAATATCAGAATTAGTCATAGACTCAAACTCTGGCAACCCTGTGCCAGTCTCCAGTTGTTTTTGTTTTTGTTTTTGTTTTTTTCCAAAGAAGCCTAGGAACCACTGATCTAATCCAAACTCTCATTTTATAAACAGGGAAATGGAGAATGGAGAAGTGCTTTACCAATTAGAAGATACCGGCTGAATCTTCTGGCCCTGAAAGGTAAAAAGCTATAGCTACAAAGAGTAGGTACACTAAAATACACCACAGAGAGCATTACTGGTCATGTTGAGAAACCTGGATTTTATAGTACAGGCAAAGGCAAATTATGGAATATTTTGATAAGGGGAAGTGACATGATGAAAATTATGAGTTAGGGGAACTGATCTGGCAACAAAGTACAGCCTAAGTGCCTAGAGGCAAGGAGATAAATGCAGAGTCTAATGCCTGATGATCTAGAAAATAGACTCTAAGATTCCATCACTTATAAAAAGCACTTATGTACCCCAAAGAAAAATTCCTATCAGTAAAATGGTAACAAAATGATGTATCATTTTATAATTTTATTTTATGCACATCGAATTGCTCTTATATACTTACTTGGACATTGTTTTTATTTTTATCATGTATGACTTTTGAGCATTTATAAAAATATGAGCCAAATGAATTGATTAAGGCCATAGTTCCCAAAACATGTAGCAGGCCTCCTTGAGGAACTTAGAGTGATATCATGGGATGGTTTATATTTTCAAAGGAAAACAGTGATACTTGGACATGGGTTAGACACGGCACCAACTATGAGTTTGAGGTTATTCTTGATTTTAACATTAGATCAGGCTACATTCTACATTCCTTTTGATGACATTGTATTTTGTGAGGCTGAAGTATTGGCCATTGCTGAGAAAAAAGCAAATACCAGATTTCCAGTTATGAAATAAATAAGTCATGGAGATGTAATGTATAGCATGGTAACTATAGTTAATGCTATATTGGATATTTGAAAGTTTACCAAGAGAGTTGATTTTTTTTTCAAAGGGAGTTATTCTTAAAAGTCTTCATCATAAGGGAAAAATTATAACTATGGTAATGGATGTTGACTAGATTTACTGTCATGATCATCATGCAGTATATTAATAATAAATCATTGTATACCTCAAAATAATATAATGTATATCAATTATATTCATAAAAATAAGCAAGTAATGCAAAAAGAGTGTGAACAGGATTAAGACTTGTGCAGTGCCCAAAAGCATACCTACTCCATTAGAAGATAATTCTAGTTTTTAAAGAATGAAACAAAAATATTATTTTTTTCAGATTTTCAAATGGCTACTAAATTGTTGGACCTAAGTATTTTATAAATGGAACTCTTAGATATTTCTCTTGGCCTCATGGTTATGAAAAAGTACTGAGACCCTAGAAATGTGGTGAACCAGGCAAGTTTGGGAATCTGTGGGTTAAGGTGTTCCTAAAGCTTTTTTGCATTCGGAGTGCAGCTCTTCTGGATCATTCTTTGATTCAGAGTATTCTGCACCCATGTTTTTATCTGTACGTTATCCCCTGTGCGGTCAGATGCATTGGTGATGCATCCTTTTTTTTAAGAATGTTCCACTAAAGTCACTGCAATTTTTTTCAAGCCCCATTCTTTCTGAAAATTTTGTTTCTGAAAAACATCTCAGGGTGTTTAATAGAGGTTTTAAGATCATAATCAGGACTCATATTCCTTCCTTAAACAGTCTGTTAGGAGATAGCAGTTGAGAACAGCGAATTCCATCCTACTACCAGGAAAAATATGTCAGAAAGAGCTAACATAGTCAATGACAAATGCACTACAACTGCTATCTGGCCAATAGCGATTGTAAATTGCCGCAGGGTATAAAACCTGTTTCACTTGCAAATATGTTTAAACGTGAAAAAAGATATATTTATCAACAAACCATCTATCTATCTCACACTGTTATGGGAGTTGAGGTAATAATGTGGAAGGATGATTTATAAACCACAAAGCACCACCAAAAGTATTTTGATGAGGCACCAGGTGATAAGGGCCTGAACAATACCACCTTCAAGGGTATTGAAAGAGGCTGTAGAAAAAGGGCTACAAGGTGGAAGCACTGAAATAAAATAAAATCAGTGGGATTTTAAAATCAAAACACAAAGTAGGTTGTTTAGCAAGTCTCAGCTCAAGACTGTCCTGTAAGTGCTTGGTGAGGTAGTATGAGAAATGTACGACCCATCTGACAGCCCACTGGTCCCCTTTTTTATATCCCCTTCCACAGTTAGGGCTTATAGACTCAAGTTTTGTACTCCGGACCCTGATATTTATTCAATGGTAAAATCTAGAGTTCTTGGTAAAATTATGATGGGAGGGGAAAAAAAAGTTCTAGATATTTATAGCAAATCACTCACACATTTCAGTTTTGAAAAGCAGTTTAATTAAATTTGTAGTTACTGTATAAATTTACTGGTTTCAGTAGAACCAGACCTGGATTACATGTTCTGATGATACCTTTTAGTAGCTATATGATCTTGGACCTCCAAACCTCAGTTTCCCTATTTCATAAAATAGGACTAATTATAATATCAATCCAAAGGGTTGTAATGAGGATTGAATGAGATAAAGCACAAGTCACAGTGCTTGGCTCACATTTAGGATTTAAATGTCAAAGAGGCAAAGATACTTTAGTTCTTTTGCCACCTCTTTGGCAGGGTTGGAATACTTTCTCATAGGAATTTGTTCCCATGCTAAAAATTTTGTTTAGAAAAGTTTCATGACTGATTAATGAATGGAAGCAAATGTGAATTATATGTAGGATCTTTCCACTGATTCTATCTTCACTCATTTGCCATAGTCTGCTACCATCATGTTTTTTCCAACTCAAAATCCTTCTAGCTGGAAATCTTCTTTCCACCCTTGACTCACTGGAATCTGTTCTCCACCCTCATTTTTAAATGTTCTTCCAATTCTGTCACTACTCAGGTTAAAATCCTTCCAACAGTTTCTCATTTCACTGAGAATAAAACTCTAATGCAATACCTAGATTTTCCAAGTCTGGTGTTCCACCTCGCCTCCTACCCTATGGCTTCTCTCCAACAGCGTTCATCTGCCTTCTGTTCCTTCAGCACGCCAAGCGCATCTCCATTGTGGGGACTCTTAGGTTCCCTGGGCATAGCACTAGTCACTCTCTGATATTTTTCTCATTCATCACTTTATTTATTTAACAGCCATGTTTTCTCTACCTACCCCCCAGTTCCATCCCTCAAAGTGTGAACTCCAGGACAGCAGACATTGTCTTGCTCTTTGCTATCTATCCAGTGCCTAAAGCATTACCTGGCACATGCTAAGCATTCTATAAATGATGGCTTAATCATGAATGAACACATAAAAATTAAACATCAGCACAGTACCATTACATAGTTACCCTTTGGGGTAGACATTTCTTAAAAGACAATATTCTATAAGCAATAAATAATAGTACATTTTATAATTTATATCTGGTAGTGAATGATTGAAAGAGTCCTGCCCAGGTACTGACAGACTGAATTTGCACAAAGCCAAGAAACTGATATCTTAGGGCCATTTTCCTTTGTTTTAGAAGTATTTAGTAGCCAAGAGCTCACTGTAGTGTTTTTCCTTTTATACCTGGGAGGCCTTCTGTTTCTAGTTCCTAAAAGATTTCCTTGTCAGTTTATTTGAACAAACAATACATTGCAAAGACTTACATGTCATAGCAATTTGAATCCCAGCCAGTTACTGAATTCTCCTAGTATTTAACAAATAAGCCATTCTAAGATACCAGCCTGGAGTGTGCTCTGAATAGCCATCAAATGGAGATACATGGAAATTTATCTTTCCATGTATCTGTACATGTATGGCAATCAATCTCTGCCTTTCATTTCCTTTATTTGTTGTTGGTAGAGAAAATTTCAATTTACAATAGAAATTTATATCTTTGGGGATCCCTGCGTGGTGCAGCGGTTTGGCGCCTGCCTTTGGCCCAGGGCGCGGTCCTGGAGACCCGGGATCGAATCCCACGTCGGGCTCCCGGTGCATGGAGCCTGCTTCTCCCTCTGCCTGTGTCTCTGCCTCTCTCTCTCTCTCACTGTGTGCCTATCATAAATAAATAAAAGTTAAAAAAAAAAAAAGAAATTCATATCTTTGAATTCTTTACTCACAAAGCTGGCAAAAACTGGGGGCCAAACACATTCATTCCAGTATGAAGGACTAGTCTCTTTCAAGCACTCAGCAGTAACAGCTTATAAATCTGTCTGCATAATAGTCCTTCTTCAAGGAAAATCTTTAACATAATTACTGGGAAAGTACAGCAGAAGGAAATAGTCGTCAAACCCTGAATCAATGTAAAAAGATTCTATTCAATTTATTTACATTAAAATGTTTATTGAACAAGCACTATTACCCTCCAACTATAGGCAGTTATCAGGTCAGACATCCAAGGTGGAAGAAAGAGCCTTGGGAACAGCATGTAAAATGTCAAGCACAAGGCTAGTAGACACATGGAAGGTGTCTACTCAACAAATACTGGCTTTCCCCTCAAATCTGTTGGTTCCTCCCATGATTCTGGGGATGTGTAACTCAACTCAGATATATGCTGAAGTGGGTAAAGCAGAGGCAGCACCTCAGTGTGACAGTATTCTGTGCCTAGAACGGAGCAGGACACTTAGTTCATAAAATCTCATTTCCATCCTTGTAGGTAGATATTTTATTCCCCTTTGCCAAAATAGGAAATGGAGGCACCGAGAAACTAAATAAACTGCCAATGATATGTGGTAGACGCAGAATGCAAACTAAATTCTGATCATTCACAGCCAGATTTATTTCATTCAAAACACATTTATTAATCACCTAAACCCTTGAGGCTGAGGATTCAAACAAACAGGACATGCTCCAGATGCTCAAAGAGCTCTCACCTAATGTGGGATGAAATGTACAAAACAAGTAACATTTTTAAAGTGAAAATATTTTGGGGTATATGGGTAGCTCAGTGGTTAAGCATCTGACTCTTGATCTCTGCTCAGGTCATGATCTCAGGGTTGTAGGATGGAACCCTGTGTTGGGCTCAATGCTGGGCATGGAGCTGCTTAAGATTCTCTCTCTTCTTCTCTATCTGCCCGTCCCCCCGCCAGAAAGGAGAAAATATAATAACAGAGGTATGTGTGACAAAAGAGAAGACGTCTCAGTTTGCCAGGGTGAAGTGAGGGTGGGCGATAGTGAAGACTTCCCCAGGGTGTGGTAACAGATGAGTCTTGAGGAAATACACAAACACCCCTGGGGCAATCTCCAAGAGGAGGAGAATGAGGAGATGGGGTGGTATGGGAGTGGGGAGGGGAGGAAGACAGCCTGGGTGTTGGGAACTGCAAATGCTAGGTCCAGAGGACTTTAGGGGATAGCAGGTCTTTCCCTTTGGTCTGGAATATGAGTGTATGGCCGTGGCAGGAGATGAGCCTGAAGAAGGGAGCAAAGGCCAGGCAAAAAGGGTTTGTGTCAGACTGAGGGGTTCAGACTTTACCTTGTAGGTAATGGAGACCCAGTGAAAGATCTTAAGCAGAGAGATGACGTTCTCAGAGAGGTATTGCCTAAAAGCCTCCCATCAGTGGTACGGAAGAAAGACTAGAAAGAGACATATTCAAGGAGGCAGGGAGACCTGAGAAAAGGCTTCTGTACCAATCCTGGCAAGAGAGGCTGAGGCTCTGAATCAACAGCTCAGAAATGTCCCTGTCTGGGTGCTCTCCACTGTCCAGTTTAGCTTGGTGTGCGCCTTGTAGCAGCTCTGGACCCTTGGCAACGTTAACCAACTTCTAGGGACAGGAGAGCCCTGTTTTCAGCCAGTGTCTGGCACTCACTCTTCTGTTCAGTCCTCCAGTTGGATTTTATGTGAGTTGTTGTCCCAGTGATGTTGACCTTGCAAGGGTTCTGAAATTCGCCTATTAGTCACTACTTGCATCAAGTTAAGGAGACTCCTATTAGGGTACAGCAGATTCCCTAGGAGGAATGCAGCATTATCAGCCACTAATGCCCTGCCCTTAACTGCTTCGCCAGATTAATTGGGTGGCTCCCCAGCAGGGCCTTAATCAAAGGGAGGGCAGAACAGAGTAAATGAGATTCAGAGCATTGGACCCAAGCTAGGGAGAAAGAACTGTGCTCAGCAATCTGGGCAGAAATGGAGTATCAGATAGACGGAAGGAGAAGGTCAGGAAAGAGGGAGGAGCAAAGAACTTAAATACAAAGGAGACCAGATGGGCTCCTCAGGCAAAGAACCCACTTAAAATATCCCTTTCACGGGCAGCCCCAGTGGCGCAGCGGTTTGGCGTCGCCTGCAGCCCAGGGCGTGATCCTGGAGACCCTGGATCGAGTCCCATGTCAGGCTCCCTGCATGGAGCCTGCTTCTCCCTCTGCCTGTGTCTCTGCCTCTGTGTGTGTGTGTCTCTATGAATAAATAAATAATAAAAATCTTTAAAAAAATATCCCTTTCACCTCTCTTTAGGACGTTCCTCTGTCCTAAAGAGAGACCATCACCTGAAACAGGAATGTAGAACAATCAATATCATTCCTTCATTTCATCCAGTTCTTACAATATGCTGAACAGAGTACTGGATGCTTTCTATGCATTTTCTCAGTTAACCCTTATTACCATCCTATGAGCTAGGTTTCCAGGTTTCCCAGGAGGAGACTGAGCCTCAAAGAGCTTAAGGAAATTGCCCACGATCATTCAGCTGAGTCACAGAGTCAGGATTTGAATTTAGATGCTTCTGGTTCCAAAGTCTTAACCAGCAACCCAACAGCTTCACTACTCCAGTATGCACTACCTCAGCTCTTCTGACTGCTATGGGGTCAGCCTTTAGAGGTAGTCTTGGCCTTTAAGAACCACTGGATGCATTTTAAAAGGCTCCAGCCCCAGTTTAGCTCCCACCTGTACTACATTCCTTACCATTGCCCAGAGCTGCACTCTGTGGCTCATGAGAAGACTCATTATCCCTGCAGTTTGAGCATGAACAGAAGAACGTACATCCCGAGGAAGCTGCTGGATTCTTCTGGCAGTAAGAAGATAGAGCTGGGATTACAGTCCAGGTCTATCTAACTTTAAAGCAAATGCATGTCTACTTTCTGACTCTCTCAGGAGATGATACTAGTGTTGAACTTGAATGATGGGTCATAAAGGTAAAGAGTGAAAACTGTAGGCAGAGGCAGTACCCTAGGCAAAGACGTGTAGGCATGATGCAGGAAAAAAAAGAAAAAAAGCTTGGAGAATGATGAGGAGCTTAAGGTGCTTTTGGTAGAAAATAGCAGATGAGAATGGAAAGGTATTTGGGATGATGTTGAAAAGGTGAGGACCTGGGAAACACCCAGTGGAAGAGAATACCCTTGTCACTGAGATGATGCAAACATCTGATAAATATTGAGAGGACAAAGACTATAGTGGAGTTGGCTGGTTATTACTAAATTGTGCTGAAGCCTTACAGAGGGATAATTAGAAATCCTAATAAGATCTGTTAACAAACAGTTAAAGACTAAATGTGAAAGCTGACCTGATAGTTCACAAAAAAGCACTTCTCTCTTGCAGTGGGAGAGCAGTCACAGCTGAGGAGCAAAATCAAGATCTGATCATTGAGGTTGCTGGACTCTAGTGATATTTAAATGTTCACAGTCAAAGCTGCTCTTATGTACTAGGGTAAGGACTGATGTTGGGAAAACCTGGGACGCTGAAACATGAAATGGAGACATCTGAGTGAGTGCTTCTGTGGATCTTAATTCTGTAGAACCCCCTGAAGCCTCAGAGCTTGAAGAGGTGGGCCATCTCTCTGGAGAAAGAGTTAGGAGCTCCAGCAGGGAAGATTGTACTGAGCTCTTTTCTCCATGAAGCCATAGGTAACGGCCCCCCTCAGGAGTTCATCCCACCTTTACTCCTGGCTGCCAGGCTAATTAATTACTAGGGTTAAATCCCCACACAACTTGGCTGGGAACATGCTGAGCCTGCGAAGGAAGGAAAGAGATTTTGGTTAAAGAAGCTGGAAGAAGTAGCCAGAATGTATACACATAGGCTAGGGGAATATCCCTGGGATTGACTTTGAAGGTGCTCGATCAAAGGGCCAGAACATAAAGCTGGAGTAGCAAAAAACCAGAAGGTGATGCTTTCTCAAGACATAGAATTTATTGCTCTGGCATGGACCCAAGGGGATGAGGCAAACTTTCCACTTGGGTGACTCTTTGAAGCCTGGGGGGAAAGTGATGTCTTGTGCTAGACAATGGAAATGCCTGAGTTGCTGCGCATATGGTAGAGGAGGGAATAAAAATGCTGCAGGAAGTGGGATGCTGGAATAAATATGTGAAACCGAAAAGCCTCCTGTGGGATAAGATTCCATAAAGGGCCCCAGAGCATGTTCCATTCACCAAGGCCATCAGAAAGATGCACCGGCAGCACTCAAGGCTCAGTGGTGGCCTCCTCTGCAGGCCAGGGTTGATGGTAAGGGAGATGGTCTCGGAGCTTCATTTCTCATGATGGGGAAGCGAAGTAATGGAAGCCAAGCAGTGATGCTCAGCAACTAAAAGCCCGCAGGCCACAATTATAACAACTGAAAGGGAGAGTGGGGCAGCCAACAATGCTTGACTTCAGGGAGTTCTGGAAAAATTCATAGAGGGAAAATTGGCCAGGGTTGCCTAATATCTACAACCAGAAGCTTGAGCAAGTAGGCTACCCCTCCACCATAACTACACCAGGACCACTGTCCCAGATCATATCTAGGACTGTATGTGGGGCCCCTTATGACTAGCTGTGGGTGGAGGAAATGTCTAGACTTGGTTTGCATATGGATCAGCTTAGGATGTGTGTACGAGCTAAAAATGGATGGCCGCTGTATAGCCATATTCAGGGATGGCCTTGAAATACAATGGAAAAGGAAAATCTTCCTAATGAGCAGGTGATATGCCTCATCATTTACTTTGTGTGCAAGGACATGTGGCCCAAGAAGACAATATATGTATATATTGATAGAGATTGAGATTCCTGGGCAGTGACAAAGCTTAACCAGATGGCCAGGGGCCTAGAAGAAACAACACCGGAAAATCAGAAATAAGAAGTTCTGGGGTAAAAGCAAATAGATAGCATATGGCAGTAGGTACAAAGAACAAAGATTTTCACACATTGATGCCCAGTAGAAAACATGAACTATAGAGGAGACAGTGAACAACAAATAAGAAAAAATGGCAGTTGACATTCACTAGCTTTCATCACTGTCACCTCAGAACTGGAATGATGGGCACATAATCAGAGTGGCCCAGTGACATCAATGGAGACTACACAAGAATATGACAGCATGTATTCTCATTTGCCAACTGCTACTGTCTCTACATGTCCAACCTTTGAGCATCAGAAACTAATCAGTGCTGATCCCCAATCTGGCACTATTCTTTCAGCAAATTGACAGTCTTCTTGGTGGCAAGTGAACTACATTGAACCCCTTTCACTTTAAAAGGTTCACCCTCACAGGAATAGATATTTATTCTAGATATGAATTTGCCTTTTCTTTCCATGGATCCTCACACAGCGTCACTGTCTTGGGGCTTATAGGATGCTTGATCCCTAGGACGAAATCCATATAACATAGCATCCAATCAGGGAAGCCGCTGCTCAGCTTAGAATTTACTGTTTGCCTCACCTAGTGCACCTTCCAGAATCAGCCAACCTCAGAAAGTAGTAGAACAACCTACTGAAGACACATCTGAAATAACATTCTTGGATGCAGTGCTCTGTGAGGATGGGGTGCCACCAGGGACTGCTAAATGGCCTCTTTGGGAAGAACACATGGATCTGGAAACCAAGAAGTAGGAATGGCCCCACTTATCACTCTCAGTGACCCAGTGAAAATCTCCGTGTTTCTCATTCTTTCAACTCTGGACTCTGCAAGGTTAGAGGTCCTGGTCATCAGGGGGTGCATTTTTATGAGGAGACAAAGTAAAGACTCCCATGAACTGTAAGCTCTGACTGCCTCCAGATCACTGTGGACTCCTTATGCCCACGTACTGGCAGGTAAGATGGAGTCACCATCTTGACAGAGACAATTTAACCCGACCAGCAGGAAGGGGTAGGGCTACGTGGTGAATGGCATGTGCAGCAACCACAGCCTGAGAAGATTATGATTTCCACGAGATCAGACCCATCAGGAACAAGACTTTGGGCTGTGCCAACACGACTGGCAGAAGTGATACTTAGAATGAGAGGAGAGAAAAGATGATTATCATTGAGGCTTGAGATCAATGGTGGTAATAGGGCCTGTAGTTTATCCCCATAGGAGCTCTCCCTCTTCTAAGTATCTCTTCAGGAATAGAGGTACGTAAGGACCACAGAAAACATGAATGGAGAAGTGAATCTGTGCCGCATACGGTGTAAAGTGTGCCGTCATGGAGATGCGCCGTCCATGTCTCTGGAAACATAGTTGATGGATGAATTCTGTCTTCTACCCTGGAAACACCGAAACCCTACTTTCCACATACTGCCTCTGATCGCACGGAGCACAGCAGAGTCATAGAGCCAGCCCTGCTAGCTCAACACAGGAGTCCTCTAGCAGGAAGCTTTGGCTCAGGGATGTCGCATCAGCACAGCTGAGATTTTCTTAGAGCCGCATTTTCAAAAGCTGTGGCTTTTCCCATCCAACCCTTCTTTCCTCCTCTCCTTTCACAGTTGTCAGATCTGCAATGTGATTTAAGAGCTCTCTGCCTACTCCAACCCCTTTATCTTGGACAGGCATTTCCCTCAGTAGATCTCCTGCATGTCTGATCCCATCTTGGTAAGCATTTCCAGAGGTCCTGAACTGATGCACCCAATATATGTTCCAGAAAACAAGGATCATGCCTGTTTTATTTACTACTGTATCCCCAGTACGTAGCCCCATACCTTGTAATTGCAATATACTCATTACTAATAGCATCAGTAACATGGTAGCAGGGAGACCCAGACTGGATGGAAATGGAGACAATCTGCAAGTTCAGGACACTTGTTCAGGAATACTGAAAGGGAAAAGTAGAAGGGAAGTACGGTTGAGGGTTGAAGGTGATTAGAAAAGAAAGCAGAATTGAAAGGGACACCTTTGGGATTGGAAAGGCTTACTTGTATAAGCTGAGGAGAAGTCATTGAAGAGGGAAATACTAAAGGTACAACAGAAATGGGATAAAATTAAAGAAATGAGGAACAAGGTGAGGATGGGGGCAGGGAAGGGTGAGAAATTGAGCAACTGCCTTGGAGTCTCCGTGTTTCTAATGTTATAGGACAAAGGATCATCTACTGAAAGAGAGAATGGGGAGTGAGGGGTAGTGGAGACCAAGGGGGGACTGGATGAAACAGCCCCTAATGGTGAATGGACACAAGAACATTCTGGGACACGTGGAAGCCTGAGGTGGGGAGGGGCCTCTGCTGAGGCTGGGACCATGCGTCTGTAAAATCAGCCATAGGATTTTCTTCAGCATCCTCTAGGGGCCCCTGTATAGAACTGGAAGTGTTAGACAACTCTGATGGTACAGTACGGGTTAGACTCTGAGGGGGACAATGGTGAGCAAGAAGGGGTGCTGGTAACTTATTTTAAACAGTGATTTACCAAAATCCAGATCTGAAGGAAGGAGACTTACTCCCACTTGATGGAATAATTAACCGACCACCTTTATTCCCACATCTTGTCTAATTGTCCCACATGAAAGTATTTTCTCCCCACAGATGAAGTCTTGAAGGCTCAGAGAGGTTTAAGGAACATGCCCAAGTTCCTTCAACTTGTGTATATGGAAACACTCTTCCAAGGTTTGGAATTGACTTGAGTTGGGGTGGAGGTGAGGCGAGAAGATGCTTAAATCTCATCTATATATTATTTTATACCTATGAATGTGTACTTATTTAGGATTTTATACTTATTCTTAGGAATATTTAAGTAGGGAGGCTATGACTTATATGGTTAGGTATGGTTAGGTACTTACATGGTTAGGTCATTAAATAAGTAGTAACTACCCTGACTTGTCAAAAACTGATGAGCAAGTGTTTGGGCTGAATTCCATTTTCTTCCTCTCTTTTAACAAACATCAGGGCTATTATATATATAAATAAATAAATGATTTTTACCGAGCAGGTAGAGACAGTTTTGTAGGCAAGCATGCCAATCTTTGTTATTTATGGAATGAGACATCATATCTTCTTAAAGTAGTTGGCAATCTATGTGGATTTCGCTTTTTTTTTTTTTTTTTTTAAGATTTATTTAAGAGAGAACAGGTGAGTAGGGGGGAAGGGGCAGAGGGAGAGGGAGAGAAAGAATCCCAAGCAGACTCCCTGCTGAGTGCAGAGCTGGAATGGTTCTGAGTCCCAGTCAGCCTGACCTCGTGACCTGAGCTGAAGTCAAGGGCTGGCTGCTAAACCACCTGAGCCTCCCAGATGCCCCTGAATTTCACATTTCTTAATGTGCAGTTATTAAGTGAGTTTATGGTTTTGACTGTTGCTCTCATGTTAACTGTAATATATCATAGATAGTAGCTGGGTCAAGGAGGTTTTTCTAAAAGAGAACAGGAACAGTTTGCCCTGGCTATGTTCACAATGGGTTCTGGTAGAATTTTAAGAAGTTTTGCAAATGAGATTGCTCTTAGCAACTTGTTTGCTCATTATGAGGCCCTTTATCCATTATCTGGTAAAGATAATTTGAGTCAAGTAAAGGGTGAAGTTCAAAATGAAAGCAATAAAGGATTTATTTTCAAATCTGATGATGACTATGTTCCCATAAGCATTCTAGTGAATTTAGATTTATGGACATATGTGACTCTGCAACACATCTTAAAATTATTGTGGATTCCCTGCGGTGCCGTCTTCGACAGCTGGCCTCCTGCAAATGTGAGACCGGACTATTAACCACACGACATTATAGACAAATATGAGAAGCATGGTTCAGGCTGTCATGCTTTTTTTAAGAAATTAACCAGAAGAAATGTGAAAAGATTCATTATACACAAAAGAGGCAATGGAATTGCTTTCCTTGTGTTTTTCCTACTGGAGCTGAAAGAAATAGTTTGCTGAATAGTGTAGCATGAATAAGCACTTCTTTGATGAGAAATTTTATTAAAATAATATTTTAAAAACCCAAAATGAATCAGATCTGCCACATTTTTAGTGAATTGTTTTTTTAAAAAAAATAGTCCAGTAACAGTGCCGGAAAAAATTCGTGCCACAAAGTGATCCTGGGTCACTGTTAGTGAGGTAAGACCCTCACTTGTAAGCGCTACACAATTTACAGTAGGTTTATGTTTCCATCTATCTGGTAGGTGGACAGTTCAGAGCTAAGGATATATCTGGCTAGAGAAAATGGACTGCCACAGAGCCAACGTGGACCAGAGTCCTATCACAATAGGAGTTTCAGACATTGAACCCTTTAGATACCCCATCCCCCACCAGTGGGATGGTTCAGGTTGTCTAAGTGAGCGTGGAGGCCCACTGGTAACCTGCATGGAGCTACAGTCAGGCCCAGCCATGTCAGTCTGGCCGTGTGTCCTGTGAGAGGGCCATGGCACTCAAGAGGAGACATAAAGCTCAGAGAGATTCTACCCAATTCTTAGTCCAGTGAACCGCCAAAGTAAAGATCACCACTTCCACATGCAAATCTTCCCTTTGGCCCAGCTCCCTTCAAACCTTGGCGCCTCCGATGCCTCCCTGGTCTCCCTTCCAGAAAAACTGAAGCTGTTTGTTGCCCACACTGGAACCGGGTTCCCCAGCAGCCTGCCCAAGGGTAGAAACAGTATTTGCCCGTGGGTTCTAAAATACATACAACTGCGAAGACTGTTTAGAAACAGAACGCACCCCAGCCCAGTTTAGTCCCCAGGCAAGAGAGAACCCGGATTTGTGGCAGTGGGCCCAAGAGCAAGAAAACTCTACAATAAGGATGAGAGATGGAAGGGTGACGAACCTCCAAGCTAGAAAGAGTCTGCACCTGCTGGGTAGTGATGGGTGGACACGGGAGGAGGATAACCTAATGGAGAAACAGGTCACTTCTTATTTTTCTTTTACAAGCTCTTGTGGTGGTCTTTAAGTAGAGCCACAAATTCTTTTTTTTTTTTTTTTTTTTAAAGATTTTATTTATTCACGAGAGACACACAGAGAGAGAGGCAGAGACACAGGCAGAGGGAGACGCAGGCCACACGCAGGGAGCCCAACGTGGGACTCAATCCCGGGTCTCCAGGATCACTTTGGGCCACTCCGGCCAAAGGCGGTGCTAAACCGCTGGGCCACCCAGGCTGCCCTAGAGCCACAAATTCATTCACGTGCCTCTCATCAACTGGTGAAATCCCTGGCTTCCCTTTGAACCTGAGCGGACCTTGTGACTGCCTCCATGAGCACACTCTGGTGCAGGTGACATTGAGTCACCTCCAAGACCAGATTCTAGAAGGCCGTGCAGCTTGTGTTGGTACTCTGGGGATGTTTGCTGTGCTCACTCCTTAGGCTTTGGCCACCTTCTAAGAATTCTGCTACTCTAATGCTACCTGACACCACGTGGAGGGACCCCAGACAGACCGGAGGATGCCCAAGGAGTCTAGCCCCAGCTGTTGGAGCTGTCCCCATCCAGGCATCAGTTTTGTGAACGAAAAAACCTTCACGATGAAGGTTTCACACACCTTTCCTTCACTTCACACACCTTTCCACTGCAACCACGGGAGAGACCCCCACGTGAAAACTGCCCGAGGCCTATCAAGTTCCGTATTCGAATGCAAAATTAAAAATTGCTATTGTTTTGAGCCAGCTTGGTGTAGTTTGTTACTTAGCCATAGACAACCTGAACAGACTCTAGAAAAAGAGGCTTTTACTTCTCCTTTCTCAAAAGCACAAATATCCTGGAGATCTGGAGCCTTCTTTGCTCAGGGGAAAGTTAAGAAGTTTTAGTTATCAAAGCCTGCCCCCCGCCCCAGCCCCCTTTTTAAAACAGCAGGATTATTATGTAGAGAGGGAGAGCTCTGTTGATTGAGCAAGCTATAAGAACCTAGAACGGATGCTCTCCAGAGACCAGAAAAAGTAGAGGGTCGGTGGGGTTTGGTGGTTGACAATTGTGCCAGTGGCTAACTTGCATTCAGAGGTAGCAGGTGTTACAATTAGCAGAAATCCACATTAGCACTAATAAAGGTGGAGCTCAGGGCAACTAGGATGAGTGCAACACCAGATTCTCCTCTCTGAAGTTTTTTGAACTGACAAGCTGCTTGGGATTCTTACATAATAATGTTAGACGGGAGGAGGGCCTCCTAAACATGACTAATACTGAATTTCCTATCATGTGATATGATTTTGAAAACTTAAGAAAAAGAAGAAACCTTTCTTGTCCCAAAGACTGATTAAAGCAATCTCACCCAGTTACATACATACATTTGGGAATGACAGAGGTGACCTCAACCATCCCAAAGATGTTCATTATCCTTGCAAAAGGTGTTGATAGTAATAAATTAAATGAATGTCTCATTGAGAATTTTAGGCAATGTACAAAAAATGAAAACTTAAGAATAATTAAGTCATGGAAAGATAGTCATCTGGGGCTTTGGAAGATCCATTAAACTGCCCTTTGCTCTTTACTAAGGATCCCTGTTCCTCCATTTCTGAAATGACAAGATCTTTCAAAGCCCCAAGATGGCTCGAGCTTCTAAAGCTCCAAGGTGATTTTTGTTTGTTTATTTGTGATGTCAAATGTGAAGTTTGTTTGATACAAAATGCCCAGGCACACATAACTGTTGCTATGAATCATATCCTCTGGATACCAGGAAAGATATCTCAAACTGTTCCCATTTTATTTCCAGATAGCCTTTAAAATAACCAACTGAGATTAGTCATTTAGATTTAAAGACCCAGAAACTGATTGCTGGAAGCATTTAATCCTCGATGTTGCCTCCTCTTCCTTCCTGGTCTCCCTAACTAAAATAAACCAGTCATTTGTCTTTGTCCATGAAATAAAATTAGATCGACTAAGGTCCCTTCACAGTATCTTTTTCCTTCTTAACCAGGTATTGCAGTTGATCCGAGTAATCAACAGCAACCTTATCTAGGTGGGAAGGGATTCTGATAATCTGACAACCCATCTGAATTCCAACTCTGTGAAGGAGTTTTGCAGAATGTCGGTAGGGTGTTCACATATATGTGCTGTTCAAAGTCAAAGAGGGAAAAAATGAGATTCTGTGAAAAGTGGCCCAAGATGAAGGCATTGAACTCCGGTTCCTGAGAACTGCTGATGAGTTCTTTTCAAGGCAAGGTGAGCCCTTGCATGCAGACAGGACTCAAAGGGATCAAAGGAGCAAGTAAACAAACAGAATGTGTTCTCAGAACTCCCAGACTGATTGCCTCAAAGAAGAAGTAGAAATAGATCAGATCAAAGCATTTTTTTTTAAAGATGCCAACATGGCAGCTTTTTACAGATCAGCATCCTAAATGTCAGATGGCTAATGAAGGTCAGGCAGGCGACTTCCATAATTTGTCATTATGGGTTTAGTCATGTGCTTTTATTAGGAAAATAATGGATAGCTTTCTCATTAGCAACTTTTAGGGATATTTTTTCTAGAATATGTAAAAAATTTAAAATGTGGCCACAAACGTGTAGCAGCACAAAAGCAATTTAAAGTTCCTTTTTTTCTGGTAAGCGTCAAGAGGGCAAATGAACGTCACGATCAGTTTTTTTACAAAGCCAAATGAGATTAATTGCTTTGCTTACACCTGAAGGAGTCTTAGTGACTCTGAAACCACATTTTTGCTAAATTTTGACTTCAAGAACCAAAGTTGAAGAGGATAAAACTGAAGCAAACACTATGAAAGTGGCTTTTGTAGTACAGATTTTAGGGACTAGAGGGCATAATTGTTGTAGCTGATCCAAGGCAATGGAAAGCAAGATCTGTTAATCTGTTTATTACACAGTGACCTAGAGGTTTTAAAATTTGGATCATGAATGCAAGCTTGTTTTTCATTAAAAGTCCAAATCATTGTCTGCTGGAAGGAGCGGCAGAATAAAATGTGCATTTTCTGTGGTTGTTGTGGATGTTTTTGCAGAGGCCCTAGGCTTATGAGAGAAAATAGAGGACACTTCAAGGGGCCTTTTGCTTTAGCATTTTTTCCTGTCTTAAATCCACCAATCTGTCCACTTGGGTCTTCACTTGGGCTTTTCCTCCTCAAAATAGCAGCCTTCCCTCTCCCCGCCAAAAGAATATGTATGGACATATGTATGTATACAATGCGCTTGACAAGGATCTCGGTAATTAATTGAATATTATTATGAAATTACAGAGTCAATTCTAGGTAGTGAGAAATATTTTTTTATGAAAATGAAAAAATATTTTTAAATGTACACCTATCAGTAAATTTTTTTCCAAAGAGGCTAGCCAGTTGATGATATTGTGTGGTCCTACTGCTCTTTTTACCTTTGTTTGGCCTCTTCTTACATAGGAATTCCTGGATCTTTGTTATAATTTTACCTTCTTTGATACGATACACTTCTGGTTATCCCTCCTTACATAATATATGTGACCCCCACGCCCCAGATCACTTTCCTCTGCAATAATTACTTCTGCTTCTGTTTGTGCCAGCACACCCATATGGAGGGAGAACAGTGGAAAAGTGACTTCCACACTCACAAATTCCTGCTTAATTTCATCATGTTTTTGCCTCACAAACCACAATTCTCATTACCACTGTTAAAAAAAAAAAAAAAAAAAAAAAACTCAACTGAGTAAATTTAAAGATCTAGTTGGCTTTATTCAGTGATTCATGAATTGGGCAGCATCCCATCCAGCAAGTAGAAAGGAGCTCCTAGAAGCATACAAGATGGAAAGATTTTTATAAGCAAAAACCAGGCAGGCCAAGGAGGTTATTGGCAAAGGAAAAGAAGGGATTGTTTCAGACAGGGCCACATTCCCTTCAGGGCAGGGGCAAGGGCAAGGGGTCTTATTTTGTAGATTACCTCACTAGAGCTGATCAGGAAATTCCAGGATGATTGGTTTAAAATCCACTCTTGGGAGAGGCTGAAATTGCAGTGAGGTTAGATATTAAGGCTTGCAGGGGCATAGCAAAAGTGACTCCATTTGGGGTCTGTTGTTTCTTTTTAATACCGCATTTGAATTTTCCTTGACTGATATGTTGTCTTTCCTGTTTTCCTACACTGAAAGCCTCAAGCAGGATATTTGTAGGCTAAGAAATGCAAGTGCTAAAGGAAATGGTGGGGGCTTTTAGATAAGGTATAAACATCTCATTAGAAAAAAAAAAAATGTTGGGCAGCCTGGGTGGCTCGGGCGGTTTAGCGCTGCCTTCAGCCCGGGGCCTGATCCTGGGGGCCCGGGATTGAGTCCCGCTTCAGGCTCCCTGCTTTGAGCCTGCTTCTCTCTCTGCCTGTGTCTGTCTGTCTGTCTCTCTCTGTGTGTCTCTAATAAATAAATAAAATCTTTTTAAAAAAATATTAAAAACTTTTCAAAACAAGCTTTTGAGTTCTACCTCCAAAGGGTATTTCAGATCCATCTATGGCAGGCAGAATTTTGGTGTCCGTGAACTTTCCCCCCTGATTTTACTCTTGTGAATGTTACTTTCCCTGGCAGAATGGATTTTGCAGATGTAATTGAGGTTGCTAATCAGATAACCTTAAATAGGAAGATTATCCTAGATTTTCCAGTGTAATCAAATGAGCTCGTAAAAGCAAAGCTGTTTCTCCAGCTTTTAGTAGAAGATGAAGTCAGATATTTATTATGCCATTGTTGGCTTAACGATGAAGGGGCCATATCAAGGAGAGGGGGGCATAGTTCTGTAAACCTCAAGGAACCGAGCTCTGCCAACAATGTGAATGAGTTTGAAAACAGAATCTTCCTAAGAGCCTCCAGATAAGAGCCCAGTCCAGCTGATAACCTTGATTTCAGTCTCAGTAAGGCTCTGAGTAGAAGATCCAGTTACGTAATGCTGGACCCAGACTTCAAGACCATGCAACTGTGTTTGTAGTTATTTACAGCAGCAAACTATTATAGAAACTATTATGTCATTAATTTTTCTTATGTAGGATTTAAAACATCTTTACTATTTAAGCTGTTTTCATTTCAGTTCTTCTATTTTTTATAGTTGAAAAAAAAGTTTGTATCTTCTCAAGCTGTGAAAAGTAAGTCCTTAAATGAAAACTCTCCCTTCTATACCAATGGGCTGTCGAATGTGTTAGCACTTTGATGAAAGAAGGCAATTCTCTTTGCATTGGCTGAGCGGTGTCTGGGGCTAAGTTCTATACTATCCTGTATATAGATTGTACTTTGAATCCTTATAGCAACTTTCATGTACTACAAGGGAATATAAATGATCAAATTGGGGGAAAAACAGTAACCATCTCTGACGATAAGAACAATAAGAAACATTAAAAAAGAAAGCAGACATATAGTAGGAAACAATTTATTTTTGAATCTGACTCCAATATGCAAAATATCTAGGA
Source organism: Canis lupus baileyi (assembly GCF_048164855.1). Classification (NCBI taxonomy): domain Eukaryota; kingdom Metazoa; phylum Chordata; class Mammalia; order Carnivora; family Canidae; genus Canis; species Canis lupus. The sequence goes on along the minus strand of NC_132839.1, from coordinate 4,468,925 downwards.
TTCCAGAAGCCACCTTACAGAGCAAAAGTGTTTCTATTTTTAAGGCTTATGAATTTCAGGACACAAACTGAACTGTACAATGTATAGAAGTTTTTAATTTTGTATGGCAGCTTAATTGTTTACTTTTGAGTCTTGTAAAAGAAAAATTGTGTCAGACCTGTTAAACAGGCAAGGGAAACTTTTTTCAAGATTATTGCAAAAGGGGAGAGACAGACTGTTGCAATAGAGGAGAGAAACTGACACCTTCTGAAACTAAAGGCAGGAGGATTCCTAAATGCTGGGATGAGCTCATGGAAAAGTACTGAAGAACTTGATGGGAAGATGGCCAATGACATTAAACCATCTGCATTTACTTAAGTGTCGGGCTTTTTCGTGTTTTGGGGTTTTTTGAAGTTAAGATCCTGTCCTCCACAAAGACTAAGACAGCAGCTCTTTCTTGATGATTCCATCAAAGGGTTGACTCCCCTATCCTTGAGGAAAACATTCCCGGTTGTAGAGGATTTACATTTCAAGGAGAAAGAGAAAGAATTTACGATTGCAAATTTTCTAAAGTAAATATTCTAAGAAAAAGGCAGCCAGGGGCACCTGGCTGGCTAGGTGGGTAGAGCAAGTGACTTTTGATCTCAGGGTTATAGGTTTGAGCCCATGTTAGGTGGAGAGATTACTTAAAGAAGGTAAAATCTTGGGAAAAAAAAGAAAAGAAAAGAAAAAAAGGCAGCGAGAAGCCTGTAGTTAAGAAGAAGTTTGTCTAAAGTTTGGTCAAGTTGAAGGGAATGCTAAGGCCTTCTTGGTAGATCTCCATTTTGCTTAGCCTTCAAAATATTTAAATACAGTCTTTTTGAAGAGTTTTATTACCCAACTGCTGGATTCATTCCACCCGTACCTACTTCTCACCAATTGTTCCATGGTTTCAGCACCAAGGGCCAAGGTGAACTCTGAATATCAATTGTCCACAGCCCAGTTTCTGTCAGAGTGGTCCATAGTGCTGGTTAGTGCAGCTCCCCACAAGACCGGCAGCTGTCTGATGCTTCTATGCCGTATTTGGGGCATAGGAATTTTACTTCTAAATAGTCTATGAGCCAGTCTACCTAGATAACCAGGATGGTTTTCTCTCTAACACATTCTTCATCTGATCAAACTAACATAGCCTGGCAGAGAAATAGAAGGTAGAAGAAATAAAAAGAAAAATATAATTAATTTCTCAAACACATTTTTCTGCCACTCATCTTAAAGAGCAGGCTGATGCATTCAACAAACAGGAAAGCATTAAGACACTAATGTTGTGCATTTATGTGCCAATTAAGGAAAACAAAGAAACTAGTCTTATTAGTCTAAAGTCATTAAAGTCTGAGTTTAAGCATCCATTCATATAGTTTATATAGTATATGAGCTTGTCTGAATTGGAGCAGTAAATAATAAATATTTAATTTTTTCCACAGTAGCACCTAATAGTAGAAACCATAGTAATCATTTTTTTAAATGTGCTTTTACTCTCATATTCTTAAAAAGTTTTGATTATATAGATTGCTAGCTGTATAGGGATTTTCATATCTTAAGGTTTTTTTTCTTGACCTTTCTGATAATCACATTTAATGAAAAAAAAAAAAAGACGGCAGTATATAACATACCACCTAGAATGTATCTATTTGTGTCATTCTGCAAAGACAGAGTTTGGGTTTGCATATATTTCTGTACATAGATTGAGGACTATGATAAAATTCTTAGAGATCATTTATGTGTTGAATATAGCTCTGGTGTTCCTGTCAGGAATAAGCATTATAATAAGTCCATGGAATGATTTCTGAAGAGATTGAGTGATAAAATATCAAGAAATTTTTTTTTTTTTAAGAAAACCTTGCAGTTTTAAATAACAGCAGATACCGACAAACATTAAGGTTGAACTCAATTCATGACGTTGCCATGACAACAGATCTTGAAAATTGAAAGTGAGGATAAAGATGAATAAAAATTTGGTTTGTGGACCTCATAAAAGGATCAAGACCTTAATTTTCTAAAAAAGAAATTTTCTAGCGCACAAGGTTTCTGTAGATCCCTGGGCAAGTAGGCCCCCTCCCTACTGGGTTTTATTTCTTTCTTTGCCTCCTAAGGGTTTCCTGATGCTGACACCCCACCCAGCCTCTTGAGTGTTTCTGCTTCCCTTGGCTCTTAACTGGAAAGTGGCAAAAAAAATTTTTTTTAATTCCATTTCTTAGTAGTACAACAGAAACAGCTTGGAATCCAAGGGAGATTTTAATAAGAAAACAAAAGAAAACAAAAATAATATTTTAGTTCCCCGAATGACTTTTCAATGATTTCCAGGTGTGGCTCTCTTGGCTTGAGCGGTTTATAGAACTGTGACCAGGGAGACCATCCCATCCCAGCTTTCCCAGGAATTCCCTGGTTTTAGCACCAAGCTGGGAAACCTCCTGGTCTTGGGAAACTGGGATAGTTGGTCACCCTGTCTGTGGGAGGATACCCTAAAAGCCTTCTTTTCCAGTCTTAGACTTTTTCCTTTCCAACTCCTTGAGTGTCCCTTTAAAGTAGATACAGATGATAAGAAGGTTGAATGACCTGGTCTGGCTAAGATTGGAAAGGTCCCACTTACTTCAATATGTTAGTGTGGCAACAATTAGAAGGTCACTGAACCATGGACTTGTAAAGGAATATTTCACCACCTTAACCAGTATTCTTAGAAATAGATGTTCTCAAGCCCCAATAGTGGACAGCTGCCTGAAAGCTTATCACAGATCTAGCAGGTGCTGATATCAAAGATAAGCTAGATCTTTGGGTGGTGTGAATAGTCAAACAGCTGTTCAACTCAGTACTGTGTCAACAGTCCAAACAAAATGGCTTTAAAGACTTCTTGATCAAATAACCCAGGACACTTGGTCTGTTGTAGACCCAACCCAGAAGTATGGACAAAGAGAATACCTTCAAAAATATTAAAATACAATATATAGTGAGTATTTAGAGGTGAAGAATTGACTTTACTGGAATTAGAGCTGCCATTAACCTCAACTATGAACGGATTTTTTTTTTTTTTTTTAAGTAGAGTCCACACCCAGTGTAGAGCACAACAAAGGGCTTGAACTCACAACCCTGAGATCAAGAGTTGGATGCTTTTAACTGAGTCTGGAATTTTTATAAATAACTTTTATGCTTTTTAATGTGTATCCATGTAGAAAGGAATGAAAAAAAATACAAAAAAGAATAGAGAAGATACTGAAAATCATCAATAATCTTATTACACAGAGATATCCACAGCTAATATTTTATCATTTATTTCGGATCTCTCTCTATATATATACCAACACATGTATGCGTATGTATCACATAGTTACAATGTGCATGTGGTTTTCTAATCTCCCTTTTTTGACATAACATTTTTATGAGCAGAATGTTTGTGTCCCTTTCCAAATTCCTTCGCGTTAAAGACCTAATCCCCAATGTGACGTTATTTGGAGATGAGGCCTTTTGGAGGTAATTAGGCTTGCAGTCATTAGAGTGGGACCCTCATGATGAGATTAGTGCTCATAGGAGAGGAGAAAGCAGAGAGCTTGTCCTTTTCTCTTTCTGACATGTGAAGACAGAGCAAGAAGGCAACCAGGAAGAGAGCTCTCAGCAGCAACCGTATCTTGATCTTGGACTTCCCAGCCTTCAGAACTGTAAGAAATGAGTTTCTGTTGTGTAGGCCACCCAGTCTATGGCATTTTGTTATGGTATTCTGAGCAGACTAAGAAAACATATAATGAAAAATCTTTCTGTGTTAACATTCTTCAAATACAGTATGGCCAGATAGCCATCCATCATACAGCATCAGTGTACTGTACTAATTGTGCCAAACTGCTAGTTTAATTCCTTTAGATATATAATATACACTTTTGGTTGCCCTTTCTGTTTTTCAAAAAGAACAATATATCCTCCTTCTCCATGTAATAAATAGTGTATTTCAAAGAGAAATAATTCTACTAGGAACTCCAGAAATTGACCTGGTGGGTCTAAAAAAAAAAAAAGTCATAATTATTTTTCCCAGTGATTGGTTCATAAATGGCGTGTGGCCATTTCTAGCCAATAAGAAGTGAAGGGAAGTTCTGAATCTTTCTCACATCTTCAAGAGAGCCTTAGGAAGAAATAGGCTGTCTTCTTCCTGTAGACATTGTGAGTTGTGGATATGCAGCCGTCTCACTTTCTGGCAGTTCTGAAGATCATAGAGATGAATGAAACCTGGTTCTTTGATGACATTGACGAACTACTGAATCACAGCCCTGAAGCCTACCTCCTCTGTTCTTTCTGCTACATGAGATAAGTTTCCTTTGTATTTAAGTCAGCTTGTGTCAGGATTTCTGGTACTTGTATTTGGACACAAAATATTTTAAGTTTTGCTCTTATAGCCATCTTTGTGCATAAATCTTTGTCCATATCTCAGATTATTTCCCAGAATACAATGCCTGAAGAGAAATCCCTGGGTCAAAGATAATGAACATATTTAATATTTTTCATACCTATTGCTAAATTTATTCCGAGAAAGGCTGCACCAATTTGCACTGCTATCACAACATGTGAACAGCTATTTCAACATACCTTTATTAGCATCAAATATTATCCTTTTAAAACTTTTTTTTTGAAGATTTTATTTCTTTATTTGAGAGAGAGAGAGCATGAGCAGGAGGGAGGAGGCAGAGGGAAAGTGAAAATCAGACTCGCCGCTGAGCATGGAGCCCTATGTGGGGCTCAATCCCAGGACCCTGAGATCACGATCTGAGCCAAAGGCAGATGCTCAACCAACTGAGCCACCCAGGTGCCCCTCTTTTTAAAGCTTTTTATTGTTGTGGTGGAGGAATAATGGTCCCATGCTTTGATATCACAATTTGCATCTTTGTTAAAGGGATTAAACATGTTTTTATATATAGTATTTATTAGTCATTTGTATTTATTCAAATGTACATTGTCTATTCATGTCCTTGGCTACTTTTTCTTACTGTTTTCTTAGGTGAATAGGGATATGTAGTTGTTTTTAAAAGTTGATCATAATGTACTTTTTATTTTGACATATTTGTAGTTTGGATGAAAGGTATATTATCAGAGGACAGAAGTTGATCTTGGCTTTTTAGTTTATAATTTGGAAAAAAAAAAAACACCCTGAAACTCACTAGAGACATAAAAAGCTTTTCTTTAAAAGATATTCATATCTATGGAGTTTGGGTAGATTCATGAAAGAGTTTAATAGTTATGATCCAAATATGCATGGAGTCTTCTAACTTTTTTATTTCTCTAATCAGTACTCTTAAGCTATTTAACTGCCTATTTTAAAGCTTCATTTATGACCTGTTCAGCAATATTTAGGTTTCTCTCCACTGGTTTAATAACCCACTATGACTACCCTCATGCACCCTCTTGCTAAAAATTGTTTTATGTCAGGGATTAGCAAATTTATGATCAACTAGAGAGAAATATGGGTATGTGAAAGAAAAAATGAGTTCTAATAATAATATATACTCAAGGTTAGGAGGCAACATTTGTTCGTTTTTATCCTAAAAGTGCCAGTTTTCAGCATTTCTGCAATCCTGGAAAATAGCATAATGCAGTCTTCATTATTAATGTGTTCAATTATACCTTTTTATATAGGTTGGCATTAGCTAGGTACGCTCTTGAGAGAAAAAAGGAGACATGATGAATGATACTCCCTTATTGCCAAACTCCTCCCATAGTTTTGGCTGGATTGTAAAGAATATTAGAAAGTACAGCAGTCTGTATTGCCCCAGAGTCTGTTAGAAGGAAAGTCTACATCACTTTTGAGTCTTGCTTGTATGTAGGAAGTATGGCAACCTCTTCAGTGTGATTCAACTGGCCCCTCTTAGGCAGGAGTACAGGGGCCAAGAATCCTGAATGGGTGGTCCTTGAGTTAGATGGGCCTTATCCTAGAAGTCAGTTCGAAGGGCTGTAATCACTGAGGTTTGTGACCCAAAAGCAGCTGGAAAGGGAAGATGAGTGGCAGGAACAGAAAAAAGCCCATCCTGGAAACTGAAATACACAGTGGTAGAAAGAGCTTCTGTCAGAGGACAACAGGTCTCTTCCAGATTTTGCAAGCAGCAAAAGACACTCAGAAATGTGGGCTCCCAGCGGTTGACTCTAGAAAACCCAAATTTCAGATCTGTTGAAGGATAACAAATCTCTACAAAACAGTTTCAGCGAAGACAGGGATACAAAGGGGTATCATAGAACCCGAAGGCAGGAATTCAAGAAAGGATTGGAATTAAGAACAGGAAATGACCAGAACTCAATGTACATCTGCTGTGTTCTTCTCTCTGTGTAGGTGTGGATAACTCATTGTGCTCCACATGGAATGTGGCATCTCTCAGCTTCTGAGTTTTTTTTTTTTTTTTTTTTTTTTTAGTTTCTGAGTTTTTATGTCATATTCCAGCCACACAGATTCTGAATGTCTCTTTATAACCCTTTGTCTCTTGCAATTTTTTCTCTCTAGAAAGGTAAATAGATGATAGATTAAATGATTAGATAGATAGATAGATAGATAGATAGATAGATAGATAGATAGATAGTCTTACAATTTTTGTTCACTGGTCAGCTGGCTTTAGTCATTTATGTTCATGGCAAGTAAGGTCACAGTGAACAGACAGGACTATAGAAACTCAGCCCTGGGGATTGGAGTGATGGGTAGCAAGATGGGTAATTAAAAGGTTACTGTGAGGGGCATCTGGGTGGCTCAGTGGTTGAGCACCTGCCTGGGTTCCTGGGATTGAGTCCCACGTGGAGTTCCCCCCAGGGAGCCTGCTTCTCCCTCTGCCTGTGTCTCTGCCTCTCTCTGTGTCTCATGCATAAATAAATAAAATCTTTTTTTTTTTAGTAAATAAAATCTTAAAGCAATAAAAGATTATTGTGAACCATCTACTCAGAGTCTGCATCTCATTGGATTGGAGAGGAAGAATGAGGCTCTTAATGTGTTAGTTGCTCCATATTGAGATTGGGTTTTGATCTATGGACCCAGCCATCATTGAGTTAAGGATAATAGACCGAGTTACACTGGGTTAAGGTCAGTCTTAAGATGGTAACTGACATAGTTCCTGCCTTAAGGAATACTTTTGAGGAGTGATTATATAAGTGCTTATAAATTCTTCTGGTAAGTATGTACATTTTATATATATTTGTTTTTATTTTTTTATTATTATTGTTTTTTTAAGATTTTGTTTATTCATTCATGACAGAGAGAGAGAGAGAGAGAATGAGAGGGAGGCAGAGACACAGGCAGAGGGAGAAGCAGGCTCCATGCAGGGAGCCGGATGTGGCACTCGATCCCGGGACTCCAAGATCACTCCCTGGGTGGAAGGCAGGCACTGAACCGCTGAGCCACCCAGGCATCCCTATATTTGCTGTTATACTTCAATAAATACTGAAAACTTTCGCTATGATGGAGTAACAGGGTCTGGATTTGCCCTCCCACCTTCAATATTAAAAAGTCAGATGTAATACAGAAAATCATGGTTTTCAAACATGAGATAATGGTTAGTGCCAGGACTGTAATCCATGAGAGAGGGAGCCTGTGATTACCTTAGTTTTCTGCCTGGAGAGACTACAGCAGGTAAGGGAACACAAACAGAGCCTGGCAGTTTCATGAGTTGAAAGTCCAGGGAGGCCAGGGTGGCTAGAATTTGGGGGACAAAGTAATGAAGAGAAGGCAGCTGCAAAGAGAGAGCTCTGGAGTTCCGCAAAGGGCTTTCTTCAAATCTTCATCTCTCTAATCTCTGAGTAAGCATGCATGTGAAGAAACTACCCAAGGCCAGGAAATGAACCAACAAAAAGGAATAGAAACAAGCATAAACATCACTCAAACTAATGCATAGCTAAGAGTAGGTCATGTTCACACCAGCCCAGACGAAAAGATCTCCTAATACATGAGACATTAGGTAGGCCTCTCAAATGACTGTTGCCTTAGTGGTGAGGCCACATTAGCTCTAGGCTAATGACTATTATGACTGTTCTGGGGCAAATCAGGCAAAACTTCAAAGCAAACCTCTAAATGATCAAAACAAATTTTAAATGTCCCTAAACAAAGCCTGACAATTGTTAGTGAAAGCAGCAAAATATAAAACTCAACAAAATAAAATTCAAAATGTCTGGCATCCAATAAAAAAATTACCAGACAGGGATCCCTGGGTGGCGCAGCGGTTTAGCGCCTGCCTTTGGCCCAGGGCGCGATCCTGGAGACCCAGGATCGAATCCCATGTCGGGCTCCTGGTGCATGGAGCCTGCTTCTCCCTCTGCCTATGTCTCTGCCTCTCTCTCTCTCTCTCTCTGTGTGTGACTATCATTAAAAAAAAAAAAAAATTACCAGACATGTAAAAAGCAGGACAATAGGATCCTTAACTAGGAGAAAAATCAATCACACGTATTTTTAATCAAATAAAAACATTAAAACAAGTATTTTAAATATATTCCATATGTTCAAGAAGGTGGACAAAACATGAGCATGATAAGAAGAGAGATTGAAGATTTAAAAACTTTGGAACTGGGATCCCTGGGTGGCGCAGCGGTTTGGCGCCTGCCTTTGGCCCAGGGCGCGATCCTGGAGACCCGGGATCGAATCCCACATCGGGCTCCCGGTGCATGGAGCCTGCTTCTCCCTCTGCCTGTGTCTCTGCCTCTCTCTCTTTCTCTCTCTGTGACTATCATAAATAAATAAAAATTAAAAAAAAAAAAAACAAAAAAAAAAACTTTGGAACTTCTGGAGATGAAAATACAGTGTCTGGAATGAAATCTGAAAACAATAAAAAGCAATATCTGAGATGAAAACTACATTGGATGGAATTAGTAGCAGATTAGATACTACAGAAACAGAGATCACTGAACCTAAAAGACTAGCAATAGAAATTACCAACAGAGAGAAAAAAATACTAAAAAATTAATAGAGTATCAATGACCTGAGGAAGCATATCAAGCAGTGTCATACACATGTAGTGGAGTCACAAAAGGCAAAGTGGGCTGCAAAATCAGGGAATAAAAACTTCCTGAAGGAATGTTTTCCCAAGTTTAATGAAACCTGTGAACCCACAGATACAAGAAACTTAACATGCTTCACGAAACATGAAGAAACCCAACACTTTGATAAGCAGCATCGTGGTCCCCCAGAGATAACCATGTCCTAATCCCTGGACCCTGTGAATACATTACCTTATATCTTAAGATGGGAAGATTATCTGAACCACCGGGGAGAACCCAATATAAAGTTTTTATAAGACCCAGGCAAGAGAGAGAGAGAGAGCGGTGACAGTGGGACAGAGGTTGCGGTAATGCAAGGAGCAGGCCAGGGGCCAAGGAATGCAGGCAGCCTCTGGGAGCTGAAAGAGGCAAGGAGCAGGACGCCCGGTGGCTCAGCGGTTGAGCAGCTGCCTTCAGCTCAGGGCAGGACCCCGGGGGTCCAGGGATCGAGTCCTGCGTTGGGCTCCCCCCATGGAGCCTGCTTCTCTCTCTGCCTGTGTCTCTGCCTCTCTCTCTCTGTGCCTTTCATGAATAAATAAGTAAAATCTTAAAAAAAAAAAAAAAAGGCAAGGAGTGCATTTTCCCCTAGAGTGCCTAAAAGAGAGAAGCCCTGATTATAGGTCTAACAGACTGCTTTTTAAATTTCTGATATATGGAACTATAAGATGATACATTTGTGTTTTTTAAATTGAAGTATAGTTGACACACCAAAGTTTTGTTGTTTTAAGCCATTAAGTTTGTCATCATTTGTTGCTGCAGTGATAGGAAACTATATAAATACCCAAGCACATCACAGAGAAATTACCAAAAATAAGTGATAAACAGAAAAATCTTAAAAGCAGCAAGAAAAAAAAAGGAGCACATTGAATGTTGAAGAAAGAAAACCTTTTTCAAGAAAAGACTGTACATATGTAGAACTGTAAAATTTATGACAATATGACCACAGCACAGAGGGGTGAGAAATGAAGGCATACTGTCGTGTAGTTCTGAAAAGACACTGACATGGTACAGTATTGTTTAAAGGTATACTGTGGTAAGGTGAGGATATATATGATAAACCCCAGAGCAGGCGTCGGCAAACTAAGGCCTGTGAGCCAAATTTGTTTTGTAAATAGTTTTACTGGAACACAGCCAAGCTCATTTGTCTTCATAATCTGCATGGCCCACAAACCCTAAAGTATTTATTCCCTGAACCTATAGAGAAAAATTTGTCAACCCTGCCTTAACTACTAAAAAAACAAAAAACAAAAAACCCATAAAACACGTATAGCTAGTAAGTTAGCAGTGGCGATAAATAAGAAACATAAAAACTTAATCCAGGGCGCTTGGTTGGCTCAGCGGTTGAGCATCTGCCTTGGGCTCAGGGCATGATCCCTGGGTCCCAGGATCAAGTCCCGCAGCAGGCTCCCTGTATGGAGCCTGCTCCTGTCTTTGCCTCTCTCTGTGTCTCCCATGAATAAATAAATAAAATTGTAAAAACAAAAACAAAACTTAATCCAAAAGTAGACAGAAAAAGAGGAATAATCTCCACGCTGCGTCCCACACAGCTGAGCATGCTAACCTTGAACTTTCTTCTCCCCCTTGGTTCCTCCTCCGTCCTTTTGGCCTTCCTCTGCTCCTTTCTTAAATGTTGGCTTCCACCTACCACACTAGCTTGTCAGTCGCTTGCCCCACGCATCCCCTCTCTGCACCTGCAGAGGCATCTTCTGTTCAGTCATCTTCTGTGCTGTTCCGTGCGTCCCGGCCTTTGCCTGTGACATTCCTTCTCCGTGGGCCTCCTCACTTCACCTCTGCTCCTGCCCTCTGCCCCTGCTAATTCTACTTAATTCTAGCTCAAACTAGACTTAGACATGATGTCACTCACCCTGCAAGCCCCACGCCGCCCCACCTGTGCCACAGCCTCTTTCTGCCACTAAAGCACTTACTGCGCTGAATCAGAATTACTTAGTTACTTGTTTTCCTTCTCCATGAGATTCTTGGATCCTTGAGGTCAGGAATAATGTCTTTTTTTTTTTTTTTTTAAATCCCTGATACTTCTATGGAGTGGGTGTTGAATAAATATTCATTAAAATAAATGGAAGATGAAATCAATATCTACTTATAAAGCAAGATATTATAAAATAATAATAACAGAAGCTAACATTTTTTGTTTTGTTTTTTGTTTTTGAAGCTAACATTTATTAAAGGACACTTCTATGCCAGACACTGTCCAATGTGCTTTACATGCCTTAGCTTATTTAATTTTTATAGTAACCCTATTAGGTAGGTGTTAATTCTCATCTTCACTATTTGGTAGGTTAAGTCTGTTTCCTAAAGTAGTGAAGAGATGACCAGCATTGGGACCTAGGCATTCTGATGCCGCAGCCTATTTCTGGAATAAGAGCTGAAAAAAAGAAACCTTTCCAGATTGTGCATCCTACCCCCTCAATTTACTGCCGAGATTCACAGAGCCAATGTGTCTTGATCTCCACAAATGATAACCAAATGTTCAGAGATATTTATAAATTCTTTGTCTTATTTAGCTTTAATGGTACCATGTGATTACAGTCGAGTTACGGGGAGCCTGCAGATAAGGAAAGCTGCTTCTCGGAACTAGTGTCTTAATGAAAGAGTGCAATGCGCATAACTTAATAAGGGTATGGAAATCCTTGGAAGAAAGATGGTGCCAGAGATAGAGGAAGAAGTTTCATTCAAAGAGAAGTTATAGGTGAAAGAAAACCAGTAGAAATGTTTGTGCTGAGAGCTGGAAGTGAAGGAGAATAGAGACAGAAATCTAACGATTTTGTTATCTATAAACAAACACTCGTAATTGACACTGTATGAACCTTTTTTTTTTTAAAGATTTTATTTATCTATTCATGAGAGACACTGAGAGAGGCAGAGACACAGACAGAGGGAGAAGCAGGCTCCATGCAGGGGAGCCCGACCCGGGACTCGATCCTGGGTCTCCAGGGTCAGGCCCTGGGCTGCAGGCGTCCCTAAACCACTGAGCCACGGGGCTGCCTGACACTGTTATGAAACTTATTTGTACTTGTGCTTATTGCAAATGTCATATCCTAAAAATCTATATGCCAGAGCCCTGCATTCCTAGCCATTCCACAGTAGTGAGGTTTTGTTTTTTCAGCTTTGAAAATAAATAAGATGGATTCTGAGATTGGCTGTTTTTACCACCCCCTAAGTAGAATTTAAAATTTTTGTGTTGTATTTTGGAAATAGTGACGTTTTATTACTTCTTAATAAGTGATTTTTTTTCTATCTCAAATATTTCTATCTGATGAGAAGATACTTTTAGCAAAATAATCCTGTATAATAATTCTAATGGTGAGGCAGGTAATATTAGTTGCAAAAGACAGGTAGGATATGTTCTGCATTCCCAGTGTCCTAACATAAACAGATTATTAAAATAAGTTGCAGCTGAGACCTAAGAAATCAATGCAGACAAAGCAGAGAATTTCTCAAGAGTAATTTCATATTTATAGGTTACAAAGTCTTGTGGGTTTATATTAAATTTTTGCCTAATGAACTTGCAGCAGAAAGATTCCCCAGCTTCCCAAAGAATAGGCCACTTAGGCGAGTTCAAACTCTGAATGTTAAATTAGAAACGTGATTTTGACTTTGATCATGATGGAAAGGGATATAGTCTTCTATTCTTTATTCTCAATTTATTATTCAGTCCAATTGTCCATTGGAGGTAGTTTTCAGATTTAAAGAAAATATCCATAGTCACAACCATATATTAAATAAAAATTACGTTTTAAAGGGCATTTGGATCCTTTGTCCACTTTTTTTAGAAAGTAAAAAAAAAAAAAAAAAAAATTCCTTTGAATGAGTACACATTTCCCATCAATGAGTATAGTTCTCAACTTTCCCAGCCCCAAGCACTTTTAGTCCTCTGGGACCCACTTCGGGATTAAACACCAATCTCTCTTCTTAAGGAGATAGGCTGTGGATGCTTACTTTTTATGAGGCAATAACTGCGGTCTCTACTGAATAAACTCAGGACTGAGGTATTTATAGGAAATAAACTCAAGGCTAAAAAGCTAAGGGTGTTTTTAGCCTAGGATAGGATGATAATTGAGTATTTCCAGGAGTACACCCTCAGGTTAACTCTATCATGCTCAACTGGCGTGTGTCTCCACCTTTCCATCTTTCTTCAAGATCTTTATTGACTCTCTCCCATTTAGAAGGTGGCTGAAAATTTTGTCGTAAATTTCTCATTTTTTGCCATAACGAATGCTTTATTTTTAAACTGTCAGCCCTTAACCCCGCTGGAAGCCCGCTAATTTTTAGGTCATCACACAGCATTCAGAATGCAAAAGAAAGGGCTTGGGTCTCCTTTTCCTCAGCTATAAGAAGCACGGGGAAAACCTTGATTGGAGCCCTTGATTTAAAACCAGTTAAAAACTATTGTCATAGGATAAGGAAATAAGCGAATTTAAAACAGCCTCAAGCTCTGTCCTTTGGGGAAATTGATTCGGCTGTTTATTACCGTTAGCTTATTTTAATTCTGAAATCCAGTTTGTTACCTATATAAAGAAAATGGGCTCTGTAAATAAAATGGGGTCTCTGCTTGCTTTCGGCTACATCGTGAAAAAGGTAGCTGAGCAGATTTTACCACATCTGAAGGGTGTATTGAAGATGGTCTGATAGAACAACAACAACAAAAACAAATAACAAATAAAAGGGACGCCTGGGGGGCTCAGCAGTTGAGCACCTGTCTTCGGCCCAGGGCGTGATCCTGGAGACCCGGGATCGAGTCCTGCATTGGGCTCCCTGCATGGAACCTGCTTCTCCCTCTGCCTGTGTCTCTGCCTCTCGACCTGTGTCTCTCATGAATAAATAAATGAAATCTTTAAAAACAAAACAGAACAACAACAACAACAAAAACAAAATTACAAGTGTGCCCGCGCAAGCAGTGCATTTTGAAAAGTCATTAAGATGGCTCTCCAAAGAGACCAGAAGGTCCTCCAGAACAACTGCAGGCTTTCAGGTTTGCAAAGGGTGATCCAGTCACATGTGCTCATGCATTCCAGATGCCTCCAGCGTGAGTAAAAACAGCGACAGTTTATTTGACAATAGTTAGTTATTGTCTAAGACAATGTTTGGTTGGCCCGCTTGACGCTGCAGATGTTTTTTAGGTGACTCTATAACCCATTCTAGTATGTTCTTAGAAATGGATATCGTTTCTGTTTCTTTTTTATATTATAGGGGTTCCTTAAGTGGGAATTTAAAGGATGAAAGCTAATTTGTTCTATGATACAGTTTCAGTAAGGCAGAAATCCATTTATTCATGAAATAGACTGTTCTAACACAATAAGGAACATTTCTGGTAATTACTTGTTTTGAGTTGATTCAGATCCCGTAGCAGATGCTGTCAGTGTCCCACTGAGATCCAAGAGCTAACGGGAAGCTCCTCCGTCACTTCAGTAGTGGTTCCCATACACACCGAGGTAGGTTCCCTTCAGCAGCGGCAAGTGTCTGCATCTCCTGCTCAGCCCACGCCTGCTGCAGGCTAGGAGAGCCAGGGAACTCATCTCCTTAGGAACAGTGGTCAACTAGAGGAGGGTGACAGTTGGTGAGATTAAGATTAATACCCCAGCTTCCCCAGCCCTCGGCAGGTCAGTTCTAGTCTCTCAGAGCTCCCTGGAGGGCTGAGGCCACAGTGATGTATCAGCGCACCCTTTCTCCTCGGCCCTCCTTTCTCTGCCCTACCTCCTCATACGTGGGCTTCTGAGATCACCTCCCAGAGGAGCTTACATACTTCCAACCCCTTGTGTCCCATTTCCTTTGAGGAGGAGCCAAACCAAGATAGACGGAAAACATTGGCAAATTCTTGATAGCACCTTTCGCCCTGCCTTTCTTTTTACATCTAGTTTGGTGGTTAAAATCACAAGCTTTTGTACTAAGCAGGCCTAGATTGATTGTTTTTTGTTTGTTTGTTTGTTTGTTTGTTTTTTTAAGATTTTATTTGTTCATGAGAGACACACACGGAGAGGCAGAGCCGGATGTGGGACTGGATCCCGGGACCCTGGGGTCATGACCTGGGCCGAAGGCAGACGCTCAACTGCTGAGCCCCCCAGGTGTCCAGGCAGGCCTAGATTTAAATCCCAGTTTTCTGTCTACTTCTGTGCAATTTGGGGGCACATGTCTTAACCTCTCTGAGTTTCAGTCTGTCTATAAAATGGGGATAATAATAGTACCTACTTTAAGGTGCTGTGTTTTGTGTCTATTAAGTTAGTTAATACATGGGATGCCCTGGGGGCTTGGGGGTTGAGCACCTGCCTTTGGCCCAGGGCATGATCCTGGAGACCCGGGATCGAGTCCCACATCGGGCTCCCTGCATGGAGCCTGCTTCTCCCTCTGCCTGTGTCTCTGCCTCTCTTTCTGTGTCTGTCATGAAAAGATAAATAAAAGTCTAAAAAATAATAATAATAAATAAATAAAATAAATAAAAATTAAAGTGTAAAGGGGGCACTTGGGTGGCTCAGTCAGTTAAGCATCTGACTTTGATTCAGGTCCTGACCTCAGAGTCCTGGGATCGAGCCCCGTGTTGGACTCCACGCCCAGAGGGGAGTCTGCTGGTCCCTGTCCCTGTGCCCCTCTCTCACACTCATGCGCACACACTTTCTCTCTCTCTCTGTCTCTCTCTCAAATAAATAAATAGAATCTTCAGAAAAATGAAGGTGTAAAAGCTTTTAAATTGCACAGGACATTACAAATATACTGTGTCGTCTTTTACCCGAACTGTGGTTCTGATACCTGGTGGGCGGGTGCCTGCAGGTCCCTGGAGAGCGTGGGGGGCTGCTGGGGGGGCGCCTTGCCTCCGTGGCCCCCACAGCCCAGCCAGTTCGGAGCCAGCTGCTGGCTGGGGAGCTACATGAATCCGTCTACACCCGGTGCGGTGCTTTGCCAGGAGGAGGCTTCCCCAGATCTGCAGGCACTTTCCTGCTCGGCAGCTCGGCCTTCTTGAGGCCTCTTGCTGGGCTCGCCTGTTGGGCCCCCGCAGATACGAGCTCCTTGGTCCCGGGGTGGGCGGGGGATTCCGATGTCCTGGAACCCTGCTGACTCTGAGAAATAGGGGAGCTTCCCCCTGGGGTGGCAGCAGCGGCCTTGCCCCCGGCCAGTTCTCCACCCGGCCCAGGCCTGTCCCTCCTTCGTGCTTCCCCCAGGACCACGGTGGGTGGCCCCGCCAGCGCCCCGCCAGCGCCCCGCCAGCGCCCCGCCAGCGCCCGCCGACGCCGGGTGCTTAGAGCGGGGCTGAGTCTGCTGCCGCGAGGGCCGACCCGGGTCCCCGAGGGCGAGGAGGGGGCGCCCCGCGGTAGGACGGACCTGTCGCACGACGAACATGAACACGGAGACATTTCAAAGCTCCGCCCTGGAAGACGGCTGAGCCCCGCAGGTCCCCTGGAGCGGCGGCCGGGGTGGGGGTGTGCTTCGTGCTTCCCCTGCGCCCCGCGCTCCCTGCCGGGCCGTGTCCCCCCGCCTAGAGCCGGGTCTTCTCCAAGATGCTCCAGGACGCCCTTCGCCGGCGTTCACTGCCACGAGGCTCGGGACGCGGAACACGGAGCGGCCTGCGTAGCACACCCCCTTCCCCCACGCCGACGCCCCCCACACCGTGGAACACGGGGCTGCGGGGGGCCAGCCCGCAGCACCCGCCTCCACCCCTCCCATCGCTTCTCGGCCTTTGGGCGAAGAGCAGGTGCACCCGGGCCCCTTCCCATCTTCCTTCCCGAGGACAGAACTGCCTCCCTCAAACTCGTGCAGCTGTAGCTCTGGGTGGGAACCTGCTTCCCCCCTGAGAGAGGGCGCCTCCTTCATCCTCCTCCATCCTCCTCCATCCTCCTCCATCCTCCTCCATCCTCCTCCATCCTCCTCCATCCTCCTTCATCCTCCTCCATCCTCCTCCATCCCGCGGTACTGTTTGCAGAGCCTCTGCAGCGCTCCAGGGCTGGCTGAGCAGCCTCGTCCCCACGGAGGGCCATGTCCCAGGGCCCTGGTCACCCCCTTCCGTGGAACCTGAGGAAGGTCAGAGCTCCCTGGGGGGGCTGAGCCCAAAGGTGATGTATTAACCCACCCTTTCCCCCCTGCAGGGGAGATGCAGTTGCTGTGACAGCCAGGCCAACAGTGATGATCAGGCGTGCACGTGTTGGTGACTCTGTGATTGCAAGATGCCATCAGTTGTTAGTGGCAGCCCAATATCAGAGATGTTAAAATGTGCAAAAGCCCTCAGAATAGATGAAATATCCATTTGATCCTCAACTCGTAAGTCACTTCTGTTAGCCCTCAAGTGAGAAAACTGAGAAACAAAGAGGTTATTGAGGCGCTTTGTTATTATGAAGTAGGTCTTTTTAAAATGCACTTGGTCTGGTTCCAGTGGTTACCATCCTAACCATTAAGCTCTCCTTGTTGTTTTAGACTTCCTTTATTGCCACATAATAATCATGTTATAGCTGTTTAATATTCCATCAAAAGGACAAACCAGAATTTAATTAACCATTATCAAATAGTAGATAAGTAGATTGCTTCTAATTTTCCATCAGAAAATAGGCAATTAACATATCAATGCATATGGCTCTTCATGACCCAAAGGGCTACATTTTGTTTTCTAATAAAAATACAATATTCTAGAAATTTTGGAAAATACAGAATTTATAAATACGCAAACAGTAGTTACTATAATTTCATCATCTAGAGGCAATCAGTGCCAACAGGGTGGTGAGTTTCTTTTCAAATTTTTTCCATAGATCTTTTCAAGCTGAGATTATAATGGAAATGCCTTCCTGTGTTCTGCTTTATTCTCTTAGATTATTGTATTAGTTTCCTGTGGCTGCCATAACAAATTGCCACAAAATTTGTTTTCTCAAAATATTTATTCTGTCCCAGTTCTGGAGGCCAGAAGTCCCAAATCAGGATGGGGGCAGTGTCACGGTACTCCCTCCTTTAGGACTGACCAAAACATGTTGCTTTTATAATGTTCTAAGATTATAATCATAAACGAAGAGAATGACAACCAGTTGGGAATATTGGTGGCTCATTGCATTGTCTTCAGGAGCTAGACATACTCCCCGCTCCTCACGCAAACCTGGAACCTAGCACAGTGTGGCTGGAACAGACTCGGCGCTCGATAAATGTTTTTGAATGAACAGCCTGACAAGGGAGGCAGTGTTTTCCATTGCGGGGCAGCATCATTGTTTAGGAAGTTTTTCACATATAGAACCCACTGAAATAGTTATCTTAAAATATTTGCCTTTCTATTCTGTTCCCCTAGCATTCTCCATGAGATATTGATTCATTAGATAGAAAAAGGGGCGCTTATTAAACTTATAATTAACCTTTTCTCTTGACGTGTAATTAGCTAGGCTATATGAGATGCTAAAGGCTGCAGTGTCTGAGAAAAGGAGCATGAATAAGGATTTTTTTTTTTACCGAGCTTGGAATAATATAGTCATTTATTTTCATTGAAATATTATTAATCTGATATGTTTTTCTTTTAAAATGGCTAATGATCTTCTGAACAACTTCAGATAAATTATTCTAGTTCAATCCAGGAGTAAGAGATCTGGTTTTAATTTTTTTCCACCAAAATTGTTAAGATTCATTTTGTTAAGATAATTTTATTATTTTAATCTTCATTTTGTTAAGATAATTTTATTATTCATTTTAATAATCTTCATTTTGTTAATCTTCATTTTGTTAAGATAATTTTATTATTGAGCTCATATCATAATTCAGGATTACACTGTCAAGAGGGTAACATTTTAGATGAACCAAATAAATCTTAAAGGAAATATGTATTAAAATTTATATTGAACTAGAACTTAGAAGGGTTTGTTTTGCACTGTGTTGCAAGCAAACTTTTACCAACTAATTAATTTTTAAGAGTTCTCCTTTATTTAGGAAGAAACATCTTTCCCCTCAAATATTAATGGTCTACCCTCAAGAGAAAGAAATGCCTTATAGTAAAGAAACAGATTATAAAGCATCTAATTTTTCACTTACTTGGAAAAAATTTTAATTGACTTGCCAAATGAGATATGAGAGGTTCTTACTCCTAAACTTAAAATGACTCACATTCTCTGTGTTGTCAAGAATGTAGACATCCAACCTCCCTGCCAAACTGTCTTTTACTTTATAGTTCTTGGGCTTCTCTTGTGGAAACCTCTCTGACATCACTTAGGATATGAATAAATATTTTCATATATTCTACTTTGTCATGTCATCTAATTATGGAGGCTAAAACAAGCTACTGGACCTCTGGTTCAAAGCATCACATTTCTTTATTGATGCTATGCTAAATCACACTTAAAAAAATTCTTTTATATTCACTTTCTAAAGTTTAAACCAGAAAAAGGAGACCTTTGTAGTAGACTTAGTCTTCTGTTGCTTCCAACTTATTTCTCACATAGGAGCTTTCCATATAATTATTGTAATTATTTATACTATCACTAATCTTTCGAACATACAACTTATGTTCTGCTAATTCCCCTCCCTTCTTGCTAGTTAGATATGGGTGATCTTTTGCCTACAGGCTTTTATTATGGTCTTCACAACCCTCCTTTCCCATATTTGCTTTTCCCTATCTTTTGAATAACATTTATTTATTTATAACATTTATTTATTGTTTTCCATGATTTAACAATTGTCACCAGAGTGACTTTCATAGTACACTGTTTTAAAACATATTTTAACAGCACAAAATATGTGAGTTGAAGTAAAAATGCAATAAAAATTAAAAATATATATAGGAAAAGAAAGAAGCAAAGTTCAGTTAGCTGAATTGTGGTCTCTTGCATGGGAAGTTCCATATTTTTCTTAAGAGACCCAGCATTAAGTCAAAGATACGCTGATCTAGGTTCTTCTTGATCTGTGTGTAAGATGAGCAGGAAAAATGGCTTGTAGTTACCTGTTCCATTATCTGTTTACCAGTAACCTGGAAATAATTCACAAAATTCTGTATTTTGACTACTATCCTTGGAAAATTTCCTGTTTCCTGCGACAGCAATGGCTTTTCTCTTTTAGAGTTGCTGATCTCAGGTCAAAGCTGATTGTTTCCCCAACCCTCTTATAAGTTTTTTTTTTTTTTTTTTAATGGCATCTGTCTGTGCTTAAATATTAGGTACCAGCGCTCTTAGGAAGGAAAGCCAGGAGGATGGCAAACATAAATATCTTTTTCTCAGATACTAGAACAAGGTGACCTGGAAGATAGTCACCATATTAATGTTAATGAGAATAAACAAGGCCTGCAATACGACTCAGAGAGCAGGACCCAAATCACAGGCACAGTAGGCACTGTGGTCTGAATATAGAGATGAATGAGATGCTCCCACCCCAAGAAGCCTGTGCAGCTTCTTTTTTCCTATGAGGCTGGGAAACCCCTATGGATCGGGGGCATTGCTGTTAGAATAATGTAGTAGAACTCTCAGAAAAAGCCAGTTGAGCATATCTTAGGTTGAGAAAGGTCAGACATCGTATGACATAAATTTTTGGGAAAAAAAAAATGGGACTTTTTACAGCTAATACCATCAATGTCCAAACTTTTATCCAACAGCCCGTTTGCCACTGCCAACCTAATGTCCTCCCCACTCAATTCCTTAACCTCTGGAGATCACCCAACCTGATCACTCCTTTGAAGCTACTTCCTGTAGTTTCAACTACATTCTAAAAGGACATAATTTCCTGATTGTTAACTTAATGATAAAGTGTAGACAGATGAGCAAGGTAGTTAATAGAATGGGCTTGGAATTAACCTGCGTTTAAAATCTGAGTCTACTACTGCTTACTAACTAGCTCTGTGACCTTGAAAAAGCATTTTGAAATCTCATCTGTGAAATTGGGATAATTAAATCAATTGCATAAGTGTATCATAAGGATTAAGAGATAAAATACGTAAAGCACCTAGCACAGAGTAAGGCACGTAGTTGTCCAATAATTTCATGATTTTTATTTTTTTTTAAAGGCTTTGAGAGTCTTTATTTCTTCGTACATTTCTACAGCAGGTGAAAAATGTCACCATTCCATACTTATGTTTTCTTTTTTCTTCTAGGCTACAAACCTTAAATAATCTTTAGTGTCCAATCCTTGGACTGCAATTCTTTATTTTCTAGGAAGCTGTTATCAGCCTTCGCCCAAAGGGATGAAAGGAGGGACTTAGAAGGAGAGAAAGTAAGGAGTACGGGAGTGGCTCAGTTGGTTAAGTGTCCAACTCTTGGTTTCAGTTCAGGGTCCCGGGATCAGGCCCTGTGTCAGGCTGAAGCTCAGTAAGGAGTCTGCTTGAGATTCTCTCCCTCTCCCTCTCTTTCCCCCTCGGCCCTTCCCCTGTGCACACTCACGTTCTTGCGCGTGCACATGCTATCAAATAAAATAAAATCTTTTTTTTTTTTTTTTTTTTAAAGGAGAGAACATTTTACCAAGTTGAGAAAAGTAACTGTCAGTGGGACAGAGCCAATCCAAGGCAACCCTTGCAGGAGCTGGACTATTCAATAAATACTCAGACCTCACTCTTCTCCTTCTCTCTGATCGATTGCTGGGGCCCTATTGGCTGAGAGCATAAGAGACAATGAATGCTGTCCCCAGAAGTCAGCCTCCCCGAGTAGAGAGCAAAGTGGAGAATGGACATGGAGAATCGAATGGGAGAGATGCCTAACACACATACATAGAAATAAATCTAAAACGTGTAAGATGTTTGCGAAAAATGTAAAATTTTCTAAGCAGAAATCCCTGTATATGGATAAGTAGACTCGATGTTCTGAGAATGTCAATCTTCCACAAATGGATTCATAAATTCAATGTAACTTTTAAAAATACCGAGAGTATTTGATGGAAGTTTTTTTTTTTTTAAGTTTTAATTTAAATTCCAGTTAACATACAGTGTAATATTAGTTTCAGGTGCACATTATAGTGAGTCAACACTTCCACACAAAACCTGGTGCTCATCACAAGTGCCCTCCTTAATCCCCATCACTTCTTCCACTCATGCCCCCCCCCTTACCATCAGTTATCTATAGTTAAGAGTCTGGGGTTTGTTTTAAGATTTATTTATTTATTTGAGAGAGAGAGAGTGTGTGAGAGCAGGGGGGAGGGGCAAGAGGGAGAGAATCCTCAAGCAGACTCCCCACTGAGCATGGAACCCCACAAAAGGCTCTATCCCAGGACCCTGAAATCATGACCTGAGCTGAAATCAAGAGTTGGCCACTTAACCAACTGAGCCACCCAGACATCTCAAGAGTCTGTTTCTTGGGTTGCCTCTCCCTCTCTTTCCCCCCACCCTTTGCTCATTTGTTTTGTTACTTAAATTCCACATATGAGTGAAATCATATGGTATTTGTCTTTCTCTGACTTATTTCAATTAGCATAACACCCTCTAGCTCCTTGATGAACTTTTTTTTTTTTTTTTTTTTTTTATTCATGACACAGAGAGAGAGGCAGAGGGAGAAGCAGGCTCCATGCAGGGAGCCCGACATGGGACTCCATCCAGGGTCTCCAAGATCACACCCCAGGCTGAAGGTGGCGCTAAACCTCTGGGCCTCCAGGGCTGCCCATCCTTGATGAACTTTTAAAGCTAATTCTAAAATGTATAAGGAGGGACACCTTGGTGGCTCAGCGGTTGAACAAATGGCTTTGGTTCAGGGCATGATCCTGGAGTCCTGGAATTGAGTCCTGCATCGGGCTCTTTGCATGGAGCCTGCTTCTCCCTCTGTCTGTGTGTCTGCTTCTCTCTTCTGTCTGTCATGAATAAATAAAATCTTTTTAAAAATCTATAAGGAAAACCAGGGGTATCTGGCTGGCACGTTGGTGGAGAATTAGACTCTTGGATCTCAGGGTTGTGAGTTCGAGCCCCACGTGGGTGTAGAGATTACTTTTTAAAAAATGTATAAGGAAAAACCAAAGAAAAGAAATGAACAGTGCCAAGACAGTTTTGAAGAACAAAGTACAGGATACTTAACCTAGAACTCTCTAGGCTAATTACAAACTTATGATAATTAAGACATTACCAAAGCTCCCAAACAAACCCATATATATATATATATATGGGTAATGAGTAAAAGATGAGTGTTAATGATGCCAAGAAAACTGGTTATCCATATGGCATTAAAACATTTTGACAGGGCCACCTGGCTGGCTCAGTCAGAAGAGCACTCAATTCTTGATCTCGAGGTTGTGAGTTTAAGTCCCATGTTGGGTGTAGAAATTACTCTAAATAAATAAATAAATAAATAAATAAATAAATAAATAAATAAAATGTTAGACTTCCCACCTCACAGAATATACAAAAATTATTTTCAAGTGAGTTAAAGACCTAAAAGTGAGAAAAGAATATAAATATGTAATAAGTAAATGTAGGAAAATATCCTTATGATTTTGGTATAAGGAAGAATTTTTTTTAAGCCTACAATAAGTATTATGATCTTTGATAGGAAAAAATTTCTGAAACAAGACACAAAAGATATAACCCATTATGAAAAAGATTTTTTAATATATTTGGTTACCTTAAAATTAAGAGCTTCTGTTCTTAATTAGTAGATGTAATAAAGAGAATAAAAGACACGTCACAAATTAGGCAGAGAAGGCAAATATTTGTAATTCAATTATTGGCAAAGAACTAGTATACAGAATATAGGAAGAACTACAAAACACAGGAAAAGATAGAAAAATGAGCAGGTGACTTGAACAAGAACTTCACAAAAGAGGAAAGTCCATGGCTAATACAAATAAAGGATGCTCAGTGTCACTAGGAATCAGGAAAACGCACATTTAAATAGCAAATCTGACAATACAAGTATTAATGAACATTGGGAACTCCTAATCCTATTAGTAGAACTGTTAATTGGTACAATTTCCTCGGGAAAATGTTTAGTAGAGTTGATTATAGTCATGTTCTACCCCAAGGAATTCTACTCCTGGATAAGAATTCTTGCCCATGTCCACAAAGAAATATATAATAATATTCATACCGGTTTGGTTCATAATATACAAAAGCTGGAGGTAACTAATGAATCCATTACAGTGGAGTTGCTAGATAACTTGTGATACATTCGTAGGAAGGAATACCATGCAGAAATGAAGATAGACCCTTAGCAACATGAGTGAATCTCACAAAATACTGTTGAGTGACAGGAGCAAGAAAAAAACAATACACAAAGTATGATTCCATTATATGCACTTCAAAAACAAAAATAAACAGTATGTCATTAGGGATGCATGCATAGCTTATATAGCCATAAAACAAAGCAAGACATTTTTATCATAAAAATAAATAATGGCTGTTACTTCTGGGGAGAGAGAAAGGGATTTGTTCAGGCAAAAAGCACTAGGAGTTTCCGAGTATTGACAGGTTTTGTGTGTGTGTGTGTGTGTGTGTGTGTGACCTGAATAGTAGATACCTAATGTTTATTTTATTATTTTCCTTTAAATTGTGTGTGTACACATTATACACGCTTATGTATATATATATTTTGCAATTAAAAAAAAGAAAACTATTTTCTCCCTTTGTTAAAATAGGTTTACATATGGACATTATGCCATCAGCCCACTTAAATAAATACATTCAAACCTATTTCTTAGGGATGCCTGGGTGGCTCAGCAGTTGAGCATCTGCCTTCTCGGATTGTGAGCCTGAGGTCCTAAGGGGGAGTCCTGGGATTGGGTGGGGGGGGGGCGCTGCTTATCCCACTGCCTTTGTCTCTGCCTCTCTCTGTGTCTCTTGTGAATAAATAATATCTTTAAAAAAAAAAAAAGATTCAAACCCGTTTCTTAAATTTAAAAAAAATAAGAAAAAATACATTTAATTTATATATATACAATAGTTGTATATTACTAGGTAAATTTAAGTACATTGAAATTAAAATAATAAAAATAGAGATAATAGACTTCTATGCAGATATAGACTTCTATCTGTATTACATATTATGTATATTCTATATTTTTATGGTTAGGAAAATATGTAAAAGTATTAGTCAGCATTTACTACATGGCTCAATTGTGACTAGTGTTTGCATATGCATATTTGTTCACATATTGTTTCTAATTCCTCAACAAAGTTAGACATCAACTATCCTCAACTTTTTTTTTTTTTTAAGGTTTTATTTCTTTATTCATGAGAGACACAGAGAGAGAGGCAGAGACACAGGCAGAGGGAGAAGCAGGCTCCACGCAGGGAGCCCGACTCAGGACTGATCCAAGGACCCTGGGATCATGTCCTAAACCAAAAGCAGATGCCCAACCGCTAAGCCATCCAGGCGTCCCACTATCCTTAATTTTTAAATAAAGACCCTGAGAACCTAAGTTAAGCGACTTGACCCCAAATAACCCAGCCATTTGGCATGCAGCCAGCTCATTCCAGTAAAGCCGTTTGAATTGATGGTCTTCTGAGCCCCCAGCTGGGATGCTTTCAATTATATTACAGGATGGTATTTTTTTTTTTTTAATTTTTATTTATTTGTGATAGTGACAGAGAGAGAGAGAGAATGAGGCAGAGGGAGAAGCAGGCTCCATGCACCGGGAGCCCGACGTGGGATTCGATCCCGGCTCTCCAGGATCGCGCCCTGGGCCAAAGGCAGGCGCCAAACCGCTGCGCCACCCAGGGATCCCGGTATTTTCAATTATATTACAGGATGGTCCTTCCTGTTCTTCACTCTCCTATAGGCTTTGAGTACACTTATCATGTGTTATCTGAGGGAGCTTTAGGACTTCTTAGAAAGACTTGTTACCAAAGCTACAGACAATAGAATTAATTACTTATTCTAAGCTTCATTTTCTTAATGTTCAAAATAAAGAGTCTAACAATAATTCTTTTTCTTAGATTGAGGTATAATTGGCATATAACATTGTATTTGTTTTACGTGTACAATAGTTTCTTTGAATACTAAAAGTCTGTTATTTAAGCATGAAAACATAGAACTGCCATTCACTTTTAGATTCCTTTCTTGGTTATGGGTAGGAGACTGGAAACTGGTTAAACTAGAAGAAAAGAACATAAATACAAGCCAGGGTGTCACATCAGAAGGCCATTTTTTAAAAAATTTTTATTTATTTATGATAGTCACACAGAGAGAGAGAGAGAGGCAGAGACCTAGGCAGAGGGAGAAGCAGGCTCCATGCACCGGGAGCCCGACGTGGGATTCGATCCCGGGTCTCCAAGATCGCGCCCTGGGCCAAAGGCAGGCGCCAAACCGCTGCGCCACCCAGGGATCCCAGAAGGCCATTTATTTAATGCTTGTTTGTTATAGCTTCTCTCTAAATCACATTAACTGTGAAATAGGATAAATTTATTTAATAGTCTAAATTATACAATATATAGAAAACTCTAAATTACATAATGTATTTTACAAAATGTATTATTTCCAAACTCAGGTTGGAACTATTTAATCAATCTAAAAGTACAATACCTGGTTAAGTTACTTTTATGGTCCAGATATAATGAATGATATGGACATATTTTGGCTTAGTATATCAGTTGCAAAAATCTAAATGGTAATTCAGAGTACTTAAGCATACTTTAAAATTAGATTCTTAATACTTAAACAATTAATAATAATTTAAAGATTCTTCTTGTTGGGGTCATGGGTGGCTCAGTCAGTTAAGCATCTGCCTTTGGCTAAGGTCATGGTCTCAGGGTCCTGGGATCCAGCCCGGCGTTGGGCTATTCACTCAGTGGTGATTTTCTTTATTATTTATTATTAATTTATTATTCTCAAATAAATAAGTAAAATCTTAAAAAAAATTCTTCTTGTCACCAATATACTCTTATTAATTTGTTGAAAAAGAATAAAAAACTTACCAAATAAGCAGTGACATATGTCAACATTGGCTACATCTGAATACTGACAAATTTTTAAATTAGTTTGATGCACATTAATTCTTCTGATACTAGTTTTAATATGCTATATAGGAAATGTATCTCTCATCTTACGAATGCCTGAGCATGGTATATAGAACATACACAATTAGAAATAATTATAGCAGTGATGAATGAATGATTCTATTAAAGAATCTGTTATTTTAAAATATTTTAATCTCCTTGTTTCTCACCGATAAATTTAACAGGTGTATATAGTCCTCTAATTGTTCTCACGCAGGGCTGATTTTGCCCCCCATGGACACTTAGCAATGTCTGGAGACACATATCTGTTATGGTGGGTGCGGGTCGGTGCTACCAGCACTTCGTGGGCAGAGAAGCCAAGGATGCTTCCAGGCAGCCTCCAATGCACAGGCCAGTCCTCCACAATAAAAGATTATCCTGTCCCAAACCAGGATATAAGTAGTGCCAAGCCTGAGAAGCCCTCCTGTAGCCCAAACTAAAGGACTCACTACAGATTTCTGTCTCTAAAAGTTTAGGATATTAAAAAGATAAAGGATATATATACACATATATTTGTGTTTCTATTCACAGCGAATCCACGTGTTACGAGGTGGGCTTATGGAATAACGAGACCACTTTGTGGAGAGGAGATAACGGTTTGCTGTTTATAAAATACTTTCTTGACACTGTCTCCCAGATAATATTGTCTATATCCGTAGAGTCCATTGTCATCTCTGTGACTCTCAGGTGTGTATCTGTAGCCCAGACTCTGGTGTGTTCCCACGTGCTGCTGATTCTGTCTTCTCTATTTCCTCTCTCCCACTCCTTGCCCTCAGCGCCACTGCACTGGGTGGGCCGCATCCTTGTTCGTGTGGCTTCCCCTGTGGCTCCCTTGTCCACAGTCACACCACCTTGCAGCTATAAAATAAGGAAACCCCTTTTTCTCAGTGCACGAAGTATAATAGCTCCCATCCTAATCCCCAGAAATCAGCCTCCGTCACATTACCTGCCAGCTGCCTCTGAGAGCTCCCAGCGTCCACCGTGCAGTGTCCCCAGAAGGTCCACTGAGGCTGGAAGCAGCAGTGTCGCCCTGAACGTCCCACTGCGAGCACTCGGCTGCGTGGGGCTCTCTGCAAACTCACAACCACACCTTGACCTCAAGGACGGGGTGTGCTGCTTTCACCTTTTCCTTTCTTTCCCAAGCAATGGGACAAGCCCTTCCCAGATTCCCCACAGCGTAACTGAATCCAGACCATAACTTTTGACAAAACTTTGCTGCAGATTTAGGAAGAAAAACAAAGGAGATCGAGTGAGGTAGTTCTGCACAACCTCCCCAGGCCCGATCCTGAAGATTCCACACAGGGATCTCATTCCTAGCCCGTCGTCCCTGGCCAAGACGGCTTCTGCTCTAGAAATGCCTCAGGAAACTCCGTGACTCGGAGCCCGTGCCAAATGGCTTCTGGCACCAGAAAAAGGAGGAAAACTTTCCCCTCACCTGTCTGAGATCTGCCAGTTTCCATTCTCGGTATGACTGACAGGTGAATTTAAATTTCTTGCAGACAGATCTTCACCACCTCCCTAATAGGGATATGATCCATCCCCCGCCCCCAATAATCATCCGAATACACTAGCCAGTATCAGTTCATTTCTTAAAGTCTGGATAATTCCGTTTTAAATAATCTCTCATGGGACATCAGTAATGCAGAGGAAGCCAGGCTGCATCAGCCCCATTCTAGCTCATTCTCAGGCTCTCCCACAAAGGGTTTAAAATCTTGCTGTCAGTCTCACCAAGAATCACACTGTAACAACAGAGGTGACTTTCCAGCCAGTCTCCTTCCCGTCTGGCCTCATCGAGTTCATGACTTGGCCGCCCACATTCCGTAAGGAATGCAGATCTGATCAGATGCTGCTGCTGCTGCTGCTGCTTCTCTTTTTAATTCCATTAAAATTGTGGTCATCTATTCAGGAGTCTAAAACCCCGGGCCCTGGGCTAAAGTTGTAGATATTGCTGATAAAGGGCCCAACCCTGATCCAGCCCAGCTTCCGATACGTGGCCCGCTGACCACCTGTTGCCAGGCTGTGAGACATGGTAGTTGATTCCAAGTAGTGTCGTGGACGGGAATGTGGGCCCAGAGTGGAGAAGGGAGAGGCGCAGCTCCCTCTGCCCCTGGGGGGCCTCAGCAGGCTCACCCACCGGGTACGAATAGGCGGGCTCCTGGGTGCTGGGACGGCCTGAGTACATACATGCAGCCCGCCCCGCCTCGACCTGACGTGAGGGGCAGCCTCTGAGCTTCCCAGCCCTTCAGCCGGCCCCGCCGTCCAGGGCCTGAGACCCTCAGGCAGGGCCCGTCAGCCGTGTAGGCCCCTGGGCCGGGCCGGCCAGCCGGGGGCAGCCCTCCTGCCGCACCTGCGCCTGCCCCTCTTCGCCTGTGCCCTGCTGTTCCCCGAGCTCCTCTGCTCCTCTTACCACCTTCCTGGTTTGACTTGTTGAGTCATTACGTTTCTGTGAATGGAAACCTCCTGCTGCGTCCTCAACTGGCCTTTTCTTTACGTGAGACTCCACAGTGGCTCCATATGGCCTTCGTGGCTCCCTCTTGTTTCCTTAGCCCCATCACTGCTCTCTCCCCATCTACACCCTTTGCTCACGCGCAGACGTTTCGGGCTACTGCCATTCCCCGAACTTAGATTCTTTCTCACACTTCTGCCTTTACTGTTGTCTAGGCCATGCCTCTCACCCGGTCACCGGGGACATATCTTACTCACCCTTCAGGACACCATCCGGTGGCCGTCTCCTCCAGGAATTCTTTCTTTGCCTCATTCCCAGGCCTCCCTCCATTAGGACACCTTCTCTCTGAGTTGGAGCACATTGTACTCATCTCTGGCACACGTCTTACCACACCACAATGGCTTGTCTCTTCCATGAGTCCGGGCGCTTCTTAAGGGCAGAGGAAATGTTGTTGCCCTCTGTATTCTCAGGTCCCTGACACAGGGCCTCCAAATGCCAAATGCTCAAATTTCATGAAGGTTGACTCCATATTTTCGTTTGATCCTCTTGACAAACCTGGGAAGCTAGTATTATTTCCAACAGTGCCTGTAAGCGGTGAACCCATTTAATTTTTTTTCCTTTTTTTTTTTTTAAGTTTTTTTTTTATTTATTCAGGAGAGATAGAGAGGCAGAGAGAGAAGCAGGCTCCATGCAGGGAGCCAGTCGTGGGACTTAATCCTGGGTCTCCAGTATCACACCCTGGACCGAAGGCAGGTGCCAAACCGCTGAGCCACCCGGGTGTCCCGAACCCATTTATTTTAAGACTAAGACTAAAACACCCATGAAAATTATGGTTACAGAATAGAATAAAATGTATGAATCATGACAATGTAGAAACAAAATAACAGAGCAGAGGAGAAAGGAGTGAAAAAGTGGAGCCTGTGGATGATGTTGGTTAAGCATCTGCCTTCAGCTCAGGTGATGATCCCCAAGTCCTGGGACGGAGCCTGGCCTTGGCGGATCCCTGCTCGGTGGGGAGTCTGCTTCTTCCTCTCTCTGCCCTTCCTCTCCAGTAATGCTCTCTCTCTCATTTGTGTACTCTCTCTCACTTGAATAAATAAAAATTTTTTTAAAAGTAAACATTAGAAAATGTGGAGAAATAATGCAGTTAATTAAGTTCAGGTTTTAGAGGATAGGGAGTGGAAAGAGGGGGATATGGATGGCTCGGCGGTTTAGCGCCACATTCAGCCCAGGGTAGGATCCTGGAGTCCCGGGATCTAGTCCCATGTTGGGCTCCCTGCATGGAGCCTGCTTCTCCCTCTGCCTGGATCTCTGCCTCTCTCTGTGTGTGTCTCTCATGAATAAATAAATAAAATCTTAAAAAAAAAAAAGAGGGGGATATTACTCATGGTTGGAAGTGTATGTAAAATAAAAATAAATAGAAAAGTGTATTATATAAAGTTATGTTAAAAAACATGCAAATTACATGTTCAGAAGAGACACATAAAATACAAATATAAAAAACTAAAGCTAAAAAAAAAAATAAAAAGGGCAGCCCCGGTGGCACAGCGGTTTAGCACCTCCTGTGGCCCGGGGTGTGATCCTGGAGACCCTGGATTGAGTCCCACATCGGGCTCCCTGCATGGAGCCTGCTTCTCCCTCTGCCTGTGTCCTCTGCTTCTCTCTCTCTCTCAATAAATAAATAAACAAATCTTAAAAAATAAAAATAAAAATAAAATAAAATAAAGCTCATATACAGTGTAAAACAATACAAAGATGAAGTTCAGGAACGTAATGTTGGTCTAAAGAGAAAAGACTACACAGTGTCGATTACATTTATGTGAACTTCAAAAAACAAGTGGAACTGAACTCTAATGTAAGCAAATGCACACTTAGATGGTAAAAGCATAAAAACAACAGGGAAGTTCTACAAAAATGTTTCCCATCAAAATAAGAAAGAGGAAAGAGAGGCAGAGAGGATAGAGAGGATGCTGTGGATGGGAATGGGCCTGTAAATAGTGCTTCTGGAGCTTTACCAGTGATTTACCTCTTGACCTGAATTGGTGATTACACGATGTTGACAGAAGTTTATTCATTAAGCTGCATGTTTACATTTCATGCAATTTTCTATTTACATGTTTTATTTAACAATAAAAACATTTTAAAGTAAAATAAAACAAACCCTAAAAACTTCCCCCCGAATGTTTTAATAGGCTTTGAAAGATGTTTATGAATTTTCAGTATAAGAATATCCTTCTTTTAAGGGCGCCTGGATGGTACAGTCTGTTAAGCATCCAACTCTTGGTTTCAGCTCAGGTCGTGATCTCAGGGTCGTGAGATCGAGGCCCCATCCGCAGCTTGGTGCTCAGCGTGAAGTCCACTCAAGACTGCCTCTGTTCCCATTCTCTTTCTCAAATAAATAAATACATCTTTAAAAAAAGAAGAAGAAGAATATCTTTGCTTTAGAAGTCTTGAAAACAAAACAAAACAACAAAACAAAACAAAACAAAGAAGTCTTGAAAACTACAAAATCCAGGTTACAATGATAAAAAAATATGTGAAGTACATGGAAACTTCATCAAGATCATTCATTTAACAAATTCATTCCTTTCAAAGGCTATCAATCCCAATGCTCTCATGATGCTACTGTGTCTTTGCTTTGAGATAATTTTTGCTTTGTTTACTCACCATCAACTTTTACGTTTTAAACAATAACAAGTCCATGGGTCATAAAGAGGGCATATTCTAAAATGATAATAAATTCCTCTGAGTAAAAAAAAATAATAATAATAAATTCCTCTGAGTCTGGTGACATTACTTAAGAGTGTCATAAAAAATTTTAAACATCTAATTTAAAAAATATTCTAGTATTCATTTCATATTAACTACTTCTTAAAAATATATAAAAATCAAAAAGAAAAGCCATATGCAACTGATTTTCTAAAAACCATTAGGTAGATAAGTATCGAGAAAAAAATGATTAAAGTTTTATATTCTAATATATTATTATGTTAATTAATCAGCCCCTCAGGACATTTGGCAATGTCTGGAGATATCTTTGGTTAGGGCAATGACATTGGGAGTGGTACTGAGGGCATCTGCTGGGTAAAGGCCACAGATTCTGTTAAATATCTTACAATGCACAGGAAAGCCCCCTGGCAACAACAAAAAAAATGATCTGTTCCCAAATGTCAATAAAGCTGAGATTGAAAAACTCTGGAATAAATGAGCAAAGAGAGACGAGTTATGACACATTGTTAAGCAGAAAAGAAAGTTAGTGTGGTTCCATTTTTTGTAAAAAAAAAAATTAGTGTGAGTATATGTACTGTGTATCTATGTGCAAAAATGTTAACAATGGTTGGCCAAGAATGCTGCAAACTTGGATGAATTTTATTTCTTTTTGCTTTTATTTTGCCTATCTAAAATTTCTGATTATTTTTTCCTATCATTAATCACATTACTTGAAGCAGAAGAAAAATACAAAGTTTAGTTTCTACCAAAGAAAGAACACTGGTTTTGGTGTCAGAAGGAACTGGGTTTGAACACTGCTTGTCTTCCACTAAAAGTATTACTATTTTTAATGTTCTGAGACTGTTTTCTTTTGGTAAAATATGGAATTGATACCTCTCATATTGGTCCTTTTCTCTTCAAAAAAAAAGATTTTATTTAGCGAGACAGTGTACCAGTGGGGGGCAGGAGCAGAGGGAGGGGGAGAATCAGACTCCCCTGTGAGCAAAGAGCCCAGCGCTGGGATCATGACCTGAGCTGAAGGCAGACCTTAACCAACTGAGCCACTCACACGCCCCAGTTCTTTTCTTTATTTTATTTATTTATTCTTTTTTCTTTATTTTAGTTTAAATACAAGCATACACACACACATCCTGACTCAATAGAAGAAAGAATTGAGTAAGAATTCATTTTACTACTATCTTAAATGTTTGAGGGGAAGTATATGTAGAGGGTAAGAAGATAGATGAAGATGTGTGCACCTTCTAAAGGTAATTTAGGCATGTTCCCAATTTAGAAATTAGCCTCCCATTTATACCTATTTCACCTAAAAATTTTGATTTAACAATGAATTCCTTTCTTTTCATTCAAAATATAATCAATGAGTACCTTTAATGTACCAGGCATCGTGGAACCAGGCACAGTGAAAACAAATGGAAAAAAAAAAAGATTCCGTCTCTTTTTTCTTTTTCTTTTTTCTTTTTTTTTAAGACTCCGCTTCTTTTCAAGGAAGTCTAATTAATGAGTGGAGGATAGCACAAAAAACTGGCCATAGCACAATGTAGCAAATACGATCATAGCCGCATGCACATAGTTTTATGGGAACAAAGAGAAGTAATCATTAGCTGTCATCACTGGCTAGTATCCTATAGGACTATGCTTACGCCATCTTCATGATTAGATCTATTTTTTGGTTCATAAAGCTGATGATTTTCTAATCATAAAGAGGAAAGAAGAAAAAAAGTCCTTGAGCATGAATAATGTAGAAGGTACCTCAAGTAGAATTATAGTGCTGTGAGCAGCAATAGGCAAAGGAAGTTAAAGAATAAAATATGTACACTGGGACACCCTCACGCTTAGGGTGTGATCTCCAGGTCCTGGGATTGAGTCCCACGTCGGGCTCCCCACAGGGAGCCTGCTTCTCCCTCTGCCTGTGTCTCTGCCTCTCTCTCTCTCTGTGTCTCATGAATAAATAAAAATAAAATCTTAAAAAAATATGTACATAATCTCCCTTAAGGCAGAAGGTAAAGGGTGAAGCTCAGTCAGTCTCCATCGTGTTAGCATCAGATGGTTCCGAAATGCCTGGCTGGCATCTGGGGTGGAGGAGTAGGAGAGCAAAGGCTCCTGAGTGGGAAGAAAAAGAATCAGTGTATAATAAATTATGTGTTAGATTGGGATACAGTTCTTTAAAAGAATCTGCCTATATTCAATAATTGCAACTACTTGAAGTGCTAGTATTATTCTGTTGTGGGAGCAGGAAGTGGCTAAGAAACATTTTGTGGAGGTAAGGAGATATTTGGGATACCAGGAATCAATGTGCTCCATAATGTGTGATGCTTTGAATAGCTTGGGGATTAGAGAATTGAAAGGAGGTTCCAAAAGGAGTCAGCAGCAGCTGAAGAAGAGAGTGAAAGGCACGGCTGAACAGAAGCTGGAATTGAATATGGATCCTTGGCTTGATAAAGAACTTTTTAAGCAAGTTAGTTGTTTGTACAGGAGTCCCTCCATCCTTAGTTTCACTTTCTGTAGTTTCCATGGTAGTTTCGCTTTCTGTAGTCAACGTGACCATGTTACCCGTGGTCAGCTGTGGTCCAGACATACCGTGAGGTCAGCAAGTAGTCTAATGCTGTGTCACAATGCCTCCATCACTCACTTCACTTCATCACATCATGTAGGCATCATCTCACAGCATCACAAGAAGAAGGGTGAGAACAGGACAATTAGATACTTGGGGGTGGGGGGAGAGCCCACAGTCACGTTTATTACAGTACATTGTTATAGTTGTTCTATCTTACTATTCTATCTTGTTATTGTTAATCTCTTACTGTGACTAATTTTTTTAAGATTTTATTTTTTAAAGGTTTTATTTATTTATTCATAAAGATGCAGAGAGAGAGAGAGAGAGAGAGAGAAAGAGAGGGAGAGGGGCAGAGACACAGGCAGAGGGAGAAGCAGGCTCCACGCAGAGAGCCCGACGCAGGACTCGATCCAGGGTCTCCAGATCACGCCCAGGGCTGCAGGCGGCGCTAAACCGCTGCGCCACCGGGGCTGCCCTAAGATTTTATTTATTTGAGAGAAACCACGCAGGAGAGAGCACAAGCAGGGGTAGCCGCAGAGGGAGAGCGACAAGCATGGTCCCTGCTGAACAGGGAGCCAGGGCTCCATCCCAGGACCCCGAGATCATGACCTGAGCGGAAGGCAGATGCTTAACCAGCTGAGCCACCCAGGTGCCCCTACTGTGACTAATTTATACATGAAACATTATCATAGGTATTTTTTTATTGGGAAAATCACTGTATGTATATAGGGTTAGGAGGTTTCAGGCATCTAGTGGGGGCTTGGGTCTTATGTGCTAGAGATAAGGAGGTGACTACTGTATTTGATTTAGAGGACAGTAAGAAACCGTAGATGATATACTGTGGGGTTGTTTTGTTTTGTTTTGTTTTCCCAGCTTTTCAAAAATACCTGTTTTGATCAAACAGGAGACAGGAACAACCTGCATGGTGTGTTTACTGTTAAGGAAAGACTATTTGGACCAAAATTAGCTGCCAGCTTCTCTGCATACTGTGGGGCTATGGCAGATAATGGGCAGAGCAGAGCAGGTCGAGGGGTCCGTGTTGGTGCGAGGCCAGCGCTGAGGTCCTCGCACAGTCTACTCCCTGGGCCTGGCTGGGGGTCTGAGTCCCCGATTCCTCTCATCCTTCAGGTCTCAGCTGAAGCAGTACTTCCTGGAGCCCTTGGGCGGCACAGGCCGTGACCCCGGGGTCCTGGGATTGTGTCCCGCGTGGGGTGTCCCGGGTCGCGGTCCCTGCAGGGAGCAGAGCCTGCTTCTCTCTGTCTCTGCCTCTCTCTGTGTCTCTCATGAATAAATAAATAACATCTTAAAAAAGAAATAGTACTTCCTCAGGAAAGTTCTCTTTTTAGTTCTTCTGCATCTGTCTCCATCCCCTCCAAGTATCTCCCTGTAAGAAGCTCCTAAGGTTGTAATTAAATAACGTGGTGGTTAGTTCTCTCTTCCATACTGCGATGAACCTCATTTTTTATTTTTTTAAGAGATTTTATTTATTCATTCATGAGAGAGAGAGAGAGAGGCAGAGACCCAGGCAGAGGGAGCAGCAGGCCCCTGCAGCGGCCGATGCGGGACTCGATCCCGGGAGCCCGGGGCCGCCCTGGGCCCGAGGCAGCCGCTCGCCCGCTGAGCCCCCCCCCCCCCCTTTAAGTAATGTTGGAAAGGCCGAGGGCGGCCTCCCTGGCAGTTCTCCTCGCCCGGCTGGGCGCTCCTCTCGGCCGCGCAGGATTGCGCACGCGGGCGACAAGCGTTTACTGAAGTCCCGGAGCCCGGTGGGGTGCCGGGCGCGGGGCAGGGGGCGCCCGCAAGGACGCGGAGCTCACGGACCACACGCTTCGAGGACCTCATTTTCGTCGCCCCCAAGCCGGGAAGCGGTCAGCCGGGCCGCGGGCCCCGACGCCGGCCCCTACCTCCACCCCGGCCCGTCCCCCGCCGCCCCGGGGGAGCCCTTCCGCCGCCGCACTCAGGCGGCCGGTGCCCGGGACGCCCCGCCGCCCCCGCCGCCCCCGGGCCCGAGCCGCTGCGGGGCCCCGACTGACTGCACCCCCGCCCCGCCCCGCCCCGCCCCGCCCCGCTCCGGGCCCCGGGGTGGGGGCTTCCTCCCGGTGGTCGGGACGGGGCCGCGCACCTGGGGGGAGGGGAGACCGGGGGTCCGTCCGCCCACCTGGGGGAGGGGAGCGGGGGCCGCCCACCTGGGGGAGGGGAGACCGGGGTCCGCCCACCTGGGGGAGGGGAGACCGGGGTCCGCCCACCTGGGGGAGGGGAGACCGGGGTCCGCCCACCTGGGGGAGGGGAGCGGGGGGCCGCCCACCTGGGGGAGGGGAGACCGGGGTCCGCCCACCTGGGGGAGGGGAGACCGGGGTCTACCCACCTGGGGGAGGTGAGCGGGGGGGCCGCCCACCTGGGGGAGGGGAGGCCGGGGTCTAC
Organism: Canis lupus baileyi; assembly: GCF_048164855.1. Classification (NCBI taxonomy): domain Eukaryota; kingdom Metazoa; phylum Chordata; class Mammalia; order Carnivora; family Canidae; genus Canis; species Canis lupus. The sequence continues at coordinate 4,431,929 of NC_132839.1, read as the reverse complement.
CCACCTGGGGGAGGGGAGGCCGGGGTCCGCCCACCTGGGGGAGGGGAGCGGGGGGCCGCCCACCTGGGGGAGGGGAGACCGGGATCCGCCCACCTGGGGGAGGGGAGACCGGGATCCGCCCACCTGGGGGAGGGGAGACCGGGGTCCGCCCACCTGGGGGAGGGGAGACCGGGGTCCGCCCACCTGGGGGAGGGGAGACCGGGGTCCGCCCACCTGGGGGAGGGGAGACCGGGATCCGCCCACCTGGGGGAGGGGAGACCGGGGTCCGCCCACCTGGGGGAGGGGAGACCGGGATCCGCCCACCTGGGGGAGGGGAGACCGGGGTCCGCCCACCTGGGGGAGGGGAGACCGGGATCCGCTCACCTGGGGGACCGGGGGCTGCCCACCTGGGGGGAGGGGAGCCGGGGGCCGCCCAGCTGGGGGTACCGGGGGCCGCCCACCTTGGCCTGGCCGGAGTCCCCGGCGCTGGCCCCGCCGCCCCCCGGCCGCCCGCTGGGGCAGGAGGCTGCGGCCTCCAGACCCCACTGCAGGCGCTGAGGTCTCTGGAAAACCCCGTCTCTAAATATCTCGGAGAGCAGCGGTCAGTTTTGCCCAACATTCCACCTCCTTTGCTGCTCGGCTGACCATTTCTTAGTTTGACTTTATTATTTTCCGGTGATTTCTTGTGTGTTCCCTTGATTTTATTTCTACTTGTTGCTGTAGAAGCTTTGATGGTGGTGGAAGCCTTGGAAAGTTACCCTGTCGCAGGTCCCTAAGCATTGGGCTGAGTAGGGCACCGGGACCCCTTTCTGTCTCCAAGCAGGGCCAACAGCCTTAAGGAGGGGGGTGCTCCTTGGGGAGCTTCTGCCTTCGGCTCAGGGCGTGACCCCGGGGGCCCTGGGATCCAGCCCCGCCTCGGGCTCTCTGCAGAGAGCCTGCTTCTCCCCCTGCCTGTGTCTCTGCCTCTCTCTCTGGGTCTCTCATGAATAAATGTGTAAAATCTTGAAAGAAAGAAAGAAAAAGAAAGAAAGAGAGAGAGAGAGAGAGAAAGAGGGAAAGAAAGGAAAGAAAAGAAAAAGAAAGAAAGAAAAAGAAAGAAAGAGAAGAAAGAAGAGAAAGAAAGAAAGAAGAAAGAAAGAAAGAAAGAAAGAAAGAAAGAAAGAAAGAAAGAAAGAAAGAAAGAAAGAAAAGGATCAGACAGTTGCCCTGCTACACTCATTGTTATGCACACAAGGTGAGAGGGAGGCGACACCATTAGAACCAGAAACATTAAAGATAAGCAGACAAGAGCCCAAAGCACCGAACGCAAATGGAAATAGAAATAAATGGTAAGGAAAATAGAGGTAAATGGAAATAGCCAGGAAAACAAACTGGTATGTGTATTCCTAAATGTACAATTACTGACTAAAAGAAGCCTTCATGGTCAGGTTTATTAAGAAGTATCGGGGTACCTGGCTGGCTCAGTCAATAGAGCTAGTGACTCTCGAGCTCAGGGTCCTGAGTTCGAGCCCAATGTTAGGCGGACAGTTTTCCTTTAAAAAATGCATTGAGAATTATGAATAATTCTTAAATGTTCTGCAATTACAGCCGAGTTCCCGCGTTATGAAGGCAGTTTAGGCAATTTTAACAAGATGGTGAAGTGAGACTCCTTCATATGCTTATTCTTCATTTGAAAGGCTTTCATCAGTTTCCCAGGTCTTAAGAAGCCTAATTCCATTTATCCTCATAGGAGTATCTGATAAATACCAATACCAAAACCAAATGTTTCTTTATGTTTAATTTAGATAGGCAGAAACATTCTTGTGTGGGTCAGCAAAGAGGTATGGATACTTAACAGAAGAAAGATAAAATCGACGCCCCTGACTAGTTAAAAACCCCAAGGAATTCAGTTTCAGCTGGAAAGTGTTAGAGCTATTTCGGAATACTTATTAATGAGCTTATTATATTATCCATTTTAGGAATCTGTCTTGGCAATCTTTTATTCTTAGTGGTTCCCTCTAATAACGTCCTCGTTTTATTGCTGTGTGCATAATGATGTTCTTTAGTATATCCAAGAGAGTTTTTGATGTTGGAATATGCAATGACTCAAGTTTCACTCTAGCAGCTTGAAAGAGTGATAATGAGGTGCTCTTCTTTTTACATTTATACTCCCCTTCCAGGCGTATAATTTCATTTAAAAGTTGGTATTATTCTTCTAGCTTTTCTATTCAATAATGAAATGCAAAGCAATGATTGTTCCCCTAAGAACAACTTTAAGTTTTCTGAAAGCTATGATAAGGACTTTGCAGCAGACTCTAAAGCTATCATTTGGGAATTTGACACAATATGCTTCAAACCCAGATAAAAGGGAAGGCTCTAAATTAAAATGTGTGGATGAAAATCTATAATCTGTCACTAAATCAGTGGCGATATACTGGGTGGCAAATGGAATTGCAGGAAGAAATTGAAGATATCTGCTTGCCTGAAGCTTTTATTGGTAGGGCTCAAGTCCAGCTCAGCGTTATAGGAAAAATTATTTAGACCACAAAGAAAGAGGAAAAAGTGTTATGTGAGGGTATGAAGCTCAATACTAAAAATAACAGTAACAGTAATTAACATTTATGGAGCATTTATTAAATGCCAGGCACCATGATAAACATTTTATGTGCATGATGCCATTTAATCCTTGCAACAACTCTGTGAACTTGGTGCTTTTATGATCCTCATTAAGACTTAGTGAAGTAGTTTCACCAAGGTGGGAAATTGTGGAGCATGTTCTCAAACCTAGGTTTACCTGATTTTTAAAGCTGTACAGGGATTTTTAGATCAGCTATGTTTTTACTTTAAAAGATCTGATCACCCTTAACTGTTTTGCATTTTGCGCAGATATTGGTCATGCTTCTTTCCTATCAAAATCAGTCTCCTTCTTCTGAATCAATAGACCTAATTACCCAGGCAGCCCTGATGACCGAGTCTTAAACATTTGATTAGATCACCTGGATTCAAATCACAATACCCCTCCTAACAAGCTATGAGACCATGAATTATGCATTTAACCTCTCTGCCTTTTCCGTTTTCTTTTCTTTTTACATCTGATAATATTAGTGCCTACCCCACAGGGTTTTAATAATACTTAAATGAGAGTGTGTATAAAAACAGTGGGTAAGCATCTGAGCATGTAAATACTCAGTTTATATTATTTTTACTGAAAACCAATAGTGCATGTGATACAGCATTCTCTAACAAGAAGTCTATGAAGACTCAGGCAAAGCTGGCATTTGCTGTAGGAGAAAGAAGTGAAACGTTTACCTCCATCTGCCTTTGGAACGTGTGAGTAGTTCGCTCAGGATTGGGGAAGAGGAGATAAGTAAAAGTTTGCTGGTGACTAAATCCAATCTATGACTGCTCTAGGAGAAGCAATTTCTGTGTATCGTATATGATTAGTGATGGACTAAGTCCTAAAGAGTTCTTTCTAAATTTGAACACTCACTAACATCACTAAATACGCAGTAGAAGCTCAGGCTCACTCCTTAAGGAAAAGTTTTATAAAGAATGCCCTTGTCATACCAATCAAACCTGGCTTACTAAGGTTTCTGGTAGATCTTTTTCAACACACATGATATTGATGGTCATTACTGCTGCACTGTGGTTTGAAGCCTCGTATGAATGTGCAAATTAAGAAAACAAATATGTACATAGATTTGATTAATCTAAGTTCATTTTAAGAAGGGTTCAAAAAAAAAGGAAGGGTTCATAAAAGGATTTCTTCAAATTCATTGTTTATAACCTTCTTTGGCATTTGAATTTTACTGTGAAATAACTATAGTGAAGGTTTAGTGAACTCTTACCATTCTCAGTTTTTATACATTATTAGCGTATTTTTTTTCAAAATAATCTTTTGAGGTTGTTTGTATTGTTATCTTCATGTTACAGATTGGGAAACTGAAGTACACAGTTTCAATAATCTGAGTAAGATCACCCAGCTATGCATTAACCTGGGCAGGTTGTCTCCAGAGCCAGGGCTTTGACTCAAACATTTTCCTTGGAAAAGCGTGCCTTATTGTACATCCGTATCACATAATCTTCCAATTTGTGGCACATGGGCTCTCTGAAGTCCGATCATAAACCCCATGATAAAACCTACTACAAAGAGTGACTATCTCTTAGATTTGTGTGCGTGTATATTCCACAAATATAAGCAATCTTTTAGGAAAATGTTAATTATATAACGGTTCTAATGTTCTGTAGCAGAAAGCACCGTGGAGAATCCCCACACCATCTGTCCTCTTTTAGTGAATCATAATGAGTCTGTCTTAGCTGTTTGTGGTGGTCGTCTGTGGTGGTGATTAGCACTCATCCCATCTCTCTTTGGAGAACTACTTTGTCCACTCGAACTGTGTGATTCCAGCACAAGCTGCCATATGCTAAGCTTCTAACATGATCAGATTTTAGCTTGCTTGTAATATATTTTCTTTAGTTACATGTTACCATCTTTTGACATGGACTATTGCAAGCATCATGACAATACAGCTTTTTTTTTTTTTTAAGATTTTATTTAATTATTCATGAGAGACCCAGAGAGAGAGGCAGAGACACACAGAGGGAGAAGCAGGCTCCCTGCGGGGGGACCCTGAGGTGGGACTTAATCTCGGGACTCCAGGATCACGCCCTGGGCCGAAGGCAGATGCTTGACCGCTGAGCCACCCGGGCATCCCTGCAAGTTTATTTTAATAGGACTTCTAAATATATCTATTACGTTCACTTCTCTATTTTATTTTCATTTTTTCAAGTCTTAAAAGATTGTGCCTGGGTGGCTCAGTGGGTTGAGCATCTGCCTTTGGCTCAGGTCATGATCTCAGGGTCTTGGGATTGAGCCCCACATGGGCCTCCCTGTTCACCAGGAGTCTGCTTCTCTCTCTCCCTCTGCCCCGCACCCTGCTCATGCTCGCTTTTTCTGTCTCTCAAATAAATAAAATCTCTACAGAAATATTATCTTACATTATTAAAAGATTGTATTTGTTTTATTAAAATATATTTTGTTTATATTTTATATTAAAATTGTGTTTATGTTAAAATATATTTAAGATATTATTTCATATCCACAATGTTTATTTTATAAAGAAAATATTATTGAGCTGACATTATGGGTGTGAGTCAATGCCTTGGCTTATGTATAAGTTTGCTAAGGCCGCCATAACTCAGTACCACAGACTGGGTGGCTTATACAACAGAAATTTATTTTCTCTCAGTTCTGGAGCCTAGAAGTCCAAGATGAAGATATTGGCAGGTTTGATTTCTTCTGAGGCCTTTCTCTTTGGATTGCAGATGGCTGCCTCCTTGCTGTGTCCTCACAGTCTTTCCTGTGTGGGGATGCATCCTGCTGTCTCTGTGTACGTCCACATTTCCTCTTCTTATAAGGACACCAAGTCAAAATGGATTAGGGCCTCATTTTAACTTAATCCCCTCTTTAATGCGCCTATCTCTTAGTCATATTTTGAGGGACTGGGCTTTAACACACGGATTTGAGGGAAACACAATGTAGCTCATAACAACAGCATAGCTTTTGAGTTTTTGCACATTGCAGGACCAAGTTTATTTTCTTTCCAGACCATGCCATACAGCTTCCTTCTAAAGATTGCATAAGATAAATTACATATTAATTTTGTATATCGTACTACAGGATTCCTGGTGATATTTAAAACTTTGTGAATTTTCAACATACCCTAAAAAGATCTCTGAATCTCCTTACATGAACGTAGTTTGACAGTTTGAGAGAGAGCTGCGTTCAGACCTCTTTTCCTAAAGTTTTATTACTTATTTTAGAGATAGCCTGTGATAAAGTTTATTTTTATTTCAAGTCTCTAATAGACTTTGTTTTCAGATAACTTAAAAATTGTCCTTTATTGGAGATTGTTTTATCACTACAGATATTTTCACATATATAATACCATGCTTATTGACAGCAGAAATACCTTATGAGTAAGGATTCAGATAGCAGAAAACCAGGGACATGTTATGTAATAAATCATTGTTGGATCGAGTTGAGTTACATTCATAATTTTTTTGTTAGATTTCTGTTCAGTTATATTAGAATCTATTATTTTATAATAATAATATCATCTTAAAGATACTTTTTAATATGCCCTGCATTCCTTCCCTGTTTTCTGCCCTAATGCTACCATGGTAATCCAAATCAACCACCATCACCACTTCCTAGACCACTTCATCAATCTCCTGGTTCCCCCTCTTGCACTCCTAGAATTCATTCCCTATGTAGCACCATAAGTTATACTTTTTCAAAAAGCAAAAATCATTATTAACTTGCTTTGAACTTTCTGTTGGCTCCTTATTGCAGTTAGAATAAAATGTGAAGTCTTGTTCCTGCTCATAAAGCCATACTCAATTTCCAGCTTATCTACCTGCCTCGTTTCCGCTAGGTTCATTATGTTCCCTTCACACTGGTCCTCTTACTTTCTGTTCATGGGACACTTTATTTTTAAAAAAATTTTTTAAAAAGATTTATGTATTTATTTTTGAGAGAGGGAGAGAGAGAGAGCAAGCACGAGCATGGGGAGGGTCTGAGAGAAAAACTTTAGCAGACTCCCCACTGAGCATGGACTCCCCCCTCCAACCCCTCATGCAGACTCCATCACAGGAGCCTGAGATCATGACCTGAGCCAAAACCAAGAGTAGGAGGCTTAACTGACTACACCATCCAGCCCCTGCGCCCCGGGACACTTTAAATTGTTCCTATCTCAGGGCCTTTACGTGGGCTATACTTTGTAATCATTATCTAGAACATTCTGCTTCCAGACCTTCCTATGGCTGGCTCCTTTTTTCCCTTCAAGTCTCATTTCAAGTGCCACCTTCTCAGATTCTTTATCTAAAATTTAGCAGGATCATCTCTGTACCTAGTAATACATAAGCTATTTCCCGTATTACTTTGTTTCATTTTCTACATAATTTTAACACAATTTGAAAACAGTCTTATTATTTACTTGTTCATTATACTTCCTCCACTGAAATGGAAGTTTTACTGCCAGTACATATTAGAAACTTCATAAAGTACTACTTGATAAAGTAATAAACATGAAATGCAATACAGATTTCAAAGTGTGTATGTATATATTTATTTATTAATTAAAGATTTTACCCATTTATTCATGAGAGATACAGAGAGAGAGAGACAGAGACAGAGGCAGAAGGAGAAGCAGGCTCCATGCAGGGAGCCCAACTGGGACTCCATCCTAGGTCTCCAGGATCACGCTCTGGGCTGAAGGTGGCGCTAAACCACTGGGCCACTCAGGCTGCCCTATTTATTTATTTTCTTAAGATTTCACTTATTTATTCATGAGAGGCACAGAGAGAGAGGCAGAGACACTGGCAGAGAGAGAAGCAGGCTTCCTGCAGGGAGCCTGATGTGGGACCTGATCCTGGAACTTCAGAATCACGCTCTGAGTTGAAGGCAGATGCCCAACCTGCTGAGCCACCCAGGTGTCCCTCAAAGTATTTATTTAAAAGTGAAATTCTCAGAAAGCTATAGTAATTAAAACAATATGGTACTGGCAAAAAAAAAAAAAAAAAAAAAAAACAGAATAGACACACAGACCAATGGAACAGAATAGAGATCCCAGAAATAAGCCCCCACATATATGGCCAACTAATATTTAACAGGGAAGCCAAGAACAGTCAATGGGAAAAGGATATTTCTTCAATAAATGGTATTGGGAAAACAGGAGAAACATATGCAGAACAATGAAATTGGGCCACTATTCTTACACCACTTACAAAAATTAACTCAAGGGATCCCTGGGTGGTGCAGTGGTTTAGTGCCTGCCTTTGGCCCAGGGCGTGATCCTGGAGACCCAGGATCGAATCCCACGTCGGGCTCCCAGTGCATGGAGCCTGCTTCTCCCTCTGCCTGTGTCTCTGCCTCTCTCTCTCTCTCTTTCTCTCTGTGTGACTATCATTAAAAAAAATTTTTTTAAAAAATTAACTCATATTGAATTGAAGACTTACACATGAGACCCTGCAAGAAAACAGGGAAGAAGCTCCTTAACAATGGTCTATGGAGTGGTAATTTTTTTTGGATGTGACTCCAAAAGCATAAGCAACAAAAGTAAAAATCAACAAGTGGGCTATATCAAACCAAAAAGATTCTGCACAGCAGAAGAAAGTAAAAAAAAAAAAAAAAAAAAATGAAAAGGCAACCTATTGAATGGGAGAAAATATTTGTAAACCATACTTTGGTTAAGGAGATAATACTCAAAATATACACAGAACTCATCCAAGTCAATAAAATTTGACTAGAAGATTGTGAAGGAATTAAATAGACATTTTCCCAAAGAAGATATTCAAGTGGTCAACAGACACTTGAAAAGATGCTAAAAAAAAAAAAAAAAAAAAAAAAGATGCTCAGTGTCTCTCATCATCAGGTAAATGCAAATCAAACCCACAATGGGATATTATTTCATACCTGTTAGAATGGCTATAATCAGGAAGACAAGAGATAACAAGTCTTGGGAAGGATGTAAAGAGAAGGGAAATCTTGCACACTGTTGGTGGGAATGTGAACTGGTGCAGCCACTATGGGAACCAGTATGGAGGTTTTTCAAAAAAATTAAAAATAGAACTGCTATTGATCCAGCAATTCCATTTCTGGATCTATATCCAAAGGACATGAAACAGGATATTGAAGAGATATCTGCACTCCCATGTCTATGCAGCACTATTTACAATATACAAGTTACAGAAATAGCCTAAGTGTTTGGCAGTGGATGAGTGGATACAGATGTGATATGTATTAAATATAAAATATTATTCAGGCCACGAAAAAGAAGAAAATCCTATCATCTGTGACAACATGGGTGGACCTACAGGGCATTATGCAAAGTGAGATAAGTCTAACAGAGAAAGGCAAATAATGTATGATACCACTTATATGTGGACTCTAAAAAAACCAAACTTGTGAAAACAGAGCAGAAAGGTGGTTACCAGAGTTTGGGGTTAGGGGGACTGAGGATATATTGTTTAAAGGGTGCAAACTTGGTGCTAGTAAATAAGTGCTTGGAGAGCTAATGCATAGCTCAGTAATCTTGGCATAGTAATTACAGTCCACATTATGTCTTATAAACTTAAAGGTTGCTAGGACTAAATCCTGATTGTTCCTACCACAAAAAAGAAATGATAATTACGTGATGTGATAGAGGTGTTAACCAACACGAAGGCGGTAATCATACTGCAATATATAAATGTATTGAGTCAACAGGTTGTACACCTTCAACTTACACGACATTATGTATTAATTACAGCTCACTAAAATAAAGAAGGAAAGTCCCATTAACTACAATTAAAAAGCAATTTTCTCTTTGTAAATGAACCATAACGATTTCTGAGAAAAAAACAAAACCAAAACTGTAGTTTTAGCCAGAGTAGGGTAAGGAGGGGAGAGGCAGACTATAATTTCTATCATGCTTATTTGGAGAAAGTCTCTCAGGTTAATACTTTATGATGAATTAAACATTTTAAATATGAGTTATTTAAAGACCTTCATTTTGCATCACTTACTCAGTTTTGTCTTAGCGATAATGAAGCTGTTACAGAGCAGACTATGTTTCAGGTAAAGACAAACTCAGTATTTTCCTCGAAAACACCCCTAGGAATAATGAAAAAAAAATTCCTTTGTTTAGTTTCTTTTGATAGTCTAGGTATCATACCGTGAATGGGATGACGTAGGTAAAATTACAATCTCAAATTATTTCCTTTGAACTTAGAATTGGAAATGCCATCAAACACAAACTACTGAGCTACGTATTTCACCTGCCGTCTGTATCAATCCAAGTTGTCAAGTGTGGTCATAAACTACGTGCCAGCACAGACTGGTTCAGGCCAGTGAACGGCTCCATCAGCTCTGTCAATAGCTTCTTCTCAGTTAAGGTGATGGACCTGTGTAGTATAAAATGTAATAAATGTAGTATAAAATGAAATTTTCCTCTTGCTCAAACAGGAGGAAAAAAATGCTTCAAGGTGCTAAAACGGCTTTCCCCCCCCTTCTTCAGCCTCTCTCTGGTGTTTTTTATTGACTAAGTAAAGAGAATCTTTAATTTCAAATTATTAGCATGACTTTTATTGTTCATCTTTCTATCATATAATGCCAGTTTTAATGCAAATATAAAAACATCTAGCTTGTATGTGGAACCAACAAAACTATAGAATTCATATTTTGTAACTCGCATATTAGTACTTGTTTCATTTTTACCAGGATAGTGAAAACTACACAAAATTAAGTCAACTTTTTAATTTCGCTTCTTGGATTATGTGCACATCTATCAACCCTCCCGAGCTCTGCACTCTCTGATATGTAAGAAAGGACAGAAAGGGAAATGAAATCTGTGATGTCCTGTCTTTCCTTTTCCTCCCGTGTCTTCATGTTAGTATAAGTGGTTGGCCCGTACCGGAAGTGACACAAGTGATCAAGGATGTGATGGTGTTCCTTGGATGCTCACGTTCCTTAAGATGCCACTGCCTTCTTCCTGCATTGGAAGCAAATTCTGATTTGCATGAGAAGCATGTTCTCTCAGGATTGTTAGTACTCTGTTTACTCAGTGATTGAGATAAGTTAGCCCTGACCTTATACTCATTTCAAACTCGCTGAATCTCATGCACTGTGAGTCCACTATACTCATGAGGCCCTGAGAATACTAAGGATAGAGTGGAAAGAAACAGTGGACACCCGCATTGTGCATATCTTCTCTGTTTACTCCATGCTCCCTTATCCCTTTAGATTTCATTTATAAAACACAAGTTCAAAGATAATATTATTAAACATTTCAAGATGGTAGGGCACCTGATTGGCTCAGTCAGCAAGCATGTGACTCTTGATTTCGGGGTTATGGATTTAAATCTTAAAAAAAAAAATTCAGGATGGTGATAGGAGAACATTAAGTCAAGGACACAGGGACCTGTACAACTGCGCTGTACCTGTATTAACCTCCCTGAAAGCACCCATCTCTCCTTTACTGTATCCATGGGGAGACTGAATATAGTAAACCTACTGTCTTAAAATCTTTGAAGTAAACATCAAGGTTACATATTTTCCTGGGCCCCTGGAATACCACTGCCTAAGGTATTAACTCATTAAGAGCTCTTCAGTTGATCCTTAGCAAAAGGAGCTACATTTAAATTTAGAATATCAAGGCTTTTTGACAACGTCAGAATAAATGGTCTCCACAAAGGCTAAAAGCTTTTGATTTAAAAAAATAATTATTATTATAATGCAACAGTGTATTTGGTAGAAGGTAAAACTCAGTAGGAGAATTGCTATTTCAAAAATAAATGAAATAGGGCAACCCTGGTGGCTCAGCGGTTTAGCACTGCCTTCAGCCCAGGGTGTGATCCTGGAGACCTGGAATCGAGTCCCACGTCGAGCTCCCTGCATGGAGCCTGCTTCTCCCTCTGCCTGTGTCTCTGCCTCTTTCTCTCTCTTTGTCTCTGTCTCTGTCTCTCTCATGACTAAATAAATAAAATACTAAAAAAAAAAAAAATAAATGAAATAGATAACTTAGAATTTTTCCAATTTTTAAAACTTTCTATAACTGCATATAGACAAAAACACATTCACAGATCCACGCAAGACGTTATCCACAGTTGAAAAATACACCTTCTCAGCCCTACCTTCATTAGGTATAATGTCCCTCGATCTAAGTCATAATGTGAGCAGTGGGGGGTATGTAAGGTGAACCCATCCATCTATGAGTTGTTATTTATTTTAGTCAATAGAGTTTGCTGTCATTCCATGGTAACGTACTGCAATATGACAAGTGTCTGGCGAATACATCCATGTTTTCAGTTAAAAGGGAACCAGAATATTAGTATGTATTTATCACACTAGTGTATGTTTACTAGAGTATATGATTTTATAGGAAAGTAATAATGACTGAGGAATGCTCATTCATTCATCCACTTGTGGTCCAGACATATGAATTCTAGCTCCTCTGGTCGTTGAGGTTTTCATAGAGATGAAATTATAGTTAAGCCTGAAAGAATGGAAAGCGCTTTTTTTGAAAGTGGAGAGTTTTATACTGGCTACATGCCCTTTGTCAGGTGTTGTGATTTGCAGACATTTTCTCTGGCTTATCTTTTCATCTCTCGTCAATATCTTTCACAGAGCAAAATTTTCTGATTTTTGTTGTTGTTGAACTATAATTAACATACAATGTTATATTAGTTTCAAGTGTACCACATAGTGATTCAACAATTCCATACATTACTCGGAGCTCACCATGATGAATAGTCCCCATCTGTCAGCACACCATGTATTCCAATATTACTAACCATATTTCCCATGCTGTGCTTTTCACCTCCATGATTTATTTATTTTATAACTAGAAATTTGTACCTCTTAATCCCCTTTATTTCACCACTACCCCCACTCCAACCACCTCCCCTCCAGCAACCACCTGTTTTTATCTCTCTATTTGAGTCTGATTTTTGTTTGTTTTGTTTTTTAGATTCTACATATAAATGAAATTATGTGGTATTTGTCTTTCTTTCTGAATTATTTCACTTAGCATAATACCCTCTAGGCCCATTCATTTTGTCACAAATGGCAAGATCTTATTCTTTTGTATGGCTGAGTAATATTCCATTTTATATATAACATCTTTATCAATTCCTTTATGGGTGGACACTTGGCTTGCTTCCATATGTTGGCTAGTGTAGATAATGCTGCAATAAACATAGAAATGGATATATCTTTGTATTAGTGTTTTCATTTTCCTTGGGCAAATATCCAGTAGTGGAATTACTGGATCATATGGTATTTCTATTTTTAATTTTTTGAGGAATCTCCATGTAGTTTTCTACAGTGGCTGCACCACTTTACATTCCTACCAATAGTGCACAACAGTTCCTTTTTCTCCACATTTTTGCCAGGACTTGTTATTTCTTGTCTTTTTGATACTAGCTATTCTAATAGGTGTAAGGCGATATCTTCATTGTTGTTTTGATTTGCATTTGCCTAATAATGAGTGATGTTGAGCATCTTTTCATGTGTCTGTTGGCCGCCATTGGGATGTCTTCTTTGGAGAAATGTCTATTCATGTCCTCTTCCTTTTTTCTTTTTTCTTTTAAATTCAGAGTTGTCAGTTTTATTATTTACATTTTCACTCAGAATGTTGACACTTGGTATTCCCTTTGGAGTTCTAGTCCCTTGATTTTTTCTTTCTTTCTTTCTTTTTTTTTTGCTATTTAAAAAAATTTAATTCCAGTATAGTTCATATACAGTGTTATATTAGTTTCAGGTACACAATATAGTGACTCAACAATTCCATAGATTGCTCAATGCTCATCATGGTAAGTGTGCTCTTTAATCCCCTTCACCTATTTCAGCCACCCCCTTACCTCCTCCCCTCTGGTAACCATCAGATTGTTCTCCAGTATTAAGAGTCTGTTTCTTGGTTTCTGATTGTTTTATTAGTGTTCGGTCATAGGAGATTTTTATATTTTGTATATTAGCCCTAATTGGATGTATGATTTACAAATTTCTTCTCCCATTCACTGGGTTGCTTTTTTGTTTTGTTGATAATTTCCTTTGCTATGCTAAACTTTTTATTTTGGTGTAGTCCCAATAATTTATTTTTACTTTTGTTTCTTTTGCCTAAGGATGCATAGTGATAAATATTTTGCTAAGGGTGATGTCCAGGAGATTACTGCCTATGTTTTCTTTTAGTGGCTTTATGGTTTCAGGTCTCTCATTTAGGTCTTTAATCCATTTTGGGTTTATTTTTGTGTGTAGTGTAAGAAAGTGGTCCAGTTTTATTCTTTTACATGTGGCTGTCCGGTTTTCTCTACACCATTTGTTGAAGAGACTATCTTTCCTGCAGTGTATCTTCTTGCTTCCTTTGTTGAGGATTAACTGACCAGATAGGTGTTGGCTTATTTCTGGGATGTCTATCATATTTCATTGACTTGTCTTTCATTCTTTTGCTAGTATCTTTCACAGGGCAAAATTTTCTAATCTTGGTCAAGTCTAATTTACCGATTTTTTCTTTTATGTATTATGCTTTTGGTGTTGTATCTGAGAGCTCTTTCCTTAACTAAGAGTCATAAAGATTTCTTAAATTTTCTTCTAAAAGCTTTGTTTTAAATTTTATCTTTAGGTCTAAGATCCATTTTAAATTAGTTTTTGCTTGGAAGGTGAAATATGGGTCAAAGACAAGCCACAGAAAATATTTCCATGTCAATGTCCAATTGTTCCAGCACTGTTTGTTGAAAACACCCTTCTTTTTCCATTGAATTGCCTTTGCACCTTTGCCAATAATCAGTTGACCTTACTTACATAAGTATATTTCTGGGTTCTTTATTCTGTCCAATTGATCCGTGTGTCTGTTTCACCAATACCCCATTCTCTTGATTACTGTAGCTTTATAGTAAGTCTTAAAATCAGGTCATAGGAATCCTTCATCCTTGTTTTTCCTGTTCAAAAAAATCCCCTGGTTTTTAAAATGGGCAAAAGCTTTGATCGGATACTTTATCAAAGATAGTGGATTGGAAATAAGCAAATGAAAAGGTGCTCGACACTATCAGTCATGAGGGAAATGTAAATTAAGTGCTGCTGGACACTTATCAATGAGAAAACAAACAAACCCATTACTCCCCTGACATGCACCTGAAAAAAACACCTCACAATACCAAGTGTAGGGGACAATGAGGAGAATTGGAACTGTCCTGCATTATGGGTGGGAATGTGAAATGGTGCAGCCACAGTGGGAAAAGTTTGGCAGTTTCTTATCAAGTTTAATATACACTTACCATGGGGCCTAGCAATCTCATTCCTAGGTGTATTTGCTCAAGTAAAATGCAAATATGTGTTCACACAATAAAACCTGTATGCGAATGTTTATAGTAACTTTATTCCTAATTGCCAAAAACTGGAATAAAAATGTCCCTCGACTGGGAAATGGGTAAATAATGAAATGCTACAGTGCAATAAAATGGAGGAAACTGCTAACACACACAATAACAGTAGATGCATCTCAAAGGCATGTTAAATGAAGGAAGTCAGAATCAAGAGGCTACATATCATGTGATCATATGTATAACATTTTTGAAACGGAGAAACTATAGAACTGAAGAACTGATCAATACTGTGCGGGAGGAGGGCTGCCGACAAGGGGGTAACTAAGGAGATCCTGTGTGTGTGTGTGTGTGTGTGTGTGTGTGTGTGTGTGTGTTCATGTGTGTGTATGCGCCTGGGTTGGGCGTGCAGGTTTGGAACTGTTCATGGTGGTGCTGGTCACGTGGCTATGCAGTAGTCAAAACTCAGCACTGTACACCAAAGAGTGAATTTTACCATATGTAAATTAAGAATAAATTAAACTACCTGTAGAGACAGGATGTATTCCATTGCTGGAGGGGAAGAGGGGGAGGGAACAGCGAGGCAGAAGAAAGCCAAGATAGTTAAATTGCTTGTAGATTTGTAAAGGGTCCTGAAGCCCAGTTCAGAAACTTGGTTTACTTCTGAGCCAGAATATCTCAATGTGAGAACAACAAAATGAAAATGATGGTTAGATGGTTGACTATGCTCACAGTGTACACCAGAGAGCACGAAGGAAGCAGGCCTAGAAACCAGCTAAGAACTGACAAGGGCTCCTCTAAGGAGAAAATCTTATGTATGAGTAGGAATTTAAACATTGAAAATTCACTCATTTATTCCATCTTAATGAATCCTCAGAAGGCCAGTGAGGTCAGAATTATCATTTGTGATTAGTAGACTCAAAAAGGAGGCTGAGAAAGGTTACGAGGGGGGATTCCTGAAGTTCAGACTCTGACTATGAAGCTAAGACCTGAATCTTGGCCTTTTTGATTCTTTCCCATTCTCTTTATTCTGTCACACCATTTTATTCATTTCCTTCCTTGCATTCATCACAATCTGTAGATGGTCTGTTTATCCATTTTCTGGCTTACTGCTTATCTCCTCCAGGGGAGGAGCCCTGAGCCTGCAGTTCCCTGTCATATCCTCAGAACCCCTCACGGTGCTTGGCACATAACAGGTGCTCAAAAATCTCATTGCGTGAATGACCATCAGAGTTAGAAAGCAAGGAAGGGGCATAATTATGTCTGGTATTAGCCTTTTAAATGTGTATGCTATCTGCAGTGACGGGGACAGATGCTTGTTGTCCTGTTCTTTAACCCAGTAGTTCTCAAATCTCTCTGTACAACAGACTCGCCTGTAGATCTTTTTAATTATTTATTTATCTTTAAAACTTATCATCAGAGCAATACAAGTGAAATGATATCTTAAGATTTATAACATTAGGGATCCCCCCAGCTCTAACCACTGTTACTTTTCAGTTCCCATCACCAACTCTGCCATTGGACTCTTCTCTCAGCACTGGTGTTTATCTCTCCTACCATGAAGCATACTCATAGCACCCTTTTTTTTTCATTCTTCAGTATTAGGAATTATCTGCTGGCTTCCTACTGTAAAAGAAGTAGATTTAGCTGTCTTATATCTACTTCCACTCAATAGCCTCCCTCACCCTATTCTTAAAATATTGTTAGTATCTACAATATTGTAATTTGGGGCTAAACAATACTCAAATCTTAGATTAGGAAGATTGTATGATTTTTTAAAAAGATTTTATTTATTTATTTGAGAGAGCATGAGAGAGAGCACGAGCAGGGAAGGAGGGGTAGAGGGAGAGGGAGAAGCTGACTCCCCGCTGAGTGGGGGTCCTGCTGTGGGACTCGATCCCAGGACTCTGGGCTTAACTGACTGAGCCACCCAGGTGCCCATATGTAATTTTTTTTAAGGCTGAGTCACATGCATGCTATGATTACATTTTTAAAATGTAAAGTTTCTTAATATTTTTTACCATAGGTAATAATCGCAATCATTTTCCATTTGCTTCATTTCTTATATGCCTGCTGTTTTGTCATCTCCAAACTGTTATAATGCTAATACATCTCTCTATGTAGTCAAATATACTGAGAATTTATTGATCCCATTTTTGTTGTTGTTGTTTTTTCTTAGAGATACCAGTTCTGGAGACATTCCTTCTCCTACCTCAGTCTATACTAGTTGCTCTTTAGTTAGGCCTATCATACAGTTGTAATCCTAGAAATTTCTTTCACCATCATCCTGGGTATTCCCTTTTCCTTTCTCCAGTTTTGATCCATGTCTTCATCTTTTTTTAAATTCTCCTTTTTGGTGGAAAATATCTTCAAGTACCTCCCCGGGAAAAGGCTCCATAGGAATAAAGCTTTTTGTAATCTTGCACGTCTGAGAACACCTTTATTTTGTCTTACACTTGGTTGATTGATTGGGTTTGTAGGCAATTCTAGATGGTAAACATTCTCCCTTTGGAGTTTAAAGATATTTCTCTATTTTCTTCAGGTTTACAGTATCATTATTGAAAAGCCCAATTCCCTTCTCTGTTATCATGCCTAATCTTCCATCTGCAGTCTGTTATTCTGTCTGAAGTTTTGAGGGGATTCTCTTTATCTCTGCTTTCTGACATTTCAGGAATAAATGTCTTTCTGTGAGCCTTTTTAATTCATTTTGCAAAGCACTCACTAGATGGATTTCTTTTCTTTTCCTTTTTTTTGTAAAGATCTTATTTGTTTATTCATGAGAGACACACAGAGAGAGAGGCAGAGACACAGGCAGAGGGAGAAGCAGCTCCATGCGGGGAGCCCGATGTGGGACTCGATCCCGGGACTCCAGCATCACACCCTGGACCAAAGGCAGGCGCTAAACCGCTGAGCCACCCAGGGATCCTGTAGATGGATTTCCATCTGGAAAAACACTTCTTGGGCAGCCCCCGTGGCGCAGCGGTTTAGCGCCGCCTGCAGCCCCGGGGTGTGATCCTGGAGACTCAGGATCGAGTCCGGATCCTGCTTCCTGCGTGGAGCCTGCTTCTCCCTCTGCCTGTGTCTCTGCCTCTCTCTTCGCTCTCTCTGAATGATTAATAAATAAATCTTTAAAAAAAAAAAAAAGAAAAACACTTCTTTTTTTTTATTATTTATTTATGATAGGCACACAGTGAGAGAGAGAGGCAGAGACACAGGCAGAGGGAGAAGCAGGCTCCATGCACCGGGAGCCCGACGTGGGATTCGATCCCGGGTCTCCAGGATCGCGCCCTGGGCCAAAGGCAGGCGCCAAACCGCTGCGCCACCCAGGGATCCCAAGAAAAACACTTCTTTCACTTCTGGGAAAAAATGTCTTTCTTCCATAACTCTGCCCCTCCCCCACCCACCTCCTCTCTTTTTGGAACCCCTAAGAGGTTGGATGTTCACCTCCTGGATTGGGTTCTAGGTAGTTTGCCATAAACCTCTTTGCTGCAAGCATCTTTGCCGCAGACTTTTTCACTGCATAACTAATTCGCCCTAAAGCAGTTTTATCATAAAAGATAAAATAAAGAAAAATAAAAATGTTCTAACAAAACGTGAAAAAAATTAATAAAATTAATAATTAATTTCTTCATTCATTAAGCGAGGCATCAGTCTTCCAAATTCTGAGATGCAATATTTTTACCTGAGCTTTGTATTGCATCGTGAAAGCCGTCTACACTGTTGTTTGTTCTTCACGTAGAGTCACGTGTTCCTCATAGATGCTCTAAAGTTCAGCGAGAACTGTGGACGAGATGCTAATGCTGTAATGCGTTTCTAACTGAGCTTTGTTATCGTTGTAACTGATGTGTAACCATTTTCTGGGACAGTGTGTAATCTGGCTTTACACTCTATTATTTCACACTTCCCAATAAATTTTATCACCATTATTTTCTATCAAGTTGGTAAATGCAGTTGTTATCATCCACTGTTTTAAGACCACCACGTCTACTGTATAGACCATTATGAGGGCTAGCTAAGATTTATATAACATAGAAATGGGAACTTTGTCACTGGAGAATTGAAACCAAACTGTCAGCCAGTTATTTTATCTTTTATGGCAAAATTGCGTCACAGCTAATCTGTTAGGTGAGAAAATGCTTGCAGCGATGATGACTACAGCAAAGATGCTTATGGTGAAAACACTGGACATGCCTGGATGGATCCTAGGTTTTCTTTTCTCTCATTTTTTTTAATTGTCTTTTTTTTTCTTGTTTCGAGACTTCAAGACTTCAGTTTATCATCTTCTTTTGAACTTTAACATTTCTTATTTTGTAATTTCCAAAAGATCATTTTTTTTCCTTTGAAAATCTCTTTTAAAAAATAGCATCCTGTTTTCATCATGGATCTTTTCTTTGTTTAAGGATATCACTAATAGTTCTCAGGTTTCTTTTTGTTTTCTGCTGCGGTTACATTCAGCTCCCTCTCCCTACCTCTGCAAATTTTGTCTTGTCTAGTTTTCATGACTGGGGGTTTCCTCAGAAGTGTGGTGATCCTCAGATGTCTGTTCATGGGTAAGAGTGGAGAGGAGCTGCCTGCCTGGCTGGAACTTGAGGATTGGCAGCCCTCGTTTTGATGTGATTAGGCAGATGAATCCCCCCCCCCCCCAAGATACATAAAAGTATTTTTCCTTAGGCAAGTCAGTTTCATTAAAAAGCCATCCTGATATCTTCTCTGCTGGATACAAATCTAGAAAGTGCCATTATAGGAGCTAAGTGGGAGAGGAATTTCGTAGTTCAGTGTGCAGACTTTCCCTTACTCCCTTCACCCCGATGTGCAGTAAGACTCCTCACCCCTACGCCCCTAAGTGTCTCCAAGTCTTCACCCTCACCACGGAGTATATCTCATTGCCTCTGGATCAGGTTAGGGCAGTATCTTACCCAGTGGCTTAGTTGGGAAGTGATATGAAGGCTTACTCCTGATATAGATTATCAACCAGTTCTGTTGTTTTCAGCCCTTCTTATCACTTCATGCCTTCAGAGATCTCTGGACCTTGCATTCCTGGTGATCTGGATCTGTATTTATGCTGTGCCAAGGATTCTGGGGAAGGAGCAGAGTTAAGCGCCTATATGCAATGCACCATGTTGACTAGATTCATTGTTCTCAGTCCAAACAGATTTTCTGAGCTCTTCCCAGACTTTTCAAGTTGGAATCTCTGGAGGGTTAATCTAGGAGTATATATTTTTGAAAAGGTTCTCAGGTGATTCTGAAGAAGCTAGTGTATTAATCCATCATTACTCCAGAACTCCCTCACTGGCACACATTTGACAGTTATCTTTGAAGTTCCAGTGAACTAGGAATCAGGGAATGAGGGAAAGGACAGGTAAATTCTACGACATAAAAAGGGACAAGCCTTGAGGGACCCAGAGGCACTTTGGGGAGGGCATGGCTTGATTGGAAATGTTGCCGGTCATATTTCTCAATGGTGAGCAGGTCAGGGAAGCAGGGGAAGCAATATTAGAGTGCTAGGAGGCCAGCCAGCCTTTTGCTAGGGACGGATGGTTGTGAGATGGCATCAATGGATTCAATACCTAGTTTGAAGATAGAAATTTTCCTTCAATTCTCCTTCACCTTCTTTCTTCCCTTATTTTTTTTTTTAATTTTTATTTATTTATGATAGTCACAGAGAGAGAGAGAGAGAGAGGCAGAGACACAGGCAGAGGGAGAAGCAGGCTCCATGCACCGGGAGCCCGACGTGGGATCCGATCCCGGGTCTCCAGGATCGTGCCCTGGGCCAAAGGCAGGCGCCAAACCACTGCGCCACCCAGGGATCCCCCCTTATTTTTCTTACACACATTTGTAAAATAAAGGAAGCCATAAAGCAATTTGGAAATTTGGAAAGCCAAAAAAAAAAAAAAAAATCCAAAAGGAAATCTCACATAAATATGACCTCTAGTGACAGTATTATTCAAGAGAACAGTTTTCAAAATCAAAGAAGTTTATATAGGCACTAAAAACACACTGCAGCACATAAAGACAGTTATGATTTCCATGTTGCACGCCTCATCACGATCTCCCATCTTAAGAGGTTTGGGCTGGTGCTTAAGTATGAATTGTGGTTAAGAGAGGCCAGAGTCATAAAGCAAAGGAGGGCAGAAAGGAGGAAAAGAGAACTATAGATCAAGGAAAGAGTAAGGGGTGAACTGACAGGTGAGTATTGAACTGACAGGGCACACAGCCAAGATTTCTCTTGAAGCCAATAATGGGAAACTATTACACAGGAAAATGGAGAGGAGGGGGTAAGTAGTGGGGAGATAGGGTAAGGGAAGAAATTTTAAAAAATAATTTTTTAGGGACGCCCAGGTGGCTCAGCGGTTGAGCATCTATCTGCCTTCGGCTCAGGGTGTGATCCTGGGTCCAGGGATCAATCCCACATCGAGCTCCCTGCAGGGGAGCTTCTCCCTCTGCCTGTGTCTCTGCCTCTCTCTGAGTGTCTCATGAATAAATAAATAAAATCTTTAAAAAAAATTAAAAAATAATTATTTTTTAAGAGTTTATTTATTTAGAGTGGGGAGGGAGGGGCAGAGAGAGAGAGAGAGACTATCAAGCTGACTCCCCATTGAGTATAGAGCCTCACACAGAGCTCCATCCCAGGACCCTGAGATTATGACCTGAGCTGAAGTCAAGAGCCAGTTGCTTAACTGACCGAGCCACCCAGGCATCCCTAAAATAATTTTTAATTAAGAATTGCTGAAATTGGGGCATCCCCGGTGGCGCAGCAGTTTGGTGCCGCCTGCAGCCTGGGGTGTGATCCTGGAGACCCAGGATCAAGTCCCACATCGGGCTCCCTGCATGGAGCCTGCTTCTCCCTCTGCCTGTGTCTCTGCCCCTCTCTCTCTGTGTCTATGAATAAATAAATAAAATCTTAAAAAAAAATTGCTGAAATTTTGACATCCATGTTATTGTATTCATTTGTCCAGGTAAATAATGTTATTAGAACAGAGAAAAATTGGTATTTGTTAAAATGGAATATATAGTAAAGAGGTTTTTTATTTTAATCTATAGCGAGGCAGAACTAGGGCCTTTTAAGTCATAGTAGTACCTGGTATAGATCTAAATTTTAACGATAGAAGAGCCTCTTAAATCCTATGCTAACAACTTCAACTAAGATACATATCCCTCTAGGCCCCGTGTGGGTGGCTAGTATTTTACAGAGCCTGTGGAACATGCACACAGGAAATTATTTTCTTTTATTCTTCCATACTTTCCTTACATTTACAAGAGGTAAGAAAAGTTGCACAGTAGTTTTGAAATCAGATGAAATCAGGTGTTTATTAAATTTGTTGCAATACAAAGTGATAATTAAAACAGATGGAAAATTTAAATTGGATTTGCCGTAATTGCTTTATTCAGCTTCAGAAATGCAGCATAGGTTTTTCCAAATTCATTTACTCACAAGTACATTCATTCAAAATTGCAGTTCTTAGCACAATGCTTGGCATATGGCAAGCAGTTTTTAAATTTTTTGAGTGAATAGGTAAGACAGGAGAAGATGGTTGAACTAGAAGGATTCTTACTATTTTCAGAGATTTGAGTTCCTTATCACACACATACACATGATACATATCAAACGTCCTAATTCACCAGTAGACTTTAAAAAAAATTATTTATTATATTAATGAGAGATTCAGAGACACAGGCAGAGGGAGATGCAGGCTCCATGCAGGGAGCCCGACTCAGGACTTGATCCCAGGTCTCCAGGATCACACCCTGGGCTGAAGGCAGGCACTAAACCACTGAGCCACCCAGGTGTCCCTATCAGTAGACTTTTATTTGAAACTATTCTGGGGGGGGGAAAAAAAAGAAAGAAAGAAACTATTCTGCAATAAGTAATTCACCAAACAAATCTTTGCAGATTTAGCTTCTCTTTGCATAAAGGTAGAGAAATCCTCACGGTCTTGGAAAAGATATGCCATGGCAAAGCAATCTCCAAAGTTGTATTTTGGCTTTACCTAACCATTTAATGCACAGACATTTCACGGATTTCATTCATATTGACATGCTATATATCATAATATTTAGTATTCACGGAAAGTTAAATTTTTTTTTGAAAGTTAATTTTTAAGAGGTTTATTCACATATGCTTAGTTTGTGCAGTTAGCAGTCACTACAAAATACATAACCAAACATTAACTGTTATCATTTCTGATTCTATTAAAATGTAGTAGTTCAGCAATTAGGTATCATCCAATCTGAGATCATTTTTGAGAACACATTAAAAACCAAAATACAACGACTTTCCTTAGCTTCCTAGTCTCAATATTTTGGGCATAAGTATTTATGGGGAAATAGAATTAAAAACAGAATCTTCTCCCAAAACAGAAATCCTCTCCACAAAGGCAATAAAGGAATAAAACAGTATTAAACCAGAATGTGATGTGCATTACAGGCAATTAGGAGAGAGACTCTAAAGACAGAAAGAAATCGCTCACCTTTGTGTAGCCAAGCAGATACAACCCATTGCATGAGTTTTCAAGATAACCAGTTCTCAAGTACGAGGCCTTGACAATACCATTTGCACACATAATTCATCTTAATTTTATTTGGTAATTGGGTTGACCATCTGTGTTAACCAATTAGCTTTATCCAGAGGAAAAACAAACTTCTCAGATCTTTATGACAGAAGGTAATTTTGCCAAGTTGGGAGTGATTTGCCCACTGAAGTTGTATTCTTAGTCTCCCGTGGAAAGTGGGTGTTATCTCTGCTTGCTTTTTTATGGCAGTATAATTGACATATTGATTTCAGATGTTTAACATAATGATTTGATATTTGTATAGATAGCAAAATGATCATGTGTCTAGTTCATATCTGGAATCATACATAGTTACAACAGTCTTTTAACTTGTGATGAGGACTCTTAAGATTTACTGTCTTAGCAACTTTCAAAGATGCACTATAATATTAAGTGTACATTACATCCACATGGCATATTTATTTCATAACTGGAAATTTGTGTCTTCTGACCCCCTTCATCCATTTCAGTCTCACTCCCAGCTATCAGTCTGCTCTTTGCATCTATGAGCTTTTTTTTTTTTTTTAAATTCCACATAAAGTGAGATCATAGGCTATTTGTCTTTCTCTGCCTGACTTATTTCAGTTAGCACAGTATCATCAAGGTGCATCCTCAGAGTTGCAAGTGACAAGATTCCATTCTTTTTTCTGGCCGAGTGGTATCTCCTCTGTCTCGCATTTTCTTTATCCATTTCTGGGTGCTGCTCGGCTCTAGATGTTCCCATTTCAGAGTGATATCTCGGTATCTCCCAAGTCTTTAAAGACATTCCTGGAATGTAAAGCTGACAAAACACTAGCTGACAGCGACCTAACTACTTTTAAAAAGAATGTATATACAAAGAAGTAAGAATACTCAACAACAGGTTTTCTAAGGCAAACTGAGAAAGGGAAATCTCTTCCCACATCTTTAAGAGGAACAGTTAAGGTTCTTACTTAAAACTTTTTTTCTGTTTAACAGCATTATTTTTGCCTTCCTTTTTTTTTTTTTTTGACTTTGAAACAGCAGACAAGCAAAGCCCAATTTAAGGTTTGTCTCTGTGCAGGGCTGTTCGCTATGCTTAAACAGGTACCACTGCTGAAAACAGAAAATTCACCACTCTTCTTTGGCTTCCACGTAATTCAAAAGTTTCTGGGTGGGGTGGGGGAGGGTGGAGAGGAGGTTGACGTTAATTTGCTCCAGGCAAAGAATGTGGTTCCACCGACGACGGGATGCGGAGCCTTCAGAGGTGGCTGCGCGCACGCCCGGCCACAGGGACCAGGGCACCTGGGCTGCTGCCGCGGATCACCTGGTTATCTCCGTGTAGCTCACGTTACTCACTTCCCACCAAATTCTTTTGGGTGAAGGCGCTCCTGAACCACCCTCCCTGGAGGAGCCAGCCGGTCGGGGTGGGCCGCGCACCCGGGCGCTGGAAGAGGTCAGGGCGGCGGGGCCGGGTGGGGACCGGGTGGGGGCCGGGCGGCGGGGACAGGGACGGGGACGGGGCGGGGACGGGGCGGGGGCCGGGTCGGGATCGCGGCGGGCATCGGTTGGGGGGATCGGGGCGGGGGCCCCGCCGCACGCTCGGGCGCGCCCCCGCGGCAGGTCCGACCGCCCGCAGGCCCCGGGAGCTCCGGGGGGGGAGCCCTGCGTCGGCCGAGCCGAGCCCAGCCGAGAGCGCCCGCATGCACCGCGCGCGGGGAAGGGCGGAGGATTCCGGGGGTGAGCGGCGGCCCCCGGGACCGCCCGCCCCGCCCCGCCCCCGCGGCCCCTTCCGGCGGCCGCTCCTCCGGGTCGTCCCCCGCGGGCGGCCCCGCTTATCGCCCCCGGCCCGGCCACTTCCCGGTCGCGGCCGGCCGAGCCTCCCCAAGTTTCCTGTGACGCCGCCGTCCGCCTCCCGCCCGCTCCCGCCCGCTCCCGCCCGCTCCCGGGCTGCAGGAGGGCAGCGCACGCCCCAGGCCGTCGGGCGCCCCGGCCCCCGCCCCCCGGGCCCCGCCCCCCGGGCCCCGCCCCGCCCATCCGGGCCCCCCCGCCCTCCGGGCCTCGGCCGCGCCCCGCCTCCTGGGAGGTGGGGGAGGAGGGGGGGCCGCCGCAGCGCCCGCCCCCGGCGCGCGCCCATTGGCTGCGGCCTCGAGGTGCCCGGGGACCGGAGAGCGCCCTGATTGGCCGCGGCCGCCCGTGACGGCGGCGCCCATTGGCTGCGGCGGCCCCCGTGACGCGGGGTGGCGACTGGCTCCCGGGTCTGAGGGGCTCCTGCTTGTCAGGTCCTAGGTAGGTGAGCTCCGCGCCGCCGGCGGCTGGCGCTGTTGCCCGGGGCGACGCCGGGGGGGGCGGGCGGCCGGCGGGGGCGGGGGCGGGGGCGGGGAGCGGGGGCAACACTCCCCGCCCGCAGGGGGGCGCCGGGACGCTGCGCGGAGCCGCGGCGGCGCCCGGGGCTCTTCCTCCGCCTCGGCCGCCCCCGCCCCCGCCCCCGCCCCGCGCTCGGGCCGCGCCGCGCTGCCCCCGGGCCCCCGCCCCCCGCCCCCCGCCCCCCGCCCCCCGCCCCCACCCCGCCCCGGGGCTCGCGCTCATGGGCCGCGGCCGGCGCCCCAGGGCTGAGGCGGGCACAGCGGCCCCGCCCCGCCGCCGGCTCGGGGGGCTGCGCGCGGGGGCGGGGCGGGCGGGTGGGCGGCTCCACCCCGCGGGCCCGCGCCCCCTTCTCCGGCCGCGGCCCTCCTCCCCCCTCCGGCCACCCCCCCCGCCCCCGGCGCCCTGCCCAGTGCCCCGCCAGGTGCCCCCCACGTGCCCCCCCAGCCCCACGTGCCCCCCCCAGCCCCAGGTGCCCCCCCAGCTCCAGGTGCCTCTGGGTCCCATCCCACGTCTTGGGCCCTTAGTCCCTCTCAACCCCGACCCCGGCGCCCCCCCCAACCCTAGGTGCCCTCCCCAGCCCTAGGTGCACCTGGGTCCCATCCCACCTCCCGGGCCCTGTGGTCCCCCTTGACGGCGGCGCCCTCTCCAGCCCCAGGTGCCCTCCCCAGCCCTAGGTGCACCTGGGTCCCATCCCACCTCCCGGGCCCTGTGGTCCCCCTTGACGGCGGCGCCCTCTCCAGCCCCAGGTGCCCTCCCCAGCCCTAGGTGCACCTGGGTCCCATCCCACCTCCCGGGCCCTGTGGTCCCCCTTGACGGCGGCGCCCTCTCCAGCCCCAGGTGCCCTCCCCAGCCCTAGGTGCACCTGGGTCCCATCCCACCTCCCGGGCCCTGTGGTCCCCCTTGACGGCGGCGCCCTCTCCAGCCCCAGGTGCCCTCCCCAGCCCTAGGTGCACCTGGGTCCCATCCCACCTCCCGGGCCCTGTGGTCCCCCTTGACGGCGGCGCCCTCTCCAGCCCCAGGTGCCCTCCCCAGCCCTAGGTGCACCTGGGTCCCATCCCACCTCCCGGGCCCTGTGGTCCCCCTTGACGGCGGCGCCCTCTCCAGCCCCAGGTGCCCTCCCCAGCCCTAGGTGCACCTGGGTCCCATCCCACCTCCCGGGCCCTGTGGTCCCCCTTGACGGCGGCGCCCTCTCCAGCCCCAGGTGCCCTCCCCAGCCCTAGGTGCACCTGGGTCCCATCCCACCTCTCGGGCCCTGTGGTCCCCCTTGACGGCGGCGCCCTCTCCAGCCCCAGGTGCCCTCCCCAGCCCTAGGTGCACCTGGGTCCCATCCCACCTCTCGGGCCCTGTGGTCCCCCTTGACGGCGGCGCCCTCCCCAGCCCCAAGTGCCCTCCCCAGCCCTAGGTGCACCTGGGTCCCATCCCACCTCCCGGGCCCTGTGGTCCCCCTTGATCGCGGCGCCCTCTCCAGCCCCAGGTGCCCTCCCCAGCCCTAGGTGCACCTGGGTCCCATCCCATCTCTCGGGCCCTGTGGTCCCCCTTGACGGCGGCGCCCTCTCCAGCCCCAGGTGCCCTCCCCAGCCCTAGGTGCACCTGGGTCCCATCCCACCTCCCGGGCCTTGTGGCCACCCTTGACGGCGGCACCCTCTCCAGCCCCAGGTGCCCTCCCCAGCCCCAGGTGCACCTGGGTCCCATCCCACCTCTCGGGCCCTGTGGTCCCCCTTGATCGCGGCACCCTCTCCAGCCCCAGGTACCCTCTCCAGCCCCAGGTGCACCTGGGTCCCGTCCCATCTCTTGGTCCCCGTGGCCCTCCTCGACCCCGGCGCCCACCCCAATCCCAGGTGCCCCCTGGGTCCCGTCCCACCTCTCGGGCCCTGTGGTCCCCCTTGACTCCGGTGCCCTCCCCAGCCCATCTCCGGTCCAAGAACCTCCCCGATGGCTCCCTTTTATCCAATCGCCAAGTCTGCCTGGGCGGGGGACCCCCGAGGCGTAGTCAGGAGATGAACTGTGAAGCGTGAAGCTCATGCCAGGAGGCAGGGTCTGCTCTGTACTCTCTGCCATTTACGGCTGAGGAGGGGTTTGGATGCACCTTTGAGGGTCGTTTTCTGCCCCAGAGTCTTCGTATCAACTTCCTGAAACGCTGGTTGGGTTGGGTTGGGTTGGGTTGGTGTAGGTGTAGGTGTTGGTGTAGGTGTTGGCTGGGCTGGGCCCGGGCGTCGTGGTGCACAGATGAACTGTGAAGTGGTCGTTCTTTTACTTTGTACACTTGTGATTTTGATATGTCGTGCTATGCAGCTGTGAATCTAAAAATTGACTAAGGCTGATAGTCTTTCATTTACATTCACCTGAATGGTCAAAAAAACCCCTGTTATCATTTTAATTCGTAAGAAGCTACATATATTTATACTGGTCTCACTGTCACTTTGACATGAACTGCTCTGAAAGTGTAGTAGTTCCATTTCCCACTTTCTCCCAAGTATTTTAAGACAATAACACAATTTCCCCAATGGAGTCGTTATATATAAAAGTGTTATGGAAAAATTAATAAGAAAAAGCCAAAACTTTTAGTGATTAAAGACTAGGAAAACACTTTTTAACCTATGGAATGAGAACAGGAATCAATAACACCCTTGCAAAATTTAATGATCTCATAAGTTTGGGGATGTAGTTTTGGTATACCTTATGGCCCTTAGAAATACTCAGAAACCACACATTTGTCAGAATGCAAAGGAAGGCTGAATGTCATCTTTTGTAAACCAAGAATCCTTTATGCTAGTACTCTCGAGCCAAGGGAACTATACTTCCAAAGGTGCTGAGAATATATTAAGAGTATGCGACATACTTGGAAACCTTTTCTCTGTTTTCTTCCTGAAAGACCTTTGGTAAAGATCTGTTTCTCTTCTGCACCAATGGCAGGAAGCATTAACTATATACCAGGTAAAATTATGTTAATGCAGCTCCTGCACTACGTTAAAGGTTGATGTCGGTAGTTTGGAAGTAAGAATTCATACTTTTGGTAGACAAATCACTTGCATTTCATCTTCAGTTATTTTTTTTTTTAATAATTTTTAAAAAATTTATTCATGAGAGACACAGAGACAGAGAATGAGAGAGAGGCAGAGGGAGAAGCAGGCTCCCTGTAGGGAGCCCGACGTGGGTCTCCATCCCCGGTTTCCAGGATCACGCCCTGGGCTGAAGGCGGCGCTAAACCGCTGAGCCACCCGGGATGCCCATCATCTTCCGTTATTAACATAGTTATAACTCTGGCCTGTGAACATTTCGAGCTGCCATTTTTTTCTTCTTTATTCTATAAAAAATTTCAAATAATGGAAGAATGTTGAATTTACAGTAACTACCCAACCACCTACACAGCAATAACATTTCCAAGATAGCTATTACACAGTAAAGAAAGAGGAACAGAGGAACTGAAATGATCCAGTTTGAAAACCAGCGTAAATATATGACATACTAAAAAAAATATATAACATATAAAAATATATGACATATATATATATGTGACATACTAAAATATTGTAAGGAGCTTAATTTCCATTTGCAGATGGGAATAGTGTTTATAAAAACTATAGTAATTTAATTTCCATGAGTCTTACAAAGCAATCTTGTGAGTGATTAGGAAGTCATGTTTGTACATCAAGGCCCAGAGGAGTAAGTTGCATTTTGGTAATACGAAAAAAAAGAAATCAAATGAACTTGTTACACAAATAAAAGCTTGTTTTAAAATTGGACGCCTATGTTAGTAGATGATAGTTTTGTACTTGATTTTTTTTTAATTTTTATTTATTTATGATAGTCACACACAGAGAGAGAGAGAGAGAGAGAGAGGCAGAGACACAGGCAGAGGGAGAAGCAAGCGCCATGCACGGGGAGCCTGACGTAGGACTCGATCCTGGGTCTCCAGGATCGCGCCCTGGGCCAAAGGCAGGTGCCAAACCGCTGCGCCACCCAGGGATCCCCCTGTACTTGATTTTTATTTTTATTTTTATTTTATTTTATTTTATTTTTTTGTACTTGATTTTCAAATGAGCATCTTCTTTTGAAGACAGGTCCAAAGAGCTATGAATTATCCAGCGTTTCAGTAACATACTTAATAAATTGGATCAATCTCATGTATGTTGTATTGGAATAAGTGTATTTTTGTAATGGAAAAAGAAAGCCTATAAATGGGAACTTATTTTAGTAGAACTATTTCGTGGAAAATGAAGTAATTAGACACATTTAAGTCAGTGTTTTGATAGGACTCAAAACTATCTTGAGTATTGTTTCATGGTGTTGCCAGAAGAATGTTTTAACATAGAACTTTATAGTAAAAGAATAATAAATGAACATAAATTCATGTATGTGTATATTTGTAGTTTTTCCATACTTAGGAAATTTCTGCATTCTTCTTTAAGTAATTGAATCCTGCTTTTCGGTGTTCATATACCCTAAATCTGTTTTTCATGCTTAGCTCATGTATATAACTAATTTCTTAAATATTGAAATTAAGAACTATGTCTCAGGATTTATAGATCTTAAATTGCTTTGTCATTGTTTCTCCATATCTCATTTGACTTTGACATGCTTAAGTGTGGTTAATTTACCACACAACCTGAGAGATGAAGAGAACAAGCAGGTTACAGTTTTGGAACTTCAAAAATAAGGTGTTTAGATATTTTTTAATTGAGGGTCCAGTTTTTTTTTTTTTTAACCTACCTCTCTCCCTCTTTTCTTCATTCTTTACTATTTTTATCTTTTTAAAAATAAAAGTTAAATTTTTTATGATCAGCTAAAAAGACTATAGAGAAATGGGGCACCTGGCTAGCTGTCAGTAGAGCATGGGACACCTGATCTCAGGGTCATGAATTCAAGCCCCACGCTGGGCGTAGAGCTTACATTAAAACAACAGCAAGAACAACAAAAGAGTATAGAGAATAAGTAATTCCATGAGTCAATACTTTGGAAAATAACGGAAACTTTTGTTTCTTCTGTAATACACTACCGATCACTACAGTTCTGTGGGCTTTATTGCAGTAGATCTGCATCTGCAGTTCCTGAAGTCAAAACTTGGTTACCCTAATTTAGAAGAGGACTCCCAAGATATAGAGGAAAAATAGAAAAGAATAAATAGAGGACATATTAGAGTTAAAACAAAAGAAATCAGACAAGCAATTTCCCACTTTTCCTTAAAAGCATAATCCTAGTTACCCATGCAACGCTGCTGTGTGGCTGACAAAATAAGGGACCGCTCACGTTTTTCCTTTGGGTTCAAAATATCTAGGTAGGATCAAATTTACTTAGTGCCCTTCTACAAAATTTTTCAAATTTCTGCATTTCGGGGAATAGTAAATATTTAGCTTTATAAAATTTAATGTTATGGATGACTTGGAAATATTTTTTAAACATTTGTGTATAGTTATCAAACTATGACTAATATTAGTCTATATATCATCACTTACTATAAACCTGATATCATCTCCTCCTTTTGAAGGTTTTAATTAAAATACTAAAATTTTTAATGCAGGTGTTTTTTTTTTGCCAGGTTGCAGGGTGTAGTGAGAGAAGGTTTATTTCTTTTGGAGCCAGCTAATCTGGGTTTCAGTCACAAATCAGAATTTTCTTCTGTGGGACCTTGGGCAAGATATTTGATCTGTTTAAATCGTAGTCTCCTCATCTGTAAAATGAGGATGATAAGATTGCCTCACAAGGTTGTCATGAAGAGGAATTTGACAGTCTTGGTAAAATGTCTGAATTTAGGAAATCCTCAGCTTTCATATTCACTTCCTTACATGGTAGCTTTCATTTTATCTCTTCTAGTATTACTGTGCTGCTTCTACCATCCTAAAAGTCCTCAAATTTTAGACTTTGGATGTTCAGTAATGTACATTAAATTTGAGTAAATCAAATGACATTTGTGTTTGTACAGAGGAAATAATTAGCTGTATCTCCTACTAGCTGTTCTTTTATAGTTCTTTACTGTGTCTCAGTAGGGGTAATTGGAAATTCACTTTAAATGCTTTTTTATCCCAAAATATGTCTAGTTTGTCTGGATTCCTGAATTATTTTTCTTTCACCTTAGATTATCATCTGTGGGTGGATGCTTTCCCAAAATTCCTCTCATTTTAGCCACAAATATTTGCTTAAAAGTGGTACAAAAAAGCTAAATGTTACTTCCTTTAATGTCTAACTAGTATTATCCCCTTCCTTAAACAACATTTACTTGATCTGACATTTTATTTTTCAGAGATAACGGTACTTAAAACTCTTATGTGCATCTTTTCCTACTACTATTAATGTGTATAATTGTTCTTTAGGGAACAATTATTTTTATAAATATCTCCATTTCAAAATGTGCATTCTATAAGTGTAGGATTCTAATTCCTAAAAAGCACACACTTGTAATTTAAGTGCACAGAGCAGAGTGTCATGAAAAAGCACTGAGCTGAATGAAGAGTTAGGAGTTGGATCACATAGTTTTTATGTCCTATTCGGCAGTAAAACAAAATTTTGCATCTAAGTGATTTTCAACTTTTTTCCGACTCGAGTATGAGCTATGTACATGTGTGACATATTCTAGTGTGCAGTTTCCCAGCATGCTCTCTGTGACTTCGTCTCACCCTCCTCCACTCAAGAAAGCATAGCAGAATGCAAGTGATTGAGGGTGACATCATCATGGGGATAAATTTGAATCTACTCTGATGTCCCAAGGAAAGCAAGTCATTTAAAAATGTGTGTAACTGTTATTAGTGAGAGATCTTTGAGACACACCTAGTACCAGAGTTGAGACCCAAGTCACTTCGATGTTTTTCTGAAACGAATGCCTCTTCACTGGTCAGTCTTGTAATGCTCCCGAAGAAAAGATGACTATTACTTTTATGTAGCTGATAATGAAGAGTCTGACATTTAAAAATCAGAGTAACTGGTAATGAACATTTAAAAATAAGTGAGCAGTAACTCCATGGTCTTTATTATAAATAAAATAATGTGAATTGTAGAAAAATGGAAGTTTTCCAGTATAAATTATTTTACTTGCAGAAAAAAGTATTTCTGTAGTGGTACAAATGGTTTTATTAGGGATCCCTGGGTGGCGCAGCGGTTTGGCGCCTGCCTTTGGCTCAGGGCGCGATCCTGGAGACCCGGGATCGAATCCCACGTCGGGCTCCCGGTGCATGGAGCCTGCTTCTCCCTCTGCCTGTGTCTCTGCCTCTCTCTCTCTCTGTATGACTATCATAAATAAATAAAAATTAAAAAAAACAAATGGTTTTATTAATTTTTTTAAAGAAAGATTTTATTTAACAGAGCAAGAGGGGAAGAGAGAGAGCACAAGTAGGGGGAGCAGCAGAGGGAGAGGGAGAAGCAGATTTCCTGCTGAGCAGGGAGCCTGACTGGAGGCTCCATCCCAGGGGCTCTATCCCAGGACTTTGAGATTGTGACTTGAGCTGAAGGCAGATGCTTAACTTACTGAGCCACCCAGGTGCCCTGGGACAAATGGTTTTAGGAAAGGGGGAAGTCCTTAATGCTCAAATATTTATATTCTAGGAGTTTAGTGTATAAAAATGCTCTTTACATCAGTTCAGTCAGAAAAGTATCTTTATATTGCTGTGAATGAGATTGCTTTTAAACAGGTCTTCCTGGATAGAGGTGGTATATATAATATATAGTTAGAGGTGAAGACTTAGAAAACCTATGTTCATTGGACCCTGGGCGTTAGCGAGTGTTATTTCTCCAATGCTTTGTGGGTCTGGGATATAACTTCATAAAATACAGTCAAATTTCATTGAAAATTTTTAAGTGATCCCTCCAGACCCTAAACAATTCTATTGTTAAACAGTTTTTTTTTTTTTTTTTGCTTCTAAAATGAAGTCTGGAAGATTTTGCATTACATCATTAGTGTATATTACAGCAAAGGTTCTTATTCTTGACTCCTCTGTGTCCTGGGGTTTGCAGAATGAAAGAGTATTTCAGATTTGATCGTGAAGGCTGCTGCGTTGTTGCAAAGATGAAGAGTGAGTTCTTGGTAACTGCAATGCCTGATACTTGCTGCTGTTTCTTGGATATGGTGTCCTTGGAATGGAACATTTCTCTAGTTTTTGTGTCCTTTCTGCTCCATGAGTATCCAGCAGGGCAGGATTTCCCAAGCTGCTCTTGTTAGTTGGTGGGGGCTCTTTTGTTATTTTCACGCTCTACAAAAGAAAATGCATTTGACTCTTACTAATACTCAGTTTGGATGGTAACTGGAACAGCATCTACCCTAGCCACCATACCACCTCTTACTTCATGAAAATGTTTATACAGTGTCCTCACTTTCTCTTAAATTATATTTCCTTCTGAATCACATGCTTTCTGTATATACTATTATACAGGTTAACCATCATTTCAGCTTTCATTAATGTTTTGCAGATTTGCTAGGTGCAAAGGAGACATTTTCAAGCATCACCTTTTTTTTCCCCCCAGTATGGAATCTGTGGTTTATGGTAGACTTTCTAACGATATGGATCTAGTCACTGTCACATTTCATATCCATTCTTAATTCAATCTAAATTTGTGTATTCTGGTTAAGTAGACTTTGTGAGGCCTATTAGCTTTCTATATATTGAATAAATTGTCAATAGTAAAGTAATTAAAGGGATCTAAACAATGCAGTTGTCTTAAGTAATCATTAATGGCAACTTGTTAGATCGCTATTCCAGTTATATATAAGTACTCACTCTATGTAAGGACTTACCTTATATATAAACAGTTATATTGGGCAAAGTATAGGATCTTTATCTAGATTATGTATAATAGAACATTTTTACAAAGCAGGGAACTAATTTCTTTCTCTTACTACCATATACAAGTATGTATATATATGTATAAATAATGTAACATATTGTATTATGATTAAGTGTTCATATATATTACTTTTTCCCTCCCCCCCACAAACATTTTAACCTTCAAGGTAGAAACAATTTCTGTCAGTAAAAGTTTTTAAGGAAATTACATGGATTCAGATATTGTTATGGGGTGGGATATTAACATTTGGTGCCTGCTGAAAGTTTTAGACACTCCTTATGCATTTGTTTTGATTTTCTTGACAACTCTGTAAATCAGTTACCTTGTATTTTCCTTTTTGTGATCTGAAACCAATGTCAGGTCACATCCTATTTCCAAGGAGACCCAGCTATAAAGTGTTAACTGGGATTTGAATTTAGTTCTTCTCTATGCTAAACCTGAAATGAATGCAAGTGGTAAATGTCTAAATAAAATAAACTGTTAGCAATCCTGGATTTGACAGCAGTTTCAGTTATCTGGGAGTGATTCTCAGGGTCCATGTTGAAATTCTTGCAGTTTTGCTCCAAAGAATTCTTACTGGAAGTGAGACCCTTGTACATGCATGACCCTCTAGCTAACTGCCCAATGTTCACTTCTTGTCTTGGCTTTGTTTTGTGTTTGAGGTTGTCCTATAATATAACTTTTGTCAAGTGCTGAAACATTGTGTCTTTGTAAGAAAAATTTTCCTGACAAAGAAACCCAGCTGCTAGAAATAAAGAAAAATAAAGAAATCTAAGAAAGTGGTAGATGTTAGCCAGAAAGTAGATATTTTTGAGAGGGTGTACAAATGGAATGTTGAATCCAGTGAGTCCTTTGACCTGGTTGTGAGTCAATCCACCATCCCTCCCAGGGAAAACAAAAGTTGACCTGTGAAGCATTGTTACTGAGGGTTCCAGCTTTGTCAAAAATTCTCATGGTTTTAGACAGATTTCTTGAAAATGTCAGGGATCCTATATTCATAAATCCTGTCCCACTTCCCTTCTCTGTCACCCTTAATAATATTTGAAAGAGATTTGGCTGTTTATAAATAGCTGGTACTTTATAGAAGTTGTTGTAGTTCTTACAAATATCTTAAAATATTAACATGAATAGCAGTATTCTCACTTAATAGAATAATCTGTGTCCTTTTCTGAATTTCACAGTTTATTTTAAAGAGTGGCTAGACCTTGGTGATGGTCTCTTTCTAGGGTTCTGACTTCCCATTTGTGCGTTAGAGCCTATGATTTGATTTACCCTATGGCTGGAACTGGCATTCTAGGATTGAAGTGGCTTGGTTTAGAGACACTTGCTTTATTATATATATTGATACAGTTTTTAGAGGAGGGTGAGGGTGGTAAAGAAATAGACATGTCCTCAAGTTGGCCTATGTTATAAAAATAATTCAGAAATGTTCTGCATAACATAAGAGGTAGGTTGGACAGGAGAAGGACAGAGAATAGGAGGACATAAGACTCTTCCTTTTTTGGTCATGCAGCAAATAAATGTTAATAGAGTACTCACTCTATGTAAGGACTTACCTTATGGCTCCGGATAATTACAAACTGAAGAGAACTTTCAGGCTGTTTTTCCTGAACAAGAGTATGATGTAGTAGAAAAAGCATTCATATTAAAACCAGACCTGCCTAGGGTTGAATCTACACTACTTGTAATTTGTTGTATGAATTTAGGCAAATAATTTAACTCTTAGAGCTTCAGGGTTTTTTTTTTTTTTTTTTTTTTTTCATTTGAAAATTGACTATCAGTTTCATTTGATAACTGATAATTAAAATTTTCAGTTCCTTTCAGTTGTATGAGATCGAAACCCTACTCATACTAGTTTGGGCTACTGGCACAGACAGTAGTGTACTTTCTTCAAATGCAGATGGTTTTAAGGGCACAAATAATGGCCTCAGCACCTACTTAGTGGCTATCTCTTGTGTTACAGGTACTTTCAGGTAGGCTTTCTCCATGTAGAGCCCTCTGATGGCTCTAGGCTTACTTTTTTTTTTTTTTTTTTTAAGATTTTACTTATTTATTCATGAGAGACACACAGAGAAAGGCAGAGACACAGGCAGAGGGAGAAGCAGACTCCCTGCGGGGAGCTCAATGTGGGACTTGAGCCCAGGATCACACCCTGAGTCAAAGGCAGATGCTCAACCACTGAGCCATCCAGGGGCCCCGAGGCTTACAATCTTGAATGTAGTGGACCCAATATAAAATATGTTTCCCTTACCTATAGTTTTAGTATAAATCCTAGGATTACATCTCACTGAATGGATTGGGTCACATTTCCATCTTTGATATCTGTGGCCAAAGGGATAGCATCTGATAATAGACTAGGTCTGGATCAGGTACTAACTGCTGGAACTGGGAATAGGGA
This sequence comes from Canis lupus baileyi, assembly GCF_048164855.1. Classification (NCBI taxonomy): domain Eukaryota; kingdom Metazoa; phylum Chordata; class Mammalia; order Carnivora; family Canidae; genus Canis; species Canis lupus. The sequence continues at coordinate 4,395,074 of NC_132839.1, read as the reverse complement.
GTATGGTCAGTCACATGGTCTGAATCATGTGGACTGAGGTCACTGAAAGAAAGACTGTAGTGTGACTTGGGAAGGGGCAGTGGATACTGGGCAGGCATAACTAAAAGACTCCCTACAATCCTCAGTGTGCATACATGTCCTTCTACACATACATAACCTTAAAAAAAATGCCCTCACCTGACAGTGCAAATTTTTCACTTACAACTTCCAGTGCATTTAGCACCTGTCCCCCAACAAAGGAAGGCAGCTCAAAGACTCCTTTAAGTACTGCATCTAACTAAGATCTCTGGGTAATTTCTCTGGGTTTTGTTTGAATAGATACACTTAGGGTTTAGGAAGTTACTGTTAAATGATACGTATAGCTAATGGTAATAAAGCTTCTATTCAGTGGTAGAAGGAAAATAGCATAAAGACAATAAAAACTCTCAATTAGAAAAGAGAAACAATCTACAGAGATTTTCCATTCCATGACATGTGCATATTTCACTGGACAGGTATGGCAAAGACTCTTTGCCCTGGCAGCGGAATACGATTTTTTATTTTTATTTTTATTTTTTTTATTCATGAGAGACAGAGAGAGAGAGAGAGAGAGAATGGAGCAGAGACACAGGCAGAGGGAGAAGCAGGCTCCATGCAGGAAGCCTGATGTGGGACTCGATCCCAGGTCTTCAGGATCAGGCCCTGGGTTGAAGGCGGTGCTAAACTGCTGAGCCACCTGGGCTGCCCGGAATACAATTTTTGATTAGCCAATATGGCTGTCTTTGGTTGTACCAACCAGGAAGGTCTTTTTTTTTTTTTTTTTTTTCTCCTAGTTAGAGACAGGGTGACTACTGAGAGATTCCTGTACTGGGGACTACATTGCCTCAACAACTTACTTTATATTGATGAGGTTTTGTGGTCCCAGGAGCTGTATTAGGGGTTGAGCAGTAACAAATCTTTGTGAGGAGTTTCTTGGGCAATACAACTTTTTAAAAATTAATATTTTATTGATTTGCATTTGATCAGATTCTCTCAAGTACCTAAAGTCTGAATCCTAGTTCTGGAATCAAATCATTGCCTGGTATGCCTCTAAAGAATTTTCCCATCACCGTCACCCAGTGGTTCCACAACATGGAGCAGTTCTTACCTCAGGGGACATGTGGCAATGTCTAGAGACATCTCTGTTGTTATAATGGGAGGTTGGGACGGGGAAATTAGGTAGATGTTGCTAGTATCTAGTAGGTAGAGCCCAAAAATACTGTTAAATATTCTACAATGGACAGGACAGCCTCCTACAACATAGAATTTTCTAGATCAAAATGCCAGTAGTACTGAGATTGAGAAACCATGCAGATCGTAGGTTTCTCAGTTTTCTTGTTGGCTTCTCTTTCTAGCCATTGAGAGCAGCTGCTCTAGGTAGTAACTCAGAGCTAATGTGTCCCTTCTTCCAGGATGGGTGACAGGGCATAGTTCTTCTTCTTTTTTAAAAAAACTTTATTTATTTATTTAGAGAATGCAAGTAGGGGGAGGGGCAGAGGCAGAGGGGGAATCTCAAGCAGACTCCCCGCTGAGTGCTGAGCTGGATGTAGGGCTTGATCTTGGGACCCTGAGATTATGACCTGAGCTGAAACCAGGAGTCAGATGCTCAACTGACTGAGCCACCCAGGCGCCCTGCGGATAGTTCTTTATAATGGGTAAATATCTTCTCTGCTAGGGTGCTTGGGGATGAGCCTGGAGCATTAGGCTTCTCTCATATTTTGTTTCTGATGGTCACATGCTCTAATTTTAGTTTAGGTATATTTAGTTTTCATCCTTGTAAATTGGAAGATTATCAGCCATCTTGGATTTGTGGTGAAAGACTGAAAAGATTTATTAAGACTTCACTCAAAGTATGCTGCTTTTTTGAATGACCTTATGAAGACTGCTGCATAGTTGGCAATATACCAACATCCTAAGATTTTTTTTTTTTTTTTTTTACTAAATATCCTATAGTTCCATCTTTAGGAGGCTCATAGTCTAATTTACAAGACATGGCAGTTTACCAGCTGCTTTTTTTATTTAGGATTGCCGACTTCTTAACCTACAATGGAGGGATGCCAAACACCCTCCACTTTTATACTGACTCAGTTCCACATTTTAGGACTGTCACTTGTATTGCCTCATTTCTGGCATAAATTTTATATTTGTCCAGCTTCTTTTAGATTGGAGTGGTAGAAACCCAGTTAAGAAAAATTATTCCCACATCTGTAACTGGCACCTTCATCCTTGTTCTCGCTCAGACCTCAAACCTTGAAGTTATCCTTGATTCTTTTTCTCTTATTTACCCCACACAATCAGCATATTCGTTGGCTTCAAAATACATCTGAAATCTGACCAAGTTCTCACCACCTCCATCTGGGGTTCACTCTGGTTCAACACAATCCATCCTGTCTTCCTCGTGACTCCTAACAAGGTTCCCACTACTACTTTGGCTCTCAGATAATTAGCCTCAGAATATTAGTGTCATCCTTTTAAAAAGTAAAAGATAATTTCTTTCTTTAGAACCTTGCAGTGGCCTCCCATGTAACTCAGAGTAGAAGCTCAAGTCCTCAAAATGAGCTAGTTTTGTTTTGCTCTCCTTCTCATGCAGGATCTTTCTCTGAACTCAGATTTTTCTGTTGTCTCTACCATTCAGGGCTCCTTGCTTGTCCTTACACAAGTGCTTCACACTTATTATTCCCCTGGCCTGGTATGTTCTTTTCCAGTTATCTATCCGTAGCATACTTCCTTATCTCCCTTAGGTTCTGGCTGAAATATCACTTCATGTTCTAAGTCGTTGATGAATAACATCAGTTTGAAATTGCCTACCTCTCCCATACTTCTTGTTACCTTTTCCTGCTTTTTCTTTTCTTTTAAAGGTTTATTTTATTATTTTTTAAAAATATGAGTTCAGATAATTAACATACAGTGTATTATTAGTTTCAGAGGTAGAGGTCTCCAGTGATTCATCAGTCTTACACAACACCCAGGTGTTCATCACATCACATTCCTTCCTTAATGCCCATCACCCAGTTACCCCATCCCTTTTTCTCCCTTCCCCTTTAGCAACCCTCAGTTTGTTTCTTATAATTAAGAGTATCTTATGTTTTGTCTCCCTCTCTGATTTCATCTTCCCCTATGATCCTCTGTTTTGTTTCATAAATTCCACATATGAATGAGATCATATAATTCTTGTTCTCTGATCAACTTATTTCACTTAGTATAATACCCTCTAGTTCCATCCATATTGTTGAAAATGGCAAGATTTTATTTTTTGATGGCTGAGTAGTAGTCCATTATATATGTATACACCACATCGTTATCCATTCATCTGTCAATGGACATCAGGGCTCTTTCCATAGTTTGACTATCGTGGACATTGCTGCTGTAAACATTGGGGTGCAGGAAACCCTTCGCTTCGCATTACTACATTTGTATCTTTGGAGTAAATATCTAGTAGAACAATTGCTGGGTCGTAGGGTAGCTCTATTCTCAACTTTTTAAGGAACCTCCATACTGTTTTCCAGACTGACTGCACCAGCTTGCATTCCCACCAGCAGTGTAAGAGGATCCTCATTGCCTCCTTGCCAACATCTGTCATTTCCTGTCTTGTTCATTTTAGCCATTCTGACTGGTGTGAGGTGATATCTCATTGTGCTTTTGATTTGTATTTCCATGGTGCTGAGTGATACTGAGCATTTTTTTTCATGTGTCTGTTGGCCATTTGTATGTCTTTGGAGAAATGTCTGTTCTTGTCTTCGGCCCATTTCTTGATCAGATTATTTGTTTTTTGGGTGCTGAGTTTGATGATTTTTATAGATTTTGGATACTAGCCCTTTATCCGATAAGGCATTTGCAAATATCTTCTCCCATTCTGTTGGTTGTCTTTTGGTTTTATCAACTATTTTCGTTGCTGTGCAAAAGATTTTTAGCTTGATGAAGTCCCCATAGTTCATTTTTGCCTTTTGTTTCCCTTACCTTTTGAGATGTGTCTAGCAAGAAGTTGCTGCATCCAAGGTCAAAGAGGTTGCTGCTTGTGTTCTCCTCTAGGATTTTGATGGATTTCTGTTTTACATTTAGGTCTTTCATCCATTTTGAGTTTATCTTTGTGTCTGGTGTAAGAAAGTGGTCCATTTTCATTCTTCTGCACATGGATGTCCAATTTTCCCAGCACCATTTATTGAAGAGACTGTTCTTTTTCCAGTGGCTATTCTTTTCTGCTTTGTCAAAGATTAGTTGACCATACAGTTAAGGGTCCATTTCTCGGTTCTCTGTCCTGTTGTGTTGACCTGTGTGTCTGTTTTTGTGCCAGTACCATCCTGACTTGATGATAAAAGCTTTGTAATGGAGTTTGAAATAGGGAATTGTGATGCCACCAACTTTGGATTTCTTTTTCAAGATTCTTTTGGCTATTTAGTTATTTTTTTTCTGGTTCTATACATATTTTAGGATTATTTATTCCAACTCAGTGAAAAAGTTTATAATACTTTGATAGGAATTGCATTTGAATGCATAGATTGGGGCAGCCGGGTGGCTCAGTGGTTTTAGCGCCGCCTTCAGCCCAGGGCCTGATCCTGGAGACCTGGGATCGAGTCCCACGTCAGGCTTCCTGAATGGAGCCTGCTTGTCCTCCCTCTGCCTGTTTCTGTACCACTCTCTCTCTCTCTCTCTGTGTCTCTCATGAATAAATAAAATCTTTAAAAAAAATGAATGTATAGTTTGCTCTAGGTGGTATAGATATTTTAACAATATTTGTTCTAATCCATGAACATGGAACACTTTTCTATTTCTTTGTGTCTTTCTCAATTACTTTCATGAGCGTTCTATAGTTTTTTGAGTACAGATCCTTTGCCTCTTTGCTTAGGTTTATTCCTAGGTATCTTATGATTTTGGGTGCTATTGTAAATGGGGTCAACTCCTTAATTTCTCTTTCTCCCATCTCATTGTTAGTGTATAGAAATGTGACCGATTTCTGTGCATTGATATTATATCCTGCCAGTTTGCTGAATTCCTGTATGAGTTCTAGCAATTTTGGAGGGGAGTTTTTGAGGTGGAGACAGTGTCATGACATCTGCGAAGAGTAAGAGTGTGTTCTTTACCAATTTGGATGCCTTTTATTTCTTGTTGATGTCTGATCACTGAGGCTAGGACTTCTAGTACTATGCTGAACAACAATGCTGAGAGTGAATATCCCTTCCATGTTCCTGAGCTCTCAATTTTTCCCCATTGAGAATGCTATTCACTGTGGGCTTTTCATCTATGGCTTTTATTATACTGAGGCATGTGTTCCCCCTATCCCTACACTGTGAAGAGTTTTAATCAAGAAAGGATGCTGTACTTTGTCAAATGCTTTTTCTGTATCTATTGAGAAGATCATATGGTTCTTCTTTTTTTATTGATGTAGTGTATCACGGTGATGGATTTATGGATTTTGAACCACCTTTGCAGCTCAGGAAAAAATCCCACTTGGTCATGGTGAATAATCCACGTAATGTACTTTTGGATCCTAATGGCTAGTATTTTGGTGAGAATTTTTGCATCCAGGTTCATCAGGGATATTGGTCTGTTAGTCTCCTTTTTGGTGGGGTCTTTGTCTGGTTTGGGGATCAAGGTAATGCTGGCCTCATAGTAAGAGTTTGGAAGTTTTCCTTCCATTTCTATTTTTTAAAAGAGCTTTAGAAGAATAAGTATTATTTCTTCTTTAAATGTTTGGTAGAATTCCCTTGGGAAGCCATCCAGCCCTGGACTCTTTTTGGGAGAATTTTGATTACTGCTTCAATATCCTTGCTGGTTATGGGTGTGTTCAGGTTTCCTATTTATTCTTGTTTCAGTTTTGGTAGTTTATATGTATCTAGGAACACATCCATTTCTTCCAGATTGCCTAATTTGTTGGCATATTGTTGCTTATACTATGTTCTTATAATTGTTTGTACTTCCTTGGTATTGGTTGTGATCTCCCTTTCATTCATGATTTTATTTGGATCCTTTCTCTTTTTTTTTTTTGGATAAATTTGGGCAGGGGTTTATCAATCTTACTAATTCTTTCAAAGAACCAGCTCCTAGTTTTGTTGATGTATTATGTTCTTTTGGTTTCAATTTCATTGACTTTCGCTCTAATCTTTATTATTTCTCTTCTCCTGCTGAATTTAGGCTTTACTTGCTGTTCTTTCTCCAGCTCCTTGGGGTGTAAGGTTAGGTTATGTACTTGAGACCCTTCTTGTTTTTTGAGAAAGGCTTGTGTTGCTATATACTTCCCTCTTAGGGACCACCTTTGCTGCATCCCAGAAGTTTTGAAAGTTGTGTTTTCATTTTTGTTTGTTTCCATGGATTTTTAAATTCTTTAATTTCCTGGTTGACCCATTCATTCTTTAGCAGGATGCTTTTTAGTCTCTATTTGAATTCTTTCCATGTTTCCTCATGTGACTGAGTTCCAGTTTTAAAGCATGTGGCCTGAAAACATGTAGGGAATGATCCCAGTCTTGGTACCAGTTGAGACCTGATTTGTGACCCAGTAAGCGATCTATTCTGGAGAATGTTCCACATGCACTAGAGAGAAACGTGCATTCTGTTGCTTTAGGATGGAATGTTCTGAATATATCCATGAAGTCCATCTTGTCCAGTGTGTCATTCAAAGCCCTTGTTTCCTTATTTATCTTTGCTTAGATGATCTGTCCATTGCACTGAGTGGGATGTTAAAATCTCCTACTATGATTATATTATCATCAATGTGTTTCTTTAATTTTGGTATTAACTGGCTTGTATAATTGGCTGCTCCCATGTAAGGGCATAAATATTTACAGTTGTAAGATCTTGTTGGATAGACCCTTTATTTATGATATAGTGTCCTTCCTCATCCCTTATTATAGTCTCTGGTTTAAAACCTAATTTGTCTGATATAAGGATCGCCAACCCAGCTTTCTTTTGATGTCCATTATCATGAGAAATGGTTTTCCACCCCCTCACTTAAAATCTGGAGGCGTCTTTGGGTCTGAAATGAGTCCCTTGCAGACAGCATATTGATGGGTCTTGCTTTTCTATCCAATCTGATATCCTGTGTCTTTTGATTGGGGCATTTAGCCCATTTACATTCAGAATAACTATTGAAAGGTATGAATTTAGTGCCTTGTATTACCTGTAAAGTCACTGTTTCTGTATATTGTCTCTGTTCCTTTCTGGTCTGTGTTACTTTTGGGCTCTGTCTTTTCTTAAAGGATCCCTTTTAATATTCCTTGTAGAGCTGGTTTGGTGATCACAAATTCTTTTAGTTTCTGGAAGCTTTTTAGCTCTCTGATTTTAATGACATCCTAGCTGGATAAAGTATTCTTGGCTGCATGTTTTTCTCATTTAGCACCCTGAATATATCATGCCAATCCTTTCTGTCCTGCCAGCTCTCTGTGGATAGGTCTGCTGCCAGTCTATTGTTTCTACCCTTGGAGGTTATGGATCTCTTGTCATGAGCTGCTTTCAGGATTTTCTCTTTGTCCCTTAGATTTGCAAGTTTCACTATTGTGTGTGTGTGTGTGTGTGGGGGGGGGGGGTTTGACCTATTTTTATTGTTTTTGAGGAGGGTTCTCTGTGTCTCCTGTACTTGAATGCCTGTTTCCTCCCCAAGATTAGGGAAGTTTTCCACTATAATTTGCTCCAGTATACCTTCTGCCTTTCTCTCTCTCTCTCTTTCCCTTTCCTCTTCTTTTGGGATCTCAGTTATTCTAATGTTGTTTTGCTTTATGGTATCACTTATCTCTTGAATTTTTCCCTCATGATCTAGTGTTGTTTATCTCAGTTTCCTTATTCTCCATCAGTTTTTATTCTGTATCACTAATTCTCTTTTATCATTTATCCTAGCATTTAGAGCCTACATTTTTTATTGCATCTTATTGGTAGGTAGCCTTTTTAAAATTTCAAATTGATTAGATTTTAGTTCTTTTATTTCTCCAGAAAGGGATCCTCTAGTGTATTCCATGCTTTTATTTCAAGCCCCACTAGTATCTCTGTAATCAACATTTGAACTCTAGTTCTGACATCTTACTTGTGTCCATACTGATTAGATCCCTGGCAGTCAGTACTCCTCTTGTTTTCTTTTTTTTGAGGTGAGTTTTTCTGTCTTGTCATCCTGCCCAGAGAATAGGTGAATGAGAAAACAAAGTACTAAAATGGCAACATCAACTTCAGAGAAATATACTCTAAAGAAATCAGAAGAGACCCAAACCAAAAAAAAAAAAAAAAAAAGAGAGAGAGAGAGAGACAGAGAGACAGAGAGAAAATTTAATTAGGTGAACAGAACAGAGCAATACACTGGATTCTGTATGAATTTTGGTACATTTGTTAGAAAACTAGATCCCAAAATTGAAAAGAAAGAAAAACATATATGTACAAAAATAAAATTAAATATAATGAAAGGATAGAATGTAACTGTAAAAATGAAAATTAAAAGGGGCACCTGGGTGGCTCAGTGGTTGAGTGTCTGCCTTCTGCTCAAGTTGTGGTTCCAGGGTCCTGGGATTGAATCCTGCATCAGGCTCCCTGGGGAGCCTACTTCTGCCTCTGCCTGTGTCTCTGCCTTTCTATGTCTCTCATGGATAAATAGATAAAAAATGTAAAATTAAAAGACAAAATAAAGACAATATAAAGAGACAGGTGAACAGAGCAGAGCAGTACACTACATCATGGGTGTATTTTGATCTGCTAGAGGAAGTTATGTCCCAAAATCGTAAAGAAAGGAATATTTACATATATATACAAAAAATAAAATTGACCAAATTAAAACTATAGAATGTGATTGGAAAGATGAAAATTAAAAAAGACTTAAAAAAAGAGTATCATCAGACACTAGATTCTGGATGTTTCTTGGTCTGTTAGAAGAAACCACATTCCAAAATCATAGTCAAAGAAAAACTTATAAATATAGAAAAATAAAATTAAATACAATGAAAGGATAGAATGTAACTGTAAAAATGAAAGTTAGGAAAGACTTCAAAAAGAGTTGATAAAAGAAGAAATTGGCTGGAGAGAAAAAAAATTTAAATTGAAAGACTAAATAATCAGGAGAAAAAAACCCCATGGATTCTATATACTCTCCCCTTGACGCTGGAGTTTTGCATTCTGTGTGACTGGGCAAAGTTGGTCCTCAGGCCCCTGGGTAGCTCAGTGGTTGAGCATCTGCTCAGGGCGTGACCCCGGGGTCCTGGAATCGAGTCTGGCATCAGGCTCCCCGTAGGGAGCCTGCTTCTCCCTCCGCCTGTCTCTCTGCCTCTCTCTCTGTATCTCTCATGAATCAATAAATATGATCTTTAAAAAAAACAAAGTTGGTCTTAGCCAGATGCTGTTGCCCTTCTGCGGGAGGGGCCTGTTGTGCTGATTCTCCAGTGTTTGGGGTAGTGGACTTGCACCCCCCCCCCACCATGTGGTGGACTTGCTTGCACCCTCCCTGCTAGGTGGTGGACTTGCAGTCTCCCCACCAGGTGGTGGACTTGCACCCTCCTCACCAGGTGGTGGACTTGCACCCCCCCGCCAGGTGGTGGACTTGTATACCCTCCCCTGCCAGGTGGTGGACTTGCACCCCCCCTGCCATTTGGTGGACTTGCATCCTCCCCCTGCCAGGTGGTGGACTTGCACCCTCCCCCTGAGATGTGGTAGACTTGCACCCCTCCTGCCAGGTGGTGGACTTGTATCCCCTCCTGCCAGGTGGTGGACTTGCACCCCCCTGCCACGGCGCCGGGCTACATGTAAGTGGCTCCAGGCTGCTCTGTGATCCCTGAAGGGTGGCCGTGCAGCTTTAGAGGGTGGGGTACAAAAGCAGCCTCCCAGTGTCCAGGTCAGAGTGGACAGCTTGGGGCCCCTCCTCAGCACGCCCTCAGAGGTAAGCAGTTACTCCTCCCTCTGCTCTCTGTCCACACTCTGTGCTCACCCAGCCTGTGACAGGCATTTCTATCTCAGGCACATGACCCTATTTCTAGTCTCCAAATCCTGCAGACTCCTGGGCTTACACCCCCGACCCTCTTTTGGGGGGTGGTCTTTTTAAATTTTTTTTTAAAAGATTTTATTTATTTATTCATGATAGACATAGAGAAAGAGAGAGAGAGGGGGGGTTGTGCAGAGACCAGGCAGAGGAAGAAGCAGGCTCCATGCAGGAAGCCCGACGTGGAACTTGATCCCGGGACTCCAGGATCGCGCCCTGGGCCAAAGGCAGGCGCCAAACCGCTGAGCCACCCAGGGATCCCTGGGGGGTGGTCTCGTGGTGGTCCTGCCACTTGTTGGGCCCCTTGACCCATCCTGCAGGGGTTCATGGTTTGTGGCCACCTGGAACTGGCACCCTTGGTCTTCGTGTGACCCCCAGGATCCTGAGACCACACTACCCCCCTTCAAATTCCACCCCCTCTTTGCTGCCTGAGCACCTCACAGGCAGGGATGTCCCTCACCAGAGCAGACTTCTAGAAGTTCTGATTTTGTACTCTGCTGGTCCACCAACCACTTTCTGGTAGCCTGCTGCTGGGGGCTCCCTCCCCTTCCCTCATTTATCTTCCATATATCACCTTGATTCACTTCTCCACACTTCCTACCTTGCAGAAAGCAGTTGCTTTTCTATTTGTAGAGTTGCAGCAATTCTTAGATCTCCAGTTGAGTTTGCAGGTGTTCAGAATAGATTTAGTAGTTATCTAGCTGGACTCCTGAGACCAGACAAAACCAAGGTCTCCTGCTCCTCTGACGTCTTGGACTCCACCTTTTTTTTTTTTTTTTTCCGATTAATTTATTTGTTTTGGAGAGAGAAAGAGAGAATCTTGAACAGATTCTGCACTGAGTATCGTGTCGGATGCAGGGATCGATCTAAATTTAACCGGAATTAAATTTTGGTTAATCACAATTGAGTGTTACTTATTCGAGAAGTAGAAGGGATAGAGGTGGGAAATAGAAGTATGTGCTATGAGGGTGAGAGGCAAGGGAAATGCCAAAGACACATAATTTTAGACTGGCTTTCAGGGTCATGCAGCTATAGGGTGGCACTTGTATGACTCTGAGAGTGGATGTCTCCATACATTTTGCACCCCAGTTACCTTTCTTACCTCATGAAGAGAAGCACATTTAAGGAATAGGAACTATATTTTTACTATGATTGTAAGTTAAAGATGGTAGCCTGTGTGGCTGGGGAAGTTGGTGGGGAAGATTAAGGTGCATTAAAAAATAGTTATTATGCATTTTCAACTTGTCTATAGAAACCTTTGCTGAGCTCCAATGAGGAGGATAATATCTTGGAGGTAACCCGAAGAATATAGTTTTTACTCATAGGTTTATAGTCATTTAAAAAAAGAAATGTTCCATTTAGAAATGCTGCCATGGAAATTGCTACTTCTTTTTAACCCAAACTATTTCGATATCTTTTGGAAAATAGGGTTTTTATTCATTGAAAAATAAAAATTATAGAAACACATCACGTTGGAGAGTGACACATAAATAACACGTGGGTGTTTTGACTAGCTTCCTTGAGCAAGACACTCGAAACTGCTCAATGTTGGGTATGAAATCTTAGTTGAATAGTTACATTTCTTGTTCTTAGGTCTTTAAAGATAATTTTCTATATCACAGTGAAGGACCCAAATATGAAATTCTAGGTATTTTCAGCTATCTTTTTTGATAGAGAAATGGCTAAAAAAAATTTCAAAGTAAATGGATTGTCCAGTAATTTTGGGGTGTGTCTCTGGAGTGGAATTAGATACCATATCTAATAGATAACATAGAATTACATTTAGGTGCACACTCATACCTTTTGTTCTTTGGATCTATAAGTAATCAGGTTTACTGTATTATATCTAAGGGGTTTAACTGAAGATACACTAATGACAGCAGCATGATTAAAATTTTCACATTTAGGGCAGCCCGGGTGGCTCAGTGGTTTAGCACTGCCTTCAGCCCAGGGCATGATCCTGGAGACCCGGGATCGAGTCCCGCATCAGGCTCCCCGCATGGAGCCTGCTTCTCCCTCTGCCTGTGTCTCTGCCTCTCTCTCTGTGTTTCTCATGAATAAATAAAATCTTAAAAATTTTTTTTTTTCACATTTAAGTATCCTTTAAAGTCATGAATTTTATCATTTAATGTAAAAACTCTTGTCAAAGCCTTCCTTTACACCAAAGTGTACAAGTTGGGAAAAGCCATGATCTCCCTTGGAAATTCGTTCATTCAGTATTTACTTGTTTGGTGGCTGCAGTGTTCCAGGGATTATGTAGGATGCTGGCTCTGTTAAGATGATAACCCCTGTCCTCAATCATGTCACAGTTTAATGGAAGAAGAGGGATGTAATAATACTTTCATTATATGTAGGTTAGATTTCCAACCAGTTCTAGCTTTGGGAACCTTGCCAAATCTACAGGACAATATATACTTGTCCAGGGGCCAAGAAGAAGCCCTTTGGAAATGAGCAGAAAGCTTAGAAAAGTAGGAGACTTGGAAGATATTCCTGTCATACTTTGGCTAGTTTCTTGACCAGAGGGAAGGATTTATCTTATAGGTAACCTTCATGAAATGTCCTCTGATTCTTGTGAAAGTCAAGGAAGTAGGGGAAATGACAGGAAAAAAGAATAGGCAAACAAGAAAGAGAAGCTTCAGAGAATGGGAGGGCTTGGCTTATAGCCAAGAAATTGGGATTAGAAATACAAGGCCCTGGGGCAGAAAATGAGGCACAGTGACAGAGCTGTAAGGGACATATGTTGACGTCAGTGGTAGAGAAGAGAGCGAGTGACCAAGAAGCACCTTAGGAATTCTCCTAGTTATAAGAATTGAGAGAAGAGCCGATGGAGGAGTCAGGCTTTGGCATGCTTAGGCATATTAGAGACAATACGAGTTTGTTGGGAGAATCTTTCCTAAACCTTCTCAGCCTTTCAGAGGTTTTCTTACGCAGTTAATTACTCCTTTAAGCTGCAGTAATATTTTAACAAATGTACTTACTTGCTGCTTTTGATATGCTTCAAACCTGAAATTAGTTTTATGATCTGAAAATGGAGAAAAACATGAATTACCTATTCAAAACTGAGGGGCTAGGTTAGGGGAAAAGGGAAGACATGTTACTCATCGAGAAGGTTGTGGGAAGAAAGAGGAGAGTAAGCAGGGATAGAGACGTTTGGTAAATACAGCATTCTTCTTATCGCGGTGACTCTGCTACACCGTCACGGCTAACTTCCGATGGTAGCCTGCCCTGTGTGCTCCACGTGTGCATTTTCGCTTTTTCTCCATAGTGAACATTGCTGACTCCTTGAATTTCTTCTTGCAGCTCCTGTTTTCTGGCCAGACCTGTGGTCGTTCCAGTGAGACTCCACTGCACATTTTCTCAAGGGTCTTCCTCATCCCTAATGTGTAATCCTTCAACATGGACCTGCTGCTTTAGCTAAGACATGACCAGCAATGAACAGTAGTAAGGTAGGATTACTTCACTCTTTGTGAATTGCTAGGCTCTGAAACCATGAAAGAGTTTTGACTTGTCTTGATTTTGTGGTGTCTGTGTTATTCTATTTACTCCACCATTTCCTATTTCAGTTATGTATTTTTTGTCATTTATCCTACTGAATTCTGTCTCATTTGCGATATAACTATTGGTTTTTTCAGCTAACATTTATGATCATCAGAATCCCAATCTATAACCCTTTCCAGCTTGTGTGTCCACTAGTCCTGTATTTTCAACCACCTGACACCAAACTCAGTATATCTTATTTTCTTCCCAGTCTCTCCTCTGGTTTTTGTATTTCAGTTAATAGCATTATTAGTCACATTGTTCAGTAAGTCATATATTCATTTACTGTTTCATTCATTTGTTTGCTGTATATCAATACACTTCTATTAAGTATCAGGCAGTTTGCTGCTTCTGGGGACATGATGATGCATAAGCTGGACAGTCCATCCTTATAGCTTATATAAGATCTGGGGATCTGATGTGCAACTGGGTGGCTGTAATTAACAGTACTGTATTACGTACTTGAAATTTGTTAAGAGAGTGGATCTTAAATGTTATCACCACACACACGCCATCATAATTATGTGGAGAGATAGAGATGTTAACCTTATTGGGGTAATCATTTTGTACTGTATACATAGATCTGGTCATCATGTTGCACACCTTAAAACTTACCTATGTTGTATGTCAGTAATATCTTAATAAAGCTGGGGGTGGTGGAGGGAAAGAAGGAATAGGGGGTATAAGCACTTTATGCAAGAGTTTGGTGAGTTTGAGGAACATCAAAAAGCCCAGTGTTGCTGACTTAGTGAGAGAGGCAGAGATGGGTAGGAAGAGGTTTTAAAAATATGCAGGGTTTTGAACAGTTTGGTAGGAAGCTTGTATTTTATTCTAGATTATATCATCGTTTGAGCTGTCGTGTGAGGAATGGACTGACCGGCCAGGTGAAAGTGAAAGCTGGCAGTTGTAGGAGCGGAGGTGAGATAGTGGTGGCCCGGTAAGGTGCCAGCAACATGGAACAGAGAGGTGGATGGATTTGAAACACATCTGAATCAGAATTTGTGGGACTTTGAATAGTTTGGGTATGGAAACATAACATTCTGAAGGATGACTCTGAGATTTTTGGGTTTTAAGCAACTGGGTGGATGAGCAACTGGGTAGATGCTGGCATCATGCCCAGAAACCTTTTAGACAACTATCTTTGCCATTATGTCAAAGATCGGTTATTTCACCGAAAGGGAAATTAATTATAATGTTAGAAATAATGTTAGTGCTGGAAATAAAACCATCTGGCAAATTTGTAATATGTACTGGTTAATACTTTGTTTTGCTTTTTCCCTTGAAATTTAATTTATATGACTTTCTGTTTTTATTTTATTAAAAATCTTTTTGATTTGAGTATAGTTGACACCCAGTGTTACATCAGTGTCCAGTGTACCACAGAATGATCAACAAGTTTATACATTATGCTGTGCTCACCACAAGTGTAACTACTCCCCTCTGTCACCACGCAGTGCTGTTATACTATCATTGTCTACATTCCTTGGTGGTGGCTTTTAATTTCTATGACTTTTGATTGTTTTTTAAGGATTTTATTTATTTATTCATAAGAGACAGAGAGGCAGAGACACAGGCAGAGGGAGAAGCAGGCTCCCTCCGGGGAGCCTGTTGTGGGACTTGATCCTGGGACTCTGGGGTCATGCCCTGAGTTGAAGGCAGATGCTCAACCTCTAAGCTACTCAGGCGTCCCTATATTTTTATATTTATATAAGTTAATAAATTATGTAGTTTATATATAAATTTTATATATAAAAAATAGTTAATATATTAAATACTTCTGGAGTTAATATAATAAAAAGTTAATAAAGATATATTTATGTCCTTATATATATATTTTACATGTTTATATATATTTTATAGCTTTATTTTATATATATTAAAGATTTATATATATTTATATATTTTGAAGATTTATTTATTTATTTTAGAGAGAATGAGGGAGAGAGAGTGCAAGGAAGGGAGGAGCAGAGGGAGAGAAACTCAAGTAGACTCTGTACTGAGTCAGAGTCTGACTCAGGGCTGGATCCCAGGACCCTGACCTAAATCATGACCTGAGTCAAAATTAAGAGCCTGGCGCTTAACCTACTGAGCCACCCAAGTGCCCCGTTTCTATATTTAAAATCATTTAAAACTATATTAGAAAGATTGTGATAATATAAATTTTTTGTTATGCCTATCCTAATAATTTCCTGCATGGTTATAATATCAATATCACATATAAGAAAATTAACATTAATTTAAGAATATCTTTAAACATAATGGTCCTTATTCAGATCTCCCCAATTGTCCCTAAAATTTTTTCTTTAGAATTTTGGATCCAGGAGTCAATCAGGTTTCATGCATTGCAATTGATTCTTTTTTTTTTTTTTTAAATGTTTATTTATTTATGATAGTCACAGAGAGAGAAAGAGAGAGAGGCAGAGACCCAGGCAGAGGGAGAAGCAGGCTCCATGCACCGGAAGCCCGATGTGGGATTCGATCCCAGGTCTCCAGGATCGCGCCCTGGGCCAAAGGCAGGTGCCAAACCCCTGCGCCACCCAGGGACCCCCGCAATTGATTCTTATGTCTCCTTTATTCTCTTTTAATTTTGAACAGTCCTTTTTTGTTTTTCATGATTTATATTTTCTTTAAGAGATACAGTTTGTGTATACTTAATGTCTTTCTTGGGAATTGCCTGGTTCCTTCGAACCTTATTCATCTAAAACTTACTTGCAATTTGTTTCTTTTCCTTCCAGTTCTCAGAGGTTGCTAGAAATAAAAGTGTTTATTCCAAGCTTTTTTAAAAAACCGTCATTCCATCATTAAGTAGACATTGGCTGAGGTTTTTACATTTGGTTGCATTAAATTAAAGATAAGGAAACTGTGGGAGATCCATGTTGTATTTGATCCACTGACACCTGTCAGCAAATGAAATTCATTTAAAACAACAGAAGTCTGAAGGAGCTCCTCCACTACCTACCATTACCCACTCCCACCTTCTAACCACTTGGTTATACCTAGGAATGTATATCTAGTTGCCATGGACGTTATAAAGCAGTATCAGTCTAAGGTTCTGTCTTTGAAAAATGCCCAATTTCAAGCAGGAAGCAGATTAAAATGCGAATGATGAATAAACCCGTTAGTAGAGACAACCAGAGCTAAGCATGAAGAGGTCCTCTCTGGTGCTTGTGTGGAATGGCATTCAGTTCTCTCCTTTCTTGCTCGCTTCTGAGTTTTACAGATTTGGTTGGTTTTCTTTAAGTGTTATATGGCATTTAGGAACAAGTGGTGTTTTGGGGGGAAGGAGTAGGAGGAACTTGTAAGCAGCATTTTTAAAGAGGGGAAGAGTCCTATTTGGTTGAGAGGATAGAAAAAAGTGTCAGTGAGGAAGGGACTACTCATGGTGGTTTAGGGAGGTCTGTGAAGCCTTCTCCTTCTTTTTGTTCCAGCTGGGTTTAGGTTATACTCTGTGCTTTTACTACACTTTATCCTGGGATCCCTTATAGCAGTTATTGCCGTGTGTTAAAACTGCCTATATAGTAAGCTCCCTGAGGCTGCGGCCAAATTTTTTTTTTTTTTTTTTAAATCTCTGTGTACCCAGGGCCTCACTCATTGCCTGGCATATTGTAGACATTGAGTAAATACTTATTGGATAAATGAATGAATGAATGAATGAATGAATGGAAGACTTTTACTAAGCCCTAGTACAAAAAGACAGGTTCCTTTTTTGGGCAGCCACAGTAATGGTTGGACCTGATTTGATTGATTCATTGTTGAGGTGCTCAGTTAGAGCTGGAATTCATTTAGGAGACTAGGAAAGGGACAGAGATGAAACCAGAGCACTGTATGAGTCGTGATACAATTGGGAGATTTTTCAGAGAAGTAGCTATCATGAAGATGTAAGCACTGTTGTCATTTGGTAAATAAAATAAATATATTTGAAAGAGAACATTTTTTTAATATTAAGCATTCCATCTGTGAAATTTGATCTTTACTTTCTTAACATTCAGTCTTGAAATATTTGTTGAGGAGTGGTTAGGTGGCACCGTCAGTTAAGCTCCTGACTCTTGGTTTTAGCTCAGGTCATGATCTCATGGGTTTTGGGATTGAGCCCAGCACTTGGCTCTGTGCTTAGCGGGAAGTCTGCTTAGAGAGTCTCTCCCTCTGTCCCTCTGACTACATGCTTGTGCACACGCACATGTTCTTTCTCTAATGAAAACATCTCTTAAAAAAAAAAAAAGTTTGTTGGGAAGTCTTTTCCTTATATTTTTTTATGTTATAAAACAGATACATGCTTAGGATAAATACGCAAATTAGAAATAGATAAAATAGAAAGTGACATTCTTCTTACTATTCCAGGTCTCAGTCTTCAGAAGGAGCTAATGTTAACAGTTTGATTTATATCAAATTGGTTTTTGAAAAAAAAAATATATATTTAGAAGCACATGTTTATGTTTGTATAATTTTAAAAATAGGTCACTGATGTACATGTTCTGAAATTTGCTTTTCCTGCTTATCCTTTGATTTTTATCTATGTTCCATATAATTCCAAAAATTTTTGGATATATAGGAGGACAGAAACACCAGCAGAGAGTAATAGCATACAACCAGAGCAATTGGATATATAGGGAAGATAAAATTTAAGGAGCTCAGAATAAGAAAAATACCTGCTAATTTATATTAGTATAATTGCTTTGATTTAGAAGTACTTCTCTTTGACTTCTTTAACCTACCTGAAATTATAAAAGGAATTATTTTTTCTTATGCATTGTAGAATAAACACGTAAGAGATAGAGTAAAACTTTAAGATTTATTGAGTACATTTATTGTGAATAGGACACCCTTTCATTACTGAGTGGTATTATAACAAAGGGCAGAGGCCAAGAAGCCATCTGGAGTAGGCGATATGAACACAGTCCTGAAGGTACTGATTAGTAAAGCTTTTTTAAAAAAATGGCTAGAGGAAATGAAGAAGGATTGACTCAGCTGAAAGTTGTTAGGGCAAATGCAATAGAAAGATAGGAGGTCAGGGAAAATCAACTGATTTAATATTTATAGGGAAAGAAGTAGGGAAGTTACATGCCCAAGTTTGCCTGGGACAGTTCTGGAATAATAAAGAACAGCACCTCATTTTACTTTTAAAAATATCCCAGTTCTGGATGATCGGTGGCATCACCCTTAAAGGGAGAGAATATGGGGGTCCCGATAAATTTTAGAGAATATACTTCAATCAGTGGGTGGCTGGAGATATTTTAGAGGTTAAAGAGTGGATGTGGTAATAGTTAACAGTACTGGAAGAATGGTATAGTAGGTTATGGCCTAAAACTAGAATTTTGAAGTTTACCTTTGCAGAGATGAAACAGTTTAAGATTTAGGCTATGGGCAGTAGCAGTGGGTGGTTGAAATGAAGTTGGGTTGAATGGATCTTTGGAGAAGAGAAAGACTATAGAGGTTAAAATTTCCATGGATGAGGATATGAATTGGGTTAGAGAATAAGATTTGGGGGCAAGTGGAGACTGGAGACTGAAAGGAAGATTTGGAGACAACAAAGCTAGGTGGGGTAGGACTTGGTAGAGCTGAATGAGAAGAGATTTTTGAATGAAATTGGAAGGGCAGTGATTTGGACGTGGCACTAGGGAATCAGGATAATATTACCCATCCATCTACCTCCCAAGCCCCCCAGCCCCATGGGTAGAGGTGGTACAATGTAGGGAAGGTTTATCCTCCGCCTGTGAACACTGTGTTTTTGGGGATCCAGGTTTCAGATAGGGTAGGCAGTTGAAGGGTAGAGATTTCGGGAAGTTCATTTACAAACTAAATGGAATTCTAGAGGAACAACTTGGGAAGACAAGACTTTAGAGAAAGGATGGAACAGGAGTGGGAATTAGACCTTGCCTTTCGAGAAAGGACTTGTCTTATAAAAAGAAGCCAAGAACGGAACAGACTCTCCTCGGTATTCTAAACAGTGGCATGGGCAGCTCTGGTGGCGCAGAGGTTTGGCGCCTGCCTTTGGCCCAGGGCGTGATCCTGGAGACCCGGGATCGAGTCCCGCGTCGGGCTCCCTGCATGGAGCCTGCTTCTCTCTCTGCCTCTCTCTCTGTCTTTCTCTCTGTTGCTCATGAATAAATAAATAAATAAAATCTTTAAAAAACAAAACAAAACAGTGGCGTGAGGGGCCCTGTCATTGCAGGGTAGAAACTGGCTTTGGATTAGTTCATTTAAATTATAACTTAGGAAACCTCTATGGTTGCCATTCTGCTACTGTGTGCCTTTAATGAACCTATGTGAAAGGAGACATAATGGATTTTGAAATTATTTTGACTTCTTCCTGTATTGCTCTTCTCTTTGAAGGGAAAAAATTGCTTGGCCTTAATTTGAACACTGAGCTCTTTTTATAATAATTGATCATATAGGAAGAGTAAAAGGTTAAGAAGTGTCTAGATAATGGTTGTATCTCAATTTAGACCATACAAGGTCGTGTGCATTGTGGCCATACTTAATGTTTTTAATCTTTGTTCTCGTTTTCCTTCAGATCAACAATTTTTCACCAACATGTCCCTCATTTTCCTACCCTTGTGACCTTGCTTGTGTTTAAACTTCTACTTGGAAAGTAACCCTCCTTCATCACTTGCTTTTCCGTGTTCTGTCTTGTGTGGGTGCTATCTCTCTCTCTCATGCTTTATTAGTAATGACTACTTTTTAATGTCTCTCCAAAGCCAGGCACGTTATATATCCTATCTCCTATAATCTTCATAACAACCCTGCAAAGTAGGTGTTACTATCCCAATTTTATTATTATTTATTTTTATTTTTTAAAGATTTTTATTTATTCATGAAAGACAGAGAGAGAGGCAGAGACACAGGCAGAGGGAGAAGCAGGCTCCATTCAGGGAGCCTGATGCAGGACTCGATCCTGGATCCTGAGATCACACCCTGAACTGAAGGCAGACGCCCAACTGCTGAGCCACCCAGACATCCCTACTACCCCAATTTTAAAGATAAGAAAATCAGGCTTCCAGAAGTTTAATTAAAATGCAGTTATACAGCTATTAAATGGTAGAGTTACCCAGAACTGTTTCCAGGGCCACCTCCTGTGTACACACTTGCAGATAAACACGTGTATATGTGCTCTCTTCTTAAGTATCCCTCAAGGCTTGTTGGAGAGGTTCTCTCCCTCTTTCTTTTTTAATATTTTATTTATTTATTCATGAGAGACTCAGAGAGAGAGAGGCAGAGACACAGGCAGAGGGAGAAGCAGGCTCCATGCAGGGAACCCGACATGGGATTCGATCCCAGGTCTCCAGGACCAGGCCCTGGGCGGAAGGCGGTGCCAAACTGCTGAGCCACCCAGGCTGCCCCTCTCCCTCTTTTTTATTTTTTACTTTATTTTTATTTTTTTAAAGATTTTATTTATTTATTCATGCGAGACACTCACAGAGAGAGGCAGAGACACAGGCGGAGGGAGAAGCAGGCTCCAGGGAGCCCGACGTGGGACTCGATCCCGGGTCCCCAGGATTACGCCCTGGGCCGAAGGCGGCGCTAAACCCCTGAGCCACCCAGGCTTCCCCGTGTCCCTCTTTTTTAATTAGGAAATGCTCTCCAGCTTTCCTGAGGTGTAAGTGAGGTATAACATGTGTGTTTAAGGGGCACCATGTGATACAGGTAGATGTTGTGACATGACATTCTCCTCTTAAAAAGCCTTTTGGAGCTCTCCTACTCAGCTGAGCTCTTTCCCTTTTCTGTGTCCTTGTAGCACTTTATGCCTCATGCTTTTGTCTTCTGTGAAGCCTTCCTGGATGGCCTCTAGAAATGCGCACGCTTGTGTATCCCCGCTGAGTTTATAACACATTTGTCTTTGGGAACCTATTGGATGATAGGACAGTTGTTTATTTCCAGGTTCGTTACCCTTAGGAACTTGTGGGCCTTTGAGACTGGGGACTATAATCTTATGGATCTTGATATTCCCGGCACTGAGAAATATATCTGACACATAGATAGATGTTCACTACACGTTGCTGAATGAATTTTGAATGACGTGACGTGTATCATCATTACCCATGAAGTTGTCTGTTTAGTCTTAGTTCACCGTAAATTGTTTGACGGCAGTAACTGGAATTTTATTTTTGTACCCTTAATAGGATCTCTCCCAGAATTACTCAATAAATGCCTACTGATATATATTAGTACTTTAAAACAAAGAAAAAAATTCTGTTAATAATTCTTCTCTCCCCAAATAATTTTAAATGTCAGTACTTCACATACATTTCTAAAATTAAAAAGTAGTTAATTCAGAAACAAACATATTGTTCATTTGTGTATAGATCATGCAGTGTTCCTTCTCAGTTGGATATATTATCCGTTAATGTTGTTCCAGTAGGCTGGCTGGACAATCCAGTGCTGTTTCAGTTAAATTAACTTTTATTTTAAATTAAGCTAAAAGCAACACTTTCAAATAAAGCATGAGAGGAGTTTTAAATACTGAATCTGTAAGGTGGCCAAGGTCAGCATATATTAAGTGGAAATGAATGATGTGTCTTTATAGTTAAACTTTGGTGACTCCTCATTCCTGCCTGTATAACTGCTTATGAAAAAAACAGCTTACTTTGTATTCATATGACATCAGTTTTTTGGTTTGTAAATCTATTAGTTGCGTACTTGGTGGCTGACTTTGTTTTTGTCTTGCTGCAGGCAGCTTAAAATTTTGTTCCAATAGAGTCACCGTTTCTGATTTCTGTCAGTATTGAAACTTAGGAAAGGTAAGAAATACCATTAGATAACTACATTTGTACTTCAACTGATAAATGATTTTATATAGGCTTTATCAGTGAGCAAACATGCTAATAAAGTAATTTGAACCATAAACTGATTTTGATGGGTTTTATGAGTCAAGGATTATAAATTCCAACTCAGCTGAATTTCTTGCTAGCTTGTGAAAATATCTCTTGGGGGAAGAATGAAATACTTCCTCTTTCTATTACATAGTTTTTATTCACTTATTTGTATGTTTTTAAAATTCAGCATAACTCCATGGTGTATTTGAATCTCTTTGTCAATGTTAAAATAAAGAAAATACTTTGATCATAAGACATCATCTATGTTAAAAATAAATGAATCTTATTTGAAAGAATATTCAATACAGATGAAAATTTCTTTATGCTACATAAAAACAATATTTCCATCTGTATTCTCACAGAACCTAGAAATTGCCCGTTGTGAAGAGAAAAGTTTAAAAACAGGAGACATTTTAGAGTAAATACTTGCATATACCCTTATACTTAAGAAATACTATGGGAATTCTGTTATCCTACCAAGGAAACTAGTTATCTGTTTTATATTTTGCTATTTAATAAATACCTATTTTATTTAAAAGTATGTATGGATTTCTTTTATACAGTATGAACTTCTAATTTTTGAAAATATATCAATTTTTAATGGTTAAAGTTTTTGATGACTATGGTAAATTGAAAACTCCACATAACTCATTTGATTCTTAATAACAAGCTGAATAAAATTAATTTAAATAAACCTAAATAGTCAATAATTCATTAGTTTCATTATCTTCACTTTTTAAAAGATGCTATTTAAAGTAGACATCTTTACTAATACATGCATGCATTTTTGTTTAATACTGTTCCTGCTTGATTTGTACTTACTATCTACTAAATTATAGATATTTTTATTTTAAAATTTCATGTACAAATCTCTTAAAAAATGGCTTCACTCTTGAAATTGTTTGCAATAAATTGAATGCCTACTGTATTCTGGCTTGTAACTTAAGCCCCAGTGATGCGAAGATGAAAAATATGTGACGTTTCATAGTTTAGTGGGAGAAAGATATTTCAACGAATAGCTAATGTATACCGTGAGAAGTATTTATATTAATCACAGATACATACCTGACCCCTGAGATCTGCGGAGTCGGCCCGGGTGGTTCTGATTGTGGGGATAGCCAGAGAAGCCTCCACAGAGAGTACTACTTTAAAGTTTCACTCTCGAAAATTCTTTAGGCAGACGAGGGAGGAAAAGCCTGCAGCCTGAAGGGACATCTGCAAAGACACAGAGACATTTAAGGAACCCTGTGCAGTAAGGTGTGGTTCTGTTGCTGAGGGCGGAAGGTTGTGTGCGGCCGGCTGGCTTTGACTACTAGGCAAAGGGGTTGGAATTTGAATCTGTAGGGTTAGGGTTGTAAAATTAATACCTAGTATTATCAAGTATCCTAAAGAACGAAGACTGAGAAGTCGTAGGGACTGTGGGGCATGAGAGAATGGGTGTAGCATTCCAGTGCTGTGTGTACCTAATTCGTTCAACAGTTTTTTTTTTTTTTTTTAATTGCAAACTGCATGCAAGGCCCAGTTTTAAGGACTGGAGTTACATGCGGGGGGAACAGAGCAGAGGACTTCCCTGATGGATTGCAGCTCACATGACAGATCAGTCCTTGATATACCAGCCCGTCTGATCCCTTCTATGTCTCTGTCTCTCTCTGTAAGTTGTGGCTGCTGCATAACTGTATACTTTCCTTGCCCTTTTTTTTTTTTCGTCTTTCTTAGGGTTAATGGGCAGCTCTTTCCTATTATTAATGGAAGAATGTAGCTGAATTTGTGATGCCCTCTCCACATGTTGTTCTTCCTCCAAGCTATACTTTGAGATTTGGGCGTTACTTTTTTTTAAAAAATTAGAACTTCTGTGGAGGTAATTGTAGACTCACATGGAGTTGTATGAAATAATAATCCCTGGTACATTTTGTTCGGTTTCCCCTATTGATAACATTTTCAAAACTATGTATAAGATGACAACCAGAATATTAACATTGACAAATTCCACTAATATTATTCATAGAAATATGCATTTTAATTGTACTTGGTTTTAATTGTATTCATTTGCTATGTATGTATTAAGTCCTATAAAATTTTATTACCAGTCTAGGCTCATGTATCCACCCACCATCAAAGTACCAGTACTAATACTAATAGAAACCCTTGTGTTCCTCTTTCATGACTTTTCCCTACTCTGTTTTGCAAGCTTTAAACCCTGGCAACCCTTACTCTGTCCTTTTCCCAAAATTTTGTCATTTCAAGAATGTTATATAAATGGAATCCTACACTATGTGACTTTTAGGGATTGACTTTTTTCATTCAGCAGAATTCTTGGAGATTCATCCAAGTGGTTGCCTGTATCAATTTTTCCTTTTTTACTGTGGGTCGTATATATTCACTCATTGAAGGATCTCTGGGCTGATTCCAGTTTGGGGCTATTAAGAATGAATCTGCTATGAACATTTGTGTACAGGTTTTTGTATGAAGATATGTTTTAATTTCTCTGGCATAAATGTCCAAGAATGCAGTTGCTGGGTCATAATGTAGTTGAATGTTTAGTTTTATCAGAAACCAGAGTTGCTGTACCATTTTGTCTTCTGACCAACACCAAATGAGTAATACGGTTTTTCTCATGTTCCCACAACCATCTGGTCTTGTCATTATATTTTATTTTAGCCATTCTGATAAGTGTATAGTGCTATATCATTGTAGGTTTTTTAGTAATTTTATTTTCTTTTAATAATTTTAAAAACAATTTTATTTATTTTCTTTTAATAATTTTAAAAATAATTTTATTTATTTTCTTAGGTAGGTTCCATGCCCAACATTGGGCTTGAACTCATGACTTTGAGATCAGTAGCCTCGTGCTCCACCACTGAGCCAGCCAGGCTCCCCTCGCATTGTAGTTTTAATTGCATTTCCCTGTAGGCTAATTATGTTGAATATCTTTTCATGTGCTTATCTGCTATTTTCATATCCTCTTATGTGAGATGTCTCTTCATATCTCTTGCTCATTTTCTAGTTGGGTTGTGGTTATTGTTAACTCTTGAATTTGAGAGATTTTTCTATATTCTAGATACTAGTCTTCTGTCAGATATATCCTTTCCAAATATTTTCTCAAAGTCTGTAGCTTGTCTTTTTATCCTGTTCACATGGGCTTTCACAGGCTAAAGTTTTTACTTCCAGTTTCTTGATTTTTCTTTTTTACGGTTTGTGCTTTTGTGCCAAGAAGTTTTTCTAGAAGTTTTGTAATTTTATGTTTATATTTAAGTTTATGATCCTTTTTTTTTCTTTTTAAGAGAAAGAGAACACTTGTGCTCACGTGACGGCAAGGGAGAGGAAGAGGCAGAGAGAGAATCCTAAGCAGGCTGCACACCCAGTGCAAGCTTGATCTCATGACCCTGAGATCATGACCTGAGCCAAAATCAGGTCACACAGTTAAGATCGAGTCAGACGCCTGAGCCATTGAGGTGCCCCAGTTCATGATCCTTTTGAGTTCATTTTTGTTTAAGGTGTTAGGTCAAGATTGTCTGTCTGTCTCTTGCTCTCTCTCTTTCTTTCTTGGCTTGTAGATCACCAGCTGCTCCAGTACCACCGAATAGCTTTTAGACCTTTGCCAAGAAGCAGTTGAGCATATTTGTATGGGTCTATTTCTGGATTCTCTGTTTTTCTGTATTTCTAATTCTTTGTTTATACTCTACCAAGATCACACTGTCTTGATTTCTGTAACTTTATATTAGCTTATTCCCCAAGATGCACATACGTCTTTGAATGATCTTTCAGTCCCACTCTCTTCCTCCTCTCTTTCCAGAACTCAGGTGGTATAAATGTTGGATCCTTTGTCACTGTCCCACAGGTCTCCAAGGCTTTATTCTTTTTTGTCAGTCTGTTTTCTCTCTGTTGTTTGGATTGGTTCAATTCTATGGCTCTCTCCTTACTCACTGATTATATCCTCTTTCATCTCCACTCTTCTATTGAGCTTATCTAGTGAGTTTTTTCTTCCTGTTTTTGCATTATTTTAGTTCTGTGATTTCCATCTGGTTATTTTTATGACTTCTATTTCTTTGCTTAGATTTTCCATTTTTACATTTGTTTTTAAGAGAATTTATAACTGATGAAGCATTTTTAAGAAAGCCGATTTAAAATCCTTTTCAGATAATTCCAAAATCCAGTTCATCTCAATGTTGGCATTAGTTGATTGTCTTTTCTCATTCAGTTGTGATTTTTCTTGGATCTTGGTATGAGAAGTGATTTTTCAATTGAATCTTAGATATTTTATCTATTAATGTCAGAGACCCTGGGGTCCCTTTCAATGTTTTGTATTCACAGGAAGTTCTTCTGTTTAGGTTTAGCATGCAGACCTTTTGGCCTATTTTTATGGGTTGTGGTTTCAATGACAGTTAATTGTCAGAGTCTTTGTGCTGTTATCTTGGTTTGCTTTGTTTGTCTAATATAACTAGGACTCCCACAGGTTCCTGCGGTGTTGCCTGATAGAGTAGAAGATGTTTTTCATGGGCTGAGCCACTTAGGTATCTATTGGTAGAAAAGAACTAAGGTAGAATTTCCTTACTGTGCCCCCTGGCTGTCCCACTGGCTCTGAGTAGGAGAGGAAAGTCTTAGAGAGCAGCAGTTTCAGCTCAGATCCTTTTGTTGGTTCGGCCTGCCCACTATGCTGTCCTTGGGTGGGGAAGGACATCCCCAGACCTGAGAAGACGAGGAGGCTTCCTGACCTGATAGCTGGGTCGCTGTTGCTGGCTCTTCTTGCCTCTTACAGTTTCTCTTGGTGGAAAGGGGATTCTCAGGCCTAGCAGGTAAGGAGAGTGCTTTTCCTGGCTCTTTGTTTTTGGTGGGGCTCATAATTTCTCTTTTTGGTAGGGTCTGGCTCTCTGACTGTCATCAGAGTGATTTCTGTTGCATCCTGTGGGAGTTAGCCTATGTAGATGGGCTGCCTTTTGTTACTAAGTGGGAGGTTGGGAAAAGTTGGGTCTCAGTGACCTTCTGTTGGGTGGGGAGAACATGAAATGCTCCGCCTTTGTGCTGTTCTTCTAGTCCTAGGGCCAATGGAGGTTGCCTTCTGTCCCTCTTCCAGAGTTCTTCTTTGGTAGTCTTTTGTGCTATTTCCTGTGTCTATAGCTATGTCTTGGGCATTGGAACTGGGAAAAATGTTCTGTGTCATCTTATCTGTACCAGAAGCTTGGTTCTGCTTTTAATTTTGGTTTCTTTGTTGTAGGAGCTTGAAGGTGGTTGAGAGATATTGGCTGGGGCTGAGTTTGGCCTAGTTGGAAGCTCTCCGATTCACTTTCTCTTAGGAAATCCCATAAACATCTTCTTCTCCTGGATTTAATTTCATCCACCAGTTCTTCACAGAGCCTGGTGTATGGCAAGCTGAGGCTGACCTTTCTACATTTTGTAATGCCCTGCCCTGGTGCAGGGAGGCTTCTCTCTTCAGGTATTTTTTTGACTTTCACTAGATTGGCCTGCTTCTTTTCATATTGGAGTATCTAGTGTGAATTCTCAGGATTTTGTTAACTCTGATTCCTCAG
Source organism: Canis lupus baileyi (assembly GCF_048164855.1). NCBI lineage: Eukaryota > Metazoa > Chordata > Mammalia > Carnivora > Canidae > Canis > Canis lupus. Next base: position 4,367,247 of record NC_132839.1, on the reverse strand, counting down.
AAAGTCTTCTGGAAGTTGGGGTAGTATTGGGCATGTTGCCATAGTACATAGAGCACCAGAATTTTCTCTTTCTTTTCCTTGAAACCGTGCTGTGAAACTTGTAGCATGAAGTTGGTATTTGCTTTATTATGTTTAAATTTTTGATCTTTCTTAAAAGCAGTTTTTTGTTCTTTATATTAGTTATTAGAGGTAGGAGCTTCTGAGATACTGCTTCACTATATCAAATTTATCCCCACATTCCAATAATGACTTTTTTTTTTTTTTTTTTTTGCAATTTTCACATCTTTCTCTGACATTTGGCATTGTGAATATCTTCTTTTTCATCCTGGTATCCGTAACTCTACCAAATCTCTTTTATTTTTTCCTTAAAGGAGCTCCATATTCTCATTCTTCCAATTCCATTGATATTGCCAACATTTCTTTCTTTTTCTTTTCTTTTTTTTTTTTTTTAAAGATTTTATTTATTTATTCATGAGAGACACAGAGAGAGAAAGGCAGAGACACAGGCAGAGGGAGAAGCAGGCTCCCGCGGAGAGCCTGATACAGGACTCGATCCTGGGACTCCAGGATCACACTCTGAGCCGAAGGCAGATGCTCGACCGCTGAGCGACTCGGGCATCCCAGTTGTCAACATCTCTTATTAAAAGCTTTGAAGTTGTCATTGGATCATCTGTCTCTCTTCTGTTCCCTAAATTGATACACCAAGTCAAGAATCTTTCTTCTTAAGTCTCACTGATATTGTCAGTTGTAGATTCTCATTTTTCAAGTTATATATTGCTATGACTTACTCATTTATCTTATGTTTCACTTTATGTTTTTTTCCTCTTTCTTCAGGCTATTTTATGCCTAGCTATTAGATTAAAATCTATTTCTATGTCCCTCTTTATATTTATTACTATAACATACAGATAGAAAAGTACCTGAATCACAGATGCTCAGCTTGATGAAATTTCACAAACTGAACATACTTATGTAAGTAGCACCAGTAAATTAGTCATTAAAAAAAAAAATCACATTCATGACCATGTTATTATTTTGCTTTAAAAACCGATTAATTCAAGGAATTTGATCCTTAGTAGTTTCCTGAACAGTGGAATAGCAGGAAAACTGGTATGGCATCTTCTATCACTTGCCACATATAGCTTGATTTTGGAGACTTTTTTTCTTAGCTTTACCTCATATTCCTTTTTTTTTTTTTGTCCCATATTGCTCCTACTTCCTGGAATGCATTTCCTCTTTGACTTTTTATAATCTAAATTATGGTCATTTTCCACTCCTATCTCAAATCTTGGTATTTCTAGGAAACTTTTCTGGGCTAATCTAGCTTTCATTATTATTATTTTTTTTCTTCAGAAATTCTTTATTTTTTGAAAAGGTAGTATGAATATAGTCAGCACGAGTCAAATGTACAAAAGAGAATATAATGAAAAATCCCTCTCCCACTCCAGTGCCCAGCCATTGCGTGTTCTTCATGAAATATAAATATATTTTATATATATAAAATATATAAAATATAAAATATATTTTATACTTACAAGGAAAGTTGATTTCTATCATTCTTCGTCTTTTTTATACGATGTAAGTTCTGTGTCCCACTTTTTTTCAGTTAGAAGTTTTTAATGATAGTTCCAGATCAATACACAAAAGATTTTGTCATTTTTTATTAGGACTGAATGATATTCCACTGAATGAATATACTATGATCACATCTACCACATATGATTGTAAAGGTTGGACACTGAACACATTCACATAGACTGTGATTTGAATGGCACTGCCTAGGATTGTTTCATTACAATCAGATGCAGCAGACTTGATTGTAATTTACCTAGTCAGTTCCTTTTTTTTTTTTTTTAATTTTTTTTTTAATTTTTATTTATTTATGATAGTCACAGAGAGAGAGAGAGAGAGAGAGAGGCAGAGACACAGGCAGAGGGAGAAGCAGGCTCCATGCACCGGGAGCCCGATGTGGGATTCGATCCCGGGTCTCCGGGATCGCACCCTGGGCCAAAGGCAGGCGCCAAACTGCTGCGCCACCCAGGGATCCCTAGTCAGTTCCTTTTGACTAGGGATCCTATTTCTTCTGTTATTATTACTATAAACACTACTGAAACAAATAGTTGTATTTATGTCATTTGACATCTATGGAAAAAATTGTAGGATATCATTCCCTTAATTCCTAAAGTATTTATAATCTCTACAAATTTAACAATTAGAAGAGGTCTTAATTTTTTAAGGAGTCGTTTTTAAAATTCTTATCATTTGTCATTCCTTAAGGAGTGGACTATAAATGAAATTATTTTATATTTCTAGACCTAGAATTACTGCCTTTAGGATGGGCTGGAGTGTTTCTCGTATAGCTGCTAGATTCTAGTTCCCTCTTTATCCTTTTGAGCTCTTCATAATCCTTTTGAAGTTCCTGATAATGGAAGAAAAAAAATTATCAAAGTTAAGATGAGAGCTCGATGTATTTAGAAGTAGAAGTGATATTTTTTTTTCAAACAACTGCTCATTTATTAAACTGTTTAAATGTCAGTTTTATACAAGAGTAATAATACAGGAAATATGTTCGTTCAGGAGACATCAGTAGGCCATGGGTACTCAAAATATTAGTTATCTTGGAAAAATATATTATGGAAATAAAAGTCCAATTATGTCATTTACTGCATTAAATAAATCTATATTGACTAACATAAATGTTGCACATTAGCAGATGCACTTTCTTTCAAACTTTTTAATTCTCCAGGATTGTGCTCAAGGGCATAGGGGTGTCTGGATCTCTGGGAAAAGGAGTCACTTGAAGGCTGGGGTCAGTTCTCATCCTGGATGAGGCTGTCCTGTGCACCCAAGGTCCCCAGGATGTCCTTCAGGGTTTCGCTTCTAGGACATCCCCAAGGACTGGAGTTTGGATCAGTGCATTTCCAGGAGCATGATGTCATCTTTCCTTCATTTGTTCATGCAATGAGTCCTTCTGGGGTGCACGCTGTGTGTCCTGCACTGCACCATGGGGATGCTGGGATGCCCCAGAAATATAGGGACCCTGCTTCCATGGAGGCGACATTTATTATCTGTTGGCTAATAAAGGCCACATCAGGAACAGCCACGTGGAGGAGTACAGAGCTTCCATGCCTTGTCTGGGTGTGCCACCCTCCTAGCACCTAGCTGGCGGTGTGTTCAGCAACTTGGGACTAGAAGTGATATTTATCCCAAGTTATAGAATAAAATGAACCACAAACTCAGATGTATTTATTTATTTAAAAATTTTTTTTTTAAAGAGAAGATTTTATCAATTTATTCATGAGAGACACAGAGAGAGAGAGGCAGAGACATAGGCTGAGGGAGTAGCAGGCTCCCTGCAGGAAGCCTGATGAGGGACTCCATCCCAGGACTGTGGGATCACGACCTGAGCTGAAAGCAGACGCTCAACCACTGAGCCACCCAGGTGACCCTCAGATATAGTTCTAAAAAAAGGAAAATATTTCACATTTCATTGGTTTAAAAAATAATTTATTTTTTCATTGAAAACAGGTTGAAGTAGAATGTGTCTTTACTAAGGCTTAGATGAGCTGTAGGTAAAAAAATAGAAAAATCTTCTTTATAAACTTTTGTGTCCTATAAAGATACACTGTATGAAAGTAAAATTTTTAAAGCTACTACATCCAAAGTAAAAAAACTGGAATTCTCTTATTCCACATTAAAGTAAATAAGTCCATTACTTTGTATTGACTTAATTATAATAAGGTCCATTTGGTTGGACCTGGTTGCTACTTCAGGAGCTTTGATGTAGTACAGTTTTCCACAAACTTTTTTTCTCTCCTCTACTTATTTGATAGATCATAAAACTGGACAGTTTTCTGTTGGGAAGAAATTGTGATTTGTTCTCTATTTGGAAAACCCATATTTTTACCATCTCTTTAGATGTTACCACTGAGGTTAGAAACATAAAACTCTTTTCATTTTTCCTCTATAGCTTAGAGGATCTCAGCTGAATTAACAAAGTGACTTCTGGTATGGATAAGCCAGAACTAAAAATAAGAAGTGTGTTTTTTCATTTCTTTTAACAGGCCCTGAAAGATTCATTGCCTGAAATTTTAGAAGTCTGGAGAGCAAAATAAACGCTATCATAGTTTTCGGGATTTATAGCAAACAAGCAAGATAATTTGAGGAAATTTCTGAGAACTGACCTTTAGATGATTATAAGTTATGCTGTAGTGATTTTTTTAAGCAACTTTATTGAGATATAACTCACATGCTGAAGAATTCACCCATTTATTTTATTTATTTATTTATTTATTTTTAAATTTTTATTTATTTATGATAGTCTCACAGAGAGAAAGAGAGAGGCAGAGACACAGGCAGAGGGAGAAGCAGGCTCCATGCAGGGAGCCCGATGTGGGATTCGATCCCGGGTCTCCAGGATCGCACCCTGGGCCAAAGGCAGGCGCCAAACCGCTGCGCCACCCAGGGATCCCGAATTCACCCATTTAAACGGTATAATTCAGTGGTTTTTATTCTGTTCACAGAGTTGATTGATTATATTGTAACTTCTATCAATACTTTGTTCCTTTTCATTGCTAATATTATGTTGTATATATATATATTGTGTTTTATTTATCCATTCATCAGTTGATTGATATTTGGATTATTTCCACTTTGTAACTGTTATGAATAGTTTTGCTGGAATATTGATGTATGAGTTCTGTGTGGGCATATGTTTTCATTCCTCTTGGAAATATATGCCAGAGTGGAATTTCTAGTTCATATCATAGCTGCTTTTAACCTTGAGGAATTGCCCCATGTTACATTTCCACAAGTAGTATATGAGGGTTCTCATTTCTTCACAGCCTCTAACACTGGATATCATCTGTCATTTGATTAAAGACATCCATCCTAGTGGTGAGATGTGGTATTTCATTGCGGTTTTGTTTGGTATTTTCCTAATGGCTAATGATATTGAATATCTTTTCATGTGTTTATTGGACATTTGCAACTCTTGTTTGGAGAAATGTTCATTGCCCATTTTAATTGGTTTATCTGCCTTTTTATTATTGAGTTGCAAGAATTCTTTGTATATTCCAGATGGATGTTCATTATCAGATAAGTATTTGCTAGTGTTTTCTCCCATTCTGTGTTCTTTTCGCTTTCATAATGACCTGTAGAGTACAGAAGTTTAAAATTTTGATTAAATGTAATTTACATATTTTTTTTGTTGCTTCTTCTTATGGTATCATATCTAAGAAATTGTTTCCAGAGCCAAGATCACAAAGATTTACTACGTTTTCTTCTGAGAGTTTCTTATTTTTTGTTTTTGTTTTTTTTTCTTCTGAGAGTTTCATAGTTTTAGCTCTGATATTTAGATCTATTATCCCTTTAGAGTTAATTTTTTTATGGATGGCCTAAGGAAGGCATCTTGCTTCATTCTTTTGCATGTGGAAATCCAGGTGTCCAAGCACCATCAGTTGAAAGACTTTTTATTCTAAATGAAAAGACTTGGCATCCCTGTAGAAAATCATAAATGTGAAGATTCACATCTAGACCCTCCATTCTATTCCACTGATCTCTGTCTGTGTGCCAGTACCACAATGTCTTGATTATTGTAGCTATTTATTAAGTTTGAAATCAAGAAGTATGAGCCTTCTAGCTTTGTTCTTCTTTTTCAAGATTTTTTAAAATTAAGTTTTCAATCTCTGAAAAAAAAATCCATATGTTAGTATGGATTAAGTTAAATCTGTAGGTCAAATGGGAGGGGATTGCTTTCTTAACCATATTAAGTCTTATGCATCCATTGACATGAGTCTATTTATTTAGGTCTATTAGGTCTTCCTTAATTTCTTTTAACAATATTTTGTAAATTTAAGAGCACAGGTTTTTAATGTATTTTATAAAATTTATTCCTATTTTGATCTTTTAGGATTTTTTTTTTTTAAGATTTTATTATTTATTCATGAGAGACACAGAGAGAGAGGCAGAGACATAGGCAGAGGGAGCAGCAGGCTCCATTCAAGGAGCCCAATGTGGGACTCGATCCCAGGACCCTGGGATCACGACCTGAGCCAAAGTGCCTCGCTCAACCACTGAGCCACCCAGGTGCCCTATAGGATTGTTTTTAATGCCATTTTCAGATTGATCGTTGCTAGTGTAAAGAAATACAATTGAGGGGTGCCTCAAATACAATTGTCTTTGCCTCTCTCTCTGTCTCTTATGAATAAATAAATAAAATCTTAAAAAATAAAAAAGAAATACAATTGATGTTTATATATTGATCTTGTATCTTGTGATCTTATAAAGCTCACTTTTAATTCTAATACTTCTTTTTTATTACATTCCTTAGGATTTCCTCTATACAATCTCATGTCCTCTGTAAATAAAGATAGTTTCACTTCTTTCTTTTTCAATTTCCATGGAGATTATTTCATTGATCTCCTTGTACTGGCTAGAACCTCCAGCACAGTGTTCAGTAGGAGCAGTGAGAATGGGCATCCTCATCTCATTCTTGATATTTGGGTGATGAAAGCATTAATTTGTAGTGATTTTTTTACCCTAAAAATAGGCCATAACTTTCCTTTGAAGATAAATTTCCTTTTAAGACTTTTTTTTTCTTTCTGTTTACATACACAGATATGTGCTGATTAGAAGGCTCACAGCGCAGTGTGGAGGATAAGACAGTGCCTTACAAAAATGGGGTTTGGGAGTGACCTGAAGAATTCACATGAAGCTGTGCTAAAATTGCAAGACTGGGAATTACGGTTACTGGAAACAGTGAAGAAATTTATGGCCCTGAGAATAAAAAGTGATAAAGAATATGCATCTACTTTACAGAACCTTTGTAATCAAGTTGATAAGGAAAGTACTGTTCAAATGAATTATGTCAGCAATGTATCCAAGGTAAGGAGAATAATTTCATTATTTATTGTGGATAGCATCATAATTGTGCTTAGGGCAAATAGATCACACTGTTGAATGAGCATACCCAAGGTAGCGCTCTCAAATAGTAGTTTGAAAATCTTGTTGATTATCAGAGTCTCATGGGGGAAGTTTCAAAAATTATACATTTTGTACCCTACCTCTTGAATCTGAGTTAATAGGTCTGAAATTTTTGAATTTCGAAATTAAAAAAATAGATTATTATAATGATTTTGGATGAGAGCCACTTTTACAAATTTTGTTTCCTTTATTACTCTATTTCCTTGTGTCTCTTGAGACTTACTATTATCTTTTGAAACAAACATCCATTAAAACCCACCTTCCCTGAGTTCTTCCATGAATCATTCGTGTAGTGAATCATATAGAGGGTTTTTTAAAAAAAATTTTTTTTTTTTTTTTTTATTCATGAGAGACAGAGCGAGAGAGAGGGGCAGAGACACAGGCAGAGGGAGAAGCAGGCTCCATGCAGGGAGCCCGACATGCTACTCCATCCGGGGTCTCTAGGATCACACCCTGGCCAAAGGTGGCGCTAAATGGTGAGCCACCCAGGCTGCCCTCATAGATAGTTTTTTTTTTTTTTTTTTTTTTTTAACACATAGCATTCTTTGCTATCATTCATTACTAAAGTAATAATATACTGATGAGTTCATCACACTAAAAAACTCTTTGGATAAACAATGTGGTTTTTTAACTCTCAGATTATAAAAATATAATATAAAATTTAAAGTTAAGTGCCATGAAAATAAAGGCCAAATTGCACTGTTAATTGTTTTTTGAGGGCATTAAAGATGAAATATTATACACCTTAATAGTTCTTAGGATTTCTTCTTTATTTATTTCCATTTTCTTACTTAAAAATCACATTTCACTATACTTATTTAAAGTTAAAGAAAATCTTCCTTGCTTTACTTTGGAAAGTTAAAAAGTAGTGTATTTCTTTTACTGTACTGATATGTCTTAGGATTTGAGTAAATTTTGGAGGAAACTGTTCCCTGTGGAACATGTGTATGTGTCTGATTGTATGATCAGGTCAGGATCTGTGATTTCATTGAGAGTTCCTTAATGTTGGCATCTTTAATTTCCTTTCCTATGGCTAATCTAGATCCCCAAAAAGGAATTCTCTAGTCTCTAGTCTGCAAATGGGGTTGCCAGACATAGCAAATAAAAATATAGGACAGCAGTTAAATTTTGCATACAATATTTGGAACATACATGAACTGAGAATTATTTATTGTTTATTTGAAATTCGTATTTAACTTGTCTTACGGGCAGCCCCGGTGGTGCAGCGGTTTAGCGCCGCCTGCAGCCTAGGGCGTGACCCTGGATCGAGTCCCACATCAGGCTCTCTGTGTGATGCCTGCTTCTCCCTCTGCCTGTGTCTCTGCCTTTCTCTCTCTCTGTCTCTATGAATAAATAAATAAAATCTTAAAAAAAAATAAAAAAAAATTACTTGTCTTACATTTGGTTTGACCACCCTGTCATGTATGAGAATTGATAGGGAAAGTAGGTTGAGTGTTCTAAGAGTCATACTTCAGTTCATCTTCCTGTTTTTGGTAAGCTGCCTGATGTCTCTTAGTCCAGAGGCTCTCTGGTTTATTTTCTCCTCTTGTTTTATTCTGAATTGGGGAAAGAACAATTACATGTTTGTGTGGGCTGAGCAATAGAAATGAGAGTTGTGTCTGCTCCTTATAAAGACTTTGAATCAATTCTTCTGTTTTAATATCGTCTCCTCTTCTTTCATATAGGTTTCTCCAGTTTCTGAGCTTTACTTTGATTATAGATCTGACCCTATTAATTAGCCTTTTCTTCTTTTTATTTATTGAGAAATAATTGACATACATGCATCACTGTGTAAGTTTAAGGTATACAGCATGATAATTTGATTCTGATTATTACAGTATGTTTCATTAACATCCATCATCTCATATAGATACAATTAAAAGAAAAAAATCTTTCTGTGATGTAACTCTTAGGATCTACTCTTAACATTTCTATATATCATATAGCCGTGTTAATTATAGCCATCATGTTGTATATTATACACCTAGTACTTCTTGATTTTTTTTTTTTTTTTTTTTTACTTGATCTTTTAACTAGAAATTTGTACCTTTGACCACCTTTTTCCCCTACATGGCCTTTTCTACTTGACCTACCCTTGACCTACATTTTGCTGAACACTTGTGTTTCTTTTTTTTTTTTTTTTAACACTTGTGTTTCAACGTTTCTTGATATGCTGATCAGTTACCATTTACCTACTTTTCATTTTCTTATGTTTTTTTGGCATCATATTTTATCTGTTGTTGCCCCTTGTTCTATTTTCTTTGTTATTGTGAATTTATACTTTAAATAACTACATTATTATAATATCCCATTGTTTTAGTGGGATTTTGGGAAGAAGTGGAACATAGCCATGTGTTCTATTTACCATGTTGAACTGGAATTTTACTCTTTAGAGAAGTAAGATAATGAAAGAAGCAAGAAATAGAATTAATAAGTAAGAAGGTTGAAGATTTATGAAGTCAGGCCAATGGAAGAATCATCAGTGTAGACACTGCAGTGTCAGGTATTTTGATGAGGGATAGATGGAGACAAATACTAAAATAATTTAGAAAGGCAGGAGAGTTTTGGGAATGGGAAAGGGGGCTAGGGAAAAGTGATAAAGATTGGGACGGATGGCTTAAACAGGCAGGATTGCCTTTCAAAGAGTAAATGTTGAGAGATAACAGTGAACAATGGTTGAAAACCCAAAGAAAAGCAAGGAATATGTCAGCCTTTCCTCTTAACACTGAAAAGTCATCATTTATTCTACTTTAAACAAGTCCAGTATATCAATTTTTTTTTTCTTTAGAGTGTTGTGTCATTAGTTAATTTTTGTGTAAGGGGCAAGGTATGATCAAAGTTTTTTGCAAACGTATCCATTTGTTCTAGCAGCATTTGTTGAAAAGATTAAGCTTTCTCCTTTGCTTCTTTGTTGGATGAAATCAATTGACCATAATTTGTGAGCCTATTTCTACACAATTTATTCTATTCCATTTGTGTTTTTGTCTAACCTGACACCAATAACACAGTTTTTATTTTGATGTTTTATAATAGTCAAAGTCAGTAGTGTAATTTTTCAGTATTTTTTTTCTATCAAAATACTTTTGGCTATTTTAGTTCCTTTGCAGTTTCATGTGAATTTTAGAATTAGTTTGTCAATATTTATTTTAAAAAATGCTACTGGAGGGATGCCTGGGTGGCTCAGCAGTTGAACATCTGCCTTTGGCTCAGGGCGATATCCTGGGGTCCCGGGATCGAGTCCCACATTGGGCTCCTGTGGGGAGCCTGCTTCTCCCTCTGCCTGTGTCTCCGCTTCTCTCTCTGTGTGTCTCATGAAAGAATAAGTAAAATCTTTAAAAAGGCTACTGCAGGGCAGCTCTGGTGGCCCAGCGGTTTAGCGCCGCCTTTGGCCCGGGGTGTGATCCTGGAGACCCGAGATCGAGTCTCGTGTTGGGCTCCCTGCATGGACTCTGCTCCTCCCTCTGCCTGTGTCTCTCTCTCTCTGTCTCTCTGTCATGAATAAATAAATAAAATCTTAAAAAAAAAAAAAAGCTGCTGGATTTTGACTGGAATGCAGTGACTATATAGATACATTTGGGAAAAATGTATACCTTAACAATATTGGGTCTTCCCGTCTATAAATGTGGTATTTATTGTCTTTAACTTTTCTGAGTAGTCTTACAGTTTTTGGTGTATAGGTCTTTCAGATTTATGTGTATTTCATATTTTTTGATGCTCTTGTAACTGTATTTTTTAAAATTTAATTTTCTGACTGTTCGTTAATATATATACACTAACCTCATAACATAAACTTTGTGAAACTAGCTTATTTGTAGCTTTTTTGTAGGTTCCATTGGATTTTCTATACAGGTTGATTGGGTCTTCTGCAAACAAAGACAATTTTCCTTCCCTTCCGTTTGTTTGCCTTTTATTTGTTCTTCCTGAGTTTTTGCACTGGCTAGGAACTAGCAAAACCTAAATGCGAGTATAGACAACAGATGCCCATGTCTTGTTGCTGATCTTAAGGGAGACACATTTAGTCTTTTTACCATTAAGTATGCTGTTAGCTGTGAGTTTTTTGTAGCTATCTAATATAAGCTTGTGGAAGGTTCTACTACTTAGTTGAGTTTTTTCATGCATTGATGTTGGGTTTTGTCAAGCGGTTTGTCTTTTTCTGCTTAGATGATTGTATTGTATTTTTTTTCAGTTGATATATTGAAACATGTTCACTGATTTTCAGATGTTTCAAATGTTAGAACAATCTTGTATTCCTGGATTAAACCCCACCTAGTATTATATATTGTATCTTTTTTTAATCTTTGGATTCAGTTTGCTAAAAATTTTTTTTTGTTTTTGAAATTCTTGTCTCAGTTATATTGGTCTGCAGTTGTCTTGTCATGTCGTATGGTTTCGGTATCAGAGTAATGCTGGCCTTATTGGACAAGTTGGGAGAATTTTTCTCTTTAGTTTTCTGGTGAAGTTTGTGTAGAATTGCTTTTATTTCTTACTTAAATGTTTGAAGAATTCACCAATGAAGTCATCAGGGCCTAACATTTTCTTTGACAGGAGGTTTTTAATTAAACATTTAATGTTTAGAAGGCTATTCAGATAGTCTTTTTCTTCTTGAGTGAATTTTAATAGATTGTGCTTTTCAAGGAATTTGTTCACTTTTGTCTAAGTTGTCAAATTTTTTATGTTGGTTATTATTTTCCATTATTATCCTTTTAATACCTTTTTCATCCTGATATTGGCAGGTTTGTCTTCTCTCTCTCTCTCTCTCTCTCTCTCTTTTTTTTCCTTATCAGACTGGCTAGAGTTTTATCAACTTTACTGATATTTTCTGAGAACTACCTTTTGATTTCATTGATTTTGTTTTCTATTGCATTGATTTCTCCTCTGAAATCCATTAATTTTTTCCCCACTGAATTTGGGTTTTATTTGCTCTTTCTTACTTTGATTTTACCTGAATTTAATATTTTTTTTCCAGAGACATTTTTTTGTTACTGATTTTGAACTTAGTTCCATTGCTCTCCAAGAGCCTATTTTGTGCCTTTAAATTTATGAATACTTGTTTCATGGTCCAAAATATGGTCTGTCAGGGTAACTGTTTCATGTGCACTGGATATCCTGTTGTTATTGGGTGATATGTTCTATAAATGGCAGTTAGGTCAAGATGGTTGATAGTGGTGGTCAAATCTTTTATTTCTTTACTCATTTTTGTCCACTTATTCTGTCAATTATTGAAAGATGAATATTGAAACTCTTGATTATAACTGTGAATTTGTATCTCCTTGCAGTTTCATCAATTTTTACTTATCATAATTGTGAATCTCTGTTAATTAGATAATAATACCTTAATTAGGTAATAAATGCTTAGATTTTTTTTGACAAAATGTATTAGGGGACTATTTTTGAGGATTTTTAAATTCTTATGAATTGACTCATTTTTAATTTATGACATTACCTTCTTTATCACTTACAATATTCTTTGCTATGAAATCTACTCTGTCTGATATTAATAGGACCACTTCAGCTTTCTTTTGGTTAATGTTAGCATATTATGTGTTTATCATCCTATATAGTTGTTATATTTAGAGTGGGTTTCTTATCGGTAGCATGTGGTTGGGTCTTGCTTTGTTTGTTTCCTCACATGACGGTCACTGCCCTGTAATCGGTGTGTTTAGGCTGTTTTCATTTAATGTGATTTTTTATATTGTCAGAGTTTAGTCTGTCAGTTTGCTGTTTGCTTTCTCTTCTGTGTGCTTTTTCTTTGTTCTTATTTTCCTTTTTTCTCTTATTTTAATTTTTTTTCATTCTATTTTTACCTACTTTACTGGGTCATCACCTATCATTCTTATTGTGTTATTTTAATGGTTGCTGTAGGATTCATAGTATATACATCTTTAACTTTCTACACTTTTATAAATTAGTCCTATATAGAACCTTATCTATAATAATATACTTGCAATAGTATACTTTCATTTCTCCTGCCTATACTTTGTGTTACTATCATGAAGCTTTTTAATTCTACTTGTGTTATAAATCCCACAATACGTTATTATTATTATTGCTGTAAATTGTTGATTATCTTTTGGATAATTTAAATAAATAAGAACATGTCTTTATATTTACCCACTAAGTTACAACTCATGGTACTCTTCATGTCTTTGTGTAGATCCAGATTTCTATCTGGTATTATTTTTTTCTTCTTGGACTTCCTTTAATATTTCTTATAATGGAAGTCTGCAGGTAATTTATTTTTTTCAGGTTTTGTAAATGTGAAAATGTCTTTATGTTGTGTTGTTTTTGAAAAATATTTTTGCTATATACAGAATTCTAGGTTGGTGGTTTCTTCTTTCTCCTTCCTTCTTTCCTTCCTTCCTTCCTTCCTTCCTTCCTTCCTTCCTTCCTTCCTTCCTTCCTTCCATTTATTTATTTATTTATTTATTTATTTAATTTTTATTTTATTTTTTAAAGATTTTATTTATTTATTCATGAGAGACACACAGAGAGAGGCAGAGACATAAGGAGAGGGAGAAGCAGGCTCCCTGCGGGGAGCCCAATGTGGGACTTGATTCCTGGATCTCTGGATCAGGCCCTGAATCAAGGCAGATGCTCGACTACTGAGTCACCCAGGCATCCCTATTTATTTGTTTTAACAGTGCTGTAGGTATATTTATTGAAAAATGTCTGCACATAGGAAGGCCTGACTGGCCCTGAAATGGTGGGCCAGGCCCCTGGGAGATGATGTTCTGAAGTTGGGTAGCTTTTATTAGTGGCAGTTACCAGGCAGGCTGTGGGTAGCAACAGTGGCTGCTTTTTTCTTTTAATACTTCAAAGGTGTTTTATTGTTGTCTGCATTATTTCTGATGAAATAATCATGCCTAATGTTTTTTCCTCTGGCTTGCTTAAGATTTTTTTCCTTATTACTGATTTAAAACAATCTGTTTTATGCTGCTGTGTAATTTTTTAAATCTTTCTTGTGCTGGGTGTTTGTTGACCTTTTATATCTGTGGGCTTACAGTTTTAATCAACTTAAAAAATATCAGCTATTATTTTTTATAAAAATATTTTAGTCCTTTCTCTCCTTTGGGGACTCCAATTATAGATATGTATATATATTTTACTATTTAAAATTATCCTAGAGTTTACGGATACTCTGTTTTTCTATTTTCTCTCTGTTTCATTGTGGTTACTTTCTATTTTAAGTCTTCCATTTCACTAGTCTTATTTTATGCAATGCCTAATTGTCATTAATTTTATTTTTCATGTCAGGCATTTTTCACTTCTGGTGCCCTTTTATAACCCTATCAATGAACTTAACTCTCTCTCCCTGACCTTTCCTTTTCTAGCAGTGTAACTTCCTCTTTCCTCTTCCTCTGGCAATACCACTTACTGTCTTGCCAGAATTTAAATTTAAATAAATTTAAATGGAGCAGCAGCGGTTTAGTGCTGACTTCAGTCCCGGGCGTGATCCCAGAGGAGTCCCATGTCGGGCTCCCTGCAAGGAGCCTGCTTCTCCCTCTGCCTGTCTCTGCCTCTCTGCACCTCTCTCTCTCTCTCTCTCTCTCTCTGTGTCTCTCAAGAACAAATAAATAAAATCCTTAAAAAATAAAAATAAAAAAATAAATTTAAATGTGTGTGGGAGCCTGGGTAGCCCAGTTGGTTAAGTGTCAGGCTTTTGATTTTGGCTCAGGTCATGATCTTAGGGGTCGTGAGATCCACCCCATGTTGGGCTCTGCATGTTGGAATCTGCTTAAAGATTCTTTCCCTCTGCCCTTACCCCCACTCACCCATATGCTCTCTCTTTCTCTCCTGTAAATTAATAAATCTTTTAAAAAAATGCCTGTCTGTACTATTCCTTTATCTTCTCATACCTGCCCAAACCAGCTCTTCCTTTTGCTGTACACCTGTGGTTTAGGGTGGGGGAGATGGAGAGAAGGAAAGAGAAATTGAGTAGCTGAGCCATTTCCATGTTGAAAATGAACAAGTCCTAAATAAATGAATTATCTATAATAGTTCAATTTGAATCTTTTTTTTTTTTTTTTTTTTTTAATCTTCCATGTGTCTACCTAATATTCTTTCCTCTAGTTTTTTGGAATGTAGTTACAGTAGCTTTTATTCTTCTTGTCTTTTATAATCTCTGTTATTTCTGGGCCAGTTTTGATTGATTGTTCTCATTTTTCTCTTGCATCTTTATACTTGGTAGTCTTTGATATGATGCCAGGCATTGTGAATTTTACCTTTTCAGGTACTGAATATTTTCATTAAAAAAAAAATATTCTTGAGCTTTGTTTTGGGATTGTTGATACTTGGTTACTTGGAGACAGTTTGATCTTTTTGGCTCTTGCTTTTAGCCAACTGAGCCACCTGGGCACCCTTGGCTCTTTTACGTTTGCATCAAATTCCTGACTTCAAACTTTATTATAAAGATATAACAATCAGAACAGTATGATATGGCATACAAACAGGCGTGTAGACCAATAAAACAGAATTTAGATCTCAGAAATAAAACCATGCATATATAGCCAACTAATATTTGACAAGGATGCCAAGAATAATCTCTTTAATAAATAGTTTTGGGAAAACTGGATATTCACATACAAAAGAATGAAATTGAACCTCTCTGCTATACCATTCACAAAAATGAACTCAGAATGACTTAAAAACTTAAATGTAAGACCTTCAATTCTAAAACTACTATAAGTTGAAAACATAGGGGAGAAACTCCTTGACATTGGTCTTGGCAACAGTGTTTGGATAGTTCTCGAAAAGTACAAGCAGCAAAAGCAAAAATAAAAATATTCTGCACAGCAGGAAACATTGGGCAAAATTAGTAGGTAATGTTAGGAATGGGAGAAAGTATTTGTAAATCATCTATCTGATAAGGAGTTTAATACTCAAAATGTAAGGAACTCTTACAACTCAATAGCAAGAAAAACCAATCCAACAAAAAAAGAAAATGGATGAAAGATCTGAGTACAGTTTTCCAAAGAACACATAACAAATGCCCAAAAGATGGGTGAAAAGATGCTCAATATTACTAATCATCAAAGAAATGCAAATCAAAACCACAATGAGATGTTTCTTCATAACAATTAGAATGGCTGTTATCAGAGAGACAAGAGATAATAAGTGGTGTTGGCAATGCTGCGGAGAAAATAGAGTGCTTGTATACGGTTGTTGGAAATGTACATTGGTACAGCTACTTTGAAAAACAGTATGGAGGTTCCTCAAAAAATTAAAAATAGAACTACCATATGATCCAGTAAACCCGCTTCTGGATATATATCTGAAGGAAATGAAATCATTATCTTGAAGAGATACCTGCAGTGTCATGTTCATTGTGGCATTATTTACAATAGTCAAGATATGGAAATAACTTAAACATTCATCACTGGATGAATGGATACAGAAAATGTGGTAAATATACACAATGGAAGATTATTCAGTCATAAAAAAGAAGGAAATCTTCCCTTTTGTGACAACATGGGTGGACCTGAGGGCATTATGCTTAGTGAGATAAGTCAAAGACAAATAGTACATGTTCTATATAAGCCAACTCATAGAAATCAAGATTAAAATGCTGGTTGTTGAAACCAGCATAGGGAGGTGGTGGAGGTAGGAGAGAAATGAAAAGGTATTGATCAGAGGGTACAAACTTCCATGTGTAAAATGAATAATCTCTGGGGTTGTAATGTACAGCATGTGACTATATTTAAGAGTACTGTATTGTAATACATACTTGAAAGTTGTTAAGAGTGTAATCTTAAGTAGTTATCACCAAAAGATAAAAAGGACAATCATGTGAGGGGATGGAGGTGTTAAGTGACTTTATTATGGTAATCACTTTGGTATATACATATATCAAATCATTACGGGTACACCTTAAACTTGCATATGCTGTATGTCACTAATATCTCAGTAAAGCTGAAAACCTGTCAGATGACAGTCAACTGTCTTCTGAAATAGTGTAGTGATACAGATAATTCTCAGCACAACATCTTTGAAGGGAAATATTGGTTTATCTTTTGAACATGAAGTGGACTGAAATATTGGCTATATTCCATATACTACTTGGGAATTAAAAGTAATGAAAAATGCTTTTTGATGAACCAGCCTTATTATTTAGTAGTCACATAATAAATATGAATTGTAACTAGAACCTGTATAACTAGATTTTCAACTGTCTGTATTTTAAGACAGTAATTCTGAAATCTGGCTGTGGAGTCAATTCTGCTATAAAGCTTGATTTAAAAAAAATGAATTTGTTCTAATGCAATTGCTATATTAGGGAACAATTTGAATATTATGTGAGTTTGTATTCATTTATGCACAAATCTGGAAGAAGTACCAGACGAATGCCAAAAACTACCCAGATGAATAGAGCTGCCTAGGAATGCATAAAACTCACACAGCCACACACTTTCATCATTTATTGGCTACCGCTGTTCATCTGTTGTGTTATGAGTCACACCTATCCACATGTGGTCTTGCAGCTTTCTGTCCAAATTCAGATAATTCTTTCTACTACCTTACAAAAACTCAAAAGCTGCAACCCTGTTGACATTTTTTTTGAAAAGCACACCTCAGATCTTTTCAAGGTAAAGTGCCTTGTTTTTCTATAGTACTTATGTGTTTCTTAACCATTTAATATATGTAAAACCATGCAAAATGTTTTTTAGGTTTCTTTTTTTAAATGCGTTCCTGATACATTTTTTTTTTTTTTTTACTATTGTGCCTCTAACACCAATTTTTTTTTTTATAAGTTCCGTGGTTTTTATTGTGTGATTTTTGCATAACCCAGTGATTATTAGTGGCACAAATGTTTTGTTACAGCAGAACTTGTACATTAGAAATACTTGGAGAGCTTTGAAATACTGATGCCTGGACCCCATCCAAAACCTATTAAGTCAGAATCTCTGGTCATGGGATTCAAGGTTTGGTATTTTAAAAAAAGGCTGCCAGGTGATTCTCATTGTAGCAGACTTGTGAACCACCGGCCATGGGAAACTAGGAAGCTTTGAAAAAAAATGCAAAGACAAGCTCTTGTGAATGGAAAGTACTTTGCACTTGAAATTCAGTCTTTGAAATCTTCAGTTTTAGGGAAATATAATGACTTGTATTCTGGATTTCTATATCTCCTGAGGACTCAGAAATTCCAAAATCATTCTTAGGAATTCAGACAAACTCTGAATTAAAACTGCTGTTTCAGAGAACCATTTATTTTGAATTATTGTGTGGCACAGAAACTGTGCATTCTTCATGGAATTTTATTGTTGTGTTTTAAAAACATTCAAGCAGGAAAGAAAGCAGGTAGTTGGAAGATATAATCTGTAGAGAAAACCTATTTATAACAACTATTATTTAGGTATTTTTTAAGTTTGAGTCATTTTGTTGATATTTTCAGTGTTGCTATAATTATAGCTACAGTAGTTGTGTGTTCTTGGACTCATTATTCAGGATAAATACTTTTTGGTATAATGAACTCAGAACTTTAAATTACTACCTGTTTATGGAATACTGATTTATGTCTGTGCACATCTGCTGGTTCAGAGGTGGAAAGCATGATTTGTGTTTCTAAAGGATACAATTTTCCCCCCATGTGTAGTTTTCTCTTTTCAAAAATTGAGTGAAATGTTTAATTTTTTAATACTGTGTATTCATCCTAATATAACTGACACTATTCACCTCCATTGGTTTCCTAAGAGTAAAATAGGCATTTTAGGATTTGTCCTAATTATTTTGGAAATCTATGATGTTATGTAATACATGCTATATAGTGTATGGTTTCATTTTTTAGGGGTTGGAGGGATAAGAGAGAATAAAATTTCTATAAATGGAATTATTCCTCTTTTTTCATTGTGAAATAAGAGATGCATTTGTTTCTAGGAATTATTTTTGTTTTAAATTTTTTTTTTTTTTAATTTATGATAGTCACACAGAGAGAGAGAGAGAGAGAGAGAGGCAGAGACACAGGCAGAGGGAGAAGCAGGCTCCATGCACCCGGAGCCCGACGTGGGATTCGATCCCAGGTCCCCAGGATCGCGCCCTGGGCCAAAGGCAGGCGCCAAACCGATGCGCCACCCAGGGATCCCTATTTTTGGTCTTAACACCATAAAAGTCACATATAAGAATTTGAAAATCTACATTTCTACTTTCAGGTAGAAACAGCATCTTATGATGTAATATTAATATCCTTTAATTTACAGCTCAAAATTCTGAAAGATGTTCCAAAACTCAAAAGTCTCAAACCAGTGCTTCTGTCTCCTTGGGAATAGGGAAATGTGTATTATATGTATGTCTGTCATAAAGTGGTGCTATTTCTAATTATGCAGCGTGGTGGTTAGATAGAAGAAGATGAGGATTTATTCCTTAATTGTTCTGCTTAGAGGGATTTGAAGTGTAGATCATTATTCTAGTTAGAAACCCAAATATAGTACAAGGCCACTTTTATTTTTACTTTCATATCAAGAATGACTCAGTAATCCTGGCCCAGAAGGACTTACTCACTTTAGATGTTACTCATGCTGCAAAGTAGGTAGCCTAAAGGAGTGGATAGATTTTACTTGTGGCTGTTGACCTCTAATTTAATGATAAAGTACTAAATAGAGATTAATTAAAAATTACAGTATAATTTGTAACCAGTTTATAAAGTACTCTCATTAGTTTGGCGTTTAGCTTACTAGCTGTTCTTTAGAGGCATGTATTTTGGGTAAATAGGGAAAGAGGAAAGCAGTCTTTAGATGCAGGTGCCTTTAGGTTCCCATACTTCTGTATCCTCCAGCATCTTAGATGGTATTGGGTCTAGCACAGTAAGAGGTTAATTTATTAGCTGTGTGACCTGGGCAGATTATTTAATCTCTCTGATACCATTTATAAGATGAAGATATTTGCCTCAGAGTGTTGATATGAGGAGTATATAAAAGAAATCCTGTGAAAATAGAGGAAGTCGATCATGTTAAGGAGGAGGAGCAGAAGGTCGTCCAGACAAGCAAAATTAGGCTCGATAGGGGTGAAGTTGGGGAGAAGTAATGGAGACCATCAGCCCCTCCTCTTGGTTCTGTGTTCCACAGAATGTGAGAGAAGAAAACAGCATTTATTTGACAGAGCTTCAGAAAAAGAGAGGGTCTAAGTATATAGTCTGGTTTATAAGTCCTGGGAGCAAATACAAAGTTTTAACTGTATTTCCCCAGAGGTTTATATGAGAATTTTTAGAAAACGTTAGATTGAGCAGTAACTGGAAGAGTTGGTTGGCTCCCAGGAGGAAAGGGAAGTCTGCTTTTAAAGAAATGTTAAGGAGCTTGAGGGTATATAGGAAATAGGGAATAACTAAACAACTGTTTTAGGACGCGGGTGGGGAGTGAGAATGGGATGCAGCAGGGTGAGAGTTGCATATCACACTGAAGCAGGAGGGGTTTAGGCAAACATGTCCAGAAGCCTCGCCATAATGTATTTTCCTTAAAACAGCCAAATGGATCAGCCCTGTAGTAACAAAAAAGCCACCAGTACGAGATTAACAAAGTAATGTTCTGTAGACATGAGCTCTAAGACTTGAGTTTATGAGGATGACTATGTAGAGAGAAGTAGCCAAGGAGAGAAAGATTATAGGGTGCAAGAGCTTGGAGGAGAAAGTTTATAGGGTGCAAAAGCTTGGAGGAGTCAGCGCCTAACTTTTGGTAGGAGTAATTGCCGAGGTGATATGATTTGATTCTGAAGGGCAAAGGTGGCTCTGGCCCGTTACCTTTGTGGATATTGTTCCTCCTCAGAAGAACAGGACTTGCAGCTTTGTAAGTCCAAGAACAAAAGCCATTGAGGGGCACTGAGTCTGGGAAGCTGGAAGAAAAAGTAGTGGGAAAGAAACGATGTGCAGTTTCTCTCCTGGCCTCCTAACCTATGTTTAGATATCTAGACTGACCCTTTTTAATAGCAATAGTAATACTTTGGTAGTCGTGTAGTTTCTGGAAGTAGCTATCTTTTGAGATTGGGCAATGAGCAAGCTAATGTGTGGCTCACTCCACACCGTGTATGGTACTGGTCTTTGGAACCCAACTATTGACTTTATTGATTATTTTGATTTTATTTTATCTTAAAAATATTTATTTAATTATTATTTTTTTGTTTACCTACTATTTTTCATTTAGTATTTGTTTTGGTTATTGCATTAGTGTTTGATATCTAAGAATCTGTTCTACTTGAAATGACAAGGTCTTAAAAGTTTCAATCTTTCCATTACTAGAGAAGTGCATTAAATAGGGAATTCAAAATTCCCTTGATATTGGAGGACATACTTAATACAGAAGATCCATCCCTCCCTGAGTCCCCAAGTAACTTCAGTTCTTTGGTTCTTTAAATGAGATGAGAATGTACCTGCTGTTCTAGATGCTGCAACATACGCTATAGAGGGAAGAGTCGTGTTTCCCTGCTCCATTTACAGGGGAAGAAATTGCAAATGTTGTAAGAAAAAATAAGATGTCCGAGAAGTCATCAAATGAATTATAAAATCTACGAGGTTTTGTGTATATAATCAGCTTATTTTATGAATATTATCATTATGACATGTTTTGAATGTCTAAAACTATTTGACTTGAATATGATACTAATAGCATAGTTTTTTTTCATCCTTCTTGTGCTTGGATTCATTGACCTTCTTGAGTCTGTGGGCTTTTTGGTTTTTATCAACGTTTGAATGTTTCCAGCCATTATTTCTTCAAACACTTTCCATATCCCTCCTCCTTCTAATTACCCGTATGTTAAATGTCTGGAAGGTGTCCTGCAGCTCAGTGATGTCCCATTTATTTTTTTCTCCATTATTTTTTCTTCTCAGTTTCATTTTTGGTAGTTTACATTGCTGTTTTGTTGAGTTTTGTTAGGGAGCACAGTTACGTTACAGGGAAGGAGCTTGATGCTTTGGATCTTGACTTTAAGATTTGTTAGGCAAGGTCAGAGCAGTGCTAACTCCAGGGCTGATGACTCCAGCCAAGGTCCCATGAATTATGAATTATGAATTTTTCATGGGGGGGTGCTGGTGGAAACAGACAGTAGTCCAAACCATATAGGAACCATATAGGAACTGCAGGAACTGTTCCCTGACATATCCCCCCACCCCCCACTCCCGTTCATGCAGAGTCCTCACGGGCTTGCACTGGTCAGGGTTCTGCAGATGCCCAGGCTTCTCCGGGCCCCTCCGTACGCTCACCTCCCCTTCTCTGTCTCCTCCTCTCAGGTCAGTCAGTCAGGGCCACCGGAGGCCTCATCTTGTTTGTTTTCTTTCTTTCAGGGATCCCTTTGTGTCTTTCATCGCCCGAGAGCCAGTATCTTGAAAACTGTTATTTTTCATTTTTTTGGACAAAATGAGAAATAATGCTTCTCAAGATTTTTTTGTCCATTTTTTCTTCCCAGTTAGAAGTGTAAATTTGGTTCCTGTTATTTCATCTTGGCTGATTTTATTTTAAAATCTTTTCCTAATGGCATTATATTTTTCTTCTGTTAAGGTATAATTCACATTTATGAAACCAGACTATTTAGGCTTCAAGATAATTCATATGAGGTGAGGCTTTGCATTAGTATTTTAAAAAAAAAAAAAAAGAAAGAAAAGAAAGAAATATCTACAAGCAGTATGAGGGCCAGAGAGTTTTCTTTTTGACTTTCTAATTTACCATCTCTAATGGCCGTGTCACTCCCTTGCTTAAGGTTATCTACTTGGACATCGTAATTAGTTTAAAGTCAAACTTTTCTCTCTGACTTTTCAATTTATACTCGTTCTGGATTTATATTCTGATTTTTTTCTCTACACTTCCCTTCAGAAAGACTTCCAGGCAGAAACCTGGGGCAATTTCACGTGTTTCACTACTCCTTGGGATTCCAGTCCTGTGCTGGAATCTGAAGTTTCATACATTATGTTCAGTTTTCTAGTTATTTCAGTGGGAAGATTAACTTGATTCCAATTACTCTGTCAAGGCTGGGAGAAGTGCGTTACTTTAATTTCTGTCCTCTTTCTGGCATTCTTTCTAGCCCAAAGGAATCATGGTCAACGATCTCTGGTTTCCTTCAGCTCATTTCTGAGTATCTGCTAATATGCATGATTAATTTGTTAATTGTAAATTACTAATACATAGACATATAAGCAGTTCCGGCAGGATCTGTACTTCACATTTCATACCTGTTTGCTACTGTGTAGGCCTCAACGGATTCAGGTTCCATCTGTGGAAGTGAAGCAGGAGAGCGAGGCTCTGGTCCCAGGGAGTTAAAGGATGAATCCCAGGGACACAGGAGAGCAGGAGAGTGATAGAAGTTTATTCAGCGAGGAGACAGAGCTCTCAGGAGGGAGAGGGGTCCCCACAGGGTTGCCAACGGGGGCCTCCACCGACAGTCTTGTCTTTAGAGCTGACTGGGGAGCTATGGCCTTATTACCATTTTTGTGATGTCCTTGGTTTGAGTAAGGACTGGTGAGAACATCTTTAATGGCTTCCTTTTTGGGTCTTGTTCCTTGTTGGTCACAGGCGACCGTCATAAAAAAAAAAAAAAAATCTTCCCCACGCATACCTAGGGCAGGATGGTCTGGTTTGTTGTTCCCTTATCTTTAGTTTCCTTACATGTCAGCATTTGGGGGATTTTGTTTTGTGAGTCTGATTCCATGGCCTGTTTTCCTGACCCAGCTCTGCCTGTCCCTTACTCAGAAATAGTCTACCTTACTTATTTTCTTTCTTTCTTTCTTCTTTCTTTCTTTCTTTCTTTCTTTCTTTCTTTCTTTCTTTCTTTCTTTCTTTCTTTCTTTCTTTCTTTCTTTCTTTCTTTTCCTTCCTTCCTTCCTTCCTTCCTTCCTTCCTTCCTTCCTTCCTTCCTTCCTTCCTTCCTTCCTTCCTTTCTCTTTCACTTCTTTCTTCTCTTTCTCTATCTATCTATCTATCTATCCATCCATCCATCCATCCATCCATCCATCCATCCATCCATCCACGTTCACGAGACCAGAGCAGAGGGAGAGGCAGACTCCCCGCTGAGCATGGAGCCCAAAGTGGGGCTCCATCCCAGGACCCAGGGATCATGACCTGAGCCAAAGGCAGATGCTTAACCAGTTGGGGCACCCAGGTGCCCATAGTCTAACATTCAATTTAAAAAATTAACTTAGACTTTATTTCCCCAAAGTAAGTTAAATTAATGGTGAGTTAAGTTAATAATGAGTTTTTACTTTCTTTATGGAAGAGCTGCTATTATTTTCTATTATATTTAACTGGATATTGTTTCATATTTCCTCACACTACCAAGTAATGATTAAAAAAAACCCCTCATCTTCTATATTATTTTACTTTTTTTTTAAAAGTATTTTTATTTAAGTCATCTCTACACCTCACATGGGGCTCAAACTCTCGAGCCTGAGATCTAAGAGTCACATGCTCTTCTGACTGAGCCGGCCAGGTGCCCCTATATTATTTTACTTTAGATATTATTTTGGCTTCTAGTGCGATATGAATGTTTCCTGTTATGCATGAGGGCTGTGATTTAATTTCATGGAAGCATCTGTACTAAATTTGGAGTGATACATTTGAGGCTGGTGTTTCATATTTTAGTAGGCTCTATATTTGGAAGTGCTATTGTAGTGTTAGGTCACAGTGTGTGTCTATTTTGAACAGCTAGTGGATGGAATTTGAAATGGTACATAAATCATTTTGGTTTTGATTAGTTCTAATATTTAAATTTTTATAAGGCAATTCAGATTTGAAGACAAAAATAATATTGTTATCTTTTCTATATTTTGCATATAGTTATATTTATTTTTATTCTTTGTATTTTTTTGATGCATATGCCCACACAAGATGTTTATTTATCTTATAAAATAGGATTGTGTTCCCTAAACTATTTTGCACTTTGACTTTTTAGCCTCATTATATACCTTGAGCTTTCTCTATATCATTTCACATTAAGTTACCTTAATTTTTTTTTTTTTTTTAAAAGATCCTATTTATTTACTTATGAGAGACACACACACAGAGAGTCAGAGACACAGGCAGAGAGAAGCAGGCTCCATACAGGGAGCCCGATGTGGGACTGGATCCCAGGACCTTGGGATCATGCCCTGAGCCGAAGGCTCAACCACTGAGGCACCCAGTGGTCTCAAATTTACCTTAATTTTTAATGGCTGCATTTCACTGTAATTCATTTCTTTGATTTTTTATTGATAGACTCTTTTTGTTATGAATAAACTGTGATAAATGTCCTTGTAAACATAATCCATATACTTGTGCAAATCTTTTGTGTGAAATAAATTCCAAGAAGTAGAATTTCTGGGTATAAAGTTTTGCCTACTTACTATTTCAGTAATTCACCTTTCCACTAACAGTGTTCTAGAGAGCCTGTTTCCCCAAACTATTACATTTAGAATGTATTGTTTTTTTTTTTTTTTTCTTTAGAATGTATTGTTTTATTTAATTTTGTCAACCTGAAACATGAAAAATAATAATTCCAAATGGCTTAATTTGTGTTTTTTTATTATTAAAAATGTGTAAGCATCTTTCTTTAAAATATTTTTACTCATACTCTCTCTTTTAGAAGCATTTTGGAAACTATATTAAATAACATTGTTGACATTAAGTGGCCTTCTTTGTCTTTCACTTTTATGGAAATACTTCTATATATGACTATTAGACATGCATATTTGAAATGTCCCCAAACTGGCCATGAGATATTTTTCTTTTAATGGACTGTTTTGATCTATTAATATTTTATTTAAGATTTTTCTTTGGCACTTATAAAATATTTTTATAGTATCTTTGCCACTTTTTGATGTCTGTGCTATGATTTTCAGAGCTTTTTTCATTCTCATTTCTTAGAAACATTTTAGGTAGTAGTATCAAAGGTATCTAATTCATAAATGTTTGGAATTATTCATTAGCAAAACATTTTGAGCTTTTTATGCTATTGGAGATATTTTGGTGATTGGTTTATGATAACCATGTGGTTATTGGTCTCTTAGAATTTGCTGTCTTTTAATGTTAGGATTCAGTTAGGAAAATAGAACCTCCAACAGGTAGGTTGCTTGATTTCTTCATTTCATTGTTTTAATAGATAGGATTTGATTTGGAGATAAATGTCTAAAAGTTTTAGGGTGGGGACATCTGGGTGGGTCTGTGGTTGAGCATCTTCCTTGGGCTCAGGGGTGTGATCCCAGGGTCCCGGGATCGAGTCCCACATCGGGCTCTCTGCGTGGAGCCTGCTTCTTCTCCCTCTGCCTGTGTCTCTGCCTCTCTCTCTCTCTCTCTGCCTCTCATGGATAAATAAATAAAATATATATATAAAAAAATAAATTACTTATTCAGATACTCTATTATTTATTTTTAAAACTTAACTGCCACAGGTAGAGATGAATACATTTAATTCTCCCACTACTTTTGATTTCTCATTTCATTTTCCACTGTTTTGCTTTGTGTGTTTTGATGTACTGTTTTCTGGATCGAAAAGATTCGTGACAGTTCTATATTCATTGTAATTGATATTCTTTAACATGATAATATGCCCTTGTTTTATTTTTTTGTGTCTAAAATTCATTTTTAAATCATTTGAACATAGTGACTGCTGAATCTTATCCTTCATATTTTTCTGGGGAATTCTTACTTGTCTTTCTGTTGTTGTATATTATTTTATTTTATTGATGTTTCTTATTTATTGTGTGTAGTGAAGTTTCCCCCCAATTTGATAATGCTTTCCTTTTCTTTTTTTTTTTTTTGCTTTCCTTTTCATAGATGTTTAGCAGATAATGTTTAACAGATGTGTTTAGTATAATTTTTATTTTGCAACTCATTTTTAATTGTTAGTAATTTTTTGTTTCTTTTGTTTTTTTTTTAATGAACAATGTTAATTTTCCTCAAAATCACTTTTGATTGTTTAGAAGATCTGTATTGTATGTTTTCTTCCTACACATTCACTTAACTATTTATTGAAACTTACAGAATTTTAATGTCTATATTCCTTTATTTACGAACTTTAGAAATAAAGTTGTCTATTGACTCTTCTATTTGAAAAGTTAGGAAATGGACACAATTACACTTTTATCAAATTTCTCATTCTTTTTTTTTTTTTTTTCAAATTTCTCATTCTTGATTTTTGTTACTATCTGTTAGGATTTTTGTCTAGTTTTTTATAGTTACATTATTACTGCATTCACATGTAGTAGCTTATCTCTCAAAATTTATGATATTTATATTCTGTTTTATAAACTTAAAGTGGTTTTGTTGTCATATTGTATTATTGTTCTTTATGACTAATTTTATTCCAAAGTTAAACTTTAGATATTTTTATTTTTTTTAATAATTCTTGTATGGTTTTCAGCATCAGTGAGTGACTACTGGTAAATTCCCCTTATGAGGACCTTTATTGATAGAATTATTACCATGAAGCAAGATTCTGTATAATAAAGCAATTCAAATGCCTGCCAATGGCCTAAAGTATTTTGTTTATTAGGTTACAAAGAATTATCTTGTACAAATTACCCTGACCAAAGATAATTTATCTATGCCCTGACCATTCCTATGCTACCAAAGAGCCATATCTGCAAAGTGCTATGCTCGTGTTACTGCGAATGTTGAAGTGCATCTCTATTTTTTTTTAAGATTTTATTTGTTTATTCATGAGAGACATGAGAGACAGAGAGAGAGAGAGAGAGAGAGGCAGAGACACAGGCAGAGAAGAAGCAGGCTGCATGCAGGGAGCCCGATGTGGGACTTGATCCTGGGACTCTAGGATTATGCCCTGGGCCGAAGGCAGACACCAAACCCCAAACCGCTGAGCCACCCAGGGATCCCCCATCTTTACTTTACTTTGTCAAACAAACAACCTTTAATGTTTTACTCTCCTCTCTTTACAAAAATATTCTAGCCACTCATGTAATTCAAGTTGTATGCTATCTAGACATTTTCTTGCACACTCATGCCTTCTTTTTAGGTGGTGTTTCATACTGTGTTATGTGCTGTTCTTATTCCTCAGTTGTTTTATCAGTTGAAGATAGGCTGTCAGTTTTTCCTTCTCTCTCATAATTGGCATTGCTACCATGCTATCCAATTCCAGTTTTAAACAATTAACACATTTTTTAACAGCATATATTTAGCTCATGGTTTTATTTTATGTTTATATCCCTTGCCTCTCTTTCTCCTTTCCTTTCTTCTTTCAAGGACTATTTAGTAGCTATTGTTTAAGGCATCACAGTAAGTACCTAAATTGGTGAGGAAAAAGACATTCTAGTTGGGGAGACAGGAGTACAAGAGAGGACACCAGTTTGGAGGTTTTCTAATAGTCTAAGCCAGAGATAGTTGTAACCTCCAAAAGGGTTGACAGCAAAGATGGAAAGAAAGTGGGTGGATTTGTGGTAGACTTTGGGGGGAGAATCAGAAAGATTTGCTGGTGAATTGTTGGGAAAGGGTGACCTGAGCTTCAAAGGAATAGAGACTTTTTTAGAAAGAGGAGGAATAAAGAGAAGGAATATTTATTAGCCATATTATAGATGTTGAGAGTGAGATAAAGCCAGATTTTTGTTAGAGCTAAAAGATAAATGGAAAGTCCTGTTAAGAGGTATAAATGGTTTTCTAATAATAGAGCAGGAGTGTTTGAGGGGATGGGATTCTCTAGAGAGTACCCTGGGTTAGATTAGGAAATATTGAAGGCAATATAGGATTGATAATTGGGGTGATGATATGTATCTTGGAAGGCTTGGACTTGGCACAGTGACTAACAGTAAACAGGGCTCTAAGGCAGGATGAAATGTATTCTGGGAGGAGGAAGGCAAACTGACTTAGTTGTGTTATCTTTAACGTTGGGTTCCAAGAAGGCTTTTCTCTTAGGCTGCAAAGACTCTCATATAGAATTAGAAAAATTTGTTCCTACAAAGCACTTGGAGAATATTTATTTAAAAAAAAAAAAAAAAAGAATATTTATTTTTTGAAGCTAGATAATGAAACACTTGTTCCCCTCACTTTCTTTTTGGTAACCTTAACATTCTATATATGCTATGGAATGTTTTCCCAGAAATGTGTTTTTAGAGAGATATATGTGTATATATATTTATACATAAAATAATATAATACATATATTTATAAGTAAAATAATATAGTATAAATATAAGATGAAAAAGACAAAGCTACAAGAGTTACTAGGACATTTTATTTGTTTTTAATCTACGTTTAGTTTTTCTCCTGCTGTTTTCATCTTTGTTAAATTTTATATTTTATTTTATTTTTTAAAAGATTTTATTCATTTATTCATGAGAGATGGGGGGTGGGGCAGAGAGATAAGCAGGCTCAATGCAAGGAGCCCAACGTGGGACTCAATCCCGGGACTCCAGGATTACGCCCTGGGCTGAAGGCAGGTGCCAAACTGCTGAGCCACCCAGGGATCCCCTAAATTTTATATTTTAATGCTTTGTGGTATTTAAAGCACATTAGTAGTTAGATTTTTTAATTTGAAAGTAAGTATGATGAATTCATAGGCCACATTTTATTCCATGTTCATAATAGCATTCCACAACTACAAATGGTCCTTCTCCCTAAACAAATGTCCTCAAGGTATAACTTTTAAAAAATGTACATTACAGTGTACCAAAACAAGATTATCAAGTTAGACCCTGATAATTTCTTATTATGACTAAGAATTTGCTTCCTTTAGGCTATTATTTTTATTTGGTGCTCATTCGATTTTAATTTAGGATTATATTGGAACATTAACAGATGAAGAATAATTCTGTTCATTCACAGGTCAAAAGTAATGGCATAGAAAATTATTCTAATCTTCAGTAAATATCTAAAATCATACCTTGTTAATTTTTTAATCTTTAAAATGGATCTTACATGACCATGATATATCTCCAATAATTGTTTCTAAATAGAATTTTGAAGACCTTTAGTGAAGAGTATTCCTCAGTTACTTTTTTTAGTATCTAGAAACTAGAATGTCTAATAACAAATGACTTGTTCTTCCAGGAGTATTCATATACCCACTTGTCCCAAATCCGCCATTACATATGTCTGCTTTAATGAAATGTGCTGGAAAAACCATTGAGAACTAATGGTATATGCTAAGAAATGAGAATGGAAAGAAATCCAGACATTACCAGTATTTAAGACATAAGCAACAAAAGCAAAGCAGGTACAAAGATCGAGAAGGGATTTTTAGGAAGAGGAGAAGACAAGTTGGTATGTTGGAATATGAGAAGCCATGCAAACTGAAAAAGAAGAATTTCAGGAAGAATTGAGTCAGCAGGATCAGATCAAATGGTACAAGTAAAAATGGTTAAATTTCTGTTGCATTTGACCACTAGGAAATGGTGACCTTACTGAGGCAGTAACATGGTGTAGGCAGAAGCTTTATATCAGTATGTTGACAGACAAGAAGTGGTAAAATGAACATTGCAAGTGTGGACTCTAAAAAAGCCTTAATCCCTTTTGTAGAACATTACATAGTCTGATTACTGAATTTTGAAGTATTTGTACTTGAAGATGTTAAATATGAACCATTCATAGCTCATTGCACGATTGCCAGAAACCTGGCATTTTTATATTAATATAATAATTTGTGTAAAATGAAGTATTTAAAATTCCTGAATACTTAAAGCACAGTAAAATGGAAATGTTTAATACAGCTGCTAATTTTACTTTTTTTTTTTTTTTTTTTAAAGTCTTGGCTACTTATGATTCAGCAAACAGAACAACTTAGCAGAATCATGAAGACACATGCAGAGGACCTAAATTCTGGACCCTTACACAGGCTCACCATGATGATCAAAGACAAGCAGCAGGTGAAGAAAAGTTTTATAGGTGTTCATCAGCAGATAGAGGCGGAAATGATCAAGGTTTGTCCTTCTACTCTGGAGTTCTTTTTTAAATATGATTTTTAAATTCACTGACATATTTTATCTTGTTTGTTTTTAAAAATTGTTTAGTCATCATTTTATGATTAATAAGTTTTGGTGTCTCTAGTAAGTAATATTCTTATTGAATATAAAACATGATTGATTATAAGATGTACTGTTACTTTATGTACTCTGAGAGAAAAAGAATGCTGCCAATTAAACTATAATACCGTGCTTTCTTATCACTTAGAATTTTTATTTTTTGCTTACTGAAATAGCTTCTAGTTTTTATTATTTTTATTTTTACATGTAATAAAAAAGAAAACCTAGACAAAGTAAATTAGGATATTTAAAATTTTACTTTATTTATACTGAGAGTTTGTCCCTTCTGGATAACTATTTACAATATTTTTATTATGAAATTTCGAATGTACAAAAGAATAGAGAAGACAAATTCCCATCGACTGATCCACCTACATAGTCAAGGTTCTTTTTTTTTTTAATTTTTATTTATTTATGATAGTCACACACAGAGAGAGAGAGAGAGAGAGAGAGGCAGAGACACAGGCAGGGGGAGAAGCAGGCTCCATGCACCGGGAGCCCAACGTGGGATTCGATCCCGGGTCTCCAGGATCACGCCCCGGGCCAAAGGCAGGCGCTAAACCCCTGCGCCACCCAGGGATCCCACCGCTGAGCCACCCAGGGATCCCTCTTTTGTTTTTTTTAAAGATTTTATTTATTTATTCATGAGAGAGAGAGAGAGAGAGGGAGAGGGAGGGACAGAGACATAGGCAGAGGGAGAAACAGGCTTCATGTAGGAAGCCCGACGTGGGACTTGATCCCAGGACCCCAGGATCACACCCTGGGCTGAAGGCGGTGCTAAACTGCTGAGCCACCTGGGCTGCCCAGTTTTTTTTTTTTTTTTAAATGTATACTCACCCAATTTTTCTAATACACTGAATCATTTTAAAGAAAATTTCAGGTATCATTTTATCCATAAACATTTTAGTTTATATTGCTGAAATAAATACTCATTAAAAAAAAGTTAACCATATTATCATTAACCCA
Source organism: Canis lupus baileyi (assembly GCF_048164855.1). NCBI lineage: Eukaryota > Metazoa > Chordata > Mammalia > Carnivora > Canidae > Canis > Canis lupus. The sequence goes on along the minus strand of NC_132839.1, from coordinate 4,335,386 downwards.
CCTAAAAATAACATTAATTCCTTAGGATCATTAAAAATCCTGACTATGCTCAAATGATTGTTTATTTGTATTTTACAGTTGATTCATTTGAATCATGACCCAAACATGGCTCACACATTGCATTTGAATAGTTTTCTTTTAATCTATAGGTACCTCCCCCCAACTTTTTAAAAATGCCATTTATTTGTGGAAGAAACTGGGTAATTTGCTCTATAGAACTGAATTTAAATTTTATTTTATTGTTAGCATTTTTGTGATGTTATTTCACATATTTCTTTATCCTTTAATTTTCCTGTAAACTACTTGAGAAAATTCTGGCTATTTATTTTGGGCAAGAACACATTATAGGTACTAGTATAGACTTCTTATTTTTTCCATATCAGAGATAAGTAATGTTGTTTAGCTTTTGTGATGTTAAACTTGATTGTTAGGTTCCGGTGCTGAGAGCCTGATCAACCTATTAAAAAAGTTTTCCTTCAGCCATTCACCAAATAATTTTTAGAACTAATTGGTGTTTGCTGCTTGGATCCATTATTTTGGTAGTTGTTATAAAATGACAATATTTTGCTTCTGTCATTCCTAATGTGATTGTTAGCTGTAATTTTTCAGAAAAAGTTTTTCCTATGGCAAGTGTTTGGCAACCCTGAGATATATAGGTCACATATAAGAAGCAGGATAAATGCTTGCTTTTTGCAGTTAGTCAGTTTGGGGAACAATGAATTGGTTCTTTAGCAATTTCAGAAGTTAAGAGTTCAGTTTCCAGTGTGGCACATAAGAAGTTTGGAAGTTGTCACTCCATCCTAACAAAGAGTTAAAAATTGAACAAACTGAAAAGTGACAGGGCATATGGCTCCCCCTAAATTAGAGAGACAGACAAATGAATATGCCAAAGCGTTCCGTTCTTTTTTTTTTTTTTTTTTTAAGATTTTATTTATTTATTCATGAGAGACAGAGAGAGAGAGGCAGAGACATAGGCAGAGGGAGAAGCAGGCTCCATGCAGGGAGCCCAATGTGAGATCGATCCCTGGTCCCCAGGATCACACCCTGGGCTGAAGGTGGCGCTAAACCACTGAGCCACCCGGGCTGCCCACGTTCCGTTCTTAATAAAGTCTGCTCTCAGGAGAAACTATTTACCCTTAACCTAACTAATCTGGGGGAAGGGAAATTCATAACTCCTGTTCTCTTTGAGTGGGGATTGGCCCATCAGCTGAGGAACATGTGTGAAGTTCATAGCCAGAGGCACAGCCTGAGATCGAATCAATAGGTATAAAATATACCTATTTAATATACTAAAATAGGTATAAAATAGCTTTTCTGACAGCTATTACCACATTAGTAAAGTCCTATATAATCAGTTTCTTTTACCTGATATATCCTGCATAGCAATCAAGAAAAAATAACAAGGGATCCCAAAAGGCAAAAATACACAATTGGAACCAGACACAGTAGGGATGTTGGAATTATCAGACCAGGAACTTAAAACAGCTATGAATAATAGGCTAGGGGCTGTAATGGATAACGTAACAATTATGAAAGAGCAGATGGGTAATGGAAGCATAAAGATGGAAATCCTAAGAAAGAAACAAAAAGCATTCTGGCATTCTAGCATTGTCTAGTATTTTAGAGAGCAAAGATAATGTACTAAAGTGAAGAATGACTTTCATGGGCTTAATAGGAGATTGGACACAAGGAAAGAATTTCTGAAATTGAGAATATATCAATAGAAATCTACAGAACTGAAAAGCAGAGAATAAGTATTAAAAAAAAAAAAGGAACAGAGTATCTAAGAACTATGTGGTAACTACAAAAGATATAACATGTTTTATGTTATTTATGGGAATACCTGAAGGAGAAGAAAGAAAGGAACAGAAGAGATACTTGAAATTATAATGACTGAGAATTTCCCTAACTTAGTGTCAGACACCAAACAGCAAATCCAGGAAGCTCAGAGAACACCAAGCAGAAAAAATGACCAAAAAACTACACATAGGCATATCAATTTAAAACTACAGATAATCAAAGATAAAGAAAAGAATCCTGAAATAAGCCTGAGTAAAAAGCACCTTAGTTATAAAAGAAATATAAGAATTATATCTGACTTCTCCTAAGAAATAAGTAGACAGGGAAGTGGTATGAAATATTTAAGTTTTGAGAGAAAAAACCCGCATGATCCTAGAATTCTATACCCTGTGAAGTTTTCCTTCAAAAGTGAAATAAGACTTGGTTGAACAAACAAAAATTGAGCAGAAAAGCACTTGACATGATTTTACAAAACCAGTACTCATTCATAATGAGTAAACTAGGAAAAGAGGAATCCTTCCTCAACTTGCTAAAGAATATCTACAGAAAGTCTACAGCTAACATCATGTGTAATGATAAGAAACTCGAAAATTTCCCACTAAGATCAGAAGCAAGTCAAGGATATTTCATTTTGCTGTTGCTTGTTAACATTGTACTTGTAGTCTTAGCCAATGCAACAAGACAAGAAAAAAAATACATACATATTGGGAACAAAGAAATAAAGCTGTATTCATTCATAGATGACATAACTGTCTATGTAGAAAGCCCTAAGAGAATCAACAAAAAAAACTTTGGAATTAATAAGTGATTATGGCAAGGTTACAGGATACAGTGTTACCATACAAAAGTCAGTTTCCTTTTTTTTTTTTTTAAAGATTTTATTTATTTATTTATTCATGAGAGACACACACAGAGAGAGGCAGAGACACAGGCAGAAGGAGAAGCAGGCTCCATGCAGGGAGCCCGATGCGGGACTTGATCCCAGGTCTCCAGGATCATGCCGTGGGCTGAAGGCAGGCACTAAACTGCTGAGCCACCCAGGCTGCCCAGTCAGTCAGTTTCCTATACATCAATAGGTATAAAATATACCTATTTAATATACTAAAATAGCTATAAAATAGCTTTTGTGCATGAGTATATGGGAAACCTCAAACAATAAACTTGTGGAATATGAAATTAAAAACACAATGCCATTTTCATTAGTACCTCAAAAATGAAACACTTAGGTATAAATCTAACAACATATATACAAGATCTGTAGGAGGAGAACAACTGAATTCCAATGAGAGAAGTCAAAGAAGTATTAATTGGAGACGTATCCCATGTTTGTGGATGAGAAGACTCAGTATTGTCAAGATACCAGTTGTTTCCAGCTTGCTCTTTAGATTTAACACAGTCTCAATCAAAATACCCAGTAAGTTATTTTGTGGATATTGACAGACTCATTCTACAATTTATATGAAGTGTCAAAAGACCCAGAATTGTGAACAGAATATTGAATATGGAATATTATTGAATAGCTCAAATAAATGAGCTATTAAGCCACAAAGAGACATGGAGGAAACTTACATGCGTTATTACCAAGTGAAAGAAACCATTCTGAAAAGGCTACATGCTGTGTGATGCTAAACTGTATGATATTCTGGAAAAGGCAAACTATGGAGACAATAAAAAGATCAGTGGTTGCCAGGGGTTAGGAGAGAGAGGAATGAATAAGTGGAGCCCAGAGGATTTTATGACAGTGAAACTACTTTGTATAATACTATAATGGTGGATATATGTTGTTATATATTTGTTTAAATCCATAGATTTAATCCACCAGGAATAAAACCTAATGTAAACTGTGGACTTTGGGTGATAATGATGTATCATCTCAAGTTCATCTATTGTAACAAATTTACCACTTTAGTGGGGGGATGACTGTGCATGAGTATATGGGAAACCTCTGTATTTTCTACTCAGTTTTGCTCTGAAACTCAATCTTTAAAAAATAAAGTCCATTAAACAAAGTTAATTACTGAATTTTCTTTGTTTTTTTTTTAAGATTTATTTAATTATTTGAGAGAGAGAGAGAGAGAATGAACAGGTTGAGGGGGAGAGGGAGATGGAGAAAAAACCCTCAAACAGACTCTTCACTGAGTGTGGAGCCTGACACAGGTCTTGCTCCCAGGACACTGAGATCATGACCTGAGCTGAAACCGAGAGTTGGCCACCCAACCAGTTAAGCCACTCAGATCTCCCTTGAGTTCTTTCTCTCTCTCTCTCTCTTTTTTTAAGGAATGCTTCAGACTCATTTATGTCTGTATCATAGCTTATTGATATTTTCGTTTTTTTATATAATGTTACCCTCCGGTCAAGAACAATGGTAGTGCCGAGTTTGTTAAAAGTTGACTCGAATATTCTTCTAAGTTGTTTATGCCCCTTTTGCAAGTTTTTGATGCTCCTGATTTCTTAGTCTTCTCAAAGGTACATTAGATGTTTTTCAGATCCCATCTAAGACCCCTGTTTTTTCCTTAAATGCTATTTAAATGGGTTTTGACTATAGAATCAAAGATTTGCATGTTTAGTCTTTCCATAGAAATAATAACCAAATTCATGTATGTATGTAATGACCACTGTTATGTATGTAGCCAACAGTGATTGTTAGATACATCTTTAAAGTGACATTATAATATCCCAAATACCCAAATCAAAAATACCCATATTAGAATTGGTAAATTAGAACAACTCCAAGTTACTCTGTATAATTAAAATGAATATCTAAATTAGCTTTTTTATTAGAGTAAATATTTATATACATAGTATATTAATTTATTGATCTTTAAACTTTAGATGATGGCAGCATTATTTCTTGACTTACTTTTCTAAAAATATTTTTTCTTTTTTCATATGTTGTTGAATTTATCATTGATTTCTAAACTGATTTTTATTTTTATTTTTTTAAACTGATTTTTAATATATTGTCTATAATGTATATTAAGGAGCAACTCTGATCTGTAAGTAATAAAATATAAGGTAGTACTTCTGGATTTAAATTCTTAGCAGTGTAAATTTAAGCTTTTAAAATGTGTTCTTTATTTTTCTTGACAGGTTACAAAGACAGAATTAGAGAAATTAAAATCCAGCTATAGACAGTTAATAAAAGAAATGAATTCTGCCAAAGAGAAATATAAAGAAGCTTTAGCTAAAGGTATGAAAAAATTGTGAAAAATGTTTATTTTAGTGATTTTTATTCTTATCATTTGAATGTTGTCTTTATAAGTAGGAGAATGATTCCACTTAGGACCAATTCACATTTTAAAATTATCAAAATAGACTAATCGTCAAATTATCTAATAAGTCCTTTTATATTTTTGCTTTATTAAAATGCTGTAAAATATTTTTGAGTAGTTTATACTAAATGGAATTATGTAGCACTTGTAATAGAAAGCAAAGAGTGTTCAAAATTTTCTTTTCGCATCAGCTTTACTTATTTAATTACTGAATATTAAATAAGAAAAATAAGGTTGTATTTGTTTAGACACCTTTTTTAGCCTTATTTTTACCTGTGGTATTTAAAAGCCACTAAAATACAAGATCATTTTAAAGCATTATTTTGTTTTGATTGCTTAATTTTATTTGCCCATATCATCCTAACACTTTCATAAGAACCTTTGGAAGCAAATAGAAAGAGATGTGTATTATTTATGTTTTAACCAAGTATTTATGGTTATGAGTCTTTAAATGTGAGTACACAGTCCTCATATTTAAATTTTTTTAAATTATAAAAGTTGGTGGTTTTTTAAAAAATTTATTTATTTATTCCTGAGAGAGACAGAGAAAAAGAGAGAGAGATAGAGAGAGAGAGAGAGAGGCAGAGACACAGGCAGAGGGAGAAGCAGGCTCCCTGCAGGGAGCCTGATGGGACTCCATCCCAGGTCTCCAGGATCTCGCCCTGGGCTGAAGGCAGGCACTAAACCGCTGAGCCACCCGGGATGCCCAAAGTTGGAGGTTTTTAAAGGAATTTTGTAACTGTCTAAATAATAAGCTTTATTAGCAGCTCTGTCTTATTTTTCTTTTTACATTTACCTTTTTTTAAAAAAATATTTTATTTTAATTTTTATTTATTTATGATAGTCACACACACAGAGAGAGAGAGAGAGAGAGAGAGGCAGAGACATAGGCAGAGGGAGAAGCAGGCTCCATGCACCGGGAGCCTGATGTGGGATTCGATCCCGGGTCTCCAGGATTGCGCCCTGGGCCAAAGGCAGGCGCCAAACCGCTGCGCCACCCAGGGATCCCTACATTTACCTTTTTACTAACATATTGTCTCTTGGTCTTTTACGTCTCATGTATATATTCTTATTTTGTGGAGGTAAGCAAAATAAATAGCTTTACATTTGAATATATCTTGCACAATGGAAATACCATGCTTCTGTTGTTAATCCCAGTAGACTAAAAGAAATACTGATTGAGGTGCATTTCTCCTTCCCCTTTCTTCTTTCCTTTGTCTCCATCCCTACTCTTCCTCCTCTGGCTGTTCTCTGCTTGCTTCCTCCCCTTGCTTCTGGATGTCCTTCCCCGTTCTTTTGCTCTCCCTCTCCTTCTATTTTCCTTCCAAAACATACACATTTTCTTTTTTAGGGAAGATGAATTGGTGTTTAAAGTTCTCTTATTTTCCTTCCAAAACATACACATTTCATACACATTTTCTTTTTTAGGGAAGATGAATTGGTGTTTAAAGTTCTCTTATTTCTAGTTACTTATTTATCATGTACCCCAGCCAGTATTTTGAGATCATGATCTCTTGATTAATGTAAACATATCTTTTGAAATGCTTCTGTAATTATCTTAAATCATTGAAATGATAAAATTTAAAATATGGTATGTGTAAAGATCATATACCTACTTTGGAGTCAGAGGTTCCAACACTGGATGATTATTTTATAGATTTTTCAAAATTTAATGTACCTAATTATTATTCCTTTATTATTTTAAGAAAGGTTTAGATAATCAAATATTTACTGAGCATTTGCTGTTTTTAAGTTATTGAAATTCAAGCAGCATTTCCCAGATATTCATGGAGCTTACCCATTTGTAGTTGATATTCTAATTGATGAACTACAAGTCTTACTCCGTTTCAAAATTCCCTTTATGTGCAAGGGATCCCTTACTAAATCAAGAGTAGTTTAGAAGTAGTTTTGTTTTAAGCATTACTATTCAACCTGTCAAAATTGTTAATTTTATGAAGTCTGTTACTTAATGCGTGGCTACCATTCTCAAATTAGTGCCCTGTATTAAAAATATCCATATTTAAATTCATCCAGAGCAAGTGATGATGTAATCCAACTGTATTGTAATTCAGCTATGCTAAGTATTTCACACTAGGTTTATATCTGTTGGAGAATGATTAGTTAAAAAAGAAATAATTACTCTCTGGTCTTTGGTATCCATTTTTTAATGATTAGTTTATTTGGTTTAAAAAAATGAAATCTAATTCTGATGTCGTAATAAAATTTTAAATAGTTCTTGTACATAGTGCTTACTTATCAAATATTTTTCATAGATAATAGTTTACTTTTTTATTACGTTTAATGTAGATAAAATACAATTTAGTGTTGTAGTAATAGTAGGAAGGCAAGTAGAAAATTTGAAGATTATAATTTTAATTGGTCCCAAGAAGTATACTACTTGGCTGAATCTCATGAAATTAAAATATGTGAATTAATTTACATTTCTTCTTTCAAAGGTATTAGTGATATTTTTCTATTTTCAAAAATTTGGTTGCTGCCATTAAATCAATTTGTAACCTATAGAATACGTTTTTAAAATAAGTTGTCATTCTATTTTCAAAAATTTGGTTGCTGCCATTAAATCAATTTATAACCTATAGAATACGTTTTTAAAATAAGTTCTTATGTAATTGTTCTCAATACATGACAGATACATAAATTTATCTTTCTATAATCAAAACTATCTTTATATGCATGTTTATGTGAAAAGGTATAAAATTATATTTTTGAACACTTTGTTATCAGACTGCATTTTATTTTTTAATTATTATTATTTTTTAAAAATTTTAAAAATTTATTTATTCATGAGAGACAGAGAGAGAGAGAGAGAGAGGCAGAGACACAGGCAGAGGGAGAAGCAGGTTCCATACAGGGAGCCCGATGTGGGACTTGATCCCTGGTCTTCAGGATCACACCCTAGGCTGAAGGCGGCACTAAACCGCTGAGCCACTGGGGCTGCCCTCAGACTGCATTTTATGTTTAACATGGAAATAGGCATTCTTTTGTGAAGTTATAAGGATGATGTGGTGGCAAAATTTCCAACATTTGCAGATGTCAGAATCCTGGTTCTTCTGTTTAGGCCAGACCGGACTCATTGTGGAATGGTTCCTAAGGACTGCTGGGCACTGACAGTGAATACCTTGGCAATGGCTTTAGCAACCATAGATATTAGGAGGTCTTAAAATCCCAGTCTGACATACAGCTTCCAGATAGAGACACTTTAGGGAAAACAGGCTTTGGGGGAAACGAGGCCTGAAAATAATTCCCTATAATTAAGGATTAAATTCTGAATTTGAGGAATGCCTGGGTGGCTCAGTGGTTGAGCATCTGCCTTCTGCTCAGGGCAAGATAATGAGGTCCTGTGATTGAGTCTCACAAGGGGCTTCCTGCAGGGAGCCTGCTTCTCCCTCTGCCTGTGTCTCTGCCTCTCTCTCTCTCTCTCTCTCTCTCTCTCTCTCATGAATAAATAAATGAAACCATTAGAAAAAAAAATTCTGGATTTGAGAGTAGGTTCAGAGTCAAGGGCTCAGTTACAATGCAACTGGAGGTTTAGCAGTTATAGGAGGTCAGGAGGAAGGCTGGGTTAATGCTGAAATTCCAAATTCCTGACCCTTGCTGTGTGGATTACTCAGAATACTTCCAGTTTTAAGTATTAAAGCTTTTATCCAAAGGAACATTAGTTTATATTGTCTAATGTAAAATATAATACTCATTTGCAACATAAATGTAGCATTTCTGTTATTCTTTTGTAATATATTTTGAATATTAAACTTGTTTTGCTTTGTGCTGTGCTGAGAAAGCAAATATTTGTCTTAAATTGACTTGAACTAATTTGAACATTAGTCTATTGATTATTATTTATAACATGTAAACTGAGAACACCTGAAATCATTTTAGTCTATTAAGCTGAAATTAATAATTCAGAGTTTTCTTGATAGCAGCATAGAATAATGAGCTCTTGAATACAAAATGCACAGGTTTTCCTTTTCCATTGCAGATTAAATTCTGTATACTTTAAGTTGGTTGAGCACTTGTTTACGTTTAGCCATAAAACAATTTTGTGAATCTACAAAGCTTGTATCTGAACCAAGGTCTTGATATAATGCCTATAAATATTGGCAAATTTTTCCATCACATTTATCCATAAATGTGCAAATGTGCAAATGACTTCACAAAAGAACTCCTACAAATTTCTATTGTCTTTGAATAAAGAAAATTTATCTTTTCCTCTCCAATCTAGATATATTTTTATTTTTATTGCCTAATTGCCCTAGCTAGAACCTCCAGTAGAATGTAGAATATAAGTAGAAAGAAGCAAAGGTGTTTTTGTCTTGTTTCTGAACTTAGGGGGAAAGTCAAAATTAGGTATTAAGTTAGTCATAGTTTCAAAGTTTTATCAGGTTGAAGTTCTTTTCTATTTCTGTTTTAGAGTAGATGTATTTTGTCAAATGTTTTTCTTTGTATCTATCAAGATAAATATTTTTTTCTTCTTTTTGTTTGATATGAATTACTTTGATTTTCATGTTTCAAATATTATACCAATCTCACATTCTTGGGATAAACTCCTCTTGCTTATGATGCATTATCAGTTTTTATATTGTTGGATATGGTTGGTTAAGTTTCGAAAAAATTTTTGTTTATATCTTTGTTTCTTGTATTTTTGCCTCAATTTATTATAAAGATAATGCTATTCTGTGAATGGTTACTTCCTGTTCAACCTTTTATTTTTTTATTTTTTATTTTTTTTCCTGTTCAACTTTTTAGAAAGGTTTGTGTTCACTTGGTATTTTTCTTAAATATTGTTAGAATTCACTTGTGAAGCCATCTGGGTCTGCTTGTTTTTGTTTTTTACTTCTTGGCAAAGATTTTTAAACTATAAACTTATTTATTTTTATTAAAGCAGACTATTAATCTGTTTCTTTTTTTTTATTAATCTGGTTTTTTTTTGAGTTTCAGTAGGTTGTGTCCTTCAAGGAAACGTCCATTTTACCGAAGTTGTTGAATTTATTGGTATTAAATTGTTCATAATATTTCCTTATTTACCTTTTTAATTTGTAGAATCTATGGTGACTTTCTCTTTCCCATTCTCAATACTGGTATTTTATGTCTTTTTACTTTTTTCATAATCATTCTGAGTAGAGGTTTATCAATTTTATTAATCTTCTCAAAGATCACTTTTGTCTTTATTGCTTTTTTTTCTATTTTTCTACTTTCTTTTTAATTGATTCCTGCTCTAATATTTGTTATTTCTGTCCTGCTTGTTTTAGGCTTAGTTTGCACCATTTGAAAAATTTAAATGTTAATGTGGAAGCTAAGATCATTGGTTTGAGAACTGTCTTTTTTTCTATACAAGCATTTTGGGCTGTAAATTTTCCTATGTACTGTTTTAGCAACATTCCAAAAATTTTCATGCACCATCTTCATTTTCATTCAATTAAAAATATTTTCTAATTTCCCTTTTGTTTTTTTTCTTGGATTTGTAGGTTAAAAGTACGCGATTTAGTTTCTAAACTTTTGGCATTTTTCTAGCAATGTTTATGTTTTTTTATTTATAATTCTGTTTTGATTTGATAATTTTTTTATGAGTTCATTTCTTTAAATTTATGTGTACATGTTATCTGGCCCACAGTACGTTCTGTTTTCATAAATGTTTCATATACACTTGATGAGAATGTATAGTCTGCTGCTGTTGGTTGAAATGGTCTCTATTGTCAGCTTAGTCCAGTAAGCTGATTGTGTTTTTTTTCTTATTATTTTTAACGTTCTTACTGATTTTCTGTCTCTTTAAGGATTAAGAGAGGGCAATGGAAATCTCCCACTGTAATTGTGGATTAGTTTAATAGTCTATTTCTTCTTGTAGTTGTCAGTTTTTTGCCTCATATATTTTGAAAATTTGTTACTAGGTGAATAAACAGTTAAGATTATTGTATCCACTTCATGACATGACCCTTTATCATTATAAAATGGTCTTTCTTATCCTTGGCAGTATTCTTTGGTGCATTGTCTGTTCTATCTGATATTAACATAGCCACTCCATCATTACTTTGATTAGTGTTTACACTAATATGTACATATATATTATTTTTTTCATTCTTTTATCTGTTTTAGTCTTTGTTTTTGAGTTACATTTCTTGTAAACACTGTATAGTTAAGTCATGCTTTTTTATCTTGTTAATCTCTACCTTTTAATGGGGATAATTAAACTATATTTAATGTGACTTTTGATAATACTAGGTTTAAACCTGTGATCTTGCAGTGTGTTTTCTCTTTGTTTCACTTTTTGTTTTTTTCTCCTTTTTGTTTTATCTGCCTTCTTTTGAATGAATTGAAACATTTTCTTAAGATTCCTTTTAAAGACTGGGCAGCCCTGGTGGGTTAGTGGTTTAGTGCTGCCTTCGGCCCAGGGTGTGACCCTGGAGACCCGGGATCAAGTCCCACGTCGAGCTCCCTGCGTGGAGCCTGCTTCTACCTCTGCCTGTGTCTCTGCTTCTCTCTGTGTCTTTGATGAATAAATAAATAAAATCTTTAAAAAAAAAAAAAAGATTCCTTTTGACCTCTTTTGTTGTCTTTAATACCTATAACTTTTTGTTTTGTTATCTTTAGTTTACCATAGTATATCTTCAGGTGTTGTTATGACATTTTGCTTTTAACCTGGGACTCTTACATTAGTATAGTCGTCTGGTCTGTGTGCTATCGTTGTAATATATTTTACTTTTGCATATGTTGTAAAGTCCACCCTACCTTGTTAATATTTTTGTGTGTGTTTAAGTAGTCAGTTATTTTTAAAACTACAACGGAACATCTCAGATATTTATCTATTTAGCTATTTTTTCTAGCATTTTGTATTCCATCTGGTATCATTTTACTTTTGCCTGAATGACTTACCTTATTGTTTCCTGTAATGTAAGTCTGTAGGTAATAAGTTCTTTGTTTTTGAATGCTTGAAAACGTTATTATTTCACCTTCGTTTTTGAAGTATATCTTTGTTGGGTATAGAATTCTATTTTGGCATTTTATTTTCCTGTTTAGATCTGTAAAGATGTTCATATCATGTATCATGTCATAGAGAAATCTGCTCTAATCTTTATCTTTGTTGTTTTGCACCTTTTTTTTCTTTTGGTAGCTTTTAGGATTTTCTCTTTATCATTGGTTTTAAGCAATTTGATCATGATGTATATTGCTGTAGGTTTTTTTTTTCTTGTGTTTGTGGTTTTTGAGCCTCTTGTATCTGAGAGTTTATAGTTTTCTTTTTTTTTAAAGATTTTATTTATTTATTCATGAAAGACACATAGAGAGAGAAGCAGAGATACAGGCAGAGGGAGAAGCATGCTCCATGCAGGGAGCCTGATGCAGGACTTGATCCCGGGACTCCAGAATCACGACCTGAGCCAAAGGCAGACACTCAACTGCTGAGCCACTCAGGTGTCCCATTTGCCAGATTTTAAAATTTCACTATAGTCTTCCACTTGTTTATGTTGTAAAAAAATATATATGATCTTTACCTGTGTACCTATATGCAGTCCCTTTGTTCATATGACATGTAGCATTTTTTTCCAAAGTTAAAAAATATATTTTTAAGAGTAAATGTAATGCGTGGTAATTTTATAAAATGTAAGCAACACTGTATTACTATACAGTATTGAATTAAGTGAGTTCAAATACATACAGTGTTAATTCGAACTTTTAATTTATTTTATTTTTATTTTTTTTAAAGATTTTATTTATTTATTCGAGGAACAGATAGAGAGAGAAGCAGAGATATAGGCAGAGGGAGAAGCAGGCAGAGGGAGAAGCAGGCCCAAGCCAGAAGCCCAACGCAGGACTTGATCCTAGGTCTTCAGGATCACACCCTGGGCTGAAGGTGGTGCTAAACCACTGAGCCACCTGGGCTGCCCTGCTTTGAACTTTTGTAGTTTGCTTGAAGATGTACTGAAGTATCAGAAAAGGTGTTCAAAATAACTCTCATAGTTACGTATTTTTATATAGCCTATTTAATTGATTCTGTGTGACTAGAATTATGCTAGAGTTTTACATTTACCAATCCTCAAAATACTCACAATAACGTTTGTGGGAGTTTCTCTTATATGAGTAGAATTCTCAATTCTTCTGATTTGTCATACATCATATTCAAGAAAAAGAAGACAGGATGAGCTACTCCACATTACACATGCCCGTAACAGTCTAGTGAAGTTTAGAAGGAGCTCTCTTCACCCACTTTTATAACAAGAGTAGGGAAACAAACTCTCCTTCAAATTTTCTTTCTTTATGGGAAACAAAACAGAATGCTAAGAGATTTGTAAGCTCCTTGATTATTTACAAGCCCTCACTTATTCTGTGCAGAGAGAACAAGAGGATACCTATTGCTAGAACTGTGGGGTGTTAGCTACAAGTCTTATTCAGAAGTAAATTTTTCTGTAATTGGGAAGTAGATTTTCTTAAATTGCCTCTTCATACATTATGAATAGTTCTGTGGTATTTTATAGCCAATTAAAATTGATTAGATCCATTGAGTTGTCTCTTTAGAGTACTTTAATTATGAAAACCAGTTTGAAATGAGTCCAGATTTGAGACAGATGGTTAAATTTATGTTTAAATAAATCCAAATTAAAAAGAATGAGTAAAACTTTTTAAAGACTCTTTTAGTTGATTTTCTCATTTTCAGTCCAGCAAGAATGGCAACTGGCCTTCCTATTCAATAATCTCTAAGTCTTGGAGATTTTTAAATATTAAAATCTGATATATGGAGGTCCTGTAGACAAATGTTCTGAAATTCAAATTTACCTCTCAGGTCAACATAAGGAAGAAATCCATTTTGGATACAGGACTTGTAAAGACCAAAAGCCAAATTCAAGCAATGTTTGTTGATCATCACTTCTATTGATATGGCTTGAAAATGAGAGGTTTTCTCTTTTTCTTTTCTTTCCCCCTTTTTTTTTCTTTGGACCTATGTATTAATACATGATATATCAGCAGCTTACTTATGGCATGAATGCTTTTCATTGCATGGAGCTTAATATGATAGGAATTTTACAAGGTCATAAAGAGTAACGACATTCTTCATTGTTAATCTAATTTGCATTGGGTTAAAGTTGCAGAAATTGGAGTGACAGTTATAATATTCTCATTAGATGCTGAAATATTATGTGTGATGGAATATGCTACATGATTCATTTATATTCTGCAGATAACTTCCTAAAATTAAAATAAAGTGAAAGCACAATAATTTGTCCCTATTTTTCTTAGTTTTATTGAATAAACAAAGCTAAGTTTCACATACAAAAAGATTAAAAGAAATGATATCCTTTTGCTGATTTTCCTCTATATTTTATAGGTGAGCTCCTTAACACTATTAGTTTTGGACTTGATTACTAGAAAGATGATATAAACAGATGCAGAAGGTAAAATTGTAATTTTTCTATAACTTTAACTTTTTAAAAATTTTATTTAAGCCTAAATTTATTTTTTAATAGTAAGAGCTATATCAATTTATGTATTTTCTTTTTATGTGCTAGGCATCATTATTTGTACTAGGAATCTTGTAGATAACAAACCATACAACAATTCCTGCCTCTATCAGGCTTATATTTTAGAGAAGTTAATTAATTAATTCAACAAGTAAGTGAAACGTATATTAGATGGTGATAAGTACTATGGAGAAAAATGAAAAATGGTAGGTGGATAGGATGTTGGTAGGATGATTGGGTCAAGCTTCATGGAGAGAGCCATAAATGAAGGGTGAAGGAAGTGAGGAAGGGGAGTGTATAATTATCTTGGGCCAAGAGTATTCCAGGTAGAGGGAATAGCCAAAGCAAACTCCTTGAGGGGATCATGTCTGGCATATTTGAGAAGTGGTACAAATACTTTTGTGACTGTAACTGGGGGACCAATAAAGAAAGACATGGAGTATGGGATGAAATCAGAGAGGAAGACTGATGGCATATAGCAAGGACACCCAGATTTTGAAGGATTTTGGTCATTCTTTTAAAACAGTTTGGCTTTTACTCCGAATAAAATGGGAAGCCATGGTGGGTTTTGATCAGAAGAGTGACATGAACTGACTTACATTTTAATAGGATAACTCTGGCAGCCTTGTTGAGATTATGAGGGGTGGAAGGAGGATGGAAGTAAAGAGATTGGTTCCAGGCTATTGAAGTAGTCCAGGCAAGGGCTTATGCTTGCCTGGACCTGGGGTGGTAGTAACAGAAAGAGGTTAATTTCTGGATATACAGTTGATTCTTGTTATCTTCAGTGGTTATATTCTGTGAAATCACTCTGAACACTAAATTAGTATTAACTGAGTACTGATTCATTACCCTTGGTGGATGTAGCATAAAGGGTTAGATTTCTATCAGCAAGGTCACGACATTTTTCATGACTGATCCAGTACATCATCTTGTTTTATGTCTTTTTGTTTAAAGACACCTTGTTGATTTGTTAACATTGAACCCAAAGCCAACAGTGCTATAACTCATTACTAAACAAAGCTATCTGATATGCGTATTTTCTCTAGAAGGTACATTATAGCCTTCTTGGTCATAAGAATACTAGACAGAACTTGAGCACTATGGTTAGCCATTTTAAACAGCAAAATCATCAACTAAGCACAAAAATGTAGTCAATGTGGAGCTAAACCGACTGCAAAATGGACAGCTCACAGTATGAGAGCTGAAACAAAAAGGCAGACATGGCTTTATTTGACCTCACTTGGGAACATGTATATCAAATGACTCCTTTGCTACTCTGTGCATGTGCCTATCTGTAATTGGCCTGGAGAGTACTGTGTGTAATGATTTTGGGATTACAAATAAGTTTAGACTGTAGGCATATTTAGAAACATGGAATACATGAATGTATATATTGAAAATAGAGCCTAATGGATTTGCTGATGAATGGATGTAGTGTGTGAGAGAAAGAAATCAAGGATGATTTTAAGATTTTTGGCCTGAACAACTGGAAGGATGGTACTATTGTTAGCTGAGATGGAGAAAAATGTAGGAGTAGCAGATTTGGAGGTGAAGATCAGGAGTTTGGTTTTTAGGTACTTATTAGATATCTTAGTACAAACATCAAGTTTGTACTTGAATCTCTAGCTCTGGAAAATTCTTGGGAGAGGTCTGGAGTAAAAGTATAAACTTGAATATTAGGTATTTAAAGTCATGCTGTTTGATGACATTACCAAGGGTATTAATTAAGATAGAAAAGAGAAGAGTCCCAAGACTGAGCCCCACATTAAGAAGTCAGGGAAATGAGGAAGAAATTGAAAGAACTCCAAGATAAAAGGAAAATCAAAAGACTGTGTTATTCTGGAATCCAAATGGGGGAGGAAAGGATTTCAGGGAAGAATAGCAGATCCATTAGGTTAAGTAGTGCTTAAACATAAGGTGAGGACCAAGATTGGGATTTTGTAAAGTGTCGGTTATGGGTGGCTTTGAAAAGAGCAGTTTCAATATTGCAGTAGAGGGAAAAGCCTAAAATGGGATGAATTTAAGAAAGAGAGAGGAAAGAAAGTGGAGATCACTGGTACAGACAAATCATTTCAGTAGTTCTGCAGTAAAGGAAAGAGAGAGGGAAGTAACTGAAAGTAGTTAAGGGAGGTTTTTTTTTTTTTATTTTTTATTTTTAAAGATTAAGAGCAACTTCAGCTTTTTTGCTGATAACAATGCTCTAGGAGGAAAGGAAAAGCTGATGAGGCCACAGAATGAAGGAAGAATGGCTATAGCCGTGCCCTTGAGGAGGTAAGAGGTGGTGAATCTAGGCCCTAAGTGAATGGATTCGTTTTAGCAAGGAGCAAAGGCAGTTTGTTCATAGTCATAGCCTAAGAGAAAAGCCTGAATGCCCCTTTATACAGGGGAGAGGGTAGAGGGTAGATAGGCTGCTTAGAGCTTGTTGGTTTTCTTGAGATTTTTTTTTTTTAATTTTATTTATTCATGAGAGACACAGAGGCAGAGACACAGGCAGAGGGAGAAGCAGGCTCCCTGTGGGGAGCCTGACGTGGGACTTGATCCCAGGACCCCAGGGTCACGCCCTGAGCTGAAGCAGCTCAACCACTGAGCCCTCAGGCATCCCTACTTTTTTATTCTTAATGGGATTCTTGGGCTCCCTCTTCACACTTATGTGATTCCAAATTCAAAATCATAAGATAAAAACAAACAAACAAACAAAAAAAAAAAATCATAAGATATAAACCAGTAAGTGTACAGTGAAGAGTTTTCTATACCCCATTACCTATTTTTTTTTCTCCAGAGGCAGAAAAATATCTTCTACATATTTTTTGTATATCCTGCAGCTTTTAATCCCCTTAATTAAAGGTATTCACCAACTTACTAGATAATGTTGTGTGTTATAGCACATTATTCAGTTTGAGGTCACTTACTGGTTGGCTATTCATGCTAAATAAATGGTGATCTCTACACTTCTTCCTCCATAATTATATCCTAACATTATTATGACTGTTTTGTGAGCCATTGTTTTAAATTTCTTGTCAAGCATCTTTAAGGCAAAGACTGTCCCTCACAGAGCATCCTTTAAAGATTTACAGGATAAAAGCCTTTCATTTGCTGGAGACATTGTTATTCCACACACTTGACTAGTCTTATAAAGTAGAATGATAGTTTTGTTTTTTGTTTGTTTTTTATTCTGGCTAGCTTTGTGTACTAATACTGCTTAGTGTGGAAACATACCTGCTTTGAAACACATTTTGAAACTAAATTTTCTTTTTTCTTTTGGGAAGTAAGAATTTTGATATTTAAAGAACAAATCATTGAGATGTTTCATCTGTAGACTAACTCCAATTTTTTAGACTTAATGAATATTCAGATGCTTTTGATTTTTTATCAGATTTCCACAGCTTTTGATTTAAAATTTTTTTTAAAATTTAAATTCAGGGATCCCTGGGTGGCGCAGCGGTTTAGCGCCTGCCTTTGGCCCAGGGCACGATCCTGGAGACCCGGGATCGAATCCCACATCAGGCTCCCGGTGCATGGAGCCTGCTTCTCCCTCTGCCTGTGTCTCTGCCTCTCTCTCCTCTCTCTCTCTCTCTGTGACTATCATAAAAAAAAAAAAAAATTAAAAAAAAATTTAAAATTTAAATTCAATTAATTAACGTATAATGTATTATTGGGTTCAGAGGTAGAGGTCAGTGATTCATCAGACTTATATAACACTCAGTGCTCATCACATCATGTGCCCTCCTTAATGTTCATCCCCCAGTTACCCCATCCCCTCACCTATAGCTCCTCCAGTGACCTTCTTTTTGTTTCCTGTGATTAAGAGTCTCTTATGATTTGTCTTCCTCTGATTTCATCTTGTTTTATTTTTTCCTCTCTTCCCCTATGATCCTCTGTTTTGTTTCTTAAATTCCACATAGGAGATAGATCACATGATAATTATCTTTCTCTGATTGACTTATTTCATTAGCAACACAGCTTTCAATTTTTAACCTTTATTTTTGACATTGTTTCAACTTACTGAAATATTGAAAAAATAATACAAAGAATACCCATATACCGTTCACTCATGTTCCCCAGATATTAATATTTTGCCACATTTATTTTATCTTTTCTTTCTCTGTATGTGAGAGAAACTGAAAGTGACTCCTCTGTCCTTTTGATGTGTTCCTGTCATTCATTGAACACTTATTTTCTGGCTTATCTTGTACTTTCCATGCTCTAGATTCTGCTCCATGTCTCTAAGGAACCACAGTTCCTTTTAATGGTCTTCCGTTTAGTATTTAGAAACCATTATTTGGACACTGGGTGTGTTCATTGCTACTGGGGTGTCTTTGTTCTATCTAGATCCTCTCACTGGACAGAAATGAAAAATAAGTAAATGTTTATACAAACATGCACACAAGTATATCTATGCCTAATTTCTATATCTGTTTATATTAATTCATTTCTTCCTCACTCCTTTCATTGTGATTACATTATTCACTGGAAATAAGGGTTGATTCATTTGTTTCTGTTCTATCCCATTTTTAGTTGTTTTCTCCTCTCTTATTCTTACTGCTTTTGTTTACTTGTTTCATTAATGGTTAAACATTAATGATTCCAAAAGTCAGAACTGTATAAAACTATATACTTAGAGAACTATATTTTCTTTAATTATTTCTCTTTCTTACACAAAAACTATTATATTTTTTCACTTTGCTTTTCTACTTGACATTGTGCCCTAAAAATAACAATACTTCAGTTTGTAGCTTTATTTCTCATTCTTTTTTAACTATTGCGTAGCACTTCATTTTAAGTTTATTCAAGTGCTTCCTGTATATGGACATAGAATTTTTTCTAATTTTTCCAATTAGATACACTACTACCATGAATAACCCTGTGCGTGTGGGTTGTTGTTTTTTATCATTGGAGAAATGTCCTAAGCATAAATTTCTAGAAGTCTGTGATTGTAGTTGTAAAAGGTAAATGTATTTGTAGTTTATACCTTCTATAAAGATTGTTCCAATCTGCATTCCTATCAGAATTGTGTCAGAGTACCAGTTTCTCTACACAGTTGCTAGTATGCCAATTTGCTAGGTAAAAAAAATAACATCTCATGGTTTTAGCTGGCATTTCTTTTATTATGAGTGAGGTTGACCATCTTTTTATATGCTTAATGTCGCATTTTAAAGTATTTTTTGTTTCTGTGAGTTGTCTTTTGCCCATTTTTTTCTTTCAACTTTTTGGTCTTTTTCTCCTTAAATTTTAAGAATATATCTTTATCTGTTATTCATGATACATATATTTTCTACTAACCTTGTTGGTTTTCATTTGACCTGGTATAACATGTTTCCCCCCACTGACTAATGATGATACCCTAGCTACTGATACTGCTATGAGAAATAAACTGTCCTTTGTCTCTGTCCCAGGAGACTTGTGTCTTCTGCCCATGTCCATGAAGTTGAGGCGGCTAATTTGTTAGCTCACATGTAGAGTAAAATCTTGTACTCTTCATGCTCTTGACAAAGATTGATGTGTCTTTTTTATTCTATTCTATTCTAATATATTTCTCTTTCTTTTTTTTTTTTCTGTAGGATTTATTTTTTCTCTCACTTCTTTTTTTCCTACACAGTTTCCAAAGTTTCTTCATTTTAAACATTTGCCCCCTGGCGTGTTACCTTTATAAGACTGTTTCGTTTGCCTATCACATGCCCTTTTTTTAGTTCATTTCTTGCAGTCAATTCTGTGGTTGACCATTATGCTTTTCCAGTATTTTCACATGTACAATGAACTTTGTTCTTCTGATAATGGCTTTATTTTTTTTTTAAGATTTTATTTCTTTATTTGGGAGAAAGAAAGCCGAGAGAGAGAGAGAGAGAGAGAGAGAGAGAGAGAGAGAGATCAGAAGCAAGAGGGAGGGGCAGAGGGAGAAGCAGACTCCCTGCTGAGCAGAGACCCTGACTCTGGGCTCCATCCCAGGATCCTGGCATCATGATCTGAGTCAAAGGCAGATGCTTAACCAAATGAGCCAACCAGGTGCCCCGATAATGGTTTTAGATCAGTCTTAAGCACACTGCTAGGTTTTCTCTTTTTCTTTCTCTGTTTTTCTTCTTTTTTTCTGAACAGCCCTTGGTGTCCATGGAGGCTTGCAATGGGAGGGTGAGAGATCTTTTGCAGAGATTTGGTGTTTAATTTTCTACTCACAGAAAATTTAAAATTTGGACATTCTCTGCCTATTATGCTGAGGATGTAGATTTATTTATTTTTCTTTTTGTTCAGATGCTATGTGGGAAATTCAGAATTATGCTGTTACTTCATCCCAGCTACCTGGAATCCTCCCCTTCACAGCTTTGTTATATTATAGAATATAGATTTGAGTATTGTATACCATTCAATTTCTAGGTTTTTGAAAGATTATTGGTCAGTTGAATCTAGCAATCACTGTATATAAGGAAATGATATTGCACAGAGTTAGAGAGCCTACTCTTTAAAGGTATTTTGTTCAATTTTTAAATAAAATACCACTGTTTTTAGTTACTTAAACAGTTTAGAGCCCTAACACATGTCTAGTAAATATTTCTGGACTGATATATCAGTTGTTCTTATGCTGGGAAATTTATTAAAAGTAGCACAGTGTGGATATACTTATAGTATTTTTTAGTGCTTTATAGGAGTATCTGATCCAAAGATTTTTTTACCATCTCTCCAAATTCTGTGCCTTTGGTGTTGTATTTTGATGGTTTGCCATTCAGTCTTCATCATAACCCAATGAATTGTTAAGGGCAGATTATTTAACTCCCGGGACGGGAAATTAGAAACTAAAATTTAATTATAAGACTTGTTTGGGTTGCACAGCTAATCAAAGGAGCTGAGAGAAAAACTGACTTCTTGACTTTGCTTTTGTCTGAATAGCATTGAGTAAAATGGGTAGCTCATTGATTGTTCCCACGTGTCATACTTGAATTTTAACTTCCATGTGAAAAAACGTATGTGGGCATTTGCCCCGTCACTCATAAGTTAGGATTAATTCTTGTTCATTGTTTTCTTATTCAGAGTAGTAAGCAGAAATTGTATAGTTGAGGAGGAATGTTTTGAAAGGAAGGAAAAATGTAAGGTGGTAGGCTGTTTAGTAACCCAAATGAAAGCAGAGTCTACTTGCAGGCATTTGCTTTTCGAAAATAATCGCTTCTCATTTATTATCAGGAGGCTTTCCATCATAATATTTAACAAATGGTAAACACTTCTGAAGTTTATAATAAAAAATACTTGACTTTCTAGACTAGTTTAATGAGTAGTCTTGCCTGTCTCTTGTAAATGTCAAACTTGCATAATTGAGTTTAGCTAGCTTCATAACATTGTTTATGGCATGACATGTTGTATATACACTCTGTTATTACAAACATTAAACAGATTTGTCAACAAGTGGTGGCAAAGAATTATAATTCAGTCTCTTTGTGAAATTCATTATGTGGAGGAGGAAAATTGGACTTTATCCTCCCTGTTAATTGACATATAGGACAGCTTCATGCCCTGCCTCAGTGCCTCTCATCATTTTTTTTTTTAAGCATCATATGGCAACAGAGGTATGATTCAGTTTCTGTCAATAAAAAGTTACTTGCTCTGCACACTTCACATTAATTTTAAGCTCGAATGTAGTTATTTAAAAGTTAAGAAAGAGTAATACTGATGTGAAATATTCTGCACCAAGATGCTATGTGGCAAGAATCATGTTAGGTAGTTTTTGCAACACATTTTAGTAAGTGAATGGAATTGAAAACAAATTTATTTGGAACTTTGGTTTTCACAGAGGATTACTATTTCTTGAATTTTCTTATATAGTTTCTGTGGGACCTAAGTAATTATATTAAAGCAAATCAGGAAAAAATATAATAGAATCCTGTTTAAAATCATGGCAAATAAGCATGTTTTTGAAACTTTTTGTTCGTTTTTACAGGGGAGGGAGCATGGGAGGGAGATATAGATAGGTTAATAGATCATGTTCATGCACAAGTACACCACATAACAAAACGCATAAGTGTATGTGAGCTAGCTAAAGAGTACAAAAGCGAACAAACCAAAAACCTACTTAGACATACCCCTAAATTCAGTTTTAAACCCAAAGCTCTTTTTAAATACTTTATTAGTAACAGTAGCATTTTAATGTAATGGATTTTGCCTTGGATGTTTTCAAAGGCATTTAATTTTTTCTAAATCATGTTAATGACTGCTGTTAAGCTATTGATAATTAGGTTTGATTGTAACAGTCTTTTTCGGATTGTTTATCGTATTTTAGATATGATAAAGAAAGAGAAATCAGAAATTCTTAACTTTTTTTTTAAAATTCTTAACTTTTTAAATGTTATTTTAGATTACAAAATCTTAGCTGAGTATTGCATATTTAGTGCATCATTTTTCACTAGTTAGAAAGACAGATGGGCAGTGTGCAGTTTAAAAATCTGTGCAAATAGGAGGACAGATGGGTGGTTTAAATGTCTCTATGAAAATGTTTGTATGCAGAGCTTGACTCCTGAAGTTATACTAAAAAACCCAAGTAACTAATTAGGAATAATAGAATTCATATAAAAAGTAATATTTTTAAAAAAGACATTACATATGGAATTAATTGAATTTACTATAGTTAATCCTTTTTGAGTTTACAATAAAAATTAACAAATTAGAATACAGTACTTAAATGTTCTTGCTTGGTAAATGCTTGCCTTATTTTCTTATTATCAGTGTAGACCCTGGAAAACTTTACTATTTGGAATCAATTTGTGTAATTGTATATAACTTTTTGAACTCTTGTTAGAATTTGCTGAATTAAAGAAAAAACTTTTGCTGAATTTTAAGTAATGTATCTATAAACTAGCTTTAAAATGATAAATGAAATTTTAAAAAGAACACAAAAGCAAGGGCCTTAGAAAGGGCTCTCTTTGGCAGCTTCTGCAGCAGGTGTTTGTGGACTTTTTGCTCTGATTCAGACATTAATGTGACTTAGCTCCCAGCCAAGAAAATTCATTCCAATTTGGTTAGGTATGCACTTTGGCTCTTGGATATTAGCTTCATATAGGAGTCTCATCCGGACTTATGTGGATAGGGAGAAAAAAAGGTTGTTGCTTTAGTGGCTGGCCATAGATGCATCATTGCATTGACTCTTGGGGACATTTTTTGAGATTTATTTTTGGAAGAAGGATGCCAAGTAGCAATATGGATAGTATTCTTTTTTTTTTTTTTAAAGATTTTATTTATTTATTCATGAGAGACACACACACACGCACAGAGAGAGAGAGAGAGAGAGAGGGGCAGAGACACAGGCAGAGGGAGAAGCAGGCTCCATGCAGGGAGCCTGACGTGGGACTCGATCCCAGGTCTCCAGGATCACACCCCGGGCTGAAGACGGTGCTAAACCTCCTGAGCCACTGGTGCTGCCCAGCAATATGGATAGTATTCTATGAAAAAAAACTATCATGGTGATTGAACATGTAGGAGAATGTATTTCTGAGAATCTTAAAAATCATTCATGATTAGTATTATTGAAGTGATTTGTTAATTGTGAAGTTAAAAAGATTATCCCTAATGCCATACAGTGTGAGGGAAAATTTCTCTAGGGATTTATATTAACTGAGGCAAAAAAATGTATTGTTTTTTTCAGTGAAGATTTAAAAAAAATGAAAAATTCAAATAGAATTTTTAAAAAATCACAGGGCATCCTTCATAGTAAGGGGAAGAGTTATGTCATGAATTTATTTCAATTACATATTTAAAAATGTATATGGCTTTGGCTCATGACGTAATATATATTATCTTGTGATTTGTAGTCAAAAAGTGAGAAAAATCTTCTTTAGTGGCTCATGTTGTTTTTTTCTGATCCTTTCAGATCAGAACTGAGTAAATATATTTACTTTCACCCCCTCAGTCTGGTGTTAGAACCTGTTTCCAAACAGCAGTGAGAAGGGTTAGGAAAGATACTCTGGTGATTCAAATATTTTCTCCTTGAGAAGTTATTTATTTTATAAAGCAAAATAAATCATCTAGGGTAGCAATTTCAAATGACTTGGGTAATTAATAGTATCCCCATGTGCAGGAATGGCTAGAGATTAAGCTCCGTGAAATAATCGTGTGCAAGAATTCAGTGGTAGTTCTAGTACTTGGAACCAGTAGAATTTCCAGCTTCCAGCATGCTGGAAAGATTTCCTTTTCCACCAGCTAGATGTGGTTCCTCTGCTTGAGAATTGGAGGGGAGATGAGAAAGGCAAGGGAACTGTTCTCATTCTGCTGCCCTGCCTGTCTGTGCACTTTGGAGGGTCTGAGGTTTCCTCTCTCCACAAAAACACTGACTTTTTCTCTGCTTTTGGCTCTGAGCTAGAGACATTCTCCAACAGGGAATGCTTTTCCAACTCCTACCTATCAGGAATATTGAGATGAGGGGCAGCAGATAAGAGCCTGTGGCATCAAAAATTCTCAACATAGATCTACTTTTAGAGGATTCTCCTTGGAAAAGAGGGCAAAAATTAATAAATATTTTGAAAAGTTTATTCCTTAGATCCAAATAATTGACAAGAAATATTCAGTTGGCACTGAAAATTGAAGATCTGCTTAAAAATTTTATTTATATAGTCATTTATATTGTTAATCTGTAAATATTTTCTGAATGATTTTAGTGGAGGTACACACAAAATTTTAGTTCATAGTATTGTCAATATCTCCTGGACATCTCCCATGTCAAATTTAAATTCTCTGCTTGATTTTCAGGTCATTTACAACCTAAAATTGCCCTGCCTCTACAGACACAGTTCTTTCACTTCCTTAAAACTTCCTCTCTTTGAGCTTATTTCTTTGCCTGCCTATGGAATTTTGTTTATTATCTCCATATTTTCACTCAGTATTCCAATTTACCAGACCAGGGGCTCTATCGAGGACTTGGTTTTGCTAGGTACTGAATTCCTAATGTTTAGCACAGTTCCTGGTGGTGATGAGTTAATACTATTCATCGAATCAAAGGCAGAAAGGCAGAAAGAGAGGGTGAGAGGGAGGGATTATTGTCCATTCTGTCTTTCTTTTACCTTCCTGTACATACCCCATGTTTGGTTTTTCTACAAAGCCTCCTTGCTCCCGTGGTCTTTATTGATCCCTCAAATACAGGCCTCAAAATTTAACATTATTTACAAGTTTTCATGTTTTCTTAGTTACACAGTTTCATGTACATTGTTGTCCAGTTTGGTGTGAGCTTCTTAAAGATAAGAATCATTTTTCTGTAAAATTTTATTACAAAAGTATCCATTAACTATCAAACATTTACTGTAATATATGCCTCCTTCATAGCAGCCTGTGTGCACAGGACTGGCAAATAAGTGGTACTTTGCATAAAGCTGAGCATATCATTTATGTCCAATAAAATTTTGTTGATTCTTCATAAAATGTGTGAAATATAAAATAGTAGTCACTCAGGTTGCATATAGTTAGGATAAAGCCTCTTTATCTCTTCATTAACTTTCTTCAATGTCTTCTCCAGGGAAAGAAACCGAAAAGGCCAAGGAACGATATGACAAAGCGACAATGAAACTTCATGTATTGCATAATCAGTATGTATTGGCACTGAAAGGGGCACAGCTTCATCAGAATCAGTATTATGACACCACACTTCCTTTGCTTCTGGACTCTCTTCAGAAGATGCAAGAAGAAATGATAAAAGCACTGTAAGATACATTTCCTATTTGGCATAAAATCCCCTTCCTGAAATGATTTTAATGTTATTCTCTCTCCCGGGTAAGTTTTCGGATAAGAGTTGTCTGCGTTTTGTGAGCCCAGTGTGTTTTTCAGATCTGTTTTACCTTGATCCTTCTTGATTTTCACTTCTGGTATACATTCATTTTATTATCATCTCTTAGAACTTCTAGCTAGCCCTAAGAATGGTCCTTCTTTTTGTATGTTTTTGTTCTACTCCCATTAGCTGGAAATTTAGGTAAAAAAAAAAAAAATTCATTAATTGACAGGTGTTAAGAAGTGAATATCTATCTTCAGAGGGTTGAGTGTTTAAGTATTGAGCAACTAAGAAGTCCAAAGGAAATAATTTTTTAAAGTTTTAAATTTTAATTCCAGTCTAAGTTAACATACAGTGTGATGTAGGTTTCAGGTGCACAATGTTGTGACTCAGCAATTCTATACGTTACTCTGTGCTCATCATGATAAGTGTACTGTTGATCCCATTTATCTATTTCACCTGTCACCCCACCCACCTCCCCTCCTGTAACCATCAGTTTGTTCTCTAAATTAGAGTCTCTCTTTCTTGGTTTCTCTCTCTCTCTCCCTCTTTTTCCTCATTGCTCATTGTATTTGTTGTTTCTTAAATTCCATATGTGAGTGAAAACATAGGGTATTTGTCTTTCTCTGACAGACTTAAACACTTACCCTTATGCCCTATAGCTCCATTAAAGAAAATAATTTTTTGAAGTTTTCTTTGCCGGCTTATTGTATGAGAGTAAAATCAACAAATGTTTATTGACATTCTACAGTATGCAAAACACAGTCTGTGATTTGGCCATGATTTTTGCCTTCAAGGAGCTAACAATATACTTTGGGCAATACATCAAAGGTACACGTTAACCGGAGGTATCAATACAAGACTACAAAAGGATAAGCCACCCTTCGGCAGACTTCATCTGCCTTGTTAGATGGTTTAGGTGATCTCCCATTTTCTCAGTAAAAAGATGAAAAAGTGTTTTTAGTTGACTTGAATATGTAAACTTTTAATGGTAGTGATAAAATAGTAAAATATCTCCCTAAAATATTTAATCTATGGATTTAGATATGTGTACTTTATTTTTTTAATTTTTAAAAGTTTATTTAGAGAGAGAGTGTGCAAGTACATGGTGGAGCAGGGGTCGCAGATGAGAGCTCCATCTCATGACCCTGAGATCATGACCTGAGTTGAAATCAAGGAGTCAGATGCTTAACAGTCTGAGTCACACAGGAGCCCCATAGTTATGTCTACTTTAAATTATATATTGTTGATTCAGAAATACTTCCTTCCCTACTCTGATTTCATGAGTATTTTTTCAAACTCTTCACATGAATCATCAATAAGGGCATATTAATCATCAATAGATGTCTTTTTGAGACATGGTAGTTTTCTATAGCATATTATCTTTCACAATGAATTATTTTAGATCTAAAATATCCAAGCATGATGATTTCACTGAAATTGAATTCCATGTCACATTTATACAACAGCATTAGGAGAATTCCTTTTTTAAAATTCCATCTGTCTTAAAGGTGGATAATAATCGTCTCTACATCACATTATGGCATTGCTTTATGAGGGTTATCTAGATGGAGTCATTTACGTTAATATCATTCAGCACTTTTACCTCTGTGGTCAAAACCCCAGGGATATTTGCTAAATTGGTTTTAAATTTCTCTGTCTTCCCCTTTTCTTCAAATTTTGTCAGGTGATTTCTGTAATCATTTCAAACTAGCATTGCCTAAAGCAGTTAAATTTTTTTTTTTTTTTTTTTTTTTTTTTTTTTACCCAAACAGCATTTGGCTATTGGGAAAATACTAAATAAGAGAGATTTTGTAAGTACTAAATTTTTACGACTGATGATTTTGAAAAAGAAAGGCAAACTATGCCTTATATTTATTTGGGAAAAGGCAGGATAAGCTTGTCTGTCCACACTTGTAGAGGGCACTCTTGACCAATGGCATATCTTTACAGCATAGCATTCTTAAAAGGGAGATCGGGTCTTTGCTACAGAATAGTTTTTCGTTTTGTATTCACTGGTAAAGCTAATACTTTTATGATGACATTTTTCCTGCTGACTGGAGGTCAGGAGAAGAGATCTAGATGTCATCGAAGGTACACAACCAGTTGAACTCTATAATTAAGTGTACAGAAAAGAGCCGAGGCCCAGGAACAAGAGAAAAACCAGAGGTAGGGCTTTTGAGGCACTAGCAGCCACAGGAGAGAAACCCCAAAGAGACTGGAGTCAATCCACAGTTTCGGGTGATGGAATTGAACATTTCTATGCCAGTATTTAGAAATAGAAAGTGACCAACCTGATCCAACATTTTGGACCTGTCAGATACATGTGGAGAAGGTAATGTCATATTCTAGATCACTTGCAATGATTCTATCAGATGTAAATTGTTAACACGTGCATTTGTGTAATCCCTTTACTATCCAGGTATATGAAGTAAGGTGGTGCATGAAATCACCATCTGTAAATATTGGTATGACATTTCGTATGTTCTCAATCCTTTCTGGGCCTGTGTTTCCCTTGAATACTAAAAAACGTAAAATTTTGTTTTTGTTTTCAGAAAAGGTATATTTGATGAATACAGCCAGATAACCAGTCTCGTTACAGAGGAAATAGTGAATGTCCATAAAGAGATTCAAATGTCAGTTGAACAGATAGACCCTAGCACAGAATATAATAATTTCATAGATGTTCACAGGTATGTATACTATTTTCATTCTTCTTTCAGTATTTGTGACAGTATTACTTTTTTCTACTCTATTAATATTTAACTAAAATAAGATATTAAAGAGTTTGTTAGGACATATATTACTGATTAATTTGTCTGCTTTTAATTATTTTTAAAGTTCTTTTTCAACGATAACTAATTTATGTAGTTATCTTTAAAAATTTATCATTGTTACTATATCATTGCTTACACCTATATTTAATCCATGAAGTCATATTTTTTAACATTTTTATAACGACAATACTATGATTTTATATGTGTATTAAATTTATGATGCATCAGTCATTTATCCTGGCACACTTATTACCACTGTGATAGGAAACAAAACAGGTTAATATCCATATTCTACAAATAAAATTAAGGTTTAAGTTATGTGACTAGATCTTGGTGCCAGGGGTTTAATTTGATTTATTTTATTTGTATTTACTCTCTTTTGTAAACATAATTTTGGATAATAAATATTCTGCCTTTCGTGTGCGCTAAGATATATTATAATAGTATGTTCATATTGATCAAAATTATTTGGCATGCTTTATTAGAACAACGGCTGCTAAAGAGCAAGAAATTGAGTTTGATACTTCCTTACTAGAAGAAAATGAAAATCTTCAGGCAAATGAAATTATGTGGAATAATTTAACAGCAGAAAGTTTGCAAGTAATGTAAGTATTTAGAAAATCTGAACAGTTTAAATATTAGAGTTATTATTTATCAGATTCAAAATTCCAATCTTTATTTTTTACAAGTAATGAAAAGTAAATTAAAAGTGAACTGGTAAAAAAAAAATAAAAATAAATTAAAAAAAATAAAAATGAACTGGTTGTTTTTTGGTCAGAAAGAAATGTTTTGAGAAATATGTTAGCTTTATTCATTGTGATCACTAATTTTGGTAATTCTGAAAATCAAAATACTATGTGATGTTATATTCATTTATCTAGTTATTGCTAATATCTTATATTGGAATAATGGTTCATTCTTTTCAAAACTTATTTATTTGTTTATTTATTTATTTATATCCCATTAAATACTCAGAACTTCTTGGCAGAACCATTTTGGAAATGAGAACCCTGAATGTTAAAGAAGAGACTCAGGTGTCATTAGTGTTGAGTACAAAAATTTGATTTTTAATTGGGTTCTTTTCTCCTTAAGCAGGGATGTCTTCTAATAGAGGCTTAAAATAAATTCATTCTTCACCTTATTATTGTTGCCTAATATTTTAAAGGAGTTTTGAGAAATATTAATGTGTTTTTACTCCTTTTCAAATATTAGAGTCTATCAATAGTATTTATTTATTTAATTTATTTTATTTAAAGATTATTTATTTATTCATGAGAGACACAGAGAGAGGCAGAGACACAGGCAGAGACACAAGCAGGCTCCCCGCATGGAGCCCAGTGTGGGACTTGATCTCGGATTTCGGGATCAGGACCCAAGCCAGAGGCAGATGCTCAAAGGCTGAGCCATCCAGGCATCCCAATAGTATATTTTTAAACATAGAAAACATAGGTAAACCATTCTTTTTTTTCTTTTTTTTTTTTAAGATTTTATTTATTCATTCATGAGAGACTCCGAGAGAGAGGCAGAGACACAGGCAGAGAGAGAAGACTCCATTCAGGGAGCCCGATGCGGGACTCAATCCTGGGACTCCAGGATCATGCCCTGGGCCTAAGGCAGACGCTCAGCCTCTGAGCCTGTGCCCAGGCGTCCCAGCATTCTGCTTTTAAATATTTAACTCCTCCCTTGATTTGTTTTTTTGTTTTGTTTTGTTTTTTGTTTTTTGTTTTTTTTTAGCAGCAACACAAACTTTTATTAAGCACTATAGGTATTTGTCTTCTGGTTCAGAACCACAGCTAGGAAAGATTATGGACTCATTTTATCTTCCATATTGGACATAATATCATCTGACTTGTTGGTGCTTTACCTCAAAAGACTTGGCTGAAAGGCCCCACCTGATAAAATTAAACAATCTCCTTTCTATTGTTCAGTAATATCATAGTGTTACAGATAATTTACTGAGTGGTAGGATCCTGGGACTAACTCTTGGAAAGGGGTTTAATAACTTTACAGTTGGGCAGGTGAGATTGGAAAAACTAACAGATGCTTGTCAAATCACCTGAGCAAATGAAGGCTTCAAAGTTATGATGGATTGACTGTTGAGGAGTGGAAGGGAGGGGTGAGAGTACACTGCATCAGGGAGGAATTTCTCTAGGAGTCATAGTGGGATTCTTGAAGCTGTTTCCAGGTTTCAAAGTCCTTCACTAAAGTCCCACTTTGGTTTTAGGTATACTCTTGTAATGTTAGCTGTCTTTAAACCAGTGGTCTTCACCCTAGGTGACTTTTTTTCCCCCCCAGGGAACACTTGTTAATATCTGGAGACATTTTTGTTAGGTGGGAAGGTAGTGCTGGTAAGTAGTGGGTAGAGGCCATGTTTTGTGCTAAATATCCTATAGTGCATAGGACAGCCACGCACAACAAAGAATTATCTGGTGAAAATGTTCATAGTGCCAAGGTTGAGAAACTCTGCTCCAAACAATAGAGTTGGATTCATGGCACAAAATAGTTTCTCAATTCATGTGCAGTGAGAAATTTCATTTTTTGATTCCTGTCCTGCTTTGTGAAGGAATATAACATAAATTACTCCTCTTTTCTTAAAAATCATTGTATTGTTCCCAAGTAATGTATTCATTTATTCATCAAAATATATTTACTGTATATTTAAAGTTGCAAGGGAAGGGCTAATACCTTTAAGGTGTTTATGCTAAATGTAACAAATTATTAAAATTTATTTTAATAAACACCAAGAAAGAATGAGCATAGAGATACTGGAGTATAATATGGTAAAATTAAAAATAACTACCTGTTATAAGCTTATGTAAAATAAGAGATTTTGTGACCAAAGAATAATTTGTTTTATTGCTTTCCAGCGTATAATGAGAACAAAACTAGTTATGCGCATAAATCATTATTTCTTAATTATGGTGATGAAGCAATGAACAAAAATATAATAAATTAAGGTAATAAATCTTTGATAATGTGATAGAAGATTTAATTGCTTATATCTTACTGAGGCAAAACTTTAGCTACATTTCATTGAACAGTGTCTAAATCAGGATAGAAGTTTTAAAGAACAGTTTGTCTTCAAGAATTTTATTCCAGAAATGAGTTATTCAAAGTGTTGATTGGCACTGGTAAAATAATCTAAGGTAATTCCATTTAAAAATTTGTGTTTATACACACACACACACACACACACACATATTTAATATGATGCAAAGTCTTTCTTTTTACCATCATAATTGTGCTTTAAAGTTCAACTAATTTCTTTCTTGAGGCATTAATTTATTAATTTTGTTGTTGAATGTGTTGAAATATTATGTCCAGTAGAATGAATGAAGCAAATGAACAGATAGCTTTGCAAAAATTAATACGAATGACCAATAGTCCTATGACAAAGAAATACTCATTTTTTAAAAAGAAGCTATTCCACCTACCAGATTGGCAAGAAATAGCTTGATAATAC
Source organism: Canis lupus baileyi (assembly GCF_048164855.1). Taxonomy (NCBI): domain Eukaryota; kingdom Metazoa; phylum Chordata; class Mammalia; order Carnivora; family Canidae; genus Canis; species Canis lupus. The sequence continues at coordinate 4,302,885 of NC_132839.1, read as the reverse complement.
ACACTGTTATGGAGGTTACGGAGAAATAAGCCCTCTTATAAAGTCTTGGCAGAAAGGTAAATTAGTGTGAGCTTTTTGAAGGACAGTTTTGCAACATACATCAGAATTCAACATGCTCATACACTTTGTTTTGTTTTTTAAAGATTTATTTATTTATTTATTTATTTATTTATTTATTTATTCATGATAGACACAGAGATTGAGAGAGAGGCAGACACACAGGAGCAGGCAGAAGCGGGCCCCATGCCGGGAGCCCGATGTGGGACTCGATCCCGGGACTCCAGGATCGCGCCCTGGGCCAAAGGCAGGCACCAAACTGCTGAGCCACCCAGGGATCCTCTGCTCATACACTTTGAATTAGAACTTTTACTTCTAGAACTTTAGCCTATAGGTAAGCAAAGATATATATGTACAAGCTGTACAAGCGTAACATGGTGGGTTGCCTGGTTCTGAATCCTGACAGTATGGCTTATTACCTCTGTGAAACTGGACAGATTACTTAGTCCGTTTAGTGTCATTTTCCTCAAATATAAATTGGTAATAATAATGGCACCCAACTCATAATGTTGTTGTAAAGCTTACATACATGAATAAATGTAGAATACTTAGGATAGTCCCTGGCACATAGCAAGTTATATTGTTATTGGTTTTCGTTGTTCTTTTAATTACTGCTTGAGGTGTTTTATACATTGAGGACTCCAAGCACCATGCTTAAGTTTCTCCCAGGCCTTTCGAGATACCGGAGGTCTGAAAACTTTTTGTTAGTTCCTAAATATGAGAAGAAAACTATGTTACAAGGTATATTATGTCTCTTTCATTAATTAAGTTCAGTAAACACAAAAAATTTCAAAATACATAGGTTAGATTTTTTTTCTTTTGGTTAACATAGTGTTATATTAGTTTCAGGTGTACAATATAGTAGATTTTAATAATCTGCAATATGTGGATTTCTGAGAAATCCCATTTTCGTATATGCGCTATTAATTTGAGTAGAGGGCAAGGAGTATGAAGGTGTCAAAACAGTCCCTTTGTTTTGGCAAAATACTGGAAATGCCCTAAATATTTATCAGTAAAAGATTGTTTGAATTATGGTATATCCATACGATAGCCACAGTTTTTCTCCATTATGTAGTTTTTAAATAAAAACTAGGTTTTTATGTAGGTTTATGTATATATATGTGTGTGTGTGTGTGTGTGTGTATATGTATATATGCCTTTATGGAAAGATCTCCAAAGTATATGATAAAAAGCAAAAACAAGGTATGCAGTAGTATTTAGAGAATTAGTCTATTAATTAAAAAAATAGTACATATATATATATGTAGATGGTATGTTGGAATGGAGGTGAATGGATGAGGTGAATAGGGAAGCTTGTTGGGGGCAATGTTTATAATAACGTTAAATAAATGTGGTTTTATTTCTCCAATCTTTGCATTTTTACTGGTTAGCATGACTCTCTTCAGAGTATTAATACTTGTTTTTCCTCCCATCGTGTCCATTCCTTATCCTTTCACTAAACGTTTGTTCCCGAGTAATACTGCTCTATATAGTTTTAGAATAGAACACTCTCAAAAGCTTTATTTGAAAATGCCAATATTTTATGGCCCGTGCCTTCCCATGTTATGCATTTTTCCTGAGACCATTTAAGAGCTGTAACAGAAATAGTATAGGAAAACTTTGGAATCGTTTTTTGTTTGTTTGTCTTGCGTTAGTTTATGTTTATTCAAGTGACCTGGTGACCCTGTCCTTTGTGAAAGGTTACACTGGTTTGAAAGTGAGAATCATTAGTATTTGACTCCTGGAGAATTTTCTAATAATGCAAGAAGCCATACTGGCAGTCTGATAGACGCTGATTAGTAGTGACTGAAATAGAGGAAAAATTGGACTACATTTCTCTTGGACTCTTCAGAATCTTTGGTTAAATGTCAGATGTTGCAAATGATTAATTAACATCTTTGTTGAATGAGCAAGTGAATGAAGAGGGTTTTATGGAGAGATTTCAGGGAGTTTTTGAATAGTGGATGTCATCATCTCTGGCTTTATGTTAGGATCACTGAAGGAGCTTTAAAATATTCTGATGTCTGCAACCTAACCCAAACCAGTTAAATCACGTTTTGTGAGGCAAGGTCTAGGCATTGAGATTTTTTGTAAACTTTCCAGGTGATTTTAACGTGTGGACAGGACTGAAAATTTGTATCATAAACCCAGTAAAATTATGTGTGGAAATGTGTGTGTTACTTTCTGGGGGTGGGTTCCTGTGAATTTTCAGAGGGCATCTAAGGACTGCTGCTCTACTTGAATATGTTATCTTTCATGTTTAAAGAATGCCTTTTTGTTAAATTTTGTAATGTGTTGTATAGTGTCACTGGAGAATAGCATTTTTACAGTAGACTACCTGGAATTCCCTTTTGACGCTTTGTTTTTTCTTCTCGGCCATACTTCTGGGTCAGCATTAAATTATAAGGTCTTTGAAGGTCAAGTAGATGTCCTTTCCCTATGGTTACATCTTTCACTTGCTATTGATAAAAAGATGCCTTTTAATTGGGGGGAGGAGGAACCTCCTTCTTCTTCTTCTTCTTCTTCTTCTTCTTCTTCTTCTTCTTTTTTTGATTCCTAAATGTAGCATACAAATTTTCATTTTTATTAACAGAAACTTACTCATAAATTTAATAATTTCTATTCTTGGTTCCTGCTTATGGTATTATGTAGAGTTTTCTCAACTAAATGTAAGAGGTTCTGACATTATCACCCACTGGTATTTACATCCAAAAGGAGGCTTGATGGAAATCTAATGCTGTAATAATAGCAAATGACAAAGTTCCTGCATTTACCCATTTAAATATGTGCCTTGAAGCATTTTCTCACGTTTTCATTATATGTATCAGTTACATTTATAAAGGTATGGATATATAGAAGATTTAAACTCAAATATTTGTAGGATTGGTTTTCCCTACTTACTGGAAATTTTTTTGCCTTGTAGATCATGATGTGTAGAGAGCTGCTTCCTCAGCCTCTGATAATTTCTAGCACTGGACACTGGAGACCGTATACTTCCTATCACACATACATTTAGATTCTATTACCTCCAAGCTGCAATCTGAGGTTGTTTCCTTTTCTCTGTGATCTACAGTCTCTCTTCTTCCCCTTCATCACCCTTCCCCCATCTGCCTCTGTTTTGAATCACTCTTCCAAATCTTGAAATAGATTCTTTTCCAAAGCTAGGATAGTTACTATACTTTATTGATTTTAGTCATCCGTTTATTAAAATGATATATGCAAATATTTCCTCACCTAATCACTATTTAATTGAATAACTTGGGGACTCAGTAATTTTAACTCATCAGAATAATTTGAAGACAGGTCTCTAAAAATTTGAACATTAGAGAAATATATGTAAGTATTCATTACATTGGTTTTGGCATTTAGAATAGATCATCCATTTGTGATCTGTGCCAAACCTAAAGCAAGGTAAATGGAGTTACGAACAAGCACATCAGTAGTTTAAGGCAAATTCAAAATAGCAGGTTATTTCAAAATAAGATGAACATTAACATGTCTGCCCAAAGAGAAATATTCGTTAATTTTAGCAAAATGATAAAGAGTTATGGTACTTGAGGAGGGCTCTTGATGGGATCAGCACTGGGTGTTATACTATATGTTGGCAAATTGAATTTAAATAAAAAAAAGAGTTATGGTGTATTTACATCTTCTTTGACTCTGGTTTCTGGTTTGAAATGAGGTCTCTTTATTATAGATTATTATTACTTATCGGTAGGACATAATATTTGAATTCCAAAAGATTGTGTGCAATAGTCTTGTATTCAAAATTAACGCCCAACCTCAAGCCTTGTGTTTCCTAATACATCTTTTTCAAAATTTAAAGTGTTTAGCTTTTATACTGGGATATAAATAAGATTTCTTTTTTTTTTTTTTAAATAAGATTTCTTAATTGAAGAATGGTAACTATCTATGTGGAAAAGTAATTCTTTTGGACTTAATGGGATATGAATTAGCAAACTACAGTCTCTGGGCCAATCCAGTTTGCTACTTATTTCTGTGCAGTCTGTGAGCTAAGACTACTGTTTACATTTTTAAAAGTTTTAAAAAAAATCAACAGAAGTACTATATTTTCTGACACAATGATTATATGAAGTTTGAACATCAGAGTACATAAATAAAGTTTTATTTAGCACACAGCCATGCTCATTCATTTACCTCTTGTCTATGGGTCATTTCTTGCTACAATGACAGAGTTGAGCGTTTGTGACAGAGACCATATATGGCATTCCTTTTACTTCCCATTGCTGCTTGGAGCACTTCAGATCGCAGTGAAACTTAGAACTCAATAGCATTTTGAGTGCCACACATATTGCTGTACTACAGGATTTTAATGCTTTATATTATCAGCCCATGCCTATCATGTCAAAACAAAAAAGAGGGAATAGATATTGAACGTTACACTTTTTAAATTTCTAAAAAAATTTAAAAATTTTAATTCCAGTGTAATTAACATGGAAGTGTCATATTCGTTTCAGGTGTAAAATATAGTGACTCAACAATTCTATGTATTACTCAGTGCTTATCAAGATAAGACGCAGTGGAGTGTGGATTATTTTGTTATTGAAATAGATGGCAAACTCCTGTGTTTATTGTGCAGTGGCACTCAGGCTGTGCTAAAACGATACAGTGTACGTTGACATTACCAGTCTAAATACCCATTTCAGTGTCAGAAGGTCACAGGAGAGCACGGGTCAGAAAAATGATAACATTTAAACCGGAATACCTAATCACAGCAGACTTCCTTCAGAAAAAGTACAAAAATGAAGATGCGATTGAAGTAAGTTTCTGGGTGGCTCATTTGTTATCTGAACAGGGAAAGTCATTTACCACTGGTGAATTCATTAGTGTTTTACTGCAGTAACTAAGGAATAGGAAATCTGTCTGGAGAAAATACATTTGCTTATGTCTATTAGCCTTTCAGTGAGAACATTCTCTTCAAGAGTTGAGAAGATTGGGAGGCTACATCATTAGTTTATTAAAAAAAAAAATGATTTCAAGTGGTTTTCCCTGCCTCCTGGTAAGTCAGCAGGTGTGATCCAAACTGCTCAGTTGTTTATTTGAGGAGTCAATGCCAAGTTTGAAGTGACTAAATTACTCTCTACGAATAGTCTACGTGGCTCAAATAACAGAAAAGAAAATAATATTTTCAAAGAGATTGAGAAAACACGAATTTAGTACAAACTGAAGTGGTTATCTCTTAAGGGGTATTCCAACTGATGGTGTTAAAAATGCATGGATCAGAAAGAGACTTAGTTGAGGAAATTTACAAAACTTGTGAAAATGTTAGGTGCTCACACAATATGATTATTCCCTGTATTTTTTTCATCAGCAGGTACTTAATGGAAAAAATATTTGAATATAATCATGTGTTCTTAAACTAATAATGTCAGTAAGGACCTTCATTTGGACTAATGGACTTGACCGTCATCAATTCCATGAATTTTTATCAAAAACTAAAATTGAATATCCCACTTGCCCTATCACATAGGGCTTTGATGAATTGGAATACTAAAGTTTTATTGTGATTTTTTTTTTTTTTTTGGTTTTTTTAAATCATTTTTGAGGTCAGGAGCCAAGACTGAAATTTTTCTAAATAATCAGAATTTCCCTCAACCACTGTTACTGAACACTGAACTCCAAAAGCTTTGGAAAAACTAGCTTGTGCTAAAGACTTAAATATTTTCCTAATGAATTCAACCTAAAATTACAAGATAGTACACTGCTTATATGCAGGGTTTATACTGTAGTAAAGTCATGTAGATGACAACTACTGTTACTTGAATCCTAGGTAATATCAGGCTATTGTATATACTTGCTGTGCCATCAAACATTGAAACATGAAGCAAGATTACCATTCCCACCAAATTTGTAGCTGATGTATTTTCTAAGTTCAAACTACGTTTGTAGCAGTGAATTTTGGACCTCTGCAAATACTTTGGCATTTCAAAAATCCATTCAACTGTGTAAGGAGCTCCCACCTAACCCTCAGGAGCAGTGAGTCTGCAATGTAATGACATGCTAAAAAGCATGCAATATAATTTTATAAATGTCTTCTAAGCAGTAAATATACTCAATTAGATTCATTTGCTTATGGCCGTTATTTATATTTGGCAGTACCCACCTGTATGAAAAGATCCTTTCAAAGATGAAATACATGAAATCTCATTATGTATCGGCTTTAACAAAAATTTATAATTGCTCTTGATGATGAGCACTAACTTTGAACCCTACTGAAGGGAAAAATTATTAACTTAAAAAGATTTCTATCCTTCCCATTAATACACCGGTGTTACAATGAATCGTTCCTAGTTATTATTATATTTTTGGTTTTTTTTTTAAAGATTTTATTTATTTATTCATGAGACACAGAGAAAGAGAGAGGGGCAGAGACACAGGCAGAGGGAGAAGCAGGCTCCCTGCAGGGAGCCCGATGCGGGACTCGATCCTGGGACTCCAGGATAATGCCCTGGGCTGAAGGCAGGTGCTAAACCGCTGAGCCACCGAGGCTGCCCTATTTTTGGTTTTTCAATAAAATATTTGTATTTGTTTTCTCTTTTGTTGTATTAATACCTACATAATATCCTTGATTTTGCTTCTTGGTGGCAAAGCCTAAAATATTTATTTTCCAGACCTTTACAGATAATGTTTGATGACTCCTGTTGTAGGGAATGACACCAATTTAACCCATTAGACTGAATCAACTTTGTCAATCAGTGGGATGATAAATAATGCAATACTCTTCCATTTTAAGCAGGACTGTGGTTTTTTCAAATTTGCTTTTTGCTGTTCTCATTTATAGTCTTAGCTTAAGTTTGATGTTTGGTTGATCATGTACTACAATTATGTTAGATTATATTAGGGGAATACTTTTTGAATGAGTGACTCGGAAAGATTTAGAAATCTGTAAAATATTAGAAGGCAGGTGACATGTTAAAAAGATATTTTGATAAGGGACACAAAGAAATCACATGGAAGAAGGCAGATGGATTTGTTGGTTGGGGTGGATTAGGTTTTGTGTTAGGATATAAATATACTTAATAGGAACTCTTAACTGGTTGACTTAGGAGCTGTCTTCTGTTTAATCATGAGAAAAGCTAATAAAAATTTGTGTCATGGTATAGAAGATCATCCATAAATTGCTATGCTGCTGCAATAATATTTTAAGAGAGATTATAAGAAAAGTTTTATTTTTTCAATTTATGTTGCTGTAATAGAGAAAAAGAGATACCAGAAAAATTACCTCAGGCATTGTAACCCTTTTCTATTTATTTATTTTTTAAATTAACCAAAATGTCATGACGAATGTGACAGTATTGCAAGTTTATAATATATAATTTTTTAGGAAGTTAGTTCTCTTACAAGAGTGCTGTAAGATTTAGATAATGATGTCCAATGGTTTGAGGATAGAAAAGTCATTGTATGAGTACTGACAACTTGTTACTATCTATAATTGTTTTTGTTTTTTGTACCTTTAAGTAACATTAAGTCTTTAAAAAAATCCAACTAATGTTTGCAGAGGATAAAATCTTACAAAAGGGTGTACAGTGAAAATCAAAGCTCTTCTTTTTATAGACCCCATTTCTACCTTCTGGTGGTAATTGGTAAAAAAAGTTCATGTTTCTTTCCAGAATCTATATACAAGCATAGGCACGTATGTATGTGTGTGTATGTGTATATATATATATATAAATAAAGAGGGCTTATTTTATGCATACCATTTGCATTATCCTCTTCTCAACATATATGACATATTAATAGTGTACAGTGTTTTAATGCTTACATGTAATAACATTTCCTTAATGCAGTTATTTATATATGGGCATTTATTTTCAGTTTCTTCCTATTACTAGGGGTGGGTACAGGTCTTGTGGAAGGGGTGTGTGTGTGTATGCGTGCACGTGCACATCATCCTTAAGGAAAATTATAGTGACTTAACAAATAGAAAAGTGAATGCAGAGTCTGGGAAGAGATCTTGCAAGTGTAGTGCTTGAAGGTTAAGTGTCATTAGTATCACAGTGAGTTCACCTTGGTTATTCTGATTACAAGCGATGCTTCAATAAATATTTTTGTGTTTATATATATGCTTTAACAAGTGTGTGTGTGTACACACACACACACACACACACACACACACACACCAGATAAATTTTATGAGGTGAAACTACTAAACAGAGGTTATTAGTTGTTAAGGTCATGGACTCAGGATCTAAGCTGCCTGGGCTTTAATGTGTCTTCCCACCTACCAGCTTGGTGACCTTGGACAAGATCCTTAATCCTTAATCTCTATGCCTCAATTCTTCATATGTAAATGGAGATAATATTGTTATAAGAATGTTATGGATTTAAGTACTTTAAACTGGTTAGCATTCAGGAAATGTTAAGTATTTATGTCGGTTTCGTAAGTTTTTTTTTTAAGGTAGTCTCATGACATTTAACTGTTTTGGATCAAACTGTTTAAAGTGCAACATATTTAATTTAAAAATGTAAAGAATAAGCCATTTGAACTGTTACTATTATATTTATGGGCAAACATATGTAACCATGATGGCATGGTGAATAGTGCTTTGAAATTTGCAAACTACCCTAACATGTATTATGTCATCTATACATAAACTGTAATTACTAGAATGTTTTCCTCTTCACTGGCTCCATCCCTCTCCAGGTTTTTTTTAAGGAATACTGGTAAAGAAGGGAAAATACTTTCCCCACAGGATTCCATTCTTCTAAATCATTTGTCTTTTCCACTTTGAATTTACTACCAAGAATCTTTAGGGATTTAGAAATATTAAGAAGTTTTGACTTTAAAACTTTTTTTTTTTTTTTTTTTAAAGCCAGGGTGCTGCCTCACAGTTTAGGAGGACCATGTATTTATTTTGTACAGTGAGAAGAATTAAGCAACTGTGGAAAGGAAGCAGTAGTAGTCAAAGAGAATAGAGAAGGAGGGCAAAAGTTGATGTTTCTTCTACTAGAATGTAAGTTTCCTGAGGCCACAGTTGGTTCTTGTTATCCCCTAACAACAGCAGAATGCCAGATACAAGGTATGTGCTTAGCAAACAGTTGTTTAAATGAATGAATGAAGAATTGAGAAGAGGTCAAGGGAAGATTGAGCAGAGGGAGGAGAGAATGAGAGAAGGCATAGGAGAGAAGTCAAAGAACAGAGGAGTGAAAAGTTGTCAAGAGAAGGAAAGAGCTTTCTCTCAAATTCAGCTTTTATGTAATATGGCCAAGGCAATACGGAGAAACTGGTTTTTACTCAGTTGCCTCCAGACTAGGGTGACAGAAAGTAGTTGGGACAGGTCCTGAGGTAGTGTCCTGTGATCTGGACTTTCATGAGATGGTGTAACAGGCAAGCCTTATGTGTAAGTGCTGTTTACCTGCTTATGTATAGTTTAGTAGGTAACTTGAAACCAGAGGTTGAAATGTAGCTTTCTTGAGAATGTTCTCTAATTTTAACATAGTAATTTTTTAAAAAAAAATCTGGTGCTAAGTGTAAGTCTCACAACCCTGAGATAACTACCTGAGCTGAAACCAACAGTTGGGATCCCTGGGTGGCGCAGCGGTTTGGCGCCTGCCTTTGGCCCAGGGCGCGATCCTGGAGACCCGGGATCGAATCCCACGTTGGGCTCCCGGTGCATGGAGCCTGCTTCTCACTCTGCCTGTGTCTCTGCCTCTCTCTCTCTCTCTCTCTGTGACTATCATAAATAAATAAAAATTAAAAAAAAACCAAAACCAACAGCCACTCCGGTGCCCCATTCTAAGAAGGCTTTTGCTTCTACTTTGCACTGCAAATATTTCTTCATAGTTCAACGCTTGTTTCTGACTTTCTTTATCATCTCTTTAACTTCCAATGAATTTAAACTTTCATAGAGTTGGATTATTTAATATTTACTTTTGTATATTTTGGGTTTCATATATTGCTTTAAGAGGCTGAAGATAGGGGATCCCTAGGTGGCTCAGCGGTTTAGCGCCTGCCTTCAGCCCAGAGCATGATCCTGGAGTCCCAGGATTGAGTCCTGCATCGGGCTCCCTGCAGGGAGCTTGCTTCTCCCTCTGCCTGTGTCTCTGCCTCTCTCTCTCTTTCTCTCTCTCTCCCTCTCTGTGTCTCTCATAAATAAATAAATAAAATCTTAAAAAAAAAGAGGCTGAAGATAAAAATTTTAGTGTGATATGATAGTTGTGTGTGTTTTTGTGGCAGGAGTATTTCTACTCAGGACCACGTGCATTTAATGCAGCCCAAAATTATCTATAAGTACATAATTAATTTTATGTATTTAATTGTTGATATCTATATGTAAAATATCTGTAAAGCATCATTACACTATATGAAAAGAGAAATAGCTTACTATCCACTTAAATTGCCATTCAACTAAGCCTCACTTTCTTTTCTTTAAAATATTGGTATTGGTTGTTGTGAGAATTAAATGAGATAATCCCTGCAAATAATACTAGATACCATTTACTCAGTACCTACTAAGTACTAGTCATTATATATACATTAGTTTATATGATCCTCAAAGTACTGCTTTGAAGCAGGTGCTACTGCACTCAAATTACAAGTGAGAAAATATATTTAAAATGAGCTTATGCAGCTTGCCCAGCATCTCATAGAAAGTGGCAAAGCCAAAATGTAAATACACGTTTATCTGAAAACAAAAACCATAGTCTTTTCACTATACATTCTTCCTGGGACAGTACAGCTATTTATTTGCTTAAATCCTTTCTTCTTTTTAAATTTTCTGTTTGTCTTTTTCTATTTGATGACTAAGACTCTCAGACTGCCCTGAAGCACTACCTGTGATTATTGAAATATTCTTCTCTGCACTGTCCAGCAGGATGGCCACTTGCCACATGTATCTGTTTAGCAGTTGAAATGTGGTTAATGCAACCAAGGAACTGAAGTTTTACTTTATTTTAAATTAAATTACACGTGGCTACCATTTTGGACATCACTGCGTTAGATGTCTGAATGCTCAGGTTTTGTGCATAAGGTGAGTGTAACTAATGTATTGATTGATAATGAGGAAACTGTTCATTCTAGGTTGAAAACTTTAGCAGAGGAACTTATACAGACACAGCAGATGCTTGTAAACAAGGAGGAGGCTGTCCTGGAGCTAGAGAAGAGAATTGAGGAGTCCTCTAAGACCTGTGAAAAGAAGTCTGAGTGAGTAAAACAAATAATTTGAAGGAAGAAAGTTTAATTGATAGAATTTTACAGAATACTTCAGTCGCATGTTATCATGGATGTAAAATTTCTAGAAGCTAAATTTTCATTTTAAGTGTAAAATGTGGTATCGTTGAGTTGCTCTTTAGGACTCTGGAAAAGCGATCTGGGTTTTTTTTTTTTGTCAGTTTAGTGTACTGATCACGTCTCAGTGTTTTAACAGTTTGAACCACTTTCTGAAAAATCCTGTTAGAAGTTGTGTTTATTCCCCTCATCAGTGTCCACTAGGTTTGCTGTGCATTCCTTGTTCAGAAAGTGGCAGATCAGTGTTAATCCAGAAATTGGCCTCTGTGTTAGAAGGAAGCAAACACGCTTATTAGGAAATCCCAATCTTCTTCAGTTCTAAAAATCCCTAAGATTTGCTGTGCTGTTTTGTCTTACTATTGTTTTTCTTGCTGGTTTGTGGATCTGTAAGTGTCCTGTTGGATCCTCCTACTGTACTGGTATGGGGATACTATTGTTTTCACTGATTTTACTAATTATGTATTCTGCTGTTTTTTTTTTTAATGTTTCCATTTTGATCTATAATTTAAAATTCACATTTGGCTTTGGTTATTGTTTGAATCTCCAACAGGAGTAGCTAGTATCGTTTCTCTACTCCTGACTAGAGTGTATAAATTTGTCTTATAACTGGCTTGATTTATCAAGATTCTCAAGGACTGGCTTGATTTATCAAGATTCTCAAGGAATTGTGATGTGTCAGATTTCTCTGGTCTATACTCATTCTTTCTACATAACTTCTCAGATATTCTCCTCTTCTCTCAAATCTATGATCCTCTCATCTCCTCCATCATAGGTAGCAGATGGACCTTTCTCCATTATAGAAAAAATTAGAATCCTCAGGTGGCAGCTCCCTCATTTCTTGTGACTAGATATCCACATCTACTGCGTTTGTACCCATCTTCTGTACTTCTATTTCTTGGGCCTATTTTTTTGTATCTTGTCATTCCTACTTTATCACAAATTTTACATTATTTTTTATATTATGTTCACCCTTTCTTCTCAGTTGGGTCCAGTGCTCACTTTTTATTTTATTTTTTTAAAGGTTTTATTTATTTATTTGAGAGAGTGAGGGAGCATGAGAAAAAGGGGAAGAGGAAGAGGAAAAGGGAGAGGCAGGCTCCCTTCTGAGCAGAGAGCCCAACGTGGGGCTCCATTCCAGGACCCTGAAATCATGACCTGAGCCGAAGGCAGATGCTAAACTGATCACTCTTAGTATTACTTATTTCAGTGAATGGCAACACCATCTATTCTATTATACAAATCAGAATATTAGAGTTCTACCTCTCCCACTTATACTGTGACTCTTATTATAACTTGGCATTAAATATTATATTGTAATCAGTGAGCTTTTTAAAGATGAGAACAGGAAAATCTGAGTTGATCTGGGCGTTCGTTTAATCTGGAAAATTTCAATATTGCATCAACAGAAGATTCTATTTGCATTATAAAAATAAAATTTATCAACCATTGCACATATGATATTCAAAACAAGAATTATGGGATCCCTGGGTGGCGCAGCGGTTTGGCGCCTGCCTTTGTCCCAGGGCGCGATCCTGGAGACCCGGGATCGAATCCCACATCAGGCTCCCAGTGCATGGAGCCTGCTTCTCCCTCTGCCTGTGTCTCTGCCTCTCTCTCTCTCTGTGACTATCATAAATAAATTAAAAAAAAAAATCAAAACAAGAATTATAAATATATTTTTGTGTTTGGGAATAAGTTCTTCATATGTTTACAGATGACCAGGTAGTTGTACTTTTTACAGTTTTGTAAATGCATACATTATAAATGACCCCTGTTTTAAAATGCGTAGTGAGTATGAAGACTGTTAGATGCTGACCCTCTTTCTAGCATGTCTGACCATACACTGTTGGAGGAAACAGTGTTATTTTTTTTTTTTTTTTTTTTTTTTTTAACAGTGTTATTTTTAAGTGTTATCTTAATCTAGAAATTGTGAGATTCTTTGATTGTTTTTTTTTTGCTATATTTTCTTGACTCACATCTTTGACTCTTTCTTCATCTGTGTAATGAATGTGATCCACTCTCCTCCACTTATTTGTATTTATTAGGAAGTGAGAATGGGTGTATAGGAGTTGGGGCTTAACAGGTAGTAGATATGTGGGAAATAACTTATATTGAGTTCTTACTCTCTTCCACATGTTACACAAGATGTATGTACGTTATCACATTGAATGCTGTCTTCACTATGCCTGTATTTTACCTTTATGACTTAGAGAATTAAAAAAAATTATAATTACATACCTAGGCAGTGGTGGAAAATGCATGAGTTCCTGGCTCCACAGCATATGTCTCTTTGATCACAGCATCAGCTTGATCTTGTTAAATAGTGTTCTTATGAGAATAAGTTAGAAGGGATAAGTATGTCAAGCAGTTCAGGGGCTGAGTCCTATTTAACTCAAATTTTGTTAGCCCATATTATTCTGATATTTTTATTGTTAGCTTTGTGGCATAATCTTGAAAACGTTAAGTACATTTATATAACTATAAGCAGTCATTGTGAAATCTCAGTAATTTAGATGCTAGTAGAGTTGAAGTTTGTCTTTCCCTTATATGTTAAAATATTTTGTGAAGCAACCTGAAGCAACCTTTCATTTCTAGTGAAAATGTTTGCATTTCAGTTTCTTAAGAATTCATAAACATTTCCTTTTTGTGTGTGTGTATGTATGTGAATCTACATACAAATCTACATATAAATTTAAATACAGATATAATTAAAAGCTTTTTCAATCTAGTTTTAGAAATAGATTACATTTTTTTTTTACGAGGCAGTACTTTATTAGCTTCATGTACTGTTAATTGGAAGTAATTAAACAATAAAACAGAATTATAGTTCTTCACAAATGCTAAAAGTATTCTATAAGTCAGATATTTATATTCTTAAATTATTGCAATTCTACTGAATTTTTGCCTAACAGAAGACATTATTGGTTCTGTTGAATTATAATAGGGAACTAAAGTTAAAACCTTTACATTTGAGTTTAACATAAATGTCTTTAAAACATTTTATGGTTACAGGGAAAAAATAAATTCTATGACAAATCATTTGATAGCTTTGATTCCTATAATTGAATAATCTAAAATGAAAAATAAACTTAAAGAATGGTTTTTATGTGACATTAAATTCACACTAACAAGTAGAGTTTTAGCTTATATAAATAATGCAGTCTCAGTTGAAATGTAGCTATTGTAGAATTATATTTAAAAAAAAATTAGAGTAAAAGCAATAAAACCAGCCACTTGAAATGGTATAATTTTAATACAATGCAAAATGTCACTCTAGTATACATAACTTTACTCATTACTTCTAAAGCATATTTATTCAAATGGAAATAATATCAATCTTCTCCTGATTTATGATCCTTGTCTACTGTATTAGAAAATAGTTTATGGGAGAGTATACCAAGCATATGTTATTTATGACTCGGTGGCATGAAGAGCAAGTAATATTACTATTGGTTTTAATGTTTGGCTTGACTTCCAAAAAGTGAACGATTATTCAATTTTGTGTTTTATGCCATTATCACCTAATACTTAAAAATACTTTATATGTTATAAAATCAAAACTCAGCGCCATGCAAAATCTTGAGATCATTTGATTTAACCCCGGTCTTTCAAATTGTGTATCATCTGAGGCCCTGAAATTTTAAGAGACTTGTAAAATCACCTCTGGCTTATAGTTAATTAAGACTTGAAAGAAAAAAAAAAAAAGACTTGATCCATCTAGGGTATTCTAATCTGCAAATTCAGGGATCTTTTATTTTTGTCTCAAGATTTGAAAATTATGTGTATTTCAGAAAATAGTCCTGCCTACATAAGGGATTCATTCGATAATACTTATTGCATGTCTGCTAGGCACTGTGAATACAATGAAAGGTAAGATATATATCATCCCATGTCTCATGACGCTTACACTTTCTCGGAGTAGACTAATACAAATAAGAAATGAACAATTATGATAATTGTTATCAGATAAGTTCAGATAGAAGAATAATAGAGGAGCACCTACTTACGATAGGTAGTCAGGGGTCTCCTAGAAAGTGGCATTTTTGCTAGGGCAACAGAAGTTGCCCTCCATGTGAAGAATGCATGGAAAGAGTAGTCAGTGATAGGGAGTAAGTTGCACGTGCAAAGACCATGATCCCATTCACGTTTTAAATTTATTTATTGGGATGCCTGGGTGGCTCAGTGGTTGAGCGTTTGTCTGCCTTTGGCTCAGGGCATGATCCCGGAGCAGAGATCGAGTCCCACGTCGGGCTCCCTGCATGGAGCCTGCTTTTCCCTCTGCCTATGTCTCTGCCTCTCTCTCTGTGTCTCTCATGAATAAATAAATAAAGTCTTAAAAATTAATTAATTTATGGCTTCCAATATATCTTGTATTATACAGTTGTTCATTTTTCTATAATTTTCTTCTTACTGTAGTATGTATAGCTTGTTTACTCAATGGTATTATAAACATAAAATAATTGAATAATATGTGGTATAGTGATTATAGCAATACTTTTAAAAAATTAACTATTGAACAAAAGCAAGATGTTAATGTAAGTGAAATTTTATCATTATGTATAAAACTCCATGAGATTAATTAGAAGAAGCTAATGTTGCTTATTAATTTCATGATCAGACATGTTGATTAAAAAAGCTAGGACTAGAACCTTGCAACAGGACATATTATTGCTCCTAGGAAATCTTATTGTTCTTCAAAACCACTAAACTAAAAACCAGGAAATGTATATTTTTACTTAATTCCTGGTATTAGGATAGTGTCTCAGAATGACTAAGTGATTGCCAATATGATACAGTACAATAGATATTTTAGAACTCCTGAAGGAGAATAAAAAAGGACTATCCCTAAAACAGAGTATTTAGGAACCCAAGACATGTATTATTAAAACCTTCTTTCACCTGAGGAAGCATGATGCTGCAGTAATGATATGCATTTTTTAAAAAAGATTTTATTTATTTAATCATGAAAAACACACACAGAGAGAGAGAGAGGCACAGGCAGAGGGAGAAGCAGGCTCCATGCAGGGAGCCCAATGTGGGACTTGATCCTGGGTCTCCAGATCATGCCCTGTGCGGAAGGCGGCGCTAAACTGCTGAGCCACCGGGGCTGCCCTGATATGCATTTTTTTTTTTAAATATTTATTTATTTATGATAGTCACAGAGAGAGAGAGAGAGAGGCAGAGACATAGGCAGAGGGAGAAGCAGGCTCCATGCACCGGGAGCCCGACGTGGGATTCGATCCCGGGTCTCCAGGATCCTGCCCTGGGCCAAAGGCAGGCGCTAAACCACTGCGCCACCCAGGGATCCCTGCATTTTTAATTAAATTTTTCATTTTCAGACAATTATGGATTGACATATAGTTGTAGGAATCAATACAGAGAGATTCCCAGGTACCCTAAACTCAGTTCTCCCCAATGGTAGCATCTTGGAAAACTACAACATAATACTATAATCCAGATATTAACATTGATGCAGTAATGGTACAGAACATTTCCAACATCGCAAGGATCCCTCATGTTGCGTTTTTATAGCTGCACTGCCTTCCATCTCACACCCTTAACTCCTGGCAACTTTTAATCTATCCTTCATTTCTACAGTTTTGTTTTTCCAAGAGAGAATGTTGTGTAAATGGAGTCACAGTGTATGCAGTCTCTTGAGATTGGCTTTTTACATTCATCATAATCCACCCAGGTACTCTCATTCCTTTTTATTAAGTAGCATTCCATGGTATATGTGTGTTAGTTTCCTAGGGCTGCCAGAACAACGGACTGTAAGCCTGGTGGCTTAAAATACAGATTTATTCTCTCATAGTTCTGGAGGCCAAAAGTCTGAAATGAAGTGCGGCAGTGGCAGGTTGGTTTTTTCTGATGGCTCTGAGAGCAAAATTGAAGGGGAGCTTGAGGGACCTTCCAGATAACCCCTGTCCTGACTCATGCATATCTTCCCCCTTATCATTATCCCCAACCAGAATGTTACATCTGTTACAACCGTTGAACTTAACAGTGATACCTCTTTATCGCCTAAAGTTTTACTTTAAATTACATTCTATTCTGCATTCATTCTGGTTGGCTCAGGTCATGATCTCAGGGTCCTGGGATCGAGCCCCATGTCAGGCCCTGTGCTCCCAGCAGGGAGCAGGGAGTTAGCTTGAGGTTTGAGGTTTTCTCTCTCCTCCTCCCTCTACTCCTCCCCCCACTTCACCCCAGTTCACACATTCAGTGCTCTCTCAAAAAAAAAAAAATCTTTAAAACTTTACATTTACAAAAAAATGAATTACATTTCACTCTTGTACATTTTGTGGGTTTGAGCAATGCATAATGATGTGCGTCCATCATTATGGTATCATATAGAGTAATTTTTGCTAAAAATCCTCCATACTCCAGTTACTTATCCTGCCCCCATCCATCCTCAACTGTTGTCAACTGCTAATCTTTTTATTATCCCTATAGCTTGCCTTTTCCAGAATGCCATGTATTTAGAAGTAGACATGATGTAGCCGTTTCACATTGGCTTCATTCGCTTAATACACAGAGAAATTTCCTCCATGTCTTTTTGTGGCACGGTAGCTCATTTGAGCACTGAATAACGTTGCATTGTCTGGATGAACCACGGTTTATCCATCCACCTACTAACAGACATCGTGGTTGCTTCCAAGTTTTGGCTATTATGAATGAAGCTATTATATAAAACATCTGTGTGAAGGCTTTTGTGTGGACATAAATCTCTAATTCCTTTGACTAAATACTAAGGAGTGTGATTGCTTGATCTTATGGTCAGAGTATTTTTAGTTTTGTGAGTAACTGCCAAACTGCCTTTTAAAGTGGCTGCACCATATTGTATTCCGACCAGCAGTGAATGAAAGCTCCTGTTGCTGCACATCCTTGCCAGCATTTGATGTTGTCAGCATTTTGGAGTTTGGCCATCGCATAAGTGTGTAGTGGTAGCTCATTGTTTTAATTTGCACTTCACTGAGGACCTATGATGGGGAGCATCTTTCCATGTACTTATTTTCCATCAGTATATCTCCGTTGGTGAAATGTCTGTTAAGGTCTTTGACTGTTTGTAAATTCAGTTATTTGTTTTCTTATTGTTGACATTTAAGAGATCTTTGTATATTTTGGATAACAGTTCTTTATCAGATACGTGTTTTTCATCATTTTCTCCCAGTCTATGGCTTATCTTATTGTTCTCCTGACATTGTCTTTCAGAGACCAAAAGTTTTTAATTTTGGTGAAGTCCAGTGTATCAAATATTTATTTCACAGATTGTGCCTTTGGTGTTATCTAAAAAGCTATCGTACCCAAGGTCATCTAGGTTTTCTCCTATATATCCCCTAGGAGTTTTATAGTTTATGTCTTCTTTTAGGTCTATGATCCATTTTGAGTTAAGTTTTATGAATGGTATAAGGTCTGGTTTTTTATTCATTTTTTTGCATTTGGGTGTCCACTTGTGCTTGTACCATTTGTTGAAAATAGTAACTTTTCTCCTTTATATCGATCATTTTGGAATACCCCATTTATTATCTGGAGTAAAATAAAGGTGAAATAGTAGTAATATTGAGACTGTAAATGCCATGAGATGTCATGTTTAAAAATAGAGCTTTTTTTTCTCTAAACTGAATCTAATATATAGGACTTCAAAGATTTTAATTTATTAATTTATTATTCTTGTTGAACTATAGTTGGTATACAATATCCTATTAGTTTCATGTGTAAAAAACGTAGTGATTCAGCACTTGTATACATTGCAGAATGAGCACTATGATAAATCTAGTTACTGTCACCAACAAAATTATTATGATACTATTGACTAATATTTCCTGTGCTGTATTTTACATCTTTGTGACTTATTTGCTTTATAACCAGAAGTTTGTACCTCTTAACTCATTTTGCAAATTTTGCCCATCCTACTAACCCTCTCTCCTCTGGCAACCACTTGTTTGTTCTCTGTATTATCAAAGTTTTTGTTTTGTTTTGTTTGTTTTGTTTTTTAGAGTCTACATATAATTGAAATCATATGGTATTTGTTTTTCTCTGTCTGACTTATTTTACTTAGCATAACACCCTCTAGGTCCATCCATATTGTCACAAGTGGCAAGATTTCATTCTTTGCTTATGGCTGAATAATATTTCATTGTGGATTTATATATTTAAATATATTTATATATAATATATATGAATAATCTGTATCCATACCACACCATACCACATCATCTTCATCCACCCATTATTGATGGACGTTTAGATTGTTTCCATATCTTGGCTTTTTAAAATAATGCTGCAGGGAACATAGGGATGCAGATATCTTTTTGTATTAGTGTTGTTGTTTTCTTTAGGTAAATACCCAGAAACAGAATTGCTGGGCTGTCTGATATTTCTATTTAAGTTGTTGTTTTTTTTTTTTTTTTTAATTCTAACTTCCTATGATGGTTTAATCCTTCAAAAAATGTGTTTAGTATTTAATGAAGCTAAAACTAATTTATTTACATCCTTCATGTAATACAGCCTTTTTTTCCCCTGGCTTAATAATACTTCTAACTCTTTAATATTTTTCTCCTAAGTGTATATTCTGGTTGTTATTGGCTACTGCACAACCATATAACAATCCTTCTAGTTCAACTGCTTAAAATGGTACCATCTCTCTTAGGGTTTGTGTTTGTTTTCTTTTCCTGCCATAACAAATTGCAATAGACTGGGTAACTTAAAACAACACAAATTTATTCTCTTATATTTCTGGAGATCAGATGTTGGAAATGAATCTTACGGGTGTAATGGCAAGTTGTTGATGGGGCTAATTTCTTCTGGATACTCTGGGGCCCACAGGGGTCGGGGGGGAGAATCTACTTTTTCTGTTTTTCAGCTTCTAGGTACTTTCCTCATTCCTTGGATCCTGGCCCCACATCACAGTGCCTTTCTTCCCTTTTTGTTCTTGTCACATTGCCTTCTCTAACATAGTCCCCTTTTTCTTCCCTCTTATCAGATGCTTCTATTGGGCTTGCCTGGATCATCTAAAATAACTTCCCCGTTCCAATGTCCTTAAACTCCCTTTTGCTATGTAAGGTAATATATACACAGGTTCTGGAGAGGAGGGTGTAGTCATCTTAGGGGGCCTGCCATATAGTTGAAGAGATAACAAAATGTATGTTTTACTTCCCATAAATGTATTTCTTTGAATTTTGTTCAGATGTTCAGTTAATATTGACTTTTTTTGCAATTATTGTTCCTTATTTGATATTTCATATTTTATTTTGAAGTTTATTAATCATTCCTTTGATTATTGTTTTGCCTTTTTTCCTATTTATGAAATTTATTTACAAAAGGCTAATGGTAGCAGCAATGGTTTTACAGTGTTATTATTTTCAAGTATACTTCTCTAATAATTGGTTCACATTTGTGAAATCATTCACCCTGTTTTTCAGACTCATCCTATGTATGTATACAAATATGTGTTTTTACCATCTTACTTCGTACATTTACTTTGTCATTCCTTGTCCTCTTGTCATGTGATTCTTTGGTGGCTAGGAGGTACAAAGAAGGAACTCCCAAGAAGCTTTAGGTTCATATGGTTGTAATCTTAGCCAGAACCTAGTCCTCATGAATTTATGTCCACAAAAGTGGTTGTTTTAAAAATCTGAAGAGATTTATAGAGAAAAAAAATATGTAACTAACTTAGTATGTAAAAGGACTTACTACCTAATAGGCAAACCAGCATGAATTTGTCAGAAAATCTGTGTGGGTTTAGAACCCAGGTCACAGATGGCTGAATGACGGTGATATAAATGATAATTGCTATTTACTGTATTCTGACTTTATGGTAGGTATTGTGCTAACAGTTTTTCAAGAATTATCTCATTGTATTCAGAACAACCCTGACAGTTTGGTATTATTATCAATTTTTCCGATGTTAAAACTGAAGATGAGAAAAACAGCGTGATTAAGTCATTAAGTTGAATCTGTTCTCGTTCAGTGTAATTACACTCTTTCCATTATGCCTCGATGATTTTACTTGGGAAGTGTTAATGAGCTCTGATGGTATGTATACCCTTCTTCATTACTCTTGCCGTGAACTCCACTGGTTGGAGGGGCTAATCTTTTGAACTGCTAAGTTCTTGTTAAAAATAATCTTAAACGTTAGTTTTACTTTTTCCACATTTCACTCCGTTCTCTACC
Organism: Canis lupus baileyi; assembly: GCF_048164855.1. Classification (NCBI taxonomy): domain Eukaryota; kingdom Metazoa; phylum Chordata; class Mammalia; order Carnivora; family Canidae; genus Canis; species Canis lupus. Next base: position 4,281,410 of record NC_132839.1, on the reverse strand, counting down.
TGAGTTCCCTTTTTTGTTAGGATACTCACCTGAAACTCACTGCAGTATAATGAGGAGATTATAGCTTTCTTTATAGCATTCACCGAGGTGGCACCCTGCTCAATTTGATTGGAATTGAGTTTTCAAAATATTGATCAACATCATATTTATAAACAAGTCTCTCTTAGTGGGCTCTTTCTGCCTCTGATTACTTATTCAATCAATATTGATCCATTTAGATTCTAATTTAAGAAGGTGACATTTTCTGATCTTATTCTCCAGTTTTGAAGTTTTCCCTTATTGACAGTTTAGTGTCACTTACATTTTAATGACCTGTTTTCAATGGTACATCACACCGTTCTTTAAAATATTAATATGCTGGTCCCCTGGGTGGCTCCGTGGTTGAGTGCCTGGCAGGGTCCTGGGATTGAGTCCCACATCAGGTTCCTTGCAGGGAGTCTGATTCTCCCTCTGCCTGTGTCGCTGCCTCTCTCTCTGTGTCTCTCATGAATAAATAAATAAAATCCTAAAAAAAAATATTAATATGCCATGTATGACAGTGTTTCCAGAAGGTATTCCTTGCCACCACTACCTTTTTCTTGTGGGTGAATTTGAAATAGTTTGAAATTCCCTTTAGGGCAGATTTCAGGGGTTCATAGGTCACAATAAAAGAACATGTGGCCTATGCAGTTCTCAAAAGAAGAAATGGGGAAGTCACTTATCTTGGTAGCCTTGGTATTGGGAAGATCTGGAGACTTGTGTTCATTTCCTCAGTCACAGCTCAGTCCTCAGTCCTTGTCAGAACAGTTTTCTCCAACTCTAAAAACACACCCCGTGCAATATAAACACAGCTTCGTCCTGGGTTGTCACCTTGATATGATTTATTTTACCCAAGGCACAGGTCTTCCTTCAGCTACATTCCATTTGAGATTTGAAATAAACTGAGATTCTGCTTCAGTCGTATTAATTCCCCTTAGGCGCCACACTTCTCAGCCTAAGTGTCCGTACTCTGTGAGGTAAATGGTTTAGCTGTTGAATAGAATGAATGCCATAGATTACATTAGATTTGAAAGCATCCAGAATTTGGGTTTTGCTTCCAAATATTTTCTTCCATTTTGTTGTTTTTTACCCCTTTCATTTTGTTAATGCTAACATTTAGTAAATATCGTGATGTGCAAGCTGTTTAGTTTTATAATTCTAATGATTCTGAAGGACTGTTACAAAGATGAAAATGAAACAGAAGCATAATGTGCCTATATGGTTTTCTTTAAAGTCTTCATTTTTTAAAGAAGTTGAAATAATTTATGTCTAACGTGTTCTCTTTCAGTATTGTGCTTCTGCTAAGCCAAAAACAGACACTAGAAGAGCTGAAACAGTCAGTCCAGCAGCTGAGATGCACTGAGGCAAAGTTTACAGCACAGAAAGAATTACTAGAGCAAAAAGTACAAGAAAATGAAGGGAAAGAGCCACCTCCAGTAGTGAATTATGAAGAAGATGCACGATCAGTTACATCTATGGTAAGCCAAAAAGTAATCAAAAGAAAAACTTGAAAGAGTACTATTTGGGTAACAAGTGAATACAAAACTTAATTCTTTTGCTATGACAAATTATTAGTCTTGTTAATGTGCAGATCCTATTAAACTTGTCCATAAATGCAAAGTAGGCTTGTCAGTCACCTCAGGTCATCTGGAGAACACTTTCTGGAACCACTTCTAGAGTCAGAGGAAAAAGCTCTTCTCTTGCCTTCAGAACTGAGTGCAAAGACCGTAGTATTTTTCATCCTGGGAGACAGCAGGAAGATAGAGTGTTGTTCTTAAGATAGAAGTAAGAAATAAGGAGAAAGCTATTTATTTTTCCTTCTTAAGTACAATACAATCTTATTTACCTGAGATTGATGATGTGTTTACTATTTGACAATACATTTGATTTTGTTTAAAAGTAGGTTTTTCATATAAATATTCTTAAACTACAATAAACACATTCAATTGCACCATCTAGAAATTCAGCTTCATTTTATGTAGTTTCATTAACTGTTTAGAATGCCTAGTTATAAATACTTTCCTCCCTCTCTTCCTCCCTTCTTTCCTCTTTTCCTTCTTTCTAGCCATTTTAGGTTGGTGGTTCTCACCAAGGCAGTAGTTTTGCCCCCCAGAGGACATCTGGCAATGTCTCCACATATTTTTGGTTGTTACAGTTAGTAGGTGCTATAGCGGTATCTGATGGGTAGAGGCTACTGATGCTTCTAAGCATCCTATGATGCACAGGACAGCCTCTGCCTCACACCCTCAACACAAAAGGATCCAGCCCAAAATATCAGTAGTGCCAAGGTTGAAAAAGCCTTAGCTATGTCCTTGGCTTTTTCTGTGAGTAGCTGAATGTAGTCCATAGATAGAACTATCATAGTTAATGATACTATAGCTGGTATTATCGTCATTTTTAGTTTATGTGGTTCTAAATAGTAAAATTTGATTGTTAAACATATTCCAGTGTCTCTGTAAGAAAGGAGACACTTTTTGTTGTTGCTAATAAAAACATTTGTTTTGCATTTTATACAGAACAATCTGAAGTCTGGATCATGATTTGATAGTTACCCAGGGTTTTACAGACAAGGTGTCCATCCCAGCGTGGTTCTGGGGATTGGAGGTCCACACAAACACAGGCAGGAGTTGTAAGGGAGGTAGAGGGCACAGTGGGAGTGTATTTCACTCCTTTCTTAAAGAAAAGGCAGTAGAGCATTCTGAGTCACTGAAAAACTGTGCAAATGGGGCTTCTAAAAAACAGACACTGATTTCTTGGGGAAGGGGCCAGATAAGGATCTCGATAAATTAAAGGACTTAAAAATGTGATAAATGTGAAAATATGAAATATTTAAATTATTGTGATTATTCCCATATTTGTTATTAATTGAGCCATACTAATCTGTATATTACATTGTTGTGAATTATATTTCCCTTCTCTCTTTTACTGTCCTATCAGATAATAAAGATTTTCCTCTATGTACTAAGGGCCCTTTCTGATTCTTGATAATTATCTGTTATATGCATTCTTTCAGAGGAACTTCTGAAGCTTTTTCTTTTACTTGGGTTTTAAAAACCTTGGCTAGTAAATCTTTGTTCCCTGAGTGTAGTTTATAATACTTCCTTGTCTCCATGTGGGTGTGGAATTGGATACTTCAAAGCTTGATTCAGTGGCGGATAGTTTTAGAACTGACTACCTAATTTATTTTATTTTATTTTATTTTATTTTATTTTATTTTATTTTATTTTATTTTATTTTATTTTATTTTATTTTTTATTTTATTTTATTTTATTTTTTATTTAATCTAATTTAATTTAATTTATTTATTTTAAATATTTTATTTATTTATTCATGAGAGACACAGAGAGAGAAAGAGGCAGAGACACAGCAGAGGGAGAGTGTAGGGAGCCTCATGTGGGACTTGATCCCGGGTCTCCAGGGTTAGGCCCTGGGCTGAAGGCGGTGCTGAACTGCTGAAACACCGGGGCTGTCCCCTAATTTATTTTAATTAATTCTCTGTCACATGACCCATATTGGCATTATTATGACAAAACAAGATACTCAACTCACTGGATGATAGCATATCCTCATTTGGTAACTATGACTATAAACCAGACCTTGAAACTTAAAATATAACAATCAATTCTTACTTCTTTAGGAACTTGCAATCATTTGCAATTTTATCTTTCATAATCATTGAAGACAAAATTTTTAACAAATGAATAAATAATGTTTCATAGAGAACATATAGCCGTTTATGAGAACAAACTGCTTTCTAGCACTTTTATTTTTTTTTTTTTTTTTTTTTTTTTTTTTTCTTTTTCTAGCACTTTTAAACTTTCTCTTGTACCCATTATTAAGTGATGGTGAATAACACCCTGGAAGTTTTTACAGAGTGATGCGACTCATTTCATTTTATCCAATTTATTTTAAATAATTGAAATGTTAATCATGAACATATCTCTTCCTTGAGGCAGTGCCTCCAGTAATTCTTTAAGGAATTTACAGTGGAATGCCATAATATATGGAGTTTAAAATAATAAAATAACATTTTAAGAATCAATGGGTCATTAAAAAATCTAGTTGAATATCGAAGAATTGGAAGAACTAAAAATAAAACTATGGTATAATGGAAAATCTTGAAAATTTGGCCTAAATATTATTTAAGAGTAAGAGAGTCCATTAATTAACCCTTTTACAGGATCCTAATTATCGGCAGTGTTAACCAGGACACTTACTCTTACTCTTCAGTGGTGAATGCTTTTGTGGAAGGAGTGCCGTATGGTGCTACAGCCCATCTTAGTGATCTTATAAAATATTATACAATTTTTAAGGTGATTCAATGTGTAATCAGAGTTAAGGTTGTATCGTCAGGTTCTTAGATGTATTAATGTTTATTTTGGCTGTATTATACAGTAAGTATGACAGGCTGTTTATTTAAAGAAATCTAAAAAAATTGTGGAGACAGATAATATAATATATCTCTGTCAGGAGGTCATCCTTTTTTTTTAAAGATTTTATTTATTTATGAGAGACACACAGAAAGAGAGGCAGCAGAGACACAGGCGGAGAGAAACAGGCTCCCTGCAGGGAGCCTGATGTGTGACTCCACCCTGAGACTCCAGAATCTTGCCCTGGCCCAACCACTGAGCCCCTCCCCTCCCCAAGGGTCCCAGGAGAAGTCATCCTTCTTTTTTTTTTTTTTTAAACCTTGGCCTTATTTTGGTCAAAATACCAAGGAGAAAATAATATTAATGAATAGTAAGTATTGCACAGTACTTCTCTATTGTCTGGGCATAAGTATATTTCATTTATTGATTCAAAAAATATTTACTGAGCACCTACAATGTGTCAAGTACATTTCTAAGTGATTGAGATACCTCCGTGAATAAAATTAATAGAAAAAAAAGCCCTCTCTTAGAGATCACAATCTTTAGTGAGTGGCAGTTAATAAATAAGTGGTAAATTATATATTATTACTAGAAAATGATAAATGACAAGAAATAGAAACAGTAGAGTAGAGGGTTGAGTGTCTAGAGGTTGGGACAGAATTTTAAATTCAAGTCAGGATAAGCATCATTGGGAAGTTGACATTTGAACAAAGACTGGTAATGGAGCTATTAAATCCCTTAACTTCGGGAAAGAACATTTCAGAGGGTACACCTGTTGCAGAGGCTATTATGCAGGAGGATGTTGGACTATTCAAGGGGTGGTTAAGGAAGTCTGAGTAGAGGAGAAGGTGAGAGTATAGGGAACGAGTTTAGAGAAGCATTGGAGAACAGTTCTTGGGGCTTTGTGGACCATTAACTAAGGATTATAGCTTTTCTCTGAGTGAAGTGGGGAGCCCCATTGGGTTGGAGAGCAGTAACAGAGGGATGACGTGCTTTGACTTTTTATTTAAATGGATTACTATGGCAGAAATGTTAAACTACTTAAGGGGAACAAGATGGAAGAAGATTATTGCAGTGGCCCACGTTATAGTTTACAGTTTGAGCAAGGATGGGAGGAGCATGGGAAGTTGAAAGAAGTGTTTCGCTTCCAGATGTATTTTGAAGGTTGACCCCAGGAAATTTCCTATGGATTAAATATGGGATATGGGCAAGAATAGGCAAGGATGATTTAAATGTTTTTAGCAGGCAGACTAGAAGACTAAAATTTGTTTTGAGTGCATGGAAGGATTATACCTCGAGCAGCTTTGAAGAGGAAGAGCAAGATTTTAGTTTGCCTTTTTAAGAAAAACAAGTCATTGTCAAAATTTGGTATTTGGGCCACAAGTTCAGGAGTATGATTTGGACTGGAGATATAAATTTGAGGGTTGTAAGTTAAAATCATGTGACTGTATGCAGTCACCAAGTAAGAGAGAATAGAGAAGAAAAGAGAAAGAAGGATCGAACTTTGGGGCACTTCAAGTTAAGTGGTCTAGGAGAGGAGGACCCAATAGGAAACTAAGGGAGTAACCGGTGAGTAGAAAATCAAAAGAATTTGGTGTTCTCAAAGTGTTCCGAGGAGAAAGGAGTTCCAGAATTTGGGACATGCTGGGCTAAGACAAAAGAAGCCTTTGTACTGACTGCTGGAATTTTCTAAACTTTTAATATCCAATGCCTGGTAGGGGAAATGTAGCGTGGAAGGCAGTGTCTCTGAAAATATTGACCCAATTCCTTTTCAAAGAGTGTCTTGAAGGGGCCACAGTGCAATGGAACATACTTTGGGAAATACTGAATTAGAAGATAAATCTTTCATAGCTGATTGGGTTGTTGGCAGATTAAATGTGCTGAGAAATCTGTAGGAATCTTGAGTTGTTTAAATGTTCTATAAAACCAAGGATTATTTTATTTCATTCTTCAATTCTAGCTCTTCAGGGCAGAAGAATCTGCCTTTGGAGCTTATGAGGAAGGTGAATTCTTTGTTGGCTGTCCTTGGATAATGATGGAAATACCAGAAATTTCTAATCCCTGAGTAACATTGATTTTCCTATTTTTAAAATTAATTAACTTAAAAGCATCACTTTACTTTGTTTGTTTTTATCTGTTTAGTTGTAAGAAGATAAGTTTTCAGTCAGTATCTGTTGAGTTGAGAAATTGGACTTCCTTTTCATTCCAGAGCAACCTAGTTGTTTTACTTTATAATAGCATGTGCTATGCACAACGTATAATAATTTTTGTTGACAGAATCTTTCTTATACGTCAGATATATCTAGAATTGATGGTACTTCATAATGAGTTCTTACTTTTTAAATATGGTTAGCTGTTCTGAGAGATAATTGCCTTTACTTTGATGTTTCTGAAGTTGCACATTTTTAAGCTCTTTTGCTAGACTAATATGCAATGTCTATTTATCTTCTGCAAATCTTCTTAAGTTCTGCTGAGTTGAACAGCACTGTCAGTAAAATCCTGTTTTGTTATATTTGCAACCAACAAAATATCTGGTTTGTTTACTAAATATTGTCTGTCATTATGACTCATTAATAGTCCATTTTATAGTAGTATCTGATATATTTTCAATTTTATAGTTAAACTCTAAAATGGACTGATAACAGTTGAGATTGACAACATCATTGAAGCTTTATCTGTTTTCCTCATCGGGTACACTTTCTTTCTTGAAATACATAAGATCAATATTAATTTGAAGCCTCTTTTCATCAAATATATTGAGAAAAGTACCAGACAAAAAATTAAGAGACCCGAATTGAGCTTTGCCTCTGCTTTTTAACCACAGTCAGGTTTCTTAACCTTTCTGACTTTTCTTTTCCATAGAAAGAAGGAATGAATATATATCCACCTTGCCTGACAGGATTTTTATGACACTGAAATGAAATAATGTGTGTTATATATTATTGAAACACGTAAGATTTTATTACAGTTTTATTCTAATATTACACTTTGGTTCATGTATAAATTAATTAGTATTCATTGAGTTAGGTATAGATTGTAGATTTTCCTGCAGGATTATCTTGTGTATATCTTATTCATAAAGGCAAAACTTTAATTTCTCTGGATAGGTAGTACATGTACAGATATAGGAATCTAAGTGTCCTTCCTTGGTCTCTCCGTTTCCTACCTCAGAGGTAACATTCCAGAAGCATTGTATACAGATAAAAACATAAACGTTCATTATATGCCTCCTGCTCTTACAGAAATGGTAGTGCATAAAACAATATTGTTCTGTACCTTACTTTTTAATGTAATATATTTTAGGTATCATTTCATAATAGTGCATATACAGTTGCTTCCTTTTTTTTTTTTTTTCATTTGTTCAATCAATGAATTTTTGTTGTCAGGGGTAATGGTATCATTTTAGGTTTTGAGGAATAGTAGTGCACAAAGTAAACATAATTTTTTCTGTTCTCCTGGACCTTTCACTCTTTAGGTACAAACAGTTCAATGTATATATATTAAATAGTAAGTATATTAAACATTTAAACATATATGTATGTCAAGTAATGATTAGTTCTTTGGAGAGAAATAAAGCAAGATGGAAGAAAAAGAGTGATGGCATGTATTTTTATATATGGGGGTTATCAAGTCTTCACTGATAAAGTGGCATTTATGCAGAGATCTGAAAGAACTAAGGGCGCAAATGCTGAGACTGCCTGAAATGAGAATATTTCAGAACAGAGTGAGAGAGAATAACTCAAAGATGGGATCAGAGAAATAATAGGGATTTGGATCATACAGTCATGGAAAATTATTGTAAAGACTTTGATGCTGTTAGATATATGAGAGAACATTGAAGATTTTGAGCAAAGGAGTGACATATTTACATGGTTTTCAACCTTATGTTATTATAAAGAAAACTTTGGTAAATTCTTTATAATACTATTATGTATATAAATGGAGTTTGTGTGTGAGACACTTTTTAGAAGGTTTTGTGCAACTTTATAGGTTTAGATTTTACTCTCAAAATAAGTGTTTAATATCAGTGTTTAAACCTGATAACAATGTCAGTTATAGATGTTAATTATTATATTAACCTTGAATTAATATATTAGTTTTGTAGATTAATAAACTTTGCTTCTAGCTTTCCTAAGGCAGGAATTTTATCATGTTGAACCTTCAGTGGCTTTGTAGGCCATTAATATTATTGAATTATCCTAAGATCTGATACCTGAAGTATATTTACAGCTATATCTTATGCTTGATGTTTATTTAGTATATAAATTTCTAATATTTAAAACAATGAAGTTAAGAGATGGTTATGATTAGGTTACAAAAGCCTTGTTGGCTTTTCCAAATGACTCCAGTCAAGATTCCTTAACATTACTAATTGTCAGAGAAATGCCAATCAGAACCAGAATGAGGTATCACTCCATGCCTGTTAGAATGTCTATTATTAAAAAGATGAGAAAGAATAAGTGTTGGTGAGGATATGGAGAAAAGGAAACCTGCTTACACTGTGGTGGAAGCTCAAACTAATACAGCCACTGTGGAAAACAATATTGGAGGTTCCTCAGAAGATTAAAAATAGAACTACCCTATGATCCAACAGTTTCATTTCTGGCTATTTATCTGAAAGAAGCAGTACTAACCTGAAAAGATATCTACACGCCCATATTCATACCAGCATTGTTTACAGCAGCCAAGAAATGGAAACAACCTAAGTGTGTATCAGTGGATTAAGTATGAAGATGTGGTATATATTACACAATGGAATATTGTTCATCATTAAAGAGAATGAAATCTTTTCCATTTGTGATGATATGGGTGGACCTTGAGGAATTATATGCTAGATGAAATAAGTAAGACAGAGAAAGATGAATACTACATGATATCTGTGGAATCTTTTAAAACAAAAAAAATGAGCTCGGGACACCTGGGTGGCTCAATTCGTGAAGTGTCTGCCTTCAACTCAGGTCATGATCCCAGGGTCCTGGAATTGAGCCCTACATTGGGCTCCCTGCTCAGCCTGCTTCTTCTTCTTCTTCTGCTTGCTGCTCCCCCAGCTTGTGTGCGCGCTCTGTATCTCTCTCTTTCGCTTTCAAATAAAGAAATAAAGAAAATCTTAAAAAAAAAAAATGAGCTCATAGTTAACAGAGAACAGATTGGTGGTTGCCAAAGACAGGGTTGGGAAATGGGGGCACAGGTAAAGGTCATCTAAAGGTACAAACTTCCAGTTACAAAATACATAAGTACAAGGTATGTAATATGCAGCATGGTGATTATAGTTAGTAATACTCTATTATGTATTTGAAATTTGATGAGAGTACTTCTTAAAAGTTCTCCCTATAAGAAAAAAAAAATTGTCACTGTTTGGTGATAGATATTAACTAGACTTACTGTGATTCTTTCATAGTATATACAAATATTGAATCATGCCCGAAACTAATTATTTCTTCTTTTTTCAATTATATTTCAATTAAAAAAAGGATTCCTTTAAATATTCATTTTTCTTTGGTTCATACAAATGAAATTATTCATATGGGCCAATTGATGATGTTGGTGATGTTCTTTTGGGTTAAGTTGGATCTTCTATCCAGGAAAAAGCCCTTAAAATTTCAAAATGTTTTCAATTTATACCTTTGTTGCCTGGGCTCATATGCATATGCAGTATATATATATAGGCCAAATCAAGTAAATAGTTAAAAAAAAGTAGCTTTTTCATTTATATATGTATACATGTGTGTGTATACGTGTGTGTATAAAAACTACTTTTCATTTTCATTTATATGTGTATCTTCATAGGTAAATAGGCCTATGTGTATATATATTTCAAACTTACTCTTTAAATTATGAATTTCTTAATATCTTTTTTTTAAAGATTTTATTTATTCATGAGAGACACAGAAAGAGAGAGAGGCAGAGACACAGGCAGAGGGAGAAGCAGGCTTCATGCAGGGAGCCGGATGCGAGACCCAATCCCGGATCCTGAGATCACACCCTGAACCAAAGGCAGCCACTCAACCGCTGAGCCACCCAGGCGTCCCTGAATTTCCTAATATCTTAGCACAAACTAATGGCCAGGGATTAATTAGCCCTAAAAGGGTATAATAAAAGAAGAAAGGCAAGAATTAAATATCTACTATGATTAATGAAAAAAGGATTAAACATTGAGATTCATATTGTTATTTAGGATTCCTCAAGTATTTTATGATTACTTAGTACATGAATATTATCTATGGGTTTTTTTTTTTTTTTGAAGGGTGGGTCAAAGATAAAATAGATTTAGACTTTGTGAGAGGGTTTGGTGGGGGAGATGGAACAGAAGAAATCAATTAATAACTGAAAGTTGACTGTATTTTTACTTTGATGTATCCGTGTATTAAAACATCTCAAGAAATTCAGGTGCCTTGCAGTACCTAGGTGCACACCTAGCAAATGATTGTAGGTAGAGTAAATGAATAGGTAGGGAATTTCAGGATATCTTCTGGCAGGTTGTAATTGATGCCACTCAGTTTTAAAAAATGGCTTAAATGTTAAAGTTCGTCTCTATCAAATATTTCTCACTTTATAAATAATCATGGCAGTGACATTTTAAGAGAGTCTCAAGTGGTCACCGAGATAATGATTAACGTGTGATTGCAGTAGAATCATCACTGGAGAGAGCGGTCACTGGAGCTGCAGAGCCAGGTCTCTTGGGTTTGTATCTCTGTCTCGTCACTTAAATTGTGTGATGTTAGGCGAGTCAGGGGCTTTTCTCACCCTCATTTCCCAATGTCTAAAATGGGAATTACAGTTTTACCTACTCTTGGGTTCTCTGTGAGAATTGGTTAAGTCTACACATTCAAACCACCTAGAATAGTCTCTGCCACTTAGCAAACTGCTATTGTCTTTTTTTAATAGTTGATTATTTGATTATCACAGAAAAGATTTAATGTGTGTGCTTATTTCCCGGCTAGTCATTATTCCTTAGTCGTTTTTTTTTTTTAATTCCTTAGTCTTGATATTATTTTTCATTAGGCATAAATCTTTTCTTTTAAAAATCTATGCTATTAATTTTTGCATTGATAGATCAACATGTTTGGGTCTGTACTTAAAATATTATCTTTTGTCCACACGAGATTACAAAATATTTTTTAAATGAAGTATCATGTTATTAGCTTGTGACTTATGTATTACTGACATCAATAGGGTTGACCATGTAATTTTTTTGAAGAAAAATTTTAGTGTCATTTAACTACTTGAAGCTCACTTTTTTCTTCTCCTACACTATTGAAGTTTGTGTTTAAAATTGTGTGCCAAGCAGTTTTTATAAAAATACCACTCAGAATTGCATTTTAATACTAGTTTTCTTTTATAGTTTAATGTGAATGAAAGAAAAAGAAATCCCTAAATGCCATTCTATTTTATGATTACTTATTCATTCTGGAAATTAACATTTTTCTTTTAAGTTTGCAATTATGGAGCACTTAAATTGACTTTAAAAAATAAAAAATAAAAAAAAAATAACTCTTATGCGATACTGTTAATTCACTCTATCAGTAAATCAATTTTCTGATTTTCTTTGTACTCCGTTTGTCCTTTTCCCTCAGTGTTATTTAAAGGCTCTCTTTGTAGCAGCAGGACAGGGTGCAGAAACTGGGCATTTGAATGAAATCATTCTGAGTTTATTTGCCTTTATGTGAATTTTTACCTCCCTCCCAACCTCAGTTTCTTCATCTGTAAAATGTAGTTGGTAATAGGCACCTCATAGCATCATCGGGACTAAAGAAATGCAAAGGCAGAGGCTTGATATAGAGCTCCAGACATAGTTAGGGTGCTCAGTACACATTTTGATTTTGTTCCTTTTCTTTCCTCTGTCTTCGCCATTTCTCTTTCTTTACTGTCTGTTCCACCTTTGTCCCCATTTCTTCTCTTCCCTCCTGTACCTGTTAAACACTATTAACCATTTCTATGAATATTGTGTCATGTCCGGAGACAATGGGGTTAATAGACAAAAATCTCTGCACTCATGGATCTACATTTAGCAGGCAGAAAATGGCAATAAACAACTGATTAACAGGAAAACATCAGTTAAGTGCTGTGATGAAATCAGCCATTAACATTCCTGAGGCTTTAGCCCTCAGCCCTTGGTTTTCAATCCTTTCTTTGTAATCCTGTATCTGTGGCCTTTTCTCCCCTTTCTGTCATTATTTAAACAACAAATGATTACTCCTAAATCTACATTTCCAAGAAAATTGGGAATATTGGAATATCAGTCAAGATAAAGATAAAAAATGAAAGCAGAGAAATTCAGTTCACACAAAAAAGGGTTAAATGTAATAAAGCATTTAAATTTATTAACAATTTCATTATTACTAGATTTTCTTCCTCTGATTTTTTCCCCTCCCAGATTAACTGTTTACTTAACTCATGGACACACTATGAACTGGCATTCATTCTATGTTAGTTAAGAATTAAAAAAAAGGGGGCAGCCCTGGTGGCTCAGTGGTTTAGTACCGCCTTCAGCCCAGGGTGTGATCCTGGAGACCCGGGATCGAGTCCCACGTCTGGCTCCCTGCATGAAGCCTGCTTCTCCCTCTCCCTCTGCCTGTGTCTCTGCCTCTTTCTCTCTCCTCTCTGTGTATTCTCATGAATAAATAAAATCTTAAAAAAAAAAAAAAAGAATTAAAAAAAAAAAAGAATTAAGAAAAAGAGCAGCTCCCGGTGGCTCAGAGGTTTATCGCCACCTGCGGCCCAGGGTGTGATCCTGGAGACCCGGGATCGAGTCCCACGTCGGGCTCCCTGCATGGAGCCTGCTTCTCCCTCTGCCTGTGACTCTGCCTCTCTCTCTCTCTCTCTCTGAATAAATAAAATCTTAAAAAAAAAAAAGAATTAAAAAAAAGATTTTGGACTATTACAGATTAATGCAGATACATTGAGAAGACAAAATTTAATTATCTAAGAAAAAATATTTAGTTACACGGCTAATTCGTCATAATAACTGAGAGTAATAAAATTGCTGAAAATTTCTGGGGCACCTGGGTGGCTCAGTTAATCATCCGATTCTTGATTTCAGCTCAGGTCATGGTCTCCTGGATGCTGGGATGAGCACGTCCCCCCTTGGGTTCCATGCTCCACACTCTGCAGGGAGTCTACTTGAAGGATTCTCCATCTGTCCTTCCTCCCCACACACTTGCTCTCTCTTTCTCAAATAAATAAACCTTAAAAAGTTATGAAAAATTTCTATTTATAAATGAATATAGTTTTTTGTTTCTCCTATGCTATAGTTATTTTAAACAAAGCCACTTGCAAACACCTCAGTAAATGAAGGCGAGTATCTGAGAGGCCTGTAGATTATCATTGAGAGTGAAAATGCCTTGGCTTCATTTATGCTGTTATTAAAAATACCTCATCTCTTACAAATATTTTTTTCTTATAATAATATAGGGATGCTGGTGCTTAATGCAGTACCTTGTGAAAAGTAGATGCTCAATTAACTTTTCTCCAATATGCCTGATGTTGCAAAGTGAAACAAACCATCAGTGGTTAGATTCCAGTATTTAGTAAAAAGCTAGGCTCTGTCTCTACATGTTCCAGTATATAAGCACCAAACCAAACACCTACTCAGTTATTGTAGAAGGGCAAACTATTCCAGAATACGTTTTAAAAGTAATAAAGTTTTTTTTTTAACACTGATAGAAAAAAATGCAGAAAATTAGACTCAACTAGTATATTTATTACTTCTATATGGACAAAAAAATTCAGTATTTTGTGTTATTTAAGCATGGCCAGGATGCACTTTGTTCTCGAAAATATCTTAGCGGTTCAGATATTTAGTGTAGTGATAACAACCATTTTGGAAAAACTAGTTGACAGTACCTACTAAAGATAGACATACGCGTACCCTTATCCCAGTATGTCCACTCCCAGGCATAGGTGCAATAGACATCAGTACGTATACGCCTCAAAAGACATGGACAAGAATATTCACAGGAGCACCCTATTTATATTAGACCCAATCTGGAAACTGCCAAATGTCAGCAGTAGAATAGATAAATTGTAGGATATTTACCCAGTGGAATATTCGGTAGTAATGAGAATGAACATATTGCAACTACATACAGCAGCGATGAATCTTACATAATGTTTAGTGAAAGATACCAGACATTACATATTTTGGGATTCCCTTTATATGGAGTTCAAAACGAGGCCAAGCTAATTCATGATACTACAAGTTAGGATTCTGGTTACCCACTTACCCTTGACAGTGGTTATGCCTTGGAATTGGGGGGCGGGGGTGACTAAAAGACACACAGTAGTGTTCTGGAGAACCAGAATGACTTGTTTTTGGATATGTCTTCTGGGTATAGGGATCTTGTCAATCTGTGAGAAGTTCATAAACTATCCTTTTGATATTTGTTCCCTGCTCTATGTATCTTGAACTCCACCTAAAATTTTCAGGGAAAAAAAAAATGTGTTCCAGTTTAGCATGGGCCTGGTATGAAAGCACGCTCAACTCCGGATGTGTGTATTAGTTTTTGTTCTGTGTTAGGTTGTTTATGGCTGTCTTTTCAGATTACTTGGAAGGAGTGTGAGGGGTGCTTTTAAAATTACACAGGCCGTGGGATCCCTGGGTGGCTCAGTGGTTTGGCGCCTGCCTTTGGCCCAGGGTGCGATCCTGGAATCCTGGGATCGAGTCCCGCGTCAGGCTCCCAGCGTGGAGCCTGCTTCTCCCTCTGCCTGTGTCTCTGCCTCTCTCTCTCTCTTTCTGTGTGTCTATCATAAATAAATAAAAGAATAAATCTTAAAAAAAAAAGATAAAATAAAATTACACAGGCTGTGAGACACCTGGGTGGCTCAATGGTTGAGCGTCTGCCTTTGGCTCAGGGCGTGACCCCGGGATCCTGGGATCTAGTCCCACGTCAGGCTCCCTGCATGGAGCCTGCTTCTCCCTCTGCCTGGGTCTCTGCCTCTCTGTGTCTCTCAGGAACAAACAAAAATCCTTTAAAATAAATTGCACAGGCTGCCCTTTTATCTTTTTATCTCCAATTCCCTTCATATATATATATTTTTTTCTTTGGGGGTGGGGGCCTGCATACCTTCCTCTCTTCCTTTCTCTTTTCTTAAAGGCCATAGTTAACTGTGATGTCCCCTGAGAAAGCATGGTGTCTTTCGGGTCTCTTGGGTTGAAAAGTTTGAGGACTCTTGGGCAAAGGATGTTGCTCTTTTGAATTCTGCAGCGTGTTAAGCTTCACGAGGTGGTAACAGGTACCCCGGACCCGGGGCTCAGGAGCAGGAGAAAGCGCGAGGCCCGGCGGTGGGTGGCGCGGGCGCGGCAGCCGCTCGCTGAGGCGGCCTCGGGCGGGCTGTGCTGCCGGAAGGCAGGTCGGACATTGCTGAAGATGGATTTAGTCCATCTCACAGTGTTGCCCAACCCTGGCCCTTCCCTTCACAAAAGTAATCTTGCTTGAGAGAAGTACGTGGACAAAAAGAATAGAGGAGAAGGCGAAGGAAAAGGTCTTGAAACTTTGGAAAGGAGCACTGGCTTCTGGGTGCAGCCGGGACGTGAGAAGGCCCCAGGGGCCAACGCCAGGAGGATATGGCGGAGGCAGGGCCCTGGGAAGTAATGGAAAGAAAGGAGGCTGGAGATTAGGAAGGGGGCTGGCCTCAGGGGCCGAAGGACCAAGACCAGGACTGGTCGGGGTAGAAGGTCAGGCAAGAGAAAGGCTTAGTTGTCTTTTGAGATGTTTAATTAATCCAAGAGTCACTAGAATCTTAGATATTCCAAGGAGTCAGAAACTACTGAAACCCTGGCAGTTTAGATGGTTTGTGTTCCTTTTTTCATTTCTTTTTTTTCCCAATTAGATACAGTCTTCCTGGAGCCAGAACATCCTTCTTATCCCACAACATAGTTTTGTAGTTTTGACTAGGGGATAAATCAGGCTATTGTAATAAAAATTTGCTTTGGGAGGGAATCCCTCTTTCTTGTCATCCTTTGTCTCCTAAGCCTGTTAAGGAAGACTCACGAAGGGAAAAAAAGAGATCTGAAGAGGAGAGGACAGGAACGAGAGTAACAGGTGAAGGGAGGAAGAAGATAAATAGGGGTAAAGAGGATGGAAGGTAAAGAACATGCAGAAATAAGAGGTAGGTCAAAATTGAAGAGAAAGGGGACTAGGAAAAAGGAGATGGCACAGGAGAGCACATGAATTTAAAATAAATTAAGAGGATTCCTGGGTGGCTCAGCGGTTTAGCGCCTGCCTTTGGCCCATGGCATGATCTTGAAGTCTTGGGATCGAGTCCCGAGTCGGGCTCCCTGCATGGAGCCTGCTTCTCCCTCTGCCTGTGTCTCTGCCTCTCTCTCTCTCTATGTCTATCATGAATAAATAAATAAATAAAAATCTTAAAAATATTATTGAACCAAGCTAATTTTAAGGTGTCAAAATTTTTGCTTTAAAGTGTTCAGTAAAATCTATCAAGGAATACGATTTGTGGTTCAGATACTTGGTAAGATTCGTTCTCCTATTTGCAAGTTTTAGGTCAAGAGCCAATTTTTTTTTTTTTTTAAGATTTTATTTATTTGAGAGAGAGAAGGAAAGAGCACGAGTAGAGGGAAGGGACAGAAGGAGAAGGAGAAGCAGACTCTGCTGAGCAAGGAGCCCAACCTGGGGCTCGATCCCAGGACCTTGGGATCATGACCTGAGCCCAAGGCAGATGCTTAGCTGACTGAGCCACCCAGGCACCCTCCAAATTCTAATATTTCAAGAAAATTTGTTTGTGTCTAGTTATTTTAACACTAAATTATTGATTTCCAAATGGTTTTTGGGTGGTAAGAAAATACTCAAGTGGAACATTTTGATGTTTACTTTAGTAATGTAATCCCTCCAAACAGAAATCTGAAAAATCATAATTTATTGTAGCATTTGTGGGCAGGAGGCTTGGAGGATTATAGACTTTCATTATCAGTTTGCTATGAATTATGTCACCATCACTTAGTTAGGGTTTATGTTAACAGAGTTTGGTTCTTACAGATATCTATACTTTTTGATACAGTGAGCCCTTCTCAGTTTTATTACTTATAAAATATTCATAGTCTTTGCCATTTATTAGTCTCCAGTGCAGGTGTATTATTAGAAAAGGAAACTGCTAGATGACTCTATCGTGTTCATTCAGTTAGATGACACAGATGAAATTCAAATCATCATGAAAACTCTTGCTGAGATACCTTTTTGTCCACGCTTTGTGTAAAATATAATTATATAGACTTTTTCTATAACTGTAATCAATTTAATATTTGATTATATTTGATCATGTTTTCAAGGACTTAATTTCTGAATTTAAAACTAATAAAAATTAATTGAACATGGGATCCTACATTTTTTTTTTGTTTTCTTTTGTTTTTGTTTTTTTTTTACATTTTGGTTAGGTATTGTTTGTCGTATGCTGCAATGAATATTTTATATCATCTTCTATTTGTATAGCTGTCATAGTTTATTAAAAATATGTTACAATCAGAAAGGCTCATTACCAGCTTCTTTTGATGATAATGGAAATCCATAAGGCTTCTCTTCTCTCTCTCTCTCTCTTTTTTTAAATTTCAGAGACTCTCTAATGGTATAGATATGCTATACAAACACGTTAATTCTGACTTTTCACTAGCTCTTTAACTCCCTGAGAGAAGTGAATACCTGTGCACCTTCTAGCATCTTAGGAGAGCCTACAATTTAGAGGTCTCATTTTAATTTGGTGGTTCCTTATTATAATTGCAAAAACAGTGGTAAGGAATGAAATCATAACCATTTCTATCTCAAAAAATATACCATGCTTCAAAGGTGCTGTGGTAAATTGTGCGGATACTTCAGATACTTGGTGTATGTGTAACTGAAACCAACATGGGCCAGAGACACTGAGAAACAACACTGGCCTTTTTATTCTCTGTAGGAATTTGAAAACCTAATTTAATTTCTGTCATTTCCGATAGGCTTCTCGGGTGTTCTTTTGGGATGTTGCCTCTCTGTCCTCTCCGAAAGTCAAAGTCAGGGACAGCTTTGACCTCTTGCTTAGCAGCTGTTCAATGTGCTTTGGGATTCAAATGATTAAAAAAACAAACAAAAAAAAACACAAAGAACACCCGGGGATCTTCCCGTGTCCTTCCAGCTTTCCTGAGTCCTCCATCTGATGGGCAGGAAGTGAAAAAATGCTGATGGCTTAAGATTCAGCTGTACCTGAAGATGGCAGGGAGCATGATGTCATCATATATAGGTAATCACTGCAGATGGTCAGGCTTTTGTCTTAAATAGTCAGGAGGAAAGTATGTCAGCCCTGGGAATGTGTAAACTGCACGTTGCAAGGTTTTTCATATATAGATTTATGTGTGCCTGTGTTCATTTCCGCATTTGTTCTTTTTCTGTCTTTGTCCCCTGAATATTTGAGGTAGCTAATGCTAACGAGATTTCAGTGAAATATAAACAGAAACTAAAATCACAGCCAGGAAAAATAGAGGCTGTAACAGGTTATCACGACTGGGGGGAAGCCATATAGATCATAGCACATGTAGTTACTACGCCAGAGCTGTTATTTGGACTCTAAGCTTCCCAAAGGCCAAAATGAAAAAGGAGATAAAGTCATATAACACTTAGTATTAAATAAAAGAAAGCATGTCACATTGCAGGGGAAGCAAAGCTTTTCATTGCATTTAGCTCTAATAGAATTTCTTCCTGGAGGCTTTAACACTGACTTTTGCGGTGACAGTGCCCTTGACAGTATCAGTACAGCTAACGCAGGAAGGAGATTCATAGGGCCATGTCTGCAGAACCTATAGTCCCTCGGTGGAGGTGGAGGCCTTAACACCAAAATCAGCCCTGTGGAGGTTTGAGAATGCAGCTGGCTATAAACGGATTTTATCCAAGAATATAATCTAGACATAGAATAACGTATGCTTTTAACAGGTCTTAGTACTATTTTTCTCAGCTGCAGTTGGCTGTACGATGGATGGTTATATTACTTAGGAAGAGTGTTTTTTTCTTTTAAAGATTTTTTTCATTTATTCATGAGAGACACAGAGAAAGAGGCAGACACAGGCAGAGGGAGAAGCAGGCTCCATGCGGAGATCCTGATGCGGGATTCGATCCCGAGACCTCAGGGGTCACCACCTGAGCCCAAGGCAGACGCTCAACCACTGAGCCACCCAGGCGTCCCCCTGGGAAGCGTTCTTTTTTTTTTTTTTTTTTTCCTGGGAAGAGTTCTTTCTTAATTGCAGGCATCCTCTACTTGTTTGAAGGTGAATCTGTAAGAATTTATTAGTAAATTTATTTGCTGATTTTTTTTTTAAACTGAAGGGCCGTTTTTTCTTTGAAAATTATTGGAAATATGTATTAAAATAATTTGCATATGTGTGTGAAACACATAACCAACTCCCAGAAAGTTATTTGAAGCTTGTTCCTCGATATGCTTAAAAACTATTCTTGATGATTAAAAAGAAGTCAGTATTAAACTTCAACTTTTGCTTGTAATTTCTGTGATATACTCTACTTATTGATGCCTCACTGTTTTCTACCTCATTCTTAATTTAAGTTTGTAGATTGTTTTGTTGGGTTTGGTTGTGGTCACTCTTTGTATAGATTGTAGAGGTGAGTGGTCCATGAGTGCTGTAAATCCAAGTCTTGTATGAAACGTGTTCCATTTTGGAGGGAGTAGCTTTTTATTTTTATTTTTTTAAGACTTACGTGTTTTAGAGAGATGGTGCACATGCGTGGATGTGTGCAGGCCTGAGCAGGGAGAGAGAGAGAGAGAGAGAGAGAGAGAGAATCCTCAAGCAGACAACACCCCCCCCCCCCCCCCGGAGGAGACTGACAGGGTCTTGACCCTGCGATCCTGAGATCCTGACCTGACCCCAAATCAAGAATCGGGCACTTAACCAGCAGAACCACCCAGGTACCCCTGGAGGGAATAGTTTTCTAAATGGAATTTAAAAAATCCAGTGCAATTCAAGATTCAAAATTTCCCAAAAGATCATTCTTTGCAAGTCACTTGATTTGGGCCATTAATATTTGCCATTGTAAAGTCGCTAATATGTCACTTAAGGAAAATTACTAAAAGAAAGGGACTTTGTGCTACATGTATAAAATATTACTCCTGGCAAATAATCCCGCAGGAAAGTGGTTTTCCTCATACTGAAGCTTGAAGAGGTTAAGGAATTTGATCAGAACCAGAGTGGCAGATTCAAACTCAAAATTTTCTGACAAAGTTACACTACCTCTCTGAGCCCAGGTTCCTTATAGGTAAAATGTGCCAAGTCCTAGAAAACTCACAGAATCATTTTGGAGATTAATGAGATCATACTTCTAAAAATTAGCACAGTGCCTGGCATGTAACTAAACTCAATAACTTGTAGCTCTAAAGAAAGAAGTTGTTACCATGATATCTCCTAAGTGTGGTTTTTCAGTATACTGGGTTTGGAAGCTCACTTTAACATAGTTTAGTTCTTTTTCATGATATAGTATATTCAGAAATTACCAGACCTAAAGGTAAGAAATTACCAGCAGGTGGAGCTCAATGTCAAAGAAACCACATTTCTGAAATTGGGATGTTTTTCACCTTATGTTTTAAAAATCAAACTAAATGCACACAGTTCGGAAATGTAAATATGAAGTTTTTCTACGTTTAACATGTCTACCAGAACTCATCACCCTGCAACATAGTTCTTCAACATGTAAAAATAATGCTTAGTTACTGCTACCATAGTGAATTCTTTGTTATATCATGATGACGATTCATATGGATGACTAAGACACGCTGAAGGTCAACCTCATTTATAGAGACTGGCTTAGAATTTGATCATTTCATCCAGTAATCGGACTGATAATCTCAAATTTAACTTGTCAAAACCACCAAATCTCCCACTCTCACCGTTTTCCACTTCTTAGTAAATGGTATCCCCTTGAATAAGCTACTCAAGCCAAAACCTTGGGAGAAAAGCATTGTTTTTTTCATTTTTTTCTCAAATCTTACATCCATTCCATCAGCAAGTTCTCCTGATGCCATGTCCAAAATATAACCCCAAGTCCCACCTCATGCAGCATTTCCACCGTGAGCATCCTAATAAATGTGACCATAAATGTGGCCTGGACTACTTCAGTCATGCCACCTGCTTGCCCCCTTGCCCATCCTACATTGATTTTCTATCAGTAATTAGAGTGATCTCTACGTGGTCTAATCGGTCTCCTGCTAATGTCCCTCCAGTGGCATCTCTCTGTAATCAACCTAGAATTCAGATTTTGTACCATAGAAATGATCTTGTCCCTGCCTGTCTCCTCCCAGTGAGGCCTCCCTCCTCTTCTCCCATCTCCAGCCTTTCTGATCGGATTGTCCTTGACTTCCCAAGCTTCTCATCTCAAGCCCTTTTTGTTTCCTCTAACATATATATATATATATTTTTTCTTTTTTCTTTTCTTTTTTTACCAGGTTTTCATATGATTGGCCTCCTTCTTTCCATCACTTTAGCTCAAATACCATTCGTTTGAGGCATCTCCGACTGCTCTAGCTGTAACGGGCTACCCTGCTGTCATTAGGTATCCTGTTGCCCGTTTTCGCTTCTTACAGAGCACTTCTAGCGTCTTTACTGCCCCTCCTTCTCCTCCTCCTCCTGCTACTATTTTGTTGGGTAACATTTACTATGTAGTAGGGTTCTAGAAAGCATTTCTGTGCATTAGATACTTTAATATGTGTATTTATATTTAGTAACTCACTTAATCATGGTATTTGTTTATGTGTATATGTTTTTAGTATCTGTTTTCTTTCCCTGTAATCTCTGCCAGCTTCCCAAACTGTAGCTCCAAGAAGACAGTTATTTTCATTTTGTGTACTGCTATTTCCTTAGTTCTGTGCAGTACTTGGCACGTAGAAGAGGGTCTGTAAATATTTTTTGAGTACTTGGCCAGCTCTTAGAATCCATAATAACAGATAGTCATTAAATATTACAATAATCTCCTAGGAGAAGAACATTTTCTTTCTTTTCTCTTTACTTTTCTTTTCTTTTCTTTTCTTTTCTTTTCTTTTCTTTTCTTTTCTTTTCTTTTCCTTTCCTTTCCTTTCCTTTCCTTTTCTTTCTTTTCTTTTCTTTTCTTTTCTTTTCTTTTCTTTTCTTTTCTTTTCTTTTCTTTTCTTTTCTTTTCTTTTCTTTTCTTTTCTTTTCTTTTCTTCTTTCTTTCTTTCTTAGACAGAGAGAGACAGAGGCAGAGACACAGGCAGAGGGAGAAGCAGGCTCCATGCAGGGAGCCCAATGTGGGACTCGATCCCGGGTCTCCAGGATCAGGCCCTGGGCTGAAGGTGGCGCTAAACCACTGAGCCACCTGGGCTGCCCAGGAAAACATTTTCTAAGGAAGAAATCATGCCTGACCGATTATTCTTAGAGTTCTTTTCTATGAAGATAGTAAGGTATAAACTTAGGTTTTAGAAAAGACTTTGACAATGTTCTCTACCAAGGATTACTAAATCGCAAGTCACCATTGGATGGGAAATATGCTTTTAGCATGACCCAAGAAAAGGCTTAAAATCAAAAGCCAAAAGATAAGCATCAATAGATACTCATTTAACTCTAGTGTAAAGTGTAAAGATCACAGCGCCTCATTATGGGTTGAATTGTATCCTGCAAAAAGAGATGTTAAAATCCTGATACCCAATACCTATAAATATGACCTTATTAGGAAATAAGACCTATAGATATAATGAACATAAGACGGGGTCATTGGAGTAGGATGTAATCCAATAGTACTGGCGTCCCAATAAAGAAGAGAAGGGAAGACAGCCATGTGAAGACACAGGCAGAGAATGGGGTTATGCTATAAGCAAAGGATTGCCTGGGGCTACCAGGAGCTATTAAGACACAGGAAGGAAGGATCCTCCCCTAGAAGTTTTGGAGGGAGCATGGGTGGCCCTGCCAACACATTGATTTCAGACACTGAGCTCCAGATCTGTGAGAAAATAAATTTCTGTTGTCTTAAGCTGTCCAGTTTGTGGTACTTTGTTATAGCATCCCTAGGCCACAGCTTTAACGTCCATTGTGTTTATTATCTTTATTACTGATCTGGAAGTCTGCCTCATAAGGCGGCTCGATGACATCAAAATGTCCTAGTTCTGAAAAGCAGAACCAGTCAGTATTAGGTGAGCAAAGGAGACATAACTGAATTAACTTTTCTCTGGGCTAGACCAAGAAGCAAGACATCGAGCTACTTCAGATTCTTTATTCCTTGACTGTAAACATTAGTTTCGATTTACCAGATTTAAATTTTGCAGTTTTTATGAGCCTGTGAATTTATATGCCAGGTACCTAGCCAATGCTAAGTGAACATTGAAAGAATAAGTGAGTAAGACCAAAAAGAAAATAGGAGGTAAAGATAGGAAAATACAATTAAATTTGTAGGTGTAATAATATGCATTACTATGTTTAAAATGATCTAGGGGGGAAAATGAGACCAAGGAAAGAATATTGAGCATCAGTATGCATTGTCTCTTGAGTATGTTAACCTATAGCAGAAAGATGAGTAAGTTGCCACTACATCCTGTGAGACTCTTTTTTTTTTTTGGCAGCAGAATGCTTTTGGTGAGGTGGAGCAGGGACCGAGCCCAGGTGACATAGTATAATGGTTGATTGCGTGAATTCTGGAGCAGAGTTGCTTGGACTGGAACCGTACGTTATCCCCTTATTGGCTGTGTGACCTTGGGCAAGTCATTTCAGCTTCCTGTGCCTCCGTTTTCTTATCTGTAGACGAGGGCTTGTAATAGAGCCTGTCTCACAGGATTATTCTAGGAGATTCAATGAGGGAATCCACTTCAAGTACTTAGAACAGCGCCTGGCTCATAAGAAACTCCCCACCCCATGTTGTCTGTTATTATTTATTAAGTGTAAATTTCATAAAAATTATTCTCAGGAGGTGAAATAGGACTTTTCCCTGGTGGACGTGACATAAAGAAGTATTGTTGTTACGGACAACAAAATAAAAATGTGCATGTGTTTAAATAGAAAAACAGGAAACTAGGAAAGAGATAAATTCTATTTATTTTTAAATTGCATTGAATTGGAAAGGGAGGCTGAGGGTTTAAAGGGAGGAGATGTTACGATGGAACTGTGACTCCAGGAGAGTTTTACTGAGTCTGACTCTTGTATAGTAGGTTTCTTTTGCTTTTCCTATTTTGCTTTTTTTTAAGGAGTTCCTTAAACTTTGGCCCATTTTACTTTATTTATTTTATTTATTTATTTTGGTCCATTTTATTTATTTATTTTTTAAGATTTTATTTATTTATTCACGAGAGACACACAGAGAGAGAGGCAGAGACACAGGCAGAGGGAGCAGCAGGCTCCATGCAGGGAGCCTGATGTGGGACTCGATCCCGGGTCTCCAGGATCAGGCCCTGGGCTGAAGGCAGCGCTAAACCGCTGAGCCACCTGGGCTGCCCTTTTTGGTCCATTTTAAAGAATGTTCTGTCCAGTATCTGGGTATGGCATCTGGCACCTAATGGGTGCACAGTATCTTCTCTTTAAAAAAGAAAAAAAATGAATGAAGAAAACCAGGGTTTACGTAGCAATTCACAGATTATTATAGAACAGAGGATCAAAACAGGAGCCCCATGTTCAGATTAAAAATTTTGGATTTTTTTAATAAAGATTTTTATTTATTCATTGAGAGACAGAGGGAGAGATTGAGAGAAGAGCAGAGACACAAGGAGAGGGAGAAGCAGGGTCCTTGCAGGGAGCCCGACGTGGGACTCGATCCCAGGACCCCGAGGTCACGCCCTGGGCCGAAGGCAGGCGCTGAACCTCTGAGCCACCCAGGGATTCCCCCCAAATTTTAGGGTTTTAAGTATCCCAGACGTCCTACCGTTTCTCCAGTCCTATCACCTCATTATATGTTGTTAAGCTCAAAAACTCTTGCTGCTAGGGAGTTTTTAATTTTTATTTTTATTGGGACCTTGAAGATCATTTACGCACAATGGAATTTCTTTCTTTCGGGCTCATCGGAGTCACAAAGCATTGGCGAGCGAGGCCTCAGTCACGGCAGCGTGAGCTCCCTAGGTCAGAGGCGCTCGGGCGCAGCCGCCCGCAACGAGCTGTCTTAAAAGTTAGGCGCATTCTCCGAGGTCTCAGGATCCAAGTTCCCGAAGCACAAGGACGTGTTCGGGTGGTAAAGGAAGAAAGCGAGTGATCTTACTTAAAAAGGAATCAGCAGGTCGGTGTGTTCCTGAGGCCCGGGTGGCGGGGCCCTGGGTGGCGGGGCCCTGGGTGGCGGGGCCCTGGGTGGCGGGGCCCTGGGTGGCGAGGCCCTGGGTGGCGAGGCCCGCCTGGCAGCCCCGCCTGGGCTCCCTCCAGAGGCGCCTGCCTCCAGCCAACAGGGGGAGACAGCAGCGGCCGGGCCTCAGGCGGTGGCCCTGGGCGGCGGGGGGCTCGGCGGCGCCCCTTCCTCATGGAGCCGGGGAGCAGGTGCCCGTGCTGTGAGCGGCGCCCGGAGGCCGGCTGCTCGCAGGTCTGCAGGGCCTGCGCCCTGAGGCACGGCTCGGCCGCTCCTTCCACCTCAGGAGCCGGGAGAGACCAGGTGAGGGGGAGGCCGCCTGCCCAGCGCCCAGCACCTCGGCCCCTTGGAAAATCAGGAGTGTTTTGTCGCCGCTTCTGTTTAATTCTTTATCTTTTAATTCGCCGCTCAGCTCAGATCTGCGGAGAATCTGTGCTTTCCCCTCTGCCGAAGCCCAGGGAGCGGGGCGCACTCCTGTGGGGAGTCTGAGGGGAAGCCGTGCTCATTCCACAGTGTGCGACTGTGGAGGTTTTCGGTTCTAAAATTTCGTTTTTTTTTTTTTTGTTTTGTTTTGTTTTGTTTTAGTCAGTTGGGGGAGGCCGACTTTACCTTCCTATTTGTGGTTTCTGTGAGGAAAGGAAAGTGATATTTCTCCTGTTAGGTGTTCAGCGATCGTGAGCGGCCGCCCGGGACCCGACTCCGTGACGTGCTAACCTCCAGCCTGCCGTCTCTGTCCCAGATCTGCTGTTAGCCAAGAATTCTGTTTGCCCATTATTTTGCGGTTTAAACCTAATTGCCTGCGTCGGCCCAGCCCCTTAATTTACCCCGTGTGTGGTTTTGGGCCGTCGCTCCTCCACCTCCTCGGTCACGAAAGACACATTCGGGCCCTCAGGTAAGCACGGAAAACGCCCCGATGGTCTCCAGTGACCACACGCCTTCGGGGGGGATTTTCTTGCGTTGCTGAGAGTTGCAGCGGATCCGTGATTCCCGTCTTACTGTCCCCAAATCCAACATTTCAGTGAAGGGGCTCTGAACACTGGTGTCCTGTCGTCACCGAGTAGGTCCTGTTCGTCAGCGGAGGATCACTCCGTACACTTGTAAGTTCTGAGTGATCGAGATTCATGGAGGCCGCCAAGTTTACAGCGTGTGGAGTCCATTGGTGTCCTGCTGTCCATCTGTCGTTTCATGTGGAAGGATGTGATGAAGCCCAAGACAGTTAGGGACTCGCAGCCTTGCTGGTGGCTTGTACTCCTCTAGTTTTCTGTAGCTTTGCAGGAGAGTCTTGCTTCCTTTTTGCGCTTCGTTTCCTGATATGTACCTTTTAGGACACCTTTTTTTGATATATTTATTTGTATTTTTATTTTGTGTTCGAAACGATTGTTCTCTATTTTTTGGTTTTGGAATTGTTTTTGATTCTCAGTTTTTATTCATTTTCTTTTATATCCACTCGTAACTGATGATTTATCTTTAGTTATTCGCCATTGACCTAAATATACTAAAGATTACTGATGGTCAATCTCTATCCTTTTAAACATTTAAACATGTACTGTTGTTGGTCTGCTCAGTCCGATGTTACTGCGCTCAGTCAGACACAAACATATTCAGGTTCGCATATAATAGTTTCTGTGGTGATTTCGTACCTGAATTGATCAAAGGAGGGTTTTGGGTTTTTTTAAGATTTTATTTATTCATTCATGAGAGAGACAGAGAGGCAGAGGGAGAAGCAGGCTCCATGCAGGGAGCCCGATGCGGGACTCGATCCCTGGTCTCCAGGATCACGCCCTGGGCTGAAGGTGGTGCTAAACCGCTGAGCCACCCAGAGATCCCAAAGGAGGGTTTTTTTTTTTTTTTTTTTTTTCAAAGGAGGGTTTTTAATTCTTAAGGGGTCACTAACCATCTTACATAGGGATGTTCTGACATCTTTGGTTTTTACTCTCTGATATTCTTTTTCTTTCTTTCTTTCTTTCTTTCTTTCTTTCTTTCTTTCTTTCTTTCATTCATTCATTTATTTAGGGACACCTGGGTGGCTCAGCGGTTGAGCGGCTGCCTTTGGCCCAGGTTGTGACCCCGGGGTCCTGTGATTGAGTCCCGCATTGGGCTCCCTGCAGGGAGCCTGCTTCTCCCTCTGCCTGTGTCTCTGCCTCTCTCCCTCTCTCTCTCATGAATAAATAGATAACACTCTTTTTTTGAAAAAAGATTTTATTTATTTATTCATGAGAGACCCACAGAGCGGCAGAGACACAGGCAGAGGGAGAAGCAGCCTCTCTGTGGGGAGCCCAGCCTGATACGGAACTCGATCCTGGACTCCGGGGTCACACCCTGGGCCAAAGGCAGATGCTCAACCACTGAGCCACCCGGGCGTCCCTCTCTGATATTCTTTTAAGATGTTTCTAGTGAATCCTGATGACCACAAGATGCATACTGACTCATGAGGTCTTATTTTAGGAGGGAGCCTTCCTCTTTTACCAAACTTGGATTCCCCTGGAAATGGGACCTTGTCCAGGGCTGGTTTGTCTTCCCTTGTGAGCTGTCGCCTCCCCCCGCCCCAGCTGTGTTGCCGTTGTTAGCCATCTGTTCTCTCCTTCAGATAGTCTCACAATGTGAGGCTAATTCGGTATTGTCTCTGGCAGATCCATACTTGACTTTTTCACTTCCCTAAAGCCTCCTCCTACAGCTCTCCATCTTGTCCAGGGTTTTTACCGGGCCCTCCACAATCTTATTCTAGTAAGCAGACTTCCTTCTCAGAGAAGATCCCTCATTCTCCCTTATTCCATGTAATTCAGCATTGAGAAGTGGTCCGTGATGCTCCTTCATTATCCTTTCACCTTTGTGTGGAAGCCTCTGTGTTTTCAAGGCTCCCGGAGTTTGATTTAACTCCTTCTTACTGATTAGCTCTTTTATACCTTTTTTCATTCCCCTTCGTTTATCACAGAATAAGTTCTCTGGTTTCCTGTCTCTTTTTATACCCTGAGCCCTTTGGGATGACTTGCTCCGTCATGTGGAATACCCATCCGAAACCTTAGTTTCTGTGTTCATCAACCTGATCTAGTATTGACTGAGGGGTGGTAGCTGATTAGCAGGAGGAGGTCGGGGAAGAAAGCTCTTTGGGCCTTACTGTCCCTCCTGGGTAACTGGGCCCAGCTCTGGACTACTGACTTTACAGACTGCTTGTTTCATGAGAAACATGAAACTTTATTTAAGGGTAGGTTTTCTACAGATCTCTGCCACACTTACCTGAATTTAATCCTGACGGAAAGAATAAACAAAATTTTAGTGAAAGTAGGAAAATACACTTGGTGTAGCACTGCTGTTTTCACTGTTGTTTTTTATGTGTTTGTATGTTTTTTTATTAAGATTTTATTTATTTATTCATGAGAGATACACAGAGAGAGGCAGAGACACAGGCAGAGTGAGAAGGAGGCTCCCTGCAGGAACCTGATGTGGGACTCGATCCCGGGACCCCGGGGTCACGACCTGAGCCGAAGGCAGACCCTCAACTGCTGAGCCACCCAGGGGCCCCGGGATTCTTTATTTTGAAGATGTGGAATTTTCTTTCCCCCCAGATCCCTAGTTTCTGATTTAATTCTTAAGAAGACTAATTGGCCCTGCCAATTGACAATATGTCAGAAGATGTTTTAAAGTTATATACATATTTCAGTCTCACTGATGTGATAAGTAATTAAGTTGATACATTCTTTTTTTTTTTTAAGATTTTATGTATTTATTTTTGAGAGAGAAGGAGCACGAGCCAGGGGGAGGGGCAGAGAGAGAAGCAGACTCCCCGCTGGGCAGGGAGCCCAATGCAGGACTCAATGTGGGGCTGGATCCCAGGATTTTGTGATCATGACCTGAGCCAAAGGCAGACACTTAACTGACTGAGCCTCCCAGGTGCCCAAGTTGGTATATTCTTGATATTTATTGGAGAACTTAGTTTTTTTTTATAAGAATGAAAATAAAGATTATAAGGATTTTAATAGGTATTATATGTGTTCAGAGAAAACAAGAAAATTATACGTATTTCAGATTGTCCTTGCTAATTGTGCAATTTTAGATAATTACTTTATATGCTCCATTTCTTTTTCTTTATTTTTTTTTTAAGATATATTTAGGTATTTGGGAGAGAGTATGAAAGAAAGCACAGGTAGAGGGAGAGGGGCAGAGGGAGAGGGAGAAGCAGGCTCCCCACTGAGCAGAGAGCCTGATGTGGGACTTGATCCCAGAACTCCGGGATCACGCCCTGGGCCAAAGGCAGACACTCCACCCCTGAGCCACCCAGGTGTTCCTATTTGCTCAATTTCTAATTAATTTCATGCAAAAGATTTATTCTAGCTATGAATAATGTAGTTTTTATAAGGCATCTCCCTCCAAAGTACATATATATTAAGACTAATTTTTACTCTTAAGAGAGTAAGAGGGAGTAGAAATGGTAGAAAGTATGGCCAAAATTTTAAAATAAAATGAAAGCATAGATGATAGGTGACTACTTTATCTATCTATCTTTATCTATCTATCTAATCACTTAGCCAAATAATTACTGAGGCCTTTATCGTTTACTTTTTGTTATGCTTTTCTGTGGATTTAAAAAATATTAATATTATTTTTAAAGATTTTACTTATTTATTCATGAGAGACAGAGAGAGAGGCAGAGACTCAGGTGGAGGGAGAAGCAGGCTCCCTGCGGGGAGCCCAATGTGGAACTTGGTCCCAGGACCCTGGGGTCACGACCTGGGCCAAAGGCAGGCGCTCCACCGCTGAGCTACTCAGGCGTCCCTTGCAAGTCAGTTCCTATCACCAGATGTTCCAGCTGGAATCTAGACAGCATTTGAGATAGTGCTTACTAGAATTCCAGAAACCCTTGGTAACACGGTTTATTTACTGCATTATTTCATGCAGTGAAAGTTAGCTTTTCTTTTGTATTCAAGTTAACCGAAATAAAGTATTGGAGCATCATACGGAGTTGAGCTTGTAAAGATTATAGGGTTTGTGTGTGTTTGTTTGCTACAGTAAAGGTCACTGAGAGTGGATGGCCAACAAGAAATGAAAACTCTTTAATTTTCTAATTATGGGCTATAATGAGAGGAGAAATAATAAAGAATTGTCATGAAAAATGGTAGGCCAAACTATTATCTTAAAATTATACTTCTCTACATAAGCACATAGCTATGCTATCATTTATTTAGAAATATATATCGAATACTTATTATAAACATAAAGCCTTTAAACTCCACAGTTAGTTTATAGTTCATATAGACTTAGCTTAGGCTTTGGCTAGATGTTAATGTTTATATTTTATAAATTATCATAGATTTTTGAAATCTAAGGCAAGAAAAAGCAAGTATGATTTTGAGGGGGTAGGGAGAGCAGGAAAGACTGAATAACATGGCTCTACAGAGCGAATGCGAGGGAAAGGCGTAGATGTGAGTGGAGGTGGCTGCTGGACACTTGGGTCACTGAGGTCCTGCTGTTGCTGCTCAATAAGTAACTGAAGTGGGGGGAGCAGATGGGAGGGAGCTAATGGTTTCAATTTGAGGTGCAAAGTTTGATGTGTTCTGAACTTTCTTGTAGACGTGACTGGCAGGCAGTTGGGTATGTTCTTTTGAAGCTGGAGATTAAGACGGGAGTGAGCAGTATAATTAAAGCAGAGAGAGGACAAAGAAAGGGAAGAAATATGAAAGATAAAGACTGAAAAGCTCTCTTTGATTTTGGCAATTTTGAAGATGTTATTAGTGACTTCGGTGGGAATAGTTTCTTTGGAGTAGTGAGGGCGGAGGTCAGATCGCAGTCGATGTGGGTGTGCTTGGGGTGAAGAAGTGACGTTTCAGTCCAGGAAACAGTTTCAGAATATTTAAGAATAAGGTGCATTTGCATTTAAGTCTAGAATGTGGGGCTTTAGACAAATCACTTCACCTTTCTGAGTTTCACATTTGTAAAATGGAGATAATAATGATTTTTAAAATTATTTTTATTTTTTTATTTTTTAAAAATTATTTTTAAAGGATTAAATGAAAAAGCAGAAATGTTGCCTTGTAGTTTGCTTCATACAAAAGAAATGCACCAAATAATTGTAATTATTAGCAGAAGACAATGAATACACCACTCAGGAGAATTTTGGGTAGGCAGGAAAAGGGAGTAAAGACCTGGTGTTTGAAGGATGCCCAGGGTCAAGAAAGTATTATTTCTTAGTTGTAAAAGCATAGGAGAGTTGACTTTGCTCCCAGAATCGGTAGGCAGAGAATTACAGATGACTTCCGCCTGCAGAATTTCATCTGCAGAATTACAGATAAGGCTGCTTACAAGGATGAGTAGAGAGGAGGATGTTGAAGACTCAGATGAAAGAGGAGATGAAGGGAGTAATTCACGGAGGGAGAGTGAAAGGAAGGGCAGCGTGGGTAGGGGAGGGAAGTTGGTCTCCAAGAGAACCCAAGCCACCTCCTGAAGAGAGGGAGGGACGGGAGGACGGACAGGTGCGTGTGTAGCTGCATTTGAAAGTGTGGGATAAAATACAAAGTTCAACGAAAAGAGTAAGTGCCTGTGAGAGACTCCTGGGGACGTCTGTGGAGAAATCTGCAAAACATCTGGCCGTTCGAGTCTGGAACCCAGGGGACAAGTCTGCTCAAGTCTGCTTGTCAGAGAGAAAGGAGTCCTCTCTGAACACTCCACAGGAACAGATTTTTTTCTTTTTTTTTCTTTTTTTCCCCCACTGACAGCTCCCTAGGGCCTGGATTACCCTGGAACAGTGTAGTTGTTCAACACAATTTTTGCTCAAAAAAAAAAAAAATTAGAGGAGATTGCGTCTTAGAGGAGAAGGCTAAGGCCGGAAGTTTGGGGGACAGCGGGCGGGCAGGGCCAGCCAGGCTGACCGGAGAGACTGGGAGTAACAGGAGGAGAGCCGATCCCAAAGAAAGGGGCAATCCGTGGGAGGCAAATACCGGGAGACCTCCTCTTGCTTTGCTGTGCTGTGTAACCAACACCCACAAACTTCACGGCTTGAAAGAAAACCCATTTATTGGTTTGCCATTCCGTGGGTCAGAAGCCCAGTCACCGCATCTGGGGTTTTTGCTCAAGGTCTTGGGAGACCAAGGTCGGGGCATTGGTGGGGCTGTGTTTTCAGCTGGAGCTTGGGGTTTGCTTCAGGCTCCGGCGTTTGTAGAACTCCTCCTTTGCAGCTGTAGGACTGAGGTCCCCATGTTCTCGCTGGCCATCAACTGGAGACCACTTGCGGCCTTCAGAGTCCACGATGGTACCTGGCCGCAGAGCCTCCGCAGCCAGCCTCCTCATGTGGAATCTTCTTGTACGTTGAATCTCTGCCTTCAGAAAGAGACCAGTCTCAAAAAAAAAAAAAAAAAAAAAAAAAAAAAAAAAAAAAAGAAAGAGACCAGTCTCTTTTAAGGGGTTACCTGGTTACGTCACAGACACTCGGCAGTCTTGATGTGATTTCACAGGCGCACATAACCAAGTTCATGTCATAAAGGTCATAGACTTTACTCATCAAGAATCTTAGAACTTGGGATCCCTGGGTGGCGCAGCGGTTTAGCGCCTGCCTTTGGCCCGGGGCGCGATCCTGGAGACCCGGGATCGAATCCCACGTCGGGCTCCCGGTGCATAGAGCCTGCTTCTCCCTCTATGTCTGTGTCTCTGCCTCTCTCTCTCTCTTTCTCTGTGACTATCATAAATAAAGAAATAAATAAATTAAAAAAAAAAAAGAATCTTAGAACTTTTTGCTCATATTTAGAAACAGTTCTGATAAACTTACTTTCATGATTTCCAAAAGTACCATAGATTAGAAACAGCAAATGGTACATATAGCAAGTGCCCACATGGGGTAGGTAGATAGGGGAGTGGGGCCAGGCATTGTCGTCAGTAGCAGAAGTCATAACCCACATTATAACACCAAGAGAGAAATATGGGGGAAGGGAGAAAGGTACAAAATACAGATGGAAGAAATTCCAAAATTCAGTCCCACAGCCTTGACTCCACAAGATAAAGTCAAATTACATGCATTTTGAACTCTATAAGAAGACAGAAATAATTTATTTTGTGAGGATAACCGTTTTTAAAAGGTGTGGCCAAATGAGACATCCCATTAGTGCCACTTACTTCCGAAGTAAATCATTCTTTTAAGAATTTTGATTTTTTTAAAAAAGATTTTATTTATTTATTCCTGAGAGACACAGGCTGAGGGAGAAGCAGGTTCCATGCAGGGAGCCCCATGTGGGACTCGATCCCGGGTCTCCAGGATCACACCCCAGGCTGAAGGCGGCGCTAAACCGCTGAGCCACCGGGGCTGCCCGGTTCTATTAATTATCTTGTTGCTGGCCAGTCCTTATCGGGAGGGGAAGAAGTGATTTGATTTAGGTTACCTTATCGAAAAGTATTTTTTATTATTATTTCCATTATTGGAAAAGTTATTTACTCCAAACCTTGGCTTTCTAATCTATAAAATGAGGATAATAGGACCTACTGTATAGTGTTGTAGGTAATTAAATACACAGAACAGTGCACGTAAGTACAGAGCACAGTTAGTGCTCAGTAAATGTTTGCTACCTTCGGGGTAGAGCCATTTCCTAAGAAGGTCAATGCTCTGCAGGGAAGTAGAGCGGTGACTTATGTTGGTCTTCTCCGACTTAGCCCTTAAAACCTAGCAGTAGTGGCATTGCTCTTGTCTTCATGTCTTGGACAAAACTTAACACAAAAATAATTTGGCTTTTCACTGAACTGCTTTGAGGTCAAATAAATAAGC
Organism: Canis lupus baileyi; assembly: GCF_048164855.1. Classification (NCBI taxonomy): domain Eukaryota; kingdom Metazoa; phylum Chordata; class Mammalia; order Carnivora; family Canidae; genus Canis; species Canis lupus. The sequence goes on along the minus strand of NC_132839.1, from coordinate 4,247,037 downwards.
CACTGAATGAGGCATTTCTGAAATAGGATCCAGACTTTCCCGTGTCTGTATTCAAAAGCCTCTTGGCTATTTTAGTGTTTTATCCTTAATAATAATATTAAAAAAATAGATCATTTTATCTGTCGTTTTTAGTCCCGTCTACCCTTTCACCGTTCCACCACAATGGCTCTGTGTGTGCGTGTGTCTTCACGTTACCAGGATTCCTCAGTCTTACAACGTGTTTAAGTTTTACTGGTCCATTTCTGTTTTCTTTATATTCTTGAGATGTGGTATAAAAAATAGTGCATCTTTTTTAGGTGTAAGTGGACCACAGTTTTGTACTGACTGTTGTAAATTTGAGTGTGATAACTGTTTTGGTATGAGATTTGACATCACTGTAATTACCCGCGGCCCCCTCCCCCCCATGCCTTAAATTTTTTAATGAGTGACCAATTCCCTGCATTTGGCTGACTTTCTGGATGAGACATGGGCGATGCATTACAGTGCAAAGGAGAGTAAGGGAAGAGGTAGCTTTGTGATCCTATGTGCGTCATGGGGCGAGTCATTTCACCTCCTCTGGCATCTCATTTTCTCATTTCTTGTGAAGTGAAAAGGTTAAAGTAGAAAATCTCATAGTTCAGAAGGTTCCTTCTGTTAAATGATTCTATATGAAACAGTTTTGTTTGTTTTCTAACTGCTTTTTTGGGGGAAATGTGATAGAATAAAGACTACGGCCCAGTAATTATTATACTTAGTTTCAATATTAATTTTTTTGATATTATTTTCTATTTGCATAAACTTTTATTGATCAACTTACTTTTTGTCCTGGGAGTTAGTTGACTTTGAAATTTCCTTTTTACTTGCTGGCACCTTATTATCAGAAACAGTATTGGGCCCCAGAATATCAAAAGAAACTTCAAACCGCGTGTGCTAATTAGTGTGAAAGTAGATGCTAGCAAAGCAAATGAAAAAGCCGGTGTTTGGCTACTGCACTGTAGGTGAGTGAAACCCAGACAGAGAGAGTCTTGGGACCTCAGGAATGCTGAGCTGCGAGCATTGCTGGATAGCTTCTGGAATTATTAGGGCTCTTGCTGAGAAAAACTGTCCTTGGGACTACAACGATGCCTCTGACAGTAGATTTTGGGGCACAGTGTTGTTCCAATCAGAGATAAGTTTCTAAAAACTGCAGTGGGAAATGAAAGAGAAAAAAAAGCACATTATGTGCATTTTAATCTTACTGTATGGAATTTGAGAATAGATTTTTGACTCGTTTTCCTGATTAAGGGTCCTTTTTATTCTAAACCCTCTTTGGTTTATTGAGGGTAGCTGATGATTCCTTTACAAAGGAAGTATCTGTTGTTTCTGTGTCAGCAATGTATTCGTTTCCTAACAAATTGCCACAGAGTTGGTGGCTTAAAAAAACAACATGAATTTATTCTCTCCCAGTTATGGAGGCCAGGGGTCCAAAATCCAGGTGCCTGCAGAATTGGTTTCTTTTCGAGACTCTGAGTCACAACCATTCCGTGTCTCCATCCCAGTTTCTTGGCGGCCACTGGCAATCCTTGGTGTTGACGTGTCCCAAATCATAGAGATTGGACGTGGTGGGGCTAGGACTTGAACTCTCTCAGTCTGACTCCATTGCCTGTCCTTCTAGCAATGGCCTGTATAGCTTCTGTGTGTAGTTTCTTTCTTTCTTTCTTTCTTTCTTTCTTTCTTTCTTTCTTTCTTTCTTTCTTTCTTTCTTTCTTCTTTCTTTCTTTCTTTCTTTCTTTCTTTCTTTCTTTCTTTCTTTCCTTTTTTTCTTTCTTTCTTTCTTTCAGATTTTATTTATTTATTCATGAGAGACACACACAGAGAGAGGCAGAGACACAGGCAGAGGGAGAAGCAGGCTCCATGGAGGGAGCCCAACGTGGGACTCGATCCCAGCACCCCGAGATCATGACCTGGGCCGAAGGCAAACACTCAACCGCTGAGCCCTCCAGGCGTCCCTGTGGTGTAGTTTTTTTAAACGATGTAATATAACAGTGGTTGAAAAGCTCTCACCCATGGGCCACATCTGGCCAACTGCCTATTTTTTAATGGCCTACAAACTAAGAATTGTTTTTACATTTTTAAGTAATTGAAAAAAAAACCAAGACTATATTTTGTGACATACAAAAATTATGTGCAATTGAGATTTCAGCATCTATAAATAAAGTTGTTGGAACATAGCCACGCTCATTTGTTGATGTAATTTTTGTGGCTGCTTTCATGCAACAGTGCTCTATGGGCAGAGTTCAGTATGGTGACAGAGACCATGTGGCTGAAATATTTTCAGATATTTACAGAAAAAAAATGTAGCTCTTACAGAAAAAAAATGTACCAGCCACTGTCATATAGCTGGTTATTTATTTGTTATTTTTGTCTTTGTGTTGTTCTTATAAAAAAGACATGAAAGGTAACTTTTCATGTTATATAGTATCTTTTTAAAAAAGCATGTTTTAAATAAAGTTTTAGATTATTTCAGATTTCTTTTTTTTCACGTGTGACTACACAGTCCTGTGTTTTTAAAAGTTTTTTGGATATATAATTGACATATCACATTATATACATTTCTTTTTTTTTAAATATACATTTCTTTTTAATAATGTGTGACAAAATAAACATTTGTCAGTAACTCAAGGAATGATTAAATATTTAGGATGTTTTATTATTGAAGATTGTGTATGAAAAATGTATGTGTAGGCCTATTACTAATAGTTTATAGATTTTCATAGGCTATTATATAAACTTCATAACACAATGTCCAAAAGTGTATTCAATATCTTCCCTGTTTGACGTTATTTTATATCTAGTATAATATCTTTTGTTTCTTTTGATGACTCATATTTGATGATTCATATTTGAGATTCACATTCTTCATTGATATACTTAGTTTATCCTTAATATGAAGAAAGTAAAACCATCATTTAAGGCTCGAGTGAAAAAATTATTAGTTTTTTGGTAAACGTAGTAACTGTATTTAAATTAATAATCCATTTAGCTAATCACAAATAGCCATTCCACACAGATTTCTCATTTAAATCTACCTCAGGGGGACACCTGGGTGGCTCAGTGGTTTAGTGCCTACCTTTGGCCCAGGGCGTGACCCTGGGGTCCCAGGATTGAGTCCCACGTCGGGCTCCCTGCATGGAGCCTGCTTCTCCCTCTGCCTGTGTCTCTGCCTCTCTCTGTGTCTCTCATGAATAAATAAATAAAATCTTTAAAAATAAATAAATAAATCTACCTCAGATGTCTTTTTAAGAAAACTACATGTTGTATTTCTGGTGAAATTATATTCTTGCATTAATCCACCAAATGATTCTAATGAACATGCCTGTTTAAGACAGACTTAAGTATGAAATTGTAATAGATCTCATGCAGATTTGCCAGATGAGTGTTAATCTTTGTACTTGTACATTTTTTTTCCTGTCCTGGTTTAGGTAAGCATTATTTACATAAAAACAAAACTGGTTAGGAAAGCATTTTCTTGGGACACCTGGGTGGCTCCGTCATTGAGTGTCTGCCTTGGGCTCAGGGCGTGACCCCGGGGTCCTGGGATTGAGTCCTGTATCGGGCTCCCCACATGGAGCCTGCTTCTCCCTCTGCCTGTGTCTCTGCTTCTCTCTTGTGTTTCTTGTGAATAAATAAAGAAAATCTTAAAAAAAAGAAAAGGAAAGCATTTTCTTTACTATGTTAGGCATTCTGATTAGGAATCATCGTTTCACAATACCCAATGAATTGAAGTCCAAATAATTAGTATTATATCTGCATGGCTTATATTTGCTTCTTTTTTTTTTTATATCTCTTTAACAGGAATTATAAGATGACGAGTTCTTGTTGATTTTGTTATACTCAATGTTATCTAAATAACATTGCTCTCTGTTACGGTTAAGGGAATATAAGGATGAGCTGTATGTATAATAGAGTTATTTCCAGCTGATTTGAATGTGGTTTCTTAAAAATATAGTTTTATTTAAATTTATTTTTTCAAGAGTCTTTTACCAGTCCAATGATTCAGTATGCTTGAGTATTTTGCTGGTTGAATTGCTTTGCTAAGAATTCATTTGCTGATACAGTTTTATTTTACTTTTAACTTGTTCACTCTTACGTAAAGGTTTTAAAATAATGAAAAGTATGTGTAATGCTCCAGTCAGCATTTAATTTATGTATTTTTATTTAAAATTTTTTTCCAGGGGATCCCTGGGTGGCGCAGCAGTTTAGCGTCTGCCTTTGGCCCAGGGCGCGATCCTGGAGACCCGGGATCGAGTCCCACGTCGGGCTCCCTGCATGGAGCCTGCTTCTCCCTCTGCCTGTGTCTCTGCCTCTCTCTGTGACTATCATAAATAAATAAAATTAAAAAAAAAAAATTAAAAAAAAAAAAACCTTTAAAATTTTTTTCCAGTATAATGGTGCTTTGTAATTCAAATAAAAGAACTTCTGAAGAATAATTTTTACAAGTAAACAGAAGTAAATGGTAGGGTAAATATCTGTTTACATTAAAATGTAAAGACACAGTTAAAATATTTTGTTCTAATACGGAGATTATTACTTTGTGTAATAGCTCTAGAACTATCTGTCTCAGAAGCAGATGTTTAGAAAAGAAAATATGGCTTAAGTCAGTAAAGGAACTTAGGTATATTGAATTTTATACTAGGAATTTGGACAAGCTAAGGGGAAGAAAGTTAACTATTTCAGTTAAAACTTCTCATCCAAAGAGAGATAGGAAATTGAAGATGACCAAGGAAAATAATTTAAGAGAGTTATGAATAACTAGAGCTAAGTTTCAAGTAGATTCAGTACTTCATTAGCCACTTTCCAAGTTTTTTTTTTATGGGATCATGTTTCATCTTCACATAACGAAATATCATGGTGTGAAATGGAGATTATCCTGTGTGATTCCATAGAAATCTATCAATGAACTTGAGAATATCTTTAGGTTTGTAGACTACCTTTAAATGCTTGCAGGGTCCATACCCATGCCTTCATCTTGCTTTGATCACTTATTAACTGTGGTTCAGTGTCCTCATCTGTATGAAAGAGAAAATAGTAGTACCTACCTCATATATTTTTGTGAGGATAACATGAGTTAATATATGCAAAGGCCTTTTGAAAATTTTATTACATAGTAGATATTAGCTCTGATTATTTTTATCTTCATCATCACCCTCATCATTATTTTTCTATTTAAATACTCATTATTCCTTCTCCTATGAATATATTTAAGATTTAAATTTTTTTTATAATTCCTGTTTTCAAAGACTCTGAATTTAAGAAATATATGCATGTAAAAAATAGTCATTTATCTTCCTTTTTTTTTTTTTAAAGGATTTAATTTATTTATTCATGAGAGACACACAGAGAGAGGCAGAGACACAGGCAGAGGGAGAAGCAGGCTCCCTACGGGGAGCCCGATGTGGGACTTGATCCCAGGTCTCCAGGATCACAACCTGAGCCAAAGGCAGGCGCTCAACTGCTGAGCCACTCAGATGTCCCTGTCCTCCCTTTTCTATATGAATTATATTACTAAATAACTATTACTGATTAATCAGATAATAGATGAAGGGAAAGCATCTTTTTACAGAAATATTCCAACTAATATAGTGGAAAAGAAATAGAATTTGAAAGAATATCACGATTTTATAACACACAATCAGTTAGTAGGTGTAGACATTGAGCATTATTAGCTGCAGTTAGAACCAAACAAGAGACAACCAGACATTATTTAATCCCCTGATGTATGGCACCTTGATCTCACTTAAAGTACTAAGTCTGACCTAGCCTCTGATCCCAATTTATAAGAAAGAGGAGAGAGGGCATGTTGGACTGCCCCAAGAAACGAAATCCTCAAAATACAGGATGTGGCAAACTGTCAAGTGGCTGGGTTTTTTTTTTTTTTTTTTTTTTTAAATTTATTTATGATAGTCACTCAGAGAGAGAGAGAGAGAGAGAGAGAGAGAGAGAGAGTCAGAGACACAGGCAGGCTCCATGCACCGGGAGCCCGACGTGGGATTCAATCCTGGGTCTGCCAGGATTGTGCCCTGGGCCAAAGGCAGGCGCCAAACTGCTGCGCCACCCAGGGATCCCAAGTGGCTGGGTTTTTAAACAGCTATATTATAAGGAAAATAGAGGGCTGAAGAAGGAACTTACAGACTAAAAAGATGCTTTAAAGATACATTGAATAAAACTTTTTGTAATCATCAAAACTAAACTATAGTGTGTAGGGATATACACAAAAGCCTAAAAATAAGATTAAAAATAATGCAAATGAGTGATTACTACAGAAGTCATGATAGTGGTTCCTTTGGAGGAAGGGATGTAGGTGGTTATGATTAGAAGAGGTCACATGGAGGCCTTCTGCAGTATTTGGTAAAGTTCTGTATATCAGGCTTGATGCTAATTACAGAGTATTTACTGTAAGCTACATATTTTTTGTTTGATTTTCTAAATCTATTTTTATAATGAAAAAAGGCTATGATAAAAAAGCTAAGATAATATAAATATCCTAATTAGAATATTTGGTAATTGTTCTCTGCTAAATCCACCAAATCTAACTTATGTAGCATGTTTGATTTGGAAAATTCACTCACTGATTCACCGAACTTTGTGTGTCTGTGTGCAGTGTGTGTCTGTGTTCTGTGTGACAGGCACTGTTCTGGCTATCTATTACTATGTACCAGATCACCACAAAACTTGGAGACTTAAAACAATAATCCTTTAATTTGCTCATGAATCTCCATTTTGGAAGAGTTCCACACAGAAGGCTTATCCCAGCTCCATATGTTGTCAGCTGGAACAGTTGGACTAGAGGCCTCAGGATCTACTTCCAATATGGTTCTCTCACATGACTGGCAGTTTGGATGCTGGTGGCTAGGAGCCCAACTAAGCTCTGTTCACCTCCTTGTAGCATCTCTCCATGAATTGCTTGAGCTTCCTTTTAGCTGGGGTGTCTGGGTTTAAGAATGTGTCCCAAGAGAACTAGGTGGATGTTGTTTTTATGACCTAGCTTTGGAAGTCCTGCAGTAGTATCACTTCTACAACAGTCATGTGACTGCCCAAATTCAAGCGTAGGGAACACAGACCCCACTTCTCAATGCAAGGAGTTTCAGAGTCTTTATTATAAGAACATGTGTGTTGGAAATATTGTTGTGGCCATTTTACAAACTACAGTATGCCATCTGCACTGTCTTAGCTTCGTATATAAAACTAAATGAGATAAAGCTCTATCTTGAAGGAGCTCACAGTTTAGTGAACGACAAATCAAGAGATAATTATAACAAAAATTATAACAAAAGTGTGATGAGTTCTGTAAGTGTAAATGCTATCAGAGTACATAGAAGGGTGCTCTAGATTTTGGGGGCCTGATCTCAGGGTAGAATTTTGGATGTCTGCATTGGGTCTTAAAGATGGGTAAACAGTGTCCAGCCACCCCTGCCATCCTTCTGCCACCAACACACATCAAAAAAAAAAAAAAAAAAAGTGGGACAGTATTTCAGGAAAAGGGAAGACACATCACATATTGCTCAAGGAAGTGAAAATACTGTGCATTCTAAATCTTCAGTATTTATATATATGACTAGATAGGCATGGAAGGTGGAATGGTAAAAGGGGGGGATTAAATTAAGTCTGTAGAGGCTGTATTACAGAAGAACCTTTATGTGTGAATTGGGATTTTATGGTGAACTCAACAGAAGAGCCATTCAAAGATGTTAAGCAGCAAAGTAAAAGGATCTGGTTTACCTTTCTAAAAGAGCTCTGCAAGGGCTGTGTAGGGAACTGTAGCAAAGAGCAATCCAGGAGGATTGCTGATGCCTGAACTAGTCATGCCGTGGAGTACCGAAAGAAGGGGACTGGTTTTAAGGTTACTTTACGGATACAAATCTGGATATGAGGAAGAAAAAATAGTTAAAGATTGGCCTTCAGATTTCTGTATTGAGAATTTTTGTATTTCTTTGTGCAGCCCACAAAAGTAAGGATCATAGGTAGAGAAATAGAGTAGATGTGGGGAAGGCTGATGAGTCCTAGCTAGAGGTCTGGCCTTGAGACGCAGCTCTTCAGAATGATCATCAAGTAGATGGTAACTGAAGTGATGGAGATAAATATGTCCAAGTAGGGAGGAAGAAAAGAGAGGCTAGCCACGGATAGGAAGGTTGGGTCATCAGCATTCAAAAGGCAGGCAATGAAAAAGGATGTTATAAGAGACAATGAGGTGGAGCAGTCGGAGAGATGGGAGGAAAACCAAGAGACGACGATGTCACTGAAGCCTAGGGAAAAGAGGGAAGGCTCCTACAGGAAAATGTTCTGGGGAAAAGCCAAATAAAGTAGATAAAAAGTTTAGTGATGTTGAAGTTGTATGGGGGTTGGGGGGGGTGGCAAATGGAGCCGGTGAGATGAGAAGCAAGTAGATAATAAGGAATAAGCCGACATGGTTATATTGGTTATATAATTTTTTTTTTCCTTTCCTACAGTTGCACTTTCAGGTAGCTAAATTTTGGAGGGAGGGCAACATTAGAATAATGATCTATGGGCAATCTAAATGATTTATGAGCAAACTAAAATCTGGTAAGATTTTTAAAAACATTTTTATTTTAAATTCAGTTATTAATGTATAATGTATTATTTTTTATTTAAATTCAATTATTAATGTATAATTTATTATTGGTTTCAGAGGTAGAGGTCAGTGATTCTTCAGGTTTATATAATATTCGTTGCTCATTACTAATAAGATTTTAGGTTTCGTTAGTTTAGTTTTTTTTTTTGTTTGTTTGTTTGTTTTTTTTTAATAGTGTCGGAAGCAAAGAACCCATAAAAGGCAGGGGGAGCCTCCAGGAGAGTGAGGACTCCCTGATAGCTCCCAGTTCTTTCCCCCAGCAGGAAAGAGAGAGCAGGCTGGAGAGCACTGTCAGGGGGACAGGGGCCCCTCACCCAGCCGGGTGGGATGGGGGTTACGATCGTCAGTGGGAGGATGAGGAAGAAACAAAGTCCGGAGAATTCCTGCCCGAATTTTCATTTTTATTTTCTGTGAAGAGAAGTGAGGCCATTAGTGAGGATATAAAGGTGGTGGTGAAACAGGTGCTTAGAAAAAAGATAGTTTTTGGGGAAAATTGTTGCTATTGAGAAAAGTTCATAGAATGTGGAGTAAGAGGTGGTATTTGCCGTAATAATTTTTCAGTCCGAAAAGGGCTTGACTATCCTTAATTTAAGAAATTATTTCAATTGCTGAATTATGTCAGATAATTTTAGAACTCTGTGGAAAATAAAGTATAATTTAGTTGGGCTACTATGCCAGCATTGAGATTGATTGTTGTAGGTGTCGTTGGCCTTTCACCCGTTGACAGAGTATGCCCTAATTGTGTGCTGTTCTTGTATAATTTTCCTCAGTTAACTTAATCTGCTTTATTTTATAAGATGAAGCAGAAAGGAAGGAAGCTAAGGTGCTTTTCAGTAATGCTTTTATATTGCATCTGGTGTGTGTGTGGTGTGTGTGTGTGTGTTTTGTTTGTTTCTTAATGAGAAAGAAACTACAGATTCCTTTCTTAAATTTTTTTTTTTTTTTGGTGTTGAGGATTATTGTTTAATTAAGGGTCATCCTTATAGAATTGTTGTTTCTCTTGGTGTTATTTCAAATGAAATATCACGTATCTGTCAATGAATTATATAGATACTAAACTACAGTTTGAGTAGTAGTAATAAAAGATCAGGATTTTACTTGGAATAAAGCATAGCTATGCAAAGATATTCTGGTTAGAAATAATAGAAAAATAGGGGATCTCTTGGTGGCTCAGCGGTTTAGCGCCTGCCCTCGGCCCAGGGCATGATCCTGCAGTCCCGGGATCTAGTCCCTGCTTTTCCCTCTGCCTATGTCTCTCATGAATAAATAAATAAAATCTTAAAAAAAAAAAGAAAGAATAGAACATAATATAATTTATAATTTCTATGAGACTATGGCTAAGGAAATCATTGATATTTTTTCTTTACATTAAAATTTAGAAAAAGTAAAACCTGTCTTCTTTCAGCATCACATCAGTTAGAGATAAAGTTCTTTACGTTCTTGGCATTTTAAATGCCTATTGTAAATTTATCAGGAATTAAGGAGGTTTAAAATATGCCCTGAGGAGTGAATTTTGACTTCTGAAAAGCTCTGGTTGATTATGGCTAGATGGCATTTTGGGGCTTTGGAAGAATTTTTGCAGTGTCTAGGGCTATGAAAGTATATATTAGAATCGAATACCCTACACCTATAGAATATTATTCAAATTCCCTTGGATATGACTTAAAAAAAAAAACCTGCTGAGCTTGCCGTGGGCTCTCGGGCATAGCAGCTAGTGTTAAACGGGCCTAGATTGGCTCTGAACAACTTTCTCTTTTTTCTTACCCATCCTAGAAATTGTGAATCCATCTGATTACAACAAGACATTACAAATATTTACAGCAGCTTTTCTCCTTCTTTACAGGAAAGTTTCTTCTCCCTCACCTTTTCTGACTCTCAGATAAAACACGTTGCATCTGCTTTATAAAGCTTGGCAAGGAGAGAATATTTACAGTATAGATCTTGAAATAGGAGAGCTAGCCTGACAAAGAACTGAAATAGTGAAGAACAATTATGGTTCCTGCAAACGTTATACTTTATAAGATATGTAGGTCATGTGAGTGTAGGGAAATTTAATCAAGACATGCATAAGAATATATACTCCCTGTGGCCATCCTTTTAATAAAATAGAGCCTCTCCATATTCAGTGCTGCTACATCTAATTCAACAAATCAGTTTTTTACTTTAATTACATCTTGATTCAGAAAATATATAATCAGAGCCAAAAAGGATGTTGTGGGGTGGAAAACTCATCAGGAATAAAAATTTTGAAGTACCATTCAGAACTTTTCAGATACTTTATTAGAATCTTCACAAGCTTTTGCTCTAAACGAGTTAGTGGCAGGAAACCTTTCCAGAGAGGCTTTGTTTAGGGGTTTAGTGAGCTCTGTCGTCAGAGCTATATAGAACCTTTGCTGATGGGTGAAAATGAGATTTGTTATTTTTTCTATGAGCATCTCCAATAGGTATAGATCGCAGTATTCTTTTCTGTAAGGACAGAGATGGGCAAAGCTAGTTATGAAATGTCTGGGGAATTCAGTAAGAGCAAAGGGATTTAGCGAATGTTCAAATTATCAGTCTTTAGACTTTTTCTTCAATGTAATGATTCTGCTTCATAAAAAATACCGTTTTAAATAATAGTGGACATTGCTGTACCTTTAGTAATTTTGTGAAACTTTGATATGGTTATGTGGTGAACACCCATTTTTAGTTTTCAGATGAAAAACTGTGGTTTAAATGTTCACACCTAATCAAAGATATTCTTGATTTCAAGCCCAACTGCTCTAGGCCAGTAGTTTAGTATGTTATTCATTTTTGTTGACTTTACACTGCTCATTGCCTATTAATGAAATGGTTAATGAACTTACAAAAATACCAGGATATCCAGTGGGTGCTTTATTAACTTAAGCAGATTAGAGCCTGTTATGTAAGGAGTAGAAACTGGGTGCTGAGATTCTAGGCTTCATATTGATAAAAAGTAAGTCCTGGAAGTAGTGTTTAACTTTAATTGGCAAATTATGATTAAAACAATAGTTTTATTTCTAGATACATATTATGCCATTCCTGAACCTGTTTTTAATAAGCTAAATGTTCTTTGTTCCAAAATTTTGAGCTATTTATAAACACAATTAGCTAGTTTGCAAATCAAAATCATTAGAGGAATCAATATTTTTGAAAAATGCTAAAAGAAAAAAATATTTTAACTCCCAATATATTCTTCCGTTGTTTTTGAGGATTTCCCAAGATTTAAGTAAAGGTAACTGCAGATTTCCTAAAGTCTGTTTGAGTTAGAATGTTATGTGTAATTGGAATGCCTGGTTAAATTTGAGTCTATCAGTTTTGTTTCTTTCATATAAGTCCTTTGAGGTTCTTTAGTACAAGAGTAGTTCAAAGAAATGTACCCGTTTGTCTATTTGTTACATGATGTCTGATAGCTACTGTCTTGCTTAAATATGTCATTAATATGTAGCATTTATTTGGGGTGCCTGGGTGGCTCAGCTGGCCAAATGTCTGACTCTTGATTTTGGCTCAGATCATGGACTCAGGGTTCAATCCCACGACCGTCCCACACTGTGGGTTCAATCCCACACTCAGCGGGAAGCCTGCTTGAGATTCTCTCTTCTCCCTCTCCACCCCCTCCTCCACTTGTGCTCTCTCTTTCTGTCTTACTCTGTAAAACAAATAAATAAATCTTTAAAAAATATGTAGCATTTATTTAATATTTAGATAATTGGAATAAAAACCTGATAAAGCCCTCTGACCTTTGGAATACATATCGTGAGTATGAGTTTGGGCTTCCAGATACCTGGTTTGTATAACAGAATGATTAGTACCATTCGTTGAAATGAGAAACTCCCCAAAAAAGGGCTGTTTGGGAATTAGGAATTCAGCATGAAAGGTGTTGACTTTTTCTGTTTTCTCTAGTAGAAAAGTCACATGGATATTTTGATATATACAGGTTTAGAGCTCCATGGTAAAGTCTGATTTGGAGACTGAAATTCTGAGTGGGCTTGGCTTAGGTGGTGAAGGTGGCCCATGTTAAATATTACCCAGGGAGGAAGTATGGAGTGAGGAAAGAGGAGACCTGAGCCAATAGATCTTAGAATAACATGACCATGTTATGCCTGTTGGGGGAGAGTACATCAGGTTAATAAATGTTTCATGTAGGAGTATATGGAAAATAGAGGAAGATTCTCCCAAGAGGTCAGGTACAGTAAGTAAGAAATATCTCTGTTGGATTAGTAAAATAGAGTTTGTTAGTTTACTAAAAGCATTTGTTTTGCTTGAGTGATGAGATGAAAGCCAATGGGAACAGATTGAGGAATGGGTAGGAGGAGAGGAAAATGGAGATAGGAAGCATAGAGAACTCTTTTAGGAATTTTGTTTATGGAGAATAAGCAGCAGCAGCAGGAGAAGGAGGATGTGTGGTGACGGGAGAGGTTCATCCCTTCCTCTCTTCATTCCTCCCTCCCTACACATCTCCATTCTTTCTCTCTTACTGCTTCTCTCTTTTTTTCCCTTATAACAGCAACTTAAATATATATAAAAGTTGTTGGATAGGAAAAAACAAATTTTCAAAGACAGATCTGTGGAGTTCTTGTTAAGGTTGAAGGTTCTTGGAAGAGCGGGAGGGAGTGCGATACAAAGTACTAGTAGAAAGGTCAGCCATAGATTGGAGACAGCTCCGTATTTCCAAATGGTGAAACAAATTAGAAGGGCAGAGAAGTAATAGATTTGTAGATTTGAGAAGGCAAGATGAAGTGGTTCCAGGCTTATAGTTTCTTTCTAAAGAAGCTGGAGGGGTTAGAATGAAGCAGTTTCAAACACAAGAAAAGTGGGAAATATTTGAAATGGTTAATAATCATTAGGAGAACAAGAAGTGCATTAGCCAGAGAAATGTAGATGTATTGTCAGATATTTGAGGCCCATTTGAAGTTAAGAATCATGTGATTCTCTCCAGCAATAATGAATTGCTTGAATGTGTGCTCAGAGAGATAGTTGGAGCTACCCAAGTATCCAGGGTTGGGGTTTGCTACATGGGGACAACTAAGAGCTAGGACAGCAAGGAAATTTAGAATATTGGAATATTGGCAAGAGTATCATTGGAATGATATATTATGGTATCTCAGTTAGATAAAGAGAAGAAGAAAAGGTGATTCATTGGGTAAAACAAAGAGACTCAAAGCCTTAGGGTCCAGTGAGGCTAAAAAGTGGTCATCGTGGTACTGGTTGAAAGCAAACTGATGAGATAAAAGATTGTGGCCAGAAAGAGAGGCGCTTTAATTAGTTAATTTGCATCTGTTATATATGATGGCAATATCCAAGAAGAAGCCCTGACTAATGTGAAGTAGAAGAAAATGAAAGCTTTGTGACAACATTTTTTGAAGTGAATCTTGCAGAATAAATATTTCCTCCAAAAATAAGAATACATGTGTTATTAAGGCCCTGAGACATACCGCATTTAAGAAACCTGTTTAAATTTGATTCATGGGGCAGTTCTAAAATCCATGGGACTACCGAACCTTTTGCGATATAACATGTTAATCATCCAAACTAGGGTTTTTCCAAACATGTTTAGCAATTATTTTATATGTCATGTGCTGAAACTGTTTTCTTTTTAAAGATTTATTCATTTATTTGGCGAGGGCAGGGGAGAGGGAAAAGGAGCAGACTCCCTGCTGAGGACTGTGGGATCTTGATCTGAATGAAAATCAAGAGTTGGCTGCTTAACCCACTGAGACACACAGGTGCTCCTGAAACTCTTAAATTAATAGGAGTAAGTAAAAGTAATTATCACAACATAAGACAACACAGTGTTGTTTTACAAAGAAGTTTTACGTTTATGTTAATTATTTCAATATTAGAAGATTTGTGTTCCTATTAAAAGTAAATATATGTCTAAAGCATATGTTAGGTTATTATTTGGTGAGTGAAAATTGTGACTTCTTGTAATTCCTTATTGGAAATCCTCAATTACTAGTGGATAGTCTAGGAAACTCTGTATTTGTTCCATGTAACAGTCAACTGAGGCAGTAGAGATAAAACACATAAGAGAGTTCGTTTACTCACATATGTAGATATATCCAGAGATTCAAACCACGTCATCAAGAATTTATCTATCATTTTTCAGCTCCACCCTCTGTTGTATTGACTTTATTCTCAGGCAGTCACAACCAATAGTCCCATGGTTTAGCAGCTTCTCTCCGAAGGTCAAGGGTGAGGCAAATGCCTGGAACCTGATTGCCTTCTTTCTAACACAGGTCTCCCAGCCGGATTTTATTTGTTGATAATAGAAATACAATGTTATAAGCACCACATTCCTGTTATTATTGACTTCTATTTTCCAAAGCAGTCAATTACCACAAAAAGCCTTTGGAGTTCAAGCCTATATTCCTCAGAAGATCATTTAAAGGGTTAAATTCCAAATACCTAAAGAGTCTTCATTCTTATTATTTCCGTTTGATTTGGTTTTCTTTTGTTAAAGGGTTAAATACGTTAAATAACATTAAAATGTTATTATTTTTTATTTTGTTTTGTTTTTTAAAAATATTTTATTTATTCATGAGAGAGACAGAGGATGCAAAGACATAAGCAGAGAGAGAAGCAGGTTCCCTGCAGGGAGCCCGATGTGGGACTCGATCCCAGATCTCAGGATCATGACCTGAGCCAAAGGCAAGACGCTCAACCACTGAGCCACCCAGGCGTCTCAAAAATTATTTTTTATTTTTAAAATTAAGTCTCAGGATATTCTTTTAGGTCCCAAAGTTTCTGATTCCATTCTAGTAAGTAAAATTTTGACTGAGGCCTTAAAACTCCAAACATTCCCAATTACTAGTTCCAGTAATGAAAGGAGCGCTGAATAGATAACAGGATTATTGATTCATGTGCACTGTGAGAATACTAAGAAGCCAGACCATTCAGGGAATGTTTTATTTTATTATTATTATTATTTTTTTTTATTTTTTATTTTTTATTTTTTATTTATTTTTCTATTCTATTCTATTCTATTCTATTCTATTCTATTCTATTCTATTCTATTCTTTTAAGATTGTATGTGTTTATTTGAGATAGACCATGAGAATGAGTGAGGAGGGAAGGGCAGAGGGAGAAGCAGATTCCTCATGGAGCTGGGAGCCCAATGTGGAGCTTGACCCCAGGACCCCGGGATCATGACCTGAGCCGAAGGCAGACACTTAACCAATAGGGGCCCCTCAGGGAGCTTTTTAGATGAAATTAAAAACTTAAAACATAGTTCATACAAAACTGAAGTATGTACATAGTAGACTTTATAGTACCCTTCTAAGGTCCTCTGCCCCGGATACAAAATCAGTCAAATTCATTTTCCCTATCCCTCAAAAGCAATCAACAAAAGAAAACCAAATCAGAAGGAAATAATAAGAATGAAGACTCTGTAGATATTTGGAATTTAACCCTTTAAATGATCTTCTGAGGAATAGAGTCTTGAACTCCGAAGACCTTTTGTGGTAACTGACTGCTTTGGAAAATAGTAGTCAAATACAAGTCTGTAACTTTTGATGAATTAATAGCGGCCTTTCCTTGGTCATACTGAAGATCCTTAAATTGCGTCTGTGTGTTTTCTTGGTTTGTGAATAAAGGTCAATAAAATGATGACTGGTAGATTACTTGTCTTAATAAAAATGCAGATGAATTTCTGTATCCAGATATGGAAAGCACAAGAGACCATACAAAAGGGCTGAAAATTATCTTCTTAGATGCATAAAGTCAGGGGTGCCCCTCCCTAGCATGCCTCCCCCCCTCCCGCGAAGAGGCTACAAAGCTTGGAGAGGTCTCCTCTAGTTCCTGAAGCTGGTGGACGGACTTTGAAGCTTAGCCAGGATATTGCAATCTTCCCGGGGCTCAGATTCCATTCTTAGCTGAAGGAAAACTGATCTAGCTCTCAGAGTGTTTGAAGCTGGTGGTGAACTGATTCAAACTCAAGCTGCAGCAAAGGCCAGACCCAGCTTATTACCGAGTCCCAGTCTAGCAGCCCGAGAGTAAAAGGAGTACGCGTCCCTCTTTATTGAATTCAGATTCTGCAGTTCTTTTATATAAAACCATTCGGCTCACAATCAAAAATTCTATGACACACTCAAAAGTGAAACAGAGAAATAAGAAATGGGACTTGCGGCTAAGAAAATAAACAGACACAGGTGGTCTAAGTATTGGAGTTATCATGGTCTTTAATACAACTATTACAAGGGGTTCCTGGGTGTCTCACTCGTTAAGCATTTGCTTTTGGCTCAGGGATGGAGCCTCAGGTCAGGTTCCCAGCGCAGTGTGGTGTCAGCTTCTCCATCTGCCCGTCCCCACTACCCCCTCCTACTCTCTCTCTGTGTCTGTCTGAAATAAATAAAATCTTTAAAATACATACATAGCTATTACAAAAATGGTAAGCTATCTAGTGGGAAAGATGGCAGTGTGTACGAAAGGTGGGGTATTTCAGCAGTGATACGGATGTATAAAAAATGGGAATTCTGGAAATGAAAAATATATCAAAACTAAGGAGTTCATTAAGTGGAATTATTAATAATGGATCAGTGAGATGTGATTATAGGTTGATAGGACATATCCCAATGGAAAACAAAAAGGAAAAGAAAAGCAGAGTATTTGAAATCATAGGGTGATATCCAATGGACAAACATACAGGTAATTAGAATCTAAGGAGGGTGGAAGAGAGAGATGGGAGTAGAAAACATCTGAAGAGATAACGTTTGAGTGTTTTCTAACACTTTCAACCAACAAGTCCGTGAAATTTAACAAACTCCAAGCAGGATAATTAAAATGAGATTACATTTACTTATATCCCTGTCTATTATAAAAGCAGGCGAGGAAAAATATTTATTATGTATAGAGGAACAATGCTATGAATCAGAGCTGACTTCACACCAGAAACCGTAGAGACGAGACAAAGTGCCAGGGGAGAAAAAGAAAAAAAAAAGGAAGAAAAACATCAACTTTGAATTCTGTAACCAGGAAAAAAAGAAAAAAAATCCTTTAGAAATGAAGACAAGGAGTACTTCACACCCACTAGGATAGCTATGATCAGAAAAATGGAAAGTAACAAGTTTCAACAAGGATGTGCAGAAATTGGAAGATTCCTATGTTGCTAGTGGGAATATAAAATGTTTCAGCTGCTGTGGAAAATAGTTTGGCTGTTCCTCAGAAGGCCAAACCTAGCGATTCCACTCCTACACGTATTCCCAAAAGTGGTGAAAGCAGGTACTCAAGTACATGTGTATCCGTGGTTCTGGCAGTGCCATTCACAATAGCCTAGAGATGTCCTTGTCAGTATTAATACAACTAAAATAATAATGGCTAATATTTATTAGTATTTATTATGTTAAGGGGAGAGAGGGAGGAGAGGAGAAGGGAAATGGAAGGCAGAGGTAGGAAAGAGAGGAGAGCAAGCTGCTTTTGGAAGGACATGAGCAACTTATTCAGGAAATGGCAATAGGGTTATTTTGACCTGATCAAAAGAAGGTGTTACGGATTTTTTTTTTAAAGATTTTATTTATTTAATCATGAGAGACACAGAGAGAGAGGCAGAGACACAGGCAGAGGGAGAAGCAGGCTCCATGCAGGGAGCCTGACATGGGACTTGATCCGAGGTCTCCAGGATTGCACCCCAGGCCTTCAAGGTGGCGCTAAACCGCTGAGCCACCGGGCTGCCCGAAATAAGGTGTTAAATAGAGTGGCAAGTTTGGAGTTTGTGAGGGTGTGGCTGCAGCTGGCCTAGTGCCTTGATCACTAGACACGGGGACCGCTAATGACATTTCACTTTCCCTCTCATTATCATGCACTCTGTTTTAGAAGTCCCTTGTTTAAGCAAAGAAGATAAATTTCTTGCCTTATGAGTATGTCCCCTTCGTTGTTTTAAAGGCAGCATCTTGGGGTACCTGGGTGCTTAATTGGTTGAGCATCTGATTCATGATTTCGGCTTGGGTTGTGGATTATGTGTCATGAGATCAAGCCCCACATTGGGCTCCACGCTCAGCAGGAAGTCGACCTGAGAGCCTCTCTCCCTCTCCTGTGTTCCTCCTCTCTACTTGGGCATGCTCTCTCTCTCTCTCTCTCGCTCTCGCTCTCGCTCTCGCTCTTGCTCTCTCTCAAATAAATAAATCTTTAAAAAAAAATAAAGGCAGTATCTCAACTGAGTCTTGATAATTTAACTCAGAATAGTATAATTAAAAAAAAAAAAAAACCTGAGATTTACAGTTGTTTACTGAGCAGAGCCTATCAGCACCTAAAATGCGGGAGTCAGTGAGGTGCTTGTAAGGAAACAGGTTGGTGTGCATTTTGTACTATTGGATAATTTACGGAAAGAGTATCTATAGCCATTTTGCTCATCCATTTGAGAAAAGCACCTGGAACATGAATCGTACTTAGATATTGAACAGGAAAGGAGCTGATTATAGCCTCCTGCTGGGATCTTGTTTCCTCAGAGACATAATCTTAGTTAAGATACACACGTTCAAGAAAGCAAGAAAAATATGATGTTTTACAACCTGGGTTTCAGCAAACTCTACTCTCTCGTCCTGTAAATTCTCTTCGCGTTGTTATTTTAAGACAAAATCCGAATAATCATTCAAATATTCCTTTTGCACGTGTGGTTTCCAATTTCGTTATTTCAGCACATGAAAGTGGTTGACTTGGCAAGCAGGCTGTCTTTCTTTAAAAAAAAAAAAATCTTAATATGCAAGCATCAAAGAAAAACAGCATGACAAACTCGGTTACCAGGCAGCGAATACTCCTAAAATGATTTGTCTTCAGTCAGAACCCAATTGCTAAAATAAATCATTTACAAACTGTTTCAGTACTTAAATTCTATATCCTGATGGGAATAAAAACCGTGTATTCTTCATTCTCCCCCAGCAAATCAACATCTGCAAAAGACTAAGTTATTTGTTTATTTATAAGTGCATTCCTTTTATGAAAGACGTACCGATATTTGCAGTATTTCATTTACATTATGGAGTCATTTATCAACAGACTCGAGTTTTTTTTTCAGGAGACAATCTTCTCTGAGCTTATAATTTCCCTGTAGTTATTTCTCACAAAATCCCTCCCAATTTCATGGCTGCTTTGCATAAGCAGTCTCAAAGATGCTTGGCACTGGGCCTGGAGCTGCAGCGTGACTGTCCTTACCCCTTCTTGATCCTCACTGCCTCCTGGTCTGAATGTGTATGTGACGGCGCCCCCGGGGCCACATCATCACTGTCCTTGTTCCTTTTCGGAACGTTATTAGATTGGGATTATTTACAGACGGCTGTGAGAAAGAATATTTGGTCCTGTTCTAATGACTTATCATCCCAGTGGCACCTCTGACTATCGTTCGCCTGTCCGTTGGAGGTCGAGTTCTGGGGACACGGAGGCGGAGGGTGACTAACCACCCCAGGGAGGTACCTCCAGGGCTGCCCGCCGCGCAGAACTCGTGTGGGGTCCTTCCGATGATCAGGGCAGTGACCTGACCGGGAGCCGGACGGTGGGCACCGGAGCCTGAGATGAGGAGATAGAGACCGAGACATGCTAGGGAGTTCGTTTGCCCAGACTCTGCTCAGGTATGTCTTCAGACATCAGGGCCTTATGCTTCCTACCTCGGCACGTCGTTCCACGGCCTTCTCCTGAGAGCCGGTAGCTTCTTTTTGGTTAAAGTCGTTCCTTTGTGACTTGCTCTGCCCTCCAGTTAGGCTGTCACTAGGAAGAGCGGCTGATTGTTGTCACTTACTCCACTCAGCAGGGCTTTGGTTCTTGCCTCTTAGGTGCTTGCCTCACCGAGCAAAGGGAGCAGGTAGCCTGACAGCCTGTTTTACTGCAGTTTGGGAGTTTTAGTGAAGAGTGATTTAAAAACCTAATAGATACAGTTTTTACTGGAACTACAAGTAGTCTGCGTATTATTTCTTAGAGTTCTTTTTTTATAAATTGGTAATAGGAGAACTTTTAATTATTATTATTATTGTTATTATTATTTTTAAAGATTTGTTCATTTATTTATGATAGACATAGAGAGAGTGAGAGGCAGAGACACAGGAGGAGGGAGAAGCAGGCTCCATGCAGGGAGCCCGACGTGGGACTCGATCCCGGGACTCCAGGATCGTGCCCTGGGGCAAGGCAGGTGCTAAACCACTGAGCCACCCAGGGATCCTCGAAAACTTTTAATTATTAAGAAAGTTTTCTCTTTATTATGAAAAATTTCCATATATATTTATATATATATGTAGGGAATTTCATATATATATATGGAAAGACCGAGAGAAAGGGATAGAAATTGTGAGACCCTTCAGTCAATTTTAGTTTTTATTTTATTATTATTTTAAAAGATGTTATTTATTTATTCATGAGAGACACAGAGAGAGGCAGAGACACAGGCAGAGGGAGAAGCAGGCTCCCTGCGGGGGAACCTGATGGAGGCTCAATCCCAGGACCCCAGGGTCATGACCTGAGCCGAAGGCAGATGCTCAACCACTGAGCCACCCAGGCGCCCCATTTTATTATTTTTTAAAAGATTATTTATTCGAGAGAATGAGAGAGAGTGTGGCGGGGAAGGGGCAGAGGGAGAGAATCATCAAGCAGACTCCCCACTGGGCAGGGATCTTGAAGTGAGGCTTGATCCCATGATTATGATCTGAGTTGAAGCCAAGAGTCAGACACTTAACTGACTGAGCCCTGCAGGCGCCCCAATCCTTCAGTTAATTTTAAAATAATGAAAATGAAACACTATTCATGAATAAGATTGAAAGTGCATCTAGAACTTTTCTTTCAAGATAGATTTATACTTAGAATGTTTTCCTGGGCATCTCGTCAGAATATTATTTCATAACATCGTCCCTCCTTCCCCCTTTCTCTGGTCCCCAAGTCCTTCTGCTATGAGGGGACGTCTTGTTGCCTGAATGAATCCCCGTGTTTGTTACCTGGAGGAAGCGCTTTACCTTGTCGCGTCTTGAGGGGGATAAAATGAGTGCAGCTGCAGCCCTAGGCGGCCTACGGGCAGTATTAGTTCCTGTTTCCATGGTAATTGAAGGGAAACCTTTTAATTTCTAAAAGTAGCCATTTAAATCATTAATAACAAAAGTCAACTTGTCAGTGAATTCAGCACAGTCCGAAGTATTATTAGGCCATAATTTAGCGCTGATACATGATGCTGCATAGACCAGCGTTAGCAAGCGAGTCTCATGTTTTACTTTTGGAAGTCTGGGCACCAAGGGAGCCCAGATTAAAATTGTTTATAAATTTCATTTGTATTTGCTTATTCCTGTATGAAACTGAAGGTCTACTTAGTGTTTGTGAGAATTCATTTTTTAGATCAACCTGTTTAAAGAGTACTTTAAATGAAAGGGTCTTGGGGTATTTGGTAACTAATCATATCCCCTAAACACACAGTAGTATATTATGCTTCATCACTTAATACAAAGGAAGCACTTTCTGACGTCTTCCTTGCGCCACACGCGGACCTGCCCAGTAGACTTATCTGGTGTTGGTTTCTGTTTTGATATTATCAAACGGTCTTGAGGGAAATGGTTCTCTTTCCTGTTTGATGACCAAGATGTAGCTCGAAGAGAATTCCTGTTGTCATTTCAGTGCATATTATTTGATCATGGACAAATAAAGTGCTTTCTAATACATAAAACTCTCCCCTGAACTTTCCACTTTTCTGCATAACCTCTCAGTGCTTCTCAGTTCTCCTGGTACTCTTTCCTCGGCACCCTACTGTCTCCCGTATTTCAAAGCATTAACTCAGAGGAGGAGTCTAAATTCGCAGAAGAGGTGCTTGGTGCTCTCATTGCCAAACAGGTCAAGTTAGCACTTCCACCTCCCTGTCAGTAGTAGCAGCAGCAGGATCAGCAGTAGCGTTACTGCTTCTACTGACATTTCTGCCCTCTCCACAGCCACTCAGAGCCGGGGCAAGAAATTCTCCACAGGAAGAAATGAGTAAATTAGGCTGGGAAGTAGAAAACTATAGCCTCGACGGTACTTTCCAATATGTGTGCTACATATAATTATACTGTTCTATAAAAACATACTGCGCTATATATAATGCCAAAAAAAATATAAATATTTGTAAACATATTACATACTATGAGTATACTACATATAAATATATTGCAAAGCATACATGTGTTACCATAATATAACAAATATAATATAATATAATATAATATAATATAATATAATAATATAATATAATACAACTGCTGTGTGTATCTTACTCCCTGACTCTTTTATTCTCCATATTCTGGGTAAACCTTTTATTAGATTTTACCTTCCCAAACATTTTTTCTTTTTGGAAGATTTCTTAAGCACCAGAGTTAGATTTGTTTTTTTTTTTTTTTAATTTTTTATCCTTTAAAAGATTAATTGATTGATTGATTTGAAATAGAAGAGCAGAAGGAGAGGGAGAAGCAGAGTCCCCACTGAGCAGGGAGCTCGACTCAGGACTCGATCCCAGGAGCCTGGGGTCATGACCTGAGCCAAAAGCATATGCTTAATGGACTGAGCCACCCAATGCCCCCAGAATTAGATTTTTTAAAAAACCCCAAACACCCAAGTCGAAGTTGGCCATGCATTAAAGAAAGGTCTCACTATATTCTTTCGGTGGTTCAAGGCTGTCTTTCCTTCAGCGCCTCTTGTGACTCCGCACACGAATTTTTACTAGAAAGTAAAGTGAAGCTACAGCTAGGATTAAGCCTATAGAATGTATGCTCACATTCCTAAGGTGATGGCCATTTGTGCTATAGTAAAGATTTCTCTTTTAAAGTAGATTTTATTAAATATATACATGCTTTTGACATGTTCCTTTATAATCACGTGCAATAACTTGTAATTGTGCTCAAAAGAAGGTTTGTATTAACTTTTTCATTTCATAGGTGATCAAAATGAGGTATGGATAGTGATTTACATGAGATCGTAAGCAAGTTAGTAATGTAAGTAATGATGAAAAAGAAGTTGAGGTCATTTGTTCTGTTAGGTTATTATAAGATTAAATTATTAACGTGCATATATGTTTGTAGAATGATAAGAATATTCGAACTGCAACCATTAGAATGAAAAATAAATAAAGTAGAAGTAGTCAATTGGAGAGACAGAGGTTGAATTTCAGAAACTACAATGTTTATCAGAGAGCATATGGCTAAAAATGTCTGCATTTACGGTGTGGAGACACGTCCTCTAGGTGTTAGGGACAAAGGAAACGAGTGATGTTATTTGTGGCCTGTTTTACTTATTTTCCACTGATCGTAAAATTGAGCATCACTACTGTTGGAAGACATATTGAAATCCAGCGCATGGCAATAGGACCTTGAGTTCTTTTGTCTGCTGCTGATTAAACAGTTGAAATGTCGTCATTATTGGAAAATTGACCAGAGCTTGCGCAGCTGCTACGTGTGTACGAGTGCATGTGCACATCCACATCTGTGTGTCTCCATGGCTGCTGTGGACCCCCTGGGGGCTGCCCCTGCTTGGGCGCTTGTTGGCCAACAGTGCACGAGGGGTTCCTCCTGTCGTCTCCAGCCCCCGGCACACAGGCCCGGCCCCATCTCTGTTGCCTCCTGCTGGCCACCTCCATGGCTGTGGGAAGAACGGGGCCTCACGCTGTGGCCAGGGGAGCTGCTGGGTGTTGCTCCCCAGAGCAGGAGCCAGAGGAAGCAGGAGGTGCACCCGCTCCTTTTTTAGGGGGGAGGTCCCACATAGGGTCTGGGCTGCGGTCCACCTGTGGCCCACTCACTAAAGGATGCTTCCCAGGGGAGGCAGAGGCCTTGAATTGGCTTCCCGTCTCCACGTCTGGCACCCTAGGCCTCCAGGCCCTTCAGTATGGGTCGCATGCAGCCCTGCAAAGGGGGGCTCCCTCCCTGACCACATGTGGCTCCTGGGACCCAGGAGGGGCCCCAGGCTGATCCTACCCGTGCCAAGGATTTGAGCTGTGACTGGACAGATCACCCCAGGCATTGCTGGGCCTCCGCGTCCTCCTATGTGATGAACAGTTGAGACCAGAGACCTCTGACGGGCCGGCTGGATGCCCTGTGCCCCGCGGTGTGGCCTGCCTGCCTGCCTGCCCGAGAAGTCACCCCAGGGCAGTGCATTCCCCGGCATTGAGGTGGCTGAGGCTTGCTTCCATGGCCAGGAGGGCTGCCTCTGCGCTTCACATCTTCTGACACCCGCCCTGCGGGCGCGCTCACCCTCCTGTACTCACCATAAGCCCCAAGCACAAAGCCGGCCAAGTATGAAGGGAGCTGCGGCCCCAGGAGTGAGGAAATAGTCACCCTCTCCTCCATGCGCGGCAGATGCCACCAGCGCCTCGGGCACCTCCCACGGTGCCCGTGGGCGCACCACCCGCCCTTCCGTAGAGAAGATGGCCAGAGAGGGCCTTCGCCGGCCCTGGGACAGGGTGAACCAAGGCGAAATGCAAAGGACCCAGTGAGCATGACCTTCAGATACCCCTTCACTTAGAGAAGGTGGGAGAGGCCTCCAGGCTGTCCTTTGTGGCCCGGTGAGGACGCTGCTGTGAGGCCTGGGCGTGCGGCAGTACCTTCAGGTTCAGTAGGGGCGGGGGGTTTGCCTACCCTCCGCAGAGGAAGGGCTGGGTGGTGACCGCCATCAGGCAGGGCTGGGTCGGGTGAGGACCCCCGTGACCCGAGGACCCACTGACTAACCACAATTACACGACTTGAGTGTTGAACCCTGATTATAATGTGTGTACGGCGCCTTTCCTAGTCCAACCCTGATGCCTGGGGAAGCGGGAAAGTGTGGCTGGCCTCTTGCACTGCTTTGTCTCCAAAATAAACTACTGAAATCAAACCACATTTCACACGTTTACAAAAAGAAAAAAAAAAAAAAATTGACAGGCCCTCACAATCCTTCCTTATTACCTCCTAGTTCTCATTTTTGTTCTATTTCCTCTTGTGTCTACCCTCTTACCTAGCCGTTCGTTTGCATTTGTTAAATGGATCTAAAGATATGAAATTATAAGGAAAAGTTTCTTTCGATTGTGATATATGATACCCAGAAATATACCTCCTAAAGCAAGTACAATCTGAATTGACTTTCTTTAGTGGAGTTCTCCCACCACCTCATCCTTTTTTTTATTTTCTTGTGGTCCTCTTCTGGTGGTGTCATCATCATCGTCATCGTCATCATGAGATCATGTGAATCTTTGGGAAGGTTCCTAGCTACTTAAGTGGAATTCACTATTTAAAAAAATATGTTCAATATAGTTCTCCTCCTGTTTTCCCTCTCTTACTGTTTCCTTGGAAATCCCTCACAACTACACTCTGAAATCTATATTAGACTGGTTCCTCATAGCTTGTGTCTTTTCTTTTTTTCACCTGCATGTTAATACTTGGTTCCCTATGGATTTCCTTTGCATTTCTTCTTTTCTCTCTTCTTAAGAATTTTTATTTCTTTCTTATTTTTCCCCAAATCAAGACATTTATTAAGGGACCAAAATACTATAGAGTTTATATGCATTTGATGATTTGTCACCTTTAATGTCACCTTTAATGTTGTATTTTATTTAGTATTTAATGAGCTGTGGATAAATACCTAATTACCCAGCATAACTGTATAAACTAGCTTACTATTGTTGAAGGCTTCTTTCTGTATCTTTCCAGGAAAGAAAGGAGAGGCTATCCAAATTTGAGTCCATCCGTCATTCAATTGCTGGAATAATTAGGTCTCCAAAGTCTGCACTGGGCTCTTCAACAGTAAGTAGGATGAACTCTATGTGCTACTGAAAATAATCATATTCTAACTTCTTTCTGATAACAATGACTATCATAGGTAAATTTTTCCTTACAGATATAAAACTAAGTACATAATAATAACTTTTTGTATGTATATGAGTATGTTCATACATATAATTAGGTATGTATAATTTACAAATTCTATGTAAAACTGATACAGGGAGGAAGGAAATAAACTTGTATTCCAAATCTCCTGTACTGCATATAAATGATCATAGGAAACATTTTAGGTTTTTTGAGGCTTTATTAGAAGAAGAGCATAGACAAATTTTTTTTCCAGTGAAACATTTTTATAATAGGGACTGTTGTATATGTATTTTTTAAATGTATTAATTTATATGTGTGTTCATACTCTTTAGAACATTTCAGTCATTAAATTGAAGTCTGTTTGAATTTTGGGTTTGACATATCAGAGTGGTGCATGAAATATTTCAGATCTGTCGTAATAGCAGCTATAGCCAAGCAGGATAAAGTAAATTCTTTTTCCATTTATATGGTAAAATTTTAAAGCATTTTTCTTACTTCATTACCTTTTTTTTTTTTTTAAGATTTTATTTATTTATTCATGAGGGACAGAGAGAGAGAGAGGCAGAGACATAGGCAGAGGGAGAAGCAGAAGGAGAAGCAGGCTCCATGCAGGGAGCCCAATGCAGGACTTGATTCCAGGACTCCAGGATCATGCCCTGGGCTGAAGGCAGGTGCTAAACCGCTGAGCCACCCAGGGATCCCCCTTCATTACCATTAAAATTGAATTGTCAAACTTTTTTTCCCAGCTATCCCTCATTCACAGTAGAGCTTTAGAATGATAATGAATGATGGTCAAAACAACAATATTCAGTACAAATTAATTTTGTGCTCCGCCCTCCATCTTTCCAAGTTTCTACATAGTATCTTAATATTATTTCTTATTACTGAAAAGCTCAGCTTTTTAAAATAATGTGACCTAGCCTTATTTAGAAAATCATGGTATTTCCTAACCATAGATCGGTTAAATCTCCATTCACACTTTGGATTTATTTGCTATAATTCCTTTTTAATATGTAACACATGTTCCTGTATTTATTCCACTCAAGCAACACTCTTTTATACACAATGGAGGCAAAGCATCAGTTATTTTAATTAACAAAAATGAAGAAAATTATATTTTAACATGAGAGATTTTCTCCTTCAGTGTTAGCCTTTGGTGCTCCTATGGTCACTTCTGGCCTCCAGAAGTGTTTAATGGGAACAGGGAAGGGCTGTGAACTGATGCAGACCGTCTCCTGTGGCATTAAATAGCCAATACGAAAATAAAAATAATTTTAGGCAAAAACTATATGACAGTAAATCTCTTTTAAGGCTCATATCCTAATCTTGTTCTCTTAAGTTAATGATTTATAACTTCACGGATAGATAGTAGTGCATAGGACTTGGTTTATTATGATTTTACATTCAGAATAAAGTATAGGAGGCTTGATTAGGCACCTGTGACATATTCTAGAGACTATGAGGACAGGTTTTCATGACTTAGAAGAAAAGAAAAAGAGTTCTAGAAAAGAAATACTCAAAGTTTTTACAAAAGAGAAAAATAGTTCCTGAAAGGAAATGTTCAAATGTGTTCTTCAAAAAAAAGAAAATCAGTTCTTAAAATGTTCGGATACCTCAGTTTGCGCTTCATAAAATTATTTAGCATTGAAATAAGTCAGTGAAACACATGACATCATTGAGTTGTCATTAACTCACCTTTATTTCACTTAGTCGGAGGTCTTTGTGCCAGTGACTAGTAGCAGTTTATTTGTGGACTAATTCACGGAAGGTGTTTCCCCACTTGATTTTTCTGTAGTCAACTCTTGTAAATACTTGAGCATGAAGGCCTATTATAAATTCAGGTTATCTTCACCTTTATTCCCAGGTGTAAAATTAGTAGAGAATGGGGGACGCGTGGGTGGCTGAGCTATTGAGCATATGCCTTTGGCTCGGGGTGTGATCCGGTGGTCCCGGGGTCGAGTCCCACGTTGGGCTGGAGCCTACTTCTCCCTCTGCCTGTGTCTCTGCCTCTCTCTGTGTCTCTCATAAATAAATAAATAAATAAATAAATAAATAAATAAATAAATAAATAAATAAATAAAAAAAATCTTTTAAAAAATTAGGAGAGAATGGAATTTAGAGCTTCAGATTTTAGCCAGCGACAGACAAATAAGAATTCGATGATAGTGGAAAAGGGATAACACTCTCAATGTTTGCTTGTTCATTTTCTTGATAACCTGGGATGCTTTTAGCTGAAATGAAGTGCCTTTCCCACAAAGTATGTACCTCATTCAAATATATGTTGCAATCTATTTTTCATAAATTATCAATATCCTCAAAGCTATGAAATGCCCATTTTGTCCAGGAAAATGTTCCCTCTGTAACTGAGGATTCTAGAGAACGTTCACTTCAATGCCCAGTTTGGTCTATTTGTATCTTCATGCTGTAGGCCATCATTGCTTCTATCAGTTAAGTGCTCCTTGGTATTTCCTGATTTATTTAGAAATCTCGTGAACCAAAAAGACTGGGGTGGTGTATAGTTTATAACACTATTGTTCACTGTAAATAAACGTACACAGCTTTTTCTCTAAATCATTAGGTATCCTTGTATTTGGAGAAAGGATTTCTCCCTCAAAGACACAGGTAATTGAGGTCTTGGGTCTTGTTTATGAATGTGAAGGTTTCAGGTGTTAAGTATGATAATCTAAGAAGCATAACAATTTAGAGACTAATCATAATTAAAATTCTTTTCTGACACAATATAGTATTTTTTAGAGAATTCTAACTTTGTACATGTAAAATAGAATTTTTTTATTGCTCTAAACAATATTTTTCTCTATAAAAAAATAGAAAAAAAACCTTGCCAAAATGATATAGTTAAGCATATTTAAAATATTTTTTAAAAGATTTTATTTATTTATTCATAAGAGACAGAGGCAGACATAGGCAGAGGGAGAGGGCTCCTTGCAGGGAGACCAATGTGGGACTTGATCCCAGGACCCCAGGATCATGACCTGAGCTGAAGGCAGACGCTCAACCACTGAGCCATCTAGGGGCCCCATATTTAAAATATTTTATGGTGATACATGTCACATACTATGAAATTCATCATTTAAAGTGTACACTTAATGGTTTTTAGTGTACTCACAATGTTGTGCAACCGTCTGTGCTGTCTACTTCTGGAACATTTTAATCTCCCCAATAAGATTCTCCATACCTAGTAGTGGTTAGCCTTATTTCCCTCCTTTTCCAATTTTCTGGCATTCACTAATCTACTTTTGATCCCTAAGGATTTACCTCTTCTGGATATTTCAGATAAATAGAATCATATAATATGTGACCTTTTGTGCCTGTTTTTTCCTGATCAGTGTAATGTTTTCAAGGTTCATCTGTGTTGTCGCATGTAACAGCACTTCATCCCTTTTTATCACTGAATAATGTTCTATTCATGAATTTATCACATATTGTTTACCCAAGTGTAAATAGCAAATACAGAATTAAAAATAGTTTTAGGCAAAAACTATATGACGGAATAAATCTCTTTTAAGACTCATATCCTAATCTTGTTTTCTTAAGTTAATGATTTATAACTTCACAGATAAATAGTAGTTCATAGGACTTGGTTTATGATTTGATCTTCAAAATAAAGTATAGGAAGCTTGATTAGACATCTATGATATATTCTAGAGACTATGAGGACCGGTTTTGAGGACTTGGAAGAAAAGTCATCTTTTGTAATGGACATTTGGGTTGTTTCCACTTTTTGCCTATTATGAATAATAATATGAATATGAATGATGCTGTGAACATGGCTGTTCAAGTTTTTATGGGGACGTGTATTTTCAGTTCACTCTGTTGTATACCTGAGAACTCCTAGGTCATGTGGTGATTCTGTGTTTAAGTTTTTGAGGAACTGCCAAACATTTTTCCACAGTAGTTTGGTGTTTTACATTTACACTAGCAGTATACACATGTTTTAATTTCTCTACAATGTTGTTATTTTCCGTTTTTTTAAAATTATATTCATACTAGTGGATGTGAAGTGATACATCTTTTATTTGCATATTCCTACTGACTACTAATGTTGAGCATCTTTTCATGTACTTATTAGTCATTTGTGTATGTTCTTCAGAGATATGACTGTTCATTTTCTTTGAACACTTCTAATTGAGTCGCTTTTTAATTCTTGAGTTGTAAGAGTTCTTTATATATTTTGGATACAGGCCCCTTAACACATACATACTTTGCAATTTTTTTTTCTCATTTTATGGATTGTCTTTTCACTTTCTTGATAATGCCATTTGACAGAAGTTTTTGGCAAAGTCCAGTTTATCTATTTTTCTTTAATGGCACATGTTTTTGGTGTCATATTTAAAAACCCACCATTTAATGCAAGACCATCCAAATTTTCACCTTTATTTCATTCTGAGTGTTTTACAGTTTTAGCTTATACATGTAGGCCTTTGATTCAGTATCAGTTAATTTTTGTATATGGTGCACGACAGAGGTCCAGATCCATTCTTTTATATGTGGAAACATATGTAATTTAAAATCTTAAAAAAAGCAACAACTATGAAATCCCTGTTTCTTCATTCAAATGAACATATAAAAATTGAAACTTTAAAGCATAATTTTAGATAAAAGAAGGCAATTAATTCCAGTATACATAGGGAAATGAAACTAGAATTAATCTTAATATTATTTCCATTGGACTTGTCATAGCTATTTATTTCAACATTTTTAATAGTGGGGCTAAAATGTAGAGCCTATTTGAAGGCAGTCATGGAATACTTTGACCTTGATGGAAGGAGAATATCAGGTAATCAGATGATACATGAATTTGGCTTTAATCGAATATGGTGTATCAGGTGGTAGATTTATAATATTTTTTGTTATGATCTGAGTAGTTTTTAAATGTTTTAACAGCTCCTAGAATGTGGGCTTTTTTCCAATATAGTAAAAGGCTTAAATAACCTTTCATTACTACCTCTGGGCTCCAAGAACTACTCTATATCCAGCATCTTCCTGTGCTGCGAGAGGCCATAAATTCGCTTTGAGAACTACTTCTCAGAGACTGCTTCTGAAGTCAGGGCTAGAGGTTTTAGGATTACTGGCATAATCTGGGAGCCTACTGGTAATCATGTATATCCATTTCCATTGGAAGTCTTTCAAGCCACATTCTATTCAATGACATCTAGTCATGTCAAGAATACTTCCCTTTCTCAGAGCCATCTTTTACTGAAGAATTTCTAAGTACGTGGTTGAGCAAACAACTTGCTCCATCTCACAGCCCCTGGTGGCTCCTAGTTGTATTACTGCTCTGTGCAGTGGTAACACCTTTCTTATAGTAGCACTCTTTGAAAAACATTCTTTAAAATCAGAATAAAGCACACCTTGTCCAAATAATTGTTCTTAAGACCTTAGAAGAATTATTATTAAACTCTTGGGGCGTCTGGATGACTCAGTTGGTTAAGCATCTGACTCTTGATGTCTGCTCAAGTCTTGATCTCAGGGTCATGAATTTGAGCCCCATGTTGGGCTACATGCTTCATTATTTAACTGAAGAATAATAATAATATGATTAATAATATATAGTAATACAATAAATAATATAATACATATAATAAAGAATAATAATTTAATTATTTAACAATTATTTAACTCTTATTTCCTTAAAAATCATATTTTTCTATATTGTGTTGGCGTATATGTTATTTCAGTTTTAGAATCACTGTACTTGAATTTTGAAAAAAAATGGAGAATAAAGATATGCTTCCATTATATGGAATAATATAGTAAATAAGTTTAGCTGGCTTACTTCTCTTTAGAAAATTTGAAAATTATAACGCAGCTATGTTTAAGTTGTACATCATGTGATGTTAGTATTAAAATGCTTGGCTTCTCTTGTTGGCATAGGGAAATGTAGTTCTTTTCATGCATAATAAACTACTTATGGATTTTAGTATTCTTCAAGCCTAGCAGAAAGCAACATTGTACTTCTTTTAACAAGACATGTTGTTAAATTCAGGTTAAATATTATATATTTTAAATCTTCATTGTCTTTCTTTATTCTTAAGATTTTAACTTACCTCCTCTCTTTCTAGCCACTTCCACTCCTCGGACACTAGAGTGTAGAAGAAATGAGAAATAAAGGAAAATAAAAATAAAAATTCTTGTATCATCTCACTACCATATGTACACTGCATTCTCTATGTAGTTAGTCATGTTCAGGAAAACTAAATATTCTCAGAATTGCTAGTTTTGAATCATTACATTATCATACATAATTTTTAAGAAAGGCTCATTGGGTTTATTTTCTGCAACCAGTAATTTTACTGTATAGGGAGTACATCTATTCTTTTAGTTGTTTAATCAAATGCTTAAAACAAATGATCTGATCATGTCCAAATGATAATGTATTCTTCACCAGAAATCCCAACTTACTGATAAATGTTTAAATTTATTGAGATATGACTCCTTACAATAATTAATAATAGTTTCATTTGATATATGTAACATGAAATTAGCACTGTTAAAGTTAACTGACTAAAATGTGTTATTATTGACATTGTGGCACATTTTATATATAATACTGTCAAGCTTAAATAAATCCCCTTTAAGGAAAGACTATTTGCTACTGAAAGAAAGAAAACTGTAGAAAACATGGAGTGAAACGATCAGATGAGAGAGGTTGAATGAGAGTCACAAGTACAATTGGAAAAAGTAAATGGATAAAAATAATAAAGTGAAAAAAGAAAATGATTATTAATAAAGAAAAGAGGGAACTAAAGAGGCAAGAAAAAAAAAAAAAAGACAAAGCCAGAGGAAACCAGAAGGTATAGGAAAAAGCAGAGGCATTAAGCTAAAAACAAAAACTTTTAAGCAGATATGCTTTGCTAGAGGGAGTGTCTCTGTGAGAGATCCAAGAAGGTATACAAAAGGGCAGTCAAGGAAATGGAAAGTTGTCGAAGTAAGGTATCTGAGTTTGGCTTACTTGTCTATCTTTTTAGGTAAAGTTTTGGAAAGAATTGTATGAGAATGCAGATCTCTAATCAGCATGTAATTCTACATAGTTATTGTGCTGGAAGAAAGTTATATTATAGCTAAGACTAAACAAACTCAGGTTCTCAAAAAGTACAACAAATTGTTAATCAAGAAATTTATGAATAAGAGCTTTGTTGCTAGTTTATTTGTGGAAAATAAAGAGTAGATGAAGTATCTTTGTTTTTCCTAAGATATCAGTACATAAAACAATGATCAGTTCTATTTTATTGCTAAAAATATTAGAATTTGTAGAATTACAGATAGGCCTTAGGACCTCTTAAAGACAAAACACTGTTTAATTTACATCCTTTGTCTAGCCTGAGGCAATGATCATGAAGATCAAATATCTAGAATATTTTTTATTTTTCATTGTTTTAAGAATTAACTCGTTCCATTAATTTAAGAAGGAGTTACTTAGAAATTTTGAAAAATATAGCAAGAAGAACATTATTAATTCACGTTCTCATTTTATGTTAAGTATTTGTTCAACTACCAAAACCTAAATGGTAGAAAATATGCTTTCTACCTATGATTACATTTTCCTTTCACTGAAAATAGCTTTTACCACCACCAGGCCGATTCCTATTCAATAGACTATTCCAATGTTTTGCAAGGAGGTGATTCTCTTACTTCTAATTCTAATATATTTGATTCCTAATCTAGAATTTCCCAGTGATACATAGCTTTAAAATTGAAGAGGTCTTTACACAATTTTTTCGAAATGCTTAAAATCTGGAATTGCTTGTTTTCACCCTAGTATAATATTAAACTAGATTTGAAATAATTGTTTACTTAGACTATAAAATTAATGACTAAATTTATATGAGAATAGAAAAGAGAATTAAATGTCATTTTTATGGGTAATAAAAATTCATAAAAACTTTTTTATGTTGATATGGAAGTTTTATTCAGCTTGTTCAAGCTCCTTGAAGGGTTTACTTGTATATTTCCATACTGTTATATTTTCGGGTTTTTTTTCTAATCATTTATTCGTGCCTGATTTTCATAGAATTCAGAGTTTGATTTTTTAAAATTTTATTTTATTACTTTTAAAGATAAAGATTTTATTTATTTATTTGAGACTGTGTGTGTAAGTGGGGGAGGAGCAAAGGGAGAGGGAAAGAGAGAATCTCAAGTAGACTCTGTGCAGAGCATGCAGCCAGACGTGGAGCTTGATCCCAGAACCCTGAGAGCATGACCTGAGCTGATATCAAGTGTTGGATGCTTAACTGACTGAACCACCCAGGTGCCCCAAGATTTTATTTTTTTCAAGTCATCTCTATACTCAAAGTGGGGCTTGAATCTACAACCCCAAGCTCAAGAGTCACATGCTCCACTGATTGAGCCACACAGGTGTCCCTGATATATATATACAAATGGGAGAACCTGGGTGGCTAAGTTGCTTAAGTATCTGACCTTGGTTTGGGCTCAGGTAATGATCTCTCAACGGTTGTAAGATGGAGCCCCATATCAGGCTCCCCTCTCAGTGCAGAATCTGCTTGAGATTCTCTCTCTCCCTCCTGTCCCTCTCCCCTTGACCCCTCTCCCTGCTCCTTTTTCTCAAATAAATTAAATCTTTAAAAAAAAAATAAAGGCATACAGATTTTCATTACATACTTGGAAATTAAGCTGAATGAGGATAAAAAAAATAGGCCCATATTCTCCACCTTCCCCCCAAATATTTTTATTTTCTAGTATTGACTCCTCATTGCCTCTTCACTTAAGTGAATCTTTTTATTTCACTAAGCCCGATATGTTTTTACTGGAATGTTCTTTAAGAACAAGACCCAGGGAAAAGAGCTAAACAGCTAGCCCAGTCAATGAGGAAAGCTTGTCTTATTAAGTACAACTAATAAACTGTGTTAGATTAACTATAACTTCAAAAAGGAACCCCTCCCCCCATATCTTGGGCAATAATCTTAGGTAACTTCCTGACAAGGAAAAATCTTTCCCTACTGAGCATTAGAAAGATACAATATTTGAAGTAAGAAGCTTCATTTCCTTTTTGATGTAATTATGGTGGCTCTTGGGATGTTGGATTTTGTTGCTGATCCATTCTACATTCTATTACTAATAAGCTTGCAGAATTGTGTTGGAATTTAATTGACAACATGTTCATAAAAATGTTCCCTCCAATGCTTGCAGGGAAATCTCTGTAAAACCTGATAGACCCAGACAGGGCCTATATAGGGCCTTTCCCTGTGTATGTGTGTGCACATGCGTGTATGCACACATATACTCACAAACTGTTCAACTTACACTTCTTAAAGATTATATTTATTTGAGAGAGAGAGAGAGAATGTGCACACTTGTGCAGATGAGCAGTTCACAGGGAGAGGGACAAGTGGACTTGCACTGAGTGCGGAGCTCTATGTGGGGCTCGATCTCACAACCCTTAGATCATGACCTGAGCCAAAATCGAGAGTTGGATGGATGCTCAACTGACTGAGCCACCCAGGCGCCCTCAGCTTATACTTTATAACGGTATTGTGTAGGAGCTGGTAACAACAGATTTCTATTTCAAAGAAACTAATAAATCCAGAGAACTGAGGTGTAATCCCTGTGATAAAATAATGTAAGTTCCTTCCCATTCACTTCTTTTTTAAAGCAAACAAATAGATACAGATGTTTTTTCGCAATGATTTTTTTTTTCCCCTCCAAACAAATTCCTCACATTCAAATCCTTAAATGATTTTCTCTGTGTTAGCTGAGCTTTTGTACTTCAAATGCCCTTCTGACTTAATGAATTCTCTAGGCTCTCCATTTTACTGTACTAAATAAATCAACATTTGGGAGGATAGGTTGAATAGGACAAGAAATCAAGCACATGACATCCTTGTTTGTGACACCTTTCTAATATGTAACCTTCTTGAAAGATAATGATGAAAACAAGTTCTTTGCAAGGAGGTGACATTGAATTTCTTATTTTATTGATTTTTTTTCTAAGAAAAAAAATCAATAAAACACTTTTGCCATTGACAACTCTTGGAAATATTTCTATTATATAAAAAATTTGGTATTTGTTATAGTGAGATACAGTGTGATAAAATTTTGAAAAGGCTATATTTAATAACTGACTAAGAATTATAAACCATTGGTATCAGTATACATAAAAAGTTAATTTTGTGTAAATTATGCATTTGTTTTTACTTCATACTTGTGACTGATTCCTCTATATAATTTCTTCTTTAAATCCACTTTTGGATTTAAAAGTTCTTTGAAATATTATATTTATCATGATTAGTACTAAAAGAAAAGGCTTATTAGTTTACAAAAAACTTCTGTGTAAGTCACACCATGTATATATTTAAAGAATTAAAAAAAAAAAAAAAAGAATTAAATGTATCATAAATGGAAGAAGTAAAAACCAAAACTTCTTTGAAGCCCATTTGGGATTTTTCAAGGTTCTTTTTTTAAATCAATAGGATTATAACTTGTAAAATGGAACTTTGACCAGTAAGTTTTGGGCCTTTTTAGTGGTGCAAAACAAGAAGGCTTTCTTCAGAACTAGTTTTCTTTTACCACAAAGATGTCATATACTTTGTCCCTATATAGAGTTCATGATATCAGCCTGAGAAACCCTATGTATGAATATTTGCCTTTCATTTATTATTAATTCTAATCTCTCCAATTTATAAACTACTTTTTTTTTTTTATAAACTACTTTCTCATGAGACATTGTGCATATTGTATTCTAAGTATCTTAAGAGTTAGTGCACATTATTGTAGCTTAGCCATATAGTACTCTTAACCATCTGGAGCAATTTAGTTCTTTGGATGATGAAAACAAACTTTTTACTCTTACCAAGAAAATAGGTTTCCATCTATGATCAGTTAGAAACATTTCAAGGAAATATAACTAGCTCCCTTGGTATTAGCATGTGGCCTCCTAAAATAACAGATAATTTGCTTTTTCTGCCATGGTCATAGCTTATAGTCCTCTCTTGTTTTTGCCACGTGTTTATAATTTCACATTGGTGATTTTCAATGATTGCTGTTTCTCCTAAGGCTTTATTGTCCATTGCTGTACAGGATCAGGACCAGCCATGTGGCAGTGGTAATGGCTAAGGAAGTTGGGGGAATGAGGGTAAGACTGGGAAGGGGAAGGCAAGAAGCAGGGCAGCATCAGATGAAATCGTAGATGTTGCTTCTGGAACAGAGGACATGGGCAGTCTATAGCCTGTGTCACTGCAAGTTTATTCCATAAAAATAATTAACTTTTAATTTAAATAAAAATGAAATTGTTTTGTGACCATTCTCTGGTAATATGCCCTTTTACCGTAATCCTCTGGTTGGTAAATTTTAAATATATGGATTTCTTTTATAATATGGTGAATAAGACTATAAATTCTAACAATAAATGCTAATTTTGTGTGCATCTATGTATGATAGGTAGGATAAACAAACTCAAAGTACTGAAAGATATGTATTTGAGCTAAACTTCAGCACCAATATTCCAGGAGATATTTTCTTTGAGAATTAAGAAAAATTCAGATTCATCCTGAAACTTTTAATTGGTTGATTTAAAAGGAGGAGCAAATGTAAGAAGTATTTATAATTGCTATGAATTTTACCAGGAAGAATTCCTATTTTATCTAATTTATTATTATTTTTTTTCTCAATGTTTGTTCAAGTTCTCTGATACGATCCCCATAAGTGAGAAGCCCTTGGCAGAACAGGACTGGTACCACGGTGCAATTCCCAGAATAGAAGCGCAAGATCTATTAAAACAACAAGGAGACTTCTTGGTGCGAGAGAGTCATGGGAAACCTGGTGAATATGTCCTTTCTGTATATTCTGATGGACAAAGGAGACACTTTATCATACAATTTGTTGATGTACGTTTCCAATTTAGTTTATATGTATATTTTTATATTGTTCATTATGGTATAATTATAATAAAATGGTGAATAGTATGTGATAAATGCCCATAATACTTTAGTTTAGTACTTAATTTTACTTTTTTCTGAATTCCTTCAATACAGTATGCCAAAATTCACTAAAATGTTAATCTTATTAAGGACATACATGTTTTAAGATGCTATAAATTAAAATAGTTGTTACAAATTTAACTTAAAAGATTTTATTTATTTACAGAGAGAGCACAAGCAGGGGGAGGAAGAGAATCTCAAGCAGACTCCTAGCTAAACAGAGTCCAACATGGGTCTTGATCTCATACTCCTGAGATCAGTTAACCAACAGAGCCACCCAGGCGCTCCAACATTTAAAATATTTTAAGTTAAACGTGAACATTAAATCTATTTTAACAAAAAACAAAAATAAAAAAATAAATCTATTTTAAATTAAAACATTTAAAAATATGATTATCATAATTTCCGCCCCTTTTCTGGATAAATTTAATAATGAATTTTATGCTCTTGAAACTGGCCCTTGAAAAAACAAAAACAAAAACAAAAGAAACTGGCCCTTGAAATTGCTATAAAAAATGTACCATGAGAGATTTTTAAGAATTATGTTATTAAAAAAAAAAAAGAATTATGTTATTAAATAGGGATAATAAAACTCCTTAATAAATGGGACAGTGATAGTTGAATTAGCTTTATTATTAATTTTGGTTTAAGGTTTTCCCCCTTTATGATGAAAAATTTCATCATATGAAATATTCACCTTGCCTGTTTTAATACTAATTTACTTATTTAAATTTATTTAAGTATTGCTAAACTACTTAAGTTTGTTATATTCTTGATTAAGCATTGAACAGATGAAAAATAATCTCAAAATTTTGTTTAACTTTACCCACTGAGAAATTTTAAATATTCTTGGCATATGAAGTCCTCTATTTGTCACTTTTTACTCCAACATTTCAAATAGCATTATGTCCAGGCACTCAAATGATACTCATTACCTTACAAAAAGATTGAACGATTATCATTAGACAAACATCAGAGGGTTTTAGGTAGATATGTTTATATCTGCATATCTGTCTCCATGTATATATCAATGTATCTATTTATAATTCTGAGGTAAAATTGACATACTGTGAAAGTGATCATTTCAGAGTATAGAATGGCATTTCATATATTCACACATAGAAATTATATTTGAATGAAAATAGATGCCATTCAGATGGATTGAAAGGAATAAATCCATTAAAGTTTGTATTATAATTTTCACAGCATTGTTAATTTTGTGTAGTATTCAGACCTCAACTTCATAATCACATTTTCCTATGTTCGTACATCCAACCTACTGTTTCTAGTAGTATGTCATTCCTCATTTCCTTGGCAAACTCTTTTCTAATTTGTGTGTCTTTAAGTTACGGATTGTGTGTCTTTAAGTTATAATATATTTTATATTTTATAAGCTTCCCTATTCCAACCAATGACCATGCTGGCAATATTATAAAATGGTATGCAAATTGTAGAAGGCAAATTCCTACGTAAAGTATAAACTAAAATTTGAGTGTCTCCCTCTATTTTCTAAGCTCTAAAAGTTACGATTTTAAAAATATGTCTTACATGAAACAAGACTGAGATATTCCCCTTATTACCACTTACAGTTTAAAATGTAACTGTATGAATTTAAATTACTATTCTTAAAAACAAAAAGGAAAAGGTCTACTTGCAAATTATCATTTGTCGTTAATATTGCCATTTTGTTTTAAGTGACTAAAATGAGCGGCATAATATATTCTGAAAATAAGACTTGCAGGTTCACATTTGAAGATTTTTTTCAGCTTC
Source organism: Canis lupus baileyi (assembly GCF_048164855.1). NCBI lineage: Eukaryota > Metazoa > Chordata > Mammalia > Carnivora > Canidae > Canis > Canis lupus. Next base: position 4,206,946 of record NC_132839.1, on the reverse strand, counting down.
CTTCTGTCATTGAAACTTTTCAAAGATCTCTGTTAAAGATGAGAGTGCTTGTATTTCTGTGAGTGCCTCAGGCATTAATGCTTAATTTTATTTAGCTAATTCTCATTATATAATGTTGAGTTCTTCATTCAGTTAAAAGTAAGAGTCTTAAGGTGATCTAGACTTTTTGGAGACTTTTTAATTCTTTTTCATTTTGCGTAGGTGAATCTTCCTTGAGCTAAAATTATCCCATTTCCTTCCTCATATACGTGTTGCCTGAAAAGAGCCAATAAATGGGGAAATTTATTATCAGATATTTAATGATTGCCTATTATAGTCCAATCAAGGAATTTATAATCTAAAGTAGGTTGTAAAAGATGTACATAAATGAGGGGATAGGTGTCTTAAGAGAGGAAGACATAAAGATAGATGAGATTTTAGAAAATGAGAAAAATAGCAAGTAACATGAAAAAAGCATTGAACTTGGTATCATAAGACTTGGGATTTCATCCCAGTTTGGCACTTTAGAAAGTCTGTGGTTTGGAAGGTAATGGGGTTAATAGCCTGTATCATAATTGTGGGAAGCAAATCAGTAAATATATATTTTATAAGGTATAAAGTGCTATGCAAATATTAGGCATTTTTGCCATTGTTTGATGACTTTGAAAAAATACAAATGTACTTTGTAAGAAATATCCATGTAATTGGAAAAATTAGTTTAAAAAATGTCTTTCTGGTTTCCATGAGATTTATTTGTGAAATTTAAATGGTAATGAAAGTGTTGTTTTAGAATTTACTTATTTAGGTTTGAGGTATTCATCAATCACAAATAATGGTATTTTTAGCAACATTGTCAACTGCAGTGTAGGATGGCAATTATTTTGAGGCTGGGGTTTTTTTGTATGCATATCACAGTTACTTTATAACATGCTGTGAAACTCTGCATGCTGTGAACATTATGTGAACATTATGAATGATCAAGATGGACAAAGATACTTTGAATTTTTACATTTTCTACTATTGTGGCAGAGAATATCTTTTGTCTTAGCTCTTCAGGCAAGAAGAGTTGTACTTTTTATTGGAACTAAATATATTAATTTCATCAAGTCAGATATATTAAGCATATCTAGGAGTATCTGAATCTCATTGTAATTCTGGCTTTAGGTACAGACCTGTTCCATAGTTATTAGCCTGTTTAGGGTGTTTGATACAACAGAGTTTATACCTAAACATATTTAGGGTTTGTTTCTAAAACTGTTTGTGTCATAAATGTTGATAGATTTTCAGAGATTCAAATAGCCTTATTCCATTTGTTTAGTAAATATAGATGCAAATCCTTATTGTTGTGTATGATAAAACAAAAACACATGTAGTAAGAAGTGCTCTGGAAAGATCTTATTATTAAGGGAAAAATGCCAAGTTATATTTCTCTCATTTATTTATATGACAGGCATTTGCTAAAACCCATTTTGCAAAGGACCATGTTATTCAGTGTAAGGAGATGAAACTGAAAAATGTATGGCTTCCCAGTGAACTTAAAACCTACTAGGTGAGACAGGTAGAATTCATGTACAGGGAAATATTAAAGATGCAGAATTAAGGATGATTGAGCCAAGAAATTTGAAATAATATATGATGATGAATTAAAAATAACAATATTGAATATTTTAGAATAAAACAAAAAATCTTCTATGTAATGGCATATCATAATCTTTTATTTCTTTATCCATTTATTCAGGAAATACTAATTGAGCAAGTAATGTGTAAGGCCCAGGAATATGAGTCAATAAAACAAAAATAACCCAAAAGTGGAGATTTTAATTATTGTGTGAAATTGGGTAGCCCAATTTGTTAAATCATTGATTCATTCAGCAGGTATTTATTGGATGTCTATTATGTGCTGAATTCCACTTCAAGCTGGTAGATTTAGTCTTTGCGTGTACTAGACAGGTTTACTTTGTTCTATTGTTGTCAAAATCTCTAGGCTTTTTGAACGACATGTATTTTTAAATTCATGCCATGAGTCTTAAGGAAGACTAAGTGAAGGTGAGTAAATTCAAAACTTGTTTGAGAATGAAAGACCTAAATGTGAGACAGGAATCCATTAGAATCCTAGAGGAGAACACAAGCAGCAACTTCTATGACCTTGGCTGCAGCATCTTCTTGCTAGACACATCTCCAAAGGCAAGGAAAACAAAGGCAAAAATGAACTATTTGGACCTCATCTAGATAAAAAAGACTTCTGCACAGCAAAGGAAACAGTCAACAAAACCAAAAGGCAACAGAATGAGAGAAGATATTTGCAAATGCCTCATCAGCTACAGAGGTAGTATCCAAAATCTATAAAGAACTTATCAAACTCAACATCCAAAGAACAAACAATCCAATCAAGAAATGGGTGAACAGACATTTCTCCAAAGAAGACTTACAGATGGCCAACAGACACATGAAAAAAGTCTCAACATCACTTGGCATCAGGAAGATACAAATCAAAATTGTAAACAAATCAAAATCTCACGCCAGTCAGAATGGCTAAAGTGAACAAGTTAGGAAACGACAGATGGTGGCGAGGTTGCCAAGAAAGGGGAACCATTGTACACTGTTGGTGGGAATGCAAACTGGTATAGCCATCCTGGAAAATATTCTAGAAGTTCTTCAAAGAGTTGAAAATAGAGCTACGCTGCAACCCAGCAATTGCTTTACTGGGTATTTACCCCAAAGATACAAATGTAGTGATCCAAAAAAGATATATATTTATACATACACACACACACCTATCTACAATGGAATAATACTCAGCCATCAAAAATTGAAATTTTGCCTTTTGCAACCATGTAGTTGGAATTAGAGGGTATTATGCTAAGCAAAATAAGTCAATCAGAGAAAGAATTATCATATGATCTCACTTATATGTGGAATTTAAGAAACAAAACAGAAGACCCCAGGGGAAGAGAAGAAAAAATAAAACAAGATGAAATCAGAGAGGGAGACAAACCATAAGAGACTCTTAATTGTAGGAAACAAACTGAGGGTCACTGGAGTAGAGGAGGGTGGGTGGATGGGGTCACTGGGTGATGGATATTAATGAGGGCATGTGATGTAATGAACACTGCATATTATATAGGACTGATGAATCACTGAAGACCTCTATCTCTGAAACTCATAATACATTATATATTGATGGATTGAAATTAAAGAAAATAAACATTTAAAAAACAAAACTTGTTTGAATGACAGTTCATCCCATGTTTATGCCTCATTGTATATTTTGAATTATTTTAATCACTCTACTCCTACCCTTCAAGTATCCAAAAGAGGTGATAAGTACCTTGAAGTCAAAAGAAACTGCCCTAGGTTATCATTTTCTGTGCCCTTGACACACAGTTAAAGACTTAGGGGACTTACTTTCTTCTTAACAATTAAAGCCTTAACAAAAGCTCATTAACATTAATTTCCAGGAAAGACTGAGTGAGTACTTTTAAGGCCCAAGGATACAATGGTGGAGCCTATAATCTAGGAGGGAGGCCCACAGTCATTTGTAAATCACACGTTATATATAATTATAAACTGTAAAGTAATAATTATAAGCTGTAAAGTAGATGCACATTGCTATAAAAGCTTTTGACTGCGAAACTTAAGGAAGTTAAGTTTGAGACAACATCTGAATAATGAGTAACAGTTAAGTAGGAAAAGACATATAGAAACCTTATTAATAAAAAAAAAAAAAAAAAAAGAAACCTTATTAATACGATTTCCCAAACTCTCCAGCCACCCTTCCTGTGTACTGGTTTAATGAGTTACTTACAAGTATTCCATGTGCTGTTTTTATTGGAGAAAGCTAAAGCTTATGTTTTATGTTTCCATTTTTAGGTATTTTACCAAAAAAAGGGAATGTTTTATTTAGCTTTTTTTTTTTTTTTAAATTTAGGTTATGCATCTCAGCTGCCCTCTTTGAGAAATCCTTTCTTTTTTTCTCTTTGAGAAATCCTTTCTTTTCTTTCTTTTTTCTTTTCTTTTCTTTTCTTTTCTTTTCTTTTCTTTTCTTTTTTCTTTTCTTTTCTTTTCTTTTCTTTCTTTTCTTTTCCCTTCCTTCCTTCCTTCCTCCTTCCTTCCTTCCTTCTTTTCTTTCTTTTCTTTTCTTTTCTTTTTTCTTTTTTTTTCTTTCTTTTCTTTTCTTTTCTCTCTCTCCTTTCTTTCTTTCTTTCTTTCTTTCTTTCTTTCTTTCTTTCTTTCTTTCTTTCTTTCTTTCTTTCTTTCTTTCTTCTTTCCTTTCTTCTTTCTCTTTCATTTGCTTCCTTGCTCCCTTGCTTTTCCTTAAGCCTTCTTGTTCTCAATTCTTTTTCAGGGGATCTTCTCAGGCATATGATTTCAGATTACATTCATTGTAACCCCCCACATTACATTCATTGAACCCCCATCTCATTTTTGTATGCATATTCTGTTCTGACTTCTTTGTATAATAACAGTACTCTGGAAGTATGTATAGCAACAAAATCTGATGCTGTTTTTTATGGGTTTTTCATCCATATGATTCTTAAGTAGCACAGTGATAACTCAGAAACAACTTCTAGATGTAGCAAATGTTTTCATAAGACCACCTTATGGGTTCAGTGTATATTCTTTGAGTATTTTTTGATATATTCTAATTATAGGCATCTATATAATTTTTATTTTATAAAATTTGAATTATCATATTTTATGCATACTTTTTTTTTTTTAATTTTTTTATGATAGTCACAGAGAGAGAGAGAGAGAGGCAGAGACACAGGCAGAGGGAGAAGCAGGCTCCATGCACCGGGAGCCTGATGTGGGACTCGATCCCGGGTCTCCAGGATCGCGCCCTGGGCCTAAGGCAGGCGCCAAACCGCTGCGCCACCCAGGGATCCCTATGCATACTTTTTAATGACCTATTACTTGATGCTTAATCATGTAATACAAATGACAATCAACAAAATGACCTTTGTGGAAGTTTGCAAAAATTTATTCTCTACTACTATTTTTTATTGCTTCTTTTGGAATTCACTTAAGAGATCATTAGTAGCTCCAAGGAAAAGTGTCTTACTTAAGATTAGTCTGGATTCTCTCATTTGTATTATTTTCACAGCCATGTAGAAAACTTAAAAAAGAATCCATTTTTTGGTGAACCAAACCTTATCATCTGAGCTATAAGAAATTTATACAGATTTGTAACAAGATCAAATTTTAATATTTGGAATTTTGAGAGTATCAAGGAACAAGTCCTCAACAGTTTTCTTGAATGTGTTACTCTTGACCTTAGCTTGATGCTTAGCTGAACTTGGTAAGCATATGTCATCTTAGCATTGTTTTTAGATTCATTATTTTATCTTCATAGTTAAGAAAGCGAGTTAACTGGTTTTGCACAATTAGGACTCTGAGAACTTCACTGATGTGAACTGATTGCTTTAAAATGATAATTGCTAGAAACCAGTTTCTTATATCATCCCTTGTATTCACTGTCTTCACCCATCATGATTACTATGTCAATGACAGAAAACTCTCTTTAAACTTAAAATCCAGGTATGTTCTTAAATGAAAATTCCCATTATTCTATTCACTGTTTCTCTAGTTATACAAGTGTTTTAGAATTTTGTACAAGACATTATATTATGACACTAGTGGCTGATTTGAAATTTGATTCTCTGAATTTTATCATGTTACTTACTGTTGAACATTATACTTCAGTGTCTTGAGCTTGGGTGTGTGTTGTCAGTATTCATTTCTAAGTTGAGTTATCTTACTTGTGTCTTTAACTTCACACTCATTTTATATGCATTATATTTCATTTATTCGTACGTATTTTTTGATCCAGGCAGTACATGTCAGGCACTGTTCTAAACCATGGGAATACTGTGATGTTAAAAATTTATTAACTCATGAACTTACATTCTAGAGGAAGAAATAGACAATAAACAAGAAAAATAGCTATGATATTAGATGGTGATAAGTTCTGAGCAAAATTTCAGTAAGAGAAAGGAGATTAGTTTAGTTGGGGCGAGAAAATGGAGTATTGAATGTTGTATGGGGTGGTCAGAGAAGACCTTACTGAAAAGGTGACATATGCTGAAAGACTGGAGCAAGTAAGAGAGCAAGTAAGGGTCGTTACCCGTACGACCATCTGAGGAACTATTCAAGCAGCAAATTCAAACTCCCTGAGTAAGGAGTGTGTATAGTGTGTTTCACTAAAATTATGTGGCTGGAGGGAAGCTGGGAGAGGGGTGGGTAGTGGTAAGAGATGATGTAAGAGAGATGACAGAGGACAGATGAGTTTCAGAGACCATAGTAAGGACTTTGGCATTTATTCTGAGGGAAGTAAGAATATAAGCAAAGTAATGGAATGATCTGCTGTAACAGGATCACCTGATGCTATGTTGACAGTAGACAGAAGGAAGACAAAGGGAAGAGACATATGGGTTTTTAACTTATTTTTTTTTTAAGATTTTATTTATTTGAGACAGAGAGCCTAAGCCGGGAGGAGGGTCAGAAGGAGAGGGAGAAGCCAACTTCTCGCCCCGTGGAGCTCTATCCCAGGACCCTAGGAATCAGACCTGAGCGGAGGCAGTCACTTAACCAACTGAGCCACCCAGGCGCCCCTACATTTTTAACTTTATGGGGGAATGAATTGTCAGTAATTATTGACTAATAGAATTGTATGTAAGTGTACAACATGATGATTTGATACACATTGTAAAATGATTACCAGGATCAAAACCATTAACACCTCACAGTTAATGTTAAATACTCTTCTTGTACGCATGGTCAGAATGCTTAAGATTGACTCTCCGCAACTTTCAAGCATATAATACTGTATATTTGGTTGAAATATCCCCATTGTTACTATTGTTATTATGCATTACACGTCTATGAACTTTTTCATTTCTTTATTTTTTAATCAGTTTAATGTAAGAATGGCTTTCAGTATATCTGATTATTTACAGATAATGATTATTCCTTGAGAAAAGGTAATTTACACTTTAAGTTTCTTCTTCTTTATCTGGATATGGAATTATTTTTGTAACCCAAGGATTATTATTGCTTTAGTGATTTAATAATTGAACGTGTACCAGTGCCATATACTGAGCAAAGGGGTTTGTATGTTGATACTTGGTCAAGCCTCATACTTACTCTTTGAGGAGATCCAAATATTATTTGTTTCACCGATGAATAAACTGAATGCTGAGAGAACTTGCTTAGCACATTGCATGACCAATAATAGATTAGTGTCTTCAGTATGAAATATTCTTAAGCATCATTGTTAATATATCATAGTAGGTCTGGCCGGTGTATTCAAAAATTCTTCAGGCAACTTATCAACAGTTGCCCTGAATTTACTCTAACACAACCTGCCCTGAATTGAATGATATTCTATGATTAGTTTTACAGTAAACTAACTCCTGTTTGTTCCTTACTTGATAAAACAAATGTCCATTTAAAGGTGGTATATAAATCAGATTCTGGTAAATTGAATCTTACTTTTTGCTATGGAAAAGGAACCTTAATTTTTTTTTATCTTTTAACTAAGAAAATAATCTTCCAGTGACATAAATAATATCCAAATTTAGGTACTCTTTAAATATTCTTATTTCTTAACATAGAGTTTTCTTAGAGCACATTCATATTGGTATCTGTATACATCACCTGCATATATATGGGCAACCTTTGTGAACTATCAGAAGTTTTTATTCTATTACTTTGGATTCCAGTGCTTCCTGCATTGAAAGGTGTGACCAGTAAGATATTTTTTATTTGCTAAATGTATTGCTATCAGTTCATCCATATGACCTGCTTGCCTATTTGAAATATAAATACAGGGAAAGGGAATGTGACAGAGTCTGAGAAAATGTTACTTATCCTATGTTATGAAATCACAAAGTGCAAGATTTGAGCATGCCGATATTTGTAGTTTTGTCACTGTGCATTTTCTTTCTTTGTCAGTGGTGTGTAAGATGACGAGGTGCTTTTGGTGAAAGAATAATGTGTGAATAACCCCACCATAGAAATACCAATTACTACTGTATTGATAAGGAGGAAATGGTGATCTTTTATTTTTACTTTTACCATCTGATCCTAGTATCAAGTATATTCACACTATTGTTGTGCAACAATAGTTTTTCTTAGTGGAACTTAATTTATTACTGAATGGAGTCTTGCTGAAGCAATGTCTTCATATTTATTCTTCTTTATTGTTTTTTTTTTTCTCCAGAATCTATATCGATTTGAAGGCACTGGTTTTTCAAACATTCCTCAACTTATAGATCATCACTATACAACAAAACAGGTCATCACTAAGAAGTCAGGTGTAGTTCTGCTGAATCCTATTCCTAAGGTAAGTACATTTGTGTGTATATGATGTGTATATGTATATAAGTTTCTTAGATTATTTATAAATGTTTGGAAACCAGAGGGCTTTGTGATTACCAATGACACTAATGTTGAAGCATAGCATTTCCTTGGTTTTATTAAGGTAGGCTGCCTTTTTAATCTGCATTTGCTGGGTTTCAAATGGCCTATTCTTCTTTTTTCTTCCCAGTTTTCCTTGAAAGACTTGAGGCTTTTTTTCTTACTTTATAAGGTTTGACTTTGAGTTCAGTTTATAAGAGATTTTAAGATGCAGAAAGTCAAAGAATATGTCCAGCAATTATGAGTGAAATAGAATTTTAATTTTGGAGGTTAAGTTTACAATATATTATAAAGAAATTTTAAAAACTACCTTACTTTTCTCAAATATAATAAATCATAAGTTTCTTATGTGGGGCTGGCAGGTAGCTAGCTGGGTGAGAAATTGTTCTAGGTAACTTTTACCTCTAAGATCTAGCACAGAACACATTACTTCCATGTGCTTTAGGAGATTTGTGAGGTAAACAGTGCGTATAAAGATGGTTTGTGTTTTATGGTAAAACCTGTGGGGTCTGGCTCAAAGTAGAGCAATAGAGCTGGCTTGGCCTTTAAGTACTTTTGATGTATCAGAACTTGAACTGGGGTAGTCAACTGTCCTTTTCTTTGAGGCCATCTACTATGAAGTACAGCAGAGGGATAAACAGCCATAAAATCTGGTAGGTTAATACCTGCTAATTCAATTTTTATATATCTAAGGATGACTTTTAATATGAAGCAAGCGCTATTCCCAAGAATGCTAATATGTAATCCAGATTCAGCGAAAGAAATTAAAAAAAAAAAAAAGCAACAGTTATACTATCCTTTGTTGGTCTAGAACTCATGTTGTATTACTCGGTCATCACTGAGGGGCTGAGCCTTAACCTTCCTTTCACGGAAGATTTTGACACTAATTCTGTGGCTAAGAAATTAGCCTTCTTGCCAATTTTTCTAGAATTATAAGATTGGCTCTTTTTTCCTTTGTATTTTTCCATTTGCTATTACCCCCATTTCAATTTCAGAAACCCCTATAAAAATTCTGTTAGTTTGAAACAACTTGTCATGTTTTTCTCTAGGAAACAGAGAACTCTGTCAATGTTTCTTCCTCCATCAATGAATGAATTTTTTTTTCCCTTCAAAGATTTTAATGGAGATTATTGCCTAAACATTTTTTAATCCATCTGAGAAAAGTTTTAGATTCAGAGAGCAATACAAGCACAGAAGCAGGAAGTCTTTCTAGTTTTGAGGATACAGGAGGCAAGATAGAGGAGTAAAATCTGAAATGGTTTTCTTAACCCAAAATCTTCTAGAAAGCTCAAAAGATGGATACTAGGAAAATTTCACTTTTCTAGACCTTGGTAGGCAATGAATGAATAACTGCTGTTGTTCTGCAGAATTCTAGTTCTTTTCTTTGCCTAAGATGATCTACTCCTGCCGCTCCATTTACTATTTATATACCAGAGACTTAGAAACTTATATTTCTAGCTTACATTTACTCTTTTTCCTGAAAGACATAGACTTTTCTACTCTTTACGTAAAACTGAGTTTAACTCCAAACTTTGTTTTTTCCTTTTTCAATAAATGGCACAAGTTTTCCCCACTATCCAAAAATAGAGCGTTCCTGCGAAATCTTTTGTAAGTCAAATGACATAAAACACAGAAGCAATTACCGTTTCACAAAAGCAAAAATCCTCTTTGAATTTCTTTTAGTTAGCAAACATAGGTGCTAATATAAGTCTTTTGTAAAAGCAGAGTGGCATAAAGCAAACATTTGGATAATGAGGGAGCTAGTACCACCCAATAGCTGCTCAAACCAAAAATGTAGGGGGTTGTCTTCAACATCTCCTCTGCCACTGCCCTCCCTCTGTCCCTTAAATGACAGGAGTTTTGTATACTTACCGGTACATGCAAAAGTATGTTCTTTAATTCCAGTATAATTCCAGCATGAAATAAAATTAAGCACAGTGAGAATACTTCTTACCCCTGTTAGGTCAACAAGATATGCAACTGGGTTTTCAGAGATATTGATATCCTGTTTTACAGCCAACCAAATATTTGCATTTCCTACTTGCTGAGCCAGGTCTAAATTGAGAGACCAAAGCCATAAAAGAGGCGCATAAAAATGCAGATCTGGGCTTGAATAAGAATATATAATTTCAAATAAAGCTATATCCTTCTCTATATGAAATTTTCCCTGAATCGAGCCTAGATAAATGGAGTAGATTCTGTGGACTGTTACATGGCCAATTATTCTCTTTCTCCCAAACCCCCAACACTGGCTGTGGAGCTGATTGTCTCATCATTTTATATAGCATTTTATACTGCTGAAAGCTAGAGAAAATTAAGGAGCTATGTATGATTGTTTTATGAGGTAGAAATTTTGAAGTTTATCTAGTCGACTATTAACCTGATCTACAGTGCTGGTATTTGAAATAGGCAGATCATTATCTGTTTGTTGTAAATATTATTATGCACATTATTTAATGAATCATATTATGCTTTTAAAAGAAAATCACAAAGCAGAGGTTGTGAAAGTTAGGCAGTTTTCAATTATGAGTGAAGAACAAATTGATATGGATTTTATTATGGTGGTATTATCTGTTATGTATCTTCCTTTGAGAAATTATTTATACTCTTATAACGGGAATCTATTTCCTGATTTAATTTGTGTAAGAAGTTAATGTCTTTGACCATATAATATGCTGTAAAACATCTCATTTCCATCTTGCCAAGACTTCATTTTTAGCCTCCATAAAGAGTGCTATTTTGGTCTCAATATAATTTCTGTTTATAGCAACTTACTGCTTACTTCCTATTTATTTCATTCCTACCCATGAAAATACAAGTATATCATCATGCTGCCTAACTGGAGGACACGGTGGCCAAAGGATTCTCTTATTTATCTTTAGAAGTACAGAAAACTAGACAATCTAGAATTAGGATTTTTTTTTTTAGAATTAGGATTTATTTAGCTTTCTCGGGATGATAAAGCTCGTGGGTGCCCAAGACAGCCCTCCCTCACTTTCCCCTGGCAGATTTCTCCTGTGCTGCTTCCCAAAGCTGGTGAAAAGGTATGGAAGACGCAAGACATTGTTGTAAACAGGGATTATTGATCACCCAGCACCTCCCTTCTTATGTTAGCAAGCACACTGGCTATGCACGGAGTCCGTCCTGGGTCAGTCAGTTTCTGTTCCTATCACTTATCACAGAGGCCTTTTCTGACTATTTTGTGTGAAATAACACCTTACGCCCTTTGGTTCCACTCTTCTCCTTCTTCATATCTGTTTGCTACAATTGTGTATGCTTGAAATTATTTCATTTGATGTATTTTTACTTGTCTGTCTTCCCCAAGTGGAATGTAAATTCCAATAAGGGCCAGAATTACTTTTAACAATTAGTGCAGCTGTAGCCCCATGCCTAGAACAGTGTTCTCCCATAGTAGGTGTTCAGTAAATACTTGTTGAAGCATTGAATTCATTGAGCAATTGCTAGAAACCAGGTACTTGCTGAGCTTTTCATATGCATTATCTCATTTAACCCTTACATATTCCTATGAAGTATTATAATTAGCCCCATACAAAGTTAGTGTTGTTTTTAACCTCAGACAATGTTATGAATGAGGAGCTGAAGCTTAAAAATCATAACTGACTTGCACAAGATGACACAATAGGTAAGAGGCAGAGAGCTGAGATGGGAGCCTATGATCTACCTACTATCTGTCTAGACTGTGGAGAACAGACTTCAGAGACTAGAATAAACTGCTTATTCTAAGGAACAAGGGTGTGGATTTAAGGAAAAGGAGGTATCTTTGATTCCATAAAATGTTAAGTTGAAAAAGGCTGTAACGTCAAAAACTGTACTACGGGTTTTTATGAAAGGAAAATCAATAAACAGTAATACTGGGTGATAGAGCTGGGACTTGAGGTAAAATATAGGGATTGATAAGGTGTAGTTAAGAAAGACACCTAGTTCAACTTTACCATATAAACAGTGACTTGAAAGTTTATTTACCTTGTTAAGTTTGATATTTCTTCAGATTTAGCTGTTTTTTTTTTTATTAAGAAATTTCTTTCAGAATGGAAATTAAAGTTCATGAATAAATTCAGGTGAGTTAAGGCAATGAGCCATTAAGAACTCTAGAACTCTGAACTTCAGACAAATGAGTTGCATGCCAGCTGAAATCAGGTACTTACTGCTTTTCATCAGAATTTAGTGCAGGAGGCCAGAGAGTAGAAGTAGATTTTTGCAGAGAGTAAGTCTTTCTGTGACAGACAGGTTTGAGACAACAGCTTTCATGTTGGATACAGGCAAGCAAAGAACAGTTCATACAAGACAAAATTGTACTTTTAATTAGACAATCTCTTCACGGTGTTAGTTTCAGGTCATTTAAAGACTGTTTATTTTATGTAGCTTGTTAAGTAACATAGCTTGCTTGCTTCGTCCAGTATTACTGCTTAATGATTTTCCTTCTCTAGAGGCTTCTGATACAGTTTTTGATCCACTGAAGTCTTTTCAGTTTACCATTTTGTGGAATGAAAGAGACTTATTTTTCCTTAAATCTATATCCATAGTCTCTAATTACGTAATTAGATTGTGAAAATAATTTAAAATTTTAATGAAGCCTGGAAAGTATATGTGATTTAGTATTTATTCATCTAACAAATATTTCCTTAACACACACACACACACACACACACACACACACTCTGCTGCACAGTGATCTACATACTATGTCAGAGTGCAATAAATACTATGAAATGAAACCTGTTAAGAAGATAATGACCTGGGGATCCCTGGGTGGCGCAGCGGTTTGGCGCCTGCCTTTGGCCCAGGGCGTGATCCTGGAGACCCGGGATCGAACCCCACGTCGGGCTCCCGGTGCATGGAGCCTGCTTCTCCCTCTGCCTGTGTCTCTGCCTCTCTCTCTTTCTTTCTCTCTCTCTGTGACTATCATAAATAAATTAAAAAAAAAAAAAAGAAGAAGAAGAAGAAGAAGATAATGACCTGAGTGTGACGATGAGGTCAGGGGTTGGGTGGTGTGTGTGTGTGTGTGTGTGTGTGTGTCAGTGTGTAGGGGCAGATGCTTTTTAAAAATGTTGTGATCCAAGCAGGAAGGCCTTCTAATGAATTTTGAAGAGAAACGTGAACCAAACCAAGGACTTCTCTGTATGGTTATACATTAAAGCCTTTAACAACACATCATGCTTACTGACCTATGAGAACAGATGACAATTCTAAACCACTAGAACCATGCTGCTGCTGGCTGGATTTCTTCCATGAGTGTCTGGGGGAAGAGTGTTCCTCGTTGTGAATGAGGAGCTGCAGAAGCTAGTGTGGCAGGAACAGTGGGGTCTAATGGAAGAGTGATTGGAGGTGAGCACAGATTTGGATTAATTTAATAATTAATGTATATCATCTTAAAAGGCCAATTGTTTATTATGTAATTTAAGAAATTCCCTTCATTTGAATAGAAGCTCAGTATAAAATTTTATAACGTTGCATAGTGAGTCCCTTCAAAACAAAAGATCTATGTTTAATAGTGCTAGTAATTTCAAGGGAATATTTTTGCAATAATATGGCCGCCTAAGTAAATTAGAGTAAAACATACGTTATTAATTTCTAAGAACTTTTCTCCCCAGCCCATTGTTATTTTTTCAGTTTTTGTATTGCTTGATTTTTGCCCCTCCCCCCTCCACCAACCAGTTAGCTCAATTCTGACACTACCTGAAGATAGAATCAGCTCCCGTAATTTAAGGACTTAATTCTACAAGACCGTCCCACCTCCTCTGCCCAAATTCAGATGCCAGTCTTCAGGTTGTCACCTGTGCTTCTGACATACTGGTGATAGATTGGAGGTTCCAATGACCCCGTCTGTAGGTTCAATTAATTTGCCAGAGTGCCTCCCAGAACTTCAAAAAACAGTCTACTTAGTAGATGACCAGTTTAATATGAAAGGACATAATTCAGGAACAGCCAGATGTTTGAGATTCATGTGAGACAAGGTATATGAGAAGGGGAATGGCACTTTCTTGATTTCTAAGGGTACAACTGTTTGCGAATTTCCACACCATTACCAACTTGGAATCTCTCCCTAGCCTGTCTTTCTGGGTTTATATGGAGGTTTTATTAATGGGCATGATTAATTAAATCATTGGGCACTGGGGCTTGAACGCAATCTCTAGCCTCTCTTCCCTCCCCTGAGGTCAAGGGGGTGGGACTGAAAACTCCAACCCTCAAATCACAGGGTAAGTTTTTTTTTTTTTTTTTTAAACAGGGTAAGTTTTTATGGCAACTAGCCCTATCCTTAGGTTACCTAGAAGCCAGCCAACTGTCACTTGTTAACATAACAAAAGACACCTTTATGGTTCTCAGCATTTAGGAATTTCCAAGGGTGTTAGGAGCTCTGTGCCAGAAATAAAGACAAAGACAAAATACAATTTCTTACTATAAATCATAATATCACACTCAGTAATATTATTTTAAGAGGCATCTAGCTAGCTGTGCTTTTGCAATTAATCCTCTTATGCTGTCAATTTGTATAGGATTTTTAAAAAGTGCTGTCTGTTTAAAAAATGTGAAGATAAATAAGTGAGATTTTTTTTTTTAGCTCTTGAAAATGAAATTTAGCATGTCAAATTAGATTTCCAATTATGGAAGCCACAGTTTGGGGGAAAAAAAAACTTCTGATATAGAATGCTCACTGTTAAGATTTCTATTTAATTGCCTCTTAGATCAATAATTAGGTCTGTTAAGAGTAGAAGAACACAAAAAATTACAACATGTCCTCCTCAGGATAAATTCATCAAGAATGTAATAAATCTCCATGTGGACCTCTGAATTGAGCAGAAGGAATCCAATAGATTTTATTTATTTATTAGATAGAGACACACACAAAGAGAGCAAGAGGGGCAGAGACATAGGCAGAGGGAGAAGCAGGCTCCATGCAGTGAGCCCGACGTGGGACTTGATCCCGGGTCTCCAGGATCACACCCTGGGCTGAAGGTGGTGCTCAACCGCTGAGCCACCGGGGCTGCCCAGAATGCAGTTTTATTTTATTTTATTTTATTTTTTTAAAGATTTATTTATTTATTTATTTATTTATTTATTTATTTATAATAGACATAGAGAGAGAGAGAGGCAGAGACACAGGAGGAGGGAGAGCAGGCTCCATGCCGGTAACCCGATGTGGGACTCGATCCCGGGACTCCAGGATCGCGCCCTGGGCCAAAGGCAGGCGCCAAACCGCTGAGCCACCCAGGGATCCCCAGAATCCAATTTTAAAAGCCAGTTTTCACTACACTCAACCATGTGATCTGGAGCAAGTCAACCGCCTACAGTAACCCTACATGGTTGTTGTAAACATCATGTAAGAGAATCCCCAGATATATGTTGGAAACTGTAAAATACCATATTCTTACTTTAAAAACTTTTTCACATGACAAATCACAACAGAGGGCAAATTTGGAAGATTTTAAATTATGAAGGAAGAAAAAAGACATTTATTGGGTGCATAGTCATCAAAACTACAAAAGACATTTATTGGGCGCCAATATTATTTGCACTCTACTTCTATTATTTTATTAAATCTTCTCAACAACTGTGAATTGAGGGAGGAAAGTCAGAGTTTGTAATTTATCCTGAATCATATTTCTTGTAAATTTTCAAGGTGTGTCCTGAAACTGATTCTGTTCCATTTATCATCTTTCTACTACAGTCTCCACTGGCATCAATTATAATCTGTGGTCTCAGTCATGTCAGTAGTGTAACAACAACTTGTTTCTACACTCCAGTATTCTAGCACTAGGAAGTAACAGTAAACTTGACAGTTACGGTGTCATCCTTTATGAAAATTAGTCCAGCAGGAACTATATAACCTGTTGTGCGCGGTAGCTTTGAAACTTTCAGCCTTCATTTAGCATCATCTGGGAAGTTGTATTAAACTTGGGTTTTAGACTTGATCCATTTAGTAAAGTAAAAGAAGCCTGTCAAACGACACATAATATGTAGACTGACTTCCAGTTTCTTATCTCAAACTTGACCAGCAGTTAATTTAAGGAAGAGCAATGTTAGACTCAAAATTAATAGGCCCTGGAGACCTCTGATCTTCTTTAAATGACCTCTCAGGAGTATTTTATCATAAGCCTACCTCATATTTTCTTAAATATTATGGTTTTTTTCAGTCTAAGGAGCTAAGTTTTTCAGTAATCATTCCATATATATATTTATTTACCTTGTAAATATTTTAGGGATGATCGGAACAGGTAGATGAATCCCAAGAAGCTAAAAGAATAATTCACTGGAATTTTTTATTTATTTTATTTTATTTATTTATTTATTTATTATTATTATTATTATTTTTTAATGATAGTCACACAGAGAGAGATAGAGAGGCAGAGACACAGGCAGAGGGAGAAGCAGGCTCCATGCACCGGGAGCCCGACGTGGGGTTCGATCCCGGGTCTCCAGGATCGCACCCTGGGTCAAAGGCAGGCGCCAAACCGCTGTGCCACCCAGGGATCCCCTGGAATTTTTTAAATGCAAGTAGAAGGCCAGATTTCGTTTTTATAGCACAAACATTGCCTGAAGTGTGTCATTTCACCATTTTAAAGTATTAATGGGAGGTTTCTATGTGCACAGGACCAGAGAAGCATGTAGAAACATACAAGAAAATATATAGGAGGGTTTCTGGCATAAACTTGGTTGATGACTTCGCAATTTTTACCCCATTCCCTGCTGGAAACCACAGTGAAGAGAACAACAAAAGCAAAATATCTATCAACTGCATTTTTCATGAAACTAAGAACCATGTATAGCTTGATGAAGTTTTGGAATATAGGTCTGGTGGGGGGAGGTCTGGAGCTGACGACCAAGAAAGAATTCTTGAGACGTCTTTGGTGCAAAATGATGGTTTTATTAAAGCACTGGGATAGAACCCGTGGGCAGGAAGAGCTGCTGCCCTGGGCCTATGAGGGGTGGCTGATTATATACCTGGGAATGGGAATGGGAGGGGTTTGAGGATAGCGTCCTCTCTAAAGAATTTTGGAAGCAAGGTTTCCAGGACCTTGAGGGGCCGGCTATTGTTGGGAAAGGTCATTTATTACCATCTAATAAAACCTGAGCCATGAGGTGGATATCGATGGGCCATGTGCATGGGGGATGATCACCAACATGTATCTTGGGGGGTAGAGATAAAGGAAATTTCTAAAGGAATTTATATATGTTAAAGTAGACTTACAGGCTCCTGGGGGTGAAGCTAAGATTGCCTCTTGCCCTTAGAAAAGTCTGAACATCCCGGCAGTTGAGACCATAGAGGAATGTCCCTCTGCCTGTTTCAGGGACTTGTCAGTGTGCTGCCCTGGGCTCGTGCCTTATCCTCAGCTAGTCCTCTGTTCCCCCATCATAATTCACTGACTTCAAAGTACATGTTATGGTAGCCAACCTTGATTGGGCAGAAATTGTATAGCACAAAGTTAAGACATCTTCAGATAGCCCAGCTGCTATCGATGTTACCAAGCTCCAGCAAAAATACCTTTTGAAAGAGGAATTTACCCTAAAGTTCTCAGGCTACATTCCTTGCTTGCATCAGTGAATGTGGGAAATGGGTGGGGAAAATAGAATTTTACAAATAACTTAAGTTGATGCAGCCAAAGCTACACTTGGAAAAAAATTTAGAGCCTTAAATAGTTACATCATTAAAAAAGTGAAATAATTGAGTGAAGTATATAACTCAAAAAAATTAAGAGAAACAAATCCACAATTAAATAAAACAAAGCAGAAGGAATTAATAAAGATAAAAGCATAAAGGGATGAATGAGAAAAAGAGAAAAAAATATATATAATAACTGCTTTTAAAAAGATCAGTACATAATTTAAAACATTTGTTAATTTAATGACGAGAAACCCATACCACAAAAGTACCAATCTCTTAGTATACAAAGAGCCTCTAAAAGTTGTTTAAAAAGAGAGAGACAACCAAACAAAAATTGGCAAGGGGTGTGACC
The DNA here is from genome assembly GCF_048164855.1 of Canis lupus baileyi. NCBI lineage: Eukaryota > Metazoa > Chordata > Mammalia > Carnivora > Canidae > Canis > Canis lupus. The sequence continues at coordinate 4,188,575 of NC_132839.1, read as the reverse complement.
AAATTGCTCAAAAAATAAAACTGCATATGTCTTTTAAGGATATGGCAAATAATTACTTCACTCAGTGGAATAAATGGAGATTAAAACTATAACGAGGTATCATTTTTTCACCTAGTAGATTGGCAAAACTCACAGTTTAATAATTCACTTTCTTGGCAAAGTTGTGCAGAAAAGGCTCTTAGATACTTTGGTAATGAGAGTATACGTTAGCGGAATCTCTGTAGAAGGAAAGTTGGCGAAATCATCAAAACTACAAAATATATATACCTTTGACTTAGTATTAACAATTCTGTAATCTATTCTTTAATTATATTTATGTACATATGAAATGGTGTCAGTACAAGGTTAGTCACGCAACATTGTTTGTAATATCAGGATATTGGAAATAATTGAAACCTTCATCAGTAGGTGTCTAGTTAAATCAACTATGGTACCTCACTGGATGGAGAACTGTAAATGAGGAAACTTTCTGTATACTCACTGAGGACAACTCCAAAGTGCATTGTTAACAAAAGAAACTAAGTTATAAAACAGACTTTATGTTACATTATCTTTTGTATAAAAATTATAGAGAACATAAAATTATATGTCTGAATTTACTTTTTAATGATAAAGAAACTTTAAAAATATATTCAAGATGCTGCTATTGATGATGATATCTAACAGAGGATAAATTTTTTGGTGGTTTTGATATCAGCAGAAGAGGTTTCAGGGAAACTTTTTTACTGTTTGCAATTATTTTATTTTACGGTTTAGATTTTATTTTTTGAAAATACTGTGAGTGTTTTATCCATTCAAAACGTAAATTAAAAAAATATTGAAACTATGGTACCTGCCCTCAACAGTTACAATTTTTCAGGGAGATCGTTTATTAAAAAATTATTGTTAGGGGACTCCTGGGTGGCTCAGTGGTTGAACGTCTGCCTTTGCTCAGGGCGCAATCCCCAGGTCCTGGGATTGAGTCCCACATCGTGCTCCCTGCATGGAGCCTGCTTCTCTCTCTGCCTGTGTCTCTGCCTCTCTCTCTGTGTCTCCCATGAATAAATAAATAAAATCTTAAAAAAAATAAAAAATAAATATTGTTAAAAGGATAAAATATTCATCTTATGTGTTGTTAAAGTAGAAAAAAATTATAAAATAGTGTTAAGATAGTATCCCATTTTCAAAAAATGAAATGAGCATACACATAGAAAATGTGTGTGTGTGTGTGTGTGTGTGTGTGTGTGTGTGTGTACAAAAAAGTTGAGGGATCCCTGGGTGGCGCAGCGGTTTGGCGCCTGCCTTTGGCCCAGGGTGCAATCCTGGAGACCCGGGATCGAATCCCACGTCGGGCTCCCGGTGCATGGAGCCTGCTTCTCCCTCTGCCTGTGTCTCTGCCTCTCTCTCTCTCTCTCTGTGACCATCATAAATAAATAAATTAAAAAAAAAAGTTGAAAAACTGTACTCCAGAATATTATGATTATCTGATTATCTCCAGTAGAGGAGTTATGGATAATTTTCTTTTGGCTTAAGTTTGGTCTTTAAATTTTTGTCATTGAACATGTTATTATTTTGGTAACATTAAAATTTTTCTAAAATAATATTATATAATAATGTTTAATAGAATACTACAGTGGTGTTTTTAAGACTCTCCCCTACCCCCATGCATAGAAAGAAATTGTATTTTATACAGGACACACAGAATTATAAGTATTGATATGTATGTATGCCTATGCCTGTAACAAGTTTTATAAAACAATTTTTTATGTTTCTTATATGTGATTCATTCTATTATCTTTTTTAAAAGTCTACGTCAAAAAATTGATTTTATGAAACTCAATTTGAAAAATACTCATATAAAAGTTTTTGGTTGTTTTAAAAAATTTTCTGTATGTATTTGACAGCAAGAGAGCACAAGCACAAGGGGAGCAGCAGAGGGAGAGGGAGGGACAGCCTTCCTGCTGAGCAGGGAGTCCCGGGTAGGGCTTGATCCCAGGACCCCGATCATGACCTGAGCCGAAGGCACTTAGCTGACTGAGCCACCCAGGGGCCCCTATAAAGGTTTCTTAAAAACCAATAAAATTTATTTTTAAAGTACTAATATGTGCCAATATATATCAATTCAGAAGAAGAACAAATGGCCTAGGAATGGTTTACACAGGAAGCTGGACTTGAAGTTGGTCCTGAGGATTGGCAGAGGGTGTAGGGAAATTTCTTGTGGTTATAATAAGGGAATAATCCAAGACATGGGAAATGATGGTAAGGGAATAATCTAAGACATGGAACTTGTTTTAAGGAAGTCCAGGTCAGTTTGACGGAAGCAGATGATTTAGAAAGGTGAGTAATCTTAAAAGTTTTGGCTAAAGTCAGACTTTTTTTAGATCACGAATACCAAGATGAGGATTTATCTCTAGAAAATGTCATTCCACTGCAGATTTATAAGCGAGGGGTAAATGTGAACTAAACATATCTAAGGCATAGTTGGTGATACCACATTCCCCACTAAAATGTTGAAGGCTAGCTAAGGCCTTTATTGGCACATTTAAAAACAAATCAATTTTTATCTTACCATGTTTCAGAAAGAATGTATATAGCCATAATCAAGTTATATTCCAGTGAAAGATGTTAAAATAGAAATAAATTACTAGCGCTGGTGAAAAAATAAGTAATGGCGGACATTTAACAACGTAAATAAAATACAAAATGCAGGCTCTTAATGACCTTTAATAACCTTTATGTTGAGCTTGAAATTTAGGTGTAAACCATTACAGAAAAGAGTTCACTAATTTCATGACTAGAGAGGAGGAAGGATATTAATTTGTTTAAAGTGAAGTTTTACTTACCAGTAAGTTCCAAAGGAAATTTCTCTCTTGGGATTTTAGATATAACAATGTCTTTGACAGCATTTCTGGAAAAGTTTAGGAAGACATTTCATTAGTTGCTGCTTTTAGTGTCCTTTAATAATAGCCAAAGGCATAATATAAAATACAACTTAATATAAAAAATTCTGCATCAGCATTTCTTTCTCTATTTTTAGTTTTTGCTGAATAGAATAGTAAAAATCTGTAAGACCCAGATTTATGATTAAAATATTAATAAAATTAGCATCAAATATATTAAAAAGTTTAAAGAAGTTCCAAAATACCAAAAGATTACCCCTATGACATTTACAAATATCTTAAGTATATACCCGAACAATGTAACATTTAGGTTAGTTTGTAGAAAATCTGCACACCCAGTGGAAAAAAAAGTTTTTTCACATGGAATGGGGTATTGTTGAATTTTGTTTTCATTCACACTTTACCCAAACACAAAAAGTGCACAAATATTTTGCCCATAATTTATTTGAGAAATTATCTGTGCCATACAATTTAGTGGAGGATCATCATCTCTTTTTAATGTCTTTTCAAAGCTTAGACAGTGAGAACTGATCTGATATTTGAATGGACTAAAGAGTGAAAGCAAGAAGTCCCTACCAAGAAGAAGACCAAGGCACTCACTCTGACTGAGACTGTGCTTGATGTTGGCACTTGTGTAATCCAAGCAGGAGAGAAGGGGTCAATAGAATAGAAGTGATACGGGTCCCTGGAGTCCCGTGGGACTCCCAAGAGTCCAAGAATGAATCTCGTGGACACAGGAGAGTGAGTAAGGGACAGAAGTTTATTAAGTATGGATACAGAGAAAGCTCTCTGGAGTGAGAGGGGTCCCGCCTGTGTTGCCACTGAGGGCCTGTAGAGTTGGTCTCTTATTGGAAGCCAATTAGGGATCCTAAATTCTTTTAATGTCTCCATTGACATCACCATTGAGTAAGGACTGGTGATAACATCCCTAATGACTAACTTCCTCTTTGGGGTCTAATTATTCTTTGGTCTCAAGTAGCTGTCATAACAAGACACCCTCCCCACCCACACCTAGGGCAGGGCGGTCTGGCTGTTTCCTTGATCCCTGGTTTCCTTACACCTCAGCATTTTGGGGGTTTTTGTGAGCCTGCTTCCCTGGCCCCCTACCCTATCACTGCCCAGCCCTGTTTGTCCCTAACTCAGGAGGGGCAAGGAGAGGTAAGGTCAGGAGTGGAGAGGGGTGTTGGTAAGAGGTAGAAGTACACCTGCAAGAGGAGAGTGCGGTTTGCCTGTGTGTGGCTGGTCTCTTGAGCCACATCACCCTTCTCCTTCACAACTCCGCTCCTCCCCTCTCACTGGCCCCACAGCCTGCGGCCCGCAAAAGCATCGCAGGTAGAAAACCTCCGAAAATGATGTGTAATTGCCATGTTAATTATTTGTCGACTTCACAGAGCGTAGATGTTCGTAAAGTATTCCATAAAAATATCGTCTTGTCTCACGCTCACATTGGACTCTGCAGGAGTTACAGCACTTCTTCATTCAGCCAGCTGTTGTTGTTTTGTCCGACATCCCCATCAGCTAATAAGCCCCTTGGATCTAATAAGGATATTCCCATTCATTTTTGTGCATCTCAGTGTCTGATGCATAATTCAGTAAGTACTTGATGTTATTTTTGAGAAAATCTGGATATTTAATAAATACTTGATGTAATTTTTGAAAAAATGTTATAACTGAGACTATATTTTAGAACAATATAGAAATTTTATTTAGTTCTTAATGTTTCTAAAGTGTAGCGTGGTTGAGGTTAATGAGTGAGCTCCCTTTGGAAATAAGATAGGTTCTGTTTTGGTTCCATTTGTGTAATAGTTCATTTTCCACATTTTCATTTTCTTCTTCTATGGTTTTATATTAGAAGTTACTTTTTCAAGGGGTTATCATGCTCTTAGCAAACTTTGTAACTGTTTTTAAGTAGAGAGGAAAATATTTCTGATGCACGCATACTCAGCTTGTCTGTATTTTATACTATTGTGAACCATGTTTGATTGGTTCCATAACATTAATTTAACACCTTGATGAGACTTCTCCCTGCTGTTAATTTAAAGCGGTCAAGCAATCTTACATAATATTTAATATTCCTTATTTGCAAATTACTGTCCTGTATTAACCTATTTCAAAAGTGAAAATGAAATACAAGAACAGGCGTTGCTTGTTTTCACTTTTTAAATGAGCCATTTATCTTTCTTTACCGTATTAACAAAATTAGTGTTAACCTTCTGCTACGTTGTCCTTGAAGGGAAGAATATAATTGTGCCACACAAGACTTGTCCCACATCCTACTTTACTTTTCGTAGACAAAGTACACATGCTAAGAATTTCAATGACTTCAAGATAATAGCATTTAAATTAGAAAGACCAAGGACATTAAAAAGATATCTGCAAGTGATTTTTTAAAATAGGATGCCTCATTCATCTATGAGCCTTAGAGAAAATGAAACTTTAAGTTTTTCCTTCTGTTATTTATGTAATAACTGTTACATATATTAAAACTAGACCATTAAATGGTCTACTAAAAATGAGGTCTTATAACAGAAATACCCATAGAGAGAAATTATCTTGTGGGACATCCTGAAGCCTTTGATTGGTGACTATTTAATGAGAAATAGAATCAAGATCAGCAAAGTTCAGTTATAATTTCTTGTGTGTCTCTTAGTAACAAAGAACTCTCATGTTCAAATCATGGCCCTTGTTGTTTTGTGGTTTACCATACAGATATTTCCTCGTGGTAAACCTAAGAGTTAATGACTTTTAGCAATACTTTTTGGCAATGCTTATATTTTCTTTTGAGTAATAAATCTGTATTTTCTTTTCCCCCTGGACTCACTTCAGTTGGTGACAGTAATACTCTTTTCTTTCCTTCTTTCTTTCTTTCTTTCTTTCTTTCTTTCTTTCTTTCTTTCTTTCTTTCTTTCTTTCTTCTTTCTTTCTTTCTTTTTTTTTTCTGCAAAAAAAGGTGATTTGATTTGATCTGATTTTTATAAAAGATTTTATTTACTTATTTGAGGGGAGGTGTGGAGGGGGAAGCAGACTCCCTGCTGGGCAGGGATCCTGATGGGGGAACTTGATCCCAGGACTCTGGGATCATGATCTGCAACGAAGGCAGCCTCTTAACCAACTGAGCCAGTCAGGCACCCCAAACAAGTGATTTTATTAAAGTAAGTGATTTTACAGGACCCGTGGGCAGAAAGAGCTGCTAAACTGGGACTGTGAGGAATGGCTGATTATATACGGGAGTTGGGGGAGGTAAGGAAAAAGAGAAATATCCAAAGGACTTTTATATGCCAAAGAAGACTTAAAACATACTGGAGGCCTTGCTATTGTTAAGCTAAAGTTGTTTTTCTCTCTAAGCATTAACATTGTTAGTTGGAAGTTTCCTGGAGAAAGTTATACCCTGCCTATCTGAAGTATTGGCCAATACTTGAGGTTATAATGAAAGTTAATTTTATTTACATTCCCTTCTGCCTTCCTTTTAGGGCAGCCAGGAGTCCCTGAGGAGTGGGGTGGGGCAGGGCGGGGTGGAGGGAGAGGTTTGGGGTGTCACCTTGTCCCTGCCTGCCTTCTGCTCCCTCATCATTTCCCCCATGTACATTTTTGAACCTTCAATCTTTAAGGTTGTTGAAGGCAAAAAGGTCTTACCTTGTCTAACTTCTCTAACTTCTTCCTGAATAGGGGCATAGAGATGTCTCTCCCTATGGGTCAACGTTAGTAGGGGTATTTATGTACATACTAATTACCAAAGTCAGAGGAGCCACTCCAAAGTAGACAACATATATGAACCTCCTCGAGTAGAAAGGATCACCTGTCATCTGGAATTTATAACAGTGAAGGAGTCTTGGCAACAGGCAGGGAGACCCCGGAATTGACAACAAAATAAAGTTAATGCTATTAGGAGAAAGAGAAGCCTAAATAAAAGACCTTTGATAGGTGACCATAATTTTTCTCCAAATCAACAAGATTTATAATCACTGAAGGGAAGAGAGATCGTTTAAAGCACTGATTTGAGTATCTATATCTTTTAGCAATCTTGTTACATTTTAGTGATACTTGGAATATGTACATAACATTTAGTTTTTATGCTAGCACATGTTCCACGTTGTGTAGCAGTGCCATTCTATGCCATTCTATTTTATAGAACCGCTTTACACATTTGTGTTTACGTCAGTATTTAATAGAGAAATCCTATTTTCAGTGTCATTTAGGGCTTTGACCATATACTTATTAAGAGTTTCTATGTACCAAACAACATCGTCCAGTCCTAAAGAGGGAACAAAGATGGATATTAGGTGGTCATACCAATGAAACACAAAACATGTCCACCATTGCTTTAAATTTGGAAGGTCGGCTGGGTTGGTAATGGTCTTAATAATGTGTCCTTACATCCAGGCAAACCCCAGAGTACAGCGAGCAGTCTCTCCAGCCTCAGGGAAGCTGTGGACACAGGTTGGAACTGCATAGGCATTGGGTCCTGGTAGGAGCCAGCCATCTGATACTAGGCCTCCTTGAACTACAGTCAGCCTATTGGGTTTTGGAGGGCTATCTTTTGGATTTATGGGTGACTGCGTGTTAGGCTTAGTTAAAAGGTGGTCACTGTGTGCTTGGCTAAAGGCTTTATGTACAATTTTACATCAAGAGGAGTGGCCTCTAGGATAGATATGACTAAGGAGGAACCATCAAGAAGCCCTCTTTGTTTGAGGCCTAGCTTTATTCTAATTTTGAAGAATCACTGGCAAAGGGGAGAAAACTTGTCTCAGGAGATAAGGGCATCTCCAAGTGTATCATCCAATCCAGTCATAGGGAAAGTAGGATCATCCATTATCTCCACAGAATAACAAGCATGGAGATTGTCTGTACATGAACTATAGTGGCAGTTTCTCTGAAGTTTACCTCAGGTTCTCCAGCATCAGTTTTTAGGGTTAGGAAAAAAGGCAATTTTAGTTTTTTAATGACTTCTGGTCAAGAGAATGGAAGAAGATTGGAAACCTGAGTTGGAGAACCAAAGGCCAAATGTTTGAGGAAACCAGAAGAATTCAGGATTTGGTCTAGTTTATAATAAAGAGCATTAAAATGTAATATTTACAAAGATTTGTTAATGAAACATTTTCTCTGTATAATAACCCTCATTTTTAACTAGAAATAGCCAAATCAAGACTAATTTATTTGAAAAGCAAGTCCGGTTTTAACACACTTGGCTTAATTATTTACATAAGTTCAGCAAGAACAGTGATTGACTGTATAGACCAAAAAAATTTGCTTTCCTGGAACTTTAATAAGGCATCTCTAGATTGAACTTTTAATGGCCCCTCTAGGCCAGAAGCCAAGCCAAATACTTCCCATCAGACATGTCTTCAACACTTATACATTTGGGCAGATTTCTCGAGGACCCCAAAGTATCCTGAGGTCCTGTACCTCGAGGAGGTGACATTCTTTATTCACCTGGTAGGACTGATGAGAACTCTTTCAACAAGGTATCAGGCCAAGATTTTCAAGGGCTTATGGCTCTATGCTTCATAAGGTCAACCTCCATTCTTTTAAGTTGCATGGTCATATCTGAGTCTATGCATATCTCTCAAATATGACATTTCAGTCAAGACCTTAGTAAAGTGACCAATGTTTCCAATGGTGTCCTGTTACAAGGAGAACAGATTCTTACTGAACTTATGCTTAACTGTAATTGCCATGAAAAAGAGAATGCTTACAGTTTTTGAATTTCAGAGGGTTCAGATGGGGAGAAAAGTTAAATGCTCTAATTTGTTCACAGAAGAATGGTCTTTTTTGTTTGTTTGTTTGTTTTTTACAGAAGAATGTTTTATCACATTTTTGTGAGTTACAGATATCTTAAAGTTTCCTTCATCTGGAAGAGCAAACATTAGAGAACCAGCAGTGTTTCAAACAAGAGTCACAAAAACTATAATCGTCTTCTTCAGTTCATTACATGTTACTAATTTTACTTTTAAGTTTTGCTTAGTTTAAATGCAGCTTTTTACTTAGTTCTGGAAATTCTTACCCATTTTAAAGATATGGAAAAACTTGTCATAATAACCATTTTTAAATATCCTAGTATGGGACTATGAGTTAATAGATTTTTTTGAATCCTCTCTAGAAATAACTTTAAGAGACTCCTCCACTGCTAGTAAAGTCTTGAATGTGGGGTTTCTGGGAAGTCATCAGTGTTCATCTGAAATAAATAGGTCAAAAATTTCCAGGAATCCATAGGTGCTGAGCATGTCTCTGGCTCTTCAGTTAGCATTAAGTGGATACATATTGAGCACCTACTATGTGGTACTCATACCACGAAAGAATGACAACACACAAGAAGTCACTGACTAAATAGGTCAAAAATTTGGAAATTTTGGAAACTATGTACTGAAGATACTGTGATTACTCTGACGATCTGTCCGAAAAGCAGTTAGTCTGTACAGATTGGAATAGGGTTTATCACCTCAGTCACCATTCTTTTTTTTTTTTTAATTTTATTTATTTATTCATGAGAGACACAGAAAGAGAGAGAGACAGAGACACAGGCAGAGGGAGAAGCAGGCTCCATGCAGGGAGCCCGATGTGGGACTCGATCCCGGGTCTCCAGGATCACGCCCTGGGCTGAAGGCGGCACTAAACCACTGAGCCCCCCGGGCTGCCCTCCATCACAATTCTTATTTACTTGTCTGTCTTCCCAATAAGACTAATTTATTTTTTTTTCAATTTATTTATTTGAGAGAGTGAGAGAGTGTGTGATTCTGTGCATGTGAGTGGGGGGGATAGGCAGAGGGAGAGAATCTCAAGCAGACTCCCCACTGAGCACAGAGCCTGATGTGGGGCTTGATCTTATGACCCTGAGATCATGACTGAGCCAAAATCAGGAGTCAGATGCTTAACTGACTGAGCCACCAATGTTCCCCCAGACTTGTCAAAATCCCTTTCATTTTTCAGAATGTGATCTGTTGTTTCATACTTTTAAAAATCTTTGTAATGCTGCCTTCTTTTCCTGGAATGTATTTTGAGCATCATTTCTTATTTAAAGTCTTTCTTAATCCTACTAGTTCAAATTAGGTCCTCCTTTCCCTGTCTTGCATAGAATTCTGCACAAACCATGATTAGTATCAGAGCTATTTTATTTTATTTTTGAGTAAGCTCCACACCCAACTTGGGGCTTGAATTTATGACCCCAGGATCAGGAATTGCATGCTCTACCAACTGAGCCAGCCAGGTACCACTATTCTTTAATATACTTCTAGTTGTGTATCTGTGAAGTCAAGGACTATATTAATTTACTTTTGTCTCCCTTGTACTGGTTTAATGGTGGCACATAAAAGGTGATCAATACTTACAAGTTGAAAGAATATTTTAAAGAACATAGAATGATATGAACTCATAGATGCAATTGTATATGAGAAGTCCAAAAAAATCTAGGTTTTAATAGGTATATAGGAATAGGACTTAAATGATTTAGGTTATAATTCTAGTAGCCACTTTCAAGAAAGAGCAATGAAACTAGAAAAGACCTGGGGTACCTGGGTGGCTCAGTTGGTTAAGCACCTGGCTTCACCTCAGGTCATGATCCCAAGGTCCTGGGATCGAGCCCTGCATCTGGCTCTCTGTTCAGCTGGGAGCCTGCTTCTCCCTCTCCTTCTCCCTGCCACTCCGCCAACTTGTGCTCTCTTTCTCAAATAAATAAAATTTATGAAAAGAGAAAAAGAAGAAAGAAAGAAAGAAAGAAAGAAAGAAAGAAAGAAAGAAAGAAAGAAAGAAAGAAAGAAAAAAGAACAGAAAAGAAAAGAAAAGAGAAAAAAGAAAGGAAAAACCAATTTGGGAGAATTATAGGGATTACTAATTTGGAAATGTCATATGACTAATAGTTAAGGAAACACTTATTTTAATGATTCAGTGACTTCTTGTGTATTGTCATTCTTTCGTGGTTTATTTGTAGATAATTGAGTACATTTCTAAGCTGGTAAAAATGTGAAAGTTATTCTCAGCTACCATATATCTTGTGAATCAAAGTATTTTTTTTTAGATATGTAGAAAAGCCTAAATCTGGAAAAGCCTAAAATCACTGATTTGATTGATGGTAAATTGCATTTTCTTTGTTAACCCCTTAGAAATTCTAGTTTGGAGTTAGAGGCCATAAAAGCAATGTTCTTCCCTTAAGGATTTTCCCAATTATTTCCTGGAGCTTACTAGGCAAGAAAGGCTGTTCAGAGGCCAACAGCTTGGTACCTCCTCCACCAAATGTACCCTTACTAGATTGTTTTTTTTTTTTTTATAAGACTTTAGACAATATATTTGATCACTTTGAAACCTAAATTCTTTCTTTGTACTTACTTCATCTACCTGCCTTATTGTGGTAAAGACAAGGTAATGAAAGCTTTGTGTAAACTCTCAAGTACTTTAAAAATATCACTTATAATATGTATGCAATTATGGCTCTCTGGGTTGGAAAGTATAATATCCATTGACTTGGGAAACTGTTATCCACTAAGCGTTGGAAGCTTTAAAAAAAATCAAGATGTCTGAATACTAGGTCATCTTTTTCATAATAGCACTAAATTTCTTAATATCTGTTAGGTTCCTGTTACAGAAAAAAAATTTGACCTAGATATATTAAACAGATATGCTTGCAATCTGGGACAAAAGACAGGGGAGACTCTATATCATTGCATGGGTTAGAGATTGAACTAATGAGTTATACTGAATTCATTCTGAAAATAGAAAACAATTTAGATGTATTTTGATGGTGAGCTCTCTCATTTAATAAACTTTAAGAAAAATAGTGAAAAAAGATATGGAGGTCAAAGTTTTTAAAATGGGAAAGTGGAAGAATAATTGGAAAATGCACAATTCAGAAAGTTAGTGTTTGTAAGTTATAGCTTGAGAAACAGATGTATTTCACAGTTAAATATCAAGTCAAATTCAGTAGTTCAAGAAATGTTCTACAGCACTGAGTGAAGTAGAAGACACAATTTGAAAAAATCGTTTAAAAAATAATCCATGTTGTAATATTCATTTCTTATATAAGTATATCATTAAGTGTGATATACAATCATCCTAATCCTATTAGTACTAGATATTATACAATGTTAGTTCTCTCCATTATTGGCAAAAAAATAATTCATATTATAGGCCAATTTTACTCTTGTCAACTAAATGGCCTTGAAAGACATCATCTCCTGTTTGGATAAACTCTTGTTAATTGTTCCGATTTCTCTAATAGAAATCATCCAAACCAAAATGCCACTTAAAACCATTTCTCCAATGTCATTTCACGTGATTTTTATAAACCTATAAAACTTTATCCTAGATTTCCATGTCAAGAACTAATGTATATGAAATTGTTTTGAAATCGGTTGTCTATTCAGACTTGTTGGCAAGAACATAGGATACAGTTAGAAGTCATAATGAAGAAACAATTTGCAAGTTTGGACCAATAAAAAAACAACTGTGAGTCTCTAGAAATTCTGCAAAAGACTGAACATTTTGTTATTGTCACCGGAATCCCATAGTCTTTAAGTGGTTGTCAAAATCCCCAATGGCTCTAGCATCATTACTAATGATGTGAAGAAGCAAAAGAAACCGGTAAATTCTGACCTTAGTTTTTTGTTGCACAGATATGGCATGCAACTTAATAAGGTCTCTAGCTATTTCCTTACATTTTAGTAAAGACTGAATGTATTTTTTAAAAAGCAAAAGAATGACTTACTAGGTGGGATTTTATATATGTACATATATGTATACATACATATATATATATTTTTTCTTTTTTTTCTAGAAGGGATTTGAGTCATCTTTTGAAGTAAATGCACGGATAGCATAAATACTTCATGATTGTGTCAAAGGCACTAAAAGCTTAGCTGAAGTCATTTTTTTAGTTCTATAGTACAAAATGTTTGAGTTTACTTTTGTTGTTTAATAGTTGCAGTATTTTAAGATACAAAAAAGTCAGAGCTTTAATATTTATTAGCAGATTGACATACATATTATGCTTCGTTCCAACAGAGGATTTGGAGACTCTTGCAAAAATATGTTTAATAAAACAGACTAAAAATGAGGGGTTCATAAAACTGGAGTGAAGAGAAAAAAGCATAAAATATTTAAGGAAGATGTAATTATCATATAGAAGTTTTACTAGAAGCTCCTCTAAGTGGATGTGGGCTGGAAATTCCATTCTGAGTTTATGAATAACAAAAGTAAGATAAGAAGGAAGCTGCTCAGGAGGACAGCTATGCACAGTTCTGAAATCTCAGGGAAAGTATCAGAAAGTCTTTACTGAAAAGACCAGCTTTTATTTAATAAACACTACATGTACTTTAACTCAGACATCATTTTAAGTGCTTTCCTCACGTAAATCTCATAAATTAACTATGAGATGGACATTATTATTTTCCTACTTTTGTACATAAGGAAACTGAGGCACAGGGAAGTTAAGTAATTCTCTCAAGAAAACATAGTTGTAAAGAAGCAAAGCTTGGATTCCACCTTGAGTGGTTTGCCTTCAGGCTGTCTGCTGTCACACCCTGTGCTGTGCTGACTCCCAGGGAAGAAGTGGAATGGTGCCTGTAATTTCACCTTTATAATAAGTATCCTGAGTTTTATGTGACTGTTTCTCAGTATGACCATCAGTAATGCTAATTACGGACCAGAGAAATTTAGTTAATTTAGGAAATACAGATACTTTTTCCACTTTTAGTTGCATATACCCCTATGGGTCAGCTGCTAGATGTGTGGTTTTGAACGTGCGTTCCCTGGAGTGGTGGTATCAACATCCTTTGAGAGCTTGTTAGAAATGTACATTTTCTAGCCTCCCTCCAGACTCACAGAATAAGAAATCCTGGAAGTGGGGCCTTTAACAAGTCTTTTAGGTGCTGCTGCTGCTTTCTAAAACGTGAGGACTGCTAATCCAGATAGGAAAAAAGAAAAAGAACTATCCTGAACCTATAAATTCTCTTCATTACCTTATTTCTGTAATTTAGATAGGGAGAATATAGGACGAATTTGGAATAAAAGTACATGTTTTCTACCCGTGGAAATAAGAGAAGTCACATTTATCAGGGAATAGACTGGTAATTATTTGAGGTATAAGCAATGACCTCTATAAACTTTAATCATCTCAAAGCATTCTAATGATCAAGAATCAGTGAAGCAGAAATGCCTATTTTATGGCTTTTTGGAGAAGTTGATGTTCCAAAATTGAATTTCACAGTCTCATCAGAATTCAAAAGAAGATATCTAAAATGATATTCTGCATGAACACTATTTTTTTTTTTTTGGTCTTTCCTTTATGAGCTCTATATTCACTGCAATCATTCTGAAGTGATTCCAAGACAGAAAATGGTAAAATTCATCTATTTAAGAATTACAATTTTTAAGCCTATATTTGGTCAGTCACATTTTAGATTGAACAAGAGAGCTAAACTGTAAACATTACTTTTTCAGAGGAATGTCCCTGACTTCTAAGCAAAATCAAATACCCCACCACACAGTTTAAATTTCCTTTTCAACACTTTTATTTTTTTGTAATTATACATTTAGTAGTGTGAATCTTTTTAAGCCTCACTTCCTTACCCATAAAATAGTGATAATATTACCTTATCAGCTCTATTATCTCAAATGAGATAACACAAGCATGGGAAATTCATAGTTTCTATAGTTATTTGTTTATACTGCTAATAATGTAATATTACTACACAGTAAGCCTCATGAAGGTGAGGATAATCTATATCTTGGGCCATTGTGTTGCCTAGTATTTAGTAAGTACTCGGTGTTCGTTGAATGAATTGATAGATTGAATGGTTCTTTTTTTTTTTTTTTTTAATTTATTCATGAGAGACACAGAGAGAGGTAGAGACCCAGGCAGAGGGAGAAGCAGGCTCCCTGCAGGGAGCCCAATGTGGGACTCTATCCCAGGACCCCGGGGTCATGGCACCCAGGTGCTCCAGATAGATTGAATGATTCTGATCTTGATGAGATGCCTGAGCAATGTGAAAGTATGTACAGGGCCAGAAACAATTTTAGAGATAATTGATCCTCACATTTGGCACTTCTGGGGAGGCCGTTACTAGCACAAAATTACAAGACTGATAGCATCTCTGACCAAGATTTATTCTTAGACCATGATATAACATATTCTCCCAATTTTACCCTTTTTCTGCTTCCTCAATACCCCCTATTCTCTTACTTTACTGTCCACTTCCTTAAAATGTTTTGTTGCTTTGGGTGTAAAGCAAGTTGAAAATCTAATGATATTTTAAAATTGGGTTGGTGTTTTTTTTTTTTTTTTGGGGGGGGGGGCAGAAATCTGGACAGTTGACTCATTATATTCTTCTAGGTAGGAAATACATGCAAAGTAGTAAAATAACTTTTGTCATCTTACGACAGTGAAGCATTTGACATGACAGTCATTCCTAGCAGTTTCGTCAACACGGCAAGCAGATGAGTGGTATTTTTCTAAGCCATATGGAGCTCCTAATATGAGAGCAGAGAGAACACGGAAGTTACTCATCTGGAGTCTGTCAGCAAAATCCGATTTTAGGCACTTTGAAATTTTAATAGCAGAATCAAGGTCACAGAGGAGCAAGAGAATCAACAGAATTCAAGGTCAGAAAAGACCAAGAGAGAAATGGTGGCTTAAAAATTGTTTCAGGTCATTTTGCGTCAACTAAAGTACATTACCCAGGTCCTTCTTCCAAAAATGGGTAGGATTGTGAGACAAGCTGATAAATCCCAAGGCATACTGACACACGTACACAGTCACATTTACACGGTCTTTCTCTATCACCTTCTGTCTCTGTGCCTTTTTGTCTCTCTCGTACAGTGAGCACATACTCACTGAGTACCGCCTATGCGCCTGGGGCTGGCAGTGCAGTAAAAGACAAAACAGACATTTTGCCAACTCTTCTTGAGGTGTCTATTGTTGGGACTGTCACACAATTTTTCAAAAAGCTTCCCCTAGGTTCCTTAATCCTGCTAGTATTTGTCTTGTCTTAGCTCCTGAATACTTTCCTAGAAGTAAAAGATAGCTAAAAGACTTCCTAAGCCTACTACTCTTTCTTCTTAAACTTCTTATGTAGAGTTAAGGTTACTGAAGGCAAAGATCTAGAGGAATATGGAAAAACGAATTGAGAATATGCTCACCAGATATATAGAAACCACTTGATCAGTCCAGTTAGTAATAATTTAGTAGATAGAAATATAAAAATTGACTAAAATGCCTCCCCCAAACTAGGTAATTACATGCATAAATATAAGTACCTTTAGAGGTTAAACTAAAAGTACAAAATTGGAATGAAGAATTTTTTTTAAAGAGTTTATTTATTCACGAGACACACACAGAGAGGCAGAGACACAAGCAGAGGGAGAAGCAGGCTCCCTGCGGGGAGCCCAGTGTGGGACTCGATCCCAGGACTCTGGGGGTCATGAGCTGAGCCAAAGGTAGATGCTCATCTGCTGAGCCACCCAGGCATCTCTGGAATGAAGACTTAATGAAGAATTAACTAAGCATATTTTTAAAAATAGAAGAAAACCATCTAGGAGATGAAACTGTTCTTAACCCAAGACCTGATGTGAAAGAATATGTACCTACAAGTCAGTAGCTATTTTTGTACATTCCTCATAGTTAGATTTCCTTGAGTATTATGCTCAGGTCTTCTCATTACACTTAAAAACACACAGATGTGACAAATTACTATTCATATGGAAGTATATGGGGAAAATATGATCAAGGATGTATCTAAAGTCATTTGGGAGGGATCCCTGGGTGGCTCAGCGGTTTAGCACTGCCTTCGGCCCAGGGCATGATCCTGAAGTCTTAGGATCAAGTCCCGCACTGGGCTCCCTGCATGGGGCCTGCTTCTTCCTCTGCTTGTGTCTGTCTCTCTCTGTCTCTCTCTCTGTGTCTCTCATGAATAAATAAATAAAATCTTTAAAAAATAGAAAAAATTATTTGGGAAGAGGGGATTATCTTTCAGACACTGATGGTGAGGTAAATTGGTTAGCAGTTTTGTAAAGCACCAATTTAGACACGGCTTCTCATAGTCTTACACATTTATAATTTATTAGAATTACATATAAATGTCAAATCATAATAGAGAAGAAAGTTAAATTTAATATTTATAAAATTCTAAAGTTGGAGATGAGACTTTCAAAGGTTTGAATGTATACAGAAAATAAAAAAAATAATGTAATTTTGAGTATCTAACAACAGGCTAATCTTAAATGTTAAAAAGATCCAAGATAATAAGATAAATCACACATTAGGACTAGTACATATCATAGAAATAACCCATAAAAAATGAGGAAAAACGCTAAAAATCCAATACATAAATGGACAAAGGACATGGGCTGACAGCTTGCAAACGAGGGACTACAGTTGTTTAAACAAATATAGAATGTATTGGTTCAATATAAATATATTTGCAGATAAAGGCATAATTAGGTTTCATTTTTTCAAAAGATTTTATTTATTTATTTTAGCGAGAGAGAGAGCATGGGCAGAGGGAGAGAAAGAAGTAGACTCTCGCTGAGCAGGGAGCTCAGCACAGGTACCCAATCCCTGCACCCCAAGACCATGACCTGAGCTGAAAGCAGACGCTCAACCTACTAAGCTACTCAGGTGCCCCTAATTAGGTTTCATTTTTAAACATTTTTAACAAAATTAAGAACCAATAGGATGACATCAAAGTGAGTAGTTATATAAGTTGTCCCACTGTTTGACCTCTTAATCTTATTGCCAGGAATCAATCTGAGGAAAATAACCTTGAAATGGAAAAAAAAAACTGGATACTCAACTTCACTCATCATGTTATTTATAATAGGAAAAAAATTAGAACTAGTAATTATTGAAAAGGTTATGGGAGTGCATAAAGGGTTGATAATGTTGATCTCTTATTCTTTTTTTTTTTAATCTCTTATTCTTTGTGGACTCCCTAGTATAGAGCCACAAATATCACTAAAGTCCATTCTACAAGAATATTTAAGTTCAGGTGGTGTATATTACAAATATATGAAAATAATGAAAAAAATATTAGGTTCTAAACAAATATTATATCTGTAAATTCAGTGAAATATTGGCATTTATGAGCATAGCAAATACTTTTAAAAAATCCTAGATCATTTAGCACATTCTTTCATGCTATGAAATATTATCCATCTTTCCATTATTTTTTAAAGATAAACTAAGCTATATATGTATATTATTCCTTACTTGATCAGTTTAAGATTTCTTACATTTTGTATTTCTTGTGTCTACTTCTCTCCCTCTGTGTCTTGATGATTAATAGAAGCCTTTGAAAAGTGTCCAAGAAGGCAATTATGCAAATATAGTTATTTTAGTGGTATTTCCATGATAAAAATTGTAAGTGGAGCAAGCTTGAGAATACATAACTATTAATATGAAGGGATTTAATATGATATAGCTAGGCACCTAATACATTTGTATTCATTTGAATAAGACCATTTGTACTCTATTCACCAATATTTGTTTTGTTATTTGTAAGCATTCACATTGTCCCTGTAATCAGCCAAAGATCAAGGATATCATAATAATTTTATATCCCTATGGCACCTTGTACTTAGTAGGGATTCAATACATTTTTCAAGAATTGATTAGGTGATTCAGTCTTTGCCACAGATACAATCCATTTAACTCTTTTCTGTTACAAACATACAAAATATTACCATTTACTTATATCCGTAAAAGACAAATTTTTGTTTAAATTAGTTATGAAATAAAATATTGATGAATCTGACAGCAAGTTAATACCATATGATTCCTTTAGAAGTCACTCAACTCAGGCAATATTAGAAAAAAAACATGATTTTGGTGACTTGTTTTATCCTGGTGGTTCTCCATTATACTCCACTTGTGCAGATAAATACTGTAATCAAATTGAAAAAGTGCGTTTGATAATTAATGAGTCTCAAAATGCCAGAAGGCACAAATTGTGCAAAAAATATTGTGAAAGACATCTTGACTTAAAGAAAGCACTATCTCAGCTTGGATGCTTGTTATAGTATTGGTGTATACGTGTGTACACTTGCCACCCTAATGGCCTACTTAACGCAGTTCAAAGGAACACAAATCGAAAAGTAAGGGTATTTTTTTAAAAATTCCAGGTGAAGACAGAATGAAGGAAACGGATGAGAGGATAACAGAAACTATGATAATACTGTATAAATATTTTAGAGGTGTCAATGGGAATGACATTTTTGGTAGTTCAAAGAGATGAAATGAGAAACGGTCTCAAAATAGACATGGGAGATACATCTTTATAAGCCCAGAAATAAAAGAGGAAATTATGGGTGTAATTATTCAGTGAAATAGAGAGCTGTCATCTTCGTTTGCATCTGTAAAATGAAGTTTAAATGAAATGAAGCAGTACGGAGACCCTCTGCCCAAGTATGCTGCAGATCTGAAATATGTTTTTATATTAACATTCATGATTTTTCACATAGATAACCACTAAAGTCATCTTAGTACTCTACTCTTTTTTTTTTTTTTTTTTTTTAGTACTCTACTCTTAACATTAAAATACGTAGATAACTTATGTGACATGAAATAAGGTTCTGCTGACAATTAGGAGTATTTATATATTGTGCTTGTGAATTTGACCTAAATATTTTATATTGATCCATACATATGTGTATATATGTGTGAATATATAGCTCATATATATGTATATATATATATATTCGTATATTTGAATACATAACATATATGTATATATACACACATGCACATACATGTATACACAGGTGTACCCTTTGCAGTTGAACTCTTATTTATAATGAGACAGAAAGAATTTTAGTAATACAATATATTGGAGGAATTCACTGGCTTCTAGCATATCACTCAGGAAGTTGATTAGGTTATTTCCTATTTTTATTGCTTCAGTTATCAGTAGGCAAAGGGAAGAAAAAAGTATTGGCATATTTTGTAATCCTGGATAATTAGAGACAATGAGCTCTCATGGCCCCTCCAAAATAAACACACTGACAAAACTCAAATTAGCCAGAAATTATTTATTTGATCATCTACATGTGAGGCTTTAAAAATTTAATGAAAAGATACAAAGTCAATTGAACTAAGCTTTCCAGATGGTTGGATCAACTTTGATCTCCTATTTTCTAATGGTTATATATGATTTTTAGGATTGCCACTCACACTGTGTTTGTATAAACTTTGTCATTTCAAACAGATGAACATTATTTTGGTACTTTGAGATCTTCTGTATTCATTTTTCATTCATCCGTTCATTTAATAAACTTTTATTAAATGCTATTGTCTTTTGTTTTTTAGTACTTGCAATTTTACTCAGGAAAAATTCTAAGCGATGTCAAGCCCACAAATTATAGCTTAGGCATGGAAATACATTATAAATCATCTCAAATTTTTCTCTTTCATTGAATAATTCCAGTTCTTTTCCCTTTTCATATGTCTCAGATTCAAGATGAGCATGTTCTTCTGGTATTAAATAGTTGAGTGAAATATATTGCCCCCAAACCTAAAGCTATCTGTCTTTATATCGAAATCGTTAATGTCAAACCTGAGACAGTTTTGAAGGTGAATGAAAGGACAGGACCTTTGAGCTTGATATTTGACATTTAAATACCATTTTGTGCCCTGTACATTGTGGGGATGCTTGATGAACACTAAGCAATAGTGATAATAAATAAAATGGATAATATGAATTGAGGTGAAGCTGTAACTGGAAACAATCTTACAGAGCTGCAACAGATACCAAAATCATTAAGGAGTAAAATCTGGTCTCTGTAAAAAAGGAAAATAATAATTAAAAAAAATAATAATAAGGGCACCAGGGTGGCTCAGTGGTTGAGCCTTTGGCTCAGGCCATGACTCCGGGGTCCCAGTATTGAGTTCCACGTTGGGCTCCCTGCAGGGAGCCTGCTTCTCCCTCTGCCTGTGTCTCTGCCTCTCTCTGTGTCTCCCATCAATAACTAAATAAAGTCTTTAAAAAAATAGGATAAGGGATCTAACTTAGATAAGAGAATTAGTAAGGGAAATCAGTGGTTATTTTTTCTGTATCTAACACCTGAAAAAGAAAACAGAGACAATAGAAAGAACATCCGATTTGGAGGAAGGAACACCAAATAACATGAATATTTTAGATCTGTGAAATTCCTTCTATCCTGTCACTACCAAAATTAGTTTATTGATATTTTCATGTTAGTTCTATATTAAGAGATCTATGAATGAAGTACAGCATTTCATTGGTGAATGTTTTAGATTTTTTAGTGAATGTGAACTTCCAAGCAGCTTTTTTGAAATTGGAAAATATAAATTTCAAATTAATGTTTTTATATATATTTACTGTCTTTAAAGTTAAATACAATAAAATTCACTCATCTTAATATACAGTTCTCTGAGGTCTGACACATATTTTGAGTCATGTGACCACTGTAGGAATCAAGATGCAGCACTGTTTTCCCCAGCTTTCAGAAATCTTCTTTTTCTTTTTCTTTTTCTTTTTTTTTTTTTTTAGCTCTCAGAATTCTTTTGTGTTCTCCTTCTGTCGTCAACCCCTCCCCTCAGCCCCTGGCAATTACTGGCCTGGTTTTTGGTCCTATCATTTTGCCTTTTCCAGAATGTCATGTAAATGGAATCCTAGCGTATGTGCAACTGGAGGGTGAGCATGGGACTTGTGTTTCAAGTGGTCAGGCAGTTTTGAAGAGCAGCACGTTGGGATGCTGCTAGGTTTGTTTGCCACACTTCCATGAACTTGGTTGGTAAGGGAACAGCAGGCCAATGGGTGCAGACAGTACCTTAGTCATGGTGTTGCAGGCAGCCTGAACTTTGCTTGAGTTCTCCTTCCACAAGTCATGAGGGGACACGATCCCTAGTTTCTTTTTTTTAAAGATTTTATGTATTTTTTTATGAGACACACAGAGAGAGGCAGAGACACAGGCAGAGGGAGAAGCAGGCTCCCCATGGGGAGCCTGATGTGGGACTTGATCCCGGGACTCCAGGGTCATGCCCTTGAGCCAAAGGGAGATGCTCAAGCACTGAGCCCCCCAGGTGCCCTATCCCTAGTTTCTAAGGCTGTCTGCTGTATAAACATTCTTGAAAAGATAGTTTGAAATGTGTGGAAATGCTATAGACGTACACCTCCCAACATAGCGTTGTGTAATATACAAAATTATGGGATCATCTTCTCTAGCTGTTTCCTCCTCAAGATGACTGCCATATCCTCTTATTTCCATACCTTCCAGCTATGAAGAAGGGATTTCTCTTGAGTTTCAGCTGTTTGACCTGCTGCGCAGTTCCACTTGACTAGGGTCATAGTTGGAGTAAAGGGCAAGAGAAAAGCAATAGAAGAAAATACCAGAATGTCCCCACAGCACTTTTGGAACTACTGAGTTGCCTTTCCCTGTTTCCTTTGGTGTGCTTCAGTGCTCCCCTCATTGCCACCACTGCAGGGTAGGTCTGTGACTGCAGCACTGTCAGGGGTAGATCTGCTGGGAAAGAAGGAAGAGGGAAAGAGAAGGGAAATTCTCTGCCCACTCTCTGGCTAACCAAGGCCTGCTTTCCTGGTTCCCTGGCCAGGAAGGCAGGGTTTCTTCAATTTTTTTTTTCTCTTTACTATTAGGCATTTGCTCTCTGAGTTCCTCTTTGGGTCAGAGTCAGGAGACAACAGAAGAATAACCAGCAAACTCATCCTTGCCATGAGTTTTTATACGTTTTTGCATCTCCTCCCCAGTCTGCCTGTCATTGTTAACTTTTCATTGTCCTCAGGTAATTGGTTCTGCGTTTTGTCCAGACTTCTGGTCGTAGGAGCAATAGCTGGTAATGGGATTTCTCTATCTTCTTTGATACCAGAAGTCCCGTGATACAGCTTAAGTCATTTGTGTACATTTTATTTTGGAAAAGGTTTTGGAGAATTCTTTGTAGGTTCTTTTTTTGTTGTTCTTTTTATCATACATAAATTACTGCGAATATGAAAAAAACACAGAGAATGAAATTGTAAATACCCATATCTAAAATCATTTTAATTTTTTCCCCAACATTTTACCATACTTAAATTTTTTTTAGAAATAAGAATTGAAACAATTCAATAAACTTGAAGCCCACCTTGAATCTATTTACTTTTCAACCCCTAGTGCTATTTACTCCCCTGATTTATCTTTCCTTATATTTTTAAACTGTGGCCATACTATGCTATTTGTACTATCCATAAGCATTATTTGTTTTTAATGTTTTGCAGTTATTGCATGTTTTTAAGATATTACAAATGGGGGACGCCTGGGTAGCTCAGCGGTTGAGCATCTGCTTTCGGCTCAGGGCTTGATCCCGCAGTCCCAGGGTTCGAGTCCTGCATACGGCCTCGCTGCATGGAGCCTGCTTCTCCCTCTGCTTCTGTCTCTGCCTCTCTCTGTGTATCTCATGAATAAATGAAATCTTTAAGATATTACAAATGTTTGTCATTCTGCAACTTACTTTTTGTACTTAATATTTAAAAATTTTGTTTGCTCCTATTAATAGGGAAGTTCTGATTTAAAAATCAGTTTTTAAATCAGTTTTTAAATTTTATGGGTATTACACACTCCATACATTTTCCTGTTAATGAATATTTAAAAATTTTGCTTCTAGTTTTCACTAACACAAACAATCCGTAGAGAACATCCTAGTATAGGTATGATATGTGTCTCTCTTATTTCTCTTATTACCTGAAAGTAGAGGAGCAAGATGAAAGGGTATGCACATCTTGAATTTAGTTAGACGTTGCCCAAGTTGTTTCCCACTGTGTTTGTGTGTCGATTTATCCTCCCATCAATAGGGTGAAAAAAAATCCCATTTCTTTACATCTAGTAATACTGTGCTTACAATTTTTGCTATTCTGATAGATGATAGTTTCACTTGTATCCCCTGATAATTAGAGACCCTTCTGGCTTCCACCTCTATGAATTGTATTTTTTGCTGTTTTAAGCAGGGATCCTGGATCTGTTTTTAGTCCCTTTTACTAAGTAAGAGGAAAGCCTATAATTAAAATTATCTAATTCTCGACACATAAAAAAGAAACACACCAAGCCTGTAGCATCAGCTGTACTTAATGCTTTGTGTCTTTGTTTTTTGAAAATATTTTGTTTCTGAGTCCTGGACAGCCTTTTCGATTAATTCTTTTTATATTTTATCCATCATTACTATGTGTTTGAGGCAGGGATAAGGTTTTAAAGTATAGATCCACTATTTCTTCTTAACTTTTTGTTTTAATAAATGAATGATTGTATTAAAATATAAAACTTTCATATATCAAAGGGCAAATAAGTACATTATTTGCAGCAGATATGGCAGGCATTAATTATTTAACAGATAGAGTGCATATATTTTAAGAAAAACAAATTTACTCTCTTGCAGAAAAACGGGCAAATTCATGAAGGAAAAACAATACATGAAAAAAAATTTAACCTAAGCATTCAAAGAAATATAAATGAAAAAGTAATTATGCTCTATCTTTTCCTAACAAATTGACAAATATTGGAAAACAATAAATGCTGATTAAGGTCTGAGCTCTCTGCTGATGAAATGTAAATTGCTGCAACTTTTCTGTCTGGTAACTAGGCTCTAGGTAGCAAGTGCTGTGCTGTGCAATACTAAATAGCCGCTAGCCAAATGGGCTATTTAAGTTCAGTATTTATTTCCTCAGTCTCATTTAACACATTTCATGTGCTCAATGAACACACTGGGCCAGGGGCTACATACTGGACACAGCAGATAAAGCATTTCCATAATCACAGAATATTTTATTGAATATCACTCATCAGGGATTCAAAAGAATCATATCCTTTTCCCAATAACCCTACTTCTAGGAATATATTCTAAAGAAATATTACAAGTTTAGGGATTATCACAAAGCATTGAAAACAATAGTAAAGATTTAGAAATAATCCAAATGTCTGCAAAAAGGTACAGATAAATGATTATAAATTCATATAATAAAATGTTATGCAGCCTATTAGATGTGTTTTTGTATTGATGTTATGGTAATATGCTCATAATATGTTCTTAACTGAACAAACAGGCTCCAAGATATTTACGGCATTCAGTATAAATTTTCTTTAAAATGTTTTAAAATTTCTGTTACAAAGCATGGTAGTGTTGGCAGTTTCTCTTGCAATATTTTCTATCACACACACACACGCACACACACAGACACACACATACACATTACTTTTATAGTCCCAAAAAATAAAAAAAGTACATGGTTTCAGTATCTGTGTGGTTTGAACCCCCGAAGCAATGAGTAATTATGACCATTTTAGGTGGTTACTATCTTTTGAAATTTAGTGTTGTTGGCATGTTCATATCCTGAAGTATCATATTACATATGTATAAGTGATGTCTGTGTGTGTGTGTGTGTGTGTGTGTAAAGTACTGATAGAAAAAAATTCAACTCAGATGGCCTAAATGAAGAGTTTTTTAAAATAAAAGGAGCTACTAATAGAATCACGGGCAGGATTAAGGGAGCAAACTAGGGGTGGTTAGTTGTGGAGAAACTCAACACAGTAAGAAGCTGTTACTATCCATAGGAATAAAGGGATGAGGGGCAGAAATAGCTTTGCCAGAGCACAGTGTGTGCTGGAACTCTATCTACACCAGGCTTCCCAGCAGAAGTTTTAATCATGAAGAGATGCAGCAAGTGCTGAAAACACAGCACCAAATGAAGAGTACAAGTATACCTTGTTTTTTTTTGTGCTTCGCAGATACTGCATTTTTTACAAATTGAAGGTTTGTAGCAATCCTGCATCAAAGAAGTCTTTTGGTGCCATTTTTTTTTCAATAGCATTTGCTCATTTCATGTCTCCACATCACATTTTGGTAATTTCTGCAATATTTGAAATTTTTCATTATTATATTTGTCATGATCTGTAATCAGTGATCTTGACTCGCTAAAGGAGCAGATGATTATCAGCGTTTGTACCAGGAAAGCATTTTTTAATTGAGGTATGTACATTGTTTTTTTTTAGACATACTGCTATTACTTACTAGGCTACAGTATAGTGTAAACACAAGTTTTATATGCACTGGGGAACCAAAAAATTAGTTTGACTTCCTTTATTGTGGTATTCACTCAATTACGGCAGTCTGGAACAGAACGTAATATACATATATCATGGAAAATAAAGTAATTTTGATGTGTATATGGCGAAAAGCTCTTCTCTACCTCACCCCACTGAGTTCAGATCATTAAAGAAATATATTGATTCTGCGAGCAAGTTTGTAGAGGAAAAGCTTTGGTAAAAATCGTCTGCAATTCTTTCTCTTAAAAGTTAAACTTTGGTATTGAATACAATTAAAACACTATGGAATCTACTTTATATACTATGCTATGCTAAACAAATGCCATTATTATTGGAAAAGATCTAGTGTACAGTTTTTTACAGGTTATTTGAAAAAATGAGAAGTAATCTTTAACTTTACTTCATCTAGGATTTATTTTTTTTAAAGATTTTACTTATATGAGAGAGACAGAGATAACAGAGAACACGAGTGGGGAGGAGTGAGAGAAGCAGGATCCCATTATGTAGGGAGCCTCTTGTGGGGTTCAACCCCAGAACCCCGGGGTCATAACTTGAGCCAAAGGCAGACGCTTAACCTACTGAGCCAGGTACCCGTCATTTAGGATTTAAAAGCAGGATTTAGGATTTAAAGAGCAGTTTTAATTACACGGTATATTGATATTTGTTAAATGGGATCTTAAAATAATAGTTTACATTCTAAAATACATAAGGTTGTAATATATTAGTATAGGGTCCTGTTGTTTTGGGGCCAAAAATAGTATAAGACAGCAGTCTTTGTAGCATGATTTTGAAATGGCACTTTACATTGTTTCAGTCATCTGTTTGGAGGGATAATTTATATGCAGATAAATAGAAATCCTTTTAGCCAACATTCTAATAAATTTAGCTAGACCGATGCATATAGTTGCATAATCAACACAACAATCAAGTTATAGAATAGTTCCATCACCCTCCAGAACTCTTCTGTGCCCCTCTGTTGTCAACCCAGCTCTTTGAAACAAATCAAGAATGTCATGAAAAACGAATCATATAGCATGTATCCTTTTGAGTTTGACTTATTTCATTGAGCAAAGTGCAACTGAGATCCAGATTGTTTCATGGATAACTAATTTTCTTCTTTTTATTGCTGAGTAGCAGTCTATTGTGTGGCTGTACCACAGTCTGTTTATTCCCCAGTTGAAAGATGTTTCCAGTTTTTGACAATTTTGAAGATAACTGCAAATGCTCAAGTACAGGTTTTTGTGTGAACTTTTCTTTTTTTCTTCTCTTGAGTGTATTCCTAGGAATGGGACTGGTGGTTTGTTCAGTAAATGTGTATTTATAAGAAACTGCCAAACTGTTTTCCAAAATGGCTATAGCATTTTGCAATCCCTGCAATAGTACATGAGCATTCTAGTCACTCATTCTTGTCAGTTTTTTAAAGAGTAAATCAATTACCACTAGCCATTCTCATACGTATGTAAAGGTATCTCATTGGTGTTTAATTTGCATTTCCTTAATGCTAATGATGTTGAGCATCATTTCATGTGTTTGCCATCCATATATCATTTTTGTTGGGTGTTTTACTTTTGACAACCACAGAAGAGAGAAAACAGGGAATTAAAAGGACAATCCTATACTCATGGAGGAAATAACGTGTTCTGCCCCCCACCTTTTTTAAAGTAGGCTCCACACCCAGGGTAGAGTCCAACGCAGAGCTTGAACTCACAACCCTGAGATCAGGAGGTGGACACTTAACTGACTAAGCCAACCTGCCCCAAGTGTGCCCCCTTTTTAACATTACCTTATGAAGTTTATTAATACATGAGATTTATTTTTAAAATACTGTCCTTATTGTCTATTTAAATGAGAAAATGGCCATTCTTCTCCCTGACTAACTCTTACCAATACAGATATTCACCATGTTGTTTGAAATAATAGTTCTCACATCTTTTTGATTCTTCTCCCCATTTCCACAGCTGTTTCCATAGGTCACCAGTTTTTTTCCCCCAGTTCTTAAGCTATTTTCTGTTCCTCCCATCTTAGCAGGTGATCTTGCTTCTTTTACTAAGAACCTGGATAAGTAAGAAACTCTGGTGTACTCTCAACGATTATTTTCACCTGTCCTAACCTCCATCTTTTTCTCATCCCAACTCTTATCAACTCTCCTCCCTGGCTGATTTTTTATTTTTCTCTGGTTAACTCATTGTTATGGACTGCACATTTGTGTCTCCCACAAAATCCATATGTTGAAACCCTAAGCCTTATGGATGGTATTAAAGAAGTGGGGCCGTCAGGAGGTAATTAGGTTTAAATGAGGTTATGAGGAGAGAGCCTCCAAATGAGGTTAGCGTTCTTATAAAGGGAGAAAGAGACGCACACTCTCTTCTCTGCCCTGTGACGATGCAGCAAGAAAGTGTTCCCCCCATTGTGTCTGCCAGTGGCTTGATCTTTGACTTCTGGCCTGCGGAACTGTGAGATGTAAATATTTATTGGTTAAGCCTCCTAGTCTATGGTATATTGTTGTGGCAGCTGAACTAAGACACTCCTCAAGCTAATGCCAGGTCTTCTCATCTCCCTTAGGAGGAGTTTGGCGTTTGATCTATTAATTTTCTCTGTTTTTAAAAAATATTTTTCTTGTCCCCTTACAGTCTTTTTTCTCAACCACTCCATCCTAATCATAATAATAGCCAAAGCTTTCATTCAACTAGTCTCTTGTAGTCTTTGATAACAACTCATGTCTTTATAAAGTCACTTATAAGAATAACCTGTCTTACCACGTTGATTTTTCTCATCAGTGACTCATTTGAAACCCATGGAACAAGACTTCTTCCCTGACCACTGTACTGAAATTGAATGCAAGTCTCCATGATGACTTCCCTTTACTGGCCTTAGTAAACTTCTTAGGTCTCAGCCCACATGAAACCTGTGCTACTTTTTGAAAATTCTTATTACTCTTTATGGGAACTCTCCTCTGCCTTTGCTTTTTGCTTTTTCTAGTATACAGTACTCTGTTGGTTCTTGTTTCTGTTATTTACTGCTATATAATACACTACCTTGAAACTTAGCGTCTTAAAACAGTGTTTCATGATTTGTGATTCTGTGGGTTGCCTGAGAAGTCCTGCGGACTTAGCCTGGCCCCTTGCTTGTGCTTACACTCAGCTGGCAGGTTAAGGGGCAGGCTCTGCTGAGGCAGCGTAAAAGGCTGGTCTTTCATCCCAGGCTTCTTCACACCCTCGTGATCTCAGGGTAGTGTTCCTCGATGGTGAAGATGGAAACATCAAGGTTTCTTGAGGTCTGGACTTGGTCATTGGCCAGCAGTCTATTGTGACATTAAGCAACATGGCAAGCAAAGATTCAAAGTGAGGAAGAGACTCCGTGTTGGACGGGAGGAAGAGGAAAGTCACATTTCACAATCTACCACCATTCTTACCTTTTGAAAACCTACTTTCAGTCTTTTCTTAGATTCTCCTTTTCTATCCCTCATGATGTGTGTTAGGCTGCCATTCTCCTACCAGTTCTATAAGCTTTCATCCCATGGTGATTGTCTCCGAGGATCACCACCTGGATCGGGTGTCCCAAAATAAAATAGAAGAGAACCACACCATGATGGCTTTTCATGATTTATTTCTTGATCCATGAGCCATGGAACTATCATCTGCTCAGTTATGCAAACTAGATTTCTGGAGTAGTGTCCCTTCTCTCCCATACCTAGTAGCTCACTAGTTGTGCTGACTATAAATCTTAAATGTCAGCCTGCTCTTCTTCTGGTGAAGCCATTATTCAGGTTTCTATTGTTCTCTTTACTTGGCTATTATTTTTGTAATTTTGAGTTTTGAACATTTTTTAGCACAATAAAATTCATTTATAAAGAGAATATGCATATGCAAAAATAGGAAAGAAGTTTATCATTCTCTTCTGTTTTTGGCATTTAGTTCATAATGCTAATGTAAGACATTATTGTATTTATTGTGAAAATGCCTGTGATTGTGAGCTTCTTGAATGTAGAAATCCTACAGTAATGTAGGCTTGCTAAAAATGCCTAACAAATTAGTAAAGATAATGATAACACCAAAAATAATGGATCCAGAGATCAATAAAACTCAGCTGGGTTCGTGATTAAATGTAGAGAGAATGCTTGTGGAGAATTGGGGAATTGCTTATTGGCTTTTCTTAGCAGGGGTAACAACATTGTCTCTTGTTGATTGGCAGGTTTGAGCTGTGGCAATTAAAATTTCATTTGCTTACTTTAAGGCTAGACCTGAAACCCTACTGATTGAGTTTGTTTTAAGAGGTACTTAAAGTCCCATCGTCTGCTTTTTGATTCATTTGTTTCAAAGTAAGAGGTTTTATTTTTAAAACAATGGCTTTTCTTTAGGTAATGTGATTGCCAGAAAGTCTTTCCAAAGGTTGCACCTTTGTTGTGTTAATGTGATGGTGCCATATCAGTAGTACAGGTAGGACTTGATCCTGGAGAGGTTTGTTCAAAGAGATACTTTTGTCTTGATAGGACATTGAATGGATAGAGATATACATGGTAATAAATGCCAAATACAATTTAAATTATGAAGTGTTGCTCCCCCCCCCCCACCTTTTCTAAAGGAAAAGACTGCATACTTAACTCACTGATGATTCACATAGCTGAAAGTGGGAAGTGGAATTATCTGTTGGAATTGGTGATGATGGAGTCTTAAATGCATTTTCTGATTTTAGTGTTGCCTTTGTTTTTAAAGTAATTTTTAATATCTTTTTAATATATATATTTTTAAGATTTTATTTATTTATTCATGAGAGACACAGAGAGAGAGCGAGAGCGAGAGGCAGACACTGGCAGAGGGAGGAGCAGGCTCCATGCAGGGAGCCTGACACCGAACTCGATCCTGGGACTCCAGGATCACACCCTGGGCAAAAGGCAGCGCTAAACCGCTGAATCACCCGGGCTGCTCTTAATGTTGTTTTTTTTAAAGATCATTTTGTTTTAAATGTCTCTGTAGCTCTTAATGTGAAAGTATGGTATTTGTGTCTCCAGAAGTAATATCCATCTCAATCTAGTTATAGGAAAAAGTTGCTCTTGTTTTTGACAGTTACATGGATCTTGACTCTTGTGTATATATGATTTCATAAGCTCCTTCTAACACAGCAATACAGCATTTTTATCAAAACAACATCTGCTAGACCCTTTGCAGTCATCACAGTGGTATCATCATCATTTTCATTTATAAGATTTGCTGTTCAAGGCTTTTAACAACTGCTATCTCAGTTTCCTTTGTAGTAAAACTTGAAATATCAGTTCTTGGCATCAAATAAGTTTTTCTTTTAAAATTGATGTTCGGATAAATTTAAAAAGGTTAAGATGGTTATGGGGCGGCAAATTCTTGACTTTTAAAAAAAATCCTATTCCTTCCATCATCTATGCAATATTAATTGAATGCCCATTATGTGACAGCTTCTTGACAAACTCCGAAGCTACAATGATGACAGAGACGTAGTCTCTGCCCTCAAAGAGCTACCAGTCTGATCAGGGAGCCTGACAAGTAAACAGATAATTATGATACAAGGTGATAGGTGAATAATGCAAGCATTTTAACAGACAACTGGGAGAAGCATTTGATATTGTAACATGGTAATTCAAATTGAAGTAGGATCATGAACAAAACTACATTTTTGAGCAGAAATGTGGTTTTCTTACTGTAAATCGAGCCACTTTTTTACTATCTACTGTTATGTCTGTGACTTACCTTTGGTGTCTTCAAGGGCCCCTGAATTCAGGAGAGGAGTATTTGCAGTTCCTTCACTCCTCTTGGAAGTGAGTCACATTTAGTTGAAGGATCACTGTACATGGACAAAGAATTAAGACACAGTAAGCTGAGAAAGCCCTGTTCTAGGCAACCTTTTCCTCTAAGGCCTGGGTTGTCCACCTTTTGAAAAGGCCAGAGAATACAATTACATGTTTCTGCATATCCCTATCTATATTTGTTTCACAAGCTCTTTGCACACCAGAGCTGCTTGGATAGGAGAGTGCATAATAGATTGTTAATTTTGGACCACTTAATTAATCCATTTCAATTCTGTAGACTGATACTAAGCTGCTGGAGGAACAGCTTCCAAGTAGCTAAACTTTTTGCTAATTAAAAATTTCATTGTGTAACAACCATTCTGTTTAGACTTGGGCTGAGAAGGAATAACTACAAAATGAACCAGTGCTAAAAGGAAAGGTGAAGTTGCAAGCGGAGTATGTGGGACACTGTTTTCACTTTAACCAAAGAAACTTCGGTCCATATGCCTGTAAACGTGTTTGGTGTGTCTGATTTTTGTCAGACCAACTTTTTGTTGATCTTTGATAAAAGAGTAATCATGAATATAAATCAGACG
The DNA here is from genome assembly GCF_048164855.1 of Canis lupus baileyi. NCBI lineage: Eukaryota > Metazoa > Chordata > Mammalia > Carnivora > Canidae > Canis > Canis lupus. The sequence continues at coordinate 4,156,323 of NC_132839.1, read as the reverse complement.
CCTTACTTTTAGATCATATCTTTTGAAACAAAAAGCTGTTATTGAGAAACAATACTCAAAGTGTAAAGTGTCTATATAGTCAGTGTTTAGAACCTAAAACTATCCTTTATTTGAGAACTGTATATATTTTCCTTAAGCTTATTCTAGACTTACACCATGTGTCTGACTTTGTTTCCCTATCTGACTTCCCATTTCATATGTTGAAACCCTAACTCAGAATGTGTCTCTGAGCTACTTAAGTTTAACTGAGGTCCTAAAAGTAGGATCCTAACCCAACAGGATGGGAATCTTAAAAGAGGAGACAGGGAGAGACAGTTCAATCTCCACATACATGCGTCTAGAAAAGGCTGTGTGAGGACACAGGGCTGCTTTCTGCAAGCCAGGAAGAGAGCTCCCACCAGGAACCCAAGTGGCTGGTATCTTGATCTTGGACTTTCCAGCCTCCAGAACTATGAGAAGATAAATTTGTTGTTTATCTACATAAACCATCTATGCCCTGGTATTTTGTTATGGCAGCCTGAGTGGACTAATATACATTGTAATAATCATGCTGTTTTTTTCCCCTGTATTTCTTATTTGAATTGTTTTGGATTGTTCGAAGCAAAACGTTGGCTATGTCTTCAATTCATGATTGTTAAGATAACACGGAAGGGACATAAGATTTTTATGCTCATAAGTATTATACATTAACGCATATTCTGTTATTTTTGAACTCTTTGAAATATCGTAAGAAAAGAGAATTTTTGCATCATATGGATGGAATTTTTTTTTACTAAAATATAATAGATGTATAACATGGTGCAAATTAAGGTATACAGTGCATTGCTTTGATATATTTATATATTGCAGTATAGTTATATATTGCAGTGTAAGTTAACCACTGTGAGGTAATAACTCATTACGGTTTTGATTTGCATTTCTCTGATAATTAGGGATGTTGCACTATGTCATGGATTTTCAGCCATATGGATGTCTTTTCAGAAAAAATGTCTATTTAGTTCCTCTGCCCACTTAAAAAATTGTTTTGTTTTGTCATTGAGCTGTAGGATTTCTTTATATGTTTAGATATTAACCCCTTGTCTGTTACATGGTTTGCAAATGTTTTCTCCTATTTCATAGGTTGTCTTTGTGTGTATGTACAGAAACGTTTAAGTTTGGTGTAGTCCCACTTGTTGATTTTTGATTTTGTTGCTTGTGCTTTACATGTCAAATCTAAGAAGTCAGGTTATCCACAGGAATTTTCTATACTGACTGGAAAGAATAATGATCATTAAAGTTACTAGTTTTACTTTATCTTGCCCATTTAAAAAGAGATTTGTTTTCATATTCATCATATAAATATTTGGAACTGATGAAACAATCAATTTAATATGGCTTTAATATAGATTTAAAATAATATCATTGGGGGTAGTACATGTAGAGGACTTCAAATAAACGAGAATTTTATACCCCTTTTAAAGGGTAGTGAAGAACACAGGCTTTACTATGAAATTCTTGATCTCCTATGGTAAAGATGTATAGAATGGGTAAATTACTTTATCAATCTAAATTTCAGAGTTTTTTTTTAAATCTGTAAACTGGACTTAAAATTACGTAGTAGACTAAAATGGAAACTTACATATATAAAATCATATGAATCATATGCATGGAAACATTACAGTGTCTGGCACAGTATAATCTTTTAAAATGTCATGGTTATAATTCCCATTTTTAAGGATTCAGTGTGTTCTTTAAAGAAAATAACTTTTAGAAAGGACTCAAGCTGTAGACTTGCATTTTCCCTATGTTGTTTTCTGAATAAGTATCTTTTCCTAGCCTTTGACTGGACAAATAATTGGCAAAAATGCAAAACCAGAATATTTGAAAGCTTGATTGCTAGTTTGAGTAATACAGCTATTAACCACATGACTTTGACAAGCCTCTCGTCTTAACTCAAAAGACGAATTGTCAGAGCTAATTCATGCAGATCATCGCTAATACAACACCAAACTATTAAAATAATTTAAAGGATAGAAGCAGAAACCACACAAATTAGTATGTATTAAGAGTCTTGAATTCCATCTTCTGTAGCTTCAAAAAGTGTTCCTTTGCATTTAGGTTTTGCTATTGGATTAACAGATAAGCTTCAGACAATGTATGCCAGTTGATTTGGGGACTTTTCATTCTGTGGCTCATTAATTTCATAGAAAAGCTCTTTTATGTGCCTATTTCCTTTTCTCCATCTAGCCTTGCCCTCATACATCCTGAAATTACAGGTTTATTTTTAATGAACAATCTGGAAGACCAGTTATATCCTGCTAAAATATTATACAAATTGGAGAAAGTTACCAGGGAAGACCTAAGTAAAGGCCAAACTATTATGAGTTAGTAATGTCATAAGGGGATTGTAGAGTGGCAGCATCAACATCACCTGGGAACTTTTTAGAAATGCAAATTCTTGGGCCCACTGCCAGACCTACTAAATCAGAGATGGTGGGAGCCATCAATCTTGTTTTACAAAGTGCTCCAGATGATGCAGGCTAACTTTTGAAAAATACTCTTATAACTTTACAAGGAGGTCTGATGGATGCCATTCATTTCTTCTGGAATCCCAGAGAAGAAGTAAGTCATAAGCATACTTCTGTAGAGTATTAAGACCAATCTCAATACTGATGATAATGATACAAGCTTATTGTCAGGATTATCTTGGAGATATGTTGCACACCTGAAACTAAGGTAACCTTTAATCTGTATGTCAACCTTACTTCAATTAATTAAAGATCATTTTAGGGGGAAAAATTTAACAGTGTGGCATCTTCCTAGAAATTAAATTTTTAAATTTTTTTTTAAGATTTTATTTATTTATTCATTAGAGAGACAGAGAGAGGCAGACAGCACAGGCAGAGGGAGAAGCTTGCTCCACGCAGGGAGCCCGACAAGGGACTCCATCCTAGGATTCCAGAATTACACCCTGGGCCGAAGGCAGACGCTAAACCACGAAGCCACCCAGGCTAATTCTTCTAATTCTTTTAGAATTAGCTTCCTTTGGAATTGCCTTCTGAAAAGGGTAACTTATCAAGTGACAAAATGGATCTTATTCCTTTGCAGTCCAGTTTTTTTTGGCCAAGGTTGACTAGCACATCTACCAGTTCTGGCTGTTAGTGATTGACCCTGTGTGAATATCTGATCTTGCAAATGTTCTTAATTTCTGAAGGCAGTTTTTATTTTTTTTTTTAATTTTTATTTTTTTTAACTTCTATTTATTTATGATAGTCACAGAGAGAGAGAGAGACAGAGAGACAGAGAGACAGAGACACAGGCAGAGGGAGAAGCAGGCTCCATGCACTGGGAGCCCGATGTGGGATTCGATCCTGGGTCTCCAGGATCGCGCCCTGGGCCAAAGGCAGGCGCCAAACCGCTGCGCCACCCAGGGATCCCCTGAAGGCAGTTTTTAAAAAGGATTTCCAAAGTTGTTTGGTGAAATAAGATTACTTTGAAACCGTGCTTAAATAATACTACTTTATAGCCATATATAATAAAGCATAAATTTGATAGTGTTTCTGGTCTCAGTTGTAGAAATAAGTTCAAAATTCCTATATATAAATCTATATAAAAATCTATATATATAAATCTATATATATATATATCTATATATATATAAATCTATATATAAATCTATATATAAAGACCAGCTTAAAAGAGAAATGAGCCAACATTCTTCAGTATTTGTTATATAACAAGGAAATCATCAGGGCACCTCAGTGGCTCAGTGGTTGAATGTCTGCCTTTGGCTCAGGTCCTGATCCTGGCATCCCAGGATTGAGTCCCACATTGGGCTCCCTCTGGGGAGCCTGCTTCTCCCTCTGCTTGTGTCTCTTCCTCTCTCTCACTCCGTGTGTCTCTCATGAATGAATAAATAAAACCTTTTTTAAAAATAGAGAAATAATCTATCAAATGACTAATTTGAGGACTAAGGGGAGAAAAAATAAGTTTTATAAATATTATAATTTCTTTCATGACTTGGAGGAGATTTTGGGTTATTAAAGTGGGCTTGCTGAAAATCATTCCAGGATAGAGAACTTGACCTATGAGAAATATTGTTTTATTCAGTTATACCTTTGTGGATTTGGGGGTCAGAATTTGTTCTCTTGTTCTGCTTTATTTGTGTTTGTGCCACCAGAAGTTTCAAAGTAGAAATAGGATTCTGGCTTTCATAGAGTATATAAAGATATCTCAGAGTTGGTTTTCAGCCACTTTGCCAAACAAGAAGCCTTTTTACTGGAACTAATTCCTTTTGATTATCTGAATAGTTGAGTATTGTGGTGCACTATAATTGGCTCAAGAGTTTTGGTATTTCCTTCCTTCCTTAGAAACCCATGGTTTGGTATTAAAATATGTTAAGAAGATCCTCTTTGATTTGATACTATAAATGAAATTGAAGGTTTTATTACCTTCAAAGTATAAAGACCAGCATGTTATTGGGATACCTGTAACTGGGAGTTAAGGAACCATTTGACTTTTATTCTTTTTTAAAGGCAAGTCATTCTAAGTGTGTTTGCGTCACATAATAAGAATAATTTCAATGTCACTGTGTAACACATGTCTTATTACACATGCCAGAATTTCACTGCATGATCAGATTCAGAGACCAATGACTCAGATTTTTAGCAGATATGTAAGAGCATTGTAAAATTTAAATTTTGACTAAGTGTATGTCTTTTAGGTTTTCTTGGACCTGACTAGGAGTGATGTCAGGGACTGTGATATCGGATTCTGTGCTGTGGAATCCTACTGGATCTCTTAATCTTGAAATCTAGAAATTCATAGTCAGATAAAGTTTGTCCTAGGAGATGCAATTTGATACAAAATACATAATACAGTAGTTTATATACATAATTATCAAGTAAATAAAATTCCAACTGACAAATGGAATTGGCTTTCATTTTTAGTAGTCTAACATTTGCTAAGTTCTGATTTGCTAGAAGCAGATTTTCAATATGCTAAATATAGAATCTACTAGAATATTTTCTTCTAAACCTAAGTTTTCTTATTGCCTAATTCTTAACTACTAGCCTTTAGTTCAAAGTGAAAGATTCTCAGTATTTATCTTACTATTTTATGAAACCACTAAAACTTTTGGATAAACAAATGTATATCCCATGTGATAAAGTAGACTGGTTGTATTTTCATGTTATGTCACTGTAAGAAGTAGGACTCATTAGGTGTTTATTAAATACCTACCATGTGTGTATCAGACATTGCAGGATAGGCAAAGCCCCTATGAGTGTGCAGCTTATCTTTTAGAGGGAGGAGATACAGAAAAGGAAAAAAAAAAAAAACGTTGAGATAATCATAGAAAATTAAGTGAAATGGTGAAGTGGTGATGTCTTTAGACCCAAAGGAGTTCACACAGCTCCCACTGTGACCTTATCTGGCACTTCACCAGTTGCACTCTGCCTGTAGTTGAGGTGTTTGTAGACCCTGGCATATATGTCCACGTGTAGTTTGAACATTCCCTTCAGAGTCTCTGAGACTTGAGGTTCCTTGTCCCTGCAACCCTCAGTCTGCCTCCATGGCCAGCCCAGACCTCTGACTCAGGTCTATTTTCTCAGGGTGGACTACCTAAGAGTGTCTAATGAGTGGTTGTTCACAGGCTCTACAGATGCAGCTTGGATGTAGAGGATGGAGTTCATGTAGGCATATACATGAGAGGCTCCTTGAATGTTATGGGATCATGAATGGGAAGAGAAAAGGGCAGGCTAGGAGCATGAGGCCTGGAGCAGACTCTCATTGTGCTGTCATGTTCTAGTGCAGATCCCTGCAGAAGTGAATATTTGACGTTCCAGGTTGTTAGGGAGTTATCTTTGTCCAAGTACAAATACAACTTTATCAAGTTTATCAAATACAGATTTATCCAGTTGAACTTGATAAATCATTCTGCATGTTTAGATATGTGATAATAGGCCCCACAAATCTTAGTAATCTAATGTATAAATAGAGTACTACCTTTGGAAGTCCGTTTTGGATAGGATGGTCAAGTAAAGTTTCTCTGAGGAGGTAAAATTTGAGTCAAAGACCTGGAGCATAAAAATGGGTCACCTATGAAAGAACTTACAGAAGTAAGTTCCAGGTAAAGTGACTTTGTAGTACAAATGTACAGAGGTTCAAAATCAACGATAACCAAAGGCTCAGTCTGTATAAAGAACAAAAAGAGACCCTTGAAGGAGAGAATGGAATGAGAATACAGATCTGTAGGAACAAGATCATGCCTCAGTATGCTGTTGAAAAGAGTTTGCATTTAATCTAAGACCAATGAGACACTATTGGAGGATTTTAACAAGAGGAATGACAGGTTCTTAATCGCATTAAAAATCACTTAAAACTCTCCTCATGCACTCAGAGTATACGTGAGGGGGAGATAGAATAAAGAAATCAAGTTAAGACTTTTATAGTGGTCCAGGGGAGAAATAATGTTTGCTTGGTTTTGAGTAGTGTGAGCAGAGATGAACAGAAAATAGATGTGTCGTTATCTGTTGAAAGTAAATCCAACGTTTCCTGATGGATTGTATATGGGGAATGAGGCAAAGAAAAGACTTAAGAATGACTCTCAAGATTTTTGGTTTGAGAAACTGGATGAATAGTAGTTACTGAAATGGAGAATTCTCTGAGAGGAACGTATTTCTGGGTGGAGATATAGGAGTAGAGTGTTCTATTATGAAAATGATTACTTTAAGATACTGTTAGACATTCAAATAAAGACATCAGTAGGTAATCATTAGCCAAGTCTGGAACTCAAGGGTTAAAAATGGACCCTGTTTCTTGAACATACTACCCTCTTCCCACATCTTGGAGCCTTTGTTCCAGCTCTCACTTCTATCTGGTATAATCTCTTCTGGTGTCTTCACCTGGTGTCAGTCTTTGCCTAAATGTCAGCTATCTAAGTGGTTACCTACACTTTTATTCTCTGTCTCAGTATTTGTGTTGTGTGTCTTTTTTTGTGTGTGATTTTCAAACTTTTTAAAAAATTTTTTCCTATGCTCAAGGAGCTTTGCTCCTTTCACCTTCTTCAGCCAATGTCTATCACAGTGCCTGAATAGATATTCAATAAATACTTGTTGAAATTTGGGAGAAAGGAATCATTCGAGCAGGATCCTATTTCCTAAAAAGGAAAGGCAAGGTGCTTGGGGTAGATTGCTGTGAGAGATGATGGACTCTTCTCCTGCCAAAGGTTTGAGGGTTAATGAGTAAGAAGGATGCTTGATGTTCAGTAAGCACTTATTGTATATTAGGTACTTTGCTGAGCACCTTATAAAGATTTCACTTAATAATTGGAACCGCCATATATGGCAACAACTATTTTTATCTTAATTTTGCAGATAAGGAAACTGAGGCTCAAAGAGGCAAAGTTGGTGAAAATTGCACAGCTATATTTAAAGGCCAAGCAGCTTGACTCCATAGCATCCCTCTTAACCATTAGGTAGCACAGAAGGCTCACGCCATGCCACGTTGCCAAGGATCTTTCTGTTTCCTTAGCCATCGGAGATACTGAGGAAGATTCAGTGCCACTCAGTAGCTTTTTGCCAGTGTCAGGTTCCAGAGATAAATCCACTCCCCTACCAAAGGACCATCCAGTGTATACCTTGAGGAAAGACAATTGTCATTTCCTGTATACCTCTTTCTTAGGAGGTCGCCACCACACATGTAGGGTGGAGAGAGGTCCATAGGAGCAAGCCCCTGACTTGCTTCAACTCAAAGACATGTCTCTTCCTTTCCGCTTAGCCACTGGGAAGAAAGCCAAATCCACCTGATACAGACCTCATCTTCCTGTCAAAGGAATTTGGAAGGTTTCCCTCCTCTTCTATTTTTTGGAGTAGTCTGAGAAGAATCGATATTAACCCCTTTTTTAAATGCTTGATAGAATCATTTCCGATGCCATGTGGTCCTAGACTTTTGTTGGTTAGGAGAGTTTTTTTGATTATCGATTCAATGTCCTTATTAATGACAGTTTTATTCAAATTTTGTATTTCTTCCTGGTACAGGAAATTCCTAGTATGTTTCTAGGAATTTATGTTTCTTCGAGGTTGTCTAATTTTCTGGCATATAATCATGCATACTATTACAATTCTTTGTATTTATGTGGTGTTGGTTGTTATTTGTCCTCCTTCATTTCTTTGAATCCTTTTTTTTTTTTTTTTGTTAATGAGTCTGACAGAGACTTTATCTACTTAATGGCCAAAGTGTAAGTAGGGAAGAGCAAGGATAGATGCTAAACTAAAAAAAAAAAAAGGCTAGAAGTCTCGTCTTTTTTGCTCTCTAAAAATAAAGATACTCTCTAGTTTCCCTTCTTCTATTCTCACTGGGTAATAAATTCCTGAGAGCAGAATCTGTACTTTGCCTTAATCTTAAGGAATTATAAATGATAGTGTTTAGAGATGAATCGTAAGTTACTTCTTACAAGGATTTGATAGACTAAGTTGAATCTGCCTATGTTTCTGGTTGATTATTTTCAGTTACTCAGTTTCCAGAACTTGGAAAGGGTCTGTATCAGCATTTTTTCACTTAGGGCACCTGCACTCCTTCCTTTGGGAGGGTGTAACTGTTGGCTCTGAGCGTTTTAGTCAAGAAAAATGACACCTTCTAAAGTCAAGATGAATAAAAATGAATTAGGAAATTAGTATATGTACAGAGTTGTACAGCCTTTCCCCCATAATAGTATACTGGTAGATAATTATATAAGTAGAGAAATTCAATAGACATGAATTTTAAAAAGAAATAAAAGTCTCTCTAGAAAGGATAAAAGTATACGATACACATAAAAAAAAAAAACTATATCATGTAACTTGCACCTGTAATGAAATATCTTCTAAGGTGATAAGTCTTTCCCAAATAAAAATCATTTTAGGGGAAACAGCTTTTGGATGATTAATTTACAGAGCATTTAAAGAAATATTCAATTACTTCTTAAATGGATTCCATACATTCAGACTACTGTGCATACTTGTCAATAAGGATTTTCACTCTGATGTAACCCTGATAACTTCACTGACAAAGCTGAACACATTCTGAGTAATCCTTGGACTCTAAAAATAAGCAATGGCTGAGATTTAAAGTGGAACAAATGTGCTTAGCAGGCTAAGCAGGTAATGAAGCAAACTGAAAACTTGTGTACAAAAGAAAAGTAGAGATACCAATTATGTCTCAGTATGAATAGTAGAAAAATTATAGACTCTGACAATCATTTTATGTCCCGTATTGTGGCATTTTGTTAATTCTAAGATGTTGTGCTGTGGCTTCAAAATAAAAGCTCTGAAATGTCAGTATGTTCAGAAAGCCCATCCATCTACTTTAGGTGTTAATCTTCAGAGTGAAAAAAATTTCAAAGCATGTATTTAAATGTGTGCCTTAAAAAAAAAAATACTATGACGTTGGATGATTCCTTCCATCCTTTTGACCATGCTGTGGATAAAACTTTATATTTCCGCTATTTCTGATAACTAAATTCACAAGCTAGACCTACCTTACATTAGCTCATGCTAGGAAATAGGTTGTAATATTAGTGAGTTGTTTTGCATTTGTTTAAGGCAGAATTATCAAAACAACCTGAAGAGTGAAAATGTTGCATTAAAATAGAATTCACTCTTTCCTCAAAAGAACTCTCTTCATTTGAATTTTGAATATGGGCAAGAGCTATAGGGCTAGATTGAGATCCTTCTGCAGTAGTAGAAGTATTTTCTTTAGGGGAGCTTTCTTCTTATAGAACTAGGCAGGAATCAAAGTGAAGCATTCACTTACATCACTAATTACTCTGATTTACCTGTTGGAGATCTGACTTTAAGCATGTCCCTCTATCTCCATAAAGCCCTTTAAAAGGATACCTTTAGAAAGAAACACACAGCCATCCTGGAGGGATTTGGCAGGGCTTGGTTTGCATAATAAATAAGGACCACCTGCACCCTGTGGCAGTCCACCAAGAAGTGCCATTAGTCCCCTGCAGCCCAGGCCAACTGTGGGTAGTTGTCTTCAGCAGGTGAACAAAGGAGAAATGGCTTATTTGGTACTTTGTTCACTTCGTTTTAAATAGCTACTTTTGTGAGGCCAAAGTAATTCTGCGATTTAGGTTTTAACATTTTAAAGCTGTAATTAGGTTTCATTTCTGGTTATTTTTATAGTTCATGCCTACTATTACACCTATTCATGTGTGAAGATGGAGGATTTATAAGAACAGTGTTTTCATGAAAGTGGGAAATACTATAATAATGGCTTAATTTCATTGATTGCTTTTTCATTGTTTCTTTAAATCTCATAGAACAACTGGTACAGAGTCATTATAGGAAAATGGATGGAAGCTTTGTCATATATTATCTAGTGGAAATTAGTGGTCTGGAGACTGAAGTGTGAGCTCCTTTTTTAGACTGTAAATTATATAATGATTATACAAAATTGATTCATAATTTGGCCAGCTATTTACTTAAAGCCATTTCACTTAATTACAACTTGAAAGTTTTATTGTAATATGTTTTTGATGCCAAAATTGTGAATGTGCGAAATGTAAAGCTTTAAATTAGATTATAATCTAGTAAAACCAGTGAGTGAAGAGCAATCCGGAATTGATTTACATAGCACTTGTTTGCTGAAAGCCCTGTAACCACCAGTCAAATCCTTTTAGGACTAGAACTTGAAACTTGAAATAGAATGTAGGACCCACTTTGCTTCAGTTAGTTAAAACTATTAATTGCATGATAGTCGTTCTCTGCACTTGAGTCATAGGCATTGTTTTAAGTTATTCCAATTTGGGAGGCAGTGGGAGGCCATGTTATTGGTTAGAAAAGACACAGCCTTTGGAATCAGAAAAATGCAGATTCAAGCACAGTTTCTGTCATCTGCTACCTCAGGAACTCCTTGCTCAGAGCCTCAGAGTGTCCCACCACCACATGGTAGTTCTCGGATGCCCTGAGAGATTCCTGCAACTTAACCTAAAGTTCTACTCAAGGCTCAGGTTTATCCCAGTGAAGGACATACACAAGGACAAGAGGAACAGCAACGGCGAGATCAGACACAGGCTGACTTGCCTCAGTTATGTGGCATTTGCGCGTTCATGTCTTCCTTTCCACCTGCAGGCTGCAGAGACATTTGTGATAAGTCATTGCTCAGGAGATCCTCTCTGGGTCTTGGAGTCCAGGGTTTTTAAAGGTAGCTGATCACACGCTGCCACATGAGCAGCCAAGGGGAGGACCCCAGACCAAGCCCCAGGAGCACAGCATGGCTCCTTGTGTTTGCCTCAGACGTGCCGACAACGTGTTCATCTTGGCCTGCTTCGCCAGGCCTGTGGACTGACATTACTCAGTAACTTTGGAACATTCCAGTAGTTTAGCTAAGGGTCATCCCCATGCCTTTGGCGGTAATCAGGAATCCAGTGAAACTGTCCTGCTGTGTGAACCCTTTCCTAATCAGGAGCTGCGAAAGTCCAGCATGATAGAATTGTCCTACAGACCATTTGTGTTTTGTCTCTCCTGTCCTGATGAACCTCCTGACTGCGGTCTGCCCCACTGGAGCACCTGGGATATCCAGAGAAACTCACTGAGCTGCAGGAAGGACCGGCTACCACTCACTTCCGGTTTATTGTTGACTGAATCCTTTGAGTATTGCTTCATCTGAGAATGTCTGTTTATTCTTTTCCTACTTAAAAGATAGTTTACCTCACTCAGCGGCCATTCAGTTTGGGTTTTTTCAACACTTGAAAACTCCTGTGCCACGTTCTCCTGAACCTCATAGTTTCAGAGGAGAAATGTCTCCCGTTCCAATCGGTGTTCTGTCGGTAATGCCTCACCTTTCTAGTTGCTTTCAAGACTTTACATTTCAAAAGTTTAATCATGATATATGTCTTAGCTTGAATTTCTTTGGGTTTATTGTAAGTAAGTTTCTGTCCGCTTCTTGAATTTGTAGGTTTATATCTTTTACCAAATTTGGGGAGTTTTCAGACTTTATTTCTTGGATTCGTTTTTTAATCCCATGTTTCTCCACTTCTTTTGGAATTCTGATGACACAAATGTTCGATCTTTTCTAATTGTCCCCGTGGCTCTGTTAATTTTTTCCAACCCAATGTCTCTTTGTTTAAATTGAGTAAATTCTCTTGATCTGCCCTGAAGTTCAGGGATTGTATTCTGTTTTTTTTCACTTTACCGTTGAGCCCACTCAGTGAGTTTATTTTTGTTACTTTTTAATGTTATAATTTCCATTTCTTTCTCTTTTATAACTTATCTTTCTATTGTTGAGATAATCTGTGTTTCCATTTGTTTCAAAAGAATTTATGATTGGTGATGGCTGCTTTTAAATCCTTATCAAAATTACATCTGATCTGTTTACATGTTGGTGTTAGTTGACTGCTTTTTCTCATTCAGGCTGTAATTTTCTTATATACCGGTGTGATCAATGGTTTTTTATTGTAACCTGAACATTTCATCTATTTTGTTGGGAGACTCTGGGTCCTACGTAAATCTTTTATTTTTGCAGGACTCACACTCACATCGTTTGGGTTTAACATGCAGGTGGACTGTGGCTTCAATGATGGTTTAATTTTCAGAGTCTTTGTGGTGTTTTGTTTGCTGGTTTATTTCCCACTTGCTCCTTTAGTGCTGTGTTGGGATGGAAAGAATTTCTGTAGGTTGGGCTGCCAGATGTTTCACTGTAGGAGAAGGGAGTATCAGGCACATGAGTTCTTTGGTTCTTTGCTTGTCATTATTTCCCTGCCTGCAGGGAATACGGTGCACTGTCTAGGCTGGGTGCTTGTGGTGTTCTCTCTGTCAGGGTCCTCAGCTGCCTGTGTCTGGACAGGAGATAGAAGTCTTAGGTCTGTAGGGACAAAGAGGCTTCACAGGCCAGGCTACTGTTTGTGGTGGTATTTTCCTTGAGAGTACAGCCCAGCTCCCTTGGTATTTCTTGGTGGGGGGTAGAACATATACCACTTTCATAGGAACAAAGAGACTTTCCAGGTTTAGCTGCTTGTGTACAGGCTCATCTTACTAGTGCTTCTGGGGCCCCCCAGTATTCTTTCACAAGGCAGGGGAGTTTCTGGTCCAGAGCAAAAGAGAGCGTTTCTTCTGACAACTTACTCTTGTCCATCCACCTGCTTTTGGTGCTGAGTTTACCTGGTATTGGGGAGGACTACCATTTGATCCAGGAGAGATGGGTTTCCCTGGACTGCCTTCTACTGTGAGGTAGAGAATCGAGCCTCCTTCTGTTGTGTAGATGAGACTTAAGACACCCTGTTATGTTGTTCCCCCATTCCTGGGTCCAAAGCAATTCAATTCCCTCACCACCTTTCAAAGTTCTTTCACTGTCCCTCACCTTATCTCCATGGTTTATAGTTATACTTAGTGGAAAGGAGCAGGAAGGATTGTATTTACACCAATTTGTCTAGTAGCCGTTTCATTTTAATTTCTTGTTTTGAGGAGGCTATATAATATATATTATGTATCAGTATAGTGGAGCAAATGCTCGCATTTAAAGAAAAATTTAATGGGTTGAATAATAAAAATTTAGGGACTCCTGGTTATGAAATTAAGTGAATACTAGATGGCTTGTCATTTTATTTTATTTTATTTATTCATGAGAGACACAGAGACAGAGATAGAGAGAGGCAGGGACACAGGCAGAGGGAGAAGCAGGCTCCATGCAGGGAGCCTGACGTGGGACTCGATCTGGGGTCTCCAGGATCACGCCCTGGGCTGAAGGCGGCGCTAAAGCGCTGAGCCACCCGGGCTGCCCGATGGCTTGTCATTTAAAACACCATGGTTTGGTCAGAAAGTGTACTTCTAGTTTTCCATCCAACACTCTTCTCCTTTAAGATTTCTTTTCTTTTATCATGATGTTGTATTTACTCTTTAGAAGATTCTCCCTTCTTTCTATGCTTTTGCTGCATGTATTTTTCTCATTTTAGTGTATTAGAATTACATTCATGGTCAAGGTTATCTCAAATTCTACCTCTTTGTGAAGCTTTTTGTGATTTCTCTAGCAAAATACGGCTTCTTTTTCCCAAGTCTTTATCATCTGCTAGATTTCTCATGTGATATTTTAAGTAACATTTTGAATAGTATACTCTAAAAGTTTATTTCATTTTTTTGAAATGTGCTTTCTTCGAGAAGCAATGCTAGCAGTGATTATTGGTAATGTATGGAACGTATAGATCTTAACCACCATTTAAAAGGGTCTAATGGAATATACACATATGCTTTAGGAGTTCTGTCTTCAAATTCCAGGACTATGTTCCTCCCCAGCCTTGCATCTTTTCCTTTCCAATATAGTCCCATAGAAGTGGTGGCTTGGGATGGAGGGATGGCACAGTCGGTAAGTGTCGGACTCTGGATTTCAGCTCAGCTCATGGTCTCAGAGTTGTGAGATCAAGCTCTGTGTCAGGCTATATGCTGGATGTGGAGCCTGCTTAAGGTTCTCCTTCCCTCCTCACCGCCTTTTTCTTTCTTTCTCCTTCTTTAAAAAAAAATAATAATAATAGTGACTTGGGACCCATTGCAAAGACAGCATGGTAGACTAGGAGAAAATTTGTTGGGAGTGAACTAGAAAAACAAATCCTTTAGTTTGAGAGGAGTCTGGAGAGAAGGCAGGTGTTGGTAGATGATGGCAATTATCAACTAGTAGATAATAGAAACATGGATATTTCTGCACAGCCTCTCTGCTTCATTCATGTACAGTTATATATACCCTACTGTGTCTCATTTTTCTACCCAAAACAGCATTAACTTAACCTTTTTTTTCCCCTTTGAAGAATCCTGTAGAATAGCATAGAGTTTTCTTCCCCCCAAACACTGTGTATGACTTCTGACCACCTAGAGCAAGAGCTTTATGGTTTTCTTTATTTAGTAACTTGTAGAAATTTTTTTATAGAAAAAATTTTTATTATTTATTTTTTTTAATTTATTTTTTATTGGTGTTCAATTTACCAACAGACAGAATAACCCCCAGTGCCCATCACCCATTCACTCCCATCCCCCACCCTCCTCCCCTTCTACCACCCCTAGTTCGTTTCCCAGAGTTAGCAGTCTTTACGTTCTGTCTCCCTTTCTGATATTTCCCACACATTTCTTCTCCCTTCCCTTATATTCCCTTTCACTATTATTTATATTCCCCAAATGAATGAGAACATATAATGTTTGTCCTTCTCCGATGACTTACTTCACTCAGCATAATACCCTCCAGTAACTTGTAGAAAATTAAGGGAAAGTTATTTTGAGAAACCTGGGAAACTTTTCCATGTGTTGTCTGCCTCTTTTAACCATGTTCTTTATATGGACCACATATACCTCAGTGTTCAAACTACATACTATTCACACGTTTCTTTCAGATTCGACTTTCAATATGCTTATATTAAAGTCCTTAAGAATAAAGACCATGTTTAATTTAGCTTTGTGTTCACTTATCTTAGAATTTCTAGTATAACTGAGCATATGTATATATACAATAGGATATGTTTGGGGCCAGGCTCTGAGCTTCCACTCTTTATCCAGCATGCTATTTCAACATTTTGGCTTTCTTTTAGTAAGTTGGCATAGCATGGTATATTCCAGACTGTTTTGTCTTCTTATTGTAATACAACTATGCCACAAGTGAGTCCTGGAAAAAATCTTTCCTAGTAGTCTCTCTGAGTAGAGTGAGCTCATTTGTATACACTATGAGCTAGACCAGACCTCTTGACTGCTCTGCTCTCTTCAGAAGTCCTGCTTTCTTCCAGAAGAGGGTATTTACATTCTGTTGTCTTATTGCTATGGTAGTAGCAGACTAGCTTTGAACAGTGTCTCAGGTGTGTATTTCTAGTTTTCACTATTCTTTTCACCATTTATATGGTAGTCCCTTTCGGGAAAGGAAAAGAAAACGATGAATCTCAAGTCAGTTAATTTTTGCCATTCTGGGGCTAGAATGGATGAAGTTTGAAGTTGTAAGCTATAATGAATCTACTGAATAAACTTTCAAGTTTATATTACACTAGTATAAACAGTTAAATATACTTACTGAGTTTCTTCAGCATACAGTTGCTTTTTAGGATTCTTTTTAAAAATTTGTCGTTTAGATTGTGTATTTTGACAATTTACATTTAATGTACTTATTGATACATTTGGACTTAGGACTACCATTGTATATTTTATTCTGTTTTTTGTTTTCCTTTTCCCCTCTCTTATCTTCTTTTGACTTATTTGAACACTTTTTTACTATGCCATTACATTTTTTTCTCTTGTATTTTTGATTATGTTGCTTTGTAGTTTTATTCTTTCGTTGTTTTTTTGTTTTTGTTTTTTCGTACTTGCTCTAGAAACTATCAAAAACATTTAACTTTTCACAATATACAAAAAATCAATACCCTAACACTTCAAGTAGAATGCAGAAACGTTATTACAGTGTGGGTCTCTATAGCTTTCCCTCCTTGTTGTACTTTTCATATGTATTGCATCTAAGTCGAAAAATTCATCAGAAAATTTTATACTTTCTGTTTGTCAAGCATATTTTAAAGAACGCAAGAGAAGTAAAGTCTATTATATTTACTCATCATTTTTGTTTTTATTTCATTATCATTTTGGTAAAGAGCTTCATTTAGTGTGTGTGTGGTTGTTTATTGTTGTTGTTTTACCTATTGCCTGCTACTTTCAAAATCAACATAATCTAAAGGTAGCCCAAAAGGTCTTGACTTTTGGGTCTTCTTCTTCTTTTTTTTTAAGATTTTATTTATTTATTCATGAGAGAGAGAGAGAGAGAGAGAGAGGCAGAGACACAGGCAGAGGGAGAAGCAGGCTCCCTGCGGGGAGCCTGATGGGGAACCTGATCCTAGGACCCCAGGATCATTCTCTGAGCCGAAAGCAGCTGCTCAACCACTAAGCCATCCAGACATCCCTTTCTTTTTTTTCTTTTTTTTTTTTAAGGCCATTTCAAGCTTTTCTTTTTTTTCTTAGAATTATTTATGTATGTATGTATTTATTTATTTATTTATTTATTTATTTATTTATTTATTTATTTTTATCAGAGTTCAATTTGCCAACATCTAGCATATCACCCAGTGCTCATCCCATCAAGTGCCCCCCTCAGTGCCTGTCACCCAGTCACCCCACCTCCCATTCTACCACCCCTTGTTTGTTTCCCCAGAGTTAGGAGTCTCTCATGTCTGTCTTCCTCTCTGATATTTTCACTCGTTTTCTCTCTTTTCCCTTTTATTCCCTTTCACTATTTTTTATATTCCCCAAATGAATGAGACCATATAATGTTGGTCCTTCTCCAATTGACTTATTTCACTCAGCATAATACCCTCCAGTTCCATCCAGACATCCCTTTCGTAACATAAATTTAACTCTTCTCTACCTAACTTGACTTTTGGCCTTCCTTTAACCTTGATTTAGCATCGCAGCTATTCTTATTTCAGTAGCTCTTGAACAAAAATTTGGGATTTTCTTGCTTTTGTTCTTAAATTTTATCTAGTGTTTTTCAGTGGTTTGCAGGGAAAAAGTTGATGTGATCTTCTTATGTTACCACTGTTTGAGGTGGAAAAAGTTCTCAACAAATCAGTTTTGTAACTTTAATAACTCTTCTGCCTGTCAGACTTCATTTTTTTTTAATAGTATACTTTTATTAGTGTATGTGGAGTGGAAATTAAACCCAAAAGTGCTACTGAAATGAAAAGTAGCATTTTTGTAATATTTCTTTTTTACATTTTTCATTTAGAAAAATCAGCTTTATGGAAATAGTTTACATGCAACCAAATTCACAGGTTTAAATGTATATAGTTCAATAAAATATCAGTAAATTGAATCTTTCCATAAACCCCCCAAATTCCTTCTTGGCAGTCCATCTTCCTTAACCCTTGCCTTAGGCAACCACTGATCTGATTTATATCATTATAGATACGTTGTCCATTTGTAACAGTTTATGTAAATGGACTCATTATGCCTGCATGTATTTAAAGTATATTTGGCTTTAGCTAGCTTGGCGAAATGTGCAAAAACCTCTGTTTCATGTATTTGGGATAAATTCCTATTTATTGCTGAATAATAACTAATTGCCTGACTACACTTTTTCTTTTTCTTCTCTTTATTCCCCCAGGCTCCTGTTTTTCCAGCCCTCTTTCCTTTCATTTCTTCCTTTCTCTCCTTTTTTGCTTCATTATTTGTTCCTTTTTCTTAAAAAAAAAAAAAAAAATGTATATATATATACACACACACACACACACACATATATGTGCCTTTTTTAAAAAAAATTTTTATTTATTTATGATAGTCACACAGAGAGAGAGAGAGAGAGAGAGGCAGAGACATAGGCAGAGGGAGAAGCAGGCTCCATGCACCGGGAGCCCGACGTGGGATTCAATCCCGGGTCTCCAGGATCGCGTCCTGGGCCAAAGGCAGGCACTAAACCACTGCGCCACCCAGGGATCCCTATATGTGCCTTTTTAACCTTACAGTATTGTGTTGTTTCCTAGCTGATTTTTTTTCTAGATGAGATTTTTATATGATAAAATATTCCCTATGTAGTAATTAGTTCTTGAGAGCAGATAATAGGATGCTCTTTTATAATGGCATGTTTGCATTACTAATCTTGTGTACCCTAGCGATATTATAATTGATACTTGTTGCTTTATATATAGTATAAGAAAATACTTGGGAAAGATAAGGACCTACATGTAAAGAGTGTCATAGACAGCTAAAACTCTGGCCCGTTTACATGTGGAAAAATTAGCTGTTAGTAATGTAATCTTAGATGATCAAGTGGGAATTGGACATTTTGCATTGTACACGAATATTCTCTCAAGTACTTATGACACAACTGTTATGAAATGACAAATTTAAGTATAGCCTAAGCTTTATGATGGGAGGGAAAGGGCATGTTCTGTTTTGGTTACAAGGATACTGTCATTTTGAAAGCTGAGATTTCTGATAGAAGTTAGTAATGTAGATTTTAAAGTCCAATTGTTTAGTAACATTTCTTAAATTTGTTTCATAACCTCCTGAAGTTACAACTGGTTAGTATGCTGTTGATTTAATGGTCTGAATGAAATACCCCTTAGTTCTCTTGGCTACAGCCTCAAGTGCATCTTACAGGAAATGCACTCTTGCTTGGGCTAAAAAGGTTGTTCTTTTTCTTTGCCCTAGGATAAGAAATGGGTTCTCAATCACGAAGATGTCACATTGGGAGAATTACTGGGCAAGGTACGTAGTCAGCTGAGCTAAATAACCACAAGCCTTTACAGTGACTTTGCACTCTGTAGGTTTCTCCGTTCTCTCCAAAGCCTTTCTTACATTCCAGCATGCAGCAAGGCACATCCCACGTGAACCCAGAAGAACACAGTACCACATCTGTTACAAATACTGCAGTATTCAGTGGAGTAGATAGGTGAAAGTCTTTGACAAGTTCAAGGATGTTTCTTGGCTTTTTAAAATAGTCTGTTTTCCTCTGGAAGGACTTAAACCGTGATGCGTTCATTACAGTGTGGTAAAGCCAAAACTAGTGATCAGAGATGGGAATGAAACGGAGGGTAACAGAAGTTTAAACACCCAATAGTTCTATTCCATTTGTTTCTGGTTACACAAGATAGGCTTACTGCTCTCTGAGATTTCAGGATCGTGTATAGAATCATAGCGTGTGACAGCACTGAATGCATGATTTCAGTCTAACAATTATGTGGATAAGACAGCTTTTTATATAAAGATTCATTTTATAGCTAGTTCTGGTAGTGGTCAGAGAAGGCATAGGTTGAAAGTCCTTTTTTTCCAGTCTAGTTTGAAGTTTCTTCCAACTCCTAGGCCATACGAAAGTGTATTATGCTTAATAATAATGGCAGATATTTGGTAATCATTAATCAAATGGACTATTTGCAAATTTATTAATTGCTGATTTATGATTGAGTCCCAATGGGTAAATATTAACATCTTTGTTGATTTAATTGATGTTTCTTTTTGAGAGTTTGAATTGAATATAGGTTTATAGTGCAATGTAAAAATAATATAAAATTTACATATTTAGAGAAAACTATCACTCATGTATTTGAGTGATCAGTACTAGACTTAAGGCTCAGCATTTTAAGTAAAGAAAGCAATGATTATTAATTTTTAATTCAAATGTCAAATTGATGAATTGACAGATTTTTCCGGTTGTTTTGTTTAGTTTTGTTTTAAGCTCTGATGTATGTTAACAAAGTAAATCCCTGTTGAAATAATCCACTTTGTAGTATTCTTCATATTATTTAAAAATATCCTTTCTAAATGGGAGCATTAAATTGCTATTGAAAGCAGTTTCTATTGACTGCTCATACTTATTAGTAAGTAAATTCTAAAGAATCTCAAACTAAAAGCAGCAGTTTATGCATTTATTTCTTTTGTGATGTGCTCCTCATTTTTAAGGAAGTAGTCCTTCTTTCCATTGCTTTAGGTCAGTAACAAGTACCAGTAATTGGGCCAAAAATTATTACAAAGAAATTTCCATGAAAATATAACTAAAAAAAAAATTGTAAAATAAACCACTTACTGAAATAGAATATATAGAAAGGACTAAAAAATATATATAGAAAAAAAGGCTTTTTTTTTTTTGTACCAAGAAAAAATATTTTCACTTAAAAAGAAATATTTCAGTTATTTTGATGTCTGGTTTAATATGTGAGATATGGTACCTTAGGAGGGATTTTGACCTTTAGATCATTGCTAGAGCCATTTCAAAGAATAACATTTTCTCAATGACAAGGCAGTAACACGAGGTTATTTTAAATAAATTTAATCATCTTAAAAAGACTGCAACTTTAGAGACACTGTGTAGCTTAATTTCAGCTAATATTTTTGAGTATAAGCTAATTTATGATTTAATATTTTCACTACCTATTCCTAATGAATATTTACAGTATACTCCTTCAGAGTGCATGAGCAAAAAAGAATTCGTCATGGTTTCTATACTAACAAACTTGGAAATTCAGTGGTAATAGAAGATTGAGATAGGAACTCTTAACTTTTTTATCCTTTTTTATTCTTCAATATATAATTAGACTGCATTTACTATATAGTTGGTATTCAAGAAATATTTTCAAAACTAACAAAAAAGAAATATTTTACTCACTCCTGACAGATTTATTGAATGTCTCCTTTGTACCAGGTACTATTGTAGACGTTTGGGATACATCAGCCATCAAAGCAGACAAGTTATCTTTGCCCTTAAGGAACTTACAGTCTAACTAGCAGGGGAAGATAGATAAATAATAAACATAACAAATAGCTAAATTTTATAATATTAAAGTATTCTAAGTCCTGTGAAAAATGTAGGGAGATTGGGAGTACTGCTGGCCAGCACTGCTGTTTTAATAGGAAGTTCTGGGTATGCTTTATTAAAATTGTTACTTTTGTATAAAAACTCAAAGGGATTTTAGCCATGAGGACATCTCAGAAAGAGGGTTCTAGAAGGCAGTAGCCAATACAGATTTTCTTTGAAGAGCAAGACAGACACTTTGGCCATAACTGAGTTCAGTAAGCAGGGAGGAATGTGATAGGATACGAAGTAGGTGAGGCATTGAGGGTGTAAATCATGTAGAACCTTGTATGTAGGCCATTATAATTGCTTTGGCTATGATTATGTATAAAAAGATCATCTAGTAGATGACTTTGAGTGAGGGGTGACTTTGAGTGGAGGGGGCGGCATGATCTTATTAAAAAGGTCACTGTGGCTGTTGTTTGAGTATAGACTGAGAAGTTGACAGGTTAGGAGGCAATTGCACTCACCTAACTAATAGATGATTGTTGCTACATCGGGGTGGTAGCAGGGGAGGTGGTGAAAACTTGTGAGTTCTGGTTATATTTTTAATGTGTGAACCAACTGAATATCCTGATGGAGTCTGTGTGGGGCATGAGAGAAGGTAGGTGTAGCAAGTTTACGGGGAATAAAATTAGGAGTTAGGTTTTGGATATATTCGGTTTTATCTGTTTTCTTCCAATGAAGAGGTTGGGAAGACAGCTGGCTCTCACTCAAGTCTGGAGTTTAGAAAAGAGATCTGTATGAAAAGTACAAATTGGCAGTGGTAGCATGTATATTTGGTAGTTATATGTAGCAGTTATTTCAGATTTTTAATTGAATATATTTGACATAACGTACATTTAAGGTACACAATATATTAAATCAATAAATTTATATACAGTAACATTGTCATTGAAGTAGTAGTTAGCATCTATAGCACATTATGTAATTATTCTTTCTTTTTTGTGGTTGGAAAGTTGTAGCCTCTTAGCAAGTTTGATTACAACATATACTGTTTATGTTCACTATCCTGTATATTAGATCTCTAGTGCTTGTTTCTCAAAAGTTTAGTTTATGCCCTTAGACAATGTCAGTCCTATATGCCCCCGCCATCCTCTGTAACCTCCATTTTACTCTGTTTTTATGAATTTGGCTTTTTTAGATTTGGGTTTTTTTTTTTTTTTGGCTTTTTTAGATTTCATAAATGTGATAGTATATACAGTATTTGTCTTTATCTGACATCATAAAGTGCTCAAGTTTCATCCGTGTTATGGCAAATGGCAAGATGTCCCACATTCTTATGGTTGAATAACATTATGTTGGATATATACACCATATATAGATGGCATTTACAGCCATAAGACTAGATGATTTCAGTACGGAGTGGTTCTCTATCAGAGGAGAGAATCAGAGGCTGAACCCTGGTCACTATGTTAATATGAGGCTTTAGACAAGAGAAGAAATCACCAAAAGAGGCTGAGAAAGCAATCAATTACAAAGGTAGAAAACCAGAAGATCAGATGTCTTGGAAGCCAAGAGAAGAGAGTATATCAGGGAAAACAGAGTGGTCAGTGATACAGAATTATGCTGATAGGTCAAATGAGATGATTACTGGGAATTAACCATTGAATTTAGTAACAATATGGCCACTGGTGATTTGGCTGAGCAGTTTCCTGAGAGTGTTTTAGCAGAAAGCCAGATTGGAATAGACGAAGAGAGAACAAGAAGAGAAGAATTAGAGATAGCAAGGATGAAGCTCTTTGAAGCTTTGTTGCAAAAGGAAGTTAGAGATATGTGGTAGTAGTTTCGAGAGAATGAATTGTGTTGTTTAACCTGAGAGACCCCTAACTCTGGCAAACAAAGGGCTGTGGAAGGGAAGGTGGGTGGGGGGATGCAGTAACTGGTTGATGGGCACTGAGGAGGGCACGTGACAAGATGAGCAGTGGATGTTATATGTTGGCAAATCGAATTTAAATTTAAAAATTAAAAAAAAAAAACACCTCAGACACAACAGCATGGTGGTTTGCAGTTGGAAGTAATTTAGGGAAAAACAGGTGATTTTAGAGGGAGAGATGAGAATTGGTGGAGCAGCATTAAGAGCTCCGTGGAGGGTTGTGCCCATGAATTTAAAGGGAAACCAGTCAGTGAGGTTGTGGATTTTCTTCAGCCACATTTAGCAGCATAGGTGCAAGTTAGACAGAGTGTTGAATTTAATCAGGATTGTAGATTTGACAGGGGAGTTTTATAAATTAAGAGGAGCAATGAAGTTGAGAATATATGGTAAGCAGTTATATTTGCTGACTGTACAATTTAAACTGGATAAGGAGGGCAGCCCGGGTGGCTCAGCGGTTTAGCGCCGCCTCAGCCCAGCCCCGGGATCAAGTCCCACGTCGGGCTCCCTGCATGGAACCTGCTTCTCCCTCTGCCTGTGTCTCTGC
Source organism: Canis lupus baileyi (assembly GCF_048164855.1). Lineage (NCBI taxonomy): Eukaryota > Metazoa > Chordata > Mammalia > Carnivora > Canidae > Canis > Canis lupus. The sequence goes on along the minus strand of NC_132839.1, from coordinate 4,132,648 downwards.
CTCTCTCTCTCTCTCTCTCTCTCTGTCTTCCATGAATAAATAAATAAACTTTTAAAAAATAAAAAATAAACTGGATAAGGAAGGAAGGACATTAAGGGTGGTGTTAGACAACAAAAGTGGTAAGACCTAAAGACTCAGAAGTTCCCATAGAGTCAATGGATTTTTGGCGTCTAGATACTAGAGGAAGTAAGCTGCGAATGTAGAAGCCAGCCAGAAGATGGGATGAATAAAATAGGTATTACAGTGGAGTTCATTATTGGCAGCTGTTTTGTTTGTTTTTATTTAGAGAAGGGGGGAAGGGACCAAGGGGGAAGGAGAGAGAGAATCTTAAGCAGGACCCACATCCAGCGTGGAGCCCAGTACGGGGCTTGAGTTCAAAACCCTGAGATCATGACCTGATCTGAAATTAGGAGTTGGACACTTAATGCACTGAGCCACCTAGGCACCCCGACAGTGGCAAAGTTTAAGGTATGATCCTAGAAAATAGGTTGGAGTAGAAGATTATTGGAAGAATTATATTCAAGAAACTGAGGGTTTGAGGAATTAGAAGGTACTCTTAAGTGTCTATTGAAATTGATAAGAGCTAAGACAGGAGTAACACTGGGTACTGTGTTCCAGGAGTTCAAATTGTTAATAAACAAAGGAAACTATTTTCAAATTCAGTAACTGAATTTGAAGGGAGCAGTGGATATATAATCAAATGATAAGGTTTCAAAGCTTGGTTTTTGGGAATGCAGGAGCGAAAATGGTTTGAAAGCAGTGACAGGGAGATAGTTGACTTTATATCATCTCCAGGGCAGTGGAAGGAGGAGGGGTGACAGGGAAATCATCACTTCAGTTCAGAAGGGAAAAGGAAGCTCAGCCACCATTTGAGTGCTCAAGTGAGAGCCAAGTTGGTTGGAATAAAAAGGTGAAGAGAATCACCGAAGAATACATTGAAGATAAAATGTCAATGATGATGGGCTGTGAATTTCAGTATGACTGAATTCCAAAATAGAACTACCCTATAATCCAGCAATTACATTACTAGGTATTTACCCAAAGAATACAAAAATACTAATTCAGAGGGAGGGATACATGCACCCCTGTCTCCATAGCAACATTATTTACAACGACCAAGATAGGGAAGCCTCCCAATTATCCATCGATTGCTAAATGGATACAGAATATGTGATATATATATATATATATATATATATATATACACACACACACACACACACACACACAATGGTATATTCAGCCATAAAAAGAATGAAATCTTGCCATTTGCAACAACATGGGTAGATCCTGTGGGTATAATGCTAATAAGTCAGAGAAAGGTAAATAGCATATGATTTCACTCATGTGTGGAATTTAAGAAACAAAATAAACGAACAAAGAAAAAAAAGGCAAACCAAAACCAGACTCTAAGTATAAAGAACAGTTTCCAGAAGGGAGGTGAGTAGGTGATAAGTGATATAGGTGAAGGGGATCAAAAGTAGACTTAGGACGATGAGCACTAAGTAATACGTGAAATTGCTGAATCACTACATTGTACACCTGAAACTAACATAACACTGTTAACTACACTGTAACTTAAAAAAAAGAAGAAAGAAGTTAGGAAACTTTGCTGACAGAAATTAAATGTAAAATGTAAATAAATGTACAGATATTAAAAATATATATTGAAATATTTCAGCAATTTTAAGTTTATTGATGACATAAAATCTACACACCTTGAACTAAGAGTTAAATTGCTCAGGGCACCTGGGTGGCTCAGCCAGTTAAGTGTCTGACTCTTGTTTTCAGCTCAAGTCATGATCTCAGAGTTATGGGATTGAGCCCTGCTTTGGGGCTGCAAGCTCAGCAGGGAGTCTCCTTGAGATTCTCTTCCTCTGCCCCTCTCCCGGCTCTCTGAATAAAACTAAATAAATCTTAAAAAAAATAAAAGAGTAACAGTGCTCGTAGAACCCAAACCCAGGGACACCTGGGTGGCTCAGTGATTGAGCATCTGCCTTCGTTTCAGAGCATGATCCCCAATGCGGGGATCGAGTCCCGCATCAGGCTCCCTGGGGAGAGCCTGCTTCTCCCTTTGCCTCTGTCTCTACCTCTACCTCTCTCTCTCTCTCTCTCTCTCTGTCTCATGAATAAATACATAAAATCTTAAAAAAAAAAAAAAAAAAAAAAACAGAAACTCAAACCCAATAACCAGCAGGCTCCTAGTTCAGTTACTTCTTGCTCAACAATAGCATTGAAGCTTATTTTAATGCTTTAATGCTTGCATATTAGTATTGTAATTATGTAAGAAATAGATATGCATACATAAAAACTTGAATACTAAAAAATTAGTTTTCTAGATCTTCTTTGTAATACTTTGGAGTTATTTGTTTTTTATTATTAACAGGAAACAAAGTTGAAATAAGACATGTTAAGTCAAAATAGGTTAGAGCCATCGCTTAAGGTTAGGGATTCATACATTTGATACAAACTCAACATGGGTGACCCTGGCATTTGGGTAAGCACCTCCTCTTCCTTAATGTCTTTCTGAAATTGACAATCTACTGCTGCTTGGTGACATTCCTTAGTCCACCTTGTTCTCTTGCCTCTCCCCTATCTCTTTATACTCTTCAACTGACATTTAGCTTTGTGGATCCAGACCAGCGGTCACCTCTTGGAATATTTGCTGTATCTTGAAACATTAATGGATAACTTTTTTAAAAAAGATTTTATTTATTTATTCATGAGAGAGACACACAGAAAGAGAGGCAGAGACACAGGCAGAGGGAGAAGCAGGCTCCATGCAGGGAGCCCAACGTGGGACTCCATCCCGGGTCTCCAGGATCACATCCTGGGCTGAAGGCGGCACTAAACCGCTGAGCCACCTGGGCTGTTGATAACTAATTAATCTAATAAAATTTAGAACTTGGGGGGGTAAAGAGAACTAAGAGATGTGAAACTTAAGTGCTTCTGATGGCTTCGATTTGAGTTTCTCCTTTTATCCTAGTCTCTTCGAATTTTTTCCCCCTTTTTTCCTTTTCAGTTCTCCTCAAGTTTCAATCCCCAAAAGGGTAGGTAGGTTGAGTACTATTTTTAAAGTTGGAGGATTGGTAAGAGCAATATTTCTGATCTTTATTTCCACTTAAAATTCTGAGTAAAGCTAACAGAATACTTTGATGAACTCAATTCATTATTATGTGCTTTCCTTGTGTTTTGCAAAGATTGATAAGGCTGTATTATACCCCAAACAGTAAATGTATTTGTATTTTCAGGGGAATTTTGGTGAAGTATATAAGGGCATATTAAAGGATAAAACTGCTGTTGCTGTTAAAACATGTAAAGAAGATCTTCCTCAGGAACTGAAAATAAAATTTTTACAAGAAGCCAAGTGAGTTTGCAAAATTAGTATTAAATGTGTGTTTATAATCTGTGAACACTTTAAATGTAAAGTTTGGAATTATCTTAAATTATGATTTACTGAAGTGTAGAGGTAAGCACTTTTAGAACCCCCATAAGTAAACACTTAGACAATGTTCTGACAAAAAGTTTGTTTTTGAGTTAAACTACAGATTAGTTACACAATCATAGTCAGAAGAACCAGATGCTAAAAAACTGAGTACTCTACAGTATTGGAATATTGCAGTATTTTTTGTTTTTATCACACGCATATATCATAGGCATGTATATGTGCAATGTCATGATTGTCTTTGTAATAAAAATCCTATATTCCATATACAAATACATAATTTATACACATATATTTAGATATGTATAATTATATCTATCTAACCCTCCTTAAGTGTTTTCAGTTGATTGTCTTTTCTGAGCTCTTACCTTTCTTTTTTGAGAAGCTCAGATTCTTCTTCATCTCGTGGTTGGGCATTTGTTCCAAAATCTGCACATCGTTTCTTTTCTAAAATCTTCTAGGTCGATTGCCTTTTTTTTTTTTTTTTTACTAACTAAAATTTAATGTTCTAACTTGCTACTCCTGTATTGCGTATGATTAAGACTATTCTATTAGTGATTAAATCCAGTATATACAACATAGTATGAGACAAATGGGAAGATGTTTTTGCCAGAGTAATGATGGACTCTCATTCTGAGATGCAAAGAAGGGGAATACGTGGATATTTGCGGTATAAAGGGAGAAAGGGAAAGGGGTATGTGTATGTATGGAGGTGTGTCTCTATAATGGCATAGTATATAAGATTGAAATTCCCATAAAGTGGTGTCAGAGAAGCAAGGTGATGGCAACAAGAGAACTAAGTGCCATAGGATGGAGTGTTTTGATGTACATTTCTCCATTCATCATCTAAAAATGAGTATCAATAACAATGGATTAACCTAGTTGGATGCATTTATTAAGTATTATTTATAGAATAATGTTGTAAACTTTTAAATGTCCATTATTGGCAGGTCAAAAAAAATGCTATGATAAAGCATGCTATCACAATGGAGATTCACAGGCTTATTATTTTATAGTTATTCTTAGGGATTGTTAAGATATTTTGAAAATTAATTTTCTTGCTTTCTAATTTGTGATTGTTTTATTGTAAGATAAAGTATTAAATTTCATAAAGTCCAATGGAGAAGTCCATTTTCTAAAGTAGAATTAGGAAGTCTTAAGTTAAAAATGAGAATTGTACACATGGGAACTCTCAAGTGTCATTAAATAGACGATAGAGTTATATATTTAGACTTAATATTGAGTTCAGCCTGGCTATTTTGTGGGCTTTCTTTACTAAACAGTTTCCAACTTAAGAAATGACATTTTGAATTAAAGTCAAACCATTCTAAGACTTCATTTTTAATTCTTTGTAGAAGTTGCAAGCTCCAAGCTAAGTGACGATACTTTCCATATCTCTAGAATTTTTCCCACTCTATCTTTTCCCTTTATAAAACTTTATATATTTTCAATCTAAAACGTTTTTCTTAGAGCTATCTCTGCTTTAGTTGGGCTTGTACAAGACATTTATAAACTATTTTATCTTTCTCCCAATAGTCATTTTTTCATTCTTTTAGGAAAGAAAACTGCATTTTTCAAATATGAGTGAATTAATCTGGAATAAAATTTGGTAACAGAAATATTCAGAGTAGACAGGCCTATGAGGGAATATAATTTATTTTTAACTTATGCCTGGAGGGCCATGGATGAGGCTATGCTATTTTTATAGCTCTGGTAAAATTTTGTCTTTATCCAAGTAGAGTCCCTCTGCTTCAGCTCAAGTCTATATTGAAACTGTTACTCAATTATTGTTTAACCTTTGGTCAGTTTTCTCAAAACTCAAAAGTTATTATTTTGAAATTGAACATGATGAAGAGAGTATTTTATAAAACCTAACACGATGATTAGCCATTTGCATTTACTGATACGAATTAAATTATTTATGTATTTTCATTAAAGTATGTTCTAAAATACAACAAAACAAAAAGATGCCTTCCAAGCAGCTTACAGTTTTTGGTCCACTAATATTTGTCAGTTATGCTTTCATGGTAGTGGCTTAAACAAGATACTTTGAAGGGAATTATGTATGTTTGGGACTAAGTTGTTCATACTTGGCATGGTTGTTAGTTATTCAAAGGAGATAGTATATATTAAATGAAAATTTAATTGAATCAAGGAGAATTGTTTGTACCTGTAGTTTGCCAGTATTTACGAAACTTGTATACATCCTATCATTTATCATAATTTGGCTTCATACAAAAATTTTAAAAAGAAAATTATGTTGAATAAAGTATATTCTACTTGGCCACACTATTCATGATTTAATGCTTTAGTTTTTAAACGATAACTGTTTTTATACTTTTCTCTCATCCAGAATTCTCAAGCAATACGATCATCCCAATATTGTCAAACTTATAGGCGTTTGCACACAAAGACAGCCTATCTACATCATTATGGAACTGGTTCCAGGTAAGATTTTAGAGGTTTTCTCAATGACATTTTAATGTCATGTTTTATTATTTTTATACATTCAATCTCTTTGATTTCTCCTTGTAAAGTTCTCAACAATTCTGTTTAGCATTTTCCTGATGACAAAGATCTGTACATATGCTCGAAATTTTAAAGTCTGTTACTTTGCTATTGTCTAGAAAATGTCAGCCAACCTTTTTTTTTTTTGAGAGATTATTATAGTGCGATTACACATTGAATTTAATTATGTATGTTTTTGTTAGGAAAGCTGTTTATAAAAATAGTCTACTTGGCTTAACTTTATAACAGTGATAGTACTAACTTATATTTTGTTCCTTGTTATTTTCCAAGTACAGTACCACACATCCTCTTGTTTGGCTGTATATAAAATTCCATAGTGTTTTGAATTCCTTATGAACTACAAATGTCTTTCATAAGTGAACAAATAAAACAAGTAATTTGTTGAGGAATTTGTCCTCTATTTCTTTCTGGTCACTTTCAACACCTTCAGGTCTTATGGTTAACCACTTTTGCCAAAAATCAAGGATAACCTTGAACTGATGGAGTATATTTTTAAGTTACTATCTCGTATATCATCTTGGTAGAAAATATAAAATTTGATCGTGGTAAAATTTATAAATATTTAATAATTGACAAGGATTCGCTTAAACAAGTATTTGGTCATCTTAAATTTGAGGGGATGCCTGGGTGGCTCAGTGGTTAAGCGTCTGCCTTTGGCTCAGGACGTGATCCTGAGGTCCCAGGATCCAGTCCCCCATCAGGCTCCCTGCAGGGAGCTTGCTTCTCCCTCTGCCTGTGTCTCTGCCTCTCTCTGTGTCTCTTATGAATAAATAAATCTTAAAAAAAAAAAAAAAAAAAGAAATTTGAAGGAACATGAAAAATAGGTCTAACTCATTATACAGTAAATAAAACTGATATTATAGATTGCCCATTAGATATTGCTCACATAGTTCTATTATTTAAGGCTAGTTGTTCCCATTTTTATCACATTGATTTGCTTGCTATTGAAATAGTTCTTATTATTATATAACTGCAGGGTTTAGGATCATCATCCTTTACATCCTCATCAGGATAGCACTGTAAGATATATGTTTGCATGGTTTACACTATTTATGATCCATATCTTAAAGTAGCTTTCAATATAGTTATCAAAAATGATATGGTCTAAAATTTTAAAAATAATAGCTTATAGTTTTAACTAAATGTAATATACATATACATATTTTCAGATAAGTGCAAATGAAGTCCCCAGTTGTTAATAAGGGATGTTACTGAGAAACTTAGATTTGAAAGGTAGAGCAGAGTTGTTGAGGAAAGGTGATTTTGGTCTCAGCATGGATGACAAATGCCAGATAGTAGGTTCAACTTGAACAAAAGAAGATAGCTTTGCAGGAGAGGGAGGTTAGTGTTTATCTGACACTAATAACCTGTATTAATATTTTTAAATGAATGAGAATAATAGAAAATTAGAAAATTGAAAATGTAATGAAAGACAGAAAATTAAAAATGAAAATTTCCCACTCAATAATCTAACCCTCTCCCAAAGCTGATTGCTATCTAATTCTGTGTGTGTGTGTGTGTTTTTCCAGGAAAATATTTAATGCAGATACCTGATTTTTATGCACATCCTTTAAATTTAATTATAAAGATATACTCTAATACTCTTCAGATCTTTTTTCTCTTATTAATATAACTTAGAGTTTCATATTTATCCATATAATTCAGGTGCCCCTCAAATACCTAATTTTTAATCGGTGTAATTTGTCATTCATTCTTTTTGAAAATGACTTTGATATATTGACACTTTAAATATGACAAACTTTATTGTCTCTATTTTGACTTCTGTATACCCTTCTCTACCCTCTGTCCCAGTCAACCACTGAGGTGCCTTCTATTCACTATAAGTGAGTTTGTATTCTAGAATTTTATAAAAATGGAATCATACAGTCTGTATTTTTTTCTGGTCTGGTTTCTTTCATTTAGCATAATTTAAAAATTGATCCATTTTGTAATGTGTATCAGTTCACTTTTTATTGCTGAATAGAGTTCCCTCATAGGGATATACCACAGCTTACTCAGTTATTGATAGACTTTTGAGTTGTTTCTTGTGGGCAACTACAAATGAAGCTGCTGATAATATCCATGTACAAGTCTTTATATGGACATGTACTTTAATTTCTAAAATTCTAGGAATGGAATGAATGGATACTTGGAAATATGCATGTTTAAATATGTTGGAAGCTACTAAACTGCTGTCTAACGGGATTATGCTAGTTTGCATTCCCAATAGCAGTCTATGAGAGATCCCCTTTCTCCATCTTTTCATCAGCTCTGTCTGGTCAGTCTTTAGCCATCCTGATATTTGTGTAAAACCTTAATGTAATTTATTTTTCCTAATAATGTTGAGCATCTCTTTATGTGCAAATGTGCCGTTTGTATATCTTCCTTGGTGAAATGTCTATTCAAATCATTTGCCCATTTTTAAAAATTGGGTTGTTACAGCTGAGTATTGATTCTTAACATACTCTGGATGTAAATCCTTTATTGGAGGGATGCCTGGGTAGCTCAGTGGTTGAGCATCTGCCTTTGGCTCAGGTCATGATCCTGGGGTCCTGGGATCGAGTCCTGCATTGAGCTCCCCATGTGGAGCCTGCTTCTCTCTTTACCTGTGTCTCTGCCTCTCTCTGTCTCTTATAAATAAATAACAGTTCCAATAAAGGATTTATTTAAAAGATGTTATTTTTCAAATATTTAATCTTGGTCTGTGATTGGTCTTTTCATTCTCTTAAGAGTGTCTTTTGAAAGCAGAGATTTAAAAAATTTTTAAAATATTTTATATAAATTAAATTTGCCAACATACAGTAAAATATCCAGTGCTCAGCCCATCAAGTACCCTCAGAAATTTTTAATTTTGATGAAGTTTAAATTATCAATTTTTTTCTTCTATAGATCATGTTTTTGTTGGTACACGTAAGAAAGTTTTGTTGAACCCAAGAGCACATAGATTTTCTTCTATGTTTAGTTCTATATGTTTTATAGTTACAGAATTTATAGTTGAGTTTGTGATCCACTTCAAGTTAATTTTTATATATACTGTGAAAAATGACTTGTTTATATTGTTGACACACAGATATGTAATTTTTCCACCACTACTTGTTTAAATATTTTTTCTCCACACTTATCTTCTTACCTGCATTTTTCACATATATGTGTAGATCTTTTCCTGGACTCCATTCTTTTCCATTGATCCTTTTGTTTGTCTTCGTGCCAGTACAACACCGTTTTGATGACTATAGCTTTATAATGTCTTGATATCAGGTAATGTTAGTCTTATAACTTGTTTTTTAACTGTTTTGGCTATTAGAGGTCCTTTGCACTTCCATATCAATTTTAGTGTTAGGTCTTCAGTTTCTAACTAACAATTTCAATCCTAGGTATTTAGCCAGGAGAATTGAAAGTGTTTGTCAATACAAGTGTATGTGGGTGTTTATAGCAGCATTCTTTATAATAGCCAAAAAGAAATAACATAAACACCCATTAACTGATAAATGGATATACAATGTAGTATATCCTAACAAAAGATATTATTAGCCAATAAGGAGAAATTAGGTAATGCATGCTACGGTATACATGAACCTTAAAACAAGTCCAATGCAGAAGACTACATGTTCTATGTATGATTCCAGTTCTATGAAATGCCCAGAAAAGACATCTATAGGTAAAAGGGATTTGTAGTTTTCTAGGGCTGGGGATTCTGATGGGATTGACTGTACACTTGATCCTTGAACAGCATGGGTTTGAACTGTGTGGGTCCATTTATTCAGATTTTTTTACAGTATGGTAAACATGTTTTTTCTTTTTTCTCTAGCACTATTGTAAAACTACAGTATATGATACATAGAACTTATAAAATATGTTAATCGACTCTGTTATTAGTAAGGCTTCTGCTCAACAGTAGGCTATTAGAAGTTAAATTCTTGGGAAATCAATAGCAGATTTTCGAGTGGAATGGGGTTGATGCTCCTAAGTCTGTTATTTAGAGGCCAGCTGTTTACAGGTATGAGTTTTTTTTTTTTTTTTTTTTTTTTTTTTGTGATGAAACTGTCTCAACTGGATTGTGGTGAGAGTTGCACACCTGTAAAATTGTCAAAACTCATTGAGTTGTACATTAAGATGGATAAATTTTATGTATATAAACTGAACTTCAATATGGCTCTTAAAAAAAAACAAAAAAACAAAAACCCAAGAGCCAGGCAGTGTTGTGTGACCTTGCTCGACTTACTTAACCCTTCTGTGCCTTAGGTTTCTTGCCTGTAAAGTAGAGTTAATAGGTTTGTTGTAAGGTGTAATGTGCTGTGATTTTAGGTAAATACATATATACATGTTATGTATCTCTGTCTATAGTGTAGTGCTTCACACATGATGACCACTTTGTGTTATCATCATCATCATTTTTTTTTTCCGGTTGGCTAAGACAAAAAAGTGATTGATGAAAATGTCTGCTATCATCTAGCCCAAACTTTAACCCAAATTCTGAACGTGCCTCAATCCCTAACTCTACTCCTAACCCTAGATGTTCTAGCCAGGAATGACTGAGAACAAATTGGGAAGTATAACATTTGTTTTCAGTTCTGCTCTTTCCACCATCGTGTGTGACTATTCTGTTGATATGTTTTGTGTTTAACCTTCAAGAATTTTTTTTTAAAGATTTTATTTATTTATTCATGAGAGACAGAGAGAGAGGCAGAGACACAGGCAGAGGGAGAAGCAGGCTCCCTATGGGGAGCCCAATGTGGGACTCAATCCCAGGATCCCGGAGTCACGACCTGAGCCAAAGGCAGATGCTCCACCACTGAGCCACTCAAGTGCCTACAAACTTTCCTTATTATGTAAAATTCAAGCGGCTAGATAATTGGACTCTGAATTTTAGCTCTAACCCATATTATTGTAGTTGTTAGGAAAATGTTTAAGTTTGAAACCTCAGTTCTCAGACTACTTCAAAACAGTACCTTTCTGTTTTTTCCTCTTTATACAAGCACGATGTGGAAATAGCCAGCTAGTTTTATAAAAGCCTAATCTACAAATTTTTACACTTACATAAAATTTTATAGTTGTCAAAACATTTTAATATTAGGTCATTTGTTCAACCAGGCTATATTGTTATCTTCATTTACAAATGAGCTAAATGAAGTTCAGGGAGCTGAAAGTGACTTGTCAGCATTAGTTAAATAGCAAGTAGGAAAATAGTGATCTTTCTATTTTGTTATGTCTTTCAATTTATAAGTGGGTCAAAATATGTAATCCTTATATGAATTGAAAATACAAATGAAAATTCAAGCTAAATGTCTATGCAAGATCCCCTGTGGGCAAATACATCAATCTCTGTTCCATAATTTCTCAACCTTGTGCACAGATAAGTAAATAGCTTATTGCAGTAAACAGGGAAATTTTTGTTTGAATTACTTCTTTCTCTATTGGGAATCAAGCTGTAGAGGGAAGATTTAGGAAACTGGTAGGTTAAAAGCAAGATTTAATAACTGCTTAGTGTCTAATGTGCATGCCATTTCAAAACTGTATTATGCAGAGACTTAATATGCTCCTGTTCTCGTCAGATAACTGAGCCCTTTGAAATCATAAATCCAAAATATACTTGAACCAGAGCAATGTTTAAAGAGATTAGAAGCATTTGAGGATTCAAGTTTAGAGTGAATATGCCAAGATGATCCTGTCTTCATTTGAATCCTCTCTTAAATTACTAATACTTTATTTACTTGCTTGCTCATGAGTTGCTGGATAAGTAAAGTCAAACAAAAGGCAATTCTAAATGGCATTAGGAAAAACTAAAAACAAAAACAGAAAGCTCTAATATGCCAAAAACAAACCATTTTATTTTTACAAACATATCTAGTACTTAGAAATTAAAATGAGGGACACCTGGGTGGCTCAGTCAGTTGAGCATCAGACTCTTGATTTTAGCACAGGTGGTGATCTCAGGGTCATGAGACTGAGTCCTGCATTGGGCTTGAGCTCAGCAGGGAGTCCGCTTGGGATTCTCTCCCTAGCCCTCTGCCCTTCCCCACTACTCTCTCTTTAAAAATAAGTAAAACTAAACTAAAAAAAAAAAAAAAAATTGTAATCAAGGAAATTGTAAGAGGATTTTTTTTAAGTGATAAGCATAACTTAATATTTATGGTCTACGCAGGTATCATTTATTTTCATATATGTGGTTAAATTAGGGCTGCCACCAATTCCTGGATGAAGAGGACACTAAGTACCTTAACTTCTAAATGCAACAAAGTTTGTGCAGATCCTGAGTAGAGGGAATTAATTTTAGTAAGCCTTAGAAAATGTCAGTCTCCATGTCCTTTCACTAGAAACTTGTAACTGCCGCCTTCTTTCTGATCTGGATGTTCTGTGTTCAGAACTTTCTGGAACCAAACGTTAAATTATGTGATACATTCCTTAGCTCACACAGATGCTGCCCTTTGGAAATCCCTAAATTTATCTTAATTTTATAATTGCTTACGAACTTGAAAATTTTAGAATTATTAAAGAATTTTTTGTCAGGTTTTAGATACCATTAAAATAGATCTCCTCTCTATAACATGTCTTTTTAAAAAATGAGCTCATACAGTTTATATGGTCTAGAGATTTTTTACTTAGAAATCTCAACATGATTTTTTTTCTCTCCTAAATACTTTTAACCTCTCAACTGAAATATTTGCACTGCCAAAATTTCTTTTCTTTTATTTTTTTTAAGATTTATTTATTTATTCATGGGAGACAGAGAGAGAGAGAGGCAGATACATAGGCAGAGGGAGAAGCAGGCTCATTGCAGGGATCCCAATATGGGACTCTATCCCAGGACCCCGGGATCGTGCCCTGAGCCAAAGGCAGACACTCAACCACTGAACCACCCAGGTGTCCCAAAATTTCTTTTCTTTGAATTCAGTTGTGGGGTGCTTAGGTGGTTCTGTTGGGTGACCAACTCTTGATTTTGGCTGGGGTTGTGGTCTTAGGGCCTGTACTCAGTTCAGGATCTACTGGAGATTGTTTCTCCTTCTTCTCCCTCCCTAACTGTCCCTCCCCCTGCTTGCTTGCATGTGCTCTCTCTCTGCACGCTCTCTCTCTCTCTCTAAAATAAATAAATGAAGGGGTGTCTGGATGGCTTAACTGGTTAAGTATGGGCTCAGGTCATGATCACAGAGTCCTGGGATTGAAGGTAGAGCATTGAGCATTGGGCTCCGGGCTCAGTAGGGAGTCTGCTTATCTTTCTCCCTCTGCCCCTCCGCTATTCATGCTCTTTCTGTCTCTTCCAAGTAAATCTTTAAATAAATGGATAAAATCTTTAAAAATAAAAGCATTTCAGTTGATCATTTCTATGGATAATTTCACTAGTTTTTGCTGGGATGTTTAATTCTTTTTTAGTTTAAATTTTTAAAGATCTTATTTGAGAGAGAGAGAGAGTGCTAGCAAGAGCAAATATGAGCAGGGAGGAGAGGGGGAGAAGCAGGTTCCCTGCAAGCAGGGAGCCCAACATGGGGCTGGATGCCGGGACCCTGAGATCATGACCCGAATTGAAGGCAGACACTTAACCGACTGAGCCACCCAAGCCACCCCTGTTAAATTCTTTCTTTTTCAAAAAGAAAAAATTTATCCCTCCGGTTCATGACATTTTATATATATGATTTTAGTATTTATTTATTTATTTATTTATTTATTTATTCATTCATTCATTCATGCATGCATTCATGCATGTGAGTGGGAGGAGGGACAGAGGGAGTGAGAAAATTCTCAAGCTCGCTCCTCACTGAGCACTGGGCCCCATGCAGGGCTCCGTCTCAGGACCCCGGAGATCATGGTCCCAGCCTAAACCAAGAGTCCAATGTTTAACAACTAAGCTACCAAGGTGCTCCTTGTATGTATGTGATTTTTAACCAACTATTTCAGTTATGTGACATCACAGCTATGAAAGGCTATTCTGATAGTCACTGGAAATGACAGCTTCTGCTTCCTTGGGAACAAAGGTTCTGGATATTTGCCTGGCATTTCTCTCATCATAAATGTAGCAAGGGCAAATTGTGCTGAAAATGATTAAGGAAAATGCCTCCTGACATTCACTAACAGAGAGCCCTCAAAATCTGAAGAGGCACTTTGTCTTACGTGCATCTAACCCACGGCTGGTTGCATAGTAGTATCACTACACAGCCGGAAATTTTGAGCTGAAGGGAAAGGACAACATAGTAACTCTCAAATTAATACCTTTTTACTGAAAATTATAAGATGTTAATTCAGTGGCTGCATTTTTTTTGTTAATAAGAAAATTACCACAGAAGAACCTAATTTTATGGACTTCTGTTTGGAGCAGTTAACAGAGTACTCTTTTAAAACAACTTTGGTATGAATGAATCTGAGTGAAATAATTAGTGAGTTGTAAATTTCAGTTTGGGAACATGAGTAACTTTTAAATGTTAACTGATGTATCTAATGTTAGCATTTATTTTATAATCCAAGTATATTACATTAATGAAAAACAAAATAAATGCTGTCTGTTGCCATTTTCTTACAGATAATAGTTTGATCTAATTTAAAACACTGCCAAAACATTTTGAAAAGATAACATCTTTAAATCGATGTTTCTTTCTCAGCCAAATGACACGTTGGTTTGCCTTCCTGTTTCATTTGCTGCCTAATATCCCAAAGCAAATGCAGATGGAATAGTTTAAACGGCCATTTCTTCAGATGCTAAAAGCACTAACATCCTTTGAAATTACTTTATTGACACATGACATAAATCGATAACCACACATATGGCATTGGCAGTTTCCTATTGTTTTTCAGGTATGTCACTTTCTTTTAGTAGTGGATAATCTTTCCCTGAGGTGGAGCAGAACATTAAAAGCATGAACCCAGGAGGATATGAGAAATAAAACCTAAAATAAAATGTTACTGCTTCTATATCACCTTTTGGCTGGAGTGACTCTAAAGTGTACAGGGATTTTTTTTTCTTTTTATCAGTGAAATGAACAAAAGGTTGATATGTGGTAATAATAAGTTTTCTTGGTATGTTTTATGCATTGTGTGTATCTGAGCAATATTACTCATACGCTTTCTATGTTCTAAGCGTCTGATGGTGCTGATGCCTGTAAGTACCTCTTGCAAGGAGCAGATTGTCTGGTGAGCAGGACAGAGTGTGTTCTGAAGTATATATTCTTTATCTCAGATTGGGTTTTTGAAGTGACTTAGTGGTAGTTGAAGTCCCTTCATGATGGAAAGGGAAGTGTAGGATGAATGAATACCTGTGCCTTCTTTCACATGGACAAATAGTTCTTTAAGGTACTGATGGTTTTAACTGATTTTTTTGCTAATTGTTTTTAAGTTTTTGTTACTATACGTGGGAAAGTCTTAAAATTCTCAGATAAAGTTCAAAAT
Source organism: Canis lupus baileyi (assembly GCF_048164855.1). Classification (NCBI taxonomy): domain Eukaryota; kingdom Metazoa; phylum Chordata; class Mammalia; order Carnivora; family Canidae; genus Canis; species Canis lupus. The sequence goes on along the minus strand of NC_132839.1, from coordinate 4,117,302 downwards.
ACATTGTTAAAGAAGAAAATTTGGGGCACCTGGGTGGCTCAGTTGGTTAAGCATCTGCCTTTGGCTCAGGTCATGATCCTGGGGTCCTGGGATCAAGCCCCATGTCCAGCTCCCTGTCAGTGGGGAGTCTGCTTCTCCTTCTCCCTCTGCCCCTCCCCCTGCTCATGCATGCATGTTCTCTCTCTTTCTCTCTCAAATCAGTAAAATATTGAAAAAAAAATGCTTTAATGTCAAAAGCCTACTTATATTTGTTGCAAATGTTAGAAGTACAAACAGGACTAGTAAAACTGAAGAATTAAACTGAAATAAAAATAAAACTTTACGTGTAATGTCTTTACAAGTAAATGAGTTTTCCCTTATAACTTATCTAGTGAATATCAATCTGAAAGCTATTAGTATGAGATTTTTCCTATTTAGGGTTATAAGGTAAACAGTTAATAAAACAATGAAGAGCACAAACTATTTTTCCAATATTAAGACTATTGAAAATGGATTGAATTAAAGTTCTTAGAAAATACTTTGATGAAAGTTGAATAGTGAATATTTAGATTTTTTTCTACTTTCTTTGAGGTACCCCAAATGCTCAGACTAATTTATGTAGAAAGCAAACAAATGCCTCTGGTCAGCATTAGCCAAAGATACAGCAATGCTATCTTCTTACCATAATTTGTAAATTATATCCGTTTGTAGTTGTAAGTTATTCTTTGTATTCAGAAATGATAGCCAGACAAACATTGGCTGTTAGGTTATTCCCTCAACAACCAGTTGCTGAATGCATAGTATATATGGCAGGTACTGGGTATTTAGCGTCGAAGAAAACCAAAAGACCCCACCAAAAGCCCAAATCCCCTTCTCATGAAGCTTACGGTATATAGTAAGGGAAGAAATATGTTGGACAAATAAGTAAAATACATATTATGTTCAATAGCACGAAGAAATGCTCAAAGAGAAGAGGATAGCAATTTGAGGGGGGGAGGATGATTTTGAAGTCATTGAGAAAGCAGCCAGGGAAGGTTCAGTAGGGGCAGCGCATTGAGTTAAAAGCCTGAGGAAAGAGGGGAGAGCAAGCTACAGAGACGCTGGAGGATGGGCATTGCAGACTTGAGAGGCAGAGAGAGAGCAGTGGGGATGAGTGAGGGTGAGGGGAGAATAGTAGCAGATGAGGTTAGAGAGGCAGTGGGGTTCAAATCCTGCATAGCATGGGGTTCAAATGCAGCATGCTAGATTCTTGGTCTTTGTCTCCTTTCAAGGGTAAATGATATAAAGAGGGCTTCACATTTATTACAAATTTTGTGGAAAATGCTGGGTATCTTTGAGGCTCTCTGGGCCACATGGTCTTTACTTTGTTGTGCCAAGTGGTTGGGAATGTATATAGTTTTGCCTTCTCTTCCTTTCCCTTCATAAATTTGAATGACTTTGGGGAGGTGAAATCAATCTTCTTGCTAAATGTTCATTTTATGACCAGTCAAATTAATTACTTCTGAAAATCCATTATGCATTTTTCTTTTCTCACTTTTCCACTAGTTTTCTGGTCATATTTAATCTCTCTCTTCTCATTTAGGTATCCCTTTTTCCCTTACTAGGTTTTCAGATGCTGTGTAACATAAAACCTCTTCACAAATTCATCTTGAGAGATTGCACTTTATATTAAGCATTGTGTAGCCTCTTGTCATGGAAAATGTGAACATAATATTTGAAACTGTCATAACAAGGTTTTATGTATGTGGAACTCTCCTGTTCTTTATTTGCCTTCATTTGTCCTTCTCTGTAAAACTAAAGTAGATTGTCACTGGTGCCTATTTATGGGCATGAATTTCAAAACCAAGAAGAATGTGATTCAGTACCTGACACAGCTGGGCCTGAGGTGGAGCATCTAATAAATACACCTAGAAAATGTAACCTTTGCTGGAAAGAACAAGTTTGCCGAAATTGTTCTGTGTCAAACTTGAGAAAACAGTATTATATTTGACAGGTTTGCATTCAAAATGACAGGTTTTCTATAGAAAACAGATTAAAGAAGTGGCTTCATATAGCATCTTTAATAATTTTGTATTTTAAGAAATTACATATATTAAATATTTTCAGGTTAGCACCTGGTTTTTAAGATTTGGGTTTATTTTGTTTGGATTTCTTTTTTTCCTTCTCTTACATATCAGTCCTGTCTATGGTGGTACTGGGAAAATTTTCAAGTCTTTGATAAAGACTTCCAAATAAGCTACCAGCAAGTGTTGGATCTTTATATTTTTTTATCTTGGCTATTAAAATTAAGAAACCCTTCTTATAGCTAGTATCTATAAGGTGTTGAATAGAATGAAAGACTTTGATACCTGGCTTGTAGGTTTTTTTACATCTTTCAATGTGCTTTTTCAACATAAAGGATAGGTCATCATATATGCAATTTATAAATATGTTATAGAGATTATTTACTTTTAAGAGTTTATATTAAGTTCTTTTTAGATTGGAATTTCTAAGCTAATGAGGCAGTAACTTGAAGTAGATATATTCTTTCAAAAATATTCTAAACTAGTCAGTTTTGACAAAAAAATGGACTCCCAAAATGACTATTTTTATTAGAAACATATATCACCTTGTATTAAGTGATTTTGAAACTTAAAAATATACCTGTTACTCCTCATGATTTGTCATTCTTCATAAACCATTTATTGTAAGGTTTGGATTAATTACTTTATTTGATAAGAACTAGTTGATTAAGAGCTATGTTCCATATGCTATAAATATTGGTGAAAAATATATTGGTGATCTCTTCCTTCACTGAGTTCAGTGATGAGAGACATAAATATTTAAAAATAATTTTTAAATAAACTTATTATTGCAAACTGCTGTAGAAAAAGATTTGCTCAGAGTTGGTAAAAGGTGGCATCTAAGAGGCCTGAGCAAAAGCGACATCCATGTTAACACCTGAAAGGTAAAATAACCTGCCTTTGCAAATTGTGGGTAAAGGCACAGAATAGCAAGCGCAAAAGACATTGGTAGGAATGGCTTTTGTGTTCCAGAAACAGGAAGGAGGGTAGAGCGACTGAGGCACCATGAGCCCAGGTGATGAGGTTGGAGGGAGGAGAGGTGGAATGATGAAGGGCCTCCTAGGTCAGGGTAAGCCATTTTCAGTTTAATTCCTGCTACAGTTGTGTTGTAGGTGGTAGAAGAAGTGTTACTTTCAAAGAGTATGTAGGGAAACACAATGAAAGACCCCTTTTCTATCCCTGCGTATGTTTTTATGCCCTGCTCGCTCATTGTTTTTCTCTTCATCTGCTGCCACAAAGAGCACTTTAGGAAAAATGTTTGTACATCTATGTTTACTCACGTGAAGATAAATTTTAGGTAAATTCTACTGTTTATCTAAATAGGTATGTTATAGGAAAAGTTCATGAATATTTCCCAAACTTAATGTCTCTGAATCAGCAGTTCCAGAAGCATCCAATTTGCACTCCAGAGATTTCTCTAAAGAAGCTCTTGGCTCCTTGTGAAACCTATTGTTCCAGAAGCCTTCAACAGTATTTTTGCATAAAAGTAGGTCCATTTATAAGAGATGAGTTTAGGGCAGCCTGGTGGCTCAGCGGTTTAGTGACACCTTGCAGCCCAGGGCGTGATCCTGGAGTCCCGGGATCCAGTCCCATGTCGGGCTCCCTGCATGGAGCCTGCTTCTCCCTCTGCCTGTGTCTCTGCGCCTCTCTCTCTCTCTCTCTCTCTTTCTCTCTCTCTCTCTGTCTCTCATGAATAAATAAAATCTTTTAAAAAAAGTTTATAAATGGTCAACAAAGCCCCATACAGTAATCATAACAACACAGATTTAAGTCTCTATGAATAAGACTATCAGAAAATATTCTTATCTCTATATAGTGTCCCTTTCTACCAAATTAATATCATCCCAATATATTTGATTATGGAATGAGGATTGCTTTAGAAAACTTATTTAAGGAAGTTCAGTGGGAAAAGTCCCCCAAAGTGTTTGAGACCTTCATACTGATCAGTTATCACAACTGGTATTTACCAGCTGTCTCGTTACTCACTATAACGTTACAGTAAAAGAAATGCTCCGTGGTATTCAATGTGCACTCTCTCATTTGGAAGCTGGGGTTCTTTAGAGTGACTTTTGCCGGTGTAACTATGACCACTATGGCTCTGGAGCCTATAGGAGTTTGTATTCCTACTCTGTCACTTTCAGCTGTGTGACTTTGGGAAAGTCACAGTCTCTGTAAGCCTCAATGCCTTTACTTATAAAATGAAGGATGAGAATAATAATGTTTCCAAAATTAAATGAAATAACATGTGTAACGAGGGTGGCACAGTTCCTAACACATTCTAAGTTCTTAGTAAATACTATCTGTTACTAAGTTAGATTCTTCTGAGCTGAGACTAACATTAAGTAGACTGGATTTTCAATTCAATGAGCTATCAGATTCCTATAGTGCCCAGATATACCAGAGTAAACAATATCCAACCTTTGAAAATTGTCAGTATTTTCAGAGCATTAGGAGTTACTTATGTAGGCCAAAACCATTGAGTGCAAATGTTAGTTGACTAATTAAAAATGCATTTGAGGCATTCATTTCTTTTTTTTTTTTTTTTTTTTTTTTTTGTGTGTGTGTGTGTGTTTAGGAATAACTGTTTTTTTTTTAATTTATTTTTTTATTGGTGTTCAATTTACTAACATACAGAATAACACCCAGTGCCCGTCACCCATTCACTCCCACCCCCCGCCCTCCTCCCCTTCTACCACCCCTAGTTTGTTTCCCAGAGTTAGCAGTCTTTTTGTTCTGTCTCCCTTTCTGATATTTCCCACACATTTCTTCTCCCTTCCCTTATTTTCCCTTTCACTATTATTTATATTCCCCAAATGAATGAGAACATATAATGTTTGTCCTTCTCCGACTGACTTACTTCACTCAGCATAATACCCTCCAGTTCCATCCACGTTGAAGCAAATGGTGGGTATTTGTCATTTCTAATAGCTGAGTAATATTCCATTGTATACATAAACCACATCTTCTTTATCCATTCATCTTTCGTTGGACACCGAGGCTCCTTCCACAGTTTGGCTATCGTGGCCATTGCTGCTAGAAACATCGGGGTGCAGGTGTCCCGGCGTTTCATTGCATTTGTATCTTTGGGGTAAATCCCCAACAGTGCAATCGCTGGGTCGTAGGGCAGGTATATTTTTAACTGTTTGAGGAACCTCCACACAGTTTTCCAGAGTGGCTGCACCAGTTCACATTCCCACCAACAGTGTAAGAGGGTTCCCTTTTCTCCGCATCCTCTCCAACATTTGTTGTTTCCTGCCTGAGGCATTCATTTCTTTTTCTTCCTACTTAAAGCATTACCAATTACATTTTAACACTAGGGTGTTAATGTGTCAGTAACTTTTTCCTTCATATTTTTAAATAGAAAAACTTTTCATTTTAGGAAAATAATATGCAAACACAGAGTGTCAGCAGTTTTCAGTGGATCAGACATTTTATCTGAAGTTAACCATAAATGTGCAAGGGAATATGATTGAGATGAAATCTAAAGAAAATACCTATTTGTAATAGGAAAGAGTTTGGAAAGTAGTTCAAGCCAAATCATGTTGAAACTCAGAAACTCATAACGAGAAACAGACAAGGCAAAGTTCGAAGACAAGTGGATACTAAGTAGCTGGTTTGGAAGACAGGTGATCTTTGGAGAGCTCAAAACCTGTCAGAGATGGAGAGGAATGAATAAAATAACGATTTCTGAAATGTGTTGGGATGTATAGAAAACCAGAGTACATGAGACAAGGTTAGATGAGGAAATAATTTGGCTGAACTGTCTCCACCCCCTGAGTGTACTGAAGATAGATTTATGAAGAGCTTAATTTTAATAGTTGAGCTGGGAAATGATTAAGCTCTGAAGAGTGGTTTTGGATCCAAGTTAGGATGGTTTCTGGACATATTCCAGGGAAGATGACAAGGTTTTTGCCAAAAGGAAAGATGTTGAGTTGATGTCAAGCATCTTTCAAAATGTCCTTGTATTTCCAAGATAATGTTGAGGTACATGTGACATCCATTTCAGCAAGATGAGCCATATGGGTTTTTCTATTTGAATAATACCTAAGTTGCTAGGGACATAAAATTGTTTTAATGTGGCAGATAAAAGATTTGATCTGTTTTATTTCATTGTTTTTAGACAACTGAAATTTTCGATGTAGAATGGGCATTGAAGTTGTTTTATATAATCCACAGGCAGGTATAAACTTAGACTATTGAATAATTCCAAGAATGTGCTGCTCCAACTTTTTTACAGTAACTCAAATAAATAAACCTTGGGATATGTGTGTTCTCCTGTTGGGTGTCAGTCGGACTCACTGACATAAACTTTTCTTCAGATACAGTATGTTACTGATTAAGCAATTTAAATTGGTGTAAATTTTAATTGGCAATGCTAAGTATTCACTAATTTTAACGTAGAACTTCATTTGAAAACTCATGATAGTATAAACAGAGACAAGATTAATGAGATGATGACTTGTTCTTAAATATTCTTTCTAATATATATATTACATACTTATATATCAAATTGAAATTTTATCTGAGCCAGGCATTTCTAATTTAACTAAAATCAGTTTATTTTTTATTTTTTTTTATTTATGATAGTCACAGAGAGAGAGAGAGAGAGAGAGGCAGAGACACAGGCAGAGGGAGAAGCAGGCTCCATGCACCGGGAGCCCGACGTGGGATTCGATCCCGGGTCTCCAGGATCGCGCCCTGGGCCAAAGGCAGGCGCCAAACCGCTGCGCCACCCAGGGATCCCCTAAAATCAGTTTTTAAGCATCACAATGCCACATGTATGATTAGGGTTCTTTTTCTGTGTCTCCTCTGTGTATTCACCCTCCTAAATCATTCAGTCTCTCATTTCTCATCATGTCTCACCCCTCTTCCCTTGGTCTTTCTTAAAGCAAAGGCAATTTAAAAAATTCTGATTGTTTAAGACTTAGGAAAAAATTTAATGTAAGAAAACATAGCTATTCCATTAACACCCTTGCTGGCCATTTTTCTGTTTTTATGGAAGCCTAGTATACTGTGTTACACCTGGCTTAAAACCGATCCATAAAATCAATACCAAAAATATGAAAGTACCTAACTTTTTAATATTACCTTCTAGATAATTGCTTGACTAAAAATATCTTGAAATTGGCATTTGCTTAGCATTTTTAACATGTGCCTGTTCTCCCCCTAAAACATTTAAGCTAATCATGATTGGGAACTGATCACAGTTACAACTTGCTATAAATTATATTTTGTAAGAAAGAAGAATATTATCTTTTTCAGTTTAAAATGTTCCTTCACTTTGTACAAGAATAGTTACCTGATAGTCTTCATGTTTTGGTGGCATATATATCTATGGGCATAATTTTTATAAGCATTTTTATTTTTTCTAATGCATTTTCAGAAAAGAATCATAGAAAAATGGTTTGGAAGTTATCTCAGCAAGATATACTCTCTTAATCATTAGCTTTCACTATTTAATCAGTGCGTAATTTTTCAAAGATTAGGGTTTTTTTTTTTTTTTAATTGGAACCTTTTGTAACACCCAGCTAATTTTCTATACTAATTAAGTTATTTTTCTTTGTGGCTGTTGCGGGGTTTCTTGGGTAAGGATTTATATCCTCACATAAGCCAAATTGCATATGAGGAAGAAGGTAGCCAAGAAAACGGGCAGAGAGCAGAGCTGGCAACAGAGAGCAATAGAATTTCAGAAACTAGACCCTCTTCTGTCCTGTAACAGAAGAGTGACAATCTGTTATAGGATAAGTACAAAATTAGCAGCATATCACGTTAGACTGAACACAATTCTTAGTGTGCTCTAATAAAGTAAATTGTCTTACTTTTTTTCTCTTAGTCTCAGCATTAGGTTTTTGTGATGAGTTTAGTGGTCACTCTGAATGGCCGCCTTCTGTCTCCTTGCAAATCAGTGAATACATACGCTTTCTATAACCTCCTGCTGCGACATCGTTCTCAAACTGGAAATCTGGGGGAAGTTCAGTATCGTAGCAGTAACCATATTAATAGCCACAAGAACAAATATTTTTCCAGTTTAGCTTTCTAGGTGTCCAACCGTGCGCTAAGTTCTGAATCTTCATGACAGCCCTCTTTCTTGGTTATTAGTTGGCCACAGTTACGCATGATGAGGCTGAGGCTCAGAGAAGTTGGTGCTTTGCCTGGGTCCTGGGTGATGAGCTGGAGGCATTATGCAAACTCAGGTCCTCCAGCTCCACCAGTTGTTTATTACTAGTGAGCCTCTGAAGGCGACAAGCCAGCCTTCTTTGCCTACTTTTTTTTTCATTCGGTTTTGAGATACGATTAAAATTCAGCAGTGTGTGAGATTCAGGTGTACGGCATACTATTTTGGCTGACCTATATTGTGAAACGATTACCACTCTAAGTTGTTTAGTATCCACTATCTCCTACAATAAAGAGAGAAAGCAAACCAAGGAAAGCTATTCCCCTTGTGGTGAGAACTTCTAGAATGTACTCTTAGAACAACTTTCGTTTATATCATGCAGCAGTGTTATCCGTAGGCATCATGCTGTGCAGTAGATCCCTGGTACTTATTTACCTTATAACTGAAAGTTTGTACCTTTTGACCACCTTTCTCCTCTTCCCCCCTCCATTTCCTTCCCTGCTAACCTCAGATCTGATCCCTTTTTTTTAAATTAAAGATTTTATTTAATTTTAGAGATTGAGAGTGCAGGTGCATGCACAGCAGGGGAGAGGCGGGGGGGGGGAGAGAGAGAGAGAGAGAGAGAGAGAGAGAGAGAGAGAGAGAGAAAAGCAGGCTCCACCACTGAGCACAGATCCCAACGTGGGGCCCCATCCCCCGACCCTGAGATCATAACCCGATCCAAAATCAAGAGTCTGATGCTCAACCAACTGAGCCACATAGACGCCTCTGGTCCCTTATTCTATGAATTTGTTTTTTTGACTTTGTTTTTGTTTTGTTTTTAGTTTCTACACATAAGTGAGTTCAGACAGTATTTGTCTTTGGCCTATTTCACTTTGTATGATGTGCTCAAGGTCCATCCATGTTGTCGTAAAAGGCAATTTCCTTTTTATGGCTGAATAATATTCCTTATGTTTTATGGCTGAATAATATTCTTTATGTGTGTGTATATGCCAAAAATTCTTTATCCATTCATCTGTTGATGAACACTTGGGTTGTTTCCGTATCTTGGCTGTTGTAAATAATGCTGCAACGAACATGAGGGTGCATGTATCTTTTCAAGTTTATGCCTTTGTTTTCATCAGATAAGTACCCAGAAGTGGCATTGCTAGATCACATGGTAGTTCTATTTTTTAATTTTTGAGGAACCCCTGTACCGTTTTAATAGTGGCTGCACCAATTTTCATTCTCACCCACAGTGAGAGAGTTCTCTCTTCCCCACCTCCTCACCAAGACTTGTTATTTTCTAATGTTTTTAATAATAGCCATTCTAACAGTCCTGAGGTGATATCTCATTGTGGGTTTGATTTTCATTTTCCTGCTAACTGATGTTGATCATCTTCTCATGTGTCTATTGGCCTTTCCTAGATCTTCTTTAGAGAAAGGTCTGCTTAGATCTTTTGCTCATTTTGGGAGGATTATTTGGTTTTTAGTTTTGACTTTTTTGAGTTCTTTATATATTTTGGGTGTTAACTCCTTATCAGATAGACAGTTTGCAAATATTTTTTTCCCATTCTGTAGGTTATATTTTCACTTTGTTGGTGGTTGCTTTTGCTGTGCAGAAGCTTTTTAATTTGCTGTAGTCTCCCTTGTTATTTTTGCTTTCATTACTTTTATTTTGGCGTCAGATTAAAAAAAAATCATCATCCAAACTCATTACAAAGAATCAACACCTTTTTTTCATCTAGGTTTTATGATTTCAGGTCTTATATTTAAGTTTTTAACCCATTTCAAGTTTATTTTTGTGTATGCTGTAAGATGGTGGTCTATTTTCATTCTTTTACATGTGCATATCCAGTTTTCCCAACACAGTTTATTAGAGAGACTGTTCTTTCTCCATTGTATATTCTTGACTCCTTGTCACAAATTGACAATACATGCATGGGTTTATTTTTGGGCTCTCTATCCTGTTCCATTGATCTGTGGTCTGTTTTTATGCCAGTACCATACTGTTTTAATATGATAGCTTTGTAATGGAGTTTGAAACTAAGGACTGTGGTGCCTTCAGCTTTCTTCCTCTTTCTCAAGATTGCTTTGGCTATTCAGGGTCTTTTGTGGCTCCACACAAATTTTAGGATTTTCTATTTCTGTGAAAAATACCATTGAGAGTTTGATAGGTGTTCCATTAAATCTATAGATTACTTTAGGTAGTATGGACACTTTAATAATATTCTTTCAATCCATGAGGATGGAATATTTTCCCATTTATTTATATCTTTTTCAGTTTCTTGCCTTAATACCTTATAGTTTTCAGGATAGAGCTCTTTCACCTCCTTGGTTAAATTTATTTTCAGGTATTTTATTCTTTTTGATAGAATTATAAATAAATGAACTTGTTTTCTCCTCTTATATTTTCATTAGTGTATAAAATAGCAGATTTTTGTGTATTAATTTTATATTCTGCAACATACTGAATTTATTAGTTCTAACAACTTTTTATGGCATCTTTTGGATTTTCTGTACATAATATGACATCTGCATATAGTGATATTTTTACTTCTCTCTTTCTATTTGGGATGCCTTTTATTTCCTTGTTTTTCATAATTGCTCTGGCTAGACTAGTGTGTTGAATAAAAACAGCAACAGTGGACATCCTTATCTTACTACTGATCTTAGAGGAAAAACTTTTAGTTTTCCACCTTCAAGTATGATATTAGCTATGGGCTTGTCATATATGCCCTTTATTATTTTGAGATACATTTCCTCTATTTTTCACTTTGTTGAAAATTTTTAATCATAAATAGATATTGAATTTTGTAGTGCTTTTTCCACATTTGTTGAAATGGTCATATTTTTATCCATTTCATTATGTGATGCATCATGTTGATTGATTTGCATATGTTGAACAATTTCTTGCATCACAGCTATAAATCCCACTTGATCATGAATGATCCTTCACATCTCTTAAATATGTTACCTTTTATACACTTAATGTCAGGTACCTCATTTGCCTTTTATATATTCTCTTAAATATCAGCTACGTTCTTAAAAGCAAAATGAAACTACATGGGGTGAGATTTTAACAGTGGTAAAGTAGAAGAAATTGGGAACTTGTGGGGAAATGAATTTGTGAGGCACCCTATCAGAGAGTCAATTGTCACAGAGGATTATTCCAAGAGAAGTTGTATTTAGGACACAGGATCACTTGTAATGAAGTTTTGTTACATATTCATACTGTTTTGATTTTCCCATACTATATTAATTAACTCCTAAATCCATTCTAGTTGGCCATTTAACCAGAAAGTCTTAAAAAAATAAAAAAGTACCTTAACTTAAGGTAAAATAAAATACTTTATAGCATCAATAATTACTGCCTTCAGAATATTTTTTGCAATTTTAAACATGTTTTCTTATTGGGAATTACTTGTAAAAAGCATACTGCAGAATTTAATTGTCAACAATGTTCTCTCCATTTACAACTCATTTAAAAAGTGTATCAATGTGTTATGGGCCATTTACATTTTAAGAACTTTTGGAAACTCTGTCCTTTAATGTAATTGAAGCAGACCACTTACTCTGGGCCATCCATCAGGGTGATACTCCTGGTTTCCTGGCCTTTTCTGGACAGCCCAAGGGTTCATTTTCATTACTTATATTCCTTCCCCCTTTTATCTAGTTTCACTGCCTTCTCATTAATCTGCTTATTTGACTTTCCTTCCTCCGGGGCCAGTAATCACTATGCATGCTATGTGTGTCATTTGGGTCACTAACAACAAAAACAGTCAAACAGAAATAAAAGAATAATGGCAGACAATGGATATGACACAGCTATCATTATTACTGTGACCTTTTTAAAAGAAACTTTCACAAGGGCACCTGGGTGCTTAGTGGTTGAGCTTCGGCTCAGGTCGTGATCCCGGGGTCCCGGGATCGAGTCCCACATCGGGCTCCCTGCATGGAGCCTGCTTCTCCTTCTGCCTGTGTCTCTGCCTCTGTGTCTTTCATGAATAAACAAATAAAATCTTAAAAAAATAAAACTTTTACAAATTTGACAAAAAGTTTTTATTTTATATAAGATTTCCAAACTTGTTATCTGATTAGGTTTTCATAATCATAAATAATCTGTTTTATCCTATATAGCACTGAGGTATTACTATAATTTCTATTTCATAGAGGAGAAAATTATGGCTCATAAATGTTATTCAGTGTAAACTTAAAATTCAAAAGAGTTCTGATATACACTAGCTAGTACCAGTGTTAGCTATCACTAGTACCCCAAGGAGTTGTTACAGTCCAAGGCTGGGCCCAAGAAGCATCTGAGAGTGTTTCAGAATGATCCAACAGCTATGTGAGGAATATCTAGAGTGTAAGAATACAAAAGGAGCAATTTAGACATACACTACTAGTGACATCTCTCTTCATCTCTCTTCACCTTGCCCACAGCAAGGGCTTAAGGATTTGTCCATGGAATCTACAAACTAGCATAGCAGTAGTAATCCTAAAAATAATGCTTGTAGAGATACTGGTGGTTTATTAGTTCATTGCTAACCAGAACTTCTTTTCCCCCACTCCTCAGTGTTAAGAACGTGACCAAAATCTTCATGACCAACTTAATATTGCATTGTTTATAGATTCCTATCTCTGAGTAATTTCTCTACATCTGTCTTAAAATGACTAGTCATTGTCAGACTTCCAGTTTCTTCTTTTTCTCATTTATTTTGGATAGATTTGGAAAATGGAGTCAGCTCACACTAATACTCTTTTTTCTTAGACTTCCCTCAAGAATAGGGAGTTACCTCTGATTGGGTCTGTTGACTAATTCCACTTCTTTCACATCATCCAAGCATGAGAATAAGATGTTGATAAACCACTTTAGAGTAGACAACTCTTGTAGAAACTTGTTGTACCTTCATTTTTTTTTTTAAGATTTTATTTATTTATTCATGAGAGACAGAGAGAGAGAGAGAGTCAGAGACACAGGCAGAGGGAGAAGCAGGCTCCACGCAGGGAGCCTGATGTGGGACTCGATCCTGGGTCTACAGGATCAGGCCCTGGACTGAAGGCGGCACTAAACCGCTGAGCCACCAGGGCTGCCCTCGTTGTACCTTCAGTAAATATTTACCAATTCACTCTTAACATGATGGACACAGTTAAACTCTAGGCATGTGAAAGATCGTAGACTCTTTACCATCTAGGAGTTTATATCTGGAAGATTTTGCCACCAACAGATACACACAGAAGATCCACATTATTTTCTCATATTTGAATACTGTCAAGGTATTCCCACATTATGTATTTAATCCACAAGAGAAGATAATTCTAAATTGGATTTTGAAATACAGCTACCTGCCAAAATTCTTACTCATTCTCTGGGACAAAAGGAAGACAACAAAGTGAAATTACATTCACTTTTTTTCTGGGTCCCATGTATCTACAGACTATATTTGAGAGTCCAAAATCTTATAGCCACACCCACCAAGTTGAATACCAGGTTGAGTGAGTGATGGTAGGGGCAAGAGGAGATTTAAACATAAATTTCTTTAAAATGTACTTGTCTATTTTGTTTCAGTAATGAAAGAAGAAGACTAAGAAGAGCAGATATTTACCAGAACCTATTTTATCCTAGTTGAATAGGACAGACCTATTCAAAAACAACTTACTATTCAAAACCATCCTAACCATTGCTATACCTGGGAGGAAGGCAGGAGAGAAATAATCCATAACAGTTCAAGAAAACCTTCTACAAAGGGTGATATTTGGATATATAGATAGATATAGATATAGATATAGATATATAGGTATCTATCTATCTATATATACACACACACCTTCAGCAACTTCCCAAACTCTCTACCTCTTCCTAGACAGTATTTATATATGTGTAATATATGATATATATAGACATATGGTATCTCCATACTGGTGTTCTGGAGTGTGGATTGAAACATATTCTCTCATCTTAAGTCCTGACTTGCATATCATGACGAGTGCAGCAATCTGAGTGAATGAATTGCAAAACATGGTGGTATTTTTTTTCATTTTTCCCTAACATTAATAAAATATCTTTTTCTTTATGTATATAGTTGGAAGTCAGATAAACAGTGTGCTGGTTGTAGAAAGAAGACCGATCAGTACAGATACTAGAGCCCCTGTGAAAGATTCCTGCTCAAGGGCACTGTAGCCATGCAAGAATAGGTTACCCAGAGAAGGTTATAATCACCTCAAAGAAATGTATTCAAGGCAGGTGTCATGTCAGATTAGATCCTGCAAAATTTTAGGGTCCCCTTCCCTTGTGTGCTGTCAGATACTGTAGCTAAGCCATTGGTAACTCTGCAGCTCACTCTCATCCTGACCTCAATTCTAGACTAAATGCAAAATTTTAGGGTCCCCTTCCGCAGTGTGCTGTCAGATACTGTAGCTGAGCCATGGGTAACTCTGCAGTTCACTCTCATCCTGACCTCAATTCTAGACTAAATGCTAACATGTGCTCTTGTAATCATTTCCGGCACATTAGGAGTTACTTTAAAAGGACTCATGTCCTTTTGCCAATCTACTCAAGTTATTTGAATGAATCGTAATCTCACTATGGTCTACATTTAAGATGATAAGGTTTTTACCTTAATAAAACTACTTTTTAAAAATAAATACAAATTTTTGTTTTAGGTAAAATGAAAAAGTTTAATAGTGAAAGGAAAATATTAGTTATTCAAGGCATTTTTCTGTCTGCTTACTCATGACGCTTGTATTCATGTCATAAAATGAAAATAATACCCGATAAGAAATGACTGACAAGAACTTGAATGCCTGTGTAACCTAAATTCTTCTGATGCTCTCTCTGTGGCATTTAACCCATCATTTTATTTGAAAACAGTTGTAGTTGTGTATTTGAACATGGTCTTGTACAAAATGACTTACCTACTAAGCTGTAACTTCTGGGAATTAATGATAGAAGACCCTGATTATTGCATGTGAGTGGTTGTGAAGAGGTCACAAAGAGAATAACTTAATTTTAAAAATCTATATAAACAGATAATGAAATGTTAACTGTTTGTAAAATAAAGTTACATGGGTTGTGAAGGGAGAGATGTATTACTCGCTTTGGATTGATGATATTGGTAAAAGCCATCTTTTGTTGAATGAGGAAGGAAGATACTCAAAGATTTTCAAGTCTGAACAATGGGAGTGAATTAGCTTGCAAACTGTAAGGCAAGATCATTCCATTTTCTTGCTAGGGTTCGAGATCTAAAAAGAAAGTTACTAATCTGAAAGTGAGTAATTAAAGAGTTTAGGCTGAAGCAGTTAACAGTAAAGGTTAAATGGCCGAGGCACAGAAGGGGATTGTAGACTGGACATATAGAATGAAGTACAATGAGTAAACAAGTCATTATTCTCAGATTGTTAAAATCAGGTATCCAAGAAATGATAGCACTGATTATTGAGGAGGGGAGAGTTGGGAACAGAACTGCCGAAGAGCTCCAGCGTTACCAGTAGGTCATCCACATGGGTTGTAGTGCTACAGTCCTCATGGAGAGAGATGGTATTGGGTAGGAAGAATGGAGGATTCCTACAGTTAGCAAAATACGATCAGGAATCCAGAAATGGTGACTCTATAATCCTCACACTCCCACTTTCTACTGGACTGACCTTCTGGGTCTACATTCAACCTTAGAGGTCATTCTAGCCCCATCTCTTTATGTAATGGATGAAATCCAGAGAAATCGAGCACCTTCTCTAACTCCCTACAATTAATTACTGACCAAGTTGGGATGAGAAGGCCTTCTGCAAATTTACATAGTGAAATCCTATTAAGGTTAATCTTTTAAAAAATCTAGAAATTATTTTTCTTTTTCCTTAGATTACTAGAATTTGACTGCATTCAGGGTTATTTCTTTCCTTAAAGTACTTGTCCTAAGAAAAACATTTAAGATGAAATTAATGTATCTTTTTCCCCCACTTAGATTTAAGAGCATTCAGCATAATTGGGAGCCTCTTCCTTATGATCTGAATAAGGAAAAATAACTGTTGATCGTCAAACTTATATTTCTAAATCATCATAATGGTTTCTAGCACAGACTTAACATTCTACTAGATAAACTCCAAATAAGGCATTAATGTATATTTCATATCCTAAATGAAGTTTTTTAAAAATATATATTTTCATTGATACAGTGAATCTGATTTAGCTTTTCCTCCTAAGCAGTTACTTAGGAGAAAACTTCAGTATTCATCAGTGGTAGTGCCACTTTAGCACAGAAATTTCAGCAAGATAAAAATAAACAAACACAAACAGAAATTTGAATCTTGGTTCTATGGATGTTTACTTTCTCTCTTTTAAATTATTCTCTTCCTTTAAAAATAAATGTAGGTTCTCCTTCTTTGCTTTTACCTGTTGAAATCATGCTCTATCATTCAAAGCCTTACCCACCTTCTGAGTCCTTGTCAAGTCATACACGTCAGATTTCATAGCATGTTTATAAACCATTCCACGGTATTATTGATGCATATTTTTAGCTATTATTTCGCTAATATTTTACTTGTGGTTTATTTCTGATATTTCTATCTTACTGGACTGAAAAACGTAGAAAATAGAAAATATATTTTCATTTTTAGTAGGCTTTCAACAATTTACCTGGAATTCTGTAGAATTGAAGTAAACATGCATGTGTGTGTATATATATATGCACATCTATATCAGCATGCACATATATGTAGCATGATATATATATATCAGTCTTATGTTTTCTACTATAGAGAGAGTGTATGTATAGTAGTACTCATATTTTTTCCTACTCTCAAATTCTTTGAACATTATTCATTCTTCTGTCCTTTCTAGGTAGAACTCTCTACTTCTGCCTAATGTATCACAAGAGCCTGTGAGATGGTTGGCAGAAGAACTTAACTGTCACCTGAGAGGCTACACACTGTGAAGCCTGCCAGGAATGCCCCACAGCTCCCTCTCGCGTGGCACATCTTGATGTTGCTCACTGTCATGCGTGTCCCACTTGACATATGACAAATGTTTGCCCTTTCAGGACACATTCCCTGCTCTATACTTGGAAAGCTGCTCTAGCCAAGAAAAGTCTCCTCTCTAGACAAATTACATGAATTTGAGACCTAGCACTGCCCATTTGTAGTATATTCTTAGGAAAATCAGTTAAGATTTATAATATTATTAATAGCATTCAGTGAGACAATGCCTATGACAATAGTCATAAACTATTAAGTAGATGAGAGATGACATTATTATTTTTAAAAATTATTTGAGAGAGAGAGTGACACAAACGGGGTGGGTGGGGTACAGAGGGAAAGGGAGAGAATCTCAAGCAGACTCCTCACTGAGCACAGAGCCCCACTCAGGACTTGACCTCATGACCCTGAGGTCATGACTTGAGCTGAAACCAAGAGTCAGCCACTCAACCTACTGAGCCACCTAGATACCCCTGAAAGATGATCTTAATATTAAACTCCTCTACCAAGTGTTTTAATTCTTAAGGAAGGGGAATATTTTCCCCAATTCTCATTGAAATCCCAGTGTTTGTGGCCTAAGTACTACGTGTAATAAGATATTGCCAAATAATTATATTTGCTGTACTTTTTTAGGATGTCAGTAGTCATAATATATTTGCTTAAGACAGATCAAATTAAGGATTTAATAGCTAGGAAAGTCAGTCCATCCTAGGAAATTTTAATACCTCTAAATCCTTTTAACCAGTATGAGAAATCATTTTTTTTTTATCATTAACTATCCCTCTTTGTGGAAATAGACTCATCACTTCATACTTTTTTATTCTAAATGCTAAATGACTTTACTTTCTGTTCTAAATTCTCCTGAAGCAAATATTTGAAGTTAGAAAATAATATAAACCCATACATGAGGATTTCTCTTAGCTTTTTTATTTTTATTTTTTATTTTTTATTTGAGAAAGAGAGCAAGTGAATGTATGTGGAAGAGGTAGGGGCAGAGAGAGAGGAAAAACTTGAGGACACTGTGCTGAGCAGGGAGCTCAATGCAGGACTTGATCTCCAGACCCTGAGATCATGACCTGAGCCGAAACCAAGAGTCGGATGCTTAATCAACTGCACCACCCATGCTCCTTTCTCTGTGTTTTTGAAGAAATAATGTAGACGTGGTATCCTAGTACACTTAAAAACAAAACCTTACTTGAAACCTGAAATTATACAGAAAATAATCAACTTCTTACTACATAAAAAAGGCTCTTCACTTACTTGAAAGCAGTTTTATATCACCTTAAATGGTTTTTTCAGGGTATCACAACGATTCCACTTAATTTTTTTGTACTATTTATAGAATACCTTTTATGTCCTCATCCAAATTCTTGATGAAGAGACTGGGGGAAAAAAAGGATTAAGCCTGCAATTCCAAGTCCTTTGTACCCCTGATAACTTTCTCACAGATTTCTCTCAAACCTTAAATCAAGATTCCATGGCTATCATGCCTCAGCCTACAAATACACTTAAGTATAATTCTATCCAGCTTACTTCATCTCCATTTTCACCATCATTGTAACGATGGGTCATATGGCTTGCTGAAATCTTGTTGCATTATATTTATGGCCTTCCTCTGAGCTACTATTTTTATGGTACAAAAAAAAAATCTAGTAAGCTTTTTATTAAAGTATGTCGAGAGATACTCCTGATGGATCTTTGCATTCCTGTTTGTCTTAGTGGGTATGCTCAGAATGCAGGGCCCAGACTGATCTTTACCTAGGCCATCTCTCAGGGATGTGTTTGTAGTGAGCAACTTTGAGGGATGAGGTAATGTCTCTGAGACAAAGAGCAGGCTTGCTCACTGCCCGGAGTAACATGGAAGCTTTCCCAGACTCAAAGTTCCTGTCCTGTAATGTATCCTACTCTGTGCGCAGGAGTCCCATCTAGACTTATCCACAACACCCCCTTGTTGGGCTGTGAATAATAAAGCCCTTCATCTCTGACCCATGCAGAAACAGCAGGCTAGCTTATTGGCTTGTAAATATGACAAAATCCTAGATCAAACAAAATAATACCTATACAGGAGTATGCTAATCACAAGTTATTCTGTAAGTCAGGAAAACCATATATATACTTTGTGATAATTTGGCATGTTTTTTGAACTTGGCATAAGTGGAGTCAAACCTTATATACTCTTTTGGTCTAGTTTTTTCTCAAGCTCCATGTTGATAAGATTCATCCATATTTTGGTTGCAGTAATTCCTTAATTTTCATTGCTGTATGTTACTCCATTGTGTGACTACAACACTGTTTTTCTCTTTGACCATTTATGGACATTCGTATTCCTTCCATTCTGGGGCTACTATGAATAATGTTGCTTTGAATATTCTTACATATGTTTTTTGGTGCACATGTCTACTGGATACATCTACCTGGAGTTAGACATCTACATACATATGTAATAGTATATACATAAGTTTACATCAGTAGAAAGTGCCAAAAAGGTTTCCATGGTGGTTGCACCTACTTACACTCCCCACTAAGAGTATGTGAGAATCTGTTACTCCACACCCTTGCCAAAATTAGGTATGATCAGTCTTTTTAACTATAGCTATTCTGGTTGTTAGGAAGCACTAAGATATTGTGATTTTGTGTGTGTGTGTGTTTTCTTTTTTAAAGATTTTATTTGTTTGAGAGCAAGAACACAAGGTGGGGGGTGCACAGGGAGGGGCAAAGGGAGAGTCAGACTCTCCCCTGAGCAGGGAGCCTGCAGTACTCTATTCCAGTACCCTGGGATCATGACTTGAGCCTAATATAGACGCTTAAGCAACTGAGCCACCCAGGTGCCCCAAGATATTGTGATTTTAATTAGCATTTTTAAATGACTAATTATATTGAACATATTGGCATATACTTCTTGGTTTTTTGAATAGCCTTTTTTGTGAAGTGCCTTGTTCAAGATTTTTGCTCCTGTTACTCTTAGCTTGTCTTTTTTACATTATTTTATAGGAGTTCTTTATGTATCGGCATATGATTATTTTGTTCATTACGTTAATTATAAATATCTTCTTTTATAGTGTGGTTTACTTTTTGATGTCTTATGATGTCTTTGTATGACCTTAATGATGCCTTTGGATGAGCAAAAGTTCCAAGTTTTAATAGAATTTGTCCATCTTTTCCTTTAGGAGTACAGTTGTATGTATCCTATCCTTATAGGCGTATTAGAAGCGTTACTGTTTTATCTTACATTTGGACATATGATTTACCTGGAATCAATTTTTTCATCTCTAGTATTGCATGCATTAACATGTATTCCTTTTATTTCTCAGTATCATTCATTGTATAAATAGGCAGCTGTCTATCTACTACTTGAGTTTTCTTGTTTGTGGCTGTTATGAATGCCAGTGCCATAAATACATTTGTACCAATCTTTCTGCAGCCATGTATTTTCATTTCTTTTAGGTAAATACATAGTAGAATGTTTACTTTAATAGATGTAAGTTTAATTTTATTATAAACTGTCAGTTTGGAGTGGCAGGGTAGCTCAGCGGGTTAAGGGTCTGCCTTTGGCTCAAGTCATGATCTCAGGAGGTTCTGGGATCGAGTCCCACATGGGGCTCCCTGCTCAGGGGGGTATTTGCTTCTCCCTCTTCCCCCCTCCCCTGCTCATGCTCTCTCTCAAAATAAATAAAAATCTTAAAAAAAAATGTTAGTTTTCCAAAGTGGTTATAGTATTTAACACAACTACCAACAATATATGAGAGTTTCAGTTATTCGACAACTTTGTTTAGCTTTTCGTGTTGTCATTCTTTCTGATTTTCACCATTGTTGTAGTATGTGTAAAGTAATACCTCATTGTGGTTTTTATTTGCATGTCCTAATCATAAATGACATTGAACTCTTTGTGCTTACTCCTCTATTTTTCTTTTGATGTTTATCTTGCCCATTTTTACTTATTTTTTAAAGATTTTATTTATTTATTCATGAGAGAGACAGAATGAGAGACAGAGACACAGGCAGAGGGAGAAGCAGGCTCCATTCAGGGAGCCTGATTCGGAACTCGATCCCAGGACTCTAGGATCACGCTGTGGGCCGAAGGGAGGAGCTCAACCTCTGAGCCACTCAGGCATCCCTATCTTGCCCATTTTTATCATGTTGTTTATCATTTTGTTACTAAATTGCATATAAATATAACCTGGAATAAAGCCAGTTTTGAAAGTTTGGGAGATCTGTTGCATGCAAATGTGGATATACTTAGCACTACTGAATTGTAGACCTAAAAATAGTAAAGTTGCTATATTTTGTTATCTGTTATTTTTTTACCACAGTTTTTTTTAATTAAAGAGAAAGCCAGTTCTATGGCTTACCTATTAGTTGTTCAGTTTTACAATGTCTTTTGATAAGCAAAAGCTTTGTTCTGTTTGGTTTTAATTTGGGTGCAGTTCATTTTAATTTGCTTTCTTTTCCTTTGTTGTCCTTTATGGTTAGTACTTTCTGAGTTCTAAGAAATCTCCTCCTATATCAAAATCTTAATAAAGATATTTTCCTACATTTCCCTCTTGGAGCTTTGTAATCAGTTCTACAAGTCATTTGCATTAATTTTGTTTATGATAGGAGGTAGAGATTGAATTTGTTTTCCCAGGCAATCATCTAGCTCTTCCACTATTAGTTCTTTACAAGAATTTCCTTTCCCCAGTGAATTGCTTGGTGTCTGTGTGGTAAATGAGTCGGACACAGGTAGATGTGCTTATTTCTGGGCCCTGTTCTGTCCCATTTATCTACTTGTTACCCAGACGCCAAAACACTTCTTTGACTACAACTTTATAGTAGTACTTTTCTTCTTTATTTGTTCTTTTTCAACATTTTTCTTTATTTTAGATCTTTTGCATTTCCATGAAAAATTTAGAAGCAGATTATAAAATTCAACCAAAAAAGCCTGCTTGGAATTTGGTTGAGATTGCATTCATTCTGTTGATCAATTTGAGGAGAATTAACTTTTTTTTTAACTTTGTCTTTTTTCTTTTTTAATGGTTTATTTGTTTGACAGAGAGAGAAAGAGAGAGAGGGAAAGGGAGAGAATAAGCAAGGGGAACAGCACGGAGAGGGAGAAGCAGGCTCCCCACTGAACAGGGAGTCTGGTGTGGGACTCAATCCCAGGACCCTGGAATCATGAGCTGAGCCAAAGGCAGACACTTAACTGTCTGAGGCATGCAGGTGCCTTTGAGGTGTTCTTATTAGGATTTTGTAGGATGTCCTATAGTTAGCCACCCAGGAGAACTGTCTCTTAACACTCAATATTAACCTTCCATTTTATGGACTTGATATATTGTTGCATTTAATTTGTACTTCTTTAATTCTCTTAGCAATGTTTCAAAGTTATCTTTAGAATTATTTCTAAATATTTTGTTGTTCATGCTGGAATTTTTTTTAATGCTGTTATAAAGGGTATTTTTCTAATTTTGGACCTTCTCTTGATTCAGCCAATACAATTCAAGGCAAATTACAGTTAAGATAACCCCAGGTGGATGAAATTATCAAAAGCTACTTCAGAAAAGAACTGTCTGTCACTGAGAGAACCACTTGTACAGAGACATGTGGCTCACATAAATAATCAAGTTTTATGGTTAGTGAGTCACAAAGTCAAAAGAGATTCTGCTGTAGGCTACCTTAGGTTTCTGATGAGTGATTTAAAAATTTGTATACTTTGCTCTTTGATGAGTGTGGATGGCAGTTAGAATTTGACACAAAAGTAGGGAAAGAAACAGACATTCAGACTTTGTTTTAGTAACAGACTGTAGATTGTGGATGGGAAGGGTAGCAGGAAATTTATGTTCTCTTATATATGTGTTTCGTGTGTAAGTATGATATAAGGATAATTTAACATATGAAAATATATAAAAGTAGTATATCACATTTACAGAACAAAGGATCAAAATCAGGATCGTCTTCATTAATGCAGAAAAAGCATTTGGCAAAATTCAATCAATGAAGGGAAATTACCTCAATGTAGAAAGTTCATATAAGAAAGCTCTCAGCTTACATTATAATCAGTGGTGAAAAACTGAAAGCTTTTCCCTAAGATCAGGAATAAGACAAGTGTGCCTATTCTCACTTCTGTTCAACAGAATGCTAGGAGTTTTAGCCAGAGCAAGTAGCCAAGAAAAAAAAAAAAAAAAAGACATCCAAATTGGAAAGAAGTAAAATCATCCGTTCTCAGATAAGTGATCTTATTTGTAGAAAACCCTAAAGATTACACACAACAAAACCCTGCTAGAACTAATAAATTCAACAAAGTTACTGGACACAAAATCACTCAAATCAGTTGTGCTTTTATACAGTAACAATGAAAAGTTCTCGAAGGAAATTGTTCTTTAAATCCATTTACTGTAACATAAAAAAGAATAAATTAGGAATAAATGATGAAAGAGGCATAAGATTTGTACATGGAAAACTACAAAATATTGCTGAAAGAAGTTAAAGAAGACACAAATAAATGGAAAGTCATCCTGCATTCATGGATTGGAAGACTTAATAGTGTTAAAATGTACATATTACCCAAAGCCGTCTACAGATTTGATGCACTCCCTACAAATCCCAGTGGGTTTTTTTTTTCTTCAGAAATAGAACGAAGAAATTCTAAAATTTACATAGAATCTCAAAGGATCCTAAATAGTCAAATATGGACCCTTATCTTAAGCCATATAAATAAATAAACTCTACATGCATTAAAGATCTAAATATAAGACATGGAACTATAAAAATCCTATAAAAAATCATAGAAAATCTTCATGACATTGGAATGGGCAATGATTTCTTGAATATGACGCCACAAGCACAGCAAAAAAAAAAAAAAAAAAAAAAAAGAATAGACAAATGAGACTGTCAATAGAATGTAAAGGTAACATACTGAATGGAAGAAAGGTTTGCAAACCATTTATGAGATAAGGAGTTAGTACCCAGAATATATAAAAAATTCTTGCAACTCACTAACAAAAAAACAAATATCTCAATTAAAAAATAGGCAAAAGGGATCCCTGGGTGGCTCAGTGGTTTGGCGCCTGCCTTGAGCCCAGGGTGTGGTCCTGGGGTCCCAGGATCAAGTTCCACATCAGGCTTCTCCATCAGGCATGGAGCCTGCTTCTCCCTTTGCCTGTGTGTCTCTGCCTCTCTCTCTCTCTCTCTCTCTCTCTGTGTCTCTCATGAATAAATAAATAAAATCTTTAAAAAAATAAAAAATAGGCAAAGAACTTGAATACACATTGCTCTGAAGAAAATAAACACATGGCCGACAGGCACAGGAAAAGATGATCAATGTCACTAATCATCAGAGACATGCAAGCAGGCGGTATTAACCTTATACCCATTAAGATGGCTACTATCAAAAAACCTGGAAAATAAAAAGGTTTGGCAATCATGTGGAGAATTTGGAATCCTTGTGCACTTTTTGGTGTGATTATAAACTGGTGTAGCCATTATGGAAAATGGCATGAAGAATCTTCAGATATTAAAAATAGAAGTCCAATGTGATCCATCAATTCATCTTCTATGCATATATCCAAAAGAATTGTAAACAAGATTTAGAGATACTGCACATCCATGTTCATTGCAGCATTATTCACAATAGCCAGAGGTTGGAACAGCCTGCATGTCCATCAGTGGTCGAACAGATTAGACAACGTGCCATATACATACAATGGCCTGTTTTTCAGCCTTAAAAAATGAGAAAATCCTGTCGTATTCTGCAACATGGTTGAAACTCAGACATTAAATGAAATAAGTCAACCACAAGAAGACAAGTACTGTGTAATTCCACTTACATGAGTTTTTTAAAAGTAATCAAACTCACAGAAACAGAAAGTAGAATGGTGGTTGCCGGGGCTGCTGGGAGGAAGAAATAGGGAGTTGGTCAATGAGTATAGAATTTATCATGCAAGATGAATAAAATGCTAGAGATCTATTATATGATGATGTGCATAGAGTTAAGAATATTATACTTTACACTTAAAATTGTTGAGAGATAAGTTTATGTGTTTTTTTACCACAACTTTTTAAAAAGTGAAAAAGTCTCTTCTTTATTATGGTTCATTCTGATTTTCTCTCTGACATTGCTCTTTGCAGTAATGTGTTTTTTTAAAAGTATATTTTAGGGCAGCCTGGGTGGCTCAGTGGTTTAGCACCGCCTTCAGCCTGGGGTGTGATCCTGGAGACCCAGGATGAAGTCCCACATTGAGCTCCCTGCATGGAGCCTGCTTCTCCCTCTACCTGTGTCTCTGCCTCTTTCTGTGTGTGTGTCTCTCATGAATAAATAAATAAAATCTTTAAAAAATAATAAAAAGTATTTTTAAAGTAATGGTTTGTAATCTGTTAGAAAGTTTCATAACTGGTGAATGTATTTGTGATCAAAACCTTTGCATAAATTCTAACTATAACCAACAAAACTATGTGAATATGAACATGGAAATACACATTTCTCATCATTTTAAATAATATTATGTAATAGGTCTCATAAAGTAGTCATTGATATCACTGATTTGGAGACCTTAATGTCCCTAAAATATCTAGCCTATGATAAATTCAGTTTCTAAAAATATTTTTAACTTTTATAAACCTATTTCTCGTATTAAATATAAATTTACTTTTGCATGTCTTTTTATCTCACATCTGTTTAAATTCTATATAAAGAAGCTGAAATTGATGCCCTCTTTTTTCTCTCTGCAAGTTTTCCTATAGCAGAGAGAGGCATCAAAACAAACATTCCATTGATTATTTTTAAATGCCACTGTAGCATCCAGGTAGTTGTAGCATGTTCTCTACCTGATTTTCCTGTCCATTCTTGTCTTTATGCTTTATATCAAAGACAGCTTTGGGAGACACAAGCCACAAAATAGAAAAGTGTGAGTAGTTTGGCATGAAGGAGAGAGATGGACGGTAGAACTTCTCTGCCTTGGTGGCCGACAGTGCGCTGTGGATGGTGGGGTGGCAAGGGATTTACAATCTTATTGTACGTATTTCTGAGTGTGTAAATATGTTTATAAACCTTAGGGGTAAAATTAGTTGGTGAATCTACCTTTCTAGCTTTCTCTTTGAGCATTAAAACATGTCATTCTGGGGACACCTGTGGGGCTCAGTGGTTGAGCGTCTGCCTTTGGCTCAGGGTGTGATCCCAGGGTCCTGGGATCGACTCCCATGTCGGGCTCCCTGCAGAGAGCCTGCTTCTCCCTCTGCCTCTGTCTCTGCCTCTCCCTGTGTGTGTCTCTTGTGAATAAATAAATCTTTTAGAAAAAACCAAACATGACACTCTGAGCTGTGTTGCAACAAACATGGAGCAAAAAGTAAAATCTTGGTTGAAAGTAGACAAAGCAACCAGTAGGAATCATTTAAATGAAAGGGGCTACAGCTGTATGGAATACTGAGCAATAAATATCTTAAAACAAGAGTCAGCAAACTTTTTCTGGGAAGAGCCAGATAATAAAATTTTTAGGCTTTACGGCCCATACAATCCCTTATTGCAACTCTGCTGTCACAGCATGAAAGCATTTATAGCAACATGTAAAGAAGTGAATGTGGTAATTTTCCAATAAAGCTTTATTTACGAAAAACAAACAAGAAGCTGGTTTTGGCCTCCAGACATAGTTAGCAAACACTTGCCTTAGAATTTGAGTAATATCACCAAAATCACCACCATCAAAGGAAAAGTCAGGTGAATTCTGTTCCCTCCTGTGTAGCGTGAAGAAGCTGATTACCTGCCAAGTGGCATCTAGTACCGACGTCTAGTACCGACATTCCGAGAGTTTGTGAAAGTTGACTCCGGCATCTGTTGTGGCAATTCATATCATGTCTGGCAAGATTATAGCTGGTGCCCCTTGAACCAGCAAGTTAAACATACTGTGAAATGTACTCCTCATTTCATAGAGCCATCATCCTGATGGCTATTGAGTTATGTTCTCAAAGAGCATCTGCAAAGGAGAAATGCAAAAGGTTCCCACTATTTTGCAGTGTTAGCAGAACGTGGGTGTTAAGGAACTTTGTCAGAAAAGACTGATGTCACATATTAACCCAAATTGGGAAAGCCATACACTCAGCTCCGCGTGTGGCCTAGCTGAATGATATTACTGAGGTAGCAAGCTGTTCCATAAGTGCTGCTTTTAGGAGGAAGATGGAATCAGGAGAGCCAGTATATTCCTGGAGTCATTTTTGGTTATTCATTGCTTCATCTTACTCATCTCCACAACCTGACCATTTCTGGCTTGTTACTGAGTCTTTTCAGATCTAATGCTTTAGTCTTTATTTGGATAGTTCTTGATCTAAGCCCTCGTCACCTCACCCGACAACTAGAGCATCCTCCTGGCTAATCTCCTCTGGGCTGTCCGTCTCTCCTGAGGGTACCCTATATGCAGCAATTTATTCTTCAAGAACTTGTTTTGGCTTATCTCCTATTATATAAAATCTATCCTGTGTTGGGGCACCCGGGTGGCTGAGTTAAAGCGAATGCCTTTGGCTCAGATCGTGATCCCGGGGTCCTGGGATCCAGCCCAACATCGGGCTCCCTGCTCAGTGGGGAGCCTGCTTCTCTTTCCCCCTCTGCCCCTCTCCCTTCTCCTTCTCTCTCTCTCTCTCAAATAAATAGTCTTTTTTTTAAAAAAAAAAAAAAAAAAAAAAAAAGATAAAATCTATTCTGTGTTTCATGGAGAACAAGCTGCATTACCATTCATGGTTTATGATCATCATATGTATTTTTCCTCTTTATTTTTTTATTTTTTTTAATTTTTATTTATTTGTGATAGTCACACACACACACACACACACAGAGAGAGAGAGAGAGAGAGAGAGAGGCAGAGACACAGGCAGAGGGAGAAGCAGGCTCCATGCACCGGGAGCCTGACGTGGGATTCGATCCCAGGTCTCCAGGATCGTGCCCTGGGCCAAAGGCAGGTGCCAAACCGCTGTGCCACCCAGGGATCCCTTTTCCTCTTTATTTTTAATGGTCCAGCTAACAGCCATAATTCACTACAGGTTATAGAGAAAAAATTGATTTTTTAATTTTTTATTTTATTTTTTTAAGATTTTATTTATTCATGAGAGAGAGGCAGAGACAGAGGGAGAAGTGGCTCCATGCAGGGAGCCCAATGTGAGACTCAATCTCAAAACTCGAGGATCATGACCCGAGCCACAGGCAGACGAGCCACCCAGGCATCCCAAGTTGATTTTTTTTAAAATAAAACTTCTGAACAATGACATAAATGGGGCCTCCAAAATAGGTTCCTACAATTTAATAGTTGCTTTATTATCCTATTTAAATTTCCTGGTGAACACAATTAAACTTGACAGGAATAAATTTATATCCTAAAAGACAAGGGCAATGAGTTATATATTTCATATATTACTAGGGACTGATATCTCTTAATTTAATAAACCTTGAAGTTATTTGAAGATGAATTAAAATCTCTACATGACTCAATGACAAGAAGTCATTAGTGGTATACCCCTGATGATCCCTTGATAAATGATAAATTAGTGTTCTTGTTTATATAATAATCTCTCTTTGAGTCCCATGAATAATGAAAGAACAGGTAGGATCAAATTTCCACAAGAGTAAGAAATCTTTTGAGAAAGTGCTGTTGAGAGTAACAGCCCTCTCTCCTCCTACTAAAAGTTGGCCTCAAGTAATAATAAACATTTCTACTTACTGCTTCCGACTTGTTCCAGACATTTAGTATCTATTAACTTTTTAAATTCTCAAATAATATTCTGATACAAATATTATTTTATCCATTAGGAATCTTTGAGTTGCCAGCACAGAAGATGTATTAAAAATTACAGAGATTTGGGGCCCCCAGGTGGCTCTGTCAGCTAAGCGACCAACTTTTGGTTTTGGCTCAGGTCATGCTTGCTGGGTTGCGAGATCAAGCCCCACGTGGGGCTCCGCACTCAGCAGGGCCTCTGCTTGAGGCTCTCTTTGCCTCTCCCCCAGTCACTTGTTTGTGCGCACACACACTCTCTCTCAGATAAATCTTTTTTTAAAAAATTAGAGGTTTTATTCACTTAATTGAAAAGTCTAGAAGGGAGTCACCATTGAGGCAGTTTGATCCAATGGGTCAGGCATGTCACCGGAAACCATTCTCTTTCCTTCACTCTCTTCTGCTTTCCATGATGATTGCTTCACCCCTCATCTGCCAGTCCCCATGATGCTACAAACCATCTTATATACTTCCAGGGGCAGAGAATGCTGCTTTCCTGGTGCTTCTCTATAAAACCAAAGTTTCTTTCTCCTCCTAAGCATCTCCTTGTGTCTCAGGTCCCAATGTGCCTCTCCCTGAACCAGTCACTTGGAGGGGGGCGGGGGGAATGGGCCTCATTCATTGTGTTGAAGCGAGTCTAGGGCCACCTTTATTGTTGAGGGTTAGGTGAACACAAAAATAGAAGGGCAGGAAACTGAGGTGACAAAGGAAAAATAGGTATGTGACAAGCAACCAATCAATACTATAACTCTTTCTTTCTTTAGATGCCAAATAGCTTGAGCAAAAATAAGTTGTAGTAGTATTGTGTGTGTGATGCTCTAGGCAGAGGCTTAGTGTTTTAGATGCATTTTAGTCTTCAAAACCATCTTAAGAAATAAATGGAATTTATCCTTGTTTTAAAGAAGCTTAGAAAGATTAGGAGCACCTGAGTGACTCATTGATTAAGTGCTTTCAGCTCAAGTCATGATCTCAGCATTCTGGGATTGAGCCCTCTCCATTGGGCTCCCTGCCCAGTGGGGAGTCTGCTTCTCCCTCTCACTCTGCTGCCACCCCCTATTTGTGCTCTCTCTCTCTCTTAAAAATATAAATAAAATCTTCATAAAAAAACAAAAAAACAAAGATTGAACAACTTACCTAGGGCCACATAGGTATTCAGACCTAGGTCATTCTGACTTCACTATCCACGCTCTTTTCACCATGTCATGCCATCTCCGTGATAAACCAAAAATGGCCTATAAAAACAAATATTGTCTTAGAAACCTATCACTGATGAAGTATTCTTGAAAATAATCCATCTGGTTTTGGTTTAAATGTACAGTATATCTGTATAGAGACAATCCTTGTTAAGACAGATTTACAAAAGTGAATTAATATCTTGTTTTGCCCACTTTGAACACCAAGATCCTTACTATAGTGGGAATGGTAGTCTATACTCTCTGCATATGCACACACGTACATATATGCAAACACATATAAACATAGGAAGAGTATATATATTATTGTGTATATCACAGATTCTAAGAGAGGCTCTTTAACTGGGCACGTGATGAAAATGACAGGAGAATTTCAAAGGAACAGATACTATCCTCTACAATAAGTGACAGTGCTTACTAAAAACTCTATCATCTGATGTCACTCTCCAGGTGTTCTCTGCTTAATTGTAATAATCAAGTATTGTGCCTCAGGAAACATCCTGGCCCAGTCTGAACTATTTCCTGGGTAACTTAGCTTTAGTCTCAAACTCTATCTCCTGGGGAGTTTACTTCTTCTTACGCTTACATTTGCCCAAGGCTCAGGCTTTCAGGACTGAATCACAATTATTTCATTTTCATAGAAGGCTTTGCTTCTCTGCAGTGCTCTTTAAGACGCTGACTAGGGCTGTGGCATGGTGCAGCTTTCCTCCTTTACTTCAGATCATTCTGTGTCTCGAATAACTAGAAGTTGGAAATCAGTTTACAATTTGCTCTGATAATTTAATGATTTTAAGCAAGGAATTTCTCTAAGGCAGAAATATTGTTGGATTAGCTAAGAGGCAATCAGACAATCCTTGGTCTGTATCTTTGGCTGTGTCTCAGTATTTGGAAAGAGCTGTATGTCATTCTCCTTTCTAGTACTTTACCTTTCTTGACTTGGCACCATTGTTCAGGCAATTTGTAATGCTAAGTGTTGTCTTTTCTTTATTATATTATGCATTTGTTATTTTAGTTTGATTTGCAAAGAAGCAGTCCTTGGTAGATAATGTTTTTTTAAGTGACGCAGTTTTTAAGGCATTAGTGTTACAGAAGCATCTGTCAAAATGAGCTCAGTCTTAAATGCACTAAGTTTTATTGTTGGAATTTAAAGAATTTTATGGCATCCATCCAGTGCCATTGATAAGAAATGTAATATCCTTTTCTCAACACTATTTTAACATTGAACAAGTACTTAAAAAGCATAGGTCTCACCATTAGTGACTAGGGAAGAAATGTCAAAATGAATGAAAAATGATTCTTGTCTTCATGGGGAGCTAAGAAGCTGCAAAAAGAGATATGTACACATTGTTTACCCATTCATTCCAGAGATGTTTATTGAGGTATTATTACATACTAGACATGGTGTGGTAGCCTCTGAAATGATAATACCGAGCAACAGAGGCACAATTCTCTTCCTAGGGTTTACCATTTGGGGCAGCAGTTAGGGGGTAAAGGAGGATTCACTGAAGGACTAACTTTTTTTTTTTTTTTAAGATTTTATTTATTTAATCATGAAAGACACAGAGAGGCAGAGACACAGGCAGAGGGAGAAGCAGGCTCCCTATGGGGAACCCAATGTGGGACTCGATCCTGAGACTCCTGGAACCCCAGGATCATGCCCTGAGCTGGAGGCAGATACTCGACCACTGAGCCACCCAGGCATCCCCAAAGGAGTAAATTTAAAAAGGAACAGGAGGCAGATGGAAAAGTGCTTGAATTTGAGCTAACTTTTGGAAAGAAATATTACAATTTCACAGAACACTGAGGTTATGTCATAGGCTGCTTTAGCCCAAATTCCAGAAAAGCTCTTTTCATTTGAAAGCTATTCCAAAGCTTAAACAAAATGCTATGTAGTTTCAAGACCAGAAGTCTGCACTTTTTCTAAAATAAGCCACTACATATCTAACAAAATAATAAATACATGTGAATATTGGCCCAAGGAATAACTTGAACTAAATATTGATTTCAAGTCCACTTAATTGACACACCTATTAAAGTAGAGAAATCATTGGTTAACTTTGCTACTTGCTGTTGCTTTTGTGTATTTTGTTCAGAAAATTAAGTTAAGCGTAATAGACTATTTCAATAATCTTCTTAGTAATTGAATACATTTAATACTCTTTTTAAAAGAACAGAAAAAAGAAATTATCTGTCACTGTTAAGGTTATTTTTAAGCATATAGCTATTGATTTTGTAAATGTCCCACCTAAATTTCCTAACACTTGATTTGTGAATAAGAGAAGTTAGAGAAAGACAACATTATAAGTAGAGTTGGGCAATTGTTTATTTTCCAGGTACTCTCATTAAAGAAAAAGCCATTAAGTCTCCACCTTTAGAGTTGCTCTTTTTAAGGAAACCTGGATCCTTAAGGACTACAAAATTTAGGAAATGGCTATTAAAATGCTAATCCCTCTTGTAAAATTCTGGCTTAAAATCTGAGGGCCTAATAGAGAAAGTGGGAATAATTTGTTTTGACAGAATATTCATTCTAATATATTTAACTTAAAAAAATGCAATGTACTCTATACTAACAAGGAAGAATAATCGAGCCTTCCCATAGCCTTTAATGCTATGTGAAGAATGAATGGACAGTTGAAGGTCTACACTATTTTAATATGGTTGTCACCAGTGATAGGTGGCTCCTCAGCTTCTGAAATGTGGCTAGTGCTTCTAAGAACTGAATTTTGAATTTCATTTAATTTTAATCAATTGAAAATGGGTATGATTCAGTTATTAGAAAATTTTAAACATGTTTGAAACAACTTAGGCATGTGAATCTTCTTTTTCAACTATAAATTTTATGAAATCTAAATACAGATCAAATATTTGAGATGTCCCACAAAGTGTAAAATAAACCATATATTTTAAAGATTTAGGATGATAAAATGTAAAATATTTCCACTGTAATTTTTATGATCCATACTGATATATTTTGGATATATTGGGCTAAAGAAAACATATATTATTAAAATGAATTTCATCTTTTTTGTTGTTACGTTTCCAAATGTGGCTACCAGAAAATTGAAAATTACTGTGTTGTATTTCTTCTGGACTGTGCTGGTTTAAGGAGTTGCTCTAAGATATCACTCTGCTCAGTTTCATTTTCCCTAAGATAGAAGACTTCTTCTAGTTCAATTTCCTTTGAGATCTAAGTTCTTTACTTTTATTATGAATTGCTCAAAAGACATAACACTACTAAGGGAAATTTGATGCACAAAAATACAGTCTGGCTCAGCGATTAAATCATATCAAAACCACAGCTCCCTCACCCCACCTCCAGCTCTACCACCAGTGACATAATTATCATAAGCAGTCACTGAATCTGGTAACTAATTTGATATAATTTACATTTTAAACTCATAATAATTATAATCTTTTATTTGGTATTAGAGAAAATAAAATTTCACAGAAAATTTTAGCCAGGCAAATTAGTGAGAAATTACAAATAGAAGAATTGCGTGAGTTTGATTGAATGTTGTGTGTTGGGTAAGACACAGTGTGAAGCACTTAAAGTACTTACGTTATATCTTAGGTAAGTTTATGCTGTTTTCTAATAAATGTGTTCTTTTCATATTTTGTTTTATCCTCACGTCAAACAAAATGGGCAGAAAGTGTGGCCAAACGTGTAATTTTTCCTGTTCTGTATCTCTAGTAAGCCGTACATCATGATTATATCTCATTGCTCGTCTGTCAATTCTTCTAGGAGGTGATTTCCTGTCCTTTCTGAGAAAGAAGAAGGATGAAATAAAACTCAAACAATTAGTGAAGTTTTCATTAGATGCTGCTTCTGGTATGTCCTATCTCGAGAGTAAAAACTGTATACACAGGTAAGGAGAACATTTTTTAAACATTTTCTGGTTTTGCCATTAGAATGTTAGGAAAGTGACATATTTGCTGCAATACAGCAATGAAATTCTTTCGCAAAATTGTTTTCTTGTTTTTCATATTTTGTGGGAAAGCCTTCTCTGATGGTTGTTTCATATAGTTCACTGAAACACTTGTTTTTTCTTACCTGAAGTGAGTCCACCCAACTAGACAATGAGCTTCCTGATTAAAGTCTATTGTATTATTATCATGAATGACATACCGATAAGATGTACCACAAGTTAGTCACGTAATCAGCTGTAGTCTTACAGCTAAATAAGATTGCTTCCTGTGCTCCCTTATTCTCATTTTGCAAGAAATTACTTATAAAGTCATGGAAGAGCATAATAGTAAAACAACAGTTGATGATAGTGAATCGGCCAAGGGTAGAAAATATTAACGTAATGGTCATTTCAATGGAGATTTTAGAAAACGTTATCTAATCACATTAAGAGCAGTGACTTGGTTGTAATGCTTTTATAGATTGTGGTTTTAGTTGCTTAATAGCTGAAAATGTTCTTCACTGCTGAATGTCAACACAACTTAAGATGTCTTGCAGAATTCATGTGAGATCCCAAGTATGGCTACGTGTATACAAGCAAGATGAAGTGGGGCATTGATGCAGTTCTCATTCATGATACACAGCACATGATACTATTTGACTTGGAACAGAGTTCATTGTCACATTGAACTGTTTTGGACTTTATCTAAATTGGTTCCGTTGTTGAAGTCCATTTTTTTCTGATGTGTTTCATTACGTAGGCTTTGACTTCACATTCTGGTAAAATCGTATGACTGATGTATTTTTCTTTTACTTCTTATGATGACAGATCAAATCACATTATAGCAGAACAGAGGTATCTTCACCTGAGATGTATGTTTATGTGCTCTCAGTGTGTGAGCGGCGCGTCCCATCTATCCCATCTCTGGCCCCTGGCCCCTGCCTCAGTTCCTGAGTTTGGCCAAGAAAGAATCTAGATCCAAACTCTCAAATAAACAAGAGTTTAATAGCAATGACAGCAAAAGCCCACTCTCGAGGTGGACAAGCAGGCAGGCCCAGAGACAGCAACTGCACCAGGGGCTGGAGTGGTCTTTCTTTTTTTTTATGCCTGCAAGGGTATGGATCATAGCTAGGTGGTCTCTGACTAGAGTTGCCACCAATCATCCAAGGTCTCCTCCTGCAATAGGGATGGGAAGTTTTTGGCCCTACATGATCCTCCTCTGAGCTGTCATGGAGCCATCCCCCTGCAAGAGGAGGACGAGGTCAAAACCACTATGCAAATGTGTTATCGTGAAACTATAACTTATTGTAGGGCAGCAGTTACAGGGAAGAGTATGCGTGTGCCCCCAGTGTTTCCCCTGGCTGGTTGAAACTTGCTTTCTGCCCTTCTTAATGATCAGAAAATACCTGTTCCCTGCTTATGTCTGGCTAACTGCCTACTCTATCAAATTGATTTTTCCAAAAAATTTTGCCACCTACTCAATTTTATTCTAAAATTAAAATTATATCCTGTGTTTCCAATATGGCTCAGCAGTCACATATATTTTAAAATACATTTCAATAAAGATACTGTATTTCTGGAAATTAAGACAACTAAACTTAACCACTGTCCTTGTGTTTTTCTTTTACTTCCTATGATGAGAGATCAAATCACATTATAATAGATAATTTTAAATACTTTTAAAAAATATTTTATTTTGCACAAGAATTGCATTATCATTCATTTCATTAGGAAAACAAAACATTTTTTGTTAAAAGGGACAATGCAGGGATCCCTGGGTGGCGCAGCGGTTTGGCGCCTGCCTTTGGCTCAGGGCGCGATCCTGGAGACCCGGGATCGAATCCCACGTCGGGCTCCCGGTGCGTGGAGCCTGCTTCTCCCTCTGCCTGTGTCTCTGACTCTCTCTCTCTCTCTCTCTCTGTGTGACTATCATAAATGAATAAAAAATAAAAAAAATAAAATTTAAAAAAAAAATAAATAAAAAAAAAAAGGGACAATGCAGGGTTTTGCTCTTCATTTAGAGAAAATCTCTAATGTTGGCTGCTCATATGTTAAAGCTACTTCAGGCATCAGATTCTCTATCCATAGTTATTCATTTTGTCTCAGGTTTGTTTTCCCAAACCATTAGACTATCTAGAGCCTTAGAGTCAGTGAATAAACAGTACTGAAACTACTTAATTAATTGTCAGTTACCAGTAGCAGTCTTTAATTTCTGTTGCATTGTGATTGAGGGAATTGTTTCAATTTCTTGCTACTTTTGTGGTGATTGCTTTTCTTGCTACTGGTTGACTATATTTTTTTAAGTGCCTGTATCATCAGAATTGAAACTGTTCTGTTGTAGATGACAGTTAGCTTTTAAAAATTGATCTTACTCACCGAATCATAACATTGTCTGCTGTCATGTTATTTTTCCATTTTCCTTGTTTAGAATTTTCATGCATTCAAAAATTTTAACTGTCAACCCATGCTTGAGCATGTATCCCAGAAGGTTGTACCTATACCTTTAGGATTTGCCTGTGGGGAAGGTTTTTGATTGACTATCTTAAACAATACCACTGAAAGCAGGTTTGACAAATAGATTTCAGTTTCCAGTGGCTCTCTGTGTTGGGTATTGAGAAGGATTCCGGAATCAGCAGCAAAGAATCCAGTGATTGATCAGTCACATCTGTTAGGGCACTGATAAGCATTAACACCATGCCCCATATTTGTTGTCTGTGGCATGACTATTTTCTTTTTGTCTTTAATCAATGCTTTTCTTTTTTTTTTTAATGGTTTTCCTTATTAGCTACATAACAATGATGTAATGTTTTTTCTCCCCTCACTTCCATTGATGCCTTCTAAACCACCTGCTTTTCTATTTGTCCTTCTTAATCTTGATTAGTGGTTGAATTTTATGATCCCTCTAGCCAGTGGTCTTTTGTTACTCTTGAAATTTATGTAAATGCTCTTTTGGATGAATTCATTTTCTTTTTCTTTTCATTTCAATACCTCACCAACACGTGACACTATGTTGAGTAAATAAAATATTCTTTGTGTTGAATTTTTTATAGAAGTGAATTGTGCCATAAAACCCTATTCCTATGTGTCATCCTATGAAACTGTTTCTGTGGTAGCAACAGTAATTGCAATGGATGTCAATTGATTTATAGTTAAAAGATGCACTCAAGATACGTTGTGTTTTTTTTCTCCTAAGAAATACCAAATACAAAAATATAAATATATAGTATTTACTACAGCGAAAAGTATTTTTTCCTCATTGGAAAACTTTCTAATGAGGTATGTTAAAAATTGATTAAACATGATTGAAAGTTTTGGTTTCCAAGTAGTGAAGAAAGGCACCAAGCCATATTCTTAACATCCCCAAATATTACTAAAATATATTACTAAAATATTATAAAATATATTTAAATTGTGAAGTCTTTGTCCCACAGATCAAAGCAAACATTTTTAATGTGCTTTAAATTTAATATGAACTTATATACTGTACCCTGTTCAATGATTCAAAATCCCTGGAATTCTTAAAAATATTTTTAACTGTCTCTCCTCAAAATAATATCTTAAATTGGGGGAGGCACACATTTTCTTTCTTTAGCTTTGTTTTATTGTTTTGATTACTATGAAAAGAGCAATGTTTCATTATAGGTAAGTAAGTATGACAGCTGTAAAATGGAAAGGAAGTAATTGCATAAACGAATGGCCTGCTTTTGGAAATGTCCTTGTTGTAATTTCCATTTAACTTCCAGAAGGGTTCTCTTGATACCCTAATTTCTAATTGAAACTATTTCTGTTTATAGCTAGTGAATTGCTGGATATTTTGTGTTTCAATGTAGTGATAATCATCTGCATTTTCTTTATAATTATACTATAGGCCAGTGTGAAGTCTTCTTTCCTACTTGAACTTTATATGAAGATTTGAAGTATGTTGATAAACTTTGGGCTGTGTGTATATGGTATGTTACTAGATTGTTAGATGCCACTCTAGGAAAAGCATTAAACCTGATTAATTTTGATGTTAAGTGGATTGAAGCTTGGCATTATACTAGATATAAAGGGAGTGGCATTTATGGTTTTATTGCTGATGAATCTTACTCTACACGATTTATTTTTATTTTGGTTTATTTCTAAAAGTTGTCTCTCTGCCATGTTCTTTGGTGTCTGAGGAAAGTAAAAAGAGGATAAGCTTTTGATTGCATGTGTTTGCGTTAAAGATCAATCTGTGGGGAATTTGGGGAGCATTTCTTAATTTCATGATATTGTACGTTAATACCAGAAAAGTTGTTTTTGGAGAGATGCTTATAGAAAAGGATTTTATTTTCTAATTTTAAAACTTGGACCGATTTCTCTTTGCTTTTGGCCACTTTATCACAATGATGTTCTGTCATTATGGAGTAAGGCTATTAACTCCACAAATTAAAGTATGTAAGATCAGATAGATTTATTGTTTAATAAGGGTTTTGCTTATCCATTGAGAATGAAGATATTTCCAGTACTTCACAAATGTGAACATTTGCCTACTCTGTGCCTACTCTGATGTCAATAAGAATATCATTGTCCCTGCCTTCGGGTATATGTAATAAAAAATAATTATGCAAAGAGATAATTAATTTAGTGGAAATAGGTGCAAAATGCCATCAGAGTACTACTAAGAGGGTCCAATATAACCTTTCAGCATGGGGTGGGTATCATGGGAGTAATCAGGACTATGTTGAGAGCAGTCAGTAATTGTAGAAGACACTGTTTGAGTGAGACTTGGTGTTGCTGAATGGAAAAGGAAGGAATATTCCAGCTAAGGAAAAGTTAACAATATTTTTCATGAAAAAGCAGGACTTAATCATGAGACTAAAGAGTTCAATATTATCAGAATGGGAAGTCTGAAGAATGGAGCCAGGTAAACAGGGTCATTCTCACCAAGGGCCATGTATACCATTTAATTCGGCTAAGCTGCAGGAGTATCAAGCCACATACTGGGATGATTTTATTTATTTTTTTAAAGATTTTATTTATTCATGAGAGAGAAAGAGAGAGGTAGAGACACAGGCAGAGGGAGAAGCAGGTTCCCTGCAGGGAGTCCGATGTGGGACTCTATCCCGGGTCTCCAGGATCACGCCCAGGGCTGAAGGTGACGCTAAACCATTGAGCCACCCAGGCTGCCCTAGGATGATTTTAAGAAAGTTAAAATGCTAGGATTTTTAACTGGAAAAGAAAAGTAATTTGAGTAAAACTTACAAAACTTGAAAAATGAATAATTTATGAAAAGAAGTAGATATGGATCAATTTTATTTTTAAATTTCATTAGAAAAACTACTTAAGGAAAGCTAAGATTGTCCAAAAAGGAACAATATTACACTTCACCTAAATATATTCTAGAAAGAGATTGTTTGATCCAGTGGTTTCTGATTAGGCTTAAGGAATGTGTTACTTTTTAAGAAAAATGTAAGGGGCTACTTCTATCTCATTTTGGGTTTTTTGTTTGTTTGGTTTTGTTTTTTTGTGATTTCATGCTTTGTGAAGCCAAAGATTTGGGTATAAGACTGATTATCTGTATTTTTCCAGTGATTCTTGAAGATTTCTCTATTTTTTTAAAATTGCAACTGAGAACCTAGTATTTGAGCTCTCTCTTTGAAAGCTCTGCTTTCAATGTCCTAAAAATATATTCTTGTGCTTAATGTATCTTAATATCATTTAAATAGTAAGATAAAGCTAAAATAGGCAAAGGGAAATAGTTCCTTTAATGTTTTTAAAACTTCACCTGTTATGTCTCTCATGAATTGCCATGTATTCAATAAAAGGGACGTTAAGGTCAACTTACCGATTAAATAATTGAGGCCCAGAGATTAAATGAAAGCTATCTAAACAGTTAGTGGCAGAGCCATGGCTAGCTAGATCTTAAATGTGCTGACTTCGTTCCAACACATTCCCAGTCATTTGAAGGCAGGTGTTTCACTCTGTCTCCATTCCAGCATTCGTAATCCCAACAGTTGACTTTTAGAACTTAGAGTACTAGGCACTGTGCTAATTAGATGCTTTAGATGGAATATCTGAGAATGTAAGCTTCATGAGGGCAATGATGTTTAACTTGTAGTGTTTACTGTTGGATTCCAAAAGCCTGGAATGGTGCCAGGCACTTACTGGTGAATGAATAAATCCTCAAAACAATGGTAGCTATTATTGTTAGGCCCATTTTTTACATGAGGAAACTTATGGTTAGAGAGGTTGATTATCTTTCCCAAGATCATATGAAAAGAAAGTGGCAGCTCCAAGATATGGATCCCAGCACTCTAGTTCTAGAGCTCATACTCTGAATCACTGCCGTGGACTCAGCTGCTTTCCGGAAGAAATTCATCTTCTGACCAATTAGGAGATTCAGAGACGAAGGCCAGATGGTACTTGGTGTGATGGCTCAGCTTATATTTAACATCTGGACTCTTTATGTTCGTGATTAAAAACAGAAGAGGATGCTGAAGCCTGTGAAATGTAATTTTAGAAAGATATACCAAGGTGTTTTTTGTTGTTTTTGATGAAGAATTGCTGGAATGAAGCAGTATTTTGTTACTGCTTCTCTATTCAATTAGAACTTGAAAATTTATTTTTGCATTTTTTTACACACTATTGTGTAGATACTCCCTTCTGCTCTATCCGTTAATTAAAAACACAGGATTAGCATAGAAATGTGATAGTTAGTTGACTAAGCATTTATGACTGATTTTCTTGTTCCAACATTTGATTACGATTTTGAATATATTAAGCTGCACTTTCATTTTTAGCTTCTAAACCAATTTTGCTACAGTTCAGAAAGGAGTGTTCAATAATTTCAAATATGTAAAAAAATGCAATCGTTCCCTAACATTTTTTTCTACTATAGGTTGATATGTGCATATGCAATGTGATTATCATACAAAAGATATCACAAAAGCACCTTTCTAAAAATTATCCTGCTACTTTATTCAGTGTCAGAGTTTCCCATCACTAGTTTCATTCATTTTAATTAAGGGATTTTCCCCTAAAGTCACATATATGTTTCCAGGAATGAAAAAGGAGATCTTCTCTTACATTAGAATCAATTAACGTGTTGGCTTAAGTTAACGTAGCAGAGGATCTAACTGCCTTCTTAGAAAACAAAAATGAAGGATTTGGGCGAAAGGATCAAAGGAAGAGAAGTTTTGATTTATGGTCACTGGTAGGAAAGACACAGCATATATAAGACACTGTTTGAGAATTCAGGGCCATCTAGTAAACAGTCCTTGAAAATGAGAAGGGAGGGGAAAAAAGGGAATAGCATATTGAAGCTATCTCATAGTTTGGTTGGGGCTAGCTTTGTCCTATGTTACATTGAAATGATCAGAGGGGAGTTGGTTTATATCTCTTCTCTGTTATTTCTCACTTTTATTCAGTTAATTACCGTAAATACATTCCTGGTTCAGAATGTCAAAAGTGAGCTTTCCCATTAAATTCCTATAAATGTTCAAGTTACCACTTTTTCTAAGGACCTCTTTGATCACAAAGAACAGAAACCGCTTAAGCTAACTTAAGCAGAACATTTATTATAAGAAAAATAGACTTTTCTCACAGAACTCAGGACACAGGAAGTTCAGCCATCCTTGGAAGCCATTGGAATTAGGAACTAGGAAGTGTTCAGGGACGAAGACAGCATCTCTTTCTGTCTTTTCCTCTGTGTTTCTGTTTTACCGCTTCATTTCCCTCTTGCTATGAAGACAGCATTCCTCTGCTTCATTTGTAAAGGGCTCTCAAGTGACATTTGAATCAATATAACTTTCCAGGCCTGGCATCTGCAGATAACTAATGAGTCTTTGAGGTCCAACTTCAAATTCTTGGCAGAAAGAATTGATTGGCCCAGCTCATATAAGGTGTCTACCCCTGTTTTAATCAATAAGATGGCTAGACAGGGGAGAGTGTGCAGAGTCATTGTTACACAGATTCACAGGAGCCAATCTCGATATGTGAGAGGATGATTCTTAGAGGTTGGGGCATTTATGAAGCAGGCTCCCCAAAAGGTTATTATGTATTCATCAGGTGTTTACTATTTGGCAAATACGTTCACTATTTTATTTAGTCCTCCTGTTTCAATGAAAATGGTACCACTCATCTTCGTTTTATAGTAAAAGAGATTGAACCACAAAAAAGCATGCATAACTTGTCCAGTGTCATACCAGGTGGTAAGGGGAAGATTCACGTCTAGATTGAGTTAATGACAAGCCTGGGAATCTAAGCAAAACATTTAAACTATGTGTTGAATATATTTCCAGTTTCTTCCCGTTTGAGAGTATGATCAACCATGTGGAAATTTCTCTCATGAAGCAAAACTTAAGACCATTAAGTAATGATTTACAGGAAAGCCTATTGTAGGGATAAGAGAATCCTTTTAGGTCTTATCTCCATATTTTCCCAGGATGATTCATTCCTTCACAGTACCATGGTTTAGGGCTGTCCAGCTTGACTCTTTCCTGTACTCAGTCCTTGCAGTCTTCTTGAATCCTAACTCATACTGAGTCTAAATAACAGGCAGGAGATCACACTCAGAACTATGGAACTCAGAACACATCCTACACATTACCCCAGAGATTTGGGTGACCACTGGTTGTATTCAAGTTCTCAGGTCAAACATGATTCATGTTAGAGTAACTAGCTTCTTCTAATTAGTCTTGGTCAAATGGAAATTCTGGCCTCTAAGAAATCTGTTAGAACACAGATGACGGAAAAACAAGCCTAACCTTCTCACTTGCAAATTGCTTCCTATTCTCTGGCCTTCAAGGGACCATCAGAGCAGTCAACAAACATATGGATCTAGAGAACCCAAGCCTGTGCTGTTTACCAGACACTGACTGACCTTATTAATTTTGAGAATTACTAGGGGAGGGGCAGGAGACTTGCCTAATTTTTGTTTTCAAATATTATCCATTCTGTATTAGATACCAAGCACCACTAGAAGCCCTTTTCATGCTCAGATTTCCCTGTCAGAGTGTTTCTGTCCCCATCAGACTGTCTCTCTCTGCATTGCCAACTCTAATAGGCTGGAAGGTTAGCATTTGCAGAGCCACTTAGCAGCTTCAGCATAGTTGTTAAAACAACAGATTTGACATTGGAAGGCTCTATGTTTGAATCCTGTCTCTCTACCATGTTAGTTGTGTGACTTTTGGAACCTTCCCCTACCCGCATCATGGCATTTCCTATAACCTTTCCCTGCTTTATTTTTCATCAGTCCTTATCATCACCTGACATTTATTTATATCTACATATGCATATATGTGCATGTATAAATATATACATATGTATAAGAGTGGTGGTGGTGGTGGTGGTGGTGTGTGTGTGTGTGTGTGTGTGTATCTATATATAAAATACTGGTTTGCTTTTTTGTCTATGTCCTCAACTAGAATGTGAGATCCATGAGGATATTGACTTTGTTTTGTTCATTCCTCAATACAGAGAATAGTTACCAGCATCTAGTTG
This sequence comes from Canis lupus baileyi, assembly GCF_048164855.1. Lineage (NCBI taxonomy): Eukaryota > Metazoa > Chordata > Mammalia > Carnivora > Canidae > Canis > Canis lupus. Next base: position 4,073,916 of record NC_132839.1, on the reverse strand, counting down.
GTGATCAGTTAAAAAAAAAAAAAAATCATTGCATGGATAAATGAAGTTACTTATTGTGTTTCTATTTCTTCTAATATAAAATGAAAAGAATAATAATTTCCCTGACACACTGATTTGGATTAGAGAAGGCAACTCTATTATTTGAGTAGAAAAGAAGTATTTCAAGGTTCTCCACTATGAAATATCCCCCACAACATTTCAAGGGGACCAAAACATACCTAGAAGGGATCACACATGTCCACACTATTGTAAGATTAAATTCAGTTGTCTAGTTAGCCAAGGATACAGAAACTTTTCAGAAAAAGATGGCCTTATAAAGAAAGAGCAAATGCAGGATATCTCTTCATTTTACCATGGTCCTCAGACTTCCTAACGGTGTCTGAGCAGATTTGGGCCTTGTTGAATCTCAGAAGCTCATTTTCATACTAACATGAGAGTCTGGACCAAAATAAAACCACTCAGGGAGCATCTATACATCTGTCTGATTTTGTTTAATGTTTTAAGTATTGGGCTAAACATTTCTTGTACCAAATTTGGTGTCAACAAGGCCACATCCTCACTCTAGTTAAAGCCTAGGTATCTCTGGGCAGCTGATCTCTAGCTACAGCCCATAGCTCTGTAGTTTGCCACCTTACTCCCATTACCCTCTTGTCTGCGTGTCCCCAATCCTGGGTATGTTTGGGCCAGGCCCTAGTCTAGATACTGTGGCTGCAGTGGTAGAGAGGAGGAAAAACTAATTTTCCCTCTAATCTTCTAGGTTTTTGTTCGAGACACCCGTGTAATAGAGGGTTAACAGGAAAAACAGAAGTCAAACAACATGTATGCCTACTGTAAACGTGGGAGAGACCTGGGAAACCTGAGTAACTTCCCAGGTTGTCTAAGCCACCACCTTAAATACCAACTCCAGAGCTCCAGCTAAAGACTAAAGAAGATGTGTAGATGGTGAGAGGGAGGCCAGTTGTGGGAAGTTATCAGGCAAAGCAGTAAACAAGGGTAGGATTGGTAACACAGATTCAAGTTAGTGTCTTCTCTGTTGATAAGATTTTCTAGAGATTTAGAGTCCACTTTCTCTTCCTGGTACAGGGAGGCAGACAGTCCTATAAATGGAGAGCTCCCTTGTAAATATCTCTTACAAAAGGGTAACTTCTACTCCATTGTAAAACTTCCCCTGTATCTGCTATTTCTGAAAAAATACTCAGCTGAAAATAATCCTTATGCCAAAAAGCATATTTTGGGGTGACCATCTCTGTCTCCCTTCCACAGTGCACGAAGCCCCATCCTTCTGGAGCTTACACAAATGAAGGGAAGAAGACAATGCACTTAAAAAGTAATAAGTAAATATAAAATATTCCACGTGGTAATAAATATTATACAGAGTAAGAAAATAGTATAAAAGAGAATGGGAGGCTGGAGCGGACACTATAGAGAAGACCCAGAAGAGAGAAAGGAGTGAACCATGTGAATACCAGTGGGTGTAGCAAGGGCAAAAAGATCCTGAGACGGGAGCATGTTGGTGTGTCTAAAGAAGACCAACAACGGAGATAGAAAATGAGGTTACTTATTGAGTGGCCGGATCATGAAAACCTTGTAAGCCATTGAAAGGGCTTTGCCTTTATGCTGCATGACATGGGGGCTATTAAGAACTGATTTGATCTATCCCAGGTTTTTGAAAGATCAGTTGGAATTCCTTTTTTTTTTTTTTTTTTAATAGACTGTAAGAGGCCAAGTGCAGAAGCAAGACCAGTTAGAGAGTTATTGAAATAATCTAAATGGGAAACAAATGGGAGTTGGACCAGGATGGCAGTGGTGGAGATCTTGAGAAGTGGCCAGATTCTGGGTGTATGTTGAAGGTAAAGCCATTAGGGTTTGCTGATATATTAGATATAGTCTCTTACAGAGAAAGAGAGAGTAAAAGATGACTTTCTATTCTCACACAAACTTCAAAAAATGGTCTTTCTGTATTTTCCTCATAAATTCGGGTGACTCTAAGACAGTCTCCAATGTTTTACTTTCTTTAATCCTAATAATTCTAACATTACTGCTTCAAACTATTATGAGCCAAATAAAAGCAGGCTGTATAACTTTCATTTTACTGGGAGCCTGCTGTATGCGGAGAACTGTGCAAGGGCTTAGTGATACAGCCGAGGTTGGGCAGGCTACCACCACTTCTGGCATTTTCATTGTACCACACTCTTGTGTTCTAATTCTTTTTTTTTTTTAAGATTTTATTTATGTATTCATAAGAGACACAGAGAGAGAGAGAGTCAGAGACACAGGCAGAGGGAGAAGCAGGCTCCTCATAGGGAGCCCGATGTTGGACTCGATCCTGCAACTCTGGGATCATGCCAGACGCTCAACTGCTGAGCCACCCAGGTGTCCCTCTTGTGTTCTCATTCTTGTAATGGAATAAAAATGACCTTGAAAGGAATGGCACCTAAAATATCATCTGCAGGGTTTTGTTGGGTTTTTTTTTTTTTGCATTTAAATTGAACATATGTTTTCTAAATAAGTTATAGATCTTTAAGACCTGTACCTTGCAAATAGTATCCTAGTATGCCAACCCACTGATTTAAAGAGATAAGTAAAATTAAATCTATGCATAATTTATCATAATTTATAGTGGGTCATATTTTCCCCCAGAGGTCTCTGGGCTTTTGACTTGCCAATGAAAATAATTATTTTCTACTGGACTGAATAACCTGATGTTGCAACTAGTGTTGCTAGTTAATAATGCTAGTGGATTGTACCTGATTCTTGGAGAAATAATGTCATCTGTGGAACCAAAGTGGCGTGAAAGCGAAGATGTTGTTCAGTTGCTATGTGTTTAGTATAAAAAAGGTCATTTCCTTCTAATGGAGGTTATGTATTATAGAATAAAATGACCTCTATTATATTAATTATTAAATATAAAATGGCTTGGAAAGAATAGTTAGAGTTTGTGGTCTAGTACACTTATTTATATTTCTTCTGGATAGATATTTTTGTTATGGAAAAGAAATAGTTGGCTATTTTGTATTCTTAGATCAACCTTTTAAGGCTGAACTTTTTTTCATTGCACAGTCTGATTTGCTTGGGGGAGAGAAATACTGCAGATTTTCTGTGAACCTTTTTTTATTGGGTACTTTTCATGCAGCGGGAGTTTGATAAACATCTGACATGCGAATGAATAAATAAATGGATAAATTAATGAAAAAATGAAATAGGTCTTTTATCTACTGTCCAAAGTGCTGATTGAATGCCAATACATGACTAGGGACTTTCTAGAATAATAATCATACGTTGTTTCACCCTTACGTGTTCATTTTACATTTTTATTTTTCTCTGATTCATTTCTTTGTAATGTGTAAAGAAAGAAAAAATTATATCTTACACAAACCTCTGTGTATTGTACCAACAGACCAAAATTCTTTGCCTGCTGTGCATTAGTATGAAAATTTTAGGATACTAAAGGCATTTTTTGAATTATTTGAATGTGATTATTTCAGAGTTTTAGTGAAACAGTATCACTGCTCTTGTCAGAATAGTGTCATCCTCCCAAGAGTCACAAAGGGAGAATACTATCCTGGTTCAATTTGGTTTTCATCTACCAGTAGTTATTTATTATATTGACCCTGTCCTATCTCAGACAATAACCATGGCTTAAGCAAGCAGTAGTTTATGACATGCCAGAAAGTATTAATTTTTAACATATACTTGGAAATAATTGTCAGTAAACAACAGATGTGTTATTATGTATTAGAGTGCTCAGTAGGCACATATTTCATTTAGCCTCTTTCTCCCTTCCCTGCCCTCTGTCCATTCATTATGTAAATAATGTGAGAATGTGAATGTTATAGCTAGAACACTGCCAAAGTACTTAGTTCCTTACCATTTAATATCAAGAGTATGCAACAAGTAACTTTAATTCTCAGTTAGTACTATTTTCCCCTTCATCCTTAAAATTTCCATTATGCCTCTTTAAAATTAGGCTTCTAGTTACTTACATAAATTAGTGAAGGAATAAAATTAAAATAATTGTATCTGCTGTTTGAGATATTTTAAAACCCAAGGCAGGACATAACCATATGGCATGATATACAAATAATCTATAAACTTCTTTATAACCAAATGAAAATGTAATTAGTATGTCATTTAAAATTTAGTGTTTTTTTAATCACATCATGCCATGTTATAAATTTTTTAAGTATTGTTTTTTTCCTTAATATATATCATGTAAAGGAAGGAAAATTACAATTTTCATGTGAAATTTATACTTAGGTACATATCCTGGTAGAAACAGATTATTGGAGTGCTTGCATTTTTGCTTTTATGTTATATAAAACTGCCTGGTGAAATTTCTCATTTTATTCGTAATTTCTAAAGTCCCTCTCTATAACACAGATTAAATCAGTCATAAACTGTGTATCAAATAGCCTTCTTTGTAAAAGGCTCTGTGTAAACATATTCCCTACTCTCAAGGAAAATGAGAGAGGAGAGTTAAAGATATAAAAATACCTCTGTAATTTTATTAACAGTACAGGAGGGAGGGGGGCGAACAAGACAGAACAGGAGGGTTTCCAAAGCTGTAAGAGCCACCCAACAAATACTGGGGCAAATTATTGATTTCTTTTATGTGATCAGCTGTATTAAAAATAAGCTTGATTCCCAAGGGATTTCCTCACTAAAGTTTTACCATATTTATCAGAACTTTAAAAGATTTTACTTTTATTCCCCCCATAACTTTCTTAAAGAATACTTTATCTACTTTGTAAGCATCTTGGTGTTGAAAAGCAGTCATGTGGCAAATGTCCCATGATGTTTAACTGAAGTCGTTCAGCATTTACTTTCTATGTGTCAAGCACGGGGTTGGCATTTGGGATAAAATGCTGAGCAACGCAGATGGGGGTCTCTGTCCTCATGGTGCCTCAAGTCTAAGGAATGAGACCTATATTAACAGATCATCATTCCAGAAAGCAGGTGCAAGCAGGAAATGCCTCCATCCTATGGCCATGGGAGGCGTCTCAGAAGTGACGTTTGAACGGACAGTTAAGAAGTAAGAGAAGGTGGAAAAGAGAGGAAACAATCCATTGGGAGTAAGAATAGCCTTCCTAGGCAACCAAAGGCAGTCGGAGTAGGGCCAGGTTAATGCTGACGTGAGATGTGACTGAAGAGGTGGCAGGGATCAGACCCTGTGGGGGCGGGCCAGGTCCAGGAGGTCGGTCTTGCCCCTTACAGCAGTGGGAAGCCACTGGAGGGTGTTGAGTGGGAACAGTCAGATTTCTCCTTCAAGCAGATAACTCTAGCGACAGTGTAGAGACGGGACCGGAGGGAAGAGCAGATATAGACCAGGGAAGCTTTTAAGGAAGTCAGTGCCAAAACATCTGGGTTTCTGGCTTGTGCAGCTTGGCGGACAGGTCTCTATTCACTCAGGAAACACAGGAAGAAGGATGGGTTTCCTTGAGGAGAGGAAGGTGGGGGCAGGTTGTAGATGGAAATGATGAGTTTAGTTTGGTGCGTGTCGAATCGGAAGCGCCTGTAAAATACTTGTGAAGCAATTTAGTAGGCGGATGAGTATTTGGAGCTAGAACTCAAGGGAAGGGTCTGACCTGAAGATAACAATGTAGAGATTTTGGAAGGAAAATGAATACATGAATGAGTGAGTCTTGAAACTTTAATTATGAATCACTGAGAGAGCTGGAGAAGAAACAAACACAAAAGAATGTATCTGTGATTTTTCTGAACTCTACACATACATATTTAAAAACAGTTCATTCTGCTTCTAGATTTTTAAAATAAGACAATTTCAAAAGTTACTTTTAACTTTGATGGCAATACCCAATATTTGTCATTTCTGGTGCTGCTCACGTAGTTTGATGGTACACTAACTCTAGAACAACGTTTATTTAACTTATTTGCTTTGCTTAAGGAATCATTCTGAGGTTTAGTGCTTCCTTTAAAATCTTACATTATATCAGCCTTGATAACTTTATATTCCCACCTATAATAATGACAACTAGAGAAGGAAAGAGAAAATATATATTTTCATTGTATTCAGGTATATCCCGAATTCTGTACAAATAAATTAACGGCAGGAACAAGAGATTTGTAAAAAGCACCATTCATAGAGGGAAGCCTGTTTCCTTTGGAAAGTTTTCCTTTCTGGGAAGAAAACCAGGAGAATGACTGGTTTTCCTTCTTGAGAGACTTGCCCAGCAGAACTCACTGTGACATGTGGGATAACAATGACATATGTGAACACAGACTACAGCCTTGTACTAATCTCTACTGACTACAGTTTAACAATAGCAACAGTGAAAGTGTCTCTTGCTGAGTCCCCCCCCCCACACGTCTCAAGGCATGCATATTTGTTTACCTAAAATAAAGATATCTCCCTAGTTTTTCAGTGTTAAAAAACAAAGCCAAAAATAATTATCATGTGAAAGAAAAAGAGTATTTCTCACTATGCAGACTCCGTCCCCCTTCTCTGTTAAGAGAGGATGAACAGAATCTATCTACCTCATGGCCAGTGACTGTAAGGTTAAATTAAAATAAGGAATATGAAAGCCTTTGAGAAAACTGAATGGCAATTCATTTATACGTAGTGTTAAACTCTATGCAGGTAGGAGGAAGGGGCAATTGTGCTCGAAGGCGTGCGAGAAGAGGAAAAGAAAAAAATGAAGGAAGAGGTGGATTAAAGGTGGGGGCAAAAAATAAGTTTTGGATGAGTTACAAGCAGATGGTAATCTTTCCTTCGTATTTAGAACGTGGCCTCTCTGGGTATCTGCTGCCAGGAACCATCACGTCACCTGACGGCCTGGTGGTCTGAGGGAGAACCTGCTGGGGCACCTGCGTGGCCATGTCAGTGTGTCTTCAGGTTTTCCCTGCGCCGAGGCTCCAAAGCAACTACTGAAAGAGGTCGCTCTGCCCAGGGCTGTTTGAATGAATGTAACTTCTCTCTTATTTTCATATTTCCATTTTCTTTCTTTTTTTAAAGATTTTATTTATTTATTTGAGAGACAGAGAGCAGCAGGTGCATGAGTGGGGACGGGGAGAACAGAGGGAGAGGGAGAGGGAGAAGCAGACTCCCCACTGATCCATCCAGGACCCTGAGGCCATGACCTGAGCCAAAGGCAGATGCTCAACCGATTGAGCCACTCCAGCGCCCCTCGCATTTCTATGTTCAAAGCTTTATTTCTTTAGAAGAAAAACACTACAACATAAAGACAGTTTCACCTGACGTATTTATTATGCCTGTTGGTTTTCTTTATGAGAAGGGAGAGGAATTCGCTTTCTCTCCACCATCTTTATTAAAGCTCTGTTTTAGAGCTGAATTGAAACCATTTTACGAAACACTTGAGTGTTACTTAAAAAGGGATATCTAACGCAGAAGGGCCACTGCAGTTTTCCAAGCTCCTGTTCTACGTCCTGTTCGTCACGAGGCGATTTGTCCGTACCTCGCTGAAAAGAGCAGCCAGCCGGTGTTCTGACCTGACACATCGGGTATGCTGCCCCTTTTTGGTAGGATGGAACCTTTTGTGTTTTCATGGATGTCCCTGATCCTTTGATGCATTGGTCTTTCCTGATCCACCTGCCTGTCCGTCATTTTTCCATGCAAGAAATCATGGTGATGGTCTAGAGTCCTCTAGGTTCTGAGAAGAGATGGGAATAGACCCCCATCTGTGCTGAATGGAGGATCAACCCGGTGATGCCACAGTCCAGTGCTCGTCTTCCACGATGAGTCAGTTACCTGTTGCAGAGTTAATCTTGTTACTCCATTGCTGGAATGACAAGCGGTTCTCTCCTGCCTGAGCTCACACGGCCCTAGGATCTTCCACCTGCCTATCTATGACTTAGACATATCAGTAGTCCCTCAATTAAGCAGGAGGAAAATATACAGAAGAAATGTAAATTTTATATATATATAAATCTTTTTCCTACGTTTTTTGACATTAAGAATCAAGGGCAACAGTATTTCAGGAACCTTTTTACATTACATGATGAAAAGTTCTAAGAACCACTGCTTTGAGATGGTGTCTGTTGAAGGATCTTTTTATTTACCTCCTGGGGCAACAGAAATTTGCTTAAATTTTTCATTTGAAACTTCTCTTTGAGTAACTCATTTCTTCTAAGTCGTTTAAATGCGGTTGCTTTCTATGTACACTCATGCACAACAAAGGCTAGGAACCTCTGGAGGGGTGAGACCGTACTTCATTCATGTTTAAGGCCCTAATCCTACTGCCTAGCACAGTGTCTGCCACATAATACAACTGAGTAACTCATGCATCAAAGAATGCAATGTAGATTTGTTGTCGAGGAATCTTAATTTTTTTGCAGCAGAAAGTATATCTGATTTTTTATAAATATTTGTTCTTTGATAATGATATCTGGTATCAAAAAGCAAATTTCCCCAATTTGTACCCAAGAGCATAATATACTCAAAATGTCATCTAATGTTAAATTATTTAATATGCAAAAAAAAATAATGGAAAATAGATAACAAATGAAACAAGATACCAAAAAGAAACGTCTGCATCAAACACTTAAGGGTGGATTTTTTAAGATAGTGTTGCCCTCACACTTTCTGGTGTCTGTGGTAATGATGGTGCCAAGGGACATTTTTGGAAATGAAGTCTGTTGTTTGTGCACACAGTGTGCCACTTATAGGCCACGATGCGTGTTCATTTCCCTACCCACTACATTAATGTCCCTTACTCTAAGGTATAAAGATCTGTCACAGAATTGATTCCTTAGGCCATGTCTTTTATAACTTACCCTGAGGCCAATTGGTGAGCATAGTGTACCCAGAACTAAGTTTAATACCAGCGATTTATTTTGTTTAAGGTTACTAAAGCTGTCAGTGATTTTCCATTTGTCACTTTTGAATTGAGCAACACAGCAAATGCTTGAAGAGACAGATCTAAACTTGATTTAATTAATATTCTCTAAATGGCACTACTATCTTCATTTTCCATCTACCAAGACCTCATTGGCTATAAAGACATCTATAATAATGTATGCAAGATTTTGATGTGGAACTTTTAAGGATAATATATTAGGCAAAAATGGATGATCCTTGCTCTAGAACTTTTTCTTTAGGGCCAGATGTTAAATATTTGAGGTTTACCACAGTATATGGTGTACATCACATCTACTCACCTCTGATGTTGTAGCACAGAAGCAGCTATAAAAAATGCATAAACAAAAGGGTGTGATCATGTTCCAGTAAAATTTTATTTGCAAAAACAGGCCGCAGACCAGATTTGGCCTATGGGCCGTGTTTTACTGACCCCTCCTCTAGAATAATTAAAAACATTTAAAAGAGAGTTACAGTCCTTTTCTCAGCCTTTCTGCATCTGATTTTGCTTTGAGACCATGCTCAAAGCCCACCCCCCACCAGCTATCCCTGCCTCTCTGTATCCTTGTTACCTGTCCTGTATCTTATTAATTTCCAAAATCAGTGTCCTGTCTCTTCATCTACTTTGTTAGCTATTGATTTCCTTCCTTCCTTCCCTTCTTCTTTACTCCTTCCCTCCTTGCCACTCTTCCTCCTTCTTACCAAATAAGCCAGTAGATACTTGCTGCTAATAATAACTATCTTAACTATCCTTATAGGAGATATTATGAAAATAATTATTTTTCTTTAATTTCTCAGGCCCTAGCAAAATAGCCATTAAATGTTTGTTACTGATAATGAAGATCTTAATTTTTTTTTCCTAATAGTTTTTGTTTTGCCTTTTAATTTTGAACACATGAGACCAGGGAGACCAATTAGGCAAACTATTCCACAGGCCTACACTATAGTGGAGATGGAAAAGAGACACGTAAAATTAAATAATTAGTAGATAAAATTCACATTGATCTGTTTTTTTTTTAAAGATTTTTATTTATTCATAGAAACACAGAGAGAGAATGAGAGGCAGAGACAGGCAGAGGGAGAAGCAGGCTCTATGCAGGGAGCCCAACATGGGACTTGATCCCGGGTCTCCAGGATCATGCCCTGGGCTGCAGGCGGCGCTAAACCGCTGCGCCACCGGGGCTGCCCACATTGATCTGTTTTTAATCTAAATTTTTTTTTAATTTGCATTGATTTATTGAGAGGAGTCCTTTATCTCAGATCCAAATTGATACCAAATGTTTTCCAAGTAATACTACCATACATACTAACCAGCCTGTGCAGTTGTAAGTACAAAGAGCTTACCCGGGCATAGCAAAGTAAGTGGCATATTAACAAGTTATCTCTACATTTAGGAGTTTTGTGAGATTCATTTTTAATAATGGTTGTCTCATTCTTAGGGTTTTCAACCTAAAGTTATGAAAACAGTCCAGATTATTTTTAGACATCCCTATAAGTAAGCTTATTAAAGTTAATACTTTATCAGACAGATTTTGTGGGGTGCAGTTTGCCAGGAAAAATTCTGTAGTTAGATTTTGTAGTTAGATGCTTTCTCTTTATAATTCAGAATTATAAAAATACACCTCACAAAAATATTAAAGTCTTCCATTTTCTTCCGACTCCTCTTCCTTCCTTTCCCAAGCCATGTTAGTCTCCCCTGTTCAAGGCATACCCTGTTCTGATAAGAGAATTCTAAAATGAACAAGAAACTCCCATCCAGGGTGTTGTTCACATAAATGAACCCTTAAGGCATGCGCACGCAACCAGAAAATGATGAACTTTAGAACCCAGAAAATGATGAACTTTAAAAGAAGTCCTAAGTGGTTTGAACTGGGGAAACATTTACTTCATCAGGTCACATGAGTGCCCCGAGAGAGTCAGGACAGACAAGTTAGCGGATCTGTGCTCCCTTGGCTACCCTCTGACTAATGGTACTAGTGTCCTGAAGAGGTCGCCACACTTCCAAAAATGCTTTTCACCTACACTGGATGGAGAGATGGAAACCTGTGAAATGTGACTGTCGCCAGTTTTCCCAGCTGATAGATGTTGACAAAATAATGTAATACTATTGAATCTAGATATCAGTTATAATGGAATTAATTTTTAGCAGTAGCCTTGGTAAAAGCTTTGCTCCTGTTGCTTCATGGATTTTCTTTGCCCTTCCTAAGGAGGATGCCCCATCAGATCATCAGAAAAAAAAAAAAATAACGGGGTCATTGCTTTATTTCCATTTGCAAATATTTGCAAATATAATTTGACAACGTGTTACGTAAAATGTTAAGGAAACGAATCACCCTTCCAGTTCTGGAACCTACCTGATGAACTAAACCAAATCTGCGTCATTGTTTAAAATGTTGCTGTTCTGTTTTATGCTAAGAAACAAGTGGATATTTACATTCTGCTTATGCTGGTGTCCTTGATTATAGGCTGCTGCCATATTTCAAGATAATTGTTACTGATGCCGCCTGTCTTCATGCACATAAAACATTTGCATTGCATTTTGCCATTTGGGATGCCACTCTTTGTAAGCAAAGACAAACACAGTTTGAGTGAAGACAAATGGCATCTTAAGCATAATGTGATTTTCTACTTCTTCCTCATGTATGATTTAAAATGACTCAGCAGTTCAGAGTAAGGGCCAAAGCGAAGTGAATGATAAAAAAATACATCTATATGTGATTATGCTTTTTAAAAATGTCAGAGAACAGAGAAGCAATAGAATCTCTAGGTTTGCGATCAAAGGTTTAGCTGTATGTATGTTCAGCTACGTGTATGTTCTGTTAATATTCACGTCAAAGCTTTTTGGACAGGAAGCTATTGCGAGACAGTTTGTCCCAATTTTTAGGTTTCCTTTTCACCTGCTGAATAGTAGATTTTACCTTTATTTTAAGGTACTTTGTTGATAATACTGACTCTTTCTCAGTTGTGTGTTTAACTCCAGTATGATCATAATGTTACAAATTGAGAGAGGTTCTCTTCCCTCTGGGATAATGTTCTAGAAAGGTAAAGATCCTATGAAATGGTACTCCCATTTCTGTATACTTGGGAGTGATCGTTGTATGAGATTCCATGGGTCAGCAGTGTCATTAATTATAACGAATACACATGAATCATGTGTATTTTAATCCTGTACACCCTATAGTTCTACAATTTCATGCCCAAGTCAAGCTCTTATAAATCTATGGGCATTATAGTGTACGGTACTAAGATGGAAGTAAATGTACATCTGCCATGTGAACTTTAAATATAATTGGTGGTAAACCTCAGGCAAAGTGGGGTACCTGGGAGTAAGATTTTCAGATGCTTGAATTTTTGTTGCAGTTAGCTGTATATTTTTCTGACATCCTCCCTTGATAGTGAAAGTTGATAAAGCTCTGTGTCTTAATCTCTGAGCATTGGACTTTGCATAAAGTCATGATCTACCAAATATTTATTGACTAAATGATAATGTTATAATGTAAAGAAAAGTAGTTTATAAATGGTGAACTATACAAATAAGTAATGTTATTATCTTCCTTGTGTAGGATCAGACCTAGAAGTATTTTGTTGAAATAGAAAATGAAATTATTATGTATTCCTCATCAAATATATATTTGTTTTAATATACTCAGGTGCACCTGACATAGCTCTTATACCCATGAAGGACATGGTTTAAATATTTTCTCCTTATTTTCTTAGTAGCATTGCATTTCACATTTGCCTTTCAGATTAGAAGCTGAGCAATCATTTTATGGTACATTTAAAAATTAAAATTTAATTCTAAGATCAATAAGTGCTAGACAAAAGGAGGTGAATTTGCATTTTCATCACTTTTCCTTTTAGCTAAAGAACATTTTAACTTGTATACTGAACATCTCTGAACAGTGTCTGACTATACTTGTAGGCTTCTGTTAGCAGTGATGATGGCCAGAAACATCCCACAAGATCAGAAAACTAGGTGCTTGGCAGTTTCCTTTACTCTAGTTAAAATAATCTATTGGAATTGAGAAACAAAATGCAGTGGGAAATTATCAGCAGTGTTTTCCATTCAGTGGCTTGTGCTTCATAGGAAGTATGAATGCTTTGTGTGCCGGTCAAATGGAAGAAATTTTTATTTAGATGCCTATGTAAATTCCTAAAAAGCACTTTGTGGATCCTTCTCCCTTCCTCTGTATTCAGAAAAGCATCAGTTGTTCTTAGAAATATAGGGATCCCTGGGTGGCGCAGCGGTTTGGCGCCTGCCTTTGGCCCAGGGCGCGATCCTGGAGACCCGGGATCGAATCCCACATCGGGCTCCCGGTGCATGGAGCCTGCTTCTCCCTCTGCCTGTGTCTCTGCCTCTCTCTCTTTCTCTCTCTGTGACTATCATAAATAAATAAAAATTAAAAAAAAAAAATTAAAAAAAAAAGAAATATAATACCTTCCAGCTACACGATTTTGCTTTATCCTTTCTTAGAAGAAAGACACTTTTATTAGTGTGCTTTTGCTACCTTCCCTGATGGACAGCAGCCTTAAATTGAAATCTCAAAACTGTGACACTGAGCCTTAGCCTCTTGTGGAAGAAAAAACTTAATAGGAAGAAAATATAAGATTAGAAATATAAGTTCTCCTTTCAAGACAGAAGGCGATTGCTAATCAGTAGGGAAAGTCTCAAAGCAAAAAATAATTTTTTCCACTAAATTATTCTCAAGGTCCAAACACCCCAGGAGATAAAGATTTTGAATTATTGGTTGTCCTTTTCTCTTATATGCATCAGAATTCTTTACATCATATAATGGATCCAAGTGATTTGTGAACTGTTGTTTGGATATAGCCAAAAGTCATAGTTGCTGCGAAAATTGTAATTTGAACATCTTAAGGGTTTATGTAAATTCTTTTACATAAATAAGTTTACTGAGTTTTTTGTAAAGATGCATTATATTTAAATAGCATAAAAACATCTGCAGTTATGCTCTCTCCTATTGCAACACGATATTTTAAAACAACAAGATTTTTTTTAGTACATCTTCTCCCCCTTTCACCTCTCTGTCCCCAAATTTCATATATCACAGTCTGTAAAATTAGAATAATGGTAATACTTAACAGAATTTTGGTGAAGGTGTGTTTAGCACAGCGCCTAGAATCTTTTAATCACCCCATAGATGTATTAGTAGTAGTAGTATTGTTTCCGAAATGTTAAAGTAACAGACAGGAACTGGATTTTTTTATTTCTTCTATGCTTCTTCTAAAAACCTGATATTCCCATGTTTTATATTATAAATCTCTCATGGAAGACTAGGAGCAGCTTTAGGGTAATAGCATCCACATGATGTCTTTAATATCCTTGTTCCTAGATTGGAAATTCTTTTTAGGCATCGTCTGACTCCTCCCGGAGTCCTTGTTCAAGCGCCTTGTCAGGATGAAACAGTGAGAGCTGAGAGCACTGCTCCAGGGGTGGCTCATTCATTCCTTAGCACTGGGAGCCTCATGCCTACTGCTGTTTTTTCTTTCCTGATGCAGCCAGTAATTGGCTCATTTCCAGAAACCATACTTTGGGTCTGAGAGACTCCCTGACCTTTATTGAATTCTCTATAGATAACTACAGTTATGTGCTTAGAAATAATTGTACTTGTTACCTTTGAAACATGGAAAAATGCCTCTAAATATTCACAGCGTGGACTGGGATAGCTACTGAAGTCCAAAGAGCATGTCCTGTCCCCTGCCCTTGCACCCTATCACCGAGTCATCTGAGCCCCATCTTCTGTGCACAGGGGCTGAGGAGCCTGCACTTTGCCAGGCTGGCTTTCACTTCAGATAGCCTAGCCTCCGTCCCTCTTGGAAGGCCTAGAGCAGCAGGAGCAATACTCCCTTGCTTTGCCTTCTGTTCACTTACTCACCTCTTCCATCATATATGGAGCCACCACACAGAAGGTCCTTGGGGGAAAAAAGAGTGAAATAGTGATGTCAGAGCTGTGTCTATCAAAGCCCAAGCATGGATACCAGGAAAATTTTAAAAGTTAAACTAATTAGATAATTTTCATTTTCAATAAGGGGATTGATTGATGCCTAAGAACTCATCGCCTGTGACATCTCCCACAGCCCTGAACTGTCAGTCAATGGAGACAAACCTCCTCAGACCTAGTTTCTACTTTTTCATTCACCTTGTGGCAACCAGATTAATTGTGCCAAGCATCCCAGTAGGTACTGGCTAGATCGCTCCTTGTGATTATGTAGCTTATAATCAGGTAGGGGAGGCAGATAAAAAGGTAAAGAAACACATAATAAGATATGCACTAGTTGTGATAAATGCTGTGAAGGAAGTAACAGGATGTAGTGATGAGAATAAATAGTATGGAAGCAGGAAGGGAAATGCACTCATCTAGAGCATCAGGGAAGACCTAGAGGGCTCTACATTTTGGTGAGAACTGAAGGAGTTAGCTGTAGAAAGACGGGGGGGGGGGGGGGGGGGGGGGGGGGGGGCGGGGCGGGGAACGGCGGAAACTGCTCTCCAGGCTCTTTTTGAAAGGTCACGAGGGGGCCCACCAGCCAGCAGAAAACATGGTCATCTTTATCTTACCCTTTCCAGAAATCACATGCTTTCAAAACACAGAAATTGATTAACTGCTGCATTCTTACTTCGAGGAAGTTTCAAGATTTTTTATAATGTTTCAAGTATTATTAGCCTTTATTATACACACTTTCATCTATTCATGGATCACCTTTGAGTATAGCCACTTTGGGGAAACAAGAAGGCGTTGTCACCCACCTGTATTGAATGCCAATACAAAAATCCAAATAGAAAGTGTTTTAAGATCATCTACCTTTGGGGATGATCTAGGCTGCTGTTGCATTAGAACCCATAATGAGAAGTTGTATGTGTGTTGTATGTTTGTCATTCCTAAACAAAAATGATTCATTTTGATCCATACAAAGCATACTTCAACTCTGTTTACGTTTTTATTTTTAAAGATTATTGTTTTAAGAAATATATTCCTAATTAACTGAATATTAGGAGTTAGAAAAAGTGAGAATTCCCTTCATGTTTTTATATTCAAACTTAATTTTTACATTCCACTGGGGACATACTACTTTGAGGAGTAAGCCCCTGAAATCAATACATCTGTTCTCCAAATAACAGCTGTTGTCTTCAGAATAATATTGAAATTCTAACTTATATTCTTGCTATTTTTTTCTTCCTCCTCTCATTTTCCACGTTTGACTTTACCTGTAGTATACAGAAACTACTAAATGTGTTAGAGTAATTCATCATTCACTGAATAAGAGCCTGCTGTGTACAAGCACCTGTGCTGTATGTCAAAGGCACAGATACCGAAATAATTTGTGCGTCATACCAACGTCTTATTTTTTTCCTGAGTACACTAAATATACATGAGTATTAAGTGATGCTAATATAAGCAGATTGTTCATCCATTCACTGTTGCTATAAATTTGTAATCACTTTATAACTCACCTGTCATTCTGTTACGAAGGTTCATCACCAGTGGGAGGAAATAATCATGTGTATACAGATCAGGCCTTTTATCTCCCCCCCCCCGCCCCGCCCCCCAGCATTGCTTCATCCATGTTTGATTTTAACTTTCCCCAGTTTTATTGAAAGTTAGAAATTAGAAATTTTATAAGCCTCTGACTTAGCATTTAAATTGCTATGTGAAATATAAAAATGGCCCAGCCAGCAGCAGGTTAAGTGTTTTCTAGGATGGACAAAGAACACATACTTCCTCAGACTTTCCTTCCCCACCCAGTTATTCATCATACAAATCTTTGTCATACCTTAGTTGATACACAGTTCTTTATAGGAGAGAAATATAAATAGCTGTTTTCTTAATTTTGAAGTGATATTCTTTAAATGTTCAGGTTCTCAGAATACATTTTATAAATGTAATCAGGAATCTTGGCCTATTATTAATGCCTGTGACCCCTTTCAAGTGTCAGTTTTGTGGACATAAAGTGCTACGTCTTCATCTAAATAAGGGAACCGCATTAAAAATGTTTAGTATGAATATGTGACGTTAGACTCTTGTCTTTAGCCTCATTGATTATGTGATATTTCTAATTCATATTTGGAAGTTACTTAATTAAAACCAAGAAAAATGCAATTAGGATAGTTTGTCCCCATTTGAGTGTTTGCTGCTCCAAACACATGCTTCATCATGTGCGTAATCTCGACTGCAGCAATGCAGAGTGGGGATTGCAATGTTATGATGCCCACACTAATATTCGGCAATATCCATGGGTTAATCAAGCATAAATTTCTAGTGTTCGTGGGTGGTAATGTACTTAAAATGATAAATTCACATAATATGCAAATAAAAATGACTCACCTTTTATTTTAATATCTGACATGTGCATTTAATATATACTCTCAATCCAAATGCAGTTTTGGTTTGGAAACTTTATAAAATGATTCTAAAGTATTTATGGGAAAAGCAAATATGCCACAATAATGAAGAAAACATTGTAAAAGAGGGATAAAGAATTTTTCCATTTATATGTCAAAACATAGTATAAAGCTATAGTGATTAAAACAATGTGTGAGCATAGATACATGCAAAAATATTGGTGAAAATATAATGTCAAGAGATAGAATAAAGTACAGGTAGAAATTTAGAATATAGTAAAAAGTGATGTTTTAAATAGTAGGAAAAACTTATTTTAATAAATGATGTTGGAACAATTAGCCAACCATTGGTGGTAGGGCTGGAGTGAGGGCAGAGCAATACAGTTAGATTCTCACACCTCGTGTTAGGACACAATAAACTCCAGGTGAAAAATCTTCATAAACAGTTGTAAAGGTTAAAATAATAATTATCGGTTTAAAAATAGAATCCCACAAATTGGCACCTTAATATTCTCATTAATTCTCCTGAAACTTTCCATGTCTCCTACACTTACTTGTTTTGTACTTCTTCTGGTTTAATCTTAAATGTGGTATGTTAAAGTCTCCTATTATTTAGTAATTTTATCAGGACCTCCTTGAATTTCTGAGACTCTTGGCTTTCTCTTTCACTGCTATATACTTCCATATACCAATCAACCAATCACGGTTAAATGATGACCCATAAACGTAGGGGAAAAGATTTGAAATATATGTGATAAACTAAGTCTTAATATTCCATAACATATAGAAAGTTCTTTAAAAAAACAACAGAAAAGCAGATAGAAAAATGAACAGAAGATGTGGACAGGCAATTAATTTAGAACATTAACAGGTTAATTTTTAATTAACATTTGAAAATGAAATGCAAAATAAAAACTATAAAATACAACTTTTATCAGATGGGTAAGGATTTTTTAAATCTTTAATTCCTATAATTAGTAAGTAGAGAAAAACCTACACTCATAAACTTCTGGAAGAGGTATAAATTGAGTTTTTTGGACTAAAATCATTAAGATGTCCTAATCATCTGTAAGAATGCTTGCCCTTTGACACAGCAATTCAACTTTTAATAATTTACCTCAAGGAAATAATTAAAGAAGATGTTTTATTTATATATATATAATAATATATATAGTGGCATATATATAATATATAATATATAATTATATATATATAATATATATTATATATAGTGGCATGTCAGATATATATATATATATATCTCCAGGGGCTCATTGGTTCTCTTCCACTGTTTTCTGTTTTACTTTATGAGCAGGAGCTAACAGAAGTCACTGCTCTGTGTTCAAAGAAACATTTCTAGCAAAGGGGAGACACAGTTTTAAAATGTTACCATTAGGGCAGCCCGGGTGGCTTAGCGGTTTAGCGGTGCCTTTGGCCCAGCGCAGGATCCTGGAGACCCGGGATTGAGTCCCACGTCGGGCTCCCTGCATGGGGCCTGCTTCTCCCTCTGCCTGTGTCTCTGCCTCTCTCTCTCTGTCTCTCATGAATAGATAAATAAAATCTTTTTAAAAAATAAAATGTTACCATTAAAAAATAAATAAAATAAAATGTCACCATTAAATTTAAGCAGTAAAATATATATGTATATGTGTATGTGTATATATATATATATATATATATATATATATATGCAGTTAACCCTTGAACAACATGGGTTTGAACTGAGCAGGTCTACTTACACTTATATGTGGGGTGTTTTTGGTTGTTTTGTTTTTGGTTTTTTCTTTTTTTTTTAAATATAGCCTAGTACTGTAAATGTATTTTTCTTGTGATTTTTCATAGTAATATTTTCTTTTCTCTTTTAGGAATACAGTATGTAATACACATAACATACAAAATATGTGTTAGTCAACTATTTATGTTATTGGGAAGGCTTCCAATCAATGATATGCTTATTAGTAATTAAGTTTTGAGGGAGTCAAAAATATATATGTGGATTTTGACTGAGTGGCATGTCAGAGCCAGTAATCCCTGAGGTGTTCAGGATCAACTGTATGTGTTTTTAGCTGTCCATCATATTGATGTGTATTACAGCAAATTTGGGGAACTATCCTAAATATCAGCATACATGGGGTCCTACTTTTAATATTGAGAGGCATCATCACAATAAATAATAGATATGATATGTAATTTTTATAAAAACATATTTATATTTCATCTTTACATAAATATATAGAAATACATTAATAATTGTATTTTACAATTATAAATATTTACATGATTATAAATATTTATATAAAATATAATATTTTATAACTATAAATATAATAATTGCATAAGTAGGGGTTTTTTTACGTTTATACTTAATCTCTGATTTCAAATGATTCACATAGTAATTTACCCGTATTTTCTAATAGGTATGTCCAGTATGAACCAGTATGCTGCTTAATTTGTTGTAGTAATCACATGAAACATATAAAAAGAAAAATTTAAAGTTGATTTTAATAATACAGTTCACTCATTCAGCATATGAAAATTTTCTCATTTTAACATGTAGTTAATATGAAATTTTTAATTGAGGTATTTTGCATTTTTGTTGTGCAAATTTTCAAAATCCAGTGTGCATTTCAAACTCCTAGCTCCACTGGACCATGTGGCTAGTGGTTGCTGTAGTGCCCAGTGCACCATTAGACTGTTAAGCTCTCTGAGGACCAGGGCATCGCTTTTATATCCCCAGTGCCTAATACAGTGCATGGAATTTAATAAGGTCTTTTAATATTTGAATCTGCTTCCCCAAACAGTGTTTTTCTTGCTAATCCTGATTCAGGAGTATCACTTGCTCTGTTTTACTTTACATTTACATGCCTGACTCCTGCATTAAGCTGTGTAATCTTGCAGAGGGCAACCATGTTTATTCAGCTTTTTATCTCTGACATGGTAGACACACGATATATTTATTAAAAGGAAGTCGAGAAAAATAAAAGGAAGTTGAGGAAGAAGAGAAAACTATTTTTTTTTTTACATCAAAGAACTGTTTTCTAGTAAATCAGTCTCTCGAAATATTATATGTTAAATTACAAGGTCAAATATATAGCATCATAAAGCACTTAGCAATAGAAATTGAAAAATCTCAACTCTTGATTTACCTGGGCTTTAAATGAAGCCATCCCAAATGGCTGATGGCTGATTTTCTTTTTGAAGTTCAGTAGGGGTTAGAGATTCAGCAACCTTACTTAATATAACCTTGTCCCATGTTGAATACATTTTACAGCTACAGAATTCTTCTCTGTCAATCCTAATAATCCCTTACTGTAACGTAAGACTTCTCCCAAGTGATCCTCTGTGGAGACAGACAACAGTTGGTCAGCATTAATTATATAGTGAGCTTTCATTATAATGTTAACTTTTTATATTTCCCTTATTATACTTGATAATAAGTAATGTCACTTCTTATATTTTTCTTCAACTTTCTTTTTCCAGATTATAGAACACTAATTTTTAAAAACTTACACCATGGAATTTTACAAAAAAATATAAAATTTACAAAAAAATATAAAATTTACAAAAAAAAATACATTTTAAAAAAATGTATTACAAAAATACATTTTTGTAATAGAAAAGATAGATGAGTAATGTATTTGTTGAGTTTGTGAGTTCTCCTCACCGCATAAAAGATGATATAAATAACACTAGTGAGTACTTTCATTCTGTCAGTAATAACTGAACTGCCATCATATGCTAATACGGTGTTAGGTAATTTCCTGCTCTTAGTGACTATGTTTATTTTCTGATGTGCTCTGAGATAATAGTTTTATTTTAGATAGGGGCCTAGGAATCATTGCTGAACCATGTAAGCATCATGCATACTGCTTATTAGAGCATTCAGATATGTAAATTAAAAATGGGTTTGCTCTCAGACCCAGTTCAATTCCTGGCTTTGATATTTGAATGGCATCTGTATGTTCTCAACCTCATAAAGTTGTTGCAAGAAGTATAGGAGAAAATGTGTCTAAAGTACTTGGCCATAGTAAATATGCGGTTATCAGTTGCTATTACTGTTATCATTAGCATTAGCAATACCAAGTTTTCTTTGAAGAATCAACCAAGCATGTTCCTGTCGAGATTGGAAATGAAATGCTCAGATCTTCAGAAACTTAAAAACTACCCAAAACCTGAAAATAAAACCAAAAGAGGCAAGTGGTAGTAAGCCAAATGCCACATTCGAAATATGGGCTGAGACTTCTCAATCTTTCCTCATAGGACAGATGCAACAAGCTAAGGAAATTCCCCAAAGAGGAGAAAACTAAAATAAAAATGCAGATAAATTGCACCCTCAAGGAAGGCATTCATTCATTTAGTCTAGTGAGTGCTATGTTGTGGGCCAGGCACTAGTCTAGGAGCTTGGGACATAGTGAAAATAACAAAAATACCTGCCTTACACTTTTTCCAGTGAAACTTGTACTTTTAGCTTTAACCCCAACAGGCTTTGCTTTTAGGCTGGGATAGAGATGCAGTTAGCTAGAAACAGGTGGACACAGGGAAAAGGAAAAGATGTCAACTCCTCCACTGTCCCAAACTGAAGACCATCAGGCCAAAATCCAGTGCCCATTGCCTTAGGAGACAAGTGCCCTTCAGTCCAATTCAGGTTGATATTGATGTCAGAGAGGCCTGTTGGTCTGTGAGCATTGCCAGTCTGTGGGGAATGCCAGGAACAGTTGGGAGGTAGAGAAAGGGATGTATTATACTTACTGAAAAAGACCAGGGACAACTTAGAATACACCCCAAATGGCAGCTCCTAGGTGAAAGGGCACTGTCAAGTCATCTGAGCTACAGTTAATGGGAATCAGGGTAGACTTCAGGTTCTTCCTAGTAAGGAACCAAAATAAAGAACAAACCAGGAGCAGAGATGGACTGGATAGTGGTGAAGAGAAGGGCTGGGGGCAGATTGAAAGGGAAGGGAGGCCTATTGCTAAATGGCCGAGCCACGTTTATTTACTCCTATGTAATTTCTAAAATGATTTCTTTTTAATCTAACATATAGGAGTCAGTGCATAAAATGTTTATGGTACTGAAGTTGGAAATCTTTCAAACTAGAATTTTCAGTTTAAATGGAAATAGTGTGTTTTGGGGAGAAAGGTTCTCTAGTTGGATAAAGTTTGTATCATAGATTTGTAAGTTTGCAATTAACTGTTGGAATTAACTGAAAGCGAGAAGTAATTTAATAATTTCCTATCCTTCATTTCAGAGAGTTCTCCCTCTTAGAGGAGAAAAGTACTGTCATGAAAATATGCAAGCAGTGTTAGAACATTTGATAATGTGGCTCAATTAAGAAAAGAAGTTTGTCTTAACTATTAAAATGCATCTGGCAGCAGCAAAAACATTGAAGCTATCAGCCAAAATTATCATTAGCTATTTTAAGAATTATTTTGAAATATTTATAAATGATAGTAGTTTGGTAGAAAACTTAGAATAGTAAAGGTCACATTTGAAACCATATTTGTTTTTTTGTTTGTTTGTTTTTATTTATTTATGATAGTCACACAGAGAGAGAGAGAGGCAGAGACATAGGCAGAGGGAGAAGCAGGCTCCATGCCCCGGGAGCCCGACGTGGGATCCGATCCCGGCTCTCCAAGATCGCGCCCTGGGCCAAAGGCAGGCACTAAACCGCTGCGCCACCCAGGGATCCCTAAACCATATTTGTTATGGATAGTTTTAAATGGGAGAAGTTTTACCTGATACTGGTTCATAATCAAAGTCTTAAAAACAATTGCTAATATATCTCTGAGATAAAAAGAAAGCACTTGTTATCTTCATTTGACTGTTTGAAAAATTAAAGCAAGATCCTGTCAAGGAAAATTGATGAAACCTCCATGAAATCTTCTCCATTGGTCTGATGATTGCTCTCTAAGATCCAAATTTCCACAACCAAACTACATGCAACGTGTTTCTCATAAGTCAACTAGTTTCCAGCTGTTTCCAGCTCCCTTGTAAGGGCTATAAAAAAAGTTAGTATAAAATTCAGTAAAAAACAAAATTTAATAAGATATTTGTTCTTAAAGCCTAGATTTTTTTAAAAAAGATTTTATTTATTTACTCATGACAGTTCCACAGAGAGAGGCAGAGACACAGGCAGAGGGAGAAGCAGGCTCCCTGTGGGGAGCCTGATGTGGGACTAGATCCCAGGACCCTGGGGTCACGACCTGAGCTGAAGGCAGATGCTCAACTGCTGAGCCACCCAGGTGTCCAAGACTAGAATTTTAGAAGTGTTATTTTTACCTCTGATTAATAATTGGAACCTTAATTAATAGTAATAGCTGAAAGATTTTGATCAAGACATAAGGAATAATTTTTCTAAGTTATGGTAAGTGAATAATTTTTCTATTTTTAAGGAAGTGCCATCCTCTTATGAGCATCTCCTTTCTCTCATTTGGAAAGACAAATGTTTTATTTTCTTGTGAAGTGGAAATGTGGAAAAGTTCTGAAGTATCAAAAAATACCGTGTTGGTATAATAACGAAACCACAAGTACTAAAGAAAAGTTCCATACTGATGTTGTATTTTGTGACTTGGTTTGTCTGCAGTGCTTTTAACACTAAGCACAGAACTATGACATATCCCAAATAATCATTATTATAGTTTTCTTTTAAAAACTGAAGCTAACCACGTACAAATTAAAACATTTATTGAATTTCTCTTACAGTATTTATCAAAAGTAAGTAAAATAGAAATGTAACATCAAACGAGGCTTTACAATCTTAGGTTTTCCTTCTTTTATTTATTAAAAATAATTTTAAATGGCATGCTGATATGATTATGATCCTTCTTCCTACCCCAGCTGCTTAAAGCCCCACCCCAAACCAGTAACTTAAATTTAGATTGTTATTTTAAATTTGAGAGTTGGCTCCCAGGCAGACTTAACTTTGGTAATCAAGCCAGGTAGTGACCAATGATGCCTCTATTAAGAGCACTGCACCTGGGAATTCCGTCGAACACAAAAACCCCTGAGAAGAGGGACATAGAGACCCTGTTCTGACAGAGTTCATGATCTTTTCTAGAACGAACAGCATATGAATGTGTCAGTGAGACAAATGCAGGTGCTTTCTAAGGGTACATTCCTAGAAGCAGAACCAATGCACAAGAGGAATGGTTTACCTTGTCTGAGGACATCAGGGACCACTTTGTAGGCTACATAGCTCAGCGACAGAGCCTTAATATCCACATGGGAGGTCACCACCAGTCTTTAACCAGCCAAGTTTCTCTCGTTAGATCATGAACTTCATAAGGGCAGAGATCATGTGTAGTTTATTCACCACCATCTCTCCAGAGCCCAGTATACTTACTAGTGCCCGGGGAGGCATTGCTGAAAGAACCCAGTGAGCACAAGAGAGGGCACACCAGACAGAAGGGTAACCATCCACATTGGGTGTTCAGGAAACCGTAACTTGGGGGTGCTCTCGGAACAAGTCAAGGGAAGTAGCAGAATGGTCGGAGGTAAAAAGAAGAGAGACGATCATAACGATAGGTTATACTTACATAGTGGTAAGATGACATACATTATTTTAAGCACTAATATGTGTGTGTGTGTGTGTGTGTGTGTATTAATTCATTTAACCTTCACAGACACTCTTGAAGTATGTGTTATCCCTCCTTTTTTTTTTTTTTTTTTTTTTTTTTACAGATGAGGATATTGAGATTCAGAGGAGGTAATTAGCCCCATATCATGTAGTTAATTTTTAGTGCAGCAGTGCCTAGCTCCAAGTTGACACTCTTAATACTGTTGGGCTTTTTGTATTTAGTCGAGACATACGTAATTTTAAACATCAAAAAAAAAAAAAACGGCTAAATATTACTGTTTTAAAGTTGTTTAACCTGCTGTCATGCAGAGAGTTTGGATATTACAGCTGTAGATGGAACACTTGGAGGGCTTTGAGCAAGGGAAACAAGATGACATTTATTTTGAGCAGTGAACAGAGACTCCCTGACTCACCAACATCTCATAGATAAGGACACAATAGAGTTATTCTCTAAAGACTATCCGGAACTCTCTCATTCCAAGCCTGGTTTATTCCCATTGCTTTATAAACTGTCCTTAATCCTCACCCTTTGGTCTCATTTCTTTGGCATTTACTGTCCCGTGAACTTTGGCTGACTTCCTGCTGTTGTGGGTGACGATTGCCACAGCAGGGTAGGGTTTTCTTTCCTTTTTTTCTCTTTAATTTTGTTTTCCTTAAATTCAGTTAATATTTAGCGTATTAATAGTTTCAGAGGTAGAGTTCAAGGATTCAGCAGCTGCATGTAACACCCAGTACTCATTACGTCATGTGCCCATCACCCAGTGACCCCGTCCCTCCACCCACCTGCCCTCCAGCAACTCTCAATCTGTTTCTTATAATTAAGAGTCTCTTATGGTTTGTCTCCCTCTCTGATTTTGTCTTCCGCTGTTATATTTCTTAAATTCCACATGCAAATGAAATCGTAAGATAATTCTCTCTCTCTGACTTATTTCCCTTAGCATAACACCCACTAGTTCCATTCACATCTTTGCAAATGATTAGATTTCAGTTTTTGATGGCTGAGTAATATTCCATTGTATGTATACATCACATCTTCTTTATCCTTTGATCTGTCATTGAACATATGGGTTCTTTCCATCATTTGGCTATTGTGGACATTGCTGCTATAAACACTGGGGTGCAGGTGCCCTTTCAATTCACTTCATTTGTATCTTTGGGGTAAATGCCCAGTGGTGCAATTGCTGGGTTATAGGGTAGCTCTATGCTCAGCTTTTTGAGGAACCTCCATACTGTTTTCCATAGTGGCTGCACCAACTTGTATTCCCACCAAAAGTGTAAGAAGTTCCCCTTTTCTACACGCTCACCAACACTTGTTTCCTGATTTGTTAATTTTTGCCATTCTCACTGGTATGAGGTGGTATCTCATTGTGGTTTTGATTTGTATTTTTCTGATGACAAGTGATGTGGAGCATTTTTTCATGTCCTCGTTGGCCACGTGTAGGTCTTCTTTGGAGAAATATCTGTTCGTGTTTTCTGCCCATTTCGTGACTGGATTATTTGTTTTTTAATTTTTTTTTATTTTTAATTTTTTTATTTATGATAGTCACACAGAGAGAGGGAGAGAGAGAGAGGCAGAGACACAGGCAGAGGGAGAAGCAGGCTCCATGCACCGGGAGCCCGACGTGGGATTCAATCCCGGGTCTCCAGGAACGCGCCCTGGGCCAAAGGCAGGCGCCAAACCGCTGCGCCACCCAGGGATCCCGGATTATTTGTTTTTTTAATGTTGAGTGTGATAAGTTCTTTATAGATCTTGGAAACTAGCTACAAGGTGAGGTTCTAATAAACAAATGCTTAACGTGGAAAAGACAGTAAAGAAACTCTTTGTAAAGTTCTCCTGGACTAATTGCTTCCCTCTGCTTGGCCTGAGCCCTCCTAGGTCTATCGTAGGGCATATTGATATAAGATTGAATAGGAGATCATTTCAACTGTAAGAGATGGAAAAAAATTAGTGCAGATGTATAATAAAAGTATTTTCATTGGGTTTTCTGTATTTTGTAAATGTCTTCAAGTATGCATGCATATCACATACAAAATAATTTTGAAATGTTTCTCACAATTATTCTCTAGGCCATACTCTTTTGAAAAACAGTCTTGAGATTAATGATAGCAATTACATTTATTTAGCTAGTTATAACTTACAAATTACTTTCATGAATAGCTTCTCATTTGATCCTTATAGGGAGGTAATTATCACCATTTTATAGGTGAAAGAACAGAGATTTAGTGAGGATTCCTATGTTTCTAGGGCTTCAATCTTTACTTCCTACTTTCAGATCTGTCCTTTTTTTCCCTACAATTCAAAATATGCCCATGTTTTATAAATTTAATAAATCAAAATAGTGTTTTATTAATGATGGAAACACATGGGTTTCTAGTCCAAATTTTAACTTCGTTATCTCTTGTATTTGTATAAGCCAAGTCACCCCTCAACTCTTTGATAAGTACTAAAGTTTCCTGTAGTATTTTTAGGTCATAAAAGAAATTTTGATATTGTCAATATGAAGCAAAGAAGCCTCATCCTAATTTAACATTAAAGTAATACAGGCTGTGCAATTTGTATAATCTAATGCTATAACTTAAATTTTCCTAAGTTGCTTTATTTCTTTGAGAGGAAATGTTTTAAGTGTGTCTTAATTCTAACAGTGGCTTTTATAAATTGAGTACCTGTTCAGTTGGGGCCTTACTGGACTCTCTGAGGGAATGGAGAGATGGAGAAGGAAACCTCCAACCTAGACCACATCATAAAGGGCCTTGAGATTGGCTTTTAGAAGAAGAAAGGGGATATTCCAGAGGCTGCTTGTGATTTCCTGGACACCATATCAGTCATTGTGCCCATACACCATGCATTCATTGACTTTCCCTTCACACTCACTGAAATTGTATAGTTGTGCCGTGATTGTCCCTGACCAGCTTTCATGCCAGGCCTCTCTTTCTCTGTTGAAATGTCTCTAGAGGCTCTGCTATGGCACCAATCTTGATCTAGCTTTTAGGAGTTTGGAAAAGGACAAGAGGAGGGCAAGATGGCTCCCAATTACAGGAAATAGGGCTGTAGGGGGAACCCAAGACGGTATCCAAGGTGAAGTCCAGCTCATTAATCACAAACTGATCTAGTGAGCCTTCCATCTGGAGAAACCAAAGAGGAAAAAGAACTAATGTCTGCTGGAAAGGAGTGACAAATAGGGGTAGAAAGATCAGTAGTAGGGTGCTGGTAGGCAGCTGAGAATGGTGAAAGGCCCATAAAAGATAAGCACTTTTTATAGTGCCCCTGTGTCATCAGCCCTATGAGGAAAGAAGCAATGAAGGACACTAGAACCTATTTTTCAACCCTACTCCAGTCTTTGGGGCTTGATCCACCAGACTTGATTCTACTCCTTTATGAAGTTGGCTTCAAGCCATTGAACTTGGGAAGGATGTCCTGTCGTTTCTTCCTGAATACATTAACAGCCCACCCTCCAGCCCTAGCCCCCAACTAATGCACTGACTAGGTCTTCTGAGTTCCCTACATCCCAACTCAAGCCAGGAAGCTTTCTGTTACATTGGACCTGGTGGGATTTCTGCCTCAGGAAGTGTAGGGGAGGATGTCAAATGTAGGACATCAGGAAAGGAAGGTGGGGAAAAGAGAAAGCTACTCTACCTCTCAGTTTAAAAAAGAGGAAAATAATTCAGCTCACAGGATAGTTGCAGATCCCTAGGATGTTTTATAATTCGTAATTATCTTACATGTTTCTCGTCATGGCCATTATCAAAGACAGTAAGGTATTCGAAGGGAAATTCACGAGACCTTAAGAGCAGTTAGTTACTTTCCCCCAGAACTCCTTTTTTTAATGTTTGACGCAGTATTATGGCCTCAAAAATTCTTCACTTTTCTTGTTCCTCCTACTCACTTTGAGTATGCAGTCAACTGTCCCTGGGTTTCTGTATGATGCTTCATAGATTGGGGGCTGGGAAGTCCCTGAGTCTCTATGAGTGGTTAGGAGACTGTTAGAGTAGTTCTGGGAAGAACTAGGGTCCTATACTATGACATGTGCAGTGTGAGTGCCAAGGAAGGGGTTAACTCAAGGGCTTTTGGTAGGGTGAAGGAGAGAGAGGAATCAAAGATTTCGAGACTGGATTTCTAGTGTAGGTAGGGGGCCTATGGCAACCCTTGAACCAAGATAGGGACAGATTTTGAGGGGAGGAAAGATTTGACATTTGTTTTGGACTTGTTGAATTTGACAAACTTTGGAGGAGGAATGTAGAAGAGTCCCCCTGAAATACTGGAGTGCTTCAGTATCTAAAACTGGGATCTGTTAATGCCTCTGCCATCTTATAAGCCATGGGGGAGAATAAGATTGCCTGAGGAGAGGGAAGAGAAGTGGCAGCAGGCTGGAACAACATTTAAAGAATGGGAAGCAGAGCCATTGAAAGATACTAAAAAGCACAGAGAGGCCAGGTTTCTAATATTGGTTATCAAAATCTTCCTTGTCTCCTAGGGGCTCCATCCCCACACCACATCCCTAAAGGACAAGGCTCCTGTCTTTACCTCTCAATCTGTAACTTAGAGACCATACTAAAGGATGGGGAAATTATTCCTATTGAGCATTACCCAGAGAGCATTTTTAAAGAAATATAGTTTGTCACTTCATTCTCAGATGTCAGAAGTGGTTTTTATTTCATTTTATCCCCCATTAAAATTTAGAGGTGTTTTGGTGAAAGCAGCATAAAAATTATAGTAACTTATACACCCTGTTCTGAAAGCAAACCCCCCAGTTTTCTTTTGGATATGATGTGTTGATATGGGAAAACACATTTTGCTGACATGTTCTGAAGCTTAGTATGTTGATGAATTGACCTGGGAATAAGAATTGATCGAAAACTTCTCATTTCTACAATGGTTGAAGTAAGTACTAGTTAGGAAGATGGGCGGCCAGTTAGCTGACTGGATCTACACAGTGCTAGATGGATTGCAATAAAAAAAAATAGAATTGAGGGGAGAAAACTGCTAATAATTACCAGCTGACTGGCAAATATGTTGTTGAATCATATCAGAAATAAAAGCCAAAACTTTTTTCTCTGACTCCCCCAAAAGCTAAATTGCAGAAAGCTGTAGTACCTGGTAAGCAAAACAATCTATCTGCTATCTTATCTACTGTGAAATATTATTATAGATAAAGCACTTAGTTTTTTGTTACCAGTAGCTTAAACCTATACTTATCTCTGTGCGTAACAAAGGCATATTTACACATAAGAAAGCAATGAATTATTTTAGTGGCTCTTAATAACGATCCAAATACAGCTTTTTAAATAGGAAAGAATGGGTTAGAGTAGAACAGGATTTTACCTTTAGTAAAATGAAGTCACATTTCCCTTTTCATTATATTGGATAATTGTACCAATACTACAAATAAAGAAACAGTACAGAATGTGTCCTTTCTGAAACAATATTAAATTCATCTTGAACTGGGCAGCTTACCCCACACCATTAACCATAAGGTCCATCCATTTCATGCTCATACTGACCAAATTTTTCATTTAAATTCCCTGGGAAAGAATTTAGCTCTTATCTGTAAGAACATATATAATCAGTGGTATTTTTACCAGGAGCCCAGAAAATAGAAACAGCATTACGAAAGACCTATGTATCCAGAAAATACGTCTTTTTAAACTTGTCATCATAAAACCATTGATGTTTGAGAGAGCAAGAAAGAAAAAAATAGTAAGTACTAAAGCCTGTTGAATTGATGCTGGCATTTGATTTTGCTTCTAATGAAAGTCTTGGACTTCAAATGCTTTTTCCTTTAATACTGGAGGCTGATCATAATGTTAAAGTCTCCATCTTCTAACTGGAAACATTAGGAATGCACAGAATGTGCCTTAGTCTGAGTCATCTGATGATAGATAGAGTATATTTCAATTTGTATTGAATTGAGAGGCAAGATATTCTTACGTGGTGGACATAGACATCCTTATCATTTACGTAAGTGTAAATATGTAGGGAATATTTGAGAGCAGAGCAGTCACCTCATAACTTACTATTGCCCTTCAACTCGCAAGCAGGTCTTCTGAGAATCAAGACTCTCACAAGCAAGAGTCCAGTGAAAAGTCTTCCCAGTTGGAACTCTGGTCCACGCTCTGTGATAGCTCCTCCTCGTCCACCTCTCTTGAGCATATCATGTTTAGAGAATGGGAAAAGTTGTAGGAACCCGTAGGTAAATGTGAGCAACTCTTAGGATCTACAATCAAGGGTGGGACTTAATGGAGGCCTAACTGTATCAGTCTGTCCAGAGGGCATAGAGGCCGTCTGTCTTACCTTGTATCCCTAACATGATGAGTTCTACGGGGCACTAGAGAGGACCTTTTTCCTGAATAGATAGATATTTCATATTTTGAAAATATAAATTCAACTTCCTTTCTCCATTCTATTAAGCCATGTTAATATCTTATTTCATCAGGAGTATCTGAAGGAATTATTAGGAATAAAGAAAACTCCTAAGAGTTTCAAGTTATGATAAAATACTTAGACATAAAGATAGCAGTTTTAGGGTTTTTGGTTTTTGTTTGTTTTTTTTTTTTTGGCAATTTTCCGTTTATTTGTTTGTTTTTAAGCTTTTCATTCAGAAATAATTTTCTATTGACAGATTTGCAAAAATAATAGAGTTGCTATACACCCTTCACCCAGCTTCCCCTAACATTGGCATCTTACGTTGTTGTGCCCAAGATTGCGAATCCGAGAAACCACCAAGGAGCTGACACCGATGCAAACACACGAGGGTTTATTTACAAGCTCGAGCTTGGGTCCAAGTATACCCGACACAGCGGAGCAGGGACTTGGACCCTGAGGTGGGTTTCAGCTTAGTTTTAAGGGCTGGTCTAGGGGATCTCCAGAAAGGGTGGAGGAATTTCTCAAGGTCTGTTTACATTCTGATATGGGGCTTTCAAGGGCATTGAGCTCTGTTCTTATTCTAATAGGGGCTTCCTGCCCTTGGCTTGTGCTGTTTTTATTCCAATATGAGGCTTTCTCAGACGTTAAGCTGTAACTGAAGTAAGGTAAAGTTCAGCTCTTATTCACAGGGCCCTGGGATGGCTGTACTTGGGCTAACGCTGAACTTAAAGTGGAATGGCCTTAATTTTCTCGGCCTCCACATTTCCCCCTCTCAGAGGAACCTAAGGAAGGACCCAATCATGGGTCCAGGTTGCTCTCAGAGTGAGCCAGGGGGAATGATTAAACCAGGATTCTAACCAACCTTGTTGTTGTTCTCGCTCCCATTTACATTCCAGCGAAGAAGCAACATCCTAGTTTAAGGCCGCACATAACCCCCCCTCCCCCTTTGTTGTAAGACTAAGTCTAATCCCCTTCTATTTTGAAGGACAACCTCAGACCAGGGCGTCTTATTTCCCACCTCCAAGGTTTTTTTGTTTTTGTTTTGTTTTTGTTTTTTTTCTGCATTGGGCTTGACTGAAGGTTCCCTAAACTGAGAGGCCAAATGAGGTACTATATACCAACTACAAGTATCAGCCATGCTCTAGGCATCGCAGAGGGCAGGGAAGTTTTGGCTTTCATATCAGCCGGGACAAGCTAGATTATGCTTCAGTACAAACGATATGAGAATCTTAGAAACTTAAAATGCCTAAATTTATTTCTCACTACAGTCCATCATGGGTCAGAAAACTGATCTGCTCATAATAATATAGGAAGGGACACAGGAAGATGGAGAGTCTATTGCTTCTACAATCTCAGAGGCAGAGAACTTGCCATGCCACGCACTCGCTCTAGATGTGACAATCAGCACTTCTGCTCAGATTTCACCGACTAAATCAATTTAACTGCTTCTCTAAAAATGCTGGATAAACGTTAAAATTTTTAAGAAGATTAAAAATCTAGTATCAATAAATAAATAAATTAATAATAATAAAAACCACCAGCTTAAAAAAAAAATCTAGATACATCAAGTGGGAGAAGCCTTGGATTTCAGGACCTGCTCTTTCCATCATGGCGACCAAGAGTATGGATCCCAGAATCCTTTCTTCCCAGCTTATCAGTGAGTTTTCCTTGAAAATTATCACCCCTTCCATGGATTTCTCATGGTAGCTTTGGGCTCAGTGGAAGAAAGCATTCATAGTCATCTCTGTTAGGAGACTGAAAATAAGAGAAGGGCACAATGAACACTGGAAATGCCTGTTTACCTCCTGCTGGGTATTTAATGGGATTTGTCATTGGGAATTGCTTTTCCCATGAGTTACAAAAAAAATTTAAAAAGAAGTTATCATTGAACCACACTAGAACATTTGAAAGCTCAGTTCCACTTCTTCCTTTGCTTGACTCTAATAATCTAAACCCAACTCCACTCTCCAATGTCTTTATTATATAAATTATGTACATGATAGGTGGGGGCACTGTTTGATAGCAAGCCACTGAACAGGTGTGGGAATTACACAAACAAGAAGGCTTCATGCGAAGTTTTCACAGACAAGATAGAATCTAGGGCTACGAAGCTTATTTTCAAAATTAAAATGATGAAGTTACTTGGGTGAAGTAAACAAGAATGACATGCCTCTATGGAACATTTATTAAATAACTGCTATATAACAGGCTCTGTGCAGGATGTCAGGAAGTCAAAGAAGAGTAAGAAATGATCTCTTCTTGAAAGAATTCCAGAAGAGCACACCTAGCCTATGGCGTGGTTTGGGGAACTTTAGAGGAAGATTTATCCAAAGGCAAATTCAGCTAACGAGGGACAAGATGGCCTGGAGAACAGGAAGAAATGAAGTCGCAGACCTCTCAGAGGCTCATCAATATTGAATATATAGGTTAGCTCCACGCTCCTTTCCATTTCATCCTGACCCCTTCTGTGAAGTGCAGTGTTTTGTATAAAAATGTGAGAAATACATAGAGTATTAGGATTGTAGGCTGTATCATAGGTAGCAGACACTAAGGGAACCTGGAAATTTTACGTCTTCAACGTTAGGGAGATTGATACCAGCAGACAATGACAAAACTGTCTTTGTTTTTGTTTATATCCTGTCACTAAAGGGGGGATGTGGTTACCTTATTTCAAAAGCCACATCCGTGCCTTTCTTCTGGCCGCTCTAATTTAAGCAAGAGCCCGTCTATGTTGAGTGATCTCTTCCTGTCTCATTAAAAGGAAGTTCGGGGTCAATGAAAAATGCTTGCAGCTCTGTCCTGCCATTAAGTAACTTGGACAGTGCCAGTCAGCACCTGCAGCGATCTCGGGAGCATCAGGAAGAGTATGGCAGCGAGTAAGACGTTGTGCGGCTTGAGCCAAATCCACCGTGGGGTGCAAAGAAAAGAGCTTGTTGTGTGCAATGACATGCTTGATCGTAGTCACATACATTTAGTAGTCTTGCCGGCCTAAAAAACGGATAGTCTAATCGGTCTTGTGAGAGCTGAGTTAAAGAAAAGACAGGCAAAAACATGTGAGGAAAACAGAGCCCTAACTCGAGTCCAGCCTGAATAAGCATTTGTTTAGCCTGACCTATTTTTCATCTCAGACCTTCCCACTAGTCAGACTGGAGCTCACACTTCCAAATTCAAAGGTCTCCTCTGCTCAAATATCACCTCCTCAGAGGCTTTGCTGTCAACCCCATTGAGTCTCCACCACCCCCCACCTCCCTTAGACTCTATCCCCATAGCTGCTCTGTTTTTCCTAAGAACACGTATGACTATCAGGAATTGCATTACTTATCTTCTTGTTTGTTGTTTGTGTGCCCAACTAATTTATAACCTGCACAGGGGGAAAGGAATCGCTCTGCTTATTGCCACATCTCAAGTATATGTTAATTGTCAAAACCATAACGTACCACAAAAGCATGTTTGAGGACGACACATCTTCCCTGATGTTTCATGTAGCTGAAAGTAGAGAATTCTCTGGATTCTGAATCCCTCCTTCCCTGCCCTCTTTTTTTCCCTCCTATTCTTCCTGCTTTTTTTTCTGATCATTGTTTTTATAAAAGTAAATGGTATTACCATATTGAACATTTTACAAGTTGACTATGACTGTAGCACCCTTGTCTCGGAGCCTGCGTGGGGATCCTTTATCAAGTACCCACTAGAGGTTGGTAAACATGCATTCTGGCCGTGGTGGTTGGTGCCTCTCACCAGTCATGGGGCCCTGGCTGCTTCAGGATCTGAGACTTCCCTCATTCGGGAGGAGCTTTGAGTGAATCTTGTAGGGCCTTCCACTCCAAAGCCTGCAAACTGTGATTATGTATGTCTGGATGGTCTTTTCTCACCCTCATTCATATCCTTAAAGATGAGAATATGTGAGATATGGAATTTGTATGTTTATTTGTTGTAGGGTTTGATTTGGTTTGGTTTACTTTTCCTGCTGCTGAGTTAATAACCAGAGCATGAAAGTCTTTTTAAGGATGTAGGCAATTTCCCTTCATTCTTGGAGTTGCTAAGGGCCAGAGAGCTAGGATTAGACATACCTAGGACACAGCGTGTTCCTTTCAAGAGCTTGCTGCATCCATACACAGGCCAGGAAAGGAGGTGTAACCAGTACGAAAATGAATATGAATGCCTTTTGTATTGACTCTAATTCTAAATTAAGAAAATTGGAGACTATGAGAAAACATTGGGTATATAAGTTGTAAGAGTTTCTCTTTATTTCTCCCCTCTAGGAGCCATTTTCAAGTTGTAAAGAGACAAGTGTTGCTGCTTTTCTCCGTGCCATCTCCTTTTCCTGTTCTTTCAGGGTCTCAAAAAATCTGATTGGAATTATGTCCTTTGTCTTATTTTTTAAAATATTTAATATATTTATTCATGAGAGACACACAGAGAGAGGCAGAGACACAGGCAGAGGGAGACGCAGGCTCCTTGCAGTGAACCTGATGCAGGACTTGATTCCAGGACCCCGGGATCACGACCTGAGCCGAAGGCAGATGCTCAACCACTGAGCCGCCTGGGCGTCCCTATTTCCTTTTTTTTTTTTTTTCCTATTTTCTTGATTGAAAACATAACCAAGAGTTTATTGTCCTGTGTAAGACAAGAGTATACGTTTGTGCTAATAATGTGTGAGGCATTCAGCTATAGAAAGCTTTAATCTAACAAAATTCTTTTCTTAGCTGTAAACTGTGTAACAGCTCCAGTATGGCAAAGCAACTCTCTCCTTGAAGGAAATGTTCTCTTTGAGCATCTAAGCTTAAAAATAGAAGAAAAAAAAATTCCCCTGCAGAGTTTTACTACAATGACATGAAGAGAAGGAAACAGGATGTTTAAAGAAAATTTTTTTCATGTCATTTTATGAAGCTAAATTTACCTTCAAATTATGTGCTTCAGTGCTTTATGTTTGCATTACAAATGTCTCCTTGCCTGAGTTGTTAAAAAAAAAAAAAATTCTCCCCACCCCTGCTTAAATCACTCATCTATGTTTTGCATTTACTTGGCATCAACTAATATCTTTCCATGGAGGCAGACTAGGAGGCAGCCTGATTGCTAGCAACATTGAACATTCAGAAGCAAAACAATATTTTTCTGGGGATCTTTATTCAAGTGGGGTAGAGCGCTCTCTGAGATATTCAGGGTTGAGATTTGTGGAAGAGAGGCTGTATATAGAGAGAATGTTGTTACCGGGACCTTCTTATTGTCACATTGATGTTGCCGTTCTCAGGAAATATGCTAATATGTTTCTACAAGCTGCTTTTTTTTTTTTCTTTTTTTTTTTTTTTAATAAGATCTAGAGTACATACTACATAAGCCAGTGATGTGACTCTTTGGCTACCTAGATAATCGACCTTACGATTTATAAACTCCATTATTATGTTTAGAAAATAATAATCTCCTAGGACTTTGTATAAATAACGGAAATAGAGAAACTTAGGTGATTTACATCTTGGTGTTTAGTTTTTAAGACATATACAGATGGCATACCAGGCAGGCAATGAAGAACTATGTGAAATAAACATCCCTCCAGAAAATTAGGAGAATTTTTTTTAAGACTCCTTTTCCATTTTAATTATCCTAATTTAAACAACAAAGAAGTCTGTTCGAATTACATGTTTGTAACAAAAATATCTTTTGTTTTTAGCACTTACCTACTGGTTTTCAAATGGCTTTTAGACATGAGTAGAGACCTGGGGTAGTAGCCCCTTCCCATTTCAGAAACACAAGCAGAGAACTCTTGATCTAATCCAACTGGCAGTACAAGAGATTAAGTATGTGTATTCCACAGTTACTGACTTGAGTAATATTATTGATCACTAATCTTTGCATGATTTAGCCATATTTATCCATCTGTTACATCTCTTTCATTATCATAATTGTTTCATCTGGCCAGTTCTTTTATTTTTACATGTAATAACACTTCCTTGTACATCAAAATTTCTGAATTATGGTTTTGTGACATTTATCCATGTATCAACGTGTATGAAGTGCCTATGATTTATAAGACATTCCATGCATCGTATAATTATGTGTGCTTCATAGAAGACACAGAGTCCTTCCCAATCCACATGTCATAGATGAAGTACTAACAGAATGAACCACAGAGTTTAAAATGTTGCTCCATATGGCAAGTATGGCATTGGCACAACTTTACTTACCATGTTCTATGCGTCATTATCTCAGAACTGATGGGTTGGGAGGAAGTCCAAAAGAAGTTAAACAACAACCAAAAAAAGCAAAGGAGAGCCTTAGAAAATGTATCAAGGGACTTAGTACTGTGGTAAAGGAAAGATTAAGAGACAATAGTTTTTGTTTTTGTTTTTTTTAAACACCAAGAATAAAATTAAGAGATGAAATTTTGGGGTTCCTGGGTGGCTCATTCGGTTGAGCTTCTGCCTTTGATTCAGGTCATGATCCCAGCGTCCTGGGATAGAGTTCCACACTGGAGTTGGGGGGGGGAGGTCCCTGCTCAGCAGGGAGCCTGCTTCTTCCTCTCCCTTTGCCTGCCACCCCCCCCCCAACTTGTGGCCTCTGTCGAATAAATAAATAGAATCTTTGAAAAATAAAAGGGAGCTGAAAATATTGGGGAATATATAATATATGTAATTGATAGCTTTTAATCATAAAGCTTATTTATAAATCAATAAGACAACGCAATAAAAAAGTGGTAAAGGCAATTGAAAATGAGGAAAAAGCAATTTACAGAAAAATGATTATACAAACACCCCATCCTTAAAAAATTTCAACTTAACATATTTATGTAACAAGAATCTAACATATTTGAAAAATGTTAAGATTCATTGGTCATAAAAAAATATAAATTCAAAATAAATAAACTATCATTTTTCTCCTGTAGATTATTAAGAATGAGAAAGAATGCTATGAATCAGTGTGGATGTGGGAAAGCTGACATACATGTGCAGCTGGTGGGCGTAAAATAGAAAAGCCTCTTTGGGCAGTAATTTAAGAATGTCTCTGAAACTCTGCAAATTTGCATTCATCTTATCGCAGATATTTCACTTCTAGGAATATGCTGTGTTAAACCATAGATGTGCAAATACATGTGTGTGACCAGGTGTTCATTGCAACATTCATGGTAGCCAAACAAGAGGGGGATATCTGGAAAAATAAAATATCCAATGATCAAGTGTTAGTTATGTAATTTAAGTTATGCCCATTGATGGAACACAAATGCTGACATTATAAATCCTGTGATGCAAGAATATTTGTAGCAGAAAATGTTCTCTGTTCCTAGCTAAATAGGGAAGATAAATTTCAGACCAATTTTTACAATTGTGTATACACACAAAGATAGATTCTCTATCCAAAAAAAGAAATATGTATCTATAGAGAAAATGCTAAGAAAACACACCAAAACATTAAGAGTGATATCTTTAGTTAGATTCTAAGTATTTGGGATCCCTGGGTGGCGCAGCAGTTTGGCGCCTGCCTTTGGCCCAGGGCGCGATCCTGGAGACCCGGGATCGAATCCCATATCAGGCTCCCGGTGCATGGAGCCTGCTTCTCCCTCTGCCTGTGTCTCTGCCTCTCTCTCTCTCTCTGTGACTATCATAAGTAAATAAATAAAAATTAAAAAAAAAAAAAAAAGATTCTAAGTATTTTTTTCTTCTGATTTGCCATATTTTTTCCACCAAGCAATAGCTTTTGTAATTAGAAAAAAAAATTAATTTCTCCATCCGTACTTAAATGTATTTATTTTGGAATTACATATAATGTCAGTCGTCTTCAATTATGTACTTGTTTGATTATTCCTGCATTTTACATATATATGGTTGACCATAGTAAGGGCATCTGTTGTAGCTGGGGGCACTTAGCCATTGGAATCTCTCTATAATAGCTCATTTACCTGGGATGCAATGAGTTATCAACTCCAATTATCCAGAGAATAGTTAAGAATGAGAAATAATCTCTGAAATATCTCTCTACCCTAAATAAATACCATCCGGTTCCCTGCATTGTAATCCTGGCACTTCCAATATAGGAGTTTTCTTCTGGGTCATCTTTACTTTTACTTTAAGCAGAAGTCTCATAGGTTTGGCTCTCAGATTCTCATAGATTTGAATCAGCAAATTAGAAAGGCCATGGGGAAGGGTATGGACCAGGGAGAGAAGAAACATAGACACTAAGGGCAATACAGAATTCCTACAAGAAAGAGGCAAAGTTCTTTTTTTTTTCCTTCCTTGTATTAAGATTTTATTTAAGTTAAAGTTAGTTAATATACGGTGTAGTATTAGTTTCATGTCTACAAAGTAGTGATTCAGTACTTCCATACAGTACCAGGTGGTCATCACAACAAGTGCCCTCCTTAATCCCCTTCCCCTCTTTCACCCGTCCCATCACCCACCTCCCGTCTGGTATCCATCAGTTTGTTCTCTAGAGTTAGGCACAGTTCTGAAAACTGCCGAGAGTATGTGAGAAGAACCCCACTTGCAAATCTCACTCAGGCATCCTGCTCTGACACCGGATTTTAGCCCTGTTGCTCGTGATGATCACCCTGAGTCCTGAGGGATGGTAAGAGGTTCTTTTCAGTCCACTTAGGAATATAAGAAAATGTGTGCTGCATTTTAGAAAATGTTTCATTAAGTTTAGACATTTTTCTCAGAGAGTATTTAGCCCTTAGTTACTTGGATATTTTTCTGACATAAAATACCTTTTTCCTTGGCCAGGCCAGTCAAAATATGGCTTTGCTGTGTGTATGTATTCTCACCAAGCAGGAGAGTCACCTGCAGCATGCCTTATGGTTGGGATTGTAAAATACCAAAGTGTCAGTGAGCGTGAGAGATGATCTTGGAGACGGACAAAATAAGGATCTTAGAGGTCTTAAGGATCCTTTTAGATCCATTTTTACCTGAATAAATTGTAATATTTAGGAAAGCAAAATATTACCAAACTGTATCTGCTTTACCCATTGTTATCAATTATCACCTAACCAAGTTTCAGAGTCTTAGGTCAAAAGAGTTAATCAGGTCACTTTCATTTTTTTCTGCTGGTCCCTCATTTCCTGTCATTCACCCCTGCCTTCCTCCAAACCCATTTGTCCCTGTATACATCTCTTGTCCCATGCCCTTTAAACATAATTTCACTTCCCCAGCAGCATTCTGCACCCATCTCACCTCGTTACCTCCTTCAGGTTCTGATTAGTCCTCATTTCTCTCAGCAAGCCCTGTTTCTCTACCAAATCTTGGTTGGTTGCCTGTCTTACTAGCCTGTCACAGCACTTTCTCCATTGACTTGTGATTGTTTACTTTGTTATCTATTTCCCTGCAGACTTCTGCGACATTGCTCTAGAATATCAAATACTAACTCCCATTAATGAGGAAGTAGAAAATCAGCAAACAAATCCATAGAGTAGCATGGAAGGCTGCTAGGTGGTTCTTGAGAGGGGGAAAGAGAACAGTAAGTTGTCCCTTTTCAGGTCACAGAGCCAATACCTCTTTGAAGTGATTGTTGTTGTTTTAGTCCCTGTCATTAGTGTTCTCCTGGCGTACAGATTTATTGGGAGGTTATTGAAAATGGAGTTTCGTGGGTCTTTTCTGTATTATTATTAAGACAATCTCTAAGTTATATGTGACATTTTAAATGTTGGACCTTGAAGTAGAGCTCATTGCAAATTCAAATTTCTTATCCTTAACTCTGAGTCATCCTAACAGAATACGTTATGATTTAATTTTAACTAAATGATTTTAAGGTAGTCAAAGTGGCATTTTATAAAATGGCTATTGTATTGGAAATAAGTAATGGGTTTTATGGAATAATGATAGGCAAGTATTTGCAAGAGTTTGTATCTTTGACTAGTTCTTTTTACCTTTGAAAGTGGAAAAATGGTCTAAAATGGCACCATAGCGTGGAAAATTGTTATAATTCACTACATGACATTCTACTGCTGTGCTATACTTTTATTTGATGGAGGTTTCCAATTTTTTTATTTTATAGAAAACATTTCCTGTATTTGTCTTCTCTATTTTTTTTGAGTGTTAGGGATAATATTTTTTCCACAAACCACTTGAGACACAAGAACTAGAATCTTAAGGTTAAATTCAGTCAAATTGTATTGGTGGCAAACTACTGAGTTCAAATTAAAATTAGTTTTTTTTTATTGTATATACAATATACTTATTATCATTCCAAAGATCATAATCAAGAAACTTGTTCAATAAGAAGAGAAAATGCAGAGGTCACTAAATTTAAAAAGTACAAAAGCTACAGACATACATTTACCCAGGTCCCAAGATGAGTAGAATTTGCCGAGTTAGAAAATATCTCCAGGGTGTGTAATCTGTGTTTTGCTTTTGCTAGTGGGATCTATTTTCCTTTACTGATAAATTAGGGCATTTACCATATCAATTTATCAGAGAACTTGACCCCAGGAGAGCTTGCTTTTTAGAATCTGTCATCTTTTGGTAGATAAGTCTCACAATGACTGTGGTCAAGGCATAACCTGACATCAGCTCAAAGTATGTTTCATATTTCTGGTGTTTTTGACAGTCCAATGGACAGATGTACAGACATTTGAAAAAATTTTCCAAGTCTTGTCCCATAATTAACTTGCAAAAAAATTAACTGCATTAATATTAGATCCTTAAAAATACATCTTCACAGTTACGTTTTACTCTGGTGACTCTTGCTCTTAGGGGGAGGGTTGGTGTAAGGATTGTTAGTTCATACAGCATTTTTGAAACTTTTGGGCAGTCGTAATTGAAGATAAACATCGTTTATTCTAGGAGATAAATGCTATTTCCACATGAGTTTAGTTCCAGGAAAAATTTGCACGTACAGATGATTTTGTACATCATATGAGGAAAAGAGGCTATGTAATCCACATATTTTTCATTCTTAGTTCCCAAAAGTGAAAAATTAGAATGAGTGCCTGAATATGATAAATCTGCTTTATCATCGGCTCCATATTCCACTTAATATGGTCTACATTTTTTTTGTCCCACTTCTGTGTTTTAACCTACCAGACAAAGTCATAAATATAGTTACACAGTTTATACAGGCGGCATCATCAGTGTGTATACTAGGAGTGCACAGAAACTAAATGTAGCCTGTGATCAACCCAGAGTTCCACCCAAATTTTCACAAAGGCACCATAAGGCTAAAGGTGGTGCCAATACTGTAAAGCCCTGAGAAATGGAATATGAATCATTAATAAATATAAATGTTAGGTTTAGTATAAATGCAGTCCTCTGGAAAAAGGATTGAATTATGATTGCTGGCAGAAGGTCTATATGTCTCTGATTTATGTGTGTATAAACTAAATAAAACAAAACAACATATATTGAAGTCT
This sequence comes from Canis lupus baileyi, assembly GCF_048164855.1. Classification (NCBI taxonomy): domain Eukaryota; kingdom Metazoa; phylum Chordata; class Mammalia; order Carnivora; family Canidae; genus Canis; species Canis lupus. The sequence goes on along the minus strand of NC_132839.1, from coordinate 4,031,464 downwards.
AAGCATTTATAAAATAAGCTCACTGTGAAATTATTAGCATATGTATGCCTATCTTGTACTTATGGCTACATTTTCTATTTAATTAGCATGTTCAGGAAAGCACAGCCCTTCCAGTGGACTTGTAGAACTGGGTCAAGGAGGGAAGTATGAAACGAGCTTTATTTACTACTCAATTTGTTGTAGTTTTAATGAAACAGAATTGTACATTAAACCACTAAAATGTATAGTTTTCAGATTTTATTCTATAGTGTTGAGCCGTCAGACCCTTTATGTTCTGTTAAAAGAAACAAATTAATAATGGATTAATAGTGTACATTAAAAAGAAAAACAAAAATATAGGAAGAAGGTAGCATAGCTTTATATGTGTACATAGCCAAACTCAAATGATATATTCTTTAGAGTTAGAATTTGTTAACTATCCAGACAGTCAAAGTGGAGTTGAGCATGATGCCTTTTTAATGACCTAATGAAGCAGATAAAATTCTATTATATTGTGTTGGTGCTGTTTCCCTAGTGAACTATTAAACGGAACTTCAGAGAAAAAAAAATCAATTCAAATATCTATTTGGGTTTCCATTAAAAAGTAGCATTACAAAAAAAAAAAGTATTACAATCTGATTAATAAAATTACTTATCCAATAATATAGGAATGTTTTCTGTATCCATTTATACATAAGGAGATGTAAGTGAGAGGATTTCAGGTAATATATATATATTTTTTAGTTTTCTATCATTGCTTATATTCTTTATCAAAAATCTGTAGTGTTTTACCAAAACAATAAAAACATGCTAACATTTTTTTAGTTTGGCTTATGGTTGCATTTTTAGTAATGAAACATCCTACCAAGTCAAGTATATCATCTGGCTTTAAGGACCCAGAATAGGGTAGTGGAAAGAGTACCAGGTTCACTTCTAACACAGACTCCATCACAAACTTACTACATAACAAAATAAACTTAAACATATATGTAGTGCTTTCTATATGCCAGAGTCTGTTTTAAATCTTACTTAAGGTGAGGTGGGTAATATTAATTTCCCAATTTTACAGACAAGGAAAATAAGGCCCACAGGTATACAGGTAGGCATTAAGTGACAGATTTTGTTTTTATTTTTTAATTTTTAATTTTTTGCATTTAAATTCAGTTTTCCAACATATAGTATAACACCCAGTGCTCATCCCATCAAGTGCCCTCCTCAGTGCCCGTCACCCAGTCACCCCAACCCCCCGTCCACCTCCCCTTCCACAACCCTTTGTTGGTTTTCCAGAGTTAGGGGTCTCTCGTGGTTCAAGGGACAGAATCTGAATTCGAACCCAGATCCCAGAGTCCTTATTTTTAATCATTAGCAAGATTCTATCTCTCGTCTTAGAAAAGCCACTTTGAAGCCTGTTTTCTCACTTCAAAAATTAAGGTATTGGCTCCAAAATGTTATGGACAGTTTGCCTGGAAGCCGCAGAAAGAGTCGAGTAGCAGGGGAGCGCAGTGAAGGATCCTTTTCTGTTGAAGTCTCTTAGAGATTCCAGCAGATGTTTTCTCTAGTCCTTGTCTTATATATAAGTGTATCTAGGTTTGCAGAAACCAACAAGAGCACAATTAATAATGACACATTGTTGGGGGAAAGTGCAAAAATCACAGACTGCCAGAAGGATGGACCCGCCAGTGTGTAAGAGTTTAATTCTGAGAAGTCTCCCAATTGGAATGAGAAAACAGATGTAACGGTTATTTTGCCATTATGCATCTTTCATCAGGTGTCAGGAATATCTATAACATTTATGAGCTTTGCCCAGCAGTATGAAAACTGAAGGAATGGGAACAATCCTTCAGAGATTGTACCATGTGTATCTTCTTGCTGGAGGATATCCCCAGCGCTGGGAATATTAAATGCAAGGTGAACTTCACAGTGTAGAGGGTGAAGTGCTTGATGAATTGATCTCTGTGTTCTAGTTTATTGGGGGAGCGTAGAATAAATAATTCAGAAGTGGAAGTAGGAAAGAAATCTTTTTATGGCAGATAAAGAAGCAGCAAAATGCATGCCTCTAAGATGAAAATGGTAAAATCAGTGAGTTTAAGAAGAAACCCTTGTCCAGTAGCCCTTAACAATCAGCAGTTAGATAAGGAAAAGTGGAATATATTTAAGACATAGTTTTTAGATATGTTTTCCTTAGACTTTAGAAAGTCATTTTCAAGATGTTTCAAGGTAGTGTTTGACATCTGTGTCATCATTCCTGTATTATTTCACCTCAAAGTTAGTGGCTTAACCCAGTACAGATTTATTCTCTTAACAGTCCTAAGGTCAGAAGTTCATAATAAGTCTCACAAGACTAACATCAAGATGTTAGCAGGACCACATTCCTTCTGGAATACTCCAGGGTGGTATCTGTTTCTTTGCCTTTGCCAGCTTCTAGAGACTACCTGTCCTCCTTGGCCCACGGCCTCCTGCTCCATACTCAAAAGCATTATTACTCCAACCTCTGCTTTCATTGTCACATTTCCTTCTTCCAACTGACTCTATCGCCGCCTTCTTATAAGGATGCTTGTGGTTACACTGGGCCTGCCCAGGTAATCCAGGACATTGTCCCATCTCAAAATCCCAAGCTCCTTTTGCCATGCAAGGTAACATATTCCAAGGTTGGGAGGGTTAGGACAGAGGATGGCTAATTATTCAACCTACTGTAGCATCCTAAAATCTTAAAGGAGGGAAAAATTCCATTAGAATGGGAGACCTTTAAAACTGAAATTTTGAGAGACGCCTGGGTGGCTCAGCGGTTGAGCATCTGCCTTTGGCTCAGGGCATGATCCCAGGGTCTGGATCAAGTCCCACGTCGGGCTCCCTGCATGGAGCCCGCTTCTCCCTCTGCCTGTGTCTCTGCCTCTCTCTGTCTCTATGTCTCTCATTAATAAATAAATCTTTAAAAAAAGGGAACTCTCAGTTTAAAAATAAATAAAATAAAGCTGAAATTTTGAAATAATAGTGAAAGATCCTGTATTAGCCAGGAAAGGTTGAGCTATATGCTGCAATCACAAATAAATACTACATCTCAGTGGCTTAATATATAAACTGGATTCCTTGCTAGTGGAGAACCTGCAAGTAGTCCTGTAACTCTACAGAGCAGATCCCTTCTACACAGCGACTTGGGGATCCAGGGTGGTCTCATGAGTCTTACATCTCAGTACATGCAATTGCCTTGGCAAGGAGAGAGATGGCTGTATAGGAGCTTTTCACTCCCTTGACCCCAAAGTGACACATGTCACACATCCCCATGTTACATGGTCCACCTCACGGTAAGGAGGCTAAGAAGTACAGTCGTCACATTTTCAATAACAAACAAACCAGATACTGATGTGACTTAGGTAACTCGTGTTACTGCCAAGGATACTCTCTAGTGAGAAATTCAGTGAGGATAGCATCAGCAGGTACAAATTAAAATGAGCGGAGGCTATTGACAAATAGCAAGAGTCGTCAAAAATGGAGATGGGTATGTTTTTTGATAGAAAGTAGTGTTCAGATTAGGAAGAAAAGAGCCAGTACTTGGAAAAGGTGATCATTTTAGCAAGTGGCAGGGATGGTCGGGAGAAAACAAAAAAGGAGGACGGACCTTGCTAAGAGGTCCTTACCATTCACAAGTGATGAGGAAAGTGTAACTGACTGGGATGGGTTTCCTGGCTTAGCTGATTGAAGCCTACGAGGCAAACAAAACCTACTACTGAGAGCATCAAACGGCTTATGGTGACCTAAAGATCCCTGGTGAATAGAAGAAAAACTAAAGCACTGGGGTCTGCAAAGATGGTCTTCATTTTTCACAAGAATGAAAAACATATTTGGAAACCTTCATACCAGTGAGCTTGATGATGCTCTTACAAAATTCTCAAATGGATTATCAAATGGATGAATCCATAGAAGGTAAAGAGATGTCAACAGGAGCTGGCATGAACTCATAAAACACTTCTGTTTCTTTGAGCGTGCGTATGCTGGTAGATTAGGGACACTGTGGTTACGACTAGATTTCTCCAAGGTATTTGATGAGGTTTCTCATGATACCTCTGGGGATGAGGAGCGGGAAAGGGTTTTAATTAAGTTAAGTGGGTTTTTAATTAGTAAGAAGTGGGAAAACATGTTTTTTAATATGAATGGAAAAATAAACTAGTGCCAAATCATGAAAATCCTTGTAAGCTATTTTAAGAGATTTAGGCTTTGTCTTGAGAGGATTTGGACTCATGAAATAACGTCGTGAGATGATTCGATTTGCCTTGTAGAAACACCACTGTCTCTGCAGTGTACAGAATAGGCTAAAGGAGGCTAATACCAAGCAAGCTGGCAGGCAAGTGGTGATGGTGGGCTGAAATAAAGGAATTGCACTGTGAACAGACAGCCATTGATGAATTTAAACAATATGAAGCTGGTAAAATGGACAGGGTTTTGTCATTGATAGAATGTACGGGTGGAAAGGGGGTGCAAATATGCACACAACACTCCCGACTGTGACTTGAGCAACTGAGTGGACAGTGGTATCCTTCTTTGTTGAGGGACCAACGGGGGGGCCAGGTAGAGTCATGGTAAATTTCAGGTTGCCGTAGGGTGGTACAGTGGAGATGTCTAGCGACGTAGAGGTGAGCGCCGAAACAAAGAAGGGATCTATAATAGAAGGATTTAGGAGTCATGAGCTTGTAGATGACAGGTAGAGCCATTGGAGGGGATGAGAGCATCCAGAGAGAGCCTGTAGACTGAGAAGAGAGTCTTAGGGACTCTCTTAGGGAGCATTGGTGTTTTCAAGATTAGGGAACACTGATGTTTTCAAGATTTCACGGGCAAAAGAGACCAAGAGGGTGTAGTTGAAGGTGGTCTGGTATCCTAGAAGCTAAAGGAAGAATTTCAGGGAGGCAGCAATCAGTAATGTCAAGTGCCAGTAGACGTGCCAAGCATTAAGAGGCCAGGGATCCGCTATGTGCAAAAGTGTGCAAAGCATCTAGCCGTAGGAGACAAGAGCACTTCTCATGAAGTGACAGGTAAAATCGTATTGTAGTGCCAAGAAAGGAGCCGAAGGAGTAGAGACACAGAGAAGAGAAACGGGAAGCCGCCAGAAGGGCAAGGGCAAGGTTTTGTGTTCAGATGCTAATGGAAAAAGTCAGTAGAGAAGAGAAGAGAGACAAACGTGATAAAGTTTGATAAATAAACTGAAATGAGACCCAGCCAGTTGTATCTTATAGGCCATTTAAGCCAGAAATATCAGAGTGTTTTTGGAAAACTGCTAAGCCATGTGGATTTCATACCGGCGACATCGTGATGGAGCCCCGGGCACCTCCCGCTATCGCCGCAAGCCAGTCAAGCCTGTGGAGTTACTATTTTTCAATAAATCAAAAATATACACACAATTAAATTGAATTAAATCCATAGTAGCTTCTCAGAGACACTTGTGTCTTAAAATCTGCTGGAGGTTCAGCGTTACACGGATTTTCTTCGTGACTATTTCTCTGAAAACCCTTTAAAATGCAATTTGCTGCTGTGATCAGAGTAGGGGAAGGCTGTAAAATCTCCACCGTTCTAAATTCCATCCCCCTTGATCTGCCGTGCCTGGACTATAATTTTTTTAGACCATCTATCTTCTTGTTGGACCCTCTTGCTGGAGTGTACATGGCTACTGGTTTTATTTGATCACTGGCAACGAGCTCTGATGCTCTTGTTCCGATATTGAGCATTTCAAGCAATTCCCTAATGAGTCTGCCTCTGGGCTGCAGTGCTGTTAACTTTGATAGATTTCCTGTTGTGAGAATAAGCTTCCAAAAAATAACTGACTTGTTTTCCTTCAGGATTCTCAATTTTTCTGGCATTTTATTATGTCTAAATTGTAAATCTTAGTTTGCCTGCCCAGGCCTTCTCTACTATAAATGTAGCTCTCCAATATAAGTCACATTTAAACACTGGGGGCTGGGGGACACTGAGGCATTTATTTAGCAAACATGTATGAGAAGTACTGTGTCCCATGGACCTGGGTGTTGAGGTGCCAGACTCTAGTGAGAGGCTCTGCACGGAGCTGACACTTAAGACCCAGTCAGTCTGTGATTACCATTCATTGAAACACATGCTGACCTGTGTTGTGGTACGTAACCAGCAAGGACTTTCCAGAGGTAATGATTCTTGAGTTAGATTTTGAAGAAATGTGTAGGATTTAGCTAGACGAAGAAGGGAAGGAGGATCTGAGTAAGGAGAACAAACTGCTTATTGAAAAAAGAAAAAGTCTGCATTCCACGTGAAGAAGCAGCTGAGGACTCTATGAAAAGCAACTGAATTAGAAAAATGATGGCAGGGGGAATGCCTCCCTTAAGAACACCAATCTCCTACAATTATGGTCTCTAATTCCTTTTCTTCTATCAGCTGCTTACCTTTCCCTGGATAATCTTCTAAATCCCAGCTGTATTCGTAATATCTCTCTCAAGAAATCCTCAGTCGCTCAACATGGCTGTGTGATGACACTTGGACCCCAAATCCAGTCTTCATGGGCATAGGGCCCACTGATGATCCCCAAAACCCAGAGTACTTGCCATTCTCTGAGCCCGCTGTGCTCTTCCCTCTCATCCCTCTGCCCAGGTTGTACCCTCCGCTCAGAATAAACTTTGTTTCCTTCTCCCTCCCTTCTCTGTATCTTTCCTGGTTAAGATCCTACCCAACCTGAACAGCTAAAATTCATGGGGGTGGATAAAACACATCCATGTAATGAAAAGTTATTCAAAATAATTTTGTCATTCAAGTAATGTTAAGTCCGGGGTGGATAATTCTTACAGAAAGATCATGTAACGTGATAGTAGGTAAAACAAACAGGTTGCAATATAGTTTAAGTGCATTTTCAAAAATGACTGCGCAGAATAAATGGCTTAGGGTATACTCAACATGACGTGAGAAGTCATTCTCTCTGGCCGGTCGGATAACAGCTGCTCTTTTTTCCCCTACTTGGTCTTTATTTTTCAGTTTTCTTTTTATTTATTTATTTTTTTTCCTAGCAGTAAACTAGATACTTTTCCAGTAGGAAATAAAACAATAGATGCTATTTTCAACTTTTAAAAGAGTTTTTAAAACCCTACTCTTTCTTCAAGGGGCCCAAGTTATTATTTCTTCTTCCATTGCCCCACCATTCACCAATCAGAAATAATCTTTACTGTCTGTCTGCCACCATGACCTATTTTTGTTCTGCTCTTGTAACCCTACACCACACTCTACCACCTGACATATATTAGTGATGTGCTGCAACCCCCAAAGTGACCAACTGGGACTATGAATAGAGATCCCCCTATTTGTGGAATGAATCAATTAACCAAAGAACGCTTATGGGAATGAAAAGTAGAATCATTCTTTTCTTTATGGAAACTAAAATCTTACTGGGGAGACAATACGTATAGTCAAGAAAACTAGAAATGTTCATTTCTAAGACCATAGAACAATCATTGTCAAAAAGCATGTAAATGTGGAGTGTGGGACACAGCAATAGAGGAATCCTATAAACAGCTTCAAAAGAATCCTGTTTCCCAAAATGAGATTCTAGGATTGTGACTTAGACAGGTGCCAAAAGAAAGCACTTTAGCTGTGAAACGTACTTCAGTGACACTTGAAGGTCAAATTATGAATGCGGAGTCACGGACTCGAGTCTGTGAATAGTCTCAGCCCACCCTCCCCAAGCCTCTCACACTGGCTCTGCACAAAAACAGAATGTGACTGCAATAACCTACAGAGCAGATCATCTGCACTGATAACAGGCCATTGACTAGTTTTAATTTACCTGCCTATTGAAATTCTGTTTTCCTAGTGGTGGTTATTAACGTGACGAAGAAAAGGACAGCATTTCTCTCTTTGTCCCAACTTGAATATTGTAAGAACCTCGGCTGAGAGGAAAGAAAATGAACCTGAGGCATCTTTCTGTCTCAGATCAAACAAATATTCTGTGATAAATTGGACTGCCATTCATGCTTACTATTTTAAGATGTCATACAACAGAAGTAAGGTGTCCTGTAGAGGTTTCTCCCCCTAAAATTCAGAGCTAGGCTGTGAAGCTCTACAGCCAGCTCTTAGGGATTCAGGCAGATTCTAGACTTAGTGATACAGATTTTGTCTTCAGACCACATGGGAAGAAAGGGTGATGGATCAAATGACAAGCAGGAGGGAGGGAGTCGGGAGGCATCCTGTCCACCAGGAAGCCCTGCTGGCTGCCAAATGCAGACCAGGTTTTGTCTCATTTCCTTTCTGTGGTGGTATCTTAATAGCTTTCCTTGAAGGAATATTATATATGTGATTGCAAATTGTCCATGTAAATGTTCCATAAGAAGAAAAATCCTATTCTGGAAGCTTGGGGTCAAATCTTCTGTGCAGTATAGCAGCCCGTCACGTAGATGCCTTCCCTAACCTCATGTATTCCTACCCAGAACTGTTAAATTTCAGTTCTCTGTACCATGTAAGTTAATTTTTCAAAAATCCTTAATTTACTGAAATAAATGTATCAAAATTTATTCAAACCACCTTCTCCTCTCAGTCTGTTTTCTATTGCCTTAAAGTTTATATTGCCTCATTTTAAAACGAAAAGTAAATGTGACTTGGCAGCCCTTGAGCGACACCACGTGAGCTGGCCTGAGTCTCACTTCATGAGCGCCGAGTCCCCTGTCTCGGTCGTAGATGGAGACAGACTTTTGGGACCAGACCAATTGTGTGACTTGGTAAAACACGGTGAGAATTTTTCAGTCTGGGTTCTGAATTTAAGCTAAACACCGACTTCACATATTCGAACTTTCTCTGGGGAATCTCATAGAGCGGAGAATGCAGCACGTGGGAGGGTTGTGACAAAACCACGGTGCGGTGTATTATTTTTGTTCTTGCCGCTCTGAGCATAATGACCTTTCTCAAATCCTGTCTCTTTGAGGTGCACGTAAAGGCTTTAGAGGATTTGTCACACATAAACACCAAATGCAAAGACCACGAGCAAGGGGGGAATGTGTAAGATTAAAAATAGGAAAAACAGGACCAGTTGCATAATGCAAAGGGTGACATTGATGCTGTGACCGTATTCTGTTCCAGCATCATTTTTTATAAAAGGTTCACTATTTAATTGTTCTGTTCTAATAGTTTCTATAGGTAGGATTTTTTTTTACATATTATGTGCTTAATAAGTAATTTTAATTTACATCTTAATTTTGATTCCAGTGTAGTTAACATACAATGTTATGTTGGTTTCAGGTGTGCAATAGAGTGATCGACAATTCTGTGCATTTCTCAGTGCTCATCACAGTAGGTGGACTCTTAACCCCTCCCCACCTATTTCACCCATCCCCTCACCCACCTCCCGTCTGGCAACCACCTCTTCTCTATATGTAAGAATTTGGGTTTGTCTCTTTTTTTCCTTTGTTCATTTGTTTTCACAAATTCCATATATGAATGAAATCCTATGGTATTTTTCTTTCTCTGACTGATTTATTTTGCTTAGGATTATACCCTCTAGAACTCTCCATGTTGTTGCAAATGGCAAGGGTTCATTATTTTTTTATGACTAACATCCCATTCTTCTTTTTCTGTTCATCTGTGGTTGGACATTTGTGCTGCTTCCATATCTTGGCAATTATAAATAATGCTGCACTAAATATAGGGGTGCTTTTGTCATTAATATTTTTAAACTATTTCTAATTTTGAGGCCATGAAAATCTTGAAATAATTTATTAAATGTTTCTAGTGATCTAGAAAGGTACATACTATCTCAGGACTACCTTGCTCTCAAGGTATTTTTGTACCATTAGTATCTTTTTAAAAAATGAACTAAAAAAAATAAATGATAAATTATATAAAATTAATTAGTATAACTCGATCTTTAAGTTACAAGAGTTCAAGTTCTTAGTTTCTTTTGTAAGAGGCATTATAAGCACTTAAAGGAAAATAAAGGGATTTTATTTGGTTATTAATGTAAACACAATTTTTAATAGGATAATATCCTGAAAGTAATACAAAAATGGTTTACTGAATTTTAGTTTGTTTTACAAAAAAAGGCTACAAAAGAAAATGTAAGCACCATATAGATCAGTTAGCTCTTCAGTATTGGAGAAAGCCACATACTTTTAATGTGCATACTTTTGTCCAAACTTCCCTTCTTCTAACAAATGCTCATCATGGGGGGTGCTGATCCTGTGAAAATAGCTGGACAAAAATCTCACCAAGATAATAAAGCAGAATATGAATCCTCAGAAGAATTTTCATATATTAAAGAGAGACAATATTTTAATGTACTTATTTGCTTAGTTTAAGTTAAAATTTGACAATAAATTATTTGCTTGATCCTTAAATTATTTTGAAATTCCATGTCAACTCATATTATCACATTCACCCAAGTTTTTTATACATAATAATACCATTAACTTTATAATGATGAGACATATTTTAAGGCTCTTAGGGTGCCTTATATACTCTACCTTTATTGTAGTATAACTTAAATGTAATAAAAGGTACCAATTTTAAGGGTACAGTTTGATGAGTTTTACCAAATGCGTATAATCATATAACCAGCAGCACGCTTCCAGCACCCCAGGAAGTTCCTTGTGTTGCTGTGTATTTAGTCCCCTTCTCCTACCCTTGGGTGGGGGGGGCACTAATCCATTTCTTCTCACTGTAGATTAACCTTTTCTAAAATTTCATTTACTTGGAACTATTCAGTATATAATCTTTTGATTTTTTGCACTGAAAACATAAGTGCTTTATAGATCCATCCGTGTTGCCTAAATCTTGCCTTTTAAATTCTGCGTGGCATTCCATTTTATACCATAGTTTGTTTTTCTGGTCACCAGTTGACGAACATATGGATTATTTCCAGTTTGGAACTATCATAAACAAAGTTGCTATGAATATTCATATGTAAGTCTTTGTATATGTTTTTGGGGAGGTTTTTTTGGGTAAACACCTCTAAAAGTTGAATGGATGGGTTGCATGGAAAAAATTAAATTTAATGTTACGAGAAACTACGAAGTTGTTTTCTAAGTGGCTATTCCATTTTGCATGCCTACCAATAATGTGTGGGATTTGCAGCTTCTCCATACAATTAAGCAACACTTACTATTAGTCTGTTTTTAGTTATTCTGGGGAATGTCATGATATCTTGTTGTGGTTTTTATTCTGTTTTCCTAACAACTAATGATGTGAGCTTCTTTTCATATGCTTGCTTGCCATTCATGTCATCTTTCTGTAAAGTCTTCAAATCTCTTCCCCATTTTTTGTTAATCACGCTATTGTCTTGTCATTTAGATGTAAGCATTTGTTGTTGTTGTGTGTTTTTTTTTTTTTTTAAGATTTGATTTATGTATTCATTCATGAGAGAGGCAGAGACACAGGCAAAAGAAGCAGGCTCCCTGCGGGGAGCCCGATGTGGGACTTGATCCTGAGCGGAAGGCAGACACTCAACCACTGAGCCACCCTCATTTGTTACATTTTTAATACAAGTCCTGTATCAGATATTTTGCAAATATTTTCTCTCAATCTGTAGCTTGTTCTTTTTTTATTCTTCTCAAGAGAAGTTTTTAATTCTAACGAAGTCTAAAGTTATCAATTTTTTCTTTTATGGATCATGCTTTTGTTAGCAAATCTAAGAACTCCTTCATACCCAAGGTCATGAAGATTTTCTTCTATGCTTTTGTTTCTAAAATTTTATTTTTTTAAAGATTTTATTCATTTATTCATGAGATAGATTAGATAGATGGATAGATAGATAGATAGATAGATAGATAGATAGATATAAAGAGAGAGAGAGAGGCAGAGGGAGAAGCAGGCTCCATGCAGGGAGCCTGACGTGGGACTCAATCCCGGGTCTCCAGGATCACCCCAGGCTGAAGGCAGCACTAAACTGCTAAGCCACCGGGGCTGCCCTGTTTCTAAAATTTTATTGTTTAGTTCCAGCTTCCAGATCTCAGACCTACACAGTGCCTACCTCTTGTCCTTGCTGATTTGACCCCCCTTCTGACTCTTCACATTGGTTCTTTGCTTACTGACCTGCCTTATTTCTGATTTTGCGCCTTCTATTCAGAATATATTCAGTTCCTCTTCTGGGGACTCCCATTTCCAATCCTATCCCCTCTCTTCCTGGAAGTCAAAAGACATTGGGAATCCCCTTTTAAATGTCTTTTTCTTTTCCTTTTTTTTTTCTGTAACATTTCTCATAGTATTTCCTTGGGTGTCAATATACATAACTTTTCCATACCATTCTGTAGGAAAAAATGGCAAATTTTTTTGGCCTGGTGAAATATGTTCAGACATGCATAAGGCTTTGAAACAACAAACATTAAAATTTGACCAGAACTTAGTGTGAATGTTTAGAAAATTGTGTCATTTTAATTTGATAACTCCGGAAGCGTTATTTAGTACGTAATGATAAGATTGAGAGTCGTCCCCCCCCGCCCCCCCCAGTACATCATGTCAAACACAGTCTCCATGTCTAGATAACTGCCCTAGCAAATGTGTGATTATTTAGCAACGTTCTCCTTAAGCATGAAGCATTTCTTTTCTTTAAGTAGGCACCACACTCAGCATGGAACCCAAGCATGAAGCATTTCTGATCATCTTTGCCCATCATGCCCTCTGCAGACCCCCATTCTCTCTCCTGCAAGATCGCTTTTTACCACCACAGTATAAACTCCTTAAGGACAGGAACACGGTCTTTTTTTTAACACTGTCAATGTTTGCCACAACTTTGGTGTCCAGAAAATGTTTGCTGAATCAATGATCTTATCCTTTCTTTAACATTCCCAGAGGAGGCAGTTCTGTCCTCCATCTACATGCTAACATCCTAAAAATTCCTATGGATGGACATTCTGCCTCATTTGCTATTGAATTTAGATCCACTTTCTTCAGCATTGTCTCTTTTTCTTACTCATAATCATGCTGTCAACTAAAATGTTCATCCACTATCACTCTCATGAATGCTATTAGCATTTTACTACGCGCAGTAGATGCTTTTTGCGTTTTTAATAAATGATGATCCCTTCTTTGAGTTTGGGCCTTAATCTTTCTGCCGTTTATCTTTTGAAACAGGAGGACTTTTCTATTTTCATAAAGCATCTTCCTGAACCACTTATTAGTTCAGCTTGAGTGGAATTCTTTGTTGTTATTGTTGGACAGAACTTTGCTGAGACCATTTGTAGAGGAAAAAAGTTAGATGCTGGTAATAAAAATGAGGAGCTGCTCTTCCACTATGATCAAATAAGAATTACTTTTATGCAAACAATTCAACTTTATTTTTTTTTAAAAGCATTTTTTGGAGGGGAGGGAATGGACAGAGGGAGAGAGAGAATCTTGAGTAGGCTCCATGCCCAGAGCAGAGCCCCATGCAGGGCTTGATCTCACAACCCTGAGATCATGACCTGAGTTGAAATCAAGAGTCAGACACTTAACCCAATAAACCACCTAGGTGCCCCAGAATCCAACTGTATTTTAAAGAAGATACTGAACATTCATTTTAAAACATTACTGCTTAGTATATTCTCTGCTAATATGACATAAATAGGATCCAGAATACGAAGAAAACTTTTATAGAATAGTCAGAGTGCCTGATATGGTTTTAGACAATAACTTCATTATTTAACATATGACAGTTTGATGAGATTTACATGTCTGTTTATAGTTAATATAATGGTCTATAGAAACATCCAGAAAATAAAGCCAATTCCTTATCTGCATAATGGTTGTGTTGCCGGTTATATTAATAGAACCAGTCACCAAAATAACTAAATTGCGGAAAACCTAAACTAGCTTTACAGAAATCATTGGTTCTGAGGTTACAGCTGGAGAGGCCCTAGAGAAGACTCACCCCTTCTTTCTCAAAAACACATTTGCTCCCAGTGAGGTGTCCCCAGAGGCCCCCATCACCCTTGCCTTCTACAAGCCAAGCTGCGAAGCTGGCACAACTACACAGAATGACATCACTGCCTGTTTAATAATCAGACCACACATGGCTATAGTGTGGGATTCCATAATGACTCTCATTATTTCCACATGGATCAAATCTGAATGACCCTCTCTTCCATTAGCGAAGGTATTATGAAAACACTCAAAGGTGGCCTCCATTTTCCTTTGTTAGTGTTTGTTGAGTTGCTGTTTGTGTAGAAAACAGGTCCTCTGGCCCCTGTGTGATACTTCCTGCTGCCGTCTCCCTTGGTTTCTGCTGGTATTACTGACGCCCTGTCTATGACATGTTTTATACATTACCCTCCTCTGATTGGTTCTGTGTCTGGGTGGAATTGTGCTGCTTTTGTTCTTGCCCTTAACACATAGTGTATCTAAATGGCCCTTTGTTCTCACTGTTTGCTGCATTTTCATTTAAGATCATTGACATGTATCTTTTTTTGGTAAGTTCTACTTTTAGGCCTATAGAGTAGGTTCTTTTTATTCTAATTGATGCCCTTCTTCCCCCCATTATAATGGGAAGTACCACACCCACTTTTTTGTGTGTTAGCACCCTAATCCTGATCTCTTCTAGTGTCAGCAGCATGAGGACTCGAGCCTATTTTTCCTTATACCCCTCTGCTTCCTCCCTGCCACAAGCCAGCTTGAAGCCATCTAGATTTTTGTCTTCATTTTCTTTTAACAGAAAGAATCAACAGTTACTTAGATATAATGTGTCACATATTTCTTTACTCCCCACTCCTTCCCCCTTTGATGGATCCCCATTTTACATTATATGGAATATGTCTTTGAGTAATTATTTCCATGTGTCCTATGTGACAATGCATCATTTAACTAGTTCAAACCAGAGGAATGAACATACCCCCACCCCCACCCCCGGGACATGAATTCTTGTCTATTTTGTCGCTGCTTTGCCTAGAACAGTGCCTGGCAAAAAGCAAGTGCTAAATAGATTTTTTTTTTTTTTTAAAGGAATCAAATCAATGTAGCCCTTGGCCTTCTCTCCCTCAATTTTAAATCTTTTTAATGGAAATCATAAGCTGTCTACCGCATTTTTCTGCTTGGTGATACCAAATATACCCCACAATAGCTAACCATTATTGATGACTCCGAGTCATCAATATCCATGTCACTTACTGTATTTGTTCTAATCTGATATCAAAATTCCCTCAAAGCATCCAAGGCAAGTTTACCACTAAATCAACTAGCTTCCATATGCCAGTTGTTTAATATTTATTCTTCTTTTCATATCAGGTGAGACTTGGTAGTCCAAAAGCTTGGAGCCAGGTAGATCCCTGTGGGAAGGGCATTGGCTGGACACAGAGATATCCCAAGAAGCAGAATTTAGAAGACATACCAGTCAATAGCCTAGAAATCACGAGTTCAGAAAAGCTTGAGAGAGGGCAAACTCAGCTTATAAAAAGCTAGATGCTAGAGAGAAAGCAAGTTCAAAGCTGAAGATCAGAAGCTAAACCAGGAGAGATCATTGCACCAGTAAGAACGCCCTGCCACAGTTTTCTATTAGGGATGGATGAGAAAGAAGGTGCTCTTTATGAACAGTGATGGTTTTCCTTGGTCTCTTACCTCCAACTCCGTCCTACCAATCCTTGCTGTTGAACTGTCATTCTCACTGTTACTAAATCTAGTGCTTCATAAAATACCACCCCAAATACACTGAGGGTCATCATTCGGCCTGGGCTCAGCCAGACAGCTCTCTGCTATTCTCCCTTGGGGTCGCTTATGTGGCTTCAGACATCCAGTAGCTTGACCAGGCCCACAGAGTTTAGTTGAGTCTTACTCACATGGCTGGAGCCTCCCAGTGGAGTGTAAGCTTCCCTCTGCCCCCACACACATGGCTTCTCACTCAGGCTTCTCTACGTGGTATCAGGAGTGTTCCAGGAAGACGAAAGGAGAAGCTGAAAGTCCCTGGAGGCCTACACTCCAGAACTTGATGACATTACATTACTTCTGCCAAATTCTGCTTGTCCAAGTGGCAAGTTAGCCTAGACACAGGGTGGAGAAGTACAAAATAATATGGTCATATTTTTCATACCAGGCCTGTCTGTGAGAGCTTACTCCTAACCCTCACACTTGTCATTTCCAATACGGTAGTTTATGTGCTTACATAGCTATCTCTTTTTATAAAATTGAACTTCTTAAGGACAGGAGTTGGCTTATCTTTATTTGTAGCACATAGCAAAGGCCCTGGTATCTAGTAAGGCCGTGATAAAGGAAAGTTGAACCAATGATAGCCTAATGGGTCAATGTGTACATACATCGATAGTAGTAGTAGCTACATTCTGTAATTATAAGATTAATGGGATGGTACTTTAAAAAAGTGCAAAGTAAATTAGAAGAAGTGTCTTGGTATATGTAAAATACTGAGAATTTGGGGGTACCTCGGTGGCTCAGTTAAGTATCCAACTCTTGATCCCGGTTCAGGTCTTGATCGCAGGGTCATGATTTCAAGCCCCATGTTGGACTCCACACTGGGCATGGAGCCTGGAAGGGAGGGAAGAAGGAAGAAAGGAAGGTTGATTGCGCATATGTCAAGCGGCACCCGAGAATCCTTAGTAGTGTTTCCTTAATCAGTTCCTAGATCAAATAGCCAGAAATACTTTCATTTCCTTTTTCCACCATCATTGTTATCAAAGGTGGTGGGCCTCATGGTCTAAATTATATATTATCTTGTAGCATGTACTCAACAGAATGACTATCTGTGCCAAAATAACAAGGTTGTAATAAGGAAAGTGTCGAATGTAGCCCTAATTACTTGGCTCTAAAAATAATTTGAATAATCTAAAAGGTCCGTCTATTACTTAATATCAGCTCAGATTCAGTTGATGGCACTAAAATGACAATTTGGTATTTCATGGAATTTTAAAACCCTGTGCTCTAATTAAGTTCCCACACAGGTAATTATTCCATGTGTAATTTCATCAGGATACTGTGATACTCACTTTGATGTGCTGCTATTGCTGCACACTCACAGAATGCCATTAAGCCTGTCACATTTTTGCTCTGGTAGTTTGGAGATCACTATAAAATTTGCCAGAATTTTTTGGAATTTTTCGTGAGCAGGTTTTACATTTATATAAATTACTTTGTCCACCTTGAATCTTTCAGGCACTTTTGTTTTATGTCACTGGTCTGCAAATGGGCAAAAGAAAATTTCATTAAGAGACCAAAAGGACACATGTATATGCAAAGCTAATATTTGCTCAGACAAGTAATCCTTCATGAATGCAAAATACAGAATTTGTGTGACTACATCAAAGAATCACAGAGTGAATAACAACTAATTATGGAAGGACGTTGGATGAATATTTTTAAACTTTTGTAGAATTACAAGAAGAGAAAAACAGCTACCTATATGAAATCAAAACCTAAGACTTTATTTTTATAGCATTGGATTATCAAACAGAATGCAGAATTAAAATTGAACGAAGTTAAAGCAAGCTCTCCTGACTATGGAAAGAAAATATAGAGAGACAGAAAAGAAATTGAATTTCAGATATTTCTTTCAAGATAAAAATGAATTATTACAAAATAGACCTGTATTCGTAACTTAGACCCTCCTATTTGGATTTCATACACTGAAAGCAATCATAGAACTGAAGGGAAATTTATTATAAAGTCACCTGGGATATCGGTTCATAAACACAGAAAACAACATTAGAAATTGAAATGGGAATGATGAAAATTTCATTTAAAAGAATGTAAATGGGAGGCAAGGAAAGAACAGTTGAGGCACACCAGAGGCATTATTCCTCTTGAGCTCCTGTAAATACTGAAAAGTCTTCTCCATTAACAGGATACTGGTGACACAAAAAATAGGACTGGATGCTTCCCCTCTGTCCATAGGGGCTCAGTCTATGCTAAGGACACTTTCTTTGGTGGTACACTGGATGAGGCCGTCTCCCTGCCTCAGGCATACAGCCTGAGAGTCTATTAGGGATCTCCAAACCAGAGGCAAAAGTGCCAGCTGGCCAGTAGCTCTGACCGTTGAGGGAGAGAAGGGGTTGGTCAATGGGGCATTGCGTGGAGGTCATCCACTGCCGACCCTCTCAGCAAAGTGCAGAGTTGGTGCCCTCCATGGTGCAGAGACGACGATCCTGCAAACAGTTAACCACAGCCGATCATTCAGTATCTAAATCTAGGTGCCTTCCACCATAATTAGAGTGTGTTTGTTCATCAGCAGCTGAACATTTTGCAGACTGTAAAAATGTAAATGATCCCGAGGTTCATTATGGCACCGTGAGCATCACAGATTACACAGTCACTCTGCTCCTTTATGCGTCTTTTATATCTTAATTTGGGCCCGATTGTACGTATATCACATCATGAAAGTATGAGCTATAATGAAAAGATTGTGGAGGCATTGTTATGTGCCTTGATACAGGATAGAAAAATAATGCATATTTTAGTCCTCTCAACATATTCTATATTCTAGAGCCTAAGTATTGAGTCAGGGATTCTGTTCCACGAAACTTAAATGACAAAGAAATCACTTCCCAGGGACAGAATGCCAGACACGCATGTCATCAGGTAGTGCAGAAGATTACCTTTGTCATGATAAAATTAATATTTCAAAGAGACCAAAGGAACACTCAGCTTTGTAAAACACTAAACATGGGCCTTGGAGTAAGAGAGATTCTGTACTCAGTCACTTAATATCGCTGTGTTCTTGGGCAGATTCCTTAATCTCATAAACAAACACACAAATCTTTATCTGCATAATAGCTACACTCAAATAGGGCTCATGTACCCTCAAATTCGGGTTAGGGATAACAGGTGTCTAATATCTACTAAGTGCTTAATAGATAATTAATATTAATTTTTACGGCACTGGGAAGTGCATTATCTGGTTTGCACCCACAGTTATTCAGCAGAGTCAGGCAGGAGGACGCCTGTACTATGATTCTTCGGTCCTGGGGCAGGTGGGACCGTTGGGTACACGGAGTGGCGCTCTTGTAGCTTACCCTCCAGCCTTGACTTCCATTCATCAGCTGTTAACACTTGTTGTTGCCCCAGAAATGTGGAAAACTCTTTAGCAGGACCATCTAGCACCACTAGTGACTAGTTCCATCCAGCTGGTGACAGGAAGACAATGCCTTTAAGCTGGAGTATAATAGGATGTTAGAACTGACCTATATGGTGGTGGTCAACCGGCGGACCATGGACTCCCGGTTCCTCCAAGGTATTGCAGGTGTTGCAAGTGCACATCAAGCATTTGAGACAGAATAATATCTTGTGTGTGTGTGTGTGTGTGTGTGCGTGTATGCATGTGTGTATGTATATGCAGTACTATTTTTACTATTGTGATTAATAAGATATAAATTCATTTCAGAACTTTATTGAGTACTTAGTAGCTTACTATCACGTTGGATTTCCTCTGTCAGCCATTATAAAACATACAGCTCTTAGATCAGGGTGGATATGGTACGAAGAAATCATAAAATTCATATTATACCCACTGTGTGCATGACTGCTTCTGGAAAAATCTGAGATTTTAATGTTCAGATTAGTATGCAGGCCGTTGAGTACTGATGGAAAATGGGTTACATGGAAAACATTTAAACCAGTACCTGACACGTATAAGGCCCTCGGTAAATGACAGCTGTTACCATGATGGCTTTTTGGTAAGGAGTGGTTTTGTCGCTTTTTTTCTCCCTTGTGCTCAGAGGAACCTGAGCCCCAGGTCTCACATTCACATTCCAAATGTAGTATTTTAAGTTACATCATTTGTCACTCAAGCATCCATTTTTATTTCTCGTACTCTCCTAGTGGGAGAAGTAGGTATTTTAAAAATCTCCCTTCCAGAAGTCTTGTAGGACCAGAGGCTCTTGGCGTCAGGACTGAGGCTAACATCAGAGCCCAGTCCTGCAATGCATCTTACTGCAGCCTCAGACCGCTAGTGGCCCCGGATGTGAGCTTGAGACAGAAGTTTCGATTTTGTTGCTGAATCACCTGTTGGGATTTGGTATATTTCTCTGGACTAAACAGATTTAGGCATTTACTTTCCGTCAATATTTTTTAATTTGTCCTCCCCCTGTTCCCCTATTCCCTGGAGCAGATGGGTTTTTTTTTTTTTAATTTCTTAAGAGATTTAACATTAGATCACGACTTACTGAAATTGTGTACCCTCAGCTAGTCTCTAGAGGTTTGGTGTCTTGTTGCACAATGTGGCCGAGAGCTGACAGCAGAGAGCAGTGACTGAGAGAGGTTTATACCTGACTCTACAAATAGAGTACTCATTTCCTCAAACTACAAACCGTACAAAGAACGTTCCCATTGGGTTCTGCACGTAAATGTAGGACTGAAGCCGGGGTCATCACTACCCGTGTGTGGTCCTGAACTTGTTGTCAGTATCCATATTTAGTAGGACTTCCTCTGCTTTAGCTAACCACCTAGGGCTTTGACGTCTAAGCTAAACACAAGAATATGGGGGATCCCTGGGTGGCTCAGTGGTTTGGCGCCTGCCTTTGGTCCAGGGTGCGATCCTGGAGTCCCGGGATTGAGTCCTGCATCGGGCTCCCTGCATGGAGCCTGCTTCTCCCTCTGCCTATCTCTCTCTCTCTCTATCACGAATAAATAAATAAAAATTAAAAAAAAGAAAAAATGTGTGGAGTGGGTGTGTGTGTGTCGCCCCACAGAATTCCCTTATGGGGGACTGGCCCCAGGAAAGGAAACCAGAGAGCCAGAAGAGGGAAGCACGTCCGCAGGTGCTGAACACAACACGTCCATTGTAAGTAAAGGAAGGCGACCTCCAGCAGCTTCCATAAATAGTTCCCGTTCAGTCGGCTGTGCCAGGCGGGGACCCGGCCGTTGTGTGTCCCAGCCGTTGGGCAGCAGCCTCATTAGAGGAAATCCCCAGAGGCTTCGGTGTCTTCACAGGATGCCTCTCAGTGAAGCATGACTCCCCCAGCGGGTTGAGGCGTTCGAGCCCCAGCGATGGTCTCCCCTGCAGTCGGGAAGAAGGTGACCTGCTTTAGGACAAATACGCAAGAGCCTGCCCTAGACAGACTTTTGAGGAGTCACCTGTGCCTCGTGGCCCTCACCTAGTGCCACAGCACGCCTTTAAACATCCACCCCCTGACCTTTCCCATAGTAGCCCACCGTGTGCCTGGCCCGGGCCTGTCTTTAGCGGGTTCCCAACGCTGGTCCCCTGTCTCTTTCCCCCTCTGCTCACAGAACCGCCCTTTCATCCCCATTTCCCCTGAGGCTTTGTATGTCTTTATCCATATTTATCTGTTCAAATCATTAATGCTCAAGTAGGACTCGGGGATACTACATGCCCCCTTCCCCGCGGGTCACCTGTCTGCATTTCAGCAGTGGCTTTAAGTAAATGAAGGTCCTGCAATACAGAGGACTCTGCGCCCTGACAGCAGCGGGGGAGCGGGGCTCGAGAACAGGGAGACCTGGGGCTCTCACCGCGTCTGCCCGCGGGGCCTCGCACCAGCCCCGGGCAAATAAAAGCATAAATTACGCTCTAGCCTGCCCTGCCCGCTGGCCTGTTCCCGCACCAACGGAAGCCACACTTCTGTCTCCAACCTCCCAGAAGTCTGTGACACTCAACAGTTTTTCCAGGGAAGAGAAAAAGCCCAGTTCAGTAATGGGACTGATTTCCGCAGTTTTGCAGCTGGGGCTTCCCTTGGGAGCTCTCCTTTAGGACACGAGCGCCGCAGTCGGAGTGGCGGGGAAGCTGTTGGGGGGGGGGGGGGGTATGCGGCACGTGCAGGTAAGAGCCTCGGAACACCGGGGTGCAGTAGTCAAGGTGCGCTTGGAACTCACGTGGGGGAGGTTTTCATGCTCACCTGTGCCTTTCTAAAAGATCTATTCATTTTAAATCTGGCTGCTCATCTCTTTTTTGGCGGATCACTGATCCCATCGCTGTCGGCCCAGTAGCGGCTGTGGTATTGGCCAGTAGGAAATGGTCCCCCCCGCCCCCCGGCCCTGCTGTCGCCCAAGACCCTCCACCTTGCCCAGCTTCAGTTTGCTGGCACGCCCGGTGGGTCGTTGACTGTTCCGCTGGGCGCAAGATGTTGCCCCCAGAAACTGGCGTTCATGCTCCCTCCCCATCAAAACGCTCCTATCTCCTGTTTTAGAGCCACTGATGATGACCTTTGGCTTTTTCAGGAAACCGGTCTTCGTATGCTTGTTACTCAGTTTCTGGTTTGTTTGCGTTTTTTCTTTTTCCTCTTTTGAGAGGGGAGGGAGTTCGACGTGTCCCTTCTTAAAGGTAACAACTTTAGCTCTTCAGAGTTCACACGGTGCAGCCATGGGACAGGGTTAAGCGGTACATGATTCGATTACGTCAAATACCTGCTTCGTTCACTACCCACCCACCCCCACCACACTGAGGTTGGTTTTATGCCATGTTTTAAGCCAGAATAAGGAAAACTTAGGGCTGCCTTAAAGAGGTTTTCTCCTCCGAAATGTTGCCAGTTATTTGTGACTCCATATTATCCAGACCCAATGGGAATAGATTTTGTATTAAAAAAAAAAAAAAAAAAGAAAACAAAGGCACACACCCCAGTTTTTCTCTAACTTCTTCCCCGTGTGAAGAGTGAGCCCTGACCTTGTGTAATCCGAGCCGCAGGCAGGGAAGTGACGCCTAGGATCAGGCATCCAGGAGAGTGCAGGCCTGGCCTCCGGCCACTCCTGCTATCCAGCAGCCTTTGCTCCGAGGAGCACCGTGTCCCCAAGCAAGACGCCCGCTCTCGGGCCTTCCAAATGGCCGGGGAGAGCACCTCACGGCCTCCACCTGCCGCAGCCCGGTCTCCTCTAAGGCTCTGCAGCCCCCTGGGATCCGTGACTCATGTCTGTACGCCTCGGTAAGACCCCTCCTCCGGTTCACACCCCGAGGGTGAGCTCCTAACCTGCACTTGCGAGGCGAGTTACTCAGCAGACCTAAGGAAGGCTCCCCTAGCGCCGCGGCCGGGCCAGGCGAGGTCGTGCGGGACCTGCATGGGGAACACCGCGGCCCTAGGCCTCTCCTCCAGCGGCTGCATGCACAGAGGGGCTCCTATGCCCCCGGGCTCTGGGCTGGGCCGCCCCAGCTGAAGAAGGAAAGGAATGGAGAGGGAAGAGGAAAGGGGTATGGGGTACGTCTTCCTTATCTCCCAAACTAGATGGTCAGCGCCCCAGCCAGAGGTCACAATCTGCTTTTCCGGACTCCTTTAGACTTGCTCGGGCACTGGGCAGGCAGCGAGTGTGCGGGGTGTGCTGACTGCCTGAGGGCCTAAGCTTTCATTTTTAATTCATAGACTATGCCCAAAAGATACTATTTCCATCCACTTGAACTTCCTGCAACCCCAAAAAGAGTTTTTGGTAAATGTTACGGAACGGTATTTACATCGAATCGGAGGTACCTCTCAATTGGTTTTGGACTGATGGGTCCCAAGGCCGTAATCCTCACTGCAGAGAAGGAACCCTGTAAGCTGGTGGTGCAGGGAGGATGGTTGTGACACCAGAAGCACAGGTGTTGACTGACGCCGAAACTCTGAACCGCTAAGGTGGCGCAGTGAAGAAAGGCTCGTTCCGACCGGGAGTAATGGCATGTGGCCCCAAGAAGCACCCGCAGCGCAGCAGGAATCAGAGATGTGTACTGTGGCACCACTGGACTCCTGTCAAAAACGAGCTGACACTGGGGCGCCTGCGTGACTCAGCTCGTGGTGCGGCCAAGTTTTGATCTCAGCTCAAGTCATGATCTCAGGGTACTGAGATCGAGCCCCTCATCTGGCTCCCCGCTCAGCGGGGAGTCTGGGTGAAGATTTTTCTCCCTCTGCTTCTCCCCCCACTCATTCTCTAAAATATTTTTAAATTTTTTAAAAAATTAAAATAAATTTTTGAATTAAAAAAAAAAAGAGTTGACCCTACATTTGCGGATGTATTTCTGGACCTTCTACTCTGTTCCATTGAACTATCATATCTCTTTGTATTTAATGAACTATGTTGATAACAGTAGCTTTAAATTAAGATTTACAGTTTAGGTAAGCTCTTCAACTCTGTACTTTAAAGAAATTATCTTGATCATTTTACGATCTTTGCATTGCCATAGTCATTTTGAAAGCAGCTTGTCTAATTTTACTAGATCTTTTCTAATTTTACTAAACTGCTAGACCAATGGTTGGGAGTCCATTGAATTTACAGATTTGGGGGGAAATGGCCATTTTAACAGTATTGAGTCTTCTACTCAATGAGCATGGAATGAATGTCTTTCCATTTGTTTATTTGCTATTTTTTCTCAGTCAGGTTTTGTAGTTTTAAGTTTAATGGTTGTCTTTTGCTAGATTTACTTGTAGGTATTTGTTTTATTGGCAATACTATAAATGGAATTTATTTTCTAATTGTTGGGCTGCTAGCATACAAAAATTTTTTTATATTAGACTTTTATCTTGCAACCTTGCTAGATTCATTGCTTTTAGTTCTTTGTATGTAAATTCCCTATGATTTTCTCATTTTTTCTTTTTTAAAATTTTTACTGAAATTCCAGTTACCATACAGTGTAATGTTAGTTTCATTAATGCAATATAATGATTCCACTATAAGTGATAAGCACCTACCTATTCAACCCATTCCCCACCACCACCTCCCCTCTCTGGTAACCATCAGTTTGTTCTCTATTAACAGTTAACATTTGGTTCCTTGCTTTGCCTCCCTCTTTTTTCTCCCCCCTACTTTGCTCATTTCTTTTGTTTCTTAAATTTCAGATGAATGCAATCATATGGTATTTGTCTTTCTCGGACTGACTTACTTCACTTAGTGTTATACACTCTAGCTCCATCCATGTTGTTGTAAATGGCAAGATTTCATTCCTTTTCATGACCAAGTAATACTCCAGTAATATACACACCACATCTTCTTTATCCATTTAGCAGTCAGTGGTCACCTGAGCTGTTTCCATAATTTGGCTATTGTAGATAACACTGCTAAACACATTGGGGTACATGTATCCCTTTGACTTAGTATTTTTGTGTTCTTTGGGTAAATAGTAGTGCCATTGCTGATTCATAAGGTAGCTCTATTTTTAACTTTTTTGAGGAACCTCCACACTGTTTTCCAGAATGACTGCACCAGTCTGCCTTTCCACCAAGAGTGTAAGAGGTTCCCCTTTCTCCACATCCTCACCACCACCTATTGTTTCTTGAATTACTGTTTTTAGCCATTCTGACAGATGTGAGGTGATAGCTTATTGTAGTTTTGATTTGCATTTCCCTGATGATGAGTCATGTTGAGCATCTTTTCATGTCTGTTGGCCACCTGGATGTCTTCATTGGAAAAATGTCTATTCATCTCTTCTGCCCATTTTTAATTGGATTATTCACTTTCTGGGTATTGAGTTATGTAAATTCTTTATGGATCTTGGATACTAACCTTTTATCAGCTAAGTCATTTGCAAATATCTTTTCCCATTCTGCAGACTGCCTTTTATTTTTGTTGATTACTTCCTTCACTGTGCAGAAGGTTTTTATTGATGAAGTCCCAATAGTCTATTTTTGCTTTAGTCTCCTTGCCTCAGGAGACATATCTAGAAAGAATTTGCTACACTTCATGTCAAACAGGCTAGTTCCTGTGTTCTCCTCTAGGCTGAGATTTTCTATGTTAAAAAAAAAAATCATGTCTGCAAATAGTGCCAATAAGGCTAGTTTTACTTTTGTCTGAAATTTGTACTTCTTTTTGGGTTTTTTTTTTGTTGTGTGTGTGGTTTTTTTGTTTGGTTGTTTTTTTGTTTTGTTTTGCTTTGCTTTGCTTTGCTTTTATGCCTTATTTTGAAGCCTAGAACCTCAAGAATAGAAGTTGGTAAAAGCAGGCATTTTAGTCTTTCACCATTAAGTATGATATTGGTAGTTGAATTTTTTGTAGATGCCCTTCGTCAGGTTGAGTAAGCTCCTTAGTATTTCCAATTTGCTGAGCATTTTATCATTAACAGATATTGAATGCTGTCAAATGCTTTTTCTGCTTCAGTTGGAATGATCAAATGGTTTTGTTCCCTGTTTTCTGTCAATCTAGTGGATTACATTTATTAATTTTCAGATGTTAAACCAACCTTGCATAATTGGATAAGCCCTACTTGGCCATGATGTGTTATCCTTTTTATATATTACTGGATTTGATTTGATGATATTTTCTTTAAAATATTTGGCTCTGTCTTTATGATATTTTCTTGTATTTTGATAGTGTCTGTCAGCTTTTGTATTAGAGTTCTACTGACCTCATGAAGTGAGTTAGACAGTTACTCTCTCTGTTTTGAAACAGCTCCTATAATATTGTTATTATAATACGTACATAATATCATACATACAATATGTAAATTGTATGATAAAACCTACTAATGAAACCATCTGAGTTGAAATTTGCTTTTTGGGAATATTTTTTGATGCCAAATTATACTTGTTCTTAAATATAGAACTATTATTATCTATATCTTCTTCTGTCTGTAGAATCAGTATTAATGACTACTTTTTAGTCTAGATACTGATATTTTGAATATTTGATATTTTGACTATATAATGTTTGATATTTTTTAGCATCCTATATAATTATATCTTTTGATGTTTTAGCTGTTTCTTTTTATATCTTTTTTTTTAGGAGTTGCTCTATAGATTGGAATATGCACACCTAACCTTTGACAAATTATTAAGAGTTAATACTATATCATTTCATGGGAAATGTAGAAAATTTTCATCCATATGAGTTCCTTTGTACACACTCAACCTCTGTCTTTTCTGGTAGTTTTTATGTATAACATTTACATACACTGAAAACCTGATCAGATAATGCTGTAATATTTTCAATATTCAGTCACATTTTAAAGAACTTAAGAGGGAAAAAATGTATATTTGCCTGCATATTTACCATTTCTGTTGTGCTTCCTTCTATCCTGATGTTTCAGATTTCTTTCTGGTATCATTTAGTCTGAACTACTAGTGTTTCTGGTAGAGTGGATCCACTGACCGTTAATTCTGTTTTCTTTCATATGACAATGTACTGCTTTCATTTCTGTAGGATATTTTTGCTGGCTATGGAATTCTGGGTTGACAGAGACATCTGCTTGAATTCTAATTGGGTGTACATTAAGTCTATAGATAAATTGGGAAAAATTGCCACCTTAACAAATGAAAGATGTTATTCCATAGTCTTCTGCCCCCATCTTTTTTTTTTTTTTTTTTGAGAAATTGGATTATTTGAATCGGTTTCTGTATCGAATGTGTCATTTTCTCTATCCACTTTTAAGACATTTTCTTTTTCTTGGATTTTAGCAGCTTGATAAGGATATGTGTAGGAGGGTTTTTTTGGTTTTGATTTTTTATTTATTTTTACCCTGTTTGGAGATTCTTAAATATGTAAATTTATTTCTTTCAACTAAATTAGGGACTTTAGTCATTATTTTTTCAAACAGATTTTCTGCCTCAATCACTCTGTTCCTCTACCTCTGGGAGAAGTAGGCTCCCAGACTCTTATTTCCTCTCCTCCGGTAATAGGTATTTTCCATATTTTGATATTGTATAGATCCCTGATACTCTTTTCACATTTTTCTATTTTCTTTTCTTTGTGTTCTTCAGCTGGGGTATTTTATATTGGATTATCTTCAAGTGTATTGACTCCTCTGTTATCAGTATGCTTTTGATCCTATGCAGTGATTTTTAAATTTTAGATACTGTATTTTATTTCTCAGTTTCTCCATTTTTATAATTTTTCTACAGTTTCTATTCCTCTACTAAGGATGTCTGCTTTTCCATTAATTTCAAATATATTTCCTTTATCGAACGGAGTATAGTTATAATAGCCACTTTATTATGGTTACTACAATGTTGGCATTTGTTGATTGCTTTTCCCTTAGAATTGATCACATTTTTCTGGTTTTCTGTATGTTTAGCAATTTTGAGTTGTGCCCTAGATATTATGAATGTTATACTGTACAAACTCTAAGTCCCTGTTATATTGTGCTGGAGATTATTAAGATTTTTGTTTCTGTAGGCAATCAACCCTGTTGGGTTCAGAATGCAAATTCTGTCTCACAGTGATTCAAATCACAGTTAACTTTCTCAAAGCCTGTGTTTTAGTACCCTGTGTGAGACCGTGTGAGACAGCCAGGAATTACTTTGAGACATGGTTTAAAGGAGTTTTGTTCTCTAAACGGGCTTAGGTCTGCCCATCAAATGTGTAGCTCAAGGATTAGACTGAAACTTGTGTGGGTTCAAACATGGAACCAGGTAATCCTCTTCTCTGGCCGTTTCCTCTCTATGATTTTCCATACACTTATAAGGACCTCTTTTCCTGATTCCTCAGGTCACAAGGATTTGGTTTCTATTATGTTTCAGACACTAATGTTGCCTCCCTTGTATTCCTGTGTAACTGGAGTACACATAAGAGGAGCGCTCCAAGAGAAATGAGGGGGAAACAACAAAACAGGCAACTAAATGATGGCATGCCTTGAACACCTCTATTTCCTCTCTACACTCACTCTCTAGGTGAAAGCATTCTGTAATTCTATAACCTCAAATCTGAAAGCTGACAACTCTTAGACCTTTTCTAACCTCCAGACTAATAGACCCACTTGCCTAGTCTATATCTATACTTGAAAATCTAATAAACTATACATGTCCAAAACTAAGGCCTTCCCCCATCCATACTGATTACTTTTGACTGCAAATATAACATACACACACACACACACACACACACACACACACACACACACAAAAGCCCACAAATACAGAGATAGACAGTCCAGAATATATATAGCATACTCATTAGGCACCCAGTCTCCTTATCTCTTGATGCTTTTACAACTTTAGTATGCTTCCTCTTTATGACAGCAGGAGAGAGAAGTGTAATGGTAATTTATTTTTTGTTTTTTTCTAAGCTTTTATTTAAATTCAAGTGAGTTAACATATAGCGCTGTATTGGTTTCAGGAATAGAATTTAGTGATTCATCACTTACCTTTAACACCCAGGACTCACCACAAGTGCCCTCCTTAACCCATTTAGCAGACCCCTACCTACCTCTCCTCCAGCAACCCACAATTTATTCCCTCTAGTCAAGAGTCATTTATCGTTTGCCTCTCTGTTTCATCTTATTTTTCATTCCCTTCCCCAATGTTCATCAGTTTTGTTTCTTAAATTCCACACAGGAGTGAAATCATATGGTGTTTGTCTTTCTCTGACTGACTTATTTCACTCAGCCTAATAGCCTCTAGTTCTATCCACCTTGTTGCAAATGGCAAGATTTCTTTTTTTTTTTTTTGATGGTTCAGTAATATTCTAATGTATACATACACTACATCTTCTTTACCCATTCGTCTGTCAATGTGGACATCACTGCCATGAATATTGGGGTGCAGGTACCCCTTCGAATCACTGTTGTTTTCGAAGTGAAAACTTCGAAACTTAGTGGTACAACTGCTGAGTCATAGGGTAGCTCCATTTTTAACTTTCTGAGGAATCTCCATGCTATTTTCCAGAGTTCCTGCACCAGCTTGCATTGCCACCAACAGCATAAGAGGGTTCTCTTTTCTCTGCATCCATCCCAACATCTATTATTCCCTGAGTCGTTCATTTTAGCATTCTGACCTGGGTGAGGTGTTATTTCATTGTGGTTTTGATTTGCATTTCCCTGATGATGAGTGATGTTCAGCACCTTTTCCTGTGCCTGTTGGCCATTTGTTTCTTCTTTGGAGAAGTGTCTCCATGTCTTCTGGCTATTTCTTGACTGGATTATTTGTTTTTTGGGTGTTGAGTTTGATAAGTTCTTTATAGATTTTGGATACTAGCCCTTTCTGTGATATGTCATTTGCAGATATCTTCTCCCATTCTATAGATTGCCTTTTAGTTTTGCTGACTGTTTCCTTTGCTGTGCAAAAGCTTTGTATCTTAAAGAAGTTCTAATAGTTCACTTTTGCTTTTGTTTCTCTTGCCTCTGGAGATGTGTCTAATAAGTAGCTGTGGCCAAGGTCAAAGAGGTTGCTACCTATATTCTCCTCTAGGATTTTGATGGATTCCTGTCTCACATTTAGGTCTTTCATCCATTTTATTCATTTTTGTATATGGTGTAAGAAAGTCATCCAACTTCACTATTCCGCATGTGGCTGTCCAGTTTTCCAACACCATTTGTTGAAGGACTGCCTATTTTCCTTTGGATATTCTTTCCTGCTTTGTCGAAGATTAGTTGACTATAGAGTTGAGTGTATTTCCGGGTTTTCTATTCTATTGTGTCTTTTGTCCCATTATCATACTGTCTTGTAATACAGCTTGAAGTCCAGAATTGTGACGCCTCGACTCTTGGTTTTCTTTTTCAACATTACTTTGGCTATTTGGGGTCTTTTCTGGTTACAAATCTTAGGATTGTCTGTTCCAGCTCTGTGAAAAGTGTTGGTATTTTGATAGGGATTGCACTGGATTGCCTTGGGTTGCATAGACATTTTAACCATATTTGTTCTTCCAATCCATGAGCACGGAATGTTTTTTCATTTCTTTGTGTCTTCATCAATTTATTGCGTGAGTGTTCTATAGTTTTCAGAGTATAGCTCCTTTACCTCTTTGGTTAGGTTTATTCCTAGGTATATTACAGGTTTTGTGCAATTGTAAATAAGATCCAATTCCTTGGTTTCTCTTTCTTCTGCCTCACTGTTAGTGTATAGAAATGCACCTCACTTCTGTGCGTTGATTTTTATATCCTGCAACTTGGCTAAATTCCTGTATCCATTCTAGCAATTTTTTGGTAACCTTCCCCATTTCAGTAAATGTCCGTTCCATGCTTCTAGGTGCTCAGGCTCAAAATATCCTGGAGTCATCCATGATTCCTTTTCTTTCCTTTTCCACATCCAGTCTACCAGCAAATATTATTGATTGACTCCATCTTCGTGCAGGCTATCGTTGCCATTCCTGGACTTCTGAAATAGTCTTCTAATGGAACTCCATCAGTTCATTCTCTACACAATAGCATATGGTTCTTCAAACCTTAAGTAAGATCACATCATTCTTGTGCGCAGAACTCTCCAGTTACCTCCCAGCTTACTCTCAGTAAAATCCAAGGGACTTACTAGTAAAAAAGCTATACATCATTTGGTCTTGGCTAACCTTCTGATTAAATTGACTATTTTCTTCCCCTCACTCATTTCATACCAGTTATACTAGCTTCCTTAATGTTCCTTGAGTATACTAAGTATGTACCAATTTCAGGGTCTCTATCATGAATGCATTTCTTCTAGATAACCCCATGGCTGGCTTCTTAACTTCCTTCATGTCTTTGATCAAATACCATATTATCAAAGAGATCTTCCCTAACAGCCTACCTCAAATAGGATTCCTGCTAGTAAATCTCTCCCCTTATACAACTTTTTTCTTCATACTCAGACTATTTGACATATTATCTGATTTTCTGTGTATATGTATAGATTCATACACTCATATACATTCTCTGTCTTTACATATATAAATATATAAAAATGTATAAATAGGTACATATATGAGTTTGATTATTGAAGGGCTTCTCACTAGAATTAAAGTAGGGATATCTGATAAGGAAGACCGCAGTGATGAAAAGAGATGGTCAAGACAGATTTCTCTGAGAAAAGGGCATTTGAGCGAAGCATGAATATGAGCCAGCTATAACATAGCCTAGAAGAAAAGCACTCCAGGCAAAGAGAACAAATAACAAATAAGAGCACTCCAGGCAAAGCCCTACAGTGGAAATAAGCTTGTCACATTAGGCACATTAGGGGATTGTCCTGTATTTGAGGAGAAAAAGAAACCCAGTATAGGTAGAATTTAGAAATTATGTAGAGTAGAACAAGATGAGGTGAGAGAGACAGGCAGAGCCAGATCATTGCAGTTTTGCCTGTCCCAGATGCAGTAGAAAAAGAATTGCAAGCCTCTCTAGCACCTCAGTCATTCTCCACCCTTTGGGAAGCTCTAAGTCTACAACAGCCAAAGGCTGTCTAGCAACATGCAGCTATTTAAATTTAATTAACTAAAAGTACATTTAAAATTGCAGTTTCTCGATCGCATGAGTTCCATTCCAAGTATTCAATAGTCACACGTGCCAATGACTTACCTATAGGGCAGCACAGATAGAGAACATTCCATCATTACAGAAGTTATGTAAAATAGTGCTACTCTAGGAAATCTAGTCCAGTGAGAAATAAGGCCAAGTTTGCGTAGCCTCTCCTCTGTGATTTTCTCTTAACCCTAGAATCAGTACTTTTCTATTTAAATGGAAATATATGTGGTGCCTAGAAAATTAGCATGGGGCCTGTTCCCTATGCAAATACTCTCACTGGTGATTTTTGCCTATGACAGAAAAGATGAGAAGGACTGGTAAATCACAAGCATTCTTAACCTCATTATAAATACATTGCAAATGTAAAAATGCAAAGTGTGGAAGTCATAAATGTGAAAGCAGCTTTCAATTTGTTTTAATAGGCATTTTCTATACCTTATTGTAACCTAGGGATCTGGCTGCAAGAAACTGCCTGGTAGGTGAAAATAACGTTCTGAAAATCAGTGACTTTGGAATGTCTCGTCAAGAGGATGGTGGAGTGTATTCATCTTCTGGCTTAAAGCAGATTCCCATTAAATGGACAGCACCAGAAGCTCTTAATTATGGTAAGAATAGACTGTTTTTCTTTTTTGTGGTAAAAAATGTACTCCATCAGCACAAAACATTCACAAGCAAAGTTACAGGAGTAAAGTAGAGCCCAAGTTAGAATGATTTGAAAATCAACACAATAATGTGTAAGTATTCATATTTTGTACTTACACAGGAGCAGAAACTTAATTCATTAACCTTATTGGTCAGATTTCTTCATGTAACATTGCTAAATTTAACAGATGAGTATACTTATAAGCACTTTGGAAAGGGTTTCTTTAATCCCTAAAAATTATTATTTTTTTAAGTGTTGCTATGGCTCTAGACCACTGCTTTGGAATGTCTTATAATTGGCACAATAACCTCACCTAATATGGTTTTAAAATATTATCAAGTCTATAGTTTCTCACTAAAAATTAACATAGTTTCTTAGCATTTCTGTCTCTGGAAACTGTATACATCTTGTGGGGAGAGAAGGGAAGTTACACTTTTAAATTCGCAGGAATTTGTGTGTGTGTATCATTGCAATTGGAAATAAATACAGGTTGCATTATCTGTGGTTGGGATAAAATGGGCTGCAACAAGATGGGTAACGGCTCAAGGATTAAAAGGAGAGAGATTGTGCTTTAACTGAAATTATAAATTACATTTTAACTGAGTGAAGTGGCATATGAGCCATGAGTTGGTAAATGGGTACAGTATGTTTTAAATTGAAATATCATAAAATTATTCTTGACTGATTTAAAATGAAAATTACTTCATCATGACGAATAGGGCATTTATAAATGCCTTAATTCAATGCTGAAATTAAAGATAAAGCTTTGTCAAGTGAGGTACAATTCTTCTAACTTAAAATTAAGCATTTTGAAGTGAATAATTCAGTGGTATTTAGTACAGTTGACAGTACTCTACAACCACTACTACTTTCTAGTTCCAGCATTTTCATCACTCCAGAATAGTAAACTTTACCCATTTACTCCCCATCCCTCATTTCCCCCCAGCCACTGGCAACCACATGTCTGTTTTTTGTTGCTACGGATTTACCTGTCCTGCATATTTCATGTAAAAGGAATCATCCTACACATAGTATACATTTCTTAAATGTTTTGGAGGTTCATCCATGTCGTAACATGTATAATTAACTTCATTCCTTTTTGTGGCTGAATAATATCCCATTGTGTATATTAATAATTTGTTTATCCATTCATTCATTGGTGCATATTTGGGCAGTTTTCACCTTTCGGCTGTTGTGAATAGTGCAATGAACATTTGCGTATAAGGATCTGTTTGAGGACCTGTTTTTAGTTATTGTGGGCAAGCACTAGGAGTTGTATGGTAAATTCTACACATTTAACTTTGTGAGGAACCGCCAGATGTTTTCCAGATAAAGCTTTGTAAAATGATTCGTTTGGAAGACAGTTGGGGCTGATTCAGACACCAGGACCTATTTGGTATTTTGTATATTAATGATACTATGGAGTATATGTTGTATGTAGTTGTCATTACGAGAAATTGACTAAGTTGTTCTAGTTCCCAGTAATGAAGTTTTTGAGCTTAACTCTCCATAGATACGAATCCTCACCCTAATTTGTCTTCCCATGTGCTAGCAAGAGAAGTTTTTATAAGCTTTCTAATGATCACAGACTAATTCCACTCTTCCTCAGAATCTAGAGAAAATGGCACCCCTGCTATTTTCTACAGCGATATTAGTCTACGGTTGTATTCTTAAGAAGAATCACAGGCTAAAAGACTGTAACTTGTTATTTACGCAGAGGTTTTCTTTAAATAGCAAGACATTGTTAACCCCTTCTTGTACATTTAGAGCATTCCTGTAAAGGGGCTGGAACTGGACTTGGGAGACCCTGAAATCCAGCTCTCTAGAATTTATTTTAACCCTGTTGACCAGATCCTCTTGGTTGCCTTGAGTGTCCTCTTAACTATCATGCCAAGTAAAATTCTGTCTTTTAATCAAAATGTATTTTAGTTGAATTTCAAGCTGACTAAAGTATTTACAAATCAAAATTCTATTTCTGGATATCTCTTAGAGCCAGACCTACAGCATTTTAAGTAATAAAGAGAGCTGTGAAGATCTTTGGTTGGAGGGACATTCTTTTTTTATCAGTCTTTAATATTAATACAATGCAGAACAATTTACATGACAGAGGGGGAGAGATTTTAACGGTAGATGTGGAATAAGTCTGCCATACTTATTACCCAGCCCAGGAGGGAATTCCTCAGAGTTTAACCAGAGTGGAAAATATATCTATTGAAAGACTTATTTCTTGCCATACTTCTTTCAGGTTTTATGCAAATATCATTCTATGATTGGTGGTAAGATTTTTACCTCATTTCCAAGGGTTTTTTTCTTCCGTGTTGCCTCAGAGTAGCTGAAATACTACCCAAGTTTCCGATGACATGTGGGAGCAAGGCTGATAGAAAACTCCTTCAGTCTAAGGAACCTCTCAGAAATTTTGCCTTAGGGCCATACTGTTAAATTTATTTTTACCATTATTTTGTCATTAGTGTTGCTGTCATTTGATTTTTTTTTTTAAATGACACATATATTTGTTTTTTAAAAAAATCAAACAACAGAAAGGAGCCTACAATGACAGGTAAGCCCCTCTCCCTCCTGTCTCTGGCCACACAACACATAATTGCATATATCCCCTCCCCCACTTTTTAATCACAAAATGGCAGCATACTCAATAGTCTTTTCAGCATATATTGCTGCCATGCTCAATATAGCTGTTACAAAAGATACTGTGCTTGTAAAGGGCAGCTAGGATACTCACCTTCAACATAGAAATAATCTAAAAGGGAAAATTAAAAGATATTTTTTTGTTTGTCATCTAACAATTTTGAGCTGATGCATCCTCTAATTAGCCTGACATGACTACTCTGAAATGAGAACGAGGCAGGATTTATAGTGAAAAGAGTTCTGGATCAACCATCAGGGCCAGATTTCCTATCAGTTATATCATTAGTTGCATGACCTTGGCAAATCATCTACTTCTGTGCACCTATGTTTTCTAATTTGAAAGATGAGAACATAGTGCCTTTTCCATGTAGGGGTATCGTGAAGATCAAATGAGGTGGAGAAGTAGCAAAATTCTGTACAATTGTAAGTTGCTCTTAGCCCATTAAAATTCAAGATGGAGATCTAAGAAGAGCCCAAACTCACACCTCCTCTCACAGACACACCAGGTCTATGGAACAATTCTCTCAAAAAAAACCCTAAAAACTAGCTAGCCAAGTGCTACATAGTAGGCAAACAAGAAAAGAAAAAACCCACATCACAGCAGGTAAGAGAGGCTAAGACTCAATCTCACCATAAACCTCATCCACAGCACAGACAACCATAATCAGGAGGAAACTAAAAACCTAGAGCTTCTCCCTGAAGAACAAAGGGTTTAAGCGCTCACATCAGGCACTGCAGCATTTAAGACCTGCATCTGAGAGGTAAGCTCCCAAAATATCTACCTTTGATGAGTGATGAATTGGTGAACACTGCATCTGAGACTAATGATGTACTATATGTTGGCTAATCAAATTTAAATTAAAAAAAAAAAAGAAAAAGGAAGTCAACAAGACTCACATCCACGTAACCCATAAGGCTACAAGGAATATAAACACAACTCTTAAAGGGCCCCATGCTTGGAATCACCTGCCCTAGAGCCCAGAGCAGCAGCAGGCAACAGACAGGCTATGTGAAAGAAGCTCAGATGCTAGTCTGAAAGCATCAACCTGAGGGGCATCTTATTTAATACACGTCTACAGGTCTCCTGGGGATGCTTTCCAGGGATGGAGGCTGGCAGATGCCATTTTCACATTCTACTTCTGCTGCACCCCTGAGCACCAGTACCTGCCAGATACACAGTATCTGGTAGCCTGGTTTTTGCAGCTGCCACACAGGGAACAACCTTGATTATTAGGTTTGGAGGCTAGGGGGTTTGCATGCCTGTGTTCCATATGAGTGTAACAATCCGAGAACACCCTTTGGCAGGCTACCACCCTAGAGCTCTGACAGCAACATACAGTCTTTATCTGTTTGTCCAGGAGCTGTGGCCTGAGGGCAGACTTCTGGTATGGCACCAATCTATAGGCCTGTGGAGGTTCTGTCTAGGAATAAAGGATGCTATATCTGCACTCTCCCTCTCCTTTGCTTCCCAGAATCTCCCAGAAAGGAGCTTATACCCTTGTCCGGTGCTCAGATTTTAGCAGGTGCCACCTGGAGATGCCTCGATAGCACCTGGCTCTGGTGGTCAGCAGGGCTTACTTTCACAGATCCCACAGGACTGTAACCAATGGAGAAAAAGTTCTTAACCAGCTGCCACCCCTAGGGCACAGCAAGAGGCAATAGGCCCAGAGCTCTGCCTTTCTATGAAAGAGACCTATTAGCTTATTATCAGAGCTACAGCCAGAGGTGCAGGCTTCTGATTGAACACACATCTAAGACCTGACTGATCCTTTCCAGAGACATTAGAGGGCAGGCATCTGCCCCGCTTCATACTCTGTCCTGCTATATACTAGAGCACCAGTATGTCTCAGAAGAGAGCTCTTACACCCAGCTTGTGGCCCAGTTTTAGGGGCTGCCATCCAGAGAATGCCCCTTGATCGGGCTCTATTGACTAAGGGACACTCGCATTCCTGTGTCCCAGAGGACAGTAACAGAGAGATTGTTCTTGGCAAGCTACCCATTCCCCAAGGCACTGCACCAACAGCCAACTATGAAAGAAGCCTATGTGCTTGTCGGGAGCTTCAGACTGAGGGGTAGGCTTCAGGTTTGGCACACATCTAGAGCTTGAGGTAATGTAGACGGTGGACACCGCCTTTGCGTTCTCCCCCTACCTCCCTGGTATCTGAACTTATGAGCTTATGCACTCATCTAGAGCCCCAAATCTTTACACCTGTGCCCAGGGGACAACTCCAGATCAGCTGGCTCTAGTGGTCAGTGGGGCTTACACTTGTAGTCCTACAGGACTGTGGGACCTTAGCCATTGTTTAGGATCTGGCTGCAAATCAGTTACAGTGGTGAGATTCTTTTGGACATGATAGATCTAAGAGTACCCTCAACTACTATGATCTATTAAAAATAAAATAGTCTGTATGGGCAATCACAAGCATTTGAAAGACAACAAGGAACTAGGGCAAAATTGATGACATTCATGTAATACATGAGGCTACTTCTTCAAGATTGGGAGAAATGGCTGTTCCTCTAATGCATAAAAACCAACAAAGAGTCAAACAAAATGAATAAACACTGAAATATGTTCCAAATGAAAAGACAAAAGAAATTCTTAGGAAAAAAAATTTAGTGAAACAGAAGTTACCAGATAAAGACTTCAAAGTAATAATCATAAAGATGCTTGCCAAACTCAGAGAAGAATGGATGAATATAGTGAGAACTTCAATGGATAGAAAATCTAATGGAGTACCACTTACCAAATAGAAGTCACAAAGCTGAAAAATGCAGTAATTGGGCTAAAAAAAAAATACAGTAGAGGGGTTTTACTAGCAGACTAGATGAAAAAGAGAGGATCAGTTAACTCAAAGACAAAGCAGTGGAACTCACCAAATCAGAGCAACAAAAGGAATTTTAAGAAGTGGAGATAACTCAAGGAATTTTCTTATAGGACACCATGAAGCAGACTAACGTTTGCATTATAGAAGTCCCAAAGGAAGAAGAAGAATAAGGGACAGAAAACTTAACTTGAAGAAATAATGGTTTCAAGCTTCCCTAATTTAGGGAAAGAAACACATCCTGATCTACAAGGCTCACTGAGTTCCAAATAAAACTAACTCAAAGAGACTCGCACCAAGACACATCATAATTAAAATGTCAATGGTTAAAAAGAATAAAAGAATCTTAAAAACAGCAAGAGAAAAGCAAATTGTTGTTTATAAGTGTGCGTCCATAAGACTATCAGAAGATTTTTTAGCAGAAACTTTTAAGCAGGAACTGGTTTTAGCAGACCAGAAGAGTGTAGTAGCACAGTATATTCAGAGGCTGAAAGTATATTCAGAGGCTGAAAGTATAACATTTGCAAACAAGAATACTCTACCTGGCAAAGGTACCATTTAGAATTGAAGGAAATACAAAGCACAAGTTAAGGAGTTGATCACCACTAAAACAGCCTTCCAAGAAATGCTAAAAGGACTTCTCTAAGGACTTCTCTCTAAGGGGTGCTTATTGTAACAAGAAAACACAAAGTATAAGTCTCACTGGTAAAGTTAAATATTTAGTAAAGATAGGAGATTAATCATTTATAAAGCTAGCATAAAAGTTAAAAGACAAAAGTAGTAAAAATGTAACTAAATAATGAGTTAAGGGGTACACAAAATAAATGATATAAACTGTGATATCAAAAACCAGACATGAGGGAGAGTAAATCTGTAGAGCTTTAGAATCCATGCAAACTTAAGTTGTTATCTTAAAAGAATGTTTAGGTTGTTAACTTAAAATAGAGTGTTATAAATATAGATTGTTTTATGTAACTCCTGTGGTAACCACAAAGCAAAAGTCTATACTAAATACACAAAAGATAATTAGAAAAGAAATTTGAGCAACCACTAAAGAAAGTCATCAAACCACAAAGGAAGAGAGCAAGAGAAGAAGGGAACAGAGAGGAACTGCAAACAGCCAGGAAGCAATGAACAAACGGGCAATAAGTACATACCTATCAGCAATTTCTTTAATCATAAATGTACTAAATTCTCCAATCAAAAGACACAGACTGGCTGAATGAATAAAAAAACAAAAACAAGACTCATCTATGTGCTGCCTCCAAGAAACCCACTGCAGATGTAAGGACATACACAGACTCAAAGTGAAGAGACAGGAAAAGATATTTCATGCAAATGAAAATCAAAAGAAAGCTAAGGTAGCTCCGCTTCTGTCACACCAAATAGACTTTAAGACTGTAGTCAAGGACAAAGAAAGGCATCACATAATGATAAAGTGGCCAATACCACAAGAGTATATAACATTTTTAAATATTGATAAATAAATAATATATATTTGTGCAGCCAACGTAGGCTCACTTAAACATACAAAGCAAATATTAACAGATCTAAAGAGAGAAATAGCAATAATGTAGAAGTGTTTAATATACCACATATCTATGGATAGGTCGTCCAGACAGAAGTATCAATAAGGAAATATGGGCCTTAAATAACACACTGGACCAGATAGACTACATAGATATATACAGAACATCTCATTCAGAAGCACCAGAATACACATCCTTCTCAGGTGCACATGGAACATTCTCCAGGGTACATCATATCTTAGGCCACAAAACAAGTCTTGATAAACTTAAGAAGATCTAAATCCTATCGTGCATCTTTTCTGACCACAGTGGTGTGAAATTCTACAATTACTGGGAAATTAAACAATATTCTACTGAAAACCAATTAATTAAAGAAGAAACCTTAAAAAAAGAAATACCTTCAGGAGCACCTGGCTGGCTCAGTTAATTAAATGCCTGACTCTTCGTTTTGGCTTAGGTCATGATCTCAGGGTTGTGAATTGGGCCCCACAGGGGGTACCTCACTCAGCATGAAGTCTGCTTGGGTTTCTTTGCCTCTTCTTGTCGCTCTGCCCCTCCTGCAGTGCTTGCACACTCGCTCACTCTCTAATAAATAAATAATATCTTCTTAAAAATAACTTGAGACAAATTTATGAGATGAACAAAAGCAACTTTAAGAGGGAAGTTCATAGCAATAAATAAAGAAAAAAAATCTCAAACTAACATTACTCATCAAGTAACTAGAAAAAGAAGAAATGAAGACCAAAGTTAGTAGAAGGAAAGAAATAACATAGCTCAGAGCAGAAATATGAAATAGAAATTAAAAAGGTAATAAAAAGAACAATGAACAAAGAGTTGGTTCTCTGGAAAAAAAAAAAAAAAACCTGACAAACCTTTAGTTAGACTTATCAAGAAAAAAGAGAGGACTCAAATAAAACAAGAAATGAAAGAGGAGCTGTTACAACTAGTACCACAGAAGTAAAGGTCATAAAGGACTACTGTGAACAACAATGTGCCATAAAGCATGGACAAATAAATAAACTCCTAAAAATATACAACTTACCAAGACTGAATTACAAAAAAATAGAAAATCTGACAAATCAATTAGTAATTCAGTTTCCTTAATAGTAAACAATAACAACAAACAAAAGTTCAGGACCACTTGTTTCACTGGTAAATTCTACCAAACACGAAGAAGGATT
This sequence comes from Canis lupus baileyi, assembly GCF_048164855.1. NCBI lineage: Eukaryota > Metazoa > Chordata > Mammalia > Carnivora > Canidae > Canis > Canis lupus. Next base: position 3,990,734 of record NC_132839.1, on the reverse strand, counting down.
TATGTTAATTCTTCTTTGGGGCACCTGGGTGGCTCAGTGGTTGAGCGTCTGCCTTTGGCTCAGGCCATGATACCAGGGTCCTGGGATTGAGTCTTACATCAGGCTCCTTGCAGGGAGCCTGCTTCTGCCTCTGCCTCTCTGTCTCTCTCATGAATAAATAAATAAACCTTTTTTAAAAACATTGTTAATTCTTCTTTAAAACTTTTCCAAAAAAAAATAGGAGGAAATACTTCCAAAGTCATTTTTAAAGGCCAGCATCACCCTGATATCAAAACCAGACAAGGACACCACAAGAAAAGAATATTACAAGCCAGTATCCCTTATGAACATAGATGTAAATGCCTCAACAAAATTTTAGCAAACCATATTCAACAATGAATTAAGAGGTTATACACCGTATTCAAGTGGGATTTATCTCAGGGATGCAGGAATGTTTTATCCTCCACAAATCAATCAAAGAGATGTGCCATATTAACAAAAGGAATGATAAAAATTATCATCCCAGTAGTTACAGAAAAGGCATTTAATAAAATTCAACACCCATTTGTGATAAAATCTCAACAAATTTGATATAGAAAGAACATATATGAGCATAATACAAGCCATATGACACAAGCTGTGTCATATAGCTGTGACACAAGCCCACAGCTATCACCATACTCAACAGTGAAAAGCTGAAAGCTTTTCTAAGATCAGGAACAAGACAAGGATTCCCACTGTCACCACTTTTATTCAACATAGTATTGGAGGTTGTAGCCAGAGAAATTAGGTAAAAATAAAATAGAAAGCATTACAACAGGAAAAGAAATAAAATTATCACTCTTTGCAAATGACATTATTGTATATAGAAGCACTAAAGACTCTACCAATAAACTGTTAGAACTAATCAATGAATTCAATTAAAGTTGCAAAGTATAGTATGCAAAAAATCTGTTGCATTTCTATACATTGAAATGAACTGTCAGAGAACTTGAGAAAACCATTCCATTTACAATTGCATTAAAAGGAATAAAATGCCTATGGATAAATTTAACCTAGGAGGTGAGAGACTTGTACGCATACACTGTAAGATTTAATGAAAGAAATTGATGACTATACGAATAAATGGAAAGATATCCTATGCTCCTGGATTAGGAGGATTAATATTGTTAAATGTCTATACTACCCATAGCAATCTGTGGGTTTGTTTTTGAAAGAATTAGGACAAAAAAGCTTCTAAAATTTGTATGAAACCACAAAAGATCGTGAATAAGGCAATTTTGAGAAAGAAAAAAGTTGGAGGCATTGTGTTCCCTGATGTCAAACTGTACTTAAAAAGCTATAGTAATTGAAATAGTACAGTATTGGCATAAGAACAGATAACATGGATCAATGAAACAAGAGAGCCCAGAAATAAACCAACGTATATATGGTCAATCAGTCAATTTACAACAGAGGACCCAAGAATATACAATAGTGAAGGGACAGTTTCTTCAATAAATGCTGCTGGGAAAACTACACAATCACATGCAAAAGAATGAAACTTATCTTATACCATACACAAAAATTAACTCAAAATGGATTCAAGACTTTAACAGAAGACTCAAAACCACAAAACTCCTAGAAGTAAACATAGGCAGTAATTTCCTTGACTTGGTCTTGGAAACCATTTTTTGGATCTGACACGAAAAGCAAAGGTTTTCTACTTTAATAAGCTAGTATGACTACATCAAGCTACAAGTTTCTGCATAGCAAAATAAAGCATCAACAAAATGAAATGGCAACCTGCTGAATGAGAGAAAGTATTTGCAAATCATGTATCTGATAAAGGGCTAATAATATCCAAAATAATTCATACAACTCAATATCAAAAAAATATTCAATTAAAAAAATGGGCAAACTTGTATATTCTTGGATCCTCCATTGTAAATTGATTGACATATATACATTGGTTTATTTCTGGGCTTCTCCTATATGTTTTCCAGAGAAGACATACAGATGGCCAATAAGTACATGAAAGATGTTCAACATTATTAATCATCAAGATCAAGGAAATGCAAATCAAAATCACAATGACATACATGCCCCAGATGCTCTGTGATACTGGGAAAAAAAAAAAAAAAAGCCTGGTTAAAAAAGCAACTAGAATATAAAAGATCCAGCTCTGGAACTCTTCCTAATAGCAGGGGAGCTGCTGGAACTCTCTCCGAATCAGAGGGGCTGGCAAGTGCCATGGTTTATACTCCCCTCCACCTTGAAAGCCAACCTACCTCCTCAGTGAACCCTGAACTCCCAGCCCATACCAACACAAGCCATCCTACCAAAGCAGCCCCACCCAGCACAGCACACACCAGGACACCCCGATCAGTGCTCATTACATCTGTAGCTGTCTTGCCAAGATGACAAAGGTGCAATGCACCCTGAAAGACACCAGGCCCATACTACTGTGGCTCCAAATGACTTGCTAGGATCCTCCTGGGTGCAGAGTGCTCTGTGACCACTCAGCCTATACCTTGTCCTGGCTCAGCCATCCTACCAGGATGCATCCTGCATAGAGCATCCCAGGACCCCCTGGCTTTCACCCACTTTAGCCTCAGCTCTCCTGTCAAGATGATCTGTGTGGAGAGCCCCAGGATCACCCTAGCCCATGTCTACTTCAGCTTTAGCTGTCCTGCCAGGGCACCCTCTGCACAAAGAGTCTAGGATTGCTCTGTCCCATGGCCAGTTCTGCTCCAGTCATCCCATCAGGGAAGCCCAGTATAGAGTGCCTGGGACCCCCAGAGCCTATCAGCCACAGCTTCAGCCAGCCAGAAACACACATTCTACACAGGGGATGCCCATACACATGACCATTTTCTCAAGTTCAGGAGACATAGCAGTTTTGCCTCATTTATAAAAAGAAACACAGAAAGATCTAGAAGACATAGCAGTTTTGCCTCGTTTATAAAAAGAAACACAGAAAGATAAGCAAAATGAAAAGACAGAGGAAGATGTTCCAAATGAAAGAACAAGACAAAACCTCAGAAAAAGAACTAAATGAAACGGGAGATAACCAAGTCTATTTGAGAAATAGCTCAAAGTACTGCCATAAAGATGCTCACCAGACTAGAGAAGAATGGATGATGAACTTTGTGGGAATTTCACTAAGAGGTAGAAAATGTAAAATAGAAATAATCAGTTGAAGTATACAATAACCAAGATGAAAAATATACTTAGATGTAATCAATATTAGATTTGAGGATGAAGAAGAACAGATCAGCAATTTGGAAGACAGGGTAATAGAAAGTACTCAAGTAGAAAGGCAAAAAGTAAAAAAAGAATTTTAAAAATGAGGATAGGTTAAGGGATCATAACCTTCCTCTTAACATCAAGTGAAAAAATACATTATAGGGGTTCCAGAAGGAGAAGAGAAAGGAGTAAAAAACTTGTTTCAAGAAATAATAGCTGAGGGATGCCTGGCTTAGCGGTTGAGCATCTGCCTTCAGCTCAGGACATGATTCTGGAGTTCCAGGATTGAGTCCTGCATTAGGCTCCTGCATAGGGCCTGCTTCTCTTCCCTCTGCCTATGTCTCTGCCTCTCTTTCTGTGTCTCTCATGAATAAATAAATAAAATCTTAAAAAAAAAAAAAAGAAAGAAAGAATAACTGAAAACTTACTTAACCTGGGGAAGGAAACACATTAAACAAGATAAATCCAAGGAGACCCACACCATGACACATATAATTAAAATTTCAAAGTATAAAGATTTAAAAAAATGTTACAGCAGCAAAAGAAAAAAGCAACTTGTAACATACAAGGGAAATCCTATAAAGCTTATTTTTTCGGCAGAAATTTTGCAGGCCAGAAGAGAATGGCATCATGATATTCGAAGTGCTGAAAGGAAAAAACCTACAACCAAAAATACTCCACCTGGGAAGGTTATCATCCAGAATTAAAGGAAGAGTAGTGGGCAGCCCAAGTGGGACTTTTTTAAGTGGAAAAGGACATAATTAGAAGAAAAATATGGAAGGAAAGGGTAATATTCATATAAGACAACACAGACTTTAAAACAAAGACTGTAGCAAGAGACAAAGAAGGGCAATACATAATGATAAAGGATCAAGAGGATATAACAGTTGTAAATATCTATCACCCAATATTGGGGCACTTAAATACATAAAGCAAATATTAACAGACATAAAGGAAGAGTTTGATACTAATAAAATAATAGTAGAGGACTTTAAAACCCTACTCACATCAATGGAGAGCTCATCCAGGCAGAAAATCAATAAGGAAACAGTGTCTTTGGATGACACAATAGACCAGATGGACTTAACAGATCTATATAGAACATTCCACCCAAAGACACAGAACACACATTCTTTTCAACTGCACATAGAACATTCTCCAGAATAGATCACCTTAGGCCACAAAGTAAGTCTCAATACATTTAAGAAGACTGATGTCATATTTTACATCTTTTCTGATCACAACAGTATGCAACTAGAAATCAATTACAGGAAAAAAACTTGAAAAAGCACAAACACATGGAGGATGAACAACATGCCACTAAACAAGCAATGAGTCAATGAAAAAAATCAAAGAGGAAATAAAATATACATGGAGACAAATGAAATTGAAAACACAATGGTTCAATATCTTTGAGATGCAGCAAAAGGAGTTCTAAGGGAAATGGTTCAATATCTTTGAGATGCAGCAAAAGGAGTTCTAAGGGAAACTCATAGTGATACAGGTCTTCCTCAAGAAACAAAAAGTAAATCTCAAACAATCCAACCTTACACCTAAAGGAACTAGAAAAAGAGTAACATATATAAAGACCAGAGTTAGTAGAAGGAAAGAAATAAAGATCAGAGTAGACATAAATGAGAGACTTGAAAAAAAAAAGAAAGAAAGAAAGAAAAAAATCAGTGAAACCAAGATCTGGTTCTTTGAAAAAATCAACAAAATTGCTAAATTTCTAGCCAGACTCATCAAGAAATAAGGAGGACCCAAATAAAACCAGAAATGAAAGAAAAGTAACAACCAAGATGACAGAAGTACAAAGGATTACAAGAGACTACTGCAAAAAATTCTATGCCAATGAATTGGAAAACCTAGAAGAAATGGATAAATTTCTAGAAACATCTTCTAAAAATTAGGAACGGGGGCACCTGGGTAGCTGTGGTTGAGCATCTGCCTTTGACTCAAGTCCTGGGATCAAGTCCCACATCAGGCTCCCCACAGGGAGCCTGCCTCTCCCTCTGCCTATGTTTTTGCCCCTCTATATATCTCTTGTGAATAAATAATCTTTTTAAAAACTTTTTAAAAATAAAAATTAGGAACAAGTAGAACATCTGATCAGACCAGTTGCTAATAACCAAATTGAGTTGGTAATCAAAAAGTTCCCAACAAACTGAAGTCCAGAACCAGATGGATTCACGGGTGAATTCTATCAAACATTTAAGGGAGAGTTAATATTTATATTCCTCGAATTATACAAAGAAATGGAAGAGGAAAGAAAGTTTCCAAAAACATCCTATAAGGTAGCCTTACCTTTATACCAAAACCAGACCAAGACACTACAAAAAAAGAAAACTATGCCACTGTCCCTGTTGAACAAAGATGCAAAAACCCTCAACAAAATTAGCAAACCATATTCAACATTACATTAAAAGGATCATTCACCACAATCAAGTAGGATTTATTCAAGGAGTGCAAGGATGTGTTAATAGTCACAAATCAATCAAAATGATACACCACATTAACAAAATAAGGATAAGAATCATAGGACCATTTCAGTTAGATGCACAGAATGCATTTGACCAAATTCAATATCCATTCATGTTAAGAATTCTTAATAAGGTGGGTTTAGATGGACCATACCTCAACATAGTAAGGCCATATATGAAAACTCACAGCTAACATCATACTCAATAGTGAAAAACTGAGAGCTTTTCCTCTAAGATAAGGAATAGGACAAGGATGTCCATTCTTGCCACTTTTATCCAACATAGTATTGGATGTCCTAACCATAGCAGTGGGATAAGAAAAAGAAAGCGCATCCAAGTTGGTAAGGAAGAAGTAAAACTGTCTCTATTTACAGATAACATGATGCTATACACAGGAAACCCAAAAGACTGCACAGAAAACTATTACAATAAATAAATTTAATAAAGTTGCAGGATACAGGGATCACTTGGTGGCACAACGGTTTGGCGCCTGCCTTTGGCCCAGGGCGCGATCCTGGAGACCCAGGATCGAATCCCACATCGGGCTCCCGGTGCATGGAGCCTGCTTCTCCCTCTGCCTGTGTCTCTGCCTCTCTCTCTCTGTGTGACTATCATAAATTTAAAAAAATAATAATAATAATAAAGTTGCAGGATACAGATTAACATACAGTAATCTATGGCATTTTTATACACTAAAAACAAAGTAGCAAAAATAGAAATTAAAACAATTCTACTTACATTTGCACTAAAATAGTAAAATATCTAGGAACAAACTTAACCAAGGAGGGGAAAGACCTGTACTCTGAAAACTATAAAACACTGATGAAAGAAAGGCATTTGAAAATGATAAAAGCAAATGGTAAGACATACCATGCTCATGGGTTAGAAGAAATAGCATTATTAAAATGTCCATACAACCCAAAGCCATCTACAGATTCAATGCAATCCTTATCAAAATACCAATAGTATTTTTCAAAGAACTAGAATAAATAGTCCTAAAATCTGTATGGAATCACAAAAAGACTCTGAAGAGCCAAGGTAGTATTGAGAAAGAAGCAAAAAGCTGAAGTTATCACAATTCCAGATTCTGATATACTACAAAGCTGTAGGAATCAAAAAAGTATGGTATTGGCACAAAAACAGACACATAGATCAATGGAACAGAAAAGAATCCAGGTATAAAACCATGCTTATATGGTCACTTGAGCTATGATAAAGGAGACCAGAATATACATTGAGGAAAAGACAATCTTTTTAATAAATGGTGCTGGGATGGAGCACTTGGCTTGCTCAGTTGGAAGAGTGTATGATTCTTGATCTCAAGGTCATGAGTTTGATCCCCATTTTGTGTATAGAGATTACTTACATAAATATTTTTTTAAAAAATACTAATAAATGGTGCTGGGAAAACTAGATAGCTGCAGCCAAAAGAACAAAACTGGACCACTGTCTTACTATACCACACAACAATAAACTCAAAATAAAGATGTAAATGTGAGACCTGAAACCATAAAACTCTTAGAAGAAAACATTGATATTTTTGATACTAGCCTTAGCAACATTTTTCTAGGTAGGTCTCCTCAGGCAAATGAAACAAAGGCAAAAATAAACCATTGGGACTACACCAAAATACTCTGCTGCACAGCAAAGGAAACCATCAACAATACAAAAAAGGCAGCCTTCTGAATGAGAGATGATATTTGTAAATGAGATATCTGATAAGGGTTAATATCCGAAGTATATCAAGAACTTACACAACTCCAAAAAACCCACAGATAATCTGATTAAATAATGGGCAGAGGACCTGAACATTTTTTCCCAAAGAAGACATACAGAGAGCCAACAGACACATGAAAATATGCTTAATATCCCTCATCATCAAGGAAATGCAAATCAAAACCAAACTGAAATATCACCTTACACCTATAAGAATGGCTAGAATCTAAAAGAAAGAACAAGTATTGGCGAGAATGTGGAGAAAAACAAGCCCTTTGCTCTGTTATAGGAATGTAAATTAGTACAGCCACTGTAGTGAACAGTTTAGGGGTTCCTCAAGAAATTAAAAATAAAAACACCATACAGTCCCATAATTTCACTACTGTTTATCAGAAGAAAATGAAAACACTCATTCAAAAAGATATATGCACTCCTTTGTTTATCGCAGCATTATTTATAATAGCCAAGATAGGGAAGCAACCTGTGTCTGTTGATAGATGAATGGATAAAGAAGATGTGGGGGCTGTGTGTGTGTGTGTGTGTGTGTGTGTCTATAAAACTACAATGAGGTCACCTCATACCTGTTACTAGGACTATAATCAAAAAGACCAGGGCAGCCCGGGTGGCTCAGTGGTTTAGCGCTGCCTTCAGCCCAGGGCCAGATCCTGGAGACCCAGGATCGAGTCCCGTGTCGGGCTCCCTGAATGGAGCCTGCTTCTCTCTCTGCCTGTGCCTCTCCCTCTCTCTCTGTGGATCTATCATGATTAAATAAATAAAAAATCTTTAAAAAAAAAAAAAGACCACAAATAACATGTTTGTTAGGATGTGAAGAAAGGGAAGCTTCTTGTGCGCTGCTGCTGAAAATATGTGTAGTGAAGCCACTAAGGAAAACTGTATGATGATTCCTAAGGAAAAAAAAAAAATTAAAAAAAAAAGAACTATATGATACAGTATTTTAACTTCTGGGTATTTATTTGAAGAAAAAGGAAACACTAACTGGAAGTGATAGATGCCTTCCCATATTCATTGCAGCATTATTTACAGTAGCTATGACATGTCAATCAGTGTCCGCTGACAGATAAAAAGATAGAGACGATGTGGTATACATATGCAAGGGAATATTACTCAGCCGTAGAAAATAGTATCTTGCCATTGTGGCACCATGGATGGACCTCAAGCTCATTATGTTAAGTGAGATAAGTCAGAGAAAAACAAATAACTTATGGTTTCACTTTCACATGAAATCTTAAAAAGAAGGAAGGAAGGGAGGGAGGGAGGGAAAAGAAAAGAAAAGAGAAAGGAAGAAAACCTAGGTTATAGATACAGGGAACAGGTTGGTGGTTGCCAGAGGTAGGGGATGGGTAAAATGGGTGAAAGGCGTCAAAAGGTACTAATTTCCAGTCGTGAAAAAAAGAAATCATGGGTATATAAAACAAAGCACAATGACTGTAATTAATATTCCTATATTGCTCATTTGAAAATAGCTAAGACAGTAAACCTTTACAGTTTTCATCACAAGAAAAAAAATTGTAACTAAGTATGGTGATGGATGTCAATTAGATTTACCACATTAATCATTTTGCAAAATGTACAAATATTGATTCATTATGCTATACACTAAAGCTAATATAATACTTATCAATTATACCTCACTAACATAAGTAGATAAATTTAAAATATCTTTAAAAATAAATTTAAATTATCCCAGCAAAACCAGGTTCAAAGTCAAGGTTATAGAACGAGGTTATTAACTTTCACTGTTAGAAGGTGATCTTGGTCGATAGACAACATACCCTTCTTGATCTCTACCCTGGTATTATCTTACAAAAAACAAAGTATTTAGTTTTGCGTACCTTTGACTTTCTCCCAGAATTGATCTTGTAGCCATTGAGTGACTTTCCTGAAACATATTAAATTATGGGCTGGGGAACCTGGAGAGAGTGGATAGGCAGACCAGAAAACTAATCCTACTGCCGAACAGCGTAGTGAATTTCCATAATCACTGTCTAGTAAGGAAGCTAATTCCCGCAGCTGCAGGGGAAGATCCGCACCCACACTCAGCTCGCGAAGCGCAGGCTCGCTCCCATTCTCATCTGACTTTGTTCAAGCGAGAGACAGAGGCCTCTTCTTCCTTGAAAGTAACAAGGCGTTTATAACGGAGGGGTGTTCCCGGTCCTGGAGCAGCAGAGTAGAGGCGGGCAGCTAACCATGGGGATAGGAATGAAATCATGGAAAAATCCGTTTACACCACCACAGGGGCAGTTTCGTCACGATCGTATACGCTCTCGGTGTAAAACGAAAATTACAATACAAATGTGTTGTGAAAATCTTTACATTTTCTTAGCCTCTTAGAAGATGGAAAGGATTTTTCTGTTTCCACATCCATCTCCAGGAGGTATCTTGTGCTTTTTATCTCTGTGCTTCTCTACAAGACTACCAAAAAAAAAAAAAAAAAATTCTGAAGAGCTTATTAGTTCTTGTAGCTCAATAAAACAGGTGCAGCAAGAGTTTTGTTTTTGTTTTTGTTTTTTTTTTTTGCAGCAAGGTATTTTGACGAAACACAAGGCACCGTGTAATTTAAAGAAGTTGTTTTTATCAGCCAGCTACAATGATTCTACTGTATTCAAAATATGCAGGAAAAAAATATATTTTCCATAAATAAAACCGTGGAGAAAATGAGAACTTTAAGGATGTAGGAATATCTGCACACAGTGATGAGTAAAAAAAACAAAATAAAACAAAACAAAACTGAAGAAGCTTTCATTATTGCTTTAAGTTTGTGATTTTAATGGAAAGAAAATGATGCAGGCAGAAAACAAAATTGCAGAAATCCGACTTGCTTAGTCTCCTAAGGCTTTGATGTCTACAAATTTATATCTTTTTCTACGTAAGTCATCCATCTCATTTAAATGCCACAGGGAAAGTGGGCTGGCGTGCTGGCCGGATATTTGGTTTTGGTGGGGGGAGAGCGACTTGAACGCTGATCTTGTTAAACTAGCAGCCTGCCTATTCATTTAGTTGGTAATAGTACTAGTTCTGCAAAGGAAAACCAGTGACTAGTTACTGGCGTTCCGTGGGCAAGTTTAAGTACGCTCACGTGTGCCCGGCAGAGGCACGCAGAACAGAAGTGGCCCCCGCATCACCCGCTTACCTGGTTATGGTTTTGTCCGCCTGCAGGGAGATACAGTTCTGAGAGCGACGTGTGGAGCTTCGGCATCCTCCTCTGGGAGACCTTCAGCTTAGGAGTGTGCCCCTACCCCGGAATGACAAATCAGCAGGCGCGGGAGCAAGTGGAAAGAGGTGAGCCAAAGACATGGGGTGGAAGGGTTCGCCTCCAGCCCCGGGGGCCGTGCTAACACCGGGTCCAGGGACGGCCCAGCACGAGGAGGGCGTGTGAACAAGACCACGGAGGTGCCGCTGTATCTGCTTTGGCATCCCATGGATGGTGGCGGGTGGGGGGTGCTTACAAAACGAAAACCAACAACCACCAAAGAAACTTCTAAGGATTCCAATAGTTTTAAAAACAGAGCTACAGGCTTGTCTCCCATTGCCCCGGCCTGGCATGACACCTGCAAGGCTGTGCCTCTCCCTGCCTTCAAGAAAATAGAGTAGCGTTCCCCAACCTCTTATTTTTTTTTTTTATTCTGTGCCAACTGAGCGCCATTAATAGTATCGTAAATTGAAACATAGTTAGACTGGAGAGTGAAGTGTTTGAAAATTTTCTGACGTTTCTGAAGAAGCCATGTACTGCTCCCAGATCAGAAACGGGAACAGGTGGGTGATGGTGACACACTGGCGTGCACCTGTGTCATCTGCGGCTTGCAGCAGAGAGAATGCTTTCGACGCGGTGGTGGTGCCTGCTGATGCTCTGGAGGGGCCAGGCTGTAGACCTGGTGCAGGAGGAGGACTTGCCAGCCCCCTGCTTTCCCCTCTCAGCCATCCTCCTCCCCGCATCCGCGACCACAGGCAGGTGCGCATGGCCCGGCACACCGCCAGGTGGCTTCGAATTCAAGGCTGTTCTTGGGCTGTCAAGGAATAGAACTCCTGTTCATTTTTATTTCACGTTTGAATTAGTGTCTATAAAATCCTCATCCTCTCTTCATCTCCAGAACCCTGGGTTGTATAGATGATTCTCTAAAGCTCGGCCCACACCACCTAACAGCACATTCTAAAAGCAGAAGCAAATGCTGAGAGCAACTAAAATATGTGTTTGTATGTGATCTATCTTGCCTCAGACTTTGTGACAAATGAACACATGAAAAATGAGTTATTCCAGCCAAAAGGTAACCCGATGGCTCTGTAATACTGAATTCTGCATCACTTGTAGAAAACAGAAGTCAGTGTGCCCTGAAACGGGTTTTCTGTCTCTGTTCCACCTACTACATAAGGTACTGAAGATCACCAGCCACATAAGTCCCCATGTGCGCATTTCCGTCTTTCCTGAACCCTCTGCTCTCTTCCTCTTGGGTCTTCAGGGTACCGAATGTCAGCCCCCCAGCATTGCCCAGAGGACATTTTTAAAATTATGATGAAGTGTTGGGATTATAAACCTGAAAACCGCCCCAAGTTCAGTGAACTTCAGAAAGAGCTCACGGTCATCAAGAAGAAAGTCACACAGTGACGGAGCAGTGCCAACCGCCTCCGGGACCTGGGCGTCTGGCAGAGTGACATCGTTCTCCCCGCTAACAATGAGTTTATACCACATTACCTGCAACAGTCTTCTAAGGTGATTTTTGTTATTAACTGTTTTGTTTTGTTTTGTTTTTAAGTATGTGCCACTCACAAAAAAAGACAAGGGCAAAAATGTATTCAAGAAACAGACACTCTTACCAAGGGCTTTATTAGCTCACCGCAGCAATCCTGCCATTTCAGGCCACTGTAAATAGAAAAGCACAGCCTCTCGGTGTAAGGGAAGAGCAGATCTTTCCCACACCAGGACCACTGATGTTTGTCAGAGGTTTTCTACTTCAGGCGCAGTCCCCGGGCTGCTGCCCTATGCCACAGACCCTACTCCATCGGTGCTAAAAGCAGCATTGGTAATGCCATGTCTGCAGGACACATTCCAACCAAAGGCGGCTCTTTGCTCTGCCAAGGCAAGATTCTGTTTGTAAACACCATTTTATATTGGGAATTAGTTGGACCTCTTAGGGTTTTTCTCTTCTTTCTTGCCAGAAATAAGTGCCGTGTGGGAAGCATCACATTCCTGTATTATTAGGAAGGTAGCTGTTTCCCCTGCTCCTTTGTCTGGGCATTGGCCAGCGATGCATGGAATGTCCTCCCAGAGCCCATGCTTAGGGTTGAAATAGCAGCTCTTTAAAGGAGGTTTTTTGGGAGCTGTGCCAGCAAGAAGCAAGTTTGGTTGGGGGGGGTGGTCTGGAGAAAGGAGCAGCTACTGAAGCAATCAAAGGGAAGAGAAGGAAAATATAAAGTCTGCCTTCTTATCAGAGTTATGCCTTTTCACACACACACACACACACACACACACACACCGACCTATTATTTTATGGTCTGAATTCACAACAAAAATTGTAAGAAATGTTTCCAGAAGTTCATAGTTAGTTAGAGCTTAATGGCAGCAAAAAAACTTTTTAGCGAAACTACAGAGCACAAGGTCACAGAAATAAGAGCCTACCTTTGGTTAAGTACCTTCACCTCAGAGGAGACACCCTGGTAGTTAATCCTCTTGATTTCCACCCATTTCCAGAGCTGAAAGGATTTCATGATTCTAGTTCATCAACACACTGATGTTGCCATCACACACATGCTGCCAATAAGCAGGAGCAAACCGTTAAGAAGTTAAATGAACATCGCTGAGGGCGAAGACACAGGGACAGCCCTCCCGTTTCCGCTGTCCCTTCACTTACCCTTATCCTGCTACCTGGACGTCCTTATCTTAGCTGACAGGTGTGCAGGCGCAGTTCTGGGGATGCTCCAGGTAGATAACACGTAACACAGAGCTGAGGGTAGGCTTCTGTTGAGCTGAATATTAGCTGCATCCAGGGAACTCACCCCTGTGTTCTGTATATAGTTGCCTCTCAGGATAAATATGTGTGCAGGAGATGGTCATGCTCAGGGGTAAATGTGGCTTGAGAGCTCTTAGTGAGTGCTCGGGCCTGTGTCCAGATAACTAGCACCTTAGTGATCGTTTGGTTATATCTATTGGAAGAGCTTATGGGATAGAAAACTCCCGCTGCCCCCTCCAGCTGTTTGCTGCCCACCAATACCAGTGCACAGAACCCGCACCCAGTACTCTAACAGGTATAAAGGACAATACTGAAGAGAAGAAGATGCCTTGTGTCTGTCATTTCAATTTCCTTGCAGGGTGTGTGCACATTTAATAATCACTACATCCAGACTCCAATGAAAGCTGAATAAACTCGCCCTGCAAAACACACTGCAACAGACAAAGCAACTTTTTAAAAAATCAGCATTGTCTCCCCTTCTGTCAGATACGGTAAATAAATGGAAACCTCCTTTGAAGGCATATACGGTAAATCAAAACACAGACGCATTAATTAAGTGCCGGGGTCTTCAGGCACTTGCCAGCCTTCAAAAGAACGAGTCAGATGGGACATTTTTACCTTTTGTCCGTACTTCCAAACGAGTCTCTTTGTAATATTCTTTGTTTAAAGAAAACAGCCTCTCATCACTTACTAGCCTCTGTGCTAAGCTCTCTGCAAGGAGAGGGAATGACGGTTTTGGCTTTAATTTTGTGAACAAGACCCAAAGCTTAATCTTTTGCATTCTGGTGTAAAGAATGAACGTGGCATTGATATTTCACTCATCCGGGCTGTTAGAATTTGCAATTCACATCATAATTCTGTGCTTAAATTAAAGAAGCTTTTCAAAACATCGTGACATCTGCAGCATTTAAATTCTATCTTATTCTTTGTCCCAAAGCAGGCAGCAGTATAGTTGAGGATTAATAACTTATTGGGAGTCTTTCAGGATCAGTTGTATGGTATATTAAATTTAATATAGGCACATGCATTTAAGAAAAACTTATGCAAACCATTTTTTTTACTCTTAATTTTGTTGTGCTTGGAGCATAATTTATTCATCCCTTCTGTCAGTGATAATTATTGGAATTATGTACTTTAAGAGGCTAATCCATACCCAGAAAGCATACATATAAATACTGTTCTGAATTTGCAAGTTGATGTAAGGGAAAGAAGGCTTCAGAAATGCACAGGACCCCTATAACTTGTTTAGTAAGAAAACAGCAACCACAATTGCCACTAGACTGAATGTAATTAAGCCAGGTCACAAATCTTTGTGTTGTTATGGATTTTTCAAAAGAGTTGCATGTATCATTCCTACACAGCTCCTGCAAGGATTCCTTGAATTCATGAGTACAGTGTGGGGATGGGGAGAAGATGAGCCCAGGCAGCCTGACTCACCTGCATTTTTCCATCTTGAGTCCCCCAGGAACCTTTATGACAAATAATTAGGTAGCCCATCATTTTTCAAAAAATGAAATCTTTTAATGTCAAATTAATGTTTACTACCAATATCTGAAACCGAAAATTAATTTCGTATCCCATGCAATCTGAGGTTACTTCTCAAAACGAATATATTCTTTCTCTTCCAGGAAAATATTAATAAAGGATTAATAGGTTTTGTTTAAACTTCTAAAACCAGAGGCCTTATTTCAGCCCATCCTGCCCCCGAGTCCCCAGTGAGAGATTTCATGTAATCATTTCCCTCTTATCTCCCAAATCTAATACAGGCAGTACAGTTCTTCACCCATAAATCACCATTTTATCACAAATACGACATTATTGAAACATCTTACCAGCAGATCAGTACAGACCATGAGCCTAATTGTATTTGCTATTGTTCAGTGCACGTTTCACAACTTTTTCATTCGAAGGTTCTCTTTAAAAGAAAAGCTAATGTTTAATCATTGAAAGAGGTTTAATTTCCTTTAAGCCGCAACACGGTTTCCTTGTCTATGTTTTATACTCACATTTTGGTTTTGCCATATAGTTTCATATAGTTCGGCTAATACCACTAAAATAGCTGCAAGACCGTGTCAAGAAGAAAGCGTTTTAATCATAATATACGCCCCACACTGAGGCCCTCGTTCGTGGGATGAACACCAACCTTACAATGCAAAAATCAGTGACGGTGTGGTGCTGTCATTACGAGCGCGCTCAGGCACTGCACCGGAGTGTGCTTTCCTGTGAGTTGGCAGGCGTTCCAAGGGTGTACCTGCCAACCTCAGGTGCTCTGCTCTGTGGGCACTGTCATGTGGCCAGGGGTCATCTGAAGTGAGACCGACACATTCTGAAGACAGGCCATTTGTCCCAGCCCTCTGCCTTTACGGGTCCCCCCTCGATCACAGCACCCGCAGGTTAGGAGCCTCCTACCACCAGAACTGACCGTCCGTAGGCACTGTTCTCAGTCTGCAAAGACTGACTTTTGGGTCTAGGTCAGAGCCCGCACACAGAACCGAGAACAACGCAAAATAAGGGCAACAAAAGGGCAGGCATTGAAAAAAGACACGTCTTCTTTATGTATTAATATGTTAATTAAATGGAAACAAAGATTTTATATGAAAATGAGTTTATATTACATTTCCATTATACTATTAAGTTAGCATGAAAGTTTACCATCAAAATAAAGTTACCTCTTTTATTACTAACTCTGATTTGCTCAATGCATACCAGACATTTTTTTATTAAATATTTCAATTTTATTTTTCTCTGTTTTGATTAGTTTCACATTAAGCCTGAATACTATATTATTGGGGAGAATCCCGAATTGTATATTCACTTCTGCAAAAGGAAATACTCACATACAAGATTACCTACTTGAAGGAGATACCGATAGTCTTAGAGACCCAAGTATCTGGTATTAAAGGATAATACCGTCCTACAGAAGGTGCATGAACTCCGTAGCTCAGTCATAATTCAATCTTAGGATATGCTCACCCCCCCCCCTTGAAAACTGGCCTCCGGCCTCACACTGACTCAGAGGTTAAATTCTGAATTGTGGAGTATAGACGTTCAGAATCACTTGGCTCCCTAATAAGGATGGAGCGTCTTGGGTGGTAGAAAGACCCTGTTGACCTGAGTGCCAGTCACTTTAACCTGTCCAGGAGTAAGAACGTAGGCTTGACAGTGAAGGAGGTGCTGGGGCAGGAGAGCAAGGAGCCAGTTGCTGTCAGGGATGCTGCAGATGTGGGCTAATTCCAGGAGAACAGAGACGTAGACAGTGTCACCGGAAAGTGCCAGGAGACCGGTGCCTCCAGCCCAGATCCTTCCTATAGGAAATGAGAAGGATCTGGGAGCCAAAAGAAGCAGAAGAGGCCGCGGGCCGGCGTGTGGGCCTCTGTCCCTGTGCAGGCCTCCCGGCCTCACTCACGGCCCCAGCCCACCTGCTGCGAGGCCTCAGCGCTCAGGCTCCTTCCCTGCGGTGCTTAGAGTCCAGGTATGTAAGACCCTCATTGGTCCCACTGTTAGAGACCTCTGGCCCCGATGGGCTGCGGCCAGCCCTGTTCCCCCCACCCCCGGTTACGCCCTGAGGGACCATCGTGAGCCGAGCTCCTCCTGGGGATCGAGGAGCCACGGGGCAGGGGCCGGGTTCCTGTGTCTGTCCCCTGCTCCCAGGGCACAGCCTGCAGCCAGGCCTGCTGAGCCCGTCAGGTGATCCAGGCAACGAAGCGGAAGACTCAGGGCCCCAGGGACCCTCAGGGCTCCCTGCCGCCCGGCGGACACTGCGCTCTTCTCTGGTTCCATGGCCCTGATCGCCTCCTGTGCTCCCCAGCCTCCCTGAGGTGGACTCTGGGCCCCCAGGGGCCCCTGCCGGGTGCTGAGGTGGGATCCCTGAGCTGGGCGCTGGGCGGGGGTGGGGGGGGAGGGTGCAGGGCAGGTGCCCAGCCATGTCCTGGGGTGGGATCCCCAGTGCTGGGGGGGTGGGTACAGGAAAGGCGCCCCCCTCGCCGGCAGGGTCACAGTGGCCCGAGGTCAGCCTCGGTTGCGCTGTAAGCCGTGGAAGTCTGGCCTGCCCAGCCCCAGCCTGCAGAGGCCCAGGCCTGCAGTGCTGCCCCCAGGACCATGACCCCCTCGTGGTCCCATTGGGTGTCTCTCCGCCTTATTCATTCAGGAGACTTTTCCCGACCTCGTGCCCCGCCAGGTACGCGGCAGCCGCGCGGGGAGCAACTTTTTCTGTTAGGCTTTTGTTTCTGAGGGTTTTGTTTTCCCCTTTCTGGCGGCGTTTCCTTTTCTCAGGTTCAGTTACCTAATCCTCTAACACAACACAAAAGCCTTTACCGGCAGCTAATGTCCGAATGAGCACGCCGGAGGTGTGGGGACACTTGTAACATGGGGCGCTAGGAGAGCCGACTGGCCGTCAGCGGCGGGAACCCCTCCTTCCACCCGGTGTGCTCAGGGAGGGCCGGCCCTGGCCCCCCGGAGAAGTCCTCGTTTGGGATCACGGGACGGACACGTGGAGGGGAAATGCTGGTGTTCTGAGCACCGCAGGGTAAGCAGAGACGGCCCTCAGCAAGACCCCCAACTCCCCCGGGGAACCCCAAAAATGTGAGGGCGAAAGATGAAGCGGAGGAGTCCAGGCTCTCAGGATGAAGGTTTTTGTCACGTCGCGCTTGTCAAAGCTCATGCCCGTGGGGTCTGGGTGAGGATGAGCCGCGCCCCCGCCCCACATGGGGGCTCCAACTCCCCGGGGCCCTGAATTCAAAACTCGAGGGTCTAAGAAGGGGGCGTGGGATGCAGGGCCTGTCCGTTGGGAGAGCCCGGGCCAAAGGCCAGCCCCGCAGGCCCAGCAGCTCGCCAGGCCGGGCCTCTGCCTCTTGCAAACGGCAGAAGGGGAGTCGGCCCGGGTGCCGCCGTGTGACTTCATTACAGACCCCGTCCGGGTCCTGGGCTCCCGCGGAGGCGGCCGTGCTGGCCGGCGTCGACAGTCGCACCTCTGTGGCCAGGGTATCGGGTGGCCTGCTTAGGCGACAGGTGCACGGCCGGGGGGCGGCGTGGATCCTCAGGCCTTGTGCACGGTTGTCTGGTGTGTTTTCCTGGGTGTGTTCCATGTGTTCTCGGGAGCTTGCAGGGCCCTGAAGTTGCAGCCCCAGGACGCAGGGGGGAGGAGAAGCCAGATGAAGGTGGGGGGATAAACACCCAGTGTGTTAGAGTCCCGAGGACAGCCCCCCAGGGAGCCCGGCCGAGATGAGCTGCGCAGGCCCGGGCCTCGGGGTGGGCGGCCCACTGGCCCATGAATAAGCGACTGGGGACTGTGACCCCCGGGCCTGCTCTCGGGGTGCGGGGGGCCTGCTCTCGAGGTCCAGCTGCAGGCGTTCATCCGCCAGCATCACCAGGGCAGAGCACTCCTGCGGTTCACCGGGTTCCCTTCCAGCGCCAATAGTAGCAGGTTGTAGCACCTGGAAATAGGGTGCTGCTTATTAAAAAAAAAAAATCCAGGTGTAGAACCTACACACGAGGCCTTTGGTGAGCGTATGTGGCTTTGTGAACAAGTCGGACGATGACTGGCCGCGGACTGAGAAGGGCAGTTGGTTGTCTGTCTGTCTGTGACCATTTTCAGCTCGAATGTGTATTGAACACTCCTTTATTTGTTAGTTTTTACCCTC
Source organism: Canis lupus baileyi (assembly GCF_048164855.1). Taxonomy (NCBI): domain Eukaryota; kingdom Metazoa; phylum Chordata; class Mammalia; order Carnivora; family Canidae; genus Canis; species Canis lupus. The sequence goes on along the minus strand of NC_132839.1, from coordinate 3,971,729 downwards.
GGAAGAGACGCACCTCCCACCCTGGGCAACACTGTAGAATGTTTTTTGACTGTTTTCTGTTCTTTAAAACAGGATTTCATCATCTTTGTAAACTCGGATCATTTTTGAATAGCCTCTCTTCCAGCAGGCCAGTGACCGCGCACAGGTCCGCGGAGCCTTTCTACTGTATTCTCATAATAAATATTAAGTATTTGTAGCAAACCGCGCGGCGTCTCGCTGAATCTTTCCATTGTGGTTACACTTCGCTTCCTCTCCCACATAAGCGGCTCCGAGTGAAAGAGAAGGAAGGAGACAGATCTCCATGGTAACTGGCCTCCTAGGGGTGCAACTGTGCATAAAAAATTATTAGCTTTGGGTTTCTCTGTAATTAAGCTTACGAGTTCCGATGATGATGGGTGTGTGTTGCTCGCAGTCCCTCGCTGCTCCCTCCACTCGGAAGTCGAAGCCCAGGTGCACTTCAAGTCCCACTTCCCGCGCCGACTGGCCCTTTGCCAGGTGCCCTGGCTTTGTGGTTTCATAACAGGACTTGTTTAGACATAACAAAGGGCTTGGGGGGAGGAAGGTGGCCAGGGGCCCGTTCGGGAGGGAGGCCGGGCCACGGGGCCACAGTGGTGCGGCCGGTACTTGGGCCGGGATCCCCGAGCTGCCTCGGGTCACAGCCCGAAACCTTCTTCCCGCCGCACCTGTGACTTCTGCAGGTGTCCGGCTCGAAGCGGTGGCCTCCCGGCCCCTGCGGCCCCCAACGCCACCTGTCCACAGCCTGGGGGGCAGGCCCGGGCTGCTGGGGACAGACGGACCCACAGGCTGGACAGCTCTGACCCCGCCCCCGGCCCCCCTCCACCCCCTGCCCCCTGGTCCTCTGTGCCCCCCGCCCCCCGGGCCCTGACCCCAACCTCCTGCCCCCTGCCCCTGGCACCTCTGCCCTCTCTGCCCCCTGGCCCCCAACCCCCTGCCCCTCTGGCCCCTGGCCCCTGACCTGCCCCTCAGGCCCGGCCTCCCTGCCCTTCACCCCCTTCGCCCACCCCCTGGCCCTCTGCCCCCCGCCCCTCTGTGCCCCCGGCCCCCCGGGCCCTGACCCCGACCTGTTGCCCCCTGCCCCTGCACCTCTGCCCCCTCTGCGCTCCGGCCCCCAACCCCTTGCCCCCCACTGGCCTCTGTCCCCCGGGCCCTGCCCCCGGCCCCCTGCCCCCTCACCCTCTACCCCCCCCCCGCCCGTCTGTGCCCCAGTGCCTCTGCCCCCGGAGCCCCTGGCCCCTCTGCCCCTCTGTGCCCCCAGCCCCTGTGTCCGCCCCGCCGCCCCCTGCCCCCTCAGCACTCTGCCCTGAGCCTTAGCATTGCTCAGGGATCCTCAGTGGATCCCCGGTCAGGGCAGCGCCCAGTTGCCAGCCCGGGACCACGTCCTCCAGGGATTTTGATTTCTGACACTGCCCCCCGCACCTGTGCTCCTCGGCCTCGGGCAGCCCCGGCCGTCGCGGTGCACCCCCCACACACCCCGCCCAGGAAGGCCACCCCCCCACGAGCCCGGGGTGAGCGGGCTCCCACTGCAGGCGGCCGTGGCCACTCGGTGGGTGAAGAGCTGCCGGGACGAGAGCTGTGAGCTCCTGGAGTCGGCGCCGGATCCGAGGACCGAGCACCGAGCCCCAAGCCCCTAGGACTGAGCCCCAACCACTGAGCACCAAGCCCTGAGCCCCAAGGACCGAGCACCGAGCCCCCAGCACCAAGCCCTGAGCACTGCACACAGGCCGGGCCCGGACGCCGCCTCCCAAGGCACCTGCTGCTGACACAAGCCGCTGGGAGACCCGGGGTCGCATCCTCATCAGCCTCTCGCTTGATTGCAAGTTTGAAAAAAGCCACCTGGCCCCTCGGGCCACAGTTTCCTCACCTGTAAAATGAGGTTGGACAAAAAAATAACCTAGGACTCGGCTTTTTTTTCCTCTCCCCTCCACCTCCTGTTGTTTTGGGGTTTTTTCTTCCCATCACCGTCCACCTCCCCCCTACCCCCCCACCCCCGTTCCTAAAAGCATTCCGATTTCCAGCAGGGACTCCCCGCTGCGCTGTCTGCTATGATCCCGACAGGCCCTCCCGCTGCTGAAGCCAGAGGCCCCCGCTTGGCCCGAGACCCCTTCTCCCAGGACTGAGTCAGGAAGGAGGCAGGGGCGGCTGCAGGGTGTCCCTCCCGGGAGAGGCCGTCACCCCCCCAGGAGCACCCCTGCATTCTCTGCGTTCCCAAGCCCTGTCCTCCAGCCTCCCACTGGCCCTGGAGCCTCCAGTCGGCCTTCCAGCTACCCCCCTGGTGCCCAGGTCGTCCGAGTCCAGGCCTAGTGCCTGCAGCAAGGACCTTGCCTGCCACCAGCATGTCTAGGTAGCTAAGTCCCTGTCCAGCTTTGAACTTCGTGACCTTCCGAGCCTTCTCAGGGTCGTCCTGGAAGCCCTGAATGCCCTTCCAGATGGACTCCGGCCCTTCGCTTCTCCCCATGCAGCGGTTAGAATCCAAGGGCGATGAGAAAAATATAAAGTCCCTAAAGGTTTAGTCACCGGGGGGGCTGCTGATTAAACACAGTCTTCCAGTGTTTCCCCAGCTCTGGACACAGGTAACTCCAAATTAAAAATGTTTCTTTGGCAGCCTCCCTGTGGTGACAGTAGCACGGAAAGATAGTTAAGTGATAAGGCCAATGGACTAGAACATTGTGAGAGGCTAATTGATCCATCTCCATAACATAAATGCCAAGAATTAATAGAAAAATAAATGTCCCAGGGAGCTGAGGTCCTGACAACCTTGGAAGCTATTCTCTGCTGACCTCCACCTCCCACCCTTGAGTAGCCCTTGGTCTTACTCCATGTTCACCAAGCTCTTTCCCTTTCCTGCAAAACACACATGCACGCAGCCCAAATGCTCCCTTCTAGACCTGGATAAAAGCCAATGAATGATTTCAGCCTGTTGGGTTTTCATCCCAAGCGAATTTTCCAAGCAGCCCCTGAAGACCTCCCCTCTGCTCACAAGCCCCCTCTTGTCTCCCTGCCCAATGTCCGGGAGTTACTGTGACACGGTATCAGAGCACGGTCGGGGGGCGAGGAACAAGCCTTATGAAAGGGAAGGAGTGGGAGTGGGAAGATGTGCTCACTGGTGTCCCATCAGGCTCACCATCCTACAGATGTGGGGCAGTGAAGTCCCCGTCACAGCCAGCCCCCAGCCCCCAGCCCCAGAAACCGCACGTCGTTAGCCTTCCATGGAACACCAACCAGAGATGGGAACACCTCCTCTGTTACGGTTGAACTATTACTCTTCTCCTCCATCAAGTAAGGAGACCAGCAGCCATCTGCCCCGACCAGCTTAACTCCTAATTTTTTTTTTTTCTTTTTTGCATCAAACTCAATCCGGCCTCTCCTCTAAGGAGCTCTGATGTGCATAGAAACTTAGAAATGAGAGACCAGCAGACTTAAACTATCATCTCCCCTTCTTCAGTGTATTGTTCCCTCCCATTCTTTCTCTTCTTCTCATTGTTTGGAATGAGGCCTATATCCGTATTCCCTCAATTTTTTTTACCCCAAAATAGATGACCCATGAATATAGTCATCCGTGTATTGTAAACATGTATTCCCCAGTACTATTTCAGGAAGGCCAGAAGTCATCTACAAGAGTAAACATAAGTTAAAAGAAAAAAAAAACTATAAATAAAAACAATTATAAAGAGCAGAGAAAGGAAACCAAATACCTGATATTCACTAATTAAAGCAATTAGGCAATAAATTGCACTGAATTTCCTGGCAACCAAAACAAACAAAAAAATAAAAGGGAGTACTTTATAACATGAAAAGGATTGAAAATTCATGAGCTAAGCATTCAACTTAAATGTTTAGAAAAAAATGTGATTCTAGAACTTTGTCTTCTTTCTTTCTTTCTTTCTTTCTTTCTTTCTTTCTTTCTTTCTTTCTTTCTTTTTTTTAAGATTTCTATCTATACATGAGAGAGAGAGAGAGAGAGAGGCAGACACACAGGCAGAGGGAGAAGCAGGCTCCATGCAGGGAGCCTGATGTGGGACTCAATCCCGGGTCTCCAGGGTCATGCCCTGGGCTGAAGATGATGCTGAACTGCTGAGCCACCCGGGCTGTCCTAGAACTTTGTTTTCTAATATTAAACATAGAAGTCATGGCAGCTATTTCCAACCAAAAGCAATTTTGTCCCCCAGGGGACACGTAACAATGTTTGCAGACATGTTTTGTTGTGCTACAGGCGTCCAACAGGTAGAGGCCAGGTGGCTGCTACACACCCTGCAGCGCACAGGACATGCCTCCACCTTCAAGGACTACCTGCCCCCAAATGTCAATAGTGCTTTGTTGAGAAACCCTGAGTGACTTGTCTGAATTTCCATCCAGGAGCAGAGGAAGATGTTAACTGGACAAATTTTCAGAAAACAAATAAATAACATTTAAAAAAAAGAAAAAAAAATGGAAAATCCAAAGAATGCATTTTAATATATTTCCCTAAATTGAACTGTCTGCCATACTGCTTATGGGGGGTGGGGATCGAGAGGCTCAACAAAGCCAAGAGTTGGTTCTTCAGAACCAACCTCTGATGAGATTCACCAAGAAAAAAAAAAAAAAATGAACATCCTAGGAATTAGAAAGTAGATATAAATAACCATTGAAACAGAAGGGGCTCTAAAGGTAATAAGTGAATACTATGAACTGTTTGCTCATAAACTTGAAAACAAAATTAAACAAATTGACAAATTCCTAGAAAAAAAGATGACCTGCCAAAGCTGAACTCAAGAAGAAATATTCAGAGTAGTTTTATAACAGTTAAAGAAATTAGTAGTTTAAAATCTTGCCACAGCATTTATATCCTGTGAATGAAGAGTTATTTCATGCAGAAACTTGTACACAAATGTTCGTGGCAGCTTATTTTTCAATACTTAAAAGAAGCTGGAGGAATTTAATAATAATAATATCCTTTAACATGGTTCAAAGTATCATAAGGCCATTTCGAGATGATGTTCCTAGGCTTAGGAGATAGATGTGAGCAGCACATGAGTAAGATACACTGTTACCTTTAAAACAATTTTCTTTAAGCCTTCAAACCACAGAAGCATTCAAAATAAATTTTAACCACATAACAGTTAATTTGCTAGCTTTTGTTTTCCCGAAGAGCCAAATACTGAAAACTACTCCAATGTTCTTCGATTGATGAACTATGGAGGAAACTCTGGCGCACCCATACCACCAAGCACTAGTCAGCAAATAAAAGATGAACTAGTGATACCCGCAACGTGAAGGAACCCCAAGAAAATTATGCCGAGTGTATAGACCAATCTCAAAAGGAGACCTATTGCACCATTTCATTTGTGTGACATTCAGTAAATAACATTAACAGAAATGGAGACCAGATTTGTGAGGCCAGGAGGTAGGGGTAGAGATAGAGATAAAGGATGGGTGTGGCAAGTGAGGAGTAAGAGAAGGGACTCGTGTGGGGATGGGATCACTCACTATCACAATTACAGGCCAGTTACACGAGCTACACACACACAAACACGACGAGTGCAGACATAACTTGGTGAAATCTGAATAAACCCTATGACTTATACCAATGTCCATATCTTGTGGGAGGTTAGGAGAAGCACACGCAGGATTTCTCTACACATTTCTGTGAAACCTCTTGTAAATCTACCATTATTTCAAAGCAAAAAGTTTAGAAAATGAATATATAAGAAAATAATCTTACAGAGACAATCCCAGGCCTAGGGGTACAAGTTTTAGATGTGATCCGACAAGCTTTCAAGAAACAGATAATTTCCTCTTACAAATTCTTCCAGAGAGAAAGAAGAAACAAAAAGTCAACTCTCCAATCCACCTGATGAAGCCATATAAATCTGAAAACAAAGAGCAAGAAAAGTCCAAGAAAATTACATGCCAGTCTTCCCCATGAATATGAATGAGCCTCCCCCAAAGTAAGGAGGTTACTTACCCTAGCAGTGAATAAACTATGTGAGATACCAATTTTGAATTAGATTTATTCTAAGAATGAAAGAATGATTTTATAAAATCTAGTAATGTAAGTTATCATATTACAGAGAAAATGGGGAAAACATAAAATTCTGCAGACAACCAAAAGCTCTTAGTAAACTGGGGGGAAAATACAACTTCTTTAAAATAAAGGAATCCACACACACACACACAAAAAAAAAACCCACAGTAAACAAACACTGGTGAAACATTAAAAGTGTTTCTTTTAAAATTAGAGACAAAAGAAGACAATATCTCTCATCATTTCTATCTAGCCTTGTACTGGAAACCCTCGCTAGTACAGGAAGCAAGGAAAAAGAAATATAGTGTCATAAATGGAAAGAAAATAATTTTTATTATTCATAGATGATATGATTATTTACATTTCAAACCCCAAATACTAAGAAATTATTGTAAGAGAATTTAGCTAATTTCTAAAGATAAGATCAACCATAAAAAAAAATTAACCAAAAAATAAGAGTAAGAATACTTTAAAAATATTATTGCAATAGCAACAAAAACTTTAATACACCCAGGAATAAACTAATGAGAAATGTACTAGCCCTCTATGAACATTAGCCCCCCAATATTTCAAAACTTTAAAGATCATTAAATAAATGGAGAACTATCTTTTCATGGCAAGGAATATTCAGTATCATAAAAATATCAATTCTTTCTAACATTTCCAAAAAGAAATTCTAATTATAATATTTCATGTTTAGGGACGCCTGGGTGGCTCAGCGGTTGGGTGTCTGCCACTGATGTGTGGTGTGGTCCCGGGATCGAGTCCCACAGGGAGCCTGCTTCTCCCTCTGCCTGTGTCTCTGTATCTCTCTCTCTGTCTCTCATGATTAAATAAAATCTTTAAAAATATGATATTTCATGTTTAGTAGAGATCTTTCTATAAATAAACAAGATAATTCTAAATTTTTAAGAACAAATGACCCAACAATTCTACTTCTGGGAATATAGCCAAAGGAAGTGAAACACTACGTATCTGCACGCCTAAGTCGGTTGCAGCATTATTTACAACAGCCATGACATGGAAAGAACTAACCGTCCACTAATGGATCAATGGGCAAAAGAGTCATGGTATATATATGGACATAATATTATAGAAAATAAGGAAATCCTGCTATTTGCCACAACGTAGATGGACACGGAAGACATTATCTTAAGTGAAATATTCAGACAGAAAGACAAATACCATGTGATTTCACTTGTGTGTTCAATCTAATTGAAGAAAGAAAAAAAGGAAAAGGTCACAGAAAAAGAGATCAGACTTGTGCTTACCAGAGGCAGGGGTTGGGGAAGACTGGCTAGAGGAGGTCAAAGATTACAAACGTCTAGTTATAAAGAAGTCCTAGCGATGTAACGTACACCATGACTACAGCTAACACGGCTATGTGGGGTATAAAAATTAAGAGACTAAATCCTAAGTAAATCTCATCACACGGTAGAATTTCTTTTACTTTTTTTTCCTGTATTCATATGGGATGATGGATGTTAAAAACTTAGTTGTAGTGATTATTTCACAATACATGTAAGTCGAATCATTATGCCACACACGTTACACTTACACAGTTCTGCATGTCAATTACATCGCAGTAACACTGAAAAGAGAAAACCTTATACCATAAGATTCCATTTATATGACATTCTGGAAAGGCAAAAAAAAAAAAAAAATTACGGAAAACAGATCAGTGGATGCCAAAAATTGAGGGTTGGGGAGGACTCACTAGTAGGAATATAAGGAAACACTGTCAAATGATCTTTGACAAAGATGCCAATGTAATACAATGGAGTAAAAATCTGTTTAACAAGTGGCCTTGAAATAAAAGGGTATATATATGAACCTTTTTTTAAATATATGTATAAGAAAAAAACCCTTTTTTGGGGTCACAGCAACCCCCTTTGAGGTAGCTTGAATGATACTAAAAAAAAAAAACACAATAAGTTAAAATGACTCATGAGTTAGAAATGTTGAAATGATTCATTCATTAGAGGAGAAAAAAGAGTTTGTGACTTGGGGTAGGAGAGGGATGGTCAAAAGTTTCCAGAAGAGAAAAAACAAAAACCTTAAAAATTTGATAATTCGATTTCATCAAAATTAAAATTTTATACTCATCACAAAAGACAATAAATAGGCAAACCACAAACTGAGAGAAAATAATCACAAAATACTTCTCTAACAACTACAACTCCATAAAAGACAATCCAATAATTGTAAGTGGGCAAAAGAAAGAGATAATTCGCAAAAGAAGATAGGTGATTTCAGTGAATAAGCACTAGAAAAAGATGCTCAACATCGTTGATTATCGGGGACATGCAGACGGACGCCGTCCGTAAGTGCTGCCACGCATCCACCACAAGCGCTGAGATCATAGACCGACCATACCAAGTGTTGACAAGGATCGGAAGCAACTGGAATTCTCCTGTATCGCTGACGGGAGTGTGAAAAGGTGCAGCCACTGTAGAACCTGTGCGGCAGGGGCTTTGAACAGACTCCGATCCAGGTGTCAGCCCAGGCCGCGGTCTCATCAGAGACCCAAATGGGGGAAAAATTCACCTGTCAGTCCCCAGACTGCTGGCTGCTTCCAGCTCTCAGGCCACCCCCCACGCCCCCGCCATGCCCTATCACGTGACCCCTCTACCTGCAGTTCACACACGGCAGCTTGTTTCTTCAAGGCCAGTGGGTGCTACTTCTCTTTCCAGGCTTTGAAGACCAGCGTCTCATATAACAAAACATCATCATAGGGGTACCTTTGCCATGTGAAGTAAATAATCAGTTCAAGGGGGTGACCTCCCATCACTTTTGCCATATTCTGTTGAATAGAAGAAAGTCACAGGTTCCAACCACGCTCACAGAGAAAGTCATTATAAAAGGGTATGACTTACTGGGGTCACCCTCGGTTCTACCTGCCATAGCTTTGGAAGTAGCAGCACGTTCCCCCTCCCATTCTCCAGGCGAACCACATGCCCATGTCCATCAACTGTAGCCCGTGTGGCAAGATGAAAATCCCTAGTTCTGCCCTCTGTGAAGACGTCAGGAGACATTTGCCTTAGGAGGGAATGGGTGGGGAACAACCCTGGCTTCGCTGCGTCGGGGAACAGGCTCCAATGAGGAGTGCTAGACGACACGCTGGAGGCACTTCCCATTTCTGGGAAGTGAGTTAATTCACTCAACCTTGCACTCATTTTTTTTTTTTTAAATCTATGATCTAGGCCCTGAATAGGGACTGGAGGTAAGGAAAAATTATCATGGTCCCTGAACACAGGATCCCAACCACCCACACTGGACCCAGATTCTACGGTTTGAATCCATTTGAATGATACCTTTGCTACATTTCTCAGCCTTGCGGCCTTTTGGAGATCTGGGAATGGCCACTCGCTGGGAAAAGCTGTGCCCATCCATTTAACACAGAGGTGGTCAAGAGCCCTTGGCCCTAGGGGTCAAGGGGAGGAAGTCGCAAAGGTAGGGGACACAAAGAAAGAGAATGGGACTAGGTCAGGGTATTGGAGTTTCAGGACTCCGTCCCAGGGTACGTTCCTGGAAATCTCCAGAGCTAAGAGTCTTCATTTTTTATGGGGAGGGGGGTGGCTTGAACCAATGCATATCTAACTCTTCACCACTAAAAATCCACTTTTATTATTCCCCAATAGATAAACAGATAAACATTTTGAAAGATTAGGTCTATCTAAGTGAGCCACACATAGTAAAAGCCAGTTAAGCGGTGCTCCTGCGGCATCAGTGGTGTTACACCGGAGGAGCCCATGTTTCTGGCAGACCTAGACAGCCAGGGCGTCTACACCAAGTGCAAGACATTTGGGAAATCGAGAAACGCTCATGGACCCAATGCTATTGCTGTGGCCCTTCGTGCATCCAGCAGCCTGGCCCGCCCAGTAGCTCCTTAAAGGGGCACAAGAGCCCCAGGGTAATCCTGGAGATGACCGGGTGTCCTATCATTTTTATAGCTATGCATTTATTTTAATATGCAGTAATAAAAAGCTATGACCAGTCCATCAAACCAATGAGATACCTATTAAACCGCATGAAAAAACTTCAGAGAATAAAGAAGTACGAATCCAAGGGCTCCCTGGCTCGGATGGTCAGGGCCACATGCAAGCGGCCAGCATTTGGTAAGCCCGGGACCGGCCCGCGTCCTGCGAGGCCATCCGAGGCCCAGTGGGGTTCTCTGCCGCACTGGAAAGCGGTGCTCGGGGCGGCCACGCGGGCTCCCCAGCTATTCGATTTCTACGCTTTGAATTGGCGGTCAGCTAGTTTAACAAGAGCCCTCGCCTTCTCAGCCCTATAATTTGCTGTCAAGTATCAAACTGCAAATCAAAACATGACAATGGCCGGGGATATTTTGCCTTGAGATCTAAAAAATAATATTTTTCTCACTAAGGACCAAACACAGGCTGTTGCACTTAGAGACGCATCAGTACTGCACCCCGAGCTGCCCCGACGCTACCCCGGGCCTCCTCTGGGGGACACACGACGACACCTGCTTTAAAAATCTCTCTTCTCGCTCCTCAGCATTTTTCCTAAGAAGCTGACGGTGAAAAAGCGCATATGAAGCCTCCAGCCCTGACGCTGGTGATCGCGGGGCCTGACAGCCGACCCAGCTGCCCCGGCCTGTCCGCACCCCCCCCCCCCCGCCCCCGGCTCAGCACCGTGGACAGAGAGCCGCAGCGCGGAGCCCATCTCCCGATTACGTGTACTCCCTCCATTCCTCAGATGCACGTTTTTCAAAGAGAGGAAATTGGCATTTTTATGTCTCTTATGGATGGGATGCTTTCTTCCCATCTTTTATAGTTTGGAGATGCTCTTTAGAATCCCGGATGAGGAGGAAAAGGATGAATCTTTCTTTCAGCCTTGGAGTTTCCCAAAAGGGGAAGCATGAAGGAAGGCCTTGCAGCAAGGCCCAGGGGGCAACACCATCCCCGGGGCCAGAAGGACCGAGCTACATCCTCCCCACCCCTTTGTGAGGCAGGTAGAGGACGAGGGAGTCACCCCAAACTTAGCTTCAGTGCAGCGATTAAGGGATGAGGGAGATTTGTCTTGTACCAAGGCAAACGCACCGATAATGGCTTGTAGGATGGTGGCAGTTGCCATCTGCTTATTTGTTCCAGAGTGAAATATGCTCCTATTTGAAGAAAATATAATGGGTGCTGGGCACACCATCTGGCTTACTTCTCTGAAGGATTCTGAACACTTTTACCTCTTCCTTTGATGAATGTTATGCTGGAAACTTCCACCGCCTTCTTTTCTCCCCTTGCCTCTGCCCTTCTAGAATCTGCTTCCAGCCTGCCCCAGTTCTAGGCTCCCCGTAGCATCCCTGGCTTCCATTATACACCCATCTTCTAATGCGACTCACCTCTTGGGCTGACTGCTCTCTCTGGACCTGTGGTTTCCACACCACTCGGGGTGCCTGGAAGTCCAACAGGGGAAGACAGCACACTCACCATGGAAATATTCTGTAAGTCCTGGGAGGAGGAAAAATATAGGAAATAAAGGACACAGTGGTCAACACACTCTTTTCTTGGGAGCCTGTCCTTTAATATTTATCACTGTTGGAATTGGGGCGGAGGGGACACAGTCACCTTGTGAACATGTTTTACGCTCGATTAAGGCCAATCATGACAGTAACAGCAGCTGTAATATTTCACATTAGTAGAGCTTGAGTTACATTTCAAAGACCTAGCCCACCTATTGTCTCACACCCCCTGGTGCAGCTCCAGCACAGGATACTCTTAAGGACCTGCCTTAATTGAACCTCTTCAGTGAGGTGGTATTAACTAACAGAACTCACAAGAAGCTCCCTACGTTCACGCCCACAAAGTGGAGCGATGCCTCCAGGTCACTGGCTAACAGAAACCAAAGGGGGTTTAGGAGAGTGAAAGGGAGGAGACCATAAAAACTTATGGGACATTCTTGACAGTGAAATGGGATGCCCTTAATAATTCAGCTGGGACCACGGGCCTGTCCTAGGCAAACTAGAAAGTACAGCCAGGGGCCCTGCTAGACTTTGCCCCCTGACTGGTTCCATTCAGAGCCCTTTCCCTCAAACAAATCAACATTGATGTTGAATTTATACAAACTGAGATTTATTTAGGATGCATGCAAAACGCTAGGGAGGGACAGAGGTGGACTTCCAGAAAATATATCTAAAAGGCATACTGGGGAACAAAAAATATATATTGCTCGTCAGGTTGAACTATATGAGAAGGTCCTGGCAATGAAATTCAGAGCAAGATATGTGACTCTGCTGGAAGAGAGAAATGTTACACAACACACCAGTCCCTTCCATTATCTTGTCAGCCCAAGGGCAGCATGTTGGCTGCTCTGTCTGGTTGACTCTAAAGGCAGTAGGCTGCTCATAGGACTTAGTGAAGAGGGCTGCTGGGGGCTAGGAGGAGCATATCGGTGAGGATATCAGCAGAACACATGAGAAAGAAAGCTTCTCCAGCTGCGGAGTCACATGTAAGTGATGACAGTCCTCCAAATTTGGGTTACCTAATCTGTGTGTGGCAGGGGTCACAGTTTAAACAAAAACCACACCCTTGCATAATCTGGCATCAGCCCCAGTTTGAACCATATCCTGGAGGATCCAGGTCTACCTGGGAATAATTATAGGACTGTTGGGGCAACCTTCTGGAAGCTCTAGTTGGATAAATAATTGAGGAGTCAAGTCAGTAAGGAAGGAGGGAGTGATTTCAGGCACACAGAGTCTGTCACTCAAATGACCCCCAGCTAATATAGTCCATCCAGAGGGGCCAATTTAGATATCTATATCTCTTTTTAAAATACCATCCCCCAAGGCCACAATTCCGCTAGTACCAGACCCCAGACAACGATGCCACAATAAAGAGAATTACAGATCAATAACCCTGATGAACACAGATGCAAAAATCCTCAACAAAATATTAGGAAACCCAATTTAACAATTCATTAAAAAGATCATCCACCATGGCCAAGTGGGATTTATTCCAGGGATGCAAGGATGGCTCAACATCTGCAAATCAATCAATGTGATATGCCAAATTAACAAAGGATAAAAATCATATGATCAATAGATGCGGAAGTATTTGACAAAATTCAACATCCATTGATTAAAAAAGAAGTGAGTAAAGAAAGAACATATCTCATCATAATAAAGGCCATACAATACAGTCCTACAGCTAACATTATACTCAGTGAACAGGAATAAGACAAGGATGCCCATTCTCACCACTTTTATTCAATGCAGTTATTGGAAGTCCTATCCAGAGCACTTAGGCAAGACAAAGAAATAAAAGACACCCAAATCAGAAAGGAGGAAGTAAAACTATCACTCTTTGCAGATGACAAGATATTATATACAGAAAACCCTAAAAACTCCTCCAAAAAATTGGCAGAACTAATCAGAGAATCCATTAAAGGTTGCAGGATACAAATCAATACACAGAAATCTGTTGCATTTCTAACTATCAGAAGAGAAATTAAGAAAACAATCCCATTTATACTTGCATCAAAAATAAAATAATACATAGGAATAAAATTAACCAAGGAGGTGAAAGATGTATACACTGAAACTATGAGACACTGAGGATGACACAGATAAATAGGAAGGTATTCCACACTCATGGATTGGGAAAGCTAAATTGTCAAAATGTCCACACTACCCAAAGCAAGCTACAGGTTCAATGTGATCCCTATCAAAACCCCAATGGCATTTTTCACAGAAACAAAAACAAACAATCCTAAAGTTTGTGTGGAACCACAAAAGACCCCCTAGTAGCTAAACAATCTTGAGGCAGGAGAACAAAGCTGGAGAATGATACTCCCTGATTTCAAACTCTGTTACAAAGCTATAGTAGTCAAAACTGTATGGTATTGGCATTAAAAAAAAAGACACATAAATCAGTGAAACAGAACAGAGAACTTGGAAATAAACCCCCATAAATATGGTCAATTTGTTTATGACAAAGGAGCCGATGGGGAATGGACAGTCTCTTCAACAAATCCTGCTGGAAAAATTAGCTGCATGTAAAAGAATGAAATGGGACCCCTACCTCACACCATACACCAAAATTAAAGACTCTAACTTAAGACCATAAAAAAAATCCCAGAAGAATACATTGAAAGTAAGCCACTTTACATCCATCTTAGCAATGATTATTTTGGATTTGACACCAAAAGCAAAGGTAACAAAAGAAAAACAAGTGAGATTACATCAAACTAAAAAGCTTCTGTACAGCAAAGGAAACCATCAACAAGGTGAAAAGGAAACCTAACCAATGGGAGAAAATATTTGCATATAATTTCTTTTTAAAAAGATATTATTTATTTATTTGTGAGAGACACACAGAGAGAGGCAGAGACCCAGGCAGAGGGAGAAGCAGGCTCCATGCAGGGAGCCCGATGCGGGGACTCGATCCCAGGACCCCGGGGTGATGCCCTGGGCTGAAGGCAGCTGCTCAACTGCTGAGCCCCCCCAGGCGCCCAGCAAACCATTTCTAATAAGGGGTTAATAGCCAAAATATATAAAGAATGTATACAACTCAATGGCAAAGAAAACAATCGAATTTTTTAAATGGGCAGAAGATCTGAATGAACATTTTTCCAAACGTGACATAAAAGTGGCCAACAGGTACATGAAAAGATGCGCGACATCACTCAGCAGCAGGGAAATGCAAATCAAAATAATGAGATGTCCCGTCACACCCGTTAGAAAAGCTCCCAGCGCGAAGACAAGGCCTAACAAGGGGCGCCAAGACCGGGAGGGGAGGGGACCCTGACGGTGGCGGGAATGCAAACCGGGGCGGCCACTGTGGGAAACTGTAGGGAGGTTCCTCGAAAATTTAAAAGCAGGATCCTCCTACGGACGATCCAGCTCTTCCACTTCTGGGCATTTATTAAAAGAAAACGAGAACACACCTTGTAGGAGGCCTCGGCCCCCGCGTTCACTGCGGCGTTACTCCCGGCTCCGGGGTCGGCCAGCGACCCGCTTCCGCCGGTGAATGAACGAAGACGCTGTGTCACATACACACCTTGCTGCATATATTAAGTAAATGATTCTTTTATTCATATATATTAAGTGTACGGGTGTGTGTGTGTATAAAATTCAGCCATAAAAAGAAATGAAAGCGCGACATCTGCAACGACATGGGTGAAGCCGGAGGGCATTACGGTCTGTGAAGGAAGTGACACAGGAGGACACATACCGCAGGATCTCACTTACGGGTGGCAGTTGAAGCAATAAGCGAAGGGTCGAGCTGGGGGCGCAGGGAACAGAGTGGGGGTGGCGCTCTGGGGGAGGGGAGTGCCCTGGGGGGAGGCCAGGGCGCCAGCTTCCACCTAGGGAATAAGTCAGCCACCCCTGGGATGGCGGGGCGCGGGGCGCTGATGGTGAAGGAAACCACCTGCGGAAAAAAAAAAAAAAATTAAATAAAAAAAAAAAAAAAAAAAAAGGAAACCACCTGCGGAGGCGACAGTTCCCGAGAGCGGAGGGTAAGGGTCCTCGAGACATTCGGTCGGTGCCAGGGGTCAGCCGGGGGGGGCGCCTTGCAGGACCCCCAGACCCGGAGTCGTCCTGCGGGACCCCTGAAGTTGGCATGTTGTGTGGCCAGGGTTCTTCACAAAAACCAAACCAAACAGCCGCACGAGCAGCCGCCGCACCTGTTCGCACCCCAGTTCCCGCAGAGCGGCGCGCCTGGGGCCCAGGGCTGCCTGGGGGGGCGGGCAGTGCTGGCAGCAAAAGCCTGAGCCAGGAAGCCCCCGTGCTCCTCCTGGGTCACAGTGCTCCCCCTTGCATCACCATGTACCTTCTGTATCACCGTGCTCCCCTGTGTCACCCTGCCTCCCTGCGTCATCCTGCCCCCCTGCATCACCCTGCCTCCCTGCGTCATCCTGCCCCCCTGCGTCACCCTGCTCCCCCATCACCCTGCCCCCTGCGTCACCCTGCTCCCCCATTACCCTGCCCCCTGTGCCACTGTGCTCCCCCATCACCCTGCCCCCTGCATCACCACGCCCCCCCGTGTCACCGTGCTCCCCCCACGCAGTCTCCAAGGCACCTGCAGGCCAGGTATCGGGGCACCCTCCACCCCCAGCCTCTGAGCCCTGCGCTGCCCGCCGCCCGGCTCCTCTCCCGGGGCCGCCACCCCCACCGCGACTGCCCTGCGCCCCCAAGTGCCTGGCAGCAGGTCTGTGTCCCGAGCTGGGGGACGGGAGTCCTGGGCTGCGGCTCCCCCCTCTGCAGCTGCCCCGCCTGCCCCGGCGGCGCCCATTCTTGGCGCAGGATCACCATGCTCCCCCACCCCCCCTGCTCCAGGCGGTCCCCGGGGCCCTGGCCTTGCACCCCTTCCCGCGGCCCGTGACCCTCGGGCCCAGGCCCTGGAACCTCGAGCTCCTCGCGGGCGTTTCTCCCACGGTGGCCTTGGGGGCTGGCAGGAGTCTGGGCGGTGAAGCAGGGGCACGGGGTGGGGGACCTGCCACCTGCCACCTGCCACCTGCCGAGGTGCAGCCCGGCCTGCAGCAGGCCCGTGACCACAGCCCCTGCCCCGCCGTGACCTCCCACTTGCTCTGCAGATTCTGCATCACCTGTGTCCGCCCCCCCCCCCCACCCCGCAGGTGCCTCTTATGGCCCCGCTTCCCCTCCCCCGCAGGTGCCTCTGACGGCCCGCTTCCCCCCAACCCGCAGCGGGAAACCGAGGCCAGGATCGGCGTGGAGCAAACTCGGAGCAGCGGGGGCAAGCCCGGGACAGGAGCGGCGGCTCGAGCTCGCCCACCGGGACCTCGCAGCCTGCAAGCCCTCCCCGGGCACCGCATCTGCCTCAGGGTCTACTGGCGTCTGCGCAGGCGGCCCGTCCTAGAAACAGGCCTGAGCTGGGGCCGGAGTCTGGGGTGCTCGTGGCTGCTCCCCGCTTGCTGCAACAGGGCCGAGGGCCCGGGTCCCCACCCAGCCGCAGCCCCCTCCCGGGGAGGCCGGGCAGCCCCCTCCGCAGCCTCAACTCCTCCCGGAGGTTCTGCAGGAGCCCCGAACGCTGCAGAAGAGACCGGGGGGCCCAAGGGGCCTCTCCCAAAGCCCAGGGCTGCGAGTCCCGGGCTCCCTCCCCGGCTGCCCTCGGGAGCCCTCGGACGGCGCCCCGGTCACCCACCCCGTGCCCCCTGGCCGCCCCCGGGGACCACCGAGGAAGGGGAGGGCGGGAAGGGGGCACCTCTTCCGACAGCTGCAGGAAGGATCCCCCCCGCCCAGTCCTGCTTCTGCTTTGGAAACCAGCTGCCCGGCCATCGACCAAGTACAGGTTCCAGGAGAGCGGGGTGCCCGAGAGCCCCGGGCCGGCCAGGTCAGGTGGGCACCGCGGGGCGCCGGGCGGCCTCGTCCCCCAGGCCGGCCCTCAGGAGGGCAGCTCGGCGCGGGGCCAGGGGGCAGCCGGGGGGCCTGCCGGGTGTGGGTGCGGGCCGCCAGCGCCTCCCTGCACACCCCACACCTGCCGAGCTCGGCGGGCACCCCGGGCAAGCGTCGGTCCCAAACCCAAGAGGGGCCCGTTCAGCCCGAGCCAGAGGCCGCCCAGCTTGAGCTCCCCTTTTTTCTCGAGCGCCCACCCCACGTTTCTTCCCCCTTTTCAGCTCATGTGCCTTGGGCCTCGTTCTTCTGCCCCCCAGTTAGTTAGGGACCCTCGCTGCCCGTCACTGTTGATATTACTGAGGTGCTCGCCTGTCTTCTAAGGACGGGCCCACCCCGGATCCTGGCCAGGGTTCCCCTCCACTCCCGGGCTGGGGTTCGGGGCGCCCCGCTTACCGAGCCTTCAGAGGCGTTCCCGCCCGCATCCACCGTCTTGGAGCGGCTTTAGCCTGTTTCCCACCCGCGACGGTCCTGCCGTCATCCACAGAAGACTGTCCTCATTCTGATTTGGGGGGAAAACGGGAACATAATCTGAGCCCAGAGACAGGAGACTGGGGCGGCCGGGGAAAGCCGCCCCCGCCGGGCATCCAGTGCCCGTGGCCTCTCATCTCGGAAGTCGGGCTCCGTGTGCACTTGCGTGGCCACACGGCGGGAAGGTCACAGGGTGGGAAGGTCGCGCAGCCCGGCCGTGCGGGGCTCCAGGCCGAGCCGGTGCGGTGGGCGCGAGGCTGCAGCTGCTCCAACAGCAACACTGCGCGGACTGGGTTTCGTAACGGATTTAGGGGATCCTGGGCCCCGGGATGTGGGTTCTCGGGGTGCTGGAAGGTGGTCCATGAACCCCGCGGGGCGCACATGCTGCTGGAGGCCTGGAGGCCGCAGCTCTCCCCCTGTCCTTGAGCACCTGCGCGGGCCCAGCCCCCCACCCCGCCTCTCCCCTCCCAGGGCCGCGCTGATGGCTTGGTGTGCACGGCCGCCCCGGGACACTGTTCCACCGCGACCCCTGGCCTCTCTTCCCCGGGGCCCGGTTCAATGGCTCGGGGACTCGCAGCCGCCAAGCAAGCGTCAGGAGGAGGTGAGAGCGATTCTGAGGCACGATGATGGTCCCCCCGCCCCGGCCCCGCACACAACACATTAAAATCACTAAAATAATAGAACATAACCCTACGGGGTGAGGCTAATCCCTTAATAACCATCACCATCTTGTCCCAGACTTCCCGGGCTCCCTCAGCACACCCATAGTCGCCTGCGCACCTCCAGAAAGTTCCAGGTCATCCTGCAGCCTCTCCTGCCCCAGAGGCCTTTTCCTTACTCGGCCACTCTGGTCCGCACCTGCTTTCCGGGGACAAGGAGGGGGCCCTACAGGCCGCTACCTTTTACTCAAAGTATGTGCATTTGTACCGGGTTGGATTCTCCGCTTCTAGACGGATCCAGGATCCCCCCGCCCCACAACGGCTCACCGATCCCTTCCTGGCAGGCACCTGGCGGCTGTCCCCGGGATGCAGGACGGTCACGTCCTCACTAACTGGCACCGCCGCTCTCCTTGGGACCCGACAGGCTCTCGTCACCCCGATGAGCCGTGGGCCAGGGGGCCCTTCGTGTGCCTTCGACTCCCCCGGGCCGAGAGCTGGGAGCGAGGAGGGAAGCGGGGCCGGCGATGCCCGGAGCCGCGCAGCCTGAGGGTTAGCAGACGCCACGGCGCGGCCCGTGGGGACACCAGGGGACACCAGGGGACGGGAACAGCAGCTTTCTTGCAGAAAAGGTAAAAGCCTGAGCCCTGGGCAGAGGGGGGTGCTGAGCGGCTGGCCTGGGCCCTGGGGCCCGCCTCGGTCTCACCCATCTGCACGCAAGATCGTCCGGAAAGAAAAGATGCAGCGACTGCCCGGGTGCCAGGTGGCAGGTGGCAGGTGGCAGGTGGCCCAGGGGTGCTGTCCCAGCCCCAGGCATGTCGCGCAGGCCTCGGCTGGGCTCCCCGCGGAGTGCAACCTTAGGCCCCAGGCCAGGGCCACGGACGGCGGCGGGACGGGGAGGCGACGGCTGCGGCTCACGGCACACTTGGGCTCCAGGAGGGTGGAAAAGAGACGCTCTTTTTTTTTCTTCTGGAAACCCTGCCCCCGCCGCTAAATGGGGCTCCTATTACAGGAGGAGGAGGCTGGGCGCCTCCGGGACAGCAGAGGGGCCCGCCCGCGGCCTCCGGCCGTCCCCCAGGTCGCACATCTTTGGTCCCGCACAAAATCCCCTTTGATCTGTGCGCTCGGGTCCACCCCATACGTTCCCACGGCCCGAACGAAAGGGATCCGAGTCTCCTGAAGCTTCCTGCGCGCAGCCTGGCTCTGCCCCCTCCCCAAGCCCGGCCTTTCTTAATCCCGCAGCCTAGCGCCTGGCTTCTTAGGCGTGACTCACACACTGCGAACACGTGCACACATGCGCATATGCACATGCACACACCTGCACACGCACACAGATATGCACACAATCACACACACATGCACAGGCACACACACGCACACCTGCACATGCACACATGCACGCACACCTGCACACACACCACACATGCACACGCACACACATACACACGGCTCCTGAAGTCTTGCTTTTCTCTTCATCTAGGGAGAAATTGTAACCGCAGATGGGGATTGTTGACGGGAGCCCGCAGCCTTCTTTTGCGACGAGAAGGCAGTAATTTTCCGACCTCCTGCTTCAGAAGAGACCCAGGTTCCTCCTCCAAATGAGAGTCATGGGGCTGCGTGCCCTGACATCCGGGGGCCACCGACAAACAGTGCTTTCTTACTCTTTTTAGGAAAGACTGCTTTTTAAAAAAAAATCATAAAAGGAACATTATAAGTAGAACACGGGGAAATGGGGTAAAAGAAAAAATATGTATTATGTATTTTCCATAAGGCTCATTCGTTTCACACAGGCACTGCTGTCATGGGCACAATTTTCTTTCAGCCTTTTTTTTCAAATGGGCGTAATATCATAAAATGTATATATACATCTTTATTTGACATGATTTCCTAACATTTTTCATATTTCTACATGAGTTTTCAATAAGCCCATTATTTTAATAACTACATAATGGAGGAGATATATCATAATTTCTGTAATGGTTCCCCGTGGTTGGCATGCAGGTTGCACCCAATTCTTTCCCTTTCCCAGAGATGATAAACACTAGGGACATAAAGATCGATCGTATATTCAGAATCCTGGGGATTCTGAATTTTATTTATTAAATGGATATTTTTTAAAAATGAGTTTACTTTTATTACACAAATAATACATTTCACAGGTTCAAAAAAAAAAAAAAAACCACACACACACAGTAAGGGTAACCGGAGGGGAGGGCACTAGCCCGAGTCCCCAGCGTTATGTTTCTGCTTTTAGTCTCTGGTAAGGACCTTCCAACACAACTTTAAGCAATATTTATGTGACTTTTAAATATTTACATCTAAGAGCTGGTGACTCCTGATTTTATATTGTCCTCTTGAGTGAGGATTCTGTGTGCATCCAGGTCTGATGGATTCGTTTGTATTTACTCTCTCTGCTTTCTTCCCGTCCCCTGGCTCATATTCCTCTCTCTCTCTCTCTCTCTCTCTCTCTTTCTCTCTCTCTTGTTTCTGATGCCATGAATCTTCTGGGCTCCTCACTTGTGTTTTTCTGGAATACGATTTCTAATAATGTTTCCCAAAGAATGTACTGGGGGCAGTAAACCTTGTGGGTGTCTTCAGGTTACCCGCCCCCCCCCCCCCCGCCCACCGCCCCCTGCCCCGCTGGGCACGAACTCGGGGACTGAATCACTTGCTACTCAGGACTCTGAAGTCAGTCTTGTAAAGACAAACCTAACACTGCTGCTGAAAACCCTGACGCGGTGTCAGTCTGATTCTCCTTCCTTGGGAACCGGGGGACTCAGCCTCGGTGCTACTGACATTTGGGGACCAAAGGTTCCTAGTCATGGAGTCTGTTGTGGACGTGGTGGAAATGTCAAGAGCATCCCTGCCCTCAAGCCCCCTTGATGCAATGATGGTTCAGTACCTGCTACCAGAAGTGGTCATGGAAGGGTCGGGACACAGAGGAGGGTTTCAAGCTATAGGGTGGCCTTGCGGCTGGGCCTGGACAGAGGACGGGGAGTGGTCCTCAGGCTGACGCTGGGGAGAGCATGTTGCTGGCGGTGAAGAGCATCACACCCGGGAGGCTCCACGTGGAGCTGGACGATGGGGACCTTTAGGGGGTGACACAGTGGGACAGGGAGGACAGGCCGCTCCCCGAGAGAGGGCTGTGTTCCCATAGGAGGCACTCACCGGGACAGTCTGGGCAGCAGGTGACCCCTCCTGTCCTTCTCCCTCCCCTCATCCTTTGTCCTTCTCTCTCTCCCTTGGCCCGACTCTCCGACTCTCCGACTCTCCGACTCTCCGACTCTCTGATCTCTTTGGTCATTGTCAGGGAGTCAGTCGGAGACCTGGGAATCAGAGCCGGGGATGCCGGGGAAAGCCCCCGAGGCGATGTGGCCCTGCCGGGGTAGCTGAAGGCAGGCATCCGCCAGGGGCGCAGAGGCCAGGCTGCAGCGGGGGTGCAGGCTGGAGGAGGCCGAGGGCCCGCGGGGGGGCGAGAAGCACGGAGGGGGGTGGGGGGGTGGGCGGGGACGGCTGCAGGGCCGCGGCCCAGCTTGGGGGGTCCCCTGGCCGGGCCCCTGTGGACGCACCTTGCTCCCACAGCCCAGGCGCTGAGGAGCACAGCCCAGGAGGCGCCCCACAGAGCTGCGGGGCTGGCATCCCTGTCGCACATTTCCTACTCCCCTAATATAAATGTCAAATTTTTTTTTTTTTAGCAACAGAAAGGGGCAGGGAGACCCCCCACTGATTGCATCAGGGCATGTTAATTACGCATTCATAAAGAGGACCCCACCATTCACCCCACGGATCAGCCCTCGGAAAGGCGAGTGTGCAGTAACCTCCTCGGGGTGGGGATGCTCAGAACCAGACGCCTCTGCGCCACCGCGGCCGGAATCCAATCGGGAGGAGAGCACTTGACGCGCTGTCTGCCGGCGGCTCAGCAACGGCCAGCGTCTGTGGCCAAGCACAGCCCTTGGGGGGCTGCCGGCCTGGCCCGCACCCCGCGGCCTGCCCTGCACCCTGTGGCCTGCCCCGTCCCCACACCCGTGGCCTGCCCCACACCCCACAGCCTGGCCCGTACCCCATGGCCTGCCCCGTACCCCACAGCCTGGCTCGCACCCCGCGGACACATGTCCACTGACCCACGGCGCGGGAGGTCAGGAGTCCCGGACCCAGGCTCTGGCCCCTTGGCTGCTGGTGGCTGCTCCCCTCTGGCTTGCGAGAGCCGCCTTGCCACAGGTCCCCGCACGGCCTTGCCCCCGCATGCCCGGGGACAGAGCCAGCCCCGAAGGCCACCCTCGCAAGGGCCTGGAGCCCTGTCCCGGGGCCCCACGCCCCGAATCTCCGTCCAAGGCCCGCTCTCTAGTCCGCCTTTGGGGCCGGGCCCTAACACACGGCCTGGGGGCTGGAGGGAGACACGCTTGGCACGAGGCAAGTAGTTTCCAGGGCGGCTGCCTCATTTCTAGAACTTCCAAGGTTCCTCGAGCTGGAAGAGGGTGGTGGCCGCAGCGGCTAGACGTGACATGACGCTGAATGCTTCTCAGTCCTTTCCGAGGCTCCCGGCCTTTCCTGTCCAGCCTCGGGGTCAGAGGGGGCAGCGGGGCCAGCGCTTCCTCTGATGCCCCAGCGTCCCCCAAACCCAGGTCTGGAGCCTTGAACCTTTATAATCTGGAGAAGCCACGACGGAGCCCGGGCCGGGGGCCACCCGCGGGGTCTCCAGGGCCTCACCGAGAGCCAGACGGCCCGGCAGGAGCCCGTGCCTCAGCCTCCCTGCGGCTCGCGGGGACTCACGGATGGAGCGAGGCTCGGGATAGCGAGGCACGGGCACGGGCACGCCGGGGACGGTGGTGACGCCAATGTGCTTATTCACGAGACACACGGAGAGAGGGAGAGCCGGGCCGGGGAGAAGCAGGCTCCGGACACCGGTGGACCTTAGCGCGGCCGTCCTCGAGCCCCATCACAGCCCGCCCGGGAGCGCCCGGAGGCCGAGGCGAGGGGCCGGGCCCCGGGGGTCCCGTGTTCCGGTGCGGGGCTCAGACCGCGTCAGCCACCCGGTCGAGGGGCCGTCAGGGGCCCAGCATCAGCACTGGCCACCCACAAAGGTCCCCGAGGCCGAAGCACTGTGACGGGCCATCGGTCACCTGCCCGTGACACAAACGCCCCCGGGCCCCGCGGCCTGACGCTGCTGCTCCCGCGGCCCGGGGAGCCCGACACTGGCGCCAAGCGGGGGCCTCGCAGTGTGGCCGGCAGAGCCCCCAGCCCGGAGCGGGGACTCGGCTGTGCCATGTACCGGGGCCGCCGAGGGCGGGGAGACACGGGCCGGCGCGGGCAGCTGAGCCGGCAGCGCTTGGCCCGGTCCCCAGGGTGCGGCGGCCCCCAACGGGCCCACGGCTGCCATCGCCCGGGCGGGCACCTGCGCCAGGCTCTGCGCCGGGCCCGCGGCCCCTGGGTGCCCGGGAGCCAACGGGAGGGTGCAGCCTGCAGGGGAGCGGCCCCTGCCGGTGGAGGGAGTCCCGCCGGTGACCCCCGGTCCTGCCAGTGACTGCTCAGTCCTGCTGGGTGACCTCCTGGTGACCTGCTGGTGAACCCCTGGTCCTGCCAGTGACCCTCCGGTCCTGCCAGTGACCTCCTGGTCCTGCCGGTGACCCCCCGGTCCTGCGGGTGCTTCCTCTGTGCGCCCGCCCCCGGTGAGCGTCCTGGCAGCCACGGCGAGCAGGGCCCGGGACCGGCTGCGGACCCCACGGCTCCTGCACCGCGTGTCTAGGGACAAACGCCAGGGTGCGGCAGGCAGCCGGTGGCAGGGGACTCAGCCCTGACGGGCGCTGGGAGGGGCTGGGGCCAGGGCTGCGCAGCGTCCCAGCCCCGCCTGCCGTGTCCCCCAGCGGCACCAAGGAGGAGGTCCCGGGCGGGGCCAGGGGCCCTAAGGGCACCGTGCTTACCCAGAGTGGCACGAGGCCTGCAGAGACGCGCCCTGGAAGTCCCCGCAGTCCCCAGTAGCTGATTCCGTCCTTGCCACGCCAACCCCAAACTTCCCCGCAATAAAATGTTTCTGTGTGAGGTTTTATCAAGCCGGGAGCTGCCTCCGTTCTCCGGCCCGAGCCAGGGGTCGCAGGACAGCAGAGGCAGATGTCCCCAAGGGCCTTCCCTGCACCTCATCCCCCCCAAATGGCACGACCCGTCCACACACGGGCCCACGTGCAGAGCAGGACCCTTCCCCTGGCGTGGTGCTGGCGCCCACGTGGTGCTCCCTGCCCCGCAGCGGGCGGTGGGCCCAGGCCGGGGGCGGGGGGGCTGCCCACATCTTCAGCCTGCTCGCCGCGTGTCCCCCAAGCTCGGTTCTACGGCGGGGCCCGGGCCCCAGGCCTAACCGCGCGCCGCCTCTCCGCCTCCTGCGGGGATACCCGAGCATAGGTCCTCCTGTTCTTCTGCAGCCACATAAAAATTCTGATTTCCAGCCCCGAGGCACATGGAGGGGACGTGCAGCTGTCACCTGCCCTCTACCCACCCTGCGGCAACATGCGCTCTCCTCCAGGAAGAGGGCCCCGGGCCTGGCTCTAATTGCTTCAGGGAGATGAAGAGGATTCCCATGTAGCAGCCCCTCCTGCTCCCCCGGGGGGCATCCCCGGGCTCTCGGAGCCCCGTGGAGGGGCTGTTCTGGGACGTGAAGTTTCCTGATACAACAAAGGTTTCTCTTCCTTGACCCTCTTGTCTCCCCAGAGCAGATGTGCAGGGGCAAGTCTCCAACCTAGCAGCTGCAGAGCATAAAACCGCGTTGAAGTCTACTCTGGGAAGGTTCCAGGCCCACAGATACCTCTTGCCCGAGCCCAGTCCTCCTGCTTTTCCCTCCCCAGGTTTCCCCCCTGCAGCAAAAGCTCCTGACATCTAAATACTTTCCCTTTCTCCACAACCCACCCCCCCCCCCCCCCCCGCCCCAGCCTGGGCTGCCTCGGGTCTCTTCCGGAAGAGTGGAAGCAAAATCAAGCCTTACAACCCACCATTACTTTATTGACGCCGAGAGGGTTTGTTAATCAAGTCAGACTTTTCCCTTTCCTTGATCAATACCGATCGGGCTTGTCCTGCTAATAGACAGTTACCCGATTACCTGTCCCTAATCGCAGGCCCCGCATCTCTTAAACCTTCGGCTTGTTTCATTGATCAGATAACAGCTGCATTGGCATCCAGGCTCCTGCAGGACAGATTTAACCCGGCCGGCAGTTGATTAAAATGCTTCACCCAACCCAGGGCCACATGAAATTTTATCACTTTTACAGCTTGCTCAGGAGTCACCGCGGCACAACATGCGACGAGGCCTCACAGGGGGACCTCGACCTCCAATGTCCATCGACCAGTCCTCGGAGACTTCCAGAGGGTCACTGGGATACACGTGTCCCGGGAATACTGAGTTCTTGGCTCTCGTCTCCTCGATACAAATTTCTAGAGTGGAATTCTTGAGCCAAAGAGGCAGTTTCTTAACACATGTGAGGATTTGTTGGCTGCGGCACAAAGAAAACCGGAATATAAATATCACCAAAATGTGACTACGGGAAAACACATTGTTCCCACCGTAAGCTGATTTATTTTTATTATTTTTTTTGAGAAGGAAATTCCTTTTTTTTTAAAGATTTTATTTATTTATTCATGAGAGACACAGAGAGAGAGGCAGAGACACAGGCCGAGGGAGAAGCAGGCTCCATGCAGGGAGCCTGAGGCAGGACTCGATCCCGGGTCTCCAGGATCAGGCCCTGGGCCGAAGGTGGCGCTAAACCGCTGAGCCACCCAGGGATCCCCCATAAGCTGATTTAATACAAGGTAAACTTCCTGGGAATCATCATCGTGTGATAAGTAATCATCTTACAGAGACCTTTAGGATGACTCCTATGTCCTCAAGCACTTATTTTGTTAACATTTACTTAACAAATCTCCCATATTGTGAAAAAAATTTTTAATTAAAATGGAACTGTAGACTGCAACTCACTCATACAGAGTAATCACTTATCCTGTCCTTGGAGATTAAATAATGAAGCTGAAGGCTTTCTAATTAACAAGGAAGAAAAAAAAATCTAACTATTATGTAGGACATTCGTTTTCACCTCAGCTTTACAGAAGGAGGAAATGCAACGCATTCATTTGCAATAATAATCTGAAACCGTGCAAGTAGAAAACCAAAATATAGCCGCTATTTTATAATGTGCGAGGGATGTGTGATGTAAGTACGAACGGGTTACACTGTGTTTGTAACAGGGGAGCAAGGAGCTCCGGGTCCAGTGTCCTGCAGACGAGGAACAAGGAGCCTTAGCCTAAGATCCTAAGATGCCTTGAAAACTAGGCGGAAAGTCTGCCCCGATTTCTGCCAAGAGCAGAAATAAACCATATAAATCGTCTAGGCAGTTGCACAAAGGAAGCTCAAAATCAAAATCCGCGCTAAAAAATACCTGAAAGGAGAGAATAAAGCCTGTTGGTTTGGGAATAACACTGTACGGTCTGGTTTACGCAGCGCGGCCGTTGGATGCGGATGGAGCACCGTAGCTCGCCATCGAGAACAAGAGGTTAACAGGAAGGAAGAGGCGAGGAGGAGGAGGAGGAGTCATAGACACACCATTATTAGCGGGTTGTTTCCCAGGAAAAAGCTAGGTGTCGACTTCCCTTCTGTACTCTGGTCACTCTCTCTTCCCCTCTTCCTGTCTCCTGCTGGTATCTGCCTGGCTGAGGTGAGCGAATGCCAGAGGACAGGGGAACCTACATAATGGGGTGTGCTGAGGTAAGCCTCTCCGGGTACAGAGGAGGTAGGGACAAAGGTGAAAAGTACATCTGGAGGGACAAAATCACTGTATCATTTTATTTGTAAAATGTATAAATTAAGTCGATTGCATTTGAAACTCACTTTTCTCATCCATCAAAAACAGATAAAGGTAATTACAACCTTAGGGCACCTAACTCTTGATTTAAGTGTCCAACTCTTGATTTCAGCTCGGGTCATCATCTCAGGGTTGAGAGATGGAGCCTTGCATCGGGCTCTGTGCTCAGTGGGGAGTCTGCTTGAGATCCTCTCTCTCCTCTGCCTCTGCCCCTCCCCACAACTCACACGCTCAGGGACTCACCCTAAAATAAATAAATTAAATTAATTATTTATTATATGGTCAGGACCGTATAACAGAGGGAGACAAAGGTCAGGTAACAGATATTTGTGACTTCTAATAACTATCAAGCAATTTACAAAAAGAAAAACCACTGGGTAGTCTTTCGTTCAACGTGTTTAAAAGCAAGAACAGCTCTGCTACCCATAATGCCTGTGATTATCACGAATTTGGTACTTTGACCAAGCATTACTATCACATCTAAAAATCGAACATAGAACTGTGATCTGTACCCGGAAAGACACTTCACATGCTCACCATGAATTACGGTTTTCTTACTACTTCGCTGGCCAAGGTCATCCCTTTGCTAAACCAAGGTCATATAGAAACATTATGAACAATCTTTAGCTTTGTCAATAGATACGTAAATTTTATGATTTTAGTTGAAAGTAAAGAACAAAGACCAACCAACACCTTCAAGAAATAAGGTCTAAAGGTAAAAAAAAAAAAAAAAAAAAATAGGCTGCATTAAAGAAGTGGAAACGATGTAAATTAAGCCACCTGTCATTCCCTCAGGTGAAAGCTCATTGTCTTTTCCTTATGGATTTCTATTTTTTAAAAAAAGTTCAAAAATAAAAAATAAAAATAAATAAATAAAAAATAAAAGAAGTTCAAAGCGTAGGAGTGGGAGGCATTCAGATGATCCTTAAAGCCCTTGCACCTTTTGACAGTAAAAAAAAAAAAAAAAAAAAAAAGGGCAAGAATCTGAAGCATTTTGTTGGGGCCTGGATTTGAAGAAAGCTTTTAGTGAGGTTGGCACTCGGAGCAGCAACCGCACAGCCTTCCCGTTACGGAGGGCGATGGGTACGAGCTCTTGGAAGGCAGAGGGAAGCCAACCTTGCCTTCCGCCTTCTGCTCAGGGCTGGCCCTAGCGTGGTGTGTGGAGACGCCTCAGTTTTAAACCTAGTTCACGGTTTTGATTATCATAGGGGACTGGGCTTGTCAGTTCTGAACGAAGGCTGTGCTGAAACACAGAATAACTGGAGGATTGTTCTAACTGGAGGGTGACCAGGAAACCCACGCAACGTCCTGCTCCCCCTTCAGGGAACACGTTCCCCCTACCAAGCAAATTTAAATGGAGACCAATATAAATAAATAAATAGATACATAAATAAATAAATAAATAAATAAATAAATAAATAAATAAATAAAGTGATTAAACAACAACAACAACCCGGAGAGACACTTAAACGAGACGTGTCCATTCTGGGTACCCCACATCTCCGTCCAGTTCAGCACCCAGCCCCGGGCCCCGGGCCCTGCACCTTGGGCGCCTTCCTCTCCAGAGTACGGAGCACGGGTTTGTTTTTCTCTTTCTTGCGGCATTCTCTGCAGCCTTAGGGGCTTGGAGCTACAAATTCAAATACCTGTCTCTTTCCTCGACGTCACTCATCATCCTGTGAGTTACTCCACTGTCAACATGAAAAGAGAAGAATGCAAGCAAGTGACTTATTCTTCTTGTTTGTCTACTTGTGACAAGTCACCGACCTTCACGAGTCCTTCAGCTGCCGGACTTGTCAACTACTGCTGCACTTTTAAGCCTTTTATTTTCAAATATTCTGCGGGGCCCCGGCGATGAAGTGATCCTACGTGAAATTTACCTGTGGACGTACCTCACATGTTTGGCCTCATCTCCCTCAAAATGTGGGCTTTGGGGCCCTTGCAGTCCGCGCTCCCGCCTTGCGTTCCTCTTCTCTTTCCGAAGCAAGCCTCCGTTACACTGCGGGGAGCTCCGTCTTTCCCTCCCTCTGTGGCAGAAGCACCTCCGCTCGTCTGCTGTGCCGGTGCAGGCCTTTCACTGGTGGAAAGGTCAAGGATCCCTCGCCGAGGCCGTGCTTTCCCCCTCTGATCCGTGACGGGAGATAACCGCCGGACGCGTCAACAGAGAGCCGGCAGGGCTGCTGCTGAGGGGTGGGATTGGATCGTCATTGTGCCTCGTTTTAAACATCTTGGCTCCGGTGGCCCCCGTGAGAGACTGGAAGGAAAAGAGAGAAGCCAAAACAGACCCCAGATCCCGCAGAAAGGGCAATAGTTTTCCATGAACTCAGGCGGCAAAAGAGAGCAATTGTAGGGCCGCAGATTTGGAAAAGCTCCTTTGCATCCCAGTGGTGTGCCACCTGCAAATATAACCAGCAAAACTGAATTTAGGTTCAGTGGAGAGGGTCAGTCGCGAACTCAAGAGTCACCATACATGGAAAACGTGTTGGCAGATTGCAGTCACATCCCGTTTGTGGCGGCTCGACACATGAGGACGCGGGTAAGAAATGCGATGGCCGAGGCCCTACTTGTGTTTACACCCAGTCACCCCTTCAGAATTCTACTCCATTCTCCCACACCTCCTTCTTTCTGAGAACACTGCTTCGCTGTTTACATGGGCTCCTTTCTCCTCTTGACATTCCTGTCGGCCGTCACTGTCACAGAATGCAATCATTTTCCTCCCTTGATTCAAGTCCAGGTCAGAGGCAGGACAGAAACAAATGACACACTCACTCAAGGCAGACATTTCTGATTGAGTTTTCTGGCCTGACCCTGACCGGACCATACCTGTGACCCTAAACACGACCCTCTTCCCTTGACCTGAAGAGTTGTCACTGCCCATTTCCATTCATCCTTAGTTCCCCCAGGTTCTTTTGGTTGGTGGCATGAGCGCCCTGGAGTAGGTGGAAATCTCTGCAAAGAAACAGAAACAAGCTGATCCCTATCTTGTCCCCGGCCAACGTGGCATTACCTTGACAGCACCTCCTCTAAGGCCATCCAGTCACAGGCGAGCATGCGGCCGTGAGGACACAGAGGCCCAAGGGCGAGAGGACTGGCCATGTTGTGGGTAGTGCAGAGCTAGAGCCCAGGTTAGCAGAGCTCCCCGTACTCTCCCCCTGTCCTCCCTCGGTTCGCCCATCAGAGATCCCGTGGACAGGCCACGGCCTCCAGGATCTCATGAGCAGAGGACCACTTGCTGCATGTCCGGAGCACTGGGAGATGATCCAGAAATGTACAAAGGGATGAGCTGGGCAACTTTGTTCAGGCCGTCCCACCCCCGCCACCGTTGGGCTATCCACCCCGCAACACCCATCCTCACTTTTATTATAACACAACTTTATTGAGGTACAATCTATACCAAGCAAAATCCACTCCTTTTTGAGGCACAGAATGATAAATTTTGAGAAATCTAAGCTGGTGGACAACCGTCACAATGATTAAGGGACAGAGTATTTCCCTCATCCCATAAAGGGCCCTCCTGCTCCCACCCCCACCCTGGGCCCTGGGCCCAGCAAACTCCAATCCATTTTCTGTTCCCATAACTTTGTCTTTCTTGGGTGTCCTATAAATAGAATCGTGCAATGTGCAGCGTTTCGTGTCTGACTCCTTTTACTGGACAGAACGTGCCACGATCCATCCCTGCTGCCCCAGCAGTATCCCCACCCCCACCCCCACCCCTGCGCCGAGTGCCGTTCTGCTGCATGGATGTTCCATGCTTTGGGTTCCCTCCAGTCAGGGGAGATGATGACTATGGCTGCTCTACGGACCTTTCTGTGCACGTGGACCTCTAGGTATGTGGGGTGTTACCTAGGAGTGGAGCTGCGGGGTCACATAGGCAGGATACGTTGATTTATGAGAACTTGCTCATTGACTGCTGAAGTGGTTGCACCATGCACTTTCCTACCAGCAACGTGAGGGACTTCGGCGCCAACACACGCTACCGTCCATTTAAAAAATTTTAGGGAGTGCCCAGTGGGATCTCGTTATTGGTTTAAATTCACATCTCTTCCTTGATGATGTGGGACACGTTTCACGGGCTTATCTGTGGGTCGTACTTCTCCATTTGTGACCATCTGTTTGAATCTTCCGTGCCTTGTTTGGTGAGCTACCAGTCTTGCTGTGGAACTGTCACAGGTTTGTTGCCATTGACCTGGCTTGGCCCCCAACGGGGCTGCAGGACCTCAGAGAGCAAGAGGCCCGCGTGACGCTGTGGTGTGTGGGTCATGATGCTCCGGCACTGTCTGGCCCCTGGGGGCTGGGCTTCCTCCCTGAGCCCCAGACCTGGGAGCCTCCGGGGCCCCGGAACCTGCTGCTGGGCCCCCCTAACGACCATCCTCTGCTCCCTGGATCTCAGCCTGGGCCGTGGTCAGGAGGCCCTTACCCTACCACCCGATGTGCGCTAGGGAGCTTCTTCAGGGTTTGCACTTCCACCTCCAGAGGTGTATCTTGGCGGCCGTCCCGCTGTGTCATCCAGCCCCATCCAGCCAGCACTTGTGATCCAGACACAGCCCCGCACGCCCGCAGGACCCATGCACGTCAGTCGATCCTGCCCTCAAGCTGTCTAGCGGCTGAGACTCTACTGCCGCGTTGGACTCGCTGCAGGTCTCTGTCCCCACCGAGTCCCTAAAAAAGGGAGCCTGTTTCTCGTGTGTACCTGTCACCACCCTCCCCTCACCTAATCACGCTCTCATTTCAGGACCGTTAACATCTCAGGGTCTCTGTAAAGCTCCCCCTGACCTCCGTCCACCCCCGTCCATCCCGAAAGCCTCGCCCTCCGCCACGATCTCTAGGAAGCACCGGTTCTCCTCCCGCCCAACACCACCTCCACCTCCAGGGCACTTGGGTGCCTCCGACCTCCTGGGCACCTTGAGGAGTTTCTGTTTGTCTGTCTCACCTTCTTCGTGGCAAGCTCCCCAGGGAGGGGGCAGATGTGTCTTACTCGTCGTCACGACCGCCCCACGGTGCTCTCGTGCAGCCAGGGCCCCGCGGCTGCCTCTTCCCGTTTCTTCCATGGAACCAAACTCGGTGCTTACAGTCTGTCCCCTCCTGTGTGCCGTGGCCCACGGAGAGGCGGCAGCGGCGCGTGGGGAGGCGGCGGGCCGGGCAGACGACTGAGGGCACAGCAGGGGCCCCGTGTCCTCGGGCTGCGCCAGCTGCAGCTCCAGGCCAACCAGGGGCTGGGAGTTCGGTCCCCCAGCCTCGGGTTGAAATCCTGATGCCCGGGGGCGGCGTGAGAGCTGGGACTGAGAGGCCTCCAGCCTCGTGGACACGATGGGCGCCTGATGGGAGCCCGCGGGGCACG
Organism: Canis lupus baileyi; assembly: GCF_048164855.1. Lineage (NCBI taxonomy): Eukaryota > Metazoa > Chordata > Mammalia > Carnivora > Canidae > Canis > Canis lupus. The sequence goes on along the minus strand of NC_132839.1, from coordinate 3,939,040 downwards.
CCAGCCCCTCCAGCCATGGGGCACAGCGACACGGTGCCCAGCGCCTCCGCGGCAGCCCCGTGGCCTCCGGCCTCCAGGACCGAGGCGCACGAGCGCAGGTCGTGTGGAGCCCCCCGGTCGCCGGGACGCTGAGCCAGCAGGTGGGGCGGGCTCGCCAGGGCTCTTCCGCTGCGGGGACCTGGCCCGCATCCCGGCCACAGAGCTGGTCTCCGGCGGGCCTCTCGGGAAGAGGGGCCTCCCCAGGCCCCGACGGCGACTCCGCTCCCTGCCCAGTGCCTTGGCCTCGGGGCGCGCCGTGGCCCCTGCTCCCAGAGGTGGCCTGGAACCAACGACGGTGCGAGGCGGACCCGGGGCCCAGTTCCCCCGCCGCTCCTCCCCGGGGGCGGGGGGTGACAAGTGTGTCCCACCCCTGGGATCCCGGCGGGGCTGAGCCTCGGATCGCCATGCCCCCCGTGGCCCCTCCCTCCCCGCTGCACCTGCCCTCGTCCCTACCGGGGTCCCTGGGGCAGCCTCCAAACAGCCTACTTGCATTAAGACCGTGTCTCAGGGTCAGCTTCCGGAGAGCCCGCACCGGGACAGCGTGCTTCCATTCTGTGGCCACCGTCGCCCGCCTTCCCGGGAGCTCCGGCTGATGCCAGCGATGCCAACGGAGGCGCAGGACGGAGTCCGACCCAGGCCCTCCCAGGTGCCCACTCGCCTCCCGGGCCGTGCCCCCGACCCCTGGGGACTCCAGGTCGGGCCGTTTCTGAGCCGCAGGGCTGCCCAGAACAGCACCCAAGCCACGCACCGGGGGGGGGGGGGGGTGACAAGGGCCGACGGGCCGACCACACCGAGCGCAGCAACCAGGACAGTCGCAGGATTCGCCTCAAGGGCCTTCCCACGCGGAGGCCTTGGGAACATTTTGGCCAACAGAGGGGCCGACCGCTTCAAGGCAACTGGAAAACGTGCTGTCATCACGTAAGGGGTGGCCTCGGATCAGGACAAACTGATCCCGGCGCGCCCACCTCTGAGCCAGTCCCCCCAGAACACACGACGGGGCCTTCTCGGCCGGCGACGCCACGTTGCAGTCCCCAGGGCCACGTGCCCCGAATTCGACGTGGTTTGTTGGTACAAACACATGACGCTCGGAGAAGAATTGCAAAGGCTTCACCGGACGTCCCCGGCAGCCTCCCCTTTAGAGGCGGAACCGACGGCCCACCCAGTAGGCCGCTCCCCGGGGGCAGACGGCTTCCAGGGCGCCTGGCGGCTCAGCTGCTCACCGCCGCCTGCCTTCCACTCGGGTCACGACCTCGGGGTCCCGGGATCGAGCCCCGCATCGGCGGGGAGTCTGTTTCTGCTCTCCCTCTGCTCCTCCTCCCAGCTTGTGCCCCCCCCAAATAAATAAATAAATAAATAAATAAATAAAAATCTTTTTTAAAAAGATTTTTATTTATTTATTCATGAGACACAGAGACAGGCAGAGACCCAGGCAGAGGGAGAAGCAGGCCCCCTGCGGGGACCCCAATGCAGGACTCGATCCCGGGACCCCGGGGTCATGCCCTGGGCCCAAGGCAGACGCTCAAGGCCGAGCCCCCCAAATGAGCCCCCCAAGCGAATAAATAAATAATCTTTAAGAAGAAAGAAATAGGACAGATTGTACACAGGGAACAGAATCTTGCCTGAACCAAGCCTAAGGATATTCAGTCCGGCCGTTGGTGTCAGTCACCCTGACGATGAGGAAGCGAGTTCTTAGCAGACGGGGTGGGATAAGGACCCCCGTGTGACACGCTGCGGTGTCAGCGTCGACCGCTGTGCTCCCGGCACGTGAGGTCGCACCTTCGGGGCCCACGAGGCTCCAGGAGTCGCCGAGGAGCCCGGCCACCTGGCGCTCGGGGTGGCACGGCTTGTCGTCTGATGGTCGGGCCGCGGGCCTCCTGCCACGCCGTCAAGCTCTGCGGGTGTCCCCCCGCGGGGTGTGGCGGCTCTTGCCACTCTCTTCATGGCCAGACGCTTTACGCACTTGCAGGAAATCCCCAGTGGTCCCGTTGGCACAGCATCTGCGCCCGGTGGCGGGGCGCTCCACTTGCTTCCTGGCGTGCGACCTCCTGGCCTCGGGCCCTCGCCCAGGGCGGCATCTGTGGCTGTGTCCCCAGCAGCCACCTGCGGACCATCCTGGGGCGATTCATTATGCACGCTTGCCCCCGGGTGGGGGGACCCCGCAGGGCTCCGAGTCGTGCTAGAATGGGAACCCCGGCGCTAAACGTAGTCCCGCTGTGCAGGCCACAGAGCGGTTCTTTCCCACCTGCATCTCCTGTAAGATTTTCTGGGAAAATTAAGCCGCATCGAGCAGGTTAGGCCGAGCAGGTTGGGCCGAGCAGGTTGGGCCGAGCAGGTGCCGTCGGCGCAGGTCCCGGAGGTAGAGCCCGGTTGAGCAGGGCTCGAGCCAGTCGCTGTGTGTAAGTGTCCCGCTCGGAGGCGATGCCTGTTGTTAAAGCAATTAAAGGCGGAGCAGATGCGATAGGTCTTTAGAGGGGAAAAAATAGTTCCCCGGGTAATGAAAATCAGGTGCGTGATGTGAACGTGGGAATGGCTTCCAGAAGTGGTCACCGCGGTTTCGCATATTAGTCGCAGACCTCGGAGGACGTTAAGATGTCGTGTGCGAGTGACAGCAGCGGGCGTCTTTTCTGGATCGTATAACGTCAGAGGTAGATGACCTGTCACTTCTTAGCTCTGTTTCGTGGCTCCGGGGCTCGGAATCCTACCTAATGGGGGAAACCGGAGCTCCTTGAGCGTGAGGGGCCGGCCAGCGACATTTCTGTGCACTCGGTGGCTGGGTTTCGGCCACAGGTCAGAGGCCAGGCCACAACCATTTACCGTATTAACATCGCATCCCGGGCGGGGCCGGTGCTGCTGGTTATTCCCGCTTCTCCTCGTCACCAACCGTTCCCTGCAACTGGCTCCTTCGCATTAACGTTCAACATTTGAAAATGCCTGAGGTCCTCCTGCCTTAAAATTCAAGCGCCTCACTCCACCCCCTTCTTTTCGCAGCCACGTCTCTTACCCCAACTGGCCTCAGCTCCCCACTTCTCCTCCATTCCTCAACCCCACGTGAACACGTCCCTTGCCCAGATCACAGATGGCCTCCTTGTCATCGAACACAATGGCCACTGTTCCGTCTAAGTTTTCCTTGACCTCTTGGCCACTTTTGGGGTTGCTGACTTCCTGGAATGTCCCAGGGACGGGGTCGGCGCTGGCAGGTTGAGGGGGCCGTTCCCTGTGACACCAAGTGAGGTCCCAAGAGGCAGGGGTGTGCAGAGGAAGTGGGAGCCGGGGGGATACACAGCACCCCTAAGCAGCTGCGCCCACGTTGATACGAGGAACAGCCCAAGCACCCTGTGCTCTTGTTGCAGGGAGGAAGGGTCATGAGTGGCTTTGTAGCACCTATTTTTTTTTTGCCTTTCTCCTTTTTAAAATCCACCCAACTGAATAAGGATACGATGATAGTTTCCAGGCAACACAGAAACAAGGGCACCATCCTTCTCTGTGAACTTCTGGGAAGCTTATCAAGCGTAATGCGCTGCAGTGAAGCAGACGTTCTCAGCTGCTGAAGCTAGACCGTTAGCTCCCGTGTGTGTCTTCCCCTCCTTTTCCCTCCAGCCCCATGGCCTCCTCCACCTCAGCCCACCGCCAGCTTCATGAAATCCTATTAATAGCCACAACTTCCTGATTTACAGATGACGCCTTCACCCTCGCCAATAGATCTGTCTCCACCATGACACCGTGGCCCCGACTCCTAGCCCAGTAGCTTTCTCAGATGCCTAGAGGGGTGGTCATGAATTCGTTTTCTTTACAGTTTTTTTTTTTTTTAATTTTTTAATTCCCTAGGCAGAGCTTTCAGCCTATAGATCTACGAGGCCACACATGGTGTTCTTTGCACTCTTCCTCTTACTTCCCCCCAAGCACATAGGTACCGTTTTGTGGTTGTGGCTCTTCTGGTTGAGCAGCTCTCTGCACCAGGAAACCCTTCTAAACGCACAGTAGCACTTGCTGTCTCGGTTGAACCTCAAACCTCTCCTCACCCCTTCTCACGTTCATTCTTGCCTCCTGGGTCTGCCTGCAGTGGCTGCTCGAGAACACCTGTGAGTTGGGTTGGACGCTGCTGTGGGTGGAACTGGCTGTTCTCAGGACAGTGAGTGAGGACTGCGGCCACGGCTCCTCTCGGCACGGGGACCTCCAAGCACTCCCTCTCTTCTGGGACAGTAAAGGAAAATGTCTTCTGCTCTGGTTAAAAAAAAAAAAAAAATACAAAGACTTTACAATGGCTTAGAAGGCCATACTGTTGTCACACAAACCTCCCACTACTTGCCCTTCTCACCATGCTCCAGCCACAGGGCCTTCTCTTACCCCTGGCGGCCTTTGCTCTTCATTCTCTCCACGTCCCACTGGGCTTACTGTTCACTCAGATGTGATCTGAGCCCCTACAACCTGCACGCTCCATCGCAGAACTTCCAAGGCTCTGAATTCTTGCTCTGCTCTTTTGTCCATGGCATAGGATATAATTTACTTATTTACTAAGTTTATCGCTTATTGCCCATCTCCCCACTGCCTCACCAAGAGGGCAGGGAGATCTGTCCCTCCATGGTCCTCTGCGCATATCCCAAGTGCCGAGGAAATGTCAGGTATGTGGTAGCGACTCATTTTTTTCATTATTATGTGAATAAATTAATGAGAGGGACATGGGTATAAAAAAGCAAAAATGCATTAATTCCTGTATAAGTGGGACGCTTCAGTGGCTCAGCAGTTGAGCGTCTGCCTTCAGCTCAGAGCGTGACCCTGGGGTCCCAGGATGGAGGCCCATGTTGGACTCCCTGCAGGGAGCCTGCTTCTCCCTCTGCCTGTGTCTCTGCCTCTCTCTCTGGGTCTTTCATGAATAAATATATAAAATCTTTAAAAATAAGAAAAAAAAAACCTTTAAAAAAAATTCCTGTACAAGTAAATTTCAACTGGTTGTCTTTTCTTTTTTTGACAAACGTCTCCAACTCTATCTAGTATCCTCATGTTTTTTCACAGCTCAGAGGAAAACTAGTGTTCGGAAACACAACTGAAGAGTTTCGATTGCCAGGAAGTATAATTTGGACAAGGGGTCGTGTGGTGGGGTGAGCGTGAAAAGGAGAAGTGGGTGGCGCCCCAGATGCAAATATGGGTTGGAGGGAGAGAGACTGAGCAGATAGCCCTGAAGGGTGAAGGCGCGGAATGGCGCACCGGCCCACTGCACGGCTGGGCAAAGGCAGGGAGCAATCCAGAGCGACCTCTGCTTCTGGTTTGGGGAGGGCCGCGGGCGGGGAGGTGAGCTGCTGCGGCTGCTGCCTGGGCTGTGCGCTGTGAGGGGCCTCAGTCAGGCCAGCAGAGCCAGAGCCAGAGCGTCCCGAGACCGCGCCAGTTGTCCGGGCCCGGGCACCAGCTGGCCTCACGGAGGATAGGCCTGTCTTGGGACCGTAGCAGCACGTCTGGGGGGGCATCCAGGCCGTGCGGCTGTCGGACGCCGGGGCTCCTCCCGGAGGCGAGCGTGTTAGTGTTGACAACGAACTCACCCAAGAGTCGCCTCCGCCTCTTAGCGCCCTCTGGCCTGGAGCTTGTCACTCTCAACCTCCCCAAACTGGGAACGAGAGCGTTACTGAGCGGCTTCTCTGTGCCAGACAGGTGCGGAGCCACGGAGACACGGGCGAGCCATCGGGATGGCAGCAGCCCTCGCTCCGCCCTGACGGAGAAGACCCTTGTGATCGGCACAGCAGCCATCGGAGATGGTAATACAAGGCCTCCTGTGTGATTGTGGAGAGGCTGTTGCTGTCCGGGAGAACCGGGGGGCTCTTGTAGAGCAGGTGGTGGCTCAACTGAAATGGGAGAATGGGTGGGACCCTGGTGGTGCTGGGTGGCTCACCCCTGGCGGAGTGGCCCACGTGGGGGAAGACGTGCTGTCGGGAGAGGAAAACAGGCCGAGTCTCATTCAGTGGGAAGCACAGGGCTCTTCACGGTGGAGCGTGATGAGGAGGAGATTCTCAGGTCCAGCGGCCGTGACGTGTGGGACCCGAGAAGGTCACCGGGAAGATCACAGAAGCCCCCTGGGCCACTGCCTCTGCTCCAAGCTTTCAAGCACCCCAGCCAGGCCTCCCTCCGGCCGGGCGCACAGGGCCCCGGCCCTGAGCCGAAGGGACCATCTCCAGGCCCGGGAGGAACTGCAGTCATAGATCCGAAACTCAGGTTCCCCGGATAGATTTTTTACCTCAAATTGTTTCTGCCAGCTTGCCGATTTCTTTTTCTGCTTTTACATCAAGTCAAATGTTATGTGTTTTTTTTAATACAATCTTTAAAAGGAAACCTAATAGACATACCAAGTGAAAAATAAGCAGAAGGGAGCTGTAAATCATCTTTCTAAAAGTAGTAAGATAGAATAATCACATCCATTTGAGAATCATGGTCACAAAGGCATCCTCTAATGTCTGATTGGATAGTTCCCTTCGAGAAATAAATACAGATGTTGACAATTTTGTTGCTTTCTGTGCATGTCTTCCTAGGCCTGACTTCTTCAGAGGTTACAGGGCATGAGTAGAAAAATCGCTCCAGAAATTATCCTCTGTCATTTTTCAATTTTTAAGTAAAATTGGTTACTTGGCTTGGAAAGTAGTGCGCTAGAGATAAATCACTTTTAAGAAACGCCGAACTGCTATTAAATTTTTTTCTTTATGTGGTAGACATTCTCAGTTTAAAAATAAATATATACTTTACAAATTAAAGCATAGCAGGAGCATTTGTTCTACCAAAGTTGACAAGAAAACATGTTTAAAGGAGCATACCATCTGTTTCTCTGCCTTGTGTTGACACGTCCCCGTTCCTTCGTATGTACCTACACGCCTCGATGTACATCGTGTATTAATAACAGACAGTGTGACAGATGCTCCCATTTTTTTTTTTTTTGCCGCTTTTGGAAAAAATGTAACAGATTGTATTTAGCTCTTCCACGATTATATTGTCTATTGTTGAACAACCACTGTAGATTTACGCTGCTCCGTAAGTAGCCAAAGCTAAGCACCAAGCCATGTCTTCTTACCTTTCCTGAGGGCTCTGGCTGTGGAGCTGTATCCTAAAACCACGAAGACTGTTCCAGTCCATTTGAGAAGCTATCGCAAGACACCTTAGAGTGGGTGGCTTGGAAACAACAGAAATTTAGGTTTCACTGTTCCGGAGGCAGGGAAGTTCAAGATGAGGTCGCTGGCAGATTCTGAGCCTGGCGGGAGCCCACTTCCAGGCTTGCACACTGGCATTTTCCTTCTGTATCCTCACACGGTAGAAGAGGAGAGAGCGCCATGGGGTCTCTTTCATAGGGATACTAATCCCATGCATCAGGGCCCTAACCTCATGACCTCAGCACTTCCCAAAGGCTCCACCTACAAATATCATCCCATCAGGGGTTGTGTTCCAACATAAATTTTGTGGAGACCCACTATTCAGCCTACAGCAAACACATCGCAGCCTGTCTGGCCTCCTCAGACACCTTCGTTCTCTCTTCTGCAGTGGCCTTAGTAGGAATCTGGGGTTGTAAGATTTTTACGTACTTTGATTGACTGCCATATGTCTGGAAATGCTGCATTCTTAATTTTAAGATGTTGTGTATGTGCACGTGTGTGCATGCTCCCACACATGCACACACACCAGGATGAGGTTGCATTTTTCCTTAAAGATATTTGGCACAAGTCCACAGGACCATTGCTGTACTGGAGATAAAATGCAGTTTAAGCTTCAATCGAGCTACACATTTTGTTTCACTTCTACTCACACACCTTTGTCTTTTCACAGGACATCTCCGGAGTGTTGCTGCTAAGTTAAAAAGCAATGCTTAATGAGCTTCACTGCTTTAACATGGTTACCAAATAGAAGCTCAGTGTGTGTCTGCTGGTGAGAATTTATAGAGCTGGTTTGACAACTCCGCCCCTCTACAACGTGTAGATATTTTAGAATGTGTTATTGGATTCTGGCTTATTTTGCAGCATAAATGCATTTATTAGTTTACATTAAGGATTTCCTGTTCACGTGCAATCATAGTTTTATTTTCTTTTTAGCATAAACACCATGTTTATGGTGAAACATCATGTATCCTTCAGTGAAGCGGGACATTTCCCCGCTTCCCTTCCTTCCTTCCGCCTTGCCTGACCTTTCACGGATCCACTGGCTACTGTTCCACTGCAGGGCATGACCAGCCCTGCCCAGGGCATGACGAATCCACTCAGAGGTGTGTCTGTAGAGAACATGGAAATACCGAGGCCGATGTTCAAGGAGGAGCAGGGGCGTTCGGGAAGCTGGAAGGAAGAAGGAATTAGGGAGCATAGGCCATTCGGAGGGGGGCGTGCATGTCTTACCTGAGTGGCCTACCTTACAGTTCCGATCCAACAAACCTAGCCTCCAGGGAACCATATTTTAAACACTCTTTACCCTCGTAGGTGATGTGCAGAGGAGTCTAGAAACTGCCACACGAAGAACAAGGAAAGTGTTGAGGACTCTTCCCTGTCTTCCCTCCCTCTAGACACACACACACACACACACACAAAGAAATGGCCAACAGAAAAGGAGGGAGAAAATTGGTCCTGGGTTGTTCCTGGGAACAAGTTAGTGTCAAAGCAGGGAAGTAGAGAGGGGCCACCTTTAGCATTATGATACTGGCATGGAGTTTGTACGTAAATTTGCCCACTCATGGAACGAATGGGCTCGGGAACTCCATGGCATTGATGCTTCCACAGAAACCACTGCTGTTCTTCTCTATCAGAGGATAGAATTGGCCAAGATCAGTGGGTCTTGTTGCTGGCTGTCCTTTAGAGTCACCTGGAGAATTTCTTTAAACTGAAGATTCCTGGGCCCTACTTCAGACTTACTAACCAGAATATCCAAGGGAAGGCCCTACGTATATGTCCTTTCATCAGCTCCCCAGGGACTCAAGCGTGCAAGCAGCATTGGGTGGCGCTTGGAACGCAGAACTCTCAAACACCGTTGTTCCACATTGAACTTCCACCCACATATCCACAACGATTGCAACGGCGGTAGCATCATAAAAATAATACCTCAGTCACCATATATCTGTTCCTCTTTCCAGGCCCAGGCTTTGCTTTCCTCCATCTTGGCTTCGCTTGCTGCCAGGATCTCTCCAAGGGATGATAAACTGACAACTAGCACATGGCTGCTCCCAAGTAACACTCATTTGCCAGAGTCTTATATTTCCTGTAATATGAATAGAGGGATGGAACTAAGCAGGAAGGGATTTTTAAAAAATTATGTGCTGTTAACCTTTGCACTGGCAAAGGCAAATGACGTTTGGTTCAGACACAAAGGCAAGCACCTTGTCACTAAAAGGCATCACACCTGGAATATGCAAACATTTCCTTCCAGGGATCTCTGGAAAGCACATGGGGTCCTAATGCCCAGAGAGGACTGAGTCTTGGCTCCGGGTCACAGACTCTGGCCACCCTAAATTTTGTACTAACTTTTAACCCCTCAGTGCATCTGCAACTCCAATAGCGTTTACAGGTCTAGCTCCAGGGCATCTCTCAGATAAGGTGTGTCTGTACCTGGTGCCAGGGGTGGTAACAGTAATGTGGCCCAAGGCCTGGCTCCAGTTTTCACAAAGAACCTTTATTTGCATGTTTTTCTTTGAAAGGGCATGCGCAGGTGATTGGACTTTTGTAGTTGCTTTGTTCATTCCTTTAGTACTTAGCTGCCCTTTTTAGAATGAGTTATTTTTTAAGGATTTATTTATTTATGCATGAGAAACAGAGAGAGAGAGAGAGCAGAGACACAGGCAGAGGGAGAAATAGGCTCCCTGTGGGGAGCCCGACGTGGGACTCGATCCTCGGACCCCGGGATCACGCCCTGGGCTGAAGGCAGACGCTCAACCACTGAGCCTCCCAGGCCTCCCTAGAATGAGATAGTTAAATTGGTTTGATTGGCTCAAGGATGTATATCCAGTACCTATAACTTCTGTTCAATGAATAAATCAGAAAAATAATTGGTTTGAAAACTAGAACAGAGGGAGATTAGTGGCCGAATCGCAGATGCTGCTTACCTTCTCTGCAGAGACTTCGCATGCACTTGCTCAAGCTGACCAAACACAAGGTCTCTCTCTTTTCCCTTCTGGGGAGAGAAACTCTGGGCAGGCGACCCTCAGAAAGATGAACACCAAAGTTGTAGCAAACGTTATTTCCAAACCTGTTTTAACAGTTAATTTTTTCTTCTCCTCCTCCCCCTCCCCCTCCTCTTGTTCTTCTTCTGAAAAAGGCGTGTTTATTGTCCAGAAATATATATTAAAAAGTTCCCCACAGAAGATGCTGTTCTCTCATTGCCCATCTTCTTCCTCTTCTTCAACATCCCTGATACAAAAAGCATTATTATACCTTATAAAACTTCACCCAAATGTCCAGACAGTGCTCCGTCTATGTATCCTTCTGTGTTCACAAGCCGCATGTTCACGTAGCGACCTCAGGTACCAGGCAGCCTGTACTCCACTCCTCACTTGAGTTTCACCGTTCCTGGCTTTCCCGTGAATCCCCTGAGGAAAGGTTTGGGACTGAGGGGTAAGCTCGTCTCAATGACAAGCACATGCTGTGGGCCACTTGCCACCAACCCACCTGTCATCCGTCCCTCGTGACTGCGGTAACTGCAGCCAGGCACAAATCCTGCTTTTGCTGTCTTACTTATGTGTATCAGTCACATTTTCTTCTTTGGACATGTTAATGTTGCAAGTGAAAATATCTTACTGCTTTTTCCTACGAAAATTCCAAAATATTGACCCTACCTTGCCATTTCTAAGATTTTATTTGATAGACAATGTTCTGTCTTCATGAGAAGCAGTTGCAAGAGTAATCTAGGTGGTGGCCTGAGCGCCAGGAGGGCGTAGTTGGGAGACACCATTTCCCGGGTGACCTGTCCTCCCTGGGAGCTGCCAAGTGGCCTTCACTGCTCCAGCACGAATTATTTTTGGATCCAACATTCTATAATTCACACTTAAACAAGAGACAATGGAATGAACATCCTGAATTTTTAAAGAAGACTTTCTTTTGCCACCTACCATCTAAACATGACAGACCAAATCTTCTGAAGAGTCTTCAACACCCACAGCCTGGCAACTCAGAAAAAAACTCATGCACAATATACACTTTCAAAAGTATTTTTAGTTCTTCCATGATGTGACATTTTATTTTACTCTTCTTAAAAACATTTAACTGTCAGCAATGGTTCATGCCTGGTAAATTCTGTAATCCTTATGAACGACTCCCTTCGTTCTTCAAGACAACGGGCAGCTTCATCCTAATTTGCCCAAGTTATAGCAGCTCAGAGCAATCCGGTGTGGTTGGGAAACAATGGAAGTTTACCAAAGGGAGAGGTGGAATCTGCTCTTCTACAACAAATGGATCCCAAATCCTAATCTAGAAGAGGACACGCTTGCATCTACCCGGGTTCCCATATATGAGATAGCTTAGTGTCCTTGGGGGAAAAAATGGCAGATCTAAAGTAACTAATTTGAGAGTAGTTTTAAAAATGGATGCCTTACAATGGTGTGGGTGGGGGTTGGGGTAGAAAGGAGATTCCCAGGGCCAGCAACAGCAGGGAGCTACCACCCCTGGGCCTTAGAGAGAGGGAACAGCTGCAGAAACTCAGGAAGAGTCGTTTTATAAAGGGAACTTGCTAGTCCAGACCTCACCCTCTTGCCCACTGCCTCTCCTTGAGCAAGGCTGTCAGAAGTCAGATGACAAAAGGGCATGTTGACCTGGCCTCCTGAGACAGGACGGAGAAGGGTGGACAACGGATTCCAAGGCAAACAGAAGATACGCGGTAGATGGGAATGGAGGGAGGCAAGGGTAATCACCGGAGAGTTCTTCTTTATCTCTTTGTTCATTCTTTCATTCATTCCCACGTTAGTTAAGCACCGCCTGTACCTGAAAGCACTTTGGAAAACACAAGTGAAGGAGAAGGATGGTAAGTCGTCTCTCCTCTCAAGGAGCTTATGTTTTTTATTGAATGTGGGAACGAGACACAGCCATGTGGAATGTCGTAAGACAAAGCTCGCAGAGAGTGATGGTGTGGCCGAGAGCAGCAGAGGGGCGTCTGTGTGGGCCTGAGAGAAGGCAGACCAGGGAAGGCTAGAGGACTCCAACGGGGCTTTGTGGGATTCCAGGGAGAGTCTTGAAGCCTCCAGTCTCCACCTCAGTACCTCTATGGAGACTTCGCATGCACTTGCTCAAGCTGACCAAACACAAGGTCTCTCTCTTTTCCCTTCTGGGGAGAGAAACTCTGGGCAGGCGACCCTCAGAAAGATGAACACCAAAGTTGTAGCAAACGTTATTTCCAAACCTGTTCTAACAGTTAATTTCTTCTGGCCTAGTGATTTCTCATTGGATTCTAGGCCTATACAAGAACTAAATATACGTACTGTGTTTTTATTGAGTCTTTATACTGTGCCAGGCATTCCACATACAAAATCCCATGGAAGCCTTCCAATGGGATTGCTGAAATTAGTGTCATTTTTCATATCTTATGTATGAGAATAAATGAAACTCCAGGAGGTGGAGTGACTTATGTAAGGTCAGATGCTTGGTGTTAGAGGAACGGAGATTCAAAGCCAGGCATTTCTGACATAAAATTCTCAGCTACTAATCTCCTTGAAGAACGACAATAAAGGACTCAGCAGTGGCGCCTGCCTTGGGGGTCAACATTGTCCTGGTAACACCCCCGTGCTTTCTCAGATAACCGGTACTTGGAATTTTCTCCCTATTTGAGGAAGCCGCTTGACTTGAATAATAGGATATGTTTTCACAAGTGCTGCCTGCACTTAGGTACAGAATTGGCCTCTGAGGAAGCCTGAAGGGAAGTGCCATTGTTTTATCCTTCCTATGGAAAGCCATCTAATGACTTCTGATTATGCTTGGAATTAATTCTATGAACTATATGGACAAATGATCTGGCTTCTCCTACCTCTGATTTAATCTCCTACTATCCACTACTTACTCACTCGGCTCCAGCCACACTGGCTTTCTCCTCGTTGAATAAGCTTTGCTCTTCTCACCATAGGTTATTTGCCCTAGGTGTTCTCTCTGTCCAGAATCTCCTCCCCACAAATCTTCACAAACTGGCTCCTTTTGTGATCCAGTCTCAACGGAAACGTCAGAGATCCCTTTTCTGACCATGTCCCATCGTGCCCTCCTACTCAATCTGTAGAACATCATCTTGTTTCATAATCACTGTAACACTCATCACCAGGTAATATTTCTTGTTGGTCTATTTAGTCTCTGTCCACAGGAGGCTTGGAAACTTCCGGTGCCTTATGCAACGCTAGATAACTTCACGTCTTGGATAGTGCCTGGATCCTTAAATGGCTGCAAATGAATGAGTAAACTCATGGAGATGAACCCTGGTTCAGAAAGAAAAGTGGTAACGGTGTGCTATATTTATTCATTATTTCATATCACCGGCCTCTCAGGTATTATTTCTACTATTACAAGATGAGAAAAGTGACATTTAGAGATGCTCAAGGTCATGCAAGCAATAGAGCAGGGCTACAACATGTACCTTTTGACTCCATCTCTATTGAGCTTTCAAAGCCACTGCTCTGTTTGTATGAGTTCCGGCCCCCAAGTACAGTCTGAAGTGAGGCCAACGCTGATTTTTCTCTCATGTGTTAATATAGAAGTGATTGTCTCCACCGCACGGTGGTGTCATCTCTGGGTCCAGGCTAGCTGTTCCAGTTATTGCCATTCCCTCGCCACAATAAAAGGGGAAAGAGGGAGGGGAGGGTCACAGCTTCTTTGTGAGGATGAATTCAGGAAGCTGTAGGCAACCCCTTCACCAGAACTACGAGAAAAGCTGGTGGATGTAACAGCTGGTTTAGAGAGTGTGTGCCCCATTAGAACTTGGCCAATTCTATCACTAAAGGAAGAAGGGGAGACTAGATATGGAGCATGGTAGGCAAACTGTTTGGTCTTATAACAACCGTGTTAGGTAGAGATTCATATCCTTTTCATTTTACATATGGATAAACTGGGGCTCAAAGAGATTAAAGAACATGCCATTAGTCCGGAAAAGGGCAGGACCCGTGACAAGATTCCATGCTGTCGCCATTTCATCATTATCATCTCTCTCTCACTCTGTCTCACATATACACACAGACACATACACACCACAGCTCAGCCTTCTATGCTTAGGTGGGATTTACTCCATTCTCATCCTTGGGATCTCATTTCAGCCTTGACCTACTAAAGAGAATTCAACCAATGAGGACAAGTAAGTAAGTAGAGGTGAAGATCCCAAGGGCTAGGTCCGGGCTGATCCTCTGCAGCAGAGCTTGCCTTCTCCTAGGTACAGAGGGTGCCTGGGGAAGCTGCTTCCAAGAGGCACGGTGTCCTGATAAGTCAGGACCTGGGTCTTGGGTAGAGGAGTTTTGTAAACAATGAGCCAGGAGTCCCTGACTCTTGAGCGCTAAGAATCAACAGGCCATTAGTAGGTACAGTGGGCACATGTCCTTGTGTACTGGGATAATCCTTGTTCACACCCCAGCATGCTCATTAAAAGTATCCCCTCAAAGTTGCCCTAGTTCAGGTGATAAATTATATGGTCACCCTACCAGTAGCCCTATGCTGCCATTGGTATTCAGCCTTAGAAAAACTGGGGCAAAAACTATAAAGATGTTGGACAGCTACCTAAGCAGAAGAGGTGCCTAAGTATGAGCCCCCGAATTTGACTGCCATTGTAAAGCCCCAATAAGAAACTGATCAATGGTTTAAATTAACAGTAATTCCATTCTTCTGGATAACCCCAAATAATCTAATTATCAAGGTTAACTTCATAATTCATTCTTAGATTACCAAAGAGAGTAAAAATGTCTTGGGGGTGTTTTATGCTGCAGTATCATTAATGATTAAAATGTCTGGGAACAGAAGCATGTACAGTCACAAATTATTCAAACCACATAAGACTTTATAAAATTCTATCTATGAGAGGCATTCAATAAATAACCCAGAATTCATCTATTTCATGTCTATGCCCTTTGGTTTCAATGACATTCTCATTTTTCAAAACAATATTGAGTTATGCTGCACATGGAGTTTCAGAAAAGTTCTTCCCAGTTAATCAAAATTTACTCAATTTGTAGCACAACAATTTTATTGCCCAGAGGTTATTATTGATGCTCTGTATCTGTGAACCTGGTTGAAAAAAATCCTAGAGGGAGACTTGCAAAATGACAGTCCTCCAGTCACTTTGTTTTTGGGGATCAGAAGCATGAAATTAAAGATCAACACATAAAAGAAGTTTCTGCTTCTTGAAGTTAGGATGAAGTAAAGCACAAACCCATTATCCAAGAATAATGGGTAAAGGGAAAAAGCAGCAATCTAAAGCGAGCTCACTTAAAATGGAACAAAATTGTACAGTTAGTGAAAAGAAAAGTTTCTGTAGGATGTAAAAAATTAAAGCCTGCAGAGTTTGGTGTTACTTCCCAACAAAACTATACTTCAACATATTCCAAGTTGCATTTGATGTTTAAATGACCCTAAAGAGGATCACTTAATAAAAATGGGTGAGGGGCTTCATTGGTCTCCCCAGGGGATTCTCTTAAACATGTTCACAGCCAAGTATTCTCTTTCGGAGGGCTTAGCTAGACAGTCTCCGTGTCCCTCTCTCCTCTTAGCTGTCAAGAAGTCTAACCCTCCGGGGCCTTGGTTATCAAAGTCTGAGCATGTGTGATTTTTAGGCAGTTTTCTAACACCACTTCCATCAACCTCATGAAACCCCATACCTTTGGTAAGATTTGCCTTTTCTCTTTGCGGTCAACGTGCACTCTATTAACAATGCATTGTTGGATATTCTAAACGACGGATGATCCTGGAGGCCAATCAACAGAGTCATTGATGTAATTGCTGGGAATCAACACTAAATGGAGCAGAATATTTGAACAGGGAGAAACTTTATGACTGTTTGGTCTGTTAGACAATGTCTTCCTGTGAAGGCCCCCATGGCAGCTGTGTAGCAGCAGGGCCTCAGGTAATAATCTCAGGTAGCCAGGACTCCCCTGTGCTTTAGGCTTGAGCCCCGACTTCATTAGCTTGTTCTGTGGTCTTGAGCAAGTCACTTCATCTCAATAATCTTACAAGCCCGAGACACCCAGATTCTTTTTCTGGGATCTGAGAAGTTCTGCAAATATGTTTTTAATATGCATGTTCTCAGGGAGTGTGCTAATATGTTTTTTTTTTTTCAATTTTCATAAGAATCTAAACCACCAATCATGGAGTATCTCTCATGACCTCTAAAGTTGCTTCCAGCTTTCACATTCTCTGACTTCTGATTTTCCCTGGGTAAAATCATCTATAGGGAAAAGTGGAAGATTGGGTTAGGCCACAGGGGAAAAAAATCTGTAAACTGTTACCTGCAATTAGTAAAGAAGTGCAGGTAGGTAATACATTAATTCTGACCATAATCCACCTCCCAGCAACCTCTGAAGCTTGTTTTGAGAAACCAGATTGAAGATTTTTGAGTTTGTTGTTTCAGAGAAGTCAGAATGCTATATACGAGATTTAATGATGTCTGTGCACATTGTTAAAGAAGTATTGGGCACTCAGCTCAATCTATTCCTAAGGATTTGAGACATCACTAAATAATTACCATCCTATATTAGTAATTAATTATGACTAAGATCATTGCAAATATCAAAACCAGAAAGATAGAAAATGATGCATACTATCTGATGTGGACAGAGCAAGTAGGGTTTCTGAAAGTAGTAGAAACTGGGCCTTTAATACAGCTATTCTAAATCTTGACATCATCATAGCCATAACTTATTACATACTAAGTGCTAAATTTACCTTCCGAATTTTAAACAGACCTTAATATGATATTCTTGTCTTGTTTTTTTTTTAAGATTGTATTTATTTATTCATGAGAGACACAGGGAGAGAGACAGAGACATAGCCAGAGGGAGAAGCAGGCTCCATACAGGGAGCTCCATACAGGCTCCATACAAGGATAAGGTCACTCCCTGAGCCGAAGGCAGATGCTCCACCACTAGCCAACTAGGCGTCCCAACATGATATTCTTGTAATAGAAAATAGAAAAGAAAAATTGGAAAATTGCTTTGGTGACATCAGTTCTGCCTCCAAGACTCTTTGGAATCTCCATTAGATTTTTTTTTTTAAATCTGAGTCTCATTTATTTATTCATCAGGAATTCGGGATGGGGAAGTCTGGTATGACACTGTTGCGTCAGTGTGTAGGCCTAAACTCACAAAATCTTGAATGACATTATTCGACAGTGGGGAAGATAAGGCCCAGGACTGCAGGAAAATGGTTTATATTTTTTATTTAGCATTCACAGGCAAATAGAGCCTATCCCTCCATCAATGTGGGTCTCAAGAAGGCTTTGCAAAGACTTGAAGCACTTACAGAAAGTAAGTTAGTTCAAATATAATTAGATAGTAGAATATGAAAATTTGCTAAAATGACTTACTGACAGAATTTCTTAGCCAGGGAAATTTTTTTGATTTTTAAAGAGCTCAGAGAGACCATTTGTTGGACTCCTGATCAAACCATGATTTCTTACAGGTATGAAAAAAACATATGAACAAAACAACTGAACCTGTCTAAAAAAGACAAAGAACATGGTTTACTAATTCTAGAACATGCTAGGATTTAGATTCAAATTGGACAGAAATGTTAAGTAACTGACAGTAGGCAGAAATTATTTTCTATGGCCAAACTGCCAGGAGCATATGAAAATCACAGATTTTCAAAATTGCTCCATGTAGAAGTAAATAAATAGTTTTGAAAGAGATTGGTAGGTTTTTATGACCATGTAGCTGTGCATATTTTGGACATTTGTGGACATTTGCCTTCCTAGCACTCATTTCCCCTTCTTTCTCCTACTTTTCCACTGGGCCCCACCCTTCCCCACTGCTAGTCCATTGGTCCGTAACTCCATCCAAAGCTCCCCGGGTGGCCTTGTGCTCAAATATGTGACTCAGGCCTGACAAACACAGCAGCTCTTCCTGCTGGTCACAGTGATTGGAGGAGTAATGAGTACGACCAAAGTTATGCTAATAATATTGAATGTCTGGGCTACTGGGGATGCTACTGAAAACAATCCTTTTTCTAGACTCAGATCTAGGAGGGTATGCAGCAGTTTTACCAGGCCACCATCCTGGGAAGCCTGAGGATGATATATTGCTACCATCTAAGCCTCAGACCTCACTCCAGTTTAATCAAAAAGGTCCACTTCTGAACCATGCGCTGCATTTGTCATGTCTGTGAAGACCCCTTTAATGTAGAACAGTTTCTCGGATTCTCTCGACTTTCCTGACCTCATATCTCTTGAAGAGGATAGGCCAGTCACCTTTGGAATTTTCCTCTACTTGGGTTTTTCTGATATTTCTTCATAGTGAGATTTAGATTTTACATCTTTTGCAGGAATATGACAGAAGATCTTCTAGAGGCTCTCTATGAGGTGGCACAGGGTTTTAATGTGTCTCATTATTGATTATTTGTTCTCTTTGACAACTTGAGAAGGTGACGTCTGCAGATGTTTTCACTATAAAGTTACCTTTTTTCCCCTTTGCAATTAATAAGTGTTCTGTGGAGAAGTACTTTGAGATTATGTAAAATATTATTTGTCAATCAAATTTCATTTATTTATGTCTGAATGGATTTATAGTTTCCTATTTCGTTTCATGGGTTATAGTTTTTCATCATGATTATTTCTTCTGATGCCCAGATTATCCCGATTTGGCCTTCATCATTTGCTGTTCACTTATTTTTCTGGCTCTGTTCTGTAGACAGAGTCCGAACTCATCCCCACTATGGACACACTGAATCTACAGCTACGTATGGAACAATTTCCTCTGGAAAAGACCTAAACACCAGCTGAACAGCTCCTACACGTGGGCAAACAGGAAGAAGCCCACAGTGAAGGGGGCGGGAGAGGCTGAGACAGGGTCTCACCAGCACAGCAACCCACAATCAGGAGGGAACTTACGAACCCAAAGCCTCACCCTGAGGAGTGAACTGTTCACACCCCACAGCAGACACTCCAGATTCGAAGACCTGCACCCAACAGATGAGCCCCCAAAACATGAAAACCAATGAGGCTCCCTTCCGCGAGACCCACGGGGCTGTGGTGAACTGAGTGTGATGCCTCTGGAAGGGTTCATGTGTGTGGACTCGCTCACCTAAGGCCCAGTGTAGAAGCAGCTATTTGAAAAATGCCCAGACTTTACGTAAAAGAGATTCATTTGCTAATCTTAAAGCATCATCCAAAGAGGCAGGGTCTGTTGGGGTATTTTCCATGGATGAAGGAGACGGCAGGCACCATTTTCATGCCCTTGCTCCACCTTGTTAATGTTGGCAGATGCCTTTTATTTTCTAACCTTTTCCCCTCAGCAGATGACCTCTATACCCTCTAGCCAGTGGGCTCCATCTTTGCTCTCTCTCTCTGCATCTTCTGCAGGGGAGCTTTTATAGATGCCTGACGCCCTGGTTCTTATGCCTGGTGCCCTGGTTTTTGTAGCTGCAGCCCAGGGATGTCCCTTGATAATACAGTTCTGTAGGCCACAGGAGCTGAATTCCTGGGTCTCTGGGGACTGTAACAATCAGAAAGATAGTTTTAGCACCCCGCTCCCCCGGCACTACAGAGATAGCAGACTGAAACACAAGCCCACACATTCAAATAAAGAGGCCTGTTTGCTTATTCTGGAGCCTGGGGGACAGGCTTCAGGTTTGGTGCACATCTAGAGGCCTAAGGAGAGGTTCCCCAGGAACACAGGCCAGGTGACACACCATCTCTGTGCTCTTCCCTGCCACACTAGAGCTCACCAGTGTCTCTAAGAAAGGCTTGTCTGTAGCCCTGAGCTTTGTGACTGTTACCCAGGTACCCAGGGGGTACCTCCAGCTTACCTGGTATGGTAGTCTCGAGGGCTGACACCTGCAGTCCTACAAGAGTGCATCTACTTGCATACTCTAAAAGCTGCTGCCTACAGATCTGACTTCCAATCAGCCTGAATCTAGGTGCTCACTCAGATCTCCCTCTTTGGGACACTGACAGATCTTAGCACACCTCAACTACTTACTGTCACACTGAAAACCAAATAGGCTGCTTGGACAATCACAAAAGCCTGAGAGACAACCAAGAGGTAGGATAAGGCAAATGATAAGGTTTATCTTCTACATGAGGCCAGTCTAGGAGAGACAGCTGTTCCATCTAATACATAAAAACAAACACAGAGAATCAAGTAAAAAGAGGAAACAAAGAACAAGATAAAACCTCAGGAAAAAAATCGTAATAAAATGGAGAGATTTATCTATGCGATGAAGAGTTTAAAGTAATGGTCTAAAGACACTGACTGAACTTGGGAGAAGCATGGATAAACACAGCGAGAATTTCTTTCTTTTTTTTTTCAAGACATTGAATACATTTTTAGTGAGCCTTTTAGTTTACAATATGAGGTAAAAGGAAAGTAATTTCTCCTTAACCAATATTTTACATAGCTGTAGTAAAATATTTCAAACTTCAGGGAATTATAATGGATTATATATATTAGAAGTTGGGGATTGAGTAAATATCTTCATTCTTGAATTTTCCAGCTGACTCTTCCCTTACAAGAGCAACCAGCTCTAATCAGTTACACAAGTTTCTTCAAGGCCATGTTCTATTGTTGCTGATGTCTTTATATCTGAAGCATTGCTATGTCAGTCAATGTCCACTAATTCCACTTCAAAAATGAGTTTTGCATTTGGTAGAATTTGGGCATCAGGCCATCCTTTCTTTCCATAAGCCCATTCTGGTTCAATCCCTAGCTGAGCCTTTTCTCCTTTACTCATAGTGCTTCATCCCATTCTCTGATAACTTTGCCTATTTCAACTTTAAAACGTAAAGGTTTGGCATTTTTCTTCTTCTTTGAACTCTTTGAACATTGATATCAAAAACAGTCCCATCCAACACAGCGAGAATTTCAACAAAGAGTTGGAAAATACATAAAAATACCAAATAGAAGTCATAGAGCTGAAGAATAACCGAGCTGAAAATAGACTAGAAGTGTTCAATAAAGACTAGATAAAGCAAAAGAAAGGATCCCTCACTTCAAAGACAGGGGAGCAGAATTCACCCAATCAGAGCAAGAGCAAAAAAAAAAAAAAAAAAAAAGAATTTAAGAAGTAAAGATGGCTCAAGAAACTTATGGGTCAATATCATGTTACAGGAGTCCCAGAAAAAGAAAGACAGAAAGGGACAAAAACCTTATTTCAAGAAATAATGGTTGAAAACTTCCCTAACCTGGGGGAGGAAACAGACAGACATCCATATCCATGAGACCCACAGAGTTCCAAGTAAGATGAACCCAAAGAGACCCACACCAAGACACATTTAATTAAAATGTCAAAAGTTAAAGATGATAAGAGAATCTTAAAAATAGCAAGAGAAAAGCAACTTGTTACACACAAGGGAGCCTCCATAAGACTATCAGCCATTTTTTTTTTTTTACCATGTAACCCTCATGATAACCACAAAGCAAAAATCTAGTAGATACACAAAAGATAATGAGGAAGAAATCTAAGCAGACACTAAAGAAAGTCATCAAACCACAAAGAAAGAGAACAAAGGAAGAAGAAAGGAACAAAGTGGAACTACAAAGAGCCAGAAAATTAAGCTGGCAATAACTACATATCTGTCAATAATTACTTTAAATGAAAATGGACTAAATTCCTTAATCAAAAGGCACAGAGTAGCTGAGCGGGTAAAAACACAAGACCCACCTATGTGCTGCCTATAAGAGACTCACTTCAGATGCAAAGACACACACACAGACTAAAAGTGAAAGATTTGAGAAAGATATTCCATGCAAATGGAAAACTAGAATGGCTATACTTATATTAGACAGCATAGACTTTAAAACAAATGCTGTAATCAGAAAAATATTAACAGACCTAAAGGAAGAAATAGGCAGCAGTTCAATAAAAGTGGGAGGCTTTAACACCCCATTTGTATCAATGGATAGATCATTCAGAAAATAATCAATAAGGAAACATTAGCCTGAAACCACACATTAGACTTAACAGATAGATACAAAATATTCCATCCAAAAGAAGCAGAGTATACATTCTTCTCAAGTGCACAAGGAACACTCTCCAGAATAAATTATATAGGCCACAAAATAAGTCACAATAAATTTAAGAAGACTGAAATCATATCCAGCATCTTCTCCAACCACAATGGTGTGAGACTAGAAATCAATGAGAGGAAGAGAACTAGAAATTTCACAAATATGTGGCAATTAAATAACTTGCTACTAAACAACTAATGGGTCAATGAAGGCATCAAAATATACCTTGAGACAAATGAAAATGAAAATACAACTTAGCAAAATGTATGTGATGCAGCAAAAGCAGTGTGAAAAAGGAAGCTTATAGTGATAAATGCCTACCTCAAGAAACAAGAAAAAGCTCAAATGATCTAATTTTACACCTCAAGGAAGTAGAAAAAGAAGAAAATCCAACATACATAGAAAAAAAGAAAAAAGAATAGAGAAGTAAAATTGAAATAAAGACTAAAAAGACAATAGAAAAGATCAATGAAACTAAGAGCTGGTTCTCTGAAAAGGTAAATAAAATGACAAAGCCTTTAGATACACTCACCAAGAAAAAGAGAGAGGGCTCAAATAAATAAAATCAGAAATGAAAAAGGAGCCAGTACAACTGATACTCAGAAATCCACAGGACCATACGAGACTACTAGAACAATTATATACCAATAAATTCAACAGCCTGGAAGAAATGAATAAATTCTTAGAAACATACAACTTTCTAAGACTGAATCATAAAAACGCAAAGAATTTGAATAGACTGATTACTAATAAGGAGATTAAATCAGTAATCAAAAACCTCCTTGATAAATGAAAGTTCAAGACCCTATGTCTTCACCAGTGAATTTTATCAAACATTCTAATAATAATTAATACTAGTCATTTTCAGACTCTTCCAAAAAGCAGAAGAGGAGGGGACACTCCCAAACCCATTTTATGAAGCCAGCATTACTCTGATACCAAAACAAGACAAAGACATCCTCCTTCCCCCCCACAAAAAAAAGAGAGAAAGAGAAAATTACAGGCCCATATCCCTGAATAACAAAGACACAAAAATCCTCAACAAAACATTAGCAAACTGAATTCACTAAATACATTAAAGAAATTATCCACCATGAATAGGTGGGTGGAATTTATTCCCAGCGTAGAAGAATGGTGCAACATCCACGAATCAATCACGTGATACAACACATTAAAAAAAATATGATTCCTATGACCAACTCAATAGTTGCAGAAAAAGTATTTAACTAAAGTCAACATCTGTTTATGATTGAAAGTCTCAACAGAGTCAATATAAGGGAATGTACTTCAGCATAATAAAGGACGTATATGACAAGCCCATGGCTAACATCATATTTAGGAATTCCTAAGATCATGAATAAGACAATAAGACAGTTGTCACTTTTATTAGCATAATATTGAAGTCCTATCCCGGTGAACTGGGCAAGACAAAGAAATAAGCATCACATTTGGAAAGGACGTAAAACTGTAACTATTTGCAGATGACATCATATTATATATAGAAAAACCCTAAAGACTCCACAAAAAAGCTGTTAGAACTAATCAAAGGATTCAGCAAAAGTTGCAGGATACAAAAATCAATATACAAAAATCTGTTGCATTTTTAATAACAAACTATCAGAAAGGGGAATGTAAAAAACAATCTCATTTCAGGTTGCATCAAAAACAATAAAATACTTAGGAATAAAGTTAATACATTTAATAAAATACCACGAAAGTGAAAGACGTGTATGCCAAAAACTGTGAGACTCTGAGGAAAGTAATTGGAGAAGACACAAATAAATGGACAGATATTCTATGCTCATGGATTGGAAGAATTAATACTGGATAAAATATGCATATCACAGAAAGCAGTCTACAGATTCAATGCAATCACTATCAAAATTCCAATGACATTTTTGACAGAAATAGAACAAACAATTCTAAGATTTGTATAGAACCACAAAAGACCCTGAATAGCCAAAGTAACCTTGAGAAAGAACAAAGTTGGGGGGCACCCTGGGGAGCTCAGGCTGTTAAATGTCCAACTCTTGATTTCAGCTCAGGTCATGATCTCATGGTCAAAGGATTGAACCCCGAGTCAGGCTCTGCGCTCTGCTGGAGATTGTCTCTCTCCTCTTCCTCTCCCTATGTCCCTCCCCCGCTTGCATTTTCTCTCTTTCTCTCAAATAAATAAATAAATCTTAAAAGAAGAAGAACAAAGTTGGAGGCATTGTGCTCCCTGATAGTCAAATTGTATGAAAAAGCTATACTAGGGCAGCCCTGGGGGCTCAGTGGTTTAGCGCCTCCTTCAGCCCAGGGCATGATCCTGGAGACCCGGGATTGAGTCCCATGTCGGGCTCCCTGCATGGAGTTTGCTTCTCTTTCCGCCTATGTCTCTGCCTCTTTCTATGTGTCTCTCATGAATAGATAAATAAAATCTTTAAAAAAACGTATACTAATTGAAAGGGTACTGTAATAGGGCATAAAAATAGGTACATAGATTGGTGAGACAGGAGAGCTCCAAAATAAACCCGTACGTATATGGTTGTTTAATTTACAATAGAGGAGCCAAGAATATACAATAGGGAAGGGACAGTCTCTTCAATAAATGCTGCTGGGAACACTGCACAGCCACATGCAAAAGAATGTGATCACTATCTTACACCAGACACAAAAATTAACTCAAAATGGATCAAACACCTGAACACGAGACCTGAAACCACAAAACTCCTAGAACACATAGGTGGTAGGCTCCTTGACTTGGTCTTGGAGATGAACTTTTGGATCTGACTCTAGAAACAAAGACAATAAAAGCATAAATAAACAAGTGGGATTATATCAAATTAATCTCCTACACAGCAAAGGCAAACTACTGAAAGAAAAATTTTCAAATCATATTTCTGGTAAGGTGTTAATATGCAGAATATATGAAGAACTGATACAATTCAGGAAAAAACAAACAAATAATCTGGTTTTCAAAATCGAGAGATTTCCCCGAAAGATATACAGATGGCCAAAGGCATATGAAAAGATGCTCAACATCCCTAATCAACAGGGAAATGCAAATCATAATCATGAGACGTCACCTCATACCTCCTGTTAGAAATGCAATAACACTAGCATTTTTCACAGAGCTGGAACAAATAATCCTGAAATTTGTATGGAAGCTGAATAGCCAAAGTCACGTTGAAAAAGAAGACCAAGCCTGGAGGCATGACAATTCCGGACTTCAAGCTGTAGTACAAAGCTGTGATCCTCAAGACAAGATGGTTCTGGCCCAAAAACAGACACACAGATCAGTGGAACAGAATAGGGAACCTGGAAACGGACCCTCAACTCCGTGGCCAACTAATGTTTGACAAAGCAGGAAAGAGTATCCAATGGAGAAAAGACAGTCCCTTCAACAAACGGTGTTGGGAAAACTGGATGGGAACATGCAGAAGAATGAAACTGGACCATTTCCTCACATTGTACACAAAAAATAAATTAAAAATGGATGAAAGACCTATTCGCGAGGCAGGAATCCACCAAAATCCTAGAGAAGGACACAGGCAGTAACCTCTTTGACCTCAGATGCAGCAACTGCTTGCTAGACACGTCTCCAAAGGTAAGGGAAACAAAGGTAAACATGAGCCATTGGGACTTCATCAAGCTGAAAAGCTTCTGTGCAGCAAAGGAAAGAACGACAAAACTAAAAGTCAAGTTATGGAATGGGAGAAGATATGTGCAAATGACATATCTGATGGATGGTTAGTATGCATGGATACTAAAATCTATAAAGAACTTATCAAACTCAACACCCAAAACCCAAAAAATCCAATCAAGAAATGGGCAGAAGACATGAACAGACGCTGCTCCGAAGAAGGCTTACAAAGGGCCAACAGACACATGAAAAAATGCTCAACAGCACTTGGCATCAGGGAAATAGGAATCAGAATCACAATGAGGTACCGGCTCACTCCGGTCAGGATGGCTAAAATTAATAAGTCAGGAAAGAGCAGATGTTGGTGGGGAGGCAGAGAAAGGGGAGCCACTGCACACTGTTGGTGGGAATGCAAGCGGGTGCAGTCACTCTGGAAAACAGGGTGGAGGGTCCTCAGAAAGTTAAAAATAGAGCTACCCTGTGACCCAGTAATTGCACTACTAGGTATTTATTCAAAGGACACCAAAAGAGTGATCCAGAGGGGCACCTGCACCCCAATGCTCATAGCAGCAATGTCCAGAATAGCCAAAATATGGAAAGAGCCCAGCTGTCCATTGATGGATGAATGGACAGAGAGGCCGTGGCGTATATATAATGGAATATTAACTACCGAAAAGAATGAAATCTCGCCATCTGCAGTGACAGGCATGGAACTGGAGTGTGTTATGCTACGTGAAATAAGTCTGTCGGAGAAACACAAATACCATGGGATTTCATTCATATGTGGAATTTAAGAAATAAAACGGATGAACATGGAGAAGGGAAGGAAAACTAAAATAATAAGATAAAAACAGAGAGAGAGGCAAACCCACAGAGACTGTTGACTACAGGGAACAACCTGAGGGTCGCTGGAGGGGAGGAAGGTGGTAGGATGGGGTAATAGCGATGGGCATGAAGGGGGCACGTGATACCCACGTGAGCCCTGGGTATTACAGGCAACTAATGAATCACTGAGTTCTACCCCTGAATTAATAATACATTATATGTTAACTAACTTGAATTTCCATTTTTTTTTTAAAAAAGAAAAAAATACCCCAAAAAATCACATACAAGGAAAAAAAGAAATGCTATTATCCAATGATAAGAAATAATGTGTCGGCAAGGATTCGGAGAGGAGGGAACCCTTACGGTTGGCGGGAGTGCAAACTGGCGCGGCCACTATGGAAACCGTATGGAGGTTCCTCAAAAATTTAAAAACAGGACCCTCATGAGCCAGCTATTCCGCTTCCGGGCATTTATCTGGAGAATGTCAAAACACTAATTCTCAAAGCTTTACGAGCCGCCGTGTTTGCTGCGGCATTATCCGCGGTGGCCAACGTCGGACGCGACCCAA